>NC_137164.1:17178270-18392829 GCF_951394435.1 Stenella coeruleoalba
GACACACAGTCCCTTCTCTGAAATCCCTACTTATCCAGCTCTCTGTCACCAAGGGCTCTGTCACTTCTCTGTTGGAGAAAATTTGTTTTGCAGGTTCAGTTTCAAATATTTATGTCTTAAACTTGGATTGTAGCAGTCTGGGCTCTTGCTGTGAACAACTCCAGCTAACTTAAGCAGAAAAGGAATTTATTGAACCAATACTGGGTGGTTCACAGAATCACTGGGAAGGCTAGAGAATCAGCTGAGAATACAAAGAGCTGGACAGCAGAAACCAAACACTGAATGGTTAGGCCTTGCCACCCCTGAGCATGCCTTTGTTACCACTGTGACTAACCACTAGTTATCCCTGGATCACCACCTTCACACACAGTCTTTGGTGGGAGCCAAGAGTAGTTCACACATCCGCAAGCTGGCTGCCAGGTAGCAGAAAGATGGAACATCCAACCACCATTTATTTCCACAGTGAGTGGCAGGAGACTGCCTTCCACCAAGACTTGTGTGACTGAAGAATCCCTAACATAAGAGGGGCTTCAGAACTGTTAACAGACCAAAAAAAGTAAATATTCACTGCAAGGACTTTTTTTTAAACTAAGAGTTAAGAATTTTAGTCTTTGATATCTGGGTCAATTCTCTGATTCCCTCTTATCTACCTGCCTAAATAAAAGAGGATCAAAAAGTGAAAGGGAGTGAAAGTGAAGGAAAGAAACACATAAATTAATAGCTCATGATATACTATCTCACAAATTTTACATCCCTAATTTCTTATCATTCCATAGATTGATATTTTAATTCCCATTTTGTATGTGAGAATGTAGATTATTAAAAAGGTTCCACGTGATCTTGGGTAATTATTTATCCTCTATATGCCTCAGTTTCCTCCTCTGTAAATTAGGATAAACCTACCTCAAAGGACTATTTTAATTAGATTAAGGCTTAGAGCTATAAGCAACTACAGAGTTCCAGGTATGACAGTGAAGTAGAAAGAGCACCACTGAACAGGACATTAGGCAAACTGGCCACTAATTCTCTGTGAACCATGGACACATCACTTTACTTCTTTGGGCTTCCATTCTGCCATTTGTAAAATAAGCATGTTGAACTAGATGATTGCTAAACTCTCTTCTATCTCTCAAATTCATCGTCCCTGAGTTCATCCTACATATCAACTCCGTGCCAGATTCCATGTGATGGGGCAGTGACCAAGATGCCTAATTCCCTTTGCTGTCCTAGCTCCCAAATGGAGTCTAGTCTCTCCACTCATTTGGAATAACAATTTGATAGAACATGTTAGACAGTGAAGCATGATGTAGTGATGTGCTACACATATAGCACCTCCAGGATCATTTTCACCAGGAAAAAGAAGGACAGCATGATCAGTACAGCATGAGTCAAACAACAAAGCCCACAGGGAAGAAATGAACAGGCCACAGGGCAGGGGATGATTTCTGATGAGACGATTTTAAAGGGAACAGAAAATGGAAGTTCATCATGACAGTGCACCACTGAAAATTTGCTTTCAGTTTGCAGGTGTATTTTCGCCAACACCACCATGTCTCATTGAAGGAGTTAAAGACATTAAAGTCATGAGTTCACTGTGAGATCTGGAAAGAGGAAAAGGGAGAAATGAAACTGTCTTCACTCTGTGGAGCTTCCCAATGGGAGTAATAGACAATAGATGAGTTCGGAGGAAGAAAGATAGGTTAGAAGCTGGGAGGGATAGTCAAGAAGAAATCGTCCAGCAAGTCCAGCTGTTCGATTGGGAGTGCTCTATACTCACCGCCCTCTGCTCCCAGCTCCCTACCTTGGGGATTTCTGAAAATGGTTTGTTAGTGACGCCCTCCCTTGTGCTCCCACAGCACTTAGCACATGTCTTTACTGCACCACTTCAAATGCTAACTGACCATAGTCTGTCTCTTGCACCAGACTCCTGAGGGTCCCTAGTACCTGCCCTGTTCCTCGCGCCAAGCAGGTCCTCAGTAATGTTTATTTTACCAATGAAGGCAGCAATTAATTCCAGCAGAGAGAGAGGAGGGTTGGGTGAAGTTCCACAGAGCTTTTAGTCTATGAACAGGATTTTTTTTAATAAAGATCTTTCCAAATGAGAGAGCAAAGGCAATGTGCTGCAGAGAAAAATCAAAGAGAGGACAAGGGTGGTGTGAGGAAAGATAGATAATCTCAGGAGGGGCAGAGGCACTTAGTAGCCAAGACGGAGAACACAGTTAGGACAGGGACGTTTGAGGAGCTCAGAGAGACCCAGGAGATGTCCCAAAGGGGGATGGCCATGTGGGTGTGGGGTTGAAGTCAGGAATCTGGAAGACCCACAGACGACATGCAGAGGAGGAAAGGGTAAGGGCCAAGGACATGGCTCTGAAGACAGTAACATTTCAGGGCCTGAAAAGAAAAAGCATCGAGGAGACTAAGGAAGAATACAGAGAAAGAGGAGGTAAAACAGATGGGCCATGCTGGGAAAGCCATGAGGGAAGAGAGTTTCCAGAAGTCAAAGAACATGGGCAGCTGAGCTATCATTTCAGATTTAGCCCAAGCAACTCAGCAAGTGGCTATCATTTCAAATCCCAGAGCCAGCTCTGGTTCAGTGGCTCTGCCCTGGGTCATCACAGTCCCACCTAGTCCCTGGCAGTTTTCATGGAGACTCTGCAAATCCACTTTCATACAAGTGAATGGGCTTGTGTTCCAGACTCATTGCAAAAGACTTGAGTTCTCAAAACTGGTGTCTTTTGCGGGGGGCGGGGGGGGAGAAAAAAAAAGTGGGATCTTTTCTAATACGTGATAAAGGAAATGCACAGGAATGTTCCCAGTGTTGGCCTGAGATTATGGGTAGCTATTTTCCCATCAGTAAACCTCTCTGAAACAATCTGGGACTATCCTTTCTTGAGGAGCCAAGGCTGCTGGCAGTAGTCGCCATCTGGGAGTGCAGGTGTGGCTGAAAAGTGATACTGACAGGCCTTTCCACGTATGCACGTGCAGAGGCTGGATGTTTATTTAAACGCTGCAGCTGCTACTCACAGATCCTAAAGTTGTTTGTGCCTAGCTATCAGAATCCTGGAATTTTTTGTTTGTTTGTTTGTTTTTGGTAAGGTAATGCCTTAGCTCTGCAAGACCCATCCCAATTCTGTTTGCTACATAATGGGTATTTGTGTTTCACTAAAGTGCTTGAATTTTGCAAATGTTTTGCATGGCTGCAGGTATTGAGTTGGACTGCCCCAATCCTTTCTCAGAAACTCACTCATAGGCCTCACCTAAGTTTGGGCCTTAAATGGCTTCTTAGATCCATCCTGAATTCAGATTGGAGAGTTGACACAAGCCCCTGTCTGCCAACTGGTGCCTGAAATTCCTAAGCACAAATCCTTTGAGTTGGAGCTCTGTCCTCTGAGACAAAAAAATGCCCTTGGGCTTCTGGTTACGAAATGAGAGAACATTCTAAAAACCTTCCTCCAAAACCACTTACATGAACAAAGAAAATATGAAATAAGAAAAACCATCTATGCAATAACATGGAACATTAGAAATTATAGCACTCTGGATTCCAATGCAAAATTAAATAATCCTCCTTAATCCACAGCAGGCGACCAGCATCTGTGCTTATTCCACTTCAGTGTTTCAGGCTCTAGAGTGGGTCTTACATCTTGCGTCACCCTGAGACAAGTTTGTTTCCACATTACCACAGGAAACTACATTTATATTGATTTCCTTCTACCTATGCATTTGTCTTTGCCTGCTCCCAGCTGATCCAGTTTGCTTGTGGGTCCAGAAAACTTATTTGTTGACTGGGAGCATAACACTGTGTCTTTTCTCCAAGGAGCCATTGGAATCTGTGCCAGGGAGACTCAGGAGCAGTTTCCAGGAAAAGAAGTCCCAGAACGGGAGCCACTTTTTCCAGCACTACCACTAGTTGGTTGTCAACTCAGCACCTGCTATATGTCCTTTTCAGTCTTTTAATCTAACCCCAAAGAGGACCCTTTGTAACTTACCTAGGTGAAGCTGTGCACCACTGGATAACTTCCATGTCTTGTCTGTACTTTAAGACTGGTCCTTCAAGGACAAGTAAAGAGAAATAAATCTGGGCATATGAAAATAATCTAAAGCACACAGATGAAAAAAAAGACCAGTGTTCAAAGTCTGGAGTCATAAGTAATTATTTCATTCTTGATTTTGATATTTCAAAAAAAGACAGCATTCATGGGGTTGGGTTTTATTTCTTTAAGGTATATATTAGTAGAATGAAAAACAGGATGTTTACATTCAGAGGAAAATGCGAAGCAAATGGTATATATAGCATAAGTCAGAATAAAGGGAAATATTTAAACAGAAAGTATAAATCACCATGCCCAAAAAAAAATTTTAGTTTAAAAATTACGGGAATAAATGTAAATGGATCAAGTGCCTATACAAAAAAAAAAAGGATAAAAAGGAGAAGTAACAACTGACACTGCAGAAATACAAAAGATCATGAGAGATTACTACAAGCAACTCTATGCCAGTAAAATGGACAACCTGGAAGAATCGGACAAATTCTTAGAAATGCACAACCTGCCAAGACTGAATCAGGAAAAAACAGAAAATATGAACAGACCAATCACAAGCACTGAAATTGAAACTGTGATTAAAAATCTTCCAGCAAACAAAAGCCCAGGACCAGATGACTTCACAGGCGAATTGTATCAAACATTTAGAGAAGAGCTAACACCTATCGCTCTCAAACTCTTCCAAAATATAGCAGAGGGAGGAAATTCCCAAACTCATTCTACAAGGCCACCATCACCCTGATACCAAAACCAGACAAAAATGTCACAAAGAAAGAAAACTACAGGCCAATATCACTGATGAACATAGATGCAAAAATCCTCAAAAAAATACTATCAAACAGAGTCCAACAGCACATTAAAAAGATCATACAGCATGATCAAGTGGGGTTTATCCCAGGAGTGCAAGGATTCTTCAATATATGCAAAAAAAATCAATGTGATACACCATATTAACAAACTGAAAGATAAAAACCATATGATAATCTTAATAGATGCAAAAAAAGCTTCTGACAAAATTCAACACCCATTTATGATAAAAACTCTCCAGAAGGTAGGCATAGAAGGAACCTACCTCAACATAATAAAGGCCATATATGACAAACCCACAGCCAACATCATTGTCAGTGGTGAAAAACTGAAACCATTTCCTCTAAGATCAGGAACAAGACAAGGCTGCCCACCCTCACCATTATTCAACATAGTTTTGGAAGTTTTAGCCACAGCAATCAGAGAAGAAAAGAAATAAAAGGAATCCAAATCGGAAAAGAAGAAGTAAAACTGTCACTGTTTGCAGATGACATGATACTATACATAAAGAACACTAAAGATACTACCAGAAAACCACTAGAGTTAATCAATGAATTTGGTAAAGTATCAGGAAAGAAAATTAATGCACAGAAATCTCTTGCATTCCTATACACAGATAATGAAAAATCTTAAAGAGAAATTAAGGAAACACTCCTATTTACCATTGCAACAAAAAGAATAAAATACCTAGGAATAAACCTACCTAAGGAGATAAAAGACCTGTATGCAGAACACTATAAGAAACTGATGAAAGAAATTAAAGACGATACAAACATATGGAGAGATATACCATGTTCTTGGATTGGAAGAATCAACATTGGGAAGATGACTATACTGCCCAAAGCAATCTACACAGTCAATGCAATCCCTATCAAACTACCAATGGCATTTTTCACAGAACTAGAACAGAAAATTTTACAATTTATATGGAAACACGAAAGGCCCCAAATAGCCAAAGCAATCTTGAGAAAAAAAAATGGAGCTGGAGGAATCAAGCTCCCTGCCTTCAGACTATACTACAAAGCTACAGTAATCTAGACAGTATGGTACTGGAACAAAAACAGAAATATAGATCGACGGAACAGGACAGAAAGCCCATATGTGAGTGTGACCCACGCACATATGGTCACCTTATCTTTGATAAAGGAGGCAAGAATATACAATGGAGAAAAGACAGCCTCTTTAGTAAGTGGTGTTGGGAAAACTAGACAGCTACATATAAAAGAATGAAATTAGAACACTCCCTAACAGCATACACAAAAATAAATTCAAAATGGATTAAAGACCTAAATGTAAGACCCAACACTATAAAACTCTTAGTGGAAAACATAGGAAGAACACTCTTTGACATAAATCACAGCAAGATCTTTTTTGACCCACCTCCTAGAGTAATGGAAATAAAAACAAAAATAAACAAATGGGACCTAAGGAAACTTAAAAGCTTTTGCACAGCAAGGAAACTATAAACAAGACGAAAAGAGAACCCTCAGAATGGGAGAAAATATTTGCCAATGAAGCAACTGACGAAGAATTAATCTCCAAAATATACAAGCAGCTCATGCAGCTCAATATGAAAAAAACAAACAACCCAATCCAAAAATGGGTGGAAGACCTAAACAGACATTTCTCCAAAGACATACAGATTGCCAACAAACACATGAAAGGATGCTCAACATCACTAATCATTAGAGAAATACAAATCAAATCCACAATAAGGTATCATCTCACACCAGTCAGAATGGCTATCATCAAAAAATCTACAAACAATAAATGCTCGAGAGGGTGTGGAGAAAAGGTTAACTCTCTTGCACTGTTGGTGGGAATGTACATTGATACAGCCACTATGGAGAACAGAATGGAAGTTCCTTAAAAAACTAAAAACAGAACTAGCATATGACCCAGCAATCCCACTACTGGGCATGTACCTTGAGAAAACCATAATTCAAAAAGAGACATGTACCGCAGTGTTCATTACAGCACTATATACAATAGCCAGGACATGGAAGTAGCCTAAGTGTCCATCGACAGATGAATGGATATAGAAGATGTGGCACATATATACAATGGAATATTATTCAGCCATAAAAAGAAACGAAATTGAGTTATTTTTAGTGAGGTGGATGGACAAAGAGTCTGTCATACAGAGTGAAGTAAGTCAGAAAGAGAAAAACAAATACCGTATGCTGACGCATATATATGGAATCTAAAAAAAAAAATGTTTTGATGAACCTAGGGGCAGGACAGGAATAAAGACGCAGATATACAGAATGGACTTGAGGTCACAGGGAGGGGGAAGGGTATGGTGGGACGAAGTGAGAGAGTAGTATTGACATATATACACTACCAAATGTAAAATAGATAGCTAGTGGGAAGCAGCTGCACAGCACAGGGAGATCAGTTCAGTGCTTTGTGACCACCTAGAGGAGTGGGATAGGGAGGGTGGGAGGGAGACGCAAGAGCTAGGGGATATGGGGGTATATGTATACATATAGCTGATTCACTTTGTTATACAGCAGAAACTAACACAACATTGTAAAGAAATTATACTCCAATAAAGATGTTAAAAATAAATAAATAAAATTTTTAAATTAAAAAAAGGTTTTCAGACTAGATAAATAACAATGAGCTATGTTTAAGTGAGTTCACATATCATTTAAGATTGGCAAGATGCAATTCAAAACAAATTACATTAAATTTAGAAAGAAGCAAAATTTTTACATGGATAAAGATAATATTATGAATACTCTTTTGCAATAGAAATCTTTTATACATCCAAGAATAAAGTACCTATATATAAAGCTGATTCCAAACTCAAGAGACACCAGTACCAGCTAGTACCAGACACCAGTACACCCCATAATAACCTGGGATGTTAACATCATTGACGGTCTCATTTTATAGATAAGGAAACAGGAAAGTTAAATGATTTGCCCAAGGCCATACAAATAATAAGTCGAAGAGTTCAGAACCTGCTACTGGGTCTTCTGACCAAAATCCCATTTACTATACCCCCAATTTCATGTCATCCACTGCTATTTTATGTTTTTGTTTGTCCAATCAGTGTGATAGTCACTAGAGGTTTTCACAAATATGGCAGATCTCTCCTTGCAGGCACGTGCCAACTCGCACACCCACCCACTTGAGATTAGGTGTGGCTGTAGGTAGCCAGCAATGTTCCAAATGATGAGGACAACAAAGGCACAGATCAAGACCTCCCACCCATCCCCATCACCCCAGGATGGACTTGTAGTTTGAGAGAGAAATCAACCTTTATTATTTTTAGCCACTAAATTTGGGAGGAGGGGCATTGTTTGTTACTACAGCATGGACTAAAACCCACCCCAACTGATTCATCATTAATAAAATTTTTCTCTAAGATAGTTCCTAGGACAAAGCCTGACAGCATTCCACAGGAAGTATTTCATAGGCCAAAAGCCGTTAATCAGTCATTTTTAGTTTCAGCCATTTAACCAGTTACTAATCCACCTAACTGTACTATCACATGGACCACAAATCTATCAAGAGAGACCTTATCAAAGACTTATTGAAATCCAAAGATCATGTCTATTGCATTTTCTTTATTTATCAGATGAGTAATAATGTAAAAAATACTTATCAGATGAGTAATGTAAAAATGAGTAACAATGTAAAAAATAATGTAAAAAAGAGATGAGGTTAGTGTGGAATGACTTCTTTATCAAAAATCCATGCAGGTGGGCTTCCCTGGTGGCGCAATGGTTGGGAGTCTGCCTGCTAATGCAGGGGACACGGGTTTGTGTCCCGGTCCGGGAGGATCTCGCATGCCGCGGAGTGGCTGGGCCCGTGAGCTATGGCCGCTGAGCCTGCGCATCCGGAGCCTGTGCTCCGCAATGGGAGAGGCCACAACAGTGAGAGGCCCATGTACCGAAAAAAAAAAATCCATGCAGGTTACTGCTTCTATTCCTAAATGTTCACAGACCTGTCTTTGCTCAGAAATCTGTTTTAGGAGATAGAAGAAGGTAACATTTGATCTGAATCTTAAAAGACAAATACAATTTTTACAGTCAGAAATTGAGAGGAAAGGACATTTTAGGAGACGACAGAATGAACAAAACTGAGGGCTAACAAAAGTGCATAGCTATGAGTTAACCAACACTTTGCTTCTATTTTAGACCAAAGGCAGAAACAGTGCCTTCACAATATGTAAAGACTGTTTGTTACTGTGTGCAAAGAATTTTAGAAACAAAAAATGAGAGGACTGAGAAAATTTCATTTTTAAACCTTCGGCAACTTGTAATAACTAATATAAACTTCATCTTTTTAAATTTACCTAGAAGAATTTTAAATACATTAAAAATTAGATATTAACCTAAGCCTTCCCTAAAATTGCTTCTTATAAGAACTAATAAATTTTCAATAGCAACATTTAATTTAAAACTCCTTCTTACAATTACAGGCACATAAATAAAAGGCTTTTAAAAGTTTTCCATTTAGGAACGAATTCTCTCTGCTAGGCTTTTTCTTCCTGAAGTGAATTCATTTCCCATGCTCTTAGTGACCACAGTCAGAAATTTCACGACAAAAATAATAGAAAGCATCTGCAGAGCAATTATGGGCTCTCCTTGGCCGATGAGGAGCCATACCTCGCCTTCATGCTGTTATCCCTGAGGTCAGAGGTCTTCTGTCAAGTACATGGAGCTGGAAATTTCCAAACAACCTAAGAAAACACTCAAGCTGCTTCAGACAGTTTTTTCCATTATTTACGATGCAGCCCATGATAAGATGGAAATTTTCTGAGGGTAGCATGATAAGCTTCATGTGAGCAAGACACAGCTAATGGCTTCAGGAGTGGAATTCTGGTCCTTCCTGAAGAGGCCATTTTAGTACACTCTCCCCTTGACAGGGTTAAGCTGCTTATACATTCCTTAGATAAGACTGGAAAACAGACAGCAGAATATAGACCCAATTCTAATGCCTCAAGACAAAAATGACAGAGAATAGCCAAGTAAATACCAAAGAGCACACTGATTAAATTGTACGGCCGGCAGGGGGGAAAAACATTTCTTTTTCTTTAATTTCGTATACTAGCTTTATTCTAAGGTATTTCACATAGTACAAATTCTGACGAACAAGAATTGAGTACTGTATAATTAACAAGGAACTCCCAAAATGCAAGGCATGTCTCTTTTACATCCTTCAGTTTTTCTGCCCGCACTAAAGACTAAAATGACGGTAAGCTAAATTGTTTCAGTACGTAATTAGCCACAGAGCTGGGCAAGCATTTTCTAATTGAATGAACAAGACCCCAAATTTTACCTAAATTGCCAACAAATTTGAACCTCAGTTTTTGAATTTCTAATAGCTGTATTTCGTTTACTACATGGCTGTCATTTCTGAGCATGTCTTTATTTTCATTTTTGGTCCCAAGACATCAGGATATAATAATGATGCCAACTATAAGACACACTGGAGAGGTAAGAGGGCTGTGCTTCTGCTGTCAATTCCCCTTAAACAACCCTCACCTCTGGGCATCAGAAACCTCCTCTGTTCAGCTGGCCAAGCAGCAGGCAGGGGCTCATTCTGACACTCCTTAGAGTCCTCTCTAGCTCAAATTTTATAAAAACAGGAAGTAAAAATCCTAGAAAAGTACAAGTTCATATTTTCACAAGATTTCTCAGGCTACTTTGCAGTTTCAAAGCACTAAACTGGTACCTAAAACTATGAGAACAGAGAATTTTTAAAGCTATAAGAGACTTTAAAAATAATCTAGTCCAACTAAGGAGACAAAGGACCTGTACACCAAAAACTATAAGATGCTGATGAGGGCTTCCCTGGTGGCACAGTGGTTGAGAGTCCGCCTGCTGATGCAGGGAACACTGGTTCATGCCCTGGTCTAGGAAGATCCCACATGCCGCGGAGCGGCTGGGCCCGTAAGCCATGGCCGCAGAGCCTGCGCGTCCGGAGCCTGTGCTCCACAACGGGAGAGGCCACAACAGTGAGAGGCCCGCGTACTGCCCCAAAAAAAAAAAAAAGATGCTGATGAAAGAAATCGAAGGTGACACAAACAGATGGAGAAATATACCATGTTCTTGTATCAGAAGAATCAATATTGTCAAAATGACTATACCACTAAAGGCAATCTACAGATTCAATGCAATCCCTATCAAATGACCAACAGCATTTTTCACAGAACTAGAACAAACAAATTTGTATGGAAACGCAAAAGACAGAATAGCCAAAGCAATCTTAAGAAAGAAAAACGGAGCTGGGGGAATCAAGGTCTCTGACTTCAGACTATATTACAAAGCTATAGTAATCAAAACAGTATGATACTGGCACAAAAACAGACATATAGATCAATGGAACAAGATAGAAAGCCCAGAAAGCACTTATAATAATAAAGAAGTAGAAGCCCTCAGAGGAGAAGTAAGTAGTAAAGATGACAGTGCTAGTGTCAGAGCCATGGCCCTCATTCCCAAATCACAATATATTTCCTCTATGCTCTACTGCCTTCTTTGTCCATATTTAAGGTCAATAAAAGGCCAGAGGTGGAGTGGACAAATTCTACAATCTAAATATTTCTTCAGTCTGTTTATCTCTAGCCCATACAATACTACCTCCCCCATTTCTTAAATATTGTTGATAAATGTAACGTTTTCTTTCCTAATTGTTGCCCAGATTCAAATCTTATCTTCTCCAATCCTTTCCTCTGCTGTTTAGAGTAAATTAGAATAATTTACCTAAATTTCCCATTGTCAGTTTGATAATGTTCCTCTCCTGCTTAAAACCTTGTGATGATTTCCCATCTTTTATGATCTTCACCCTTTTGTTTAACTGGGTAATACTTCCTCTTCTTTCAAGATGTGGCTTAAAGAACTGCCCCAATGACCCATCTCTATTGAGATCAAACTATTATTCAAACATGAAGTGACCATATCTCATATTCAGATGTGCCATGTTAGGCACTGCACCAGTTTGCTGAAGTATATTATGAGCCCCACAATGAAAATTCATTGAGATTTAAAACACATAGACAAAATATTTTCTGATTAATAAGTTAAGGAAAGACTTTCTCAGCATAAAAGCAACAGAAATCAAGAAGAAGAAACAAGTAGATCTGACTACATAAAAATTAGAAATTTCTTTTAAACAAAAAGACCTGGAAAACTTTGTAGATGACAAAAGATTGGTATCCTTAATAAACAAAAACTCTTACCAAACAATAAAACACTAAAAACCACATTAAAGAAATGATCAAAGAACATGAACTGAGTTTCATAAAAGATATACAGATGGCTAACAAACATCTTAAAAAATTAATTCCATTAGTAGACTAAAATAGCAAATTAAAAGAAAATAATATTTTCAACTATTTATAACAATTATCACATTCAATGATGATAAGTGTAATCAGCAATATAATCACTCTCATACTTTGTTAATAGGAACTGGATTTATGTTATCTATCTGGAAAGCAGTTCTGTAGGACATATTACAAACCTTAAAATTTCATCCCTTTGACTCTGTTTTTTTTTTTTTTCCTTCTCAAAATCTAGCCTGAGAAAGCTGTCTTAAATTATAGAAACCTGTACTTCACAGTATCATTTATGGTAGCAAAATGGGATACATCACTGGGTACAATAAAGGAATAATAAAATAAATTACGATGCAAATGTAGAATATAATGCAGTAAATAAATGACATAAGAAATGCTTATAATTCAACGAAAAATATTTTTTAAAGTGAAAAATAATTTTTCAATATGATCCAAATTATGTTTTTAAACATACATATGTCTAGAAAAAGGACTAGAAAGATATACATCAAAATGTTAACACTAGGGCTTCCCTGGTGGTGCAGTGGTTAAGAATCCGCCTGCCAATGCAGGGGACACAGGTTCGAGCCCTGGTCCGGGAAGATCCCACATGCCACGGAGCAACTAAGCCCATGTGCCACAACTAGTGAAGCCCGCGAGCCTAGAGCCCATGCTCTGCAATAAGTGAAGCCACTATAATGAGAAGCCCGCGCACCACAACGAAGAGCAGCTGCCGCTCACAACTAGAGAAAGCCCACATGCAGCAACAAAGACCCAACGTAGCCATAAATAAATAAATTTTTTTTTTAAAGTTAACACTGATTATTTCTGGGGAATTATGATTTTTTT
Organism: Stenella coeruleoalba; assembly: GCF_951394435.1. Taxonomy (NCBI): domain Eukaryota; kingdom Metazoa; phylum Chordata; class Mammalia; order Artiodactyla; family Delphinidae; genus Stenella; species Stenella coeruleoalba. Next base: position 17,191,264 of record NC_137164.1, read on the forward strand.
CTTTGTACTTCTTATGATTTTCCAAACTCTCTATGATAACTTTACAGTTTTATAATCAGGTAAAGATGGTAGTTAAAAAAACAAAACAAATTATATGTATATAATATTTACATTTGAATGTATACACACACAGATATATATATTTTTTCTGTGCGTGTGTTTAAAAACTAGTTCAATCCAGCAGTCCATTTACAAACTACATGACTAATCATTTTTTTAAACTAGTATATTCCTTTTAATACCTAATAAAGTATCTAAGGCTCCTGACATTTACAAGAAAATAGGGTATAGTAATCCCACCACTGGTTAATCCATCACAAGTCTTCTCTAACAGCACCATAAATGTCTTCAGTCACAATTTTACAATATTGTGTGTAGTTTATTTGATTAACATCCATCTCCCCTATTAGATTAAGAATTCCAGGAGAGCAAGGGCTACCTTCATGCTTGATCACTAGCATGTGATCTAGGGCTGTATGTCTCAACACATATGAGGTGCTCAATAACTGATTTTTAATCAGTTATGGAAAAGACAGACAAAAAAATCAAGGACATCTCAGGTCATGGAGCCTCTAAATGAATGTGACATTTGCCAGTAAAACTCTTACTTATCTCACATCCTGCTTCCCTGTCCCCACAGTCACCACCCAGAAGGAAGTCATATGAAATCTGGAATCCAAATTTTCTTCTCTTTTCCTCAAGTTCATTCTCACTTAAAGTCCTTTTCACAAAGACTAATTCCATCTAGATATTTTACCTAATTAGAGCCACTGACACTTAGACATTAATTAACACTTGGCTGGATGCAGCCAGGAGGTGTCTGAATCCATAAAGAGGCTCTTACTCTCTAGAATGAAATCCCAGTTAGCAAAACATGGGGCAAGGAAGGTCTTTGTGAGCCACAGGCCTTCCAACATCCCTTGGGGTGTATTTCTCACAGCCAGAAAGACCTTCTCTGATCATCTTAAATGAGAGACAGAAAGAGAGAGAGAGACTAAAATAAAGAGACTCCACAGTCTTTATTAGCCAATCTCCCATCTCCAACCCATCCTTTCCCCCAGGCCCTCATCTCTGAGTGAGGACACCCAGGGTCTCAGTAAATGCAGTCACTGATAACTAAGAAAGCATTGCAAACTGGCCACTTATTGGAACTAAGAAAGAAGTATGCTTTGGGAGGCTCATTTGGGTTTCTCAATTCAACAATTCATTCAGGGCAAGCGAACAATTAGGCCAAGAAGATAGTAAAGAAAAATTATGTTGTTTTACTGTTTCTGAGACTTAAAAGGGAAGACTGGACTGATAAAGGTTTTTTAAACTAGTAAAACATTTCTGCTTGTTTATGAGGATTGAATGATGAGAATAAATTCTATCACAAAGAATGAGTGAATGAAGAGAAAATGAAGATTTTCCAATGCATCAAATAATGATTAATTTCCCCTGAGCTTCCAAAGTGTGTGATTTATTGATATTGTCTGGAATTTATATTCAAGAGAAAAAGACTATCTAAATTTTTATGAATCCCATCTTGCTCTCAATTTGCAAAACACAAAACAATAACCCCAAAACATTCACTGTTGCAAAACAGTCTTTGCAAGTAGAAGGGGTGCTGACTTAACCATCAAACAAATCTGGTTTTCAATCTGGCTCAGGCACTAGATAGTGGTGTGACCTTGGCCGAGTCTCTGTCATCTCTCAGATGGAGAATGATGGCAGCCGCCTCAAAGAGGTGTTGTTAGAATTAAATAAGAATGCCTCCTGCAGTTCCTGATACAGCAGACACTCAATAAATGGTCCGTATCCAGATCTAAGCAGGAATAAAGCTGTATAACCCAACATTTATTAATAGATACTACCTTAAGTATGTACAGACCTTGAAAACAGATAGTTCCCTTTCCTTGAATTTGAATTTTAGTGAATCTCCTTGCCTGCAGCAACATCTTCTCATTTTACCTCACGTCATGCCTGAAAAGTAGCAAAGGCCCATATTTTGAAGTTGAGAAATTAAGATTCAGACAAATCAGACGAATTGTGTGCCATCATCACCATGGATAGAAAAAAGCAGAAATAAAGTGAAATTCCAGGAGTTCTGAGGATTCTAAGTACTTTACTCTTTCCATGCCCCCAAGTAGCATGGTTTCTAGATAAATAAATCTGAGCTACCCACTGGACCGCCACAGTCAACTAAACAACTAACTTCAGAAAAGGTTCTCAAAACAGGTGACAGAGACATAAAGGCTGTGTACAATAAGATGTCTGGAAAGAACAACCCTGCCATTTGTAGTAAAGGAAATTTGTATTGGAAAGCCGGCCTGCTCAACAAAGAGCAACAGATAGTAAGGTAATAAGTGAGATGAGAGAGCAGTATATGGAACTTCCACATACAGGAATTACTGTATTTATAACCAAAAAGGATTTTGCAAGAACATATGTGTCAAAAAGGACAAAGATGCTCCAGTGGCTCTAAAATAATATTTTATGTTGCAAACATTTTTTGACTAACACCACACTTGATACAACTCTTTCAGTGAAGCAAGATGTGGAATTCCTTATCAGTAATTCCAAAATCCAAAATGCTCTGAAAACCAAAAGTTTATTTCCTAAGTTTGGCACCAAAACCTCATTTGGTGAAATAACATGAGGTTATCTGATGTGCTGTGGGTATTCACATGTTCCACATCAGGTTAGACCCGAGACCCTGACTGAGATACTATGTAATACAGCCAGCACATTATTTCTCTAATAACTGCAAAATTTTGATTTCTTTTTAAAAATATTTTATTGAGGAAACTGATTTATAACATAAGATTCATGTGTACAACATTATATTTCTACTTCTGTACACCCTACAACAGCCTCACCACCAAAAATTTATTTTCCATGCACCACCATAAGTTGAATTCTTAAATATATCTGGCCCCAGAAATTTCAGACAAGAACTTGAAGACCTGTATTATTATCTCCATTTTAAAACTGGAAAGTGGTTCAATCTCAAATTAATTTTTATTTTGCTTTGTGTGTAATAATAATCTCTAGGTAAGGACATTCAAAAACTAGTAGAGAATTCTGCTAAGCAGAGAATCCATATGACTGTCAATTTTAAAACTCCTTTTGAACGTGGAAAGAAACCCAGTAAATTTCTATAAAACAAGAGCAATTAGTTCCAAAAGGAATTAAATCATGCATAGAGTTCCCAAGGTTACATCTTAATGATGGTAACACAACTGCTAAAGAAAATGTTTTTATCAAACTGTGTTGTTAAAACCATTGAGTTCTGATGTAAGAGGAAGATTTCAGCCAAGTCATCTGAGTGGTGTTCATAAAGACATCCCAGACCATTTGCCTATATTTTCATCTCTGCCTTGATGTGTGCCCCGGGACCAGCCAAGGACTCCAGATCTCTCCTCTCTTGGATAACTGCCTGGAGCCCAGGCTTGAGAGGAAAGGAGAAAAGTTACATCCTGAAAACAGCAACATAAAAAGATCAAACAAACCCACAAAATTCCACTATTTGAGGAAGATTTTTTTAAAGAGTTATGAGGCTTCTAGGCAGGGCTTGGGTGGTTTCATGATTTGTGTGTCCAAATTATTTTTGGTTGTCACATAGAGGTAGGGAAGGGGCAGGCTCCTAGTGGTTTGCTGAAAGTCATCTGCTTCAGATCAAAGATTGGCTTCAAGCTTAGAAGTGAGGAAATAATCCCTAAGAGGGCCAAACCTGAAAGAAGGAGGTGTGTGTGCATTTAAGGGGAAGGGAAGGTGAGAGGGGCCAAGGAAGGGATGGAGAAAGCATTACACCCTGAACCAGCCTCTCCAGAGTTTCCTTGGTTCTTTTTAAGCTAAAGATGTACCCTGCCAGGAATACTTCCTGCTCTTCTACCTCCCAGTAACTGACCTGCCCTAAGACACCAATAGCAATGTTTCCTCTGCCTGGAACATCTCCCCTCCTCTTCATCACTCAACTCCACTCATCCTTCTGGCCTCAGTCTAACAGTCTCTCTCCATAGGAAGCCATCCTTGACATACCCCTCGACATGCCCCTGCACTATATTAGATCTTCTCCTATATGCATCCACAGCTCCTTACATCCCCCATCAGAGCACTTACTTTGCTTTGTCATAATTGCTTTTTTCCCTCTGCCATCCTCGTTAGATATAACCTCCTTGAGGGCAAGGGCTGTATTTATCTTGTCACTATGGTATTCACAGCACCTACTATAGTGCTAAGTCCATAGTATGTGTTTCATAAACACCTATTAAATAAACGAATGAACCAATTAATAAAGTGGTTCCTCGGTGGTTAGCTTTGCGGGGAGGGGGAGTATCAACTGATTGGGGGTTAAAGGGAGAATTCTAGGGTGGTGGAAACATTCTATATCTTATATATCAATATCTTAAATCTTCTGTATATCATATATTATGTTTACACAAATGTATACATATGTATAAATTTATTTATGTACCTTACAGTATACAAATTATACCTCAATAAAAAAGAAATTAAAAGGTAAAAAATTAAATAGATAAATAAATTGGTTCCTAACTGCTTGGGGTTTGGTGTGCATTTAGGAAAGCTTCAAACCTACTGTATAGCACAGGGAACTCTAATCAATACTCTGTAATGACCTATATGGGAACAGAATCTTAAAAAGAGTGGATATATGTATAATTGATTCACTTTGCTATACAGAGGAAACTAACACAACATTGTAAATCAACTATACTCCAATAAAAATTAATTTAAAAAAAGAACATCAATTCCAAAAAAGAAAGAAAGAAAGAAAGGAAGAAAGAAAGAAAGAAAACTCCTAACAGGCAAAAGTGGACCCAGTTGGAGTCTTTCGGGAACTGGTGAGATAGAATGGACTGTGTAATAAATGACGCCTAGAACTTAAAGAATCGGAGTGCTTCCTCCACTGTAAACGAGGAAAAAACACGGAGTAGCAGCAGGAATATTCCTGGTGTGTTCCAGGGCAATGACAAACCTAGCTTGCCTTCAGCAGAGGGTCTGTGTGAGGGAGTAAAAGGAGAAAATGCTGACATGAAAGTAAGGACCAGTCCCAGAGCATGGTAGTTACCAAGCTAAGGTGTCTGAATTTTGTCCTGTGGTTAGTATAGAGCCAAGAAGTATATGTGACCTGGTAATAAAATGTACAGATGAGCTATAGGGGGACTGATGGGCAGAATGAGGGCCAATTAGGAGACGGTTTGGTTATAAGGCAATGAGGCCATGAGGGTCTGGACTGAAAAGGTGAGAATGAAAATGAAAAAGAGAAAATATTAAGAAGTATCCAGACTGAGTGATTAACTGAATATATCTAAGAAAAACAGCAAAGGCTGTTAAGAAGTTAGTTTGTGGAAATTAAGAAGTTAGTTTGTGGAAAGATTACAAGGAATAATAGTGATTTCAGCTGTCACTTGCTGAGTGTGTGCCACATGCCAAGGGCCCTATATTTAAGTTTCATAGTAACTCTCTTGGGTAAGTATTATTTCTGTGTTTTACACCTGAAAAATTTTAAAGCATTTTTTAAAGGCTGCTGCAATCACATACGCTGGTGGTTTTCAAACCACAGCATCTTCTGGTACCACCTCATTTGGCAAGGGGAGTGCTCCAAGATCCTTTCCCTCACCTTCAACCAAAGTAGCTCCTCTTCATCTGCCTTATATAATAATTGCCTATGTAAGAGTTCATCTTTTAAAAGCGTTTTCTTTCTTAAAAAAAAGAGTTTGAGAACTACAAAACTAGGCAGCAGTATTTAGGAACATATAAATAAGAGAGCAGGGAGGGACATTTCACATGCATTAATAGAATTTGGTATTAGTGGAAGGGGAAGAAAGGAGTAGAGGATGATCTTAGGTCTTGGGCTTAGACCCTCCTAACTGGGTAGTGGGGAAATTTACTGAGAGCAGGTTACAGGAGAAGAACATTTAGGAAGAGAATCCCTCTGGTTTTAATTGGGTTGATTTTAAGATACCTCTAGGATAGCTCCATGAAGGTAATCAGTTGGAAATACAGGTCTGGACCAGCATATTGATGATAGTGAAGCCACTGAGTTGGATAAGATCACCAAGGAAAAGAGGGGAGGAGAAAAAGAGAAAAAGACCAATGACAGAACGCTAAAAAAAACTAACATTTCATTCATTCCTCCAACATGTATTTATTTATTATCTACAATGAAGCTGTAAATAGAAAAAAAGAAGAAAAGATAGTAAAAGAGACAAAAAAGAGAGAAGAGCAATAAAAGAAAAAAGTGAATTAAGTCAGAAAGAAGGGAAGAAGGAATTTCAAGGATAGGGTGGTTAGCAGTGTCAAATATGGCAGAGTTCAAATAGGATAAGATCAGGAAAAGGGGAGGTGTCAAATGTGACAATCTGAATGTGACAAGTGACCTCTGAGACAAGAAATACCCACTTCTCTTTATCCAACAAGTATTTTCTAAAGTACATCTCTGAAATACCAGACACTGGGTCAGCCTCTGGTCTTTAATGGTGAGCACAACCACACAGGCTCCTACTTTCATGGAGTTTATAACTTAGTGAGGGAGACAGACATTAATCAAATAGTAACACAAACTAAACGTAAAATGGGAATTATAATAAGGGCCAAGGAAAAGACCCATGCCAGGCCATAGAAGTCTACAGTAGAAGACTTGGATCTTGCCAGGAAGGTTTCCCTACAGAAATGATGCTTGTCAGGTAAGATTTCCCTATAGAAATGAACAAAGATAGCAGAGATAAGTAAAGAGGAAAGAGCTCATGCAAGGCTGTACAGTAGGGGAAAGCCCAAGATGTGTTTGAGGGGCTGAAAGTCCAGTATGTCTAGAGCAGAGAGAGGAAGAGCAAGTGAAAGGTAAGAATGGAGAGGCAGGCAGAAGCCAGACTATGTAGGGCTCTAGAGATCACACGGAAGAGTTTTTTCCTAGGATCTCCTAAGAGTAATAGCAGCCCCTGAAGTGTTTTAAGTATCTGGGGGTGGGGAGGCAGGCACGGAGATATCAGATTTGCTTTCTGGCATGATAGGTCCAGGTGGAGTGGTTGAAGATATACCAGAAGCAGGATGTCTGAACAAATTTCCAAGTGACGCTGAAGGATCAGCTGGAATGAGAGTAGGGGGTGAGGATAAATTTAGAAAGGATGTCTCTTCCTGAGAGATAGGAAGGCAGTGGTAAAGACGTGGGGAAATGGACATACTTGGAAGTAAAGAGAAAGTTTCACTGAAAAGTTGTCGTTTTATTTATCTGCTAAGAATGAAGAACACATGGGGAAAGGTGGGGGTACAGTGCCTGCTACAGAGAAGACTTCAGTCAAAATTTATTGAACGTCAGTGCATGTAAAAGTTTGGAAGAGCCACTGTGGCAGACCTGAAAGGGATCCAGCCAGGGCTGACTCTAAGGGTTGCCTAGCAAGCCAAGGCCTCACTTTGCTAGTTCTACTTAGTGTGTGCCATCAATGCCTAGAGGGAAAAATGTTCAAGTTCCAAAATATCATAAAGTTGGAAACATTGTGGACACCTGCACTAGGAAAATCTGAATCGTGGCATCATATTGCTTTAAAATGCTCAAAATTAGGGGGAATGTCTTTAACGCGCTTGATTACCACCTCACAAGGGTAACAGGTCATCCTGTGATTACTGTGATTAGTCATAGGTGGTTTGAATATTTTGGTAGTGATTTTTGCTGCTGGCATTTTCTGAAGACATAAATTATGACTAAATTTCTCCTGTTTATATGCGTTGCCATTTCTTCCCACAGATTTCATCAACAAATAGCAATCAGAGCAATATGGCTAAGAAGTAATAGCTGTGTTTTGTTTCTAACGCTTAGCCAAGCTAGGCTGCCAACTGCTGTCTATTATCCCTTCTCTCCCCCAAGTCACGGAGACTAAGAGCTAAGTGGCTGCTCCCCTGGAGACCGAGTTCGGTAATCACAGAACACAATAAAATTTTGATCACTGGGATGAACAGGGTGCAATGTTGTATTCTTTTGTAGCACCTTAGAGATAGAAAGGAATTTTACCAGTGTTCTCCTAAGCAGGGAACGTTGTTCCCAGTATTGATCCATTGAGGTATGGGAAGAAAATATTAAAAGTTGACTTTTAATTTATTTTTATTTTTTTAAAAGAAAAAGAATTAAGCTTTACTGGTGTTGAATTTACTATACAAATCAGCACTGACATCTTACTCAGTCTGAACATCAGATGCCACATGTTGCCTGAGGGAAGAGTGGGAGTTCCATGACACAGAGCATTTGGCAGTGGGATTCTCTGTCATTGTGTCTAATTAAGTAGATTTGTGAGCAACCTCAGAAGACGCAATTTTGTTAGGACCTCAATTCTCTCCTAATTGACCTATAGATTCAATGCAATTTCAATCAAAATCCAATTTTCTATAATGGGTGACAGCAAACTTTTCTGTAGAATCTAATTCTAAAATTCATATGGAAAATGCAAAGGATTTGGAATAGCTAAAGCAACTCTGAAAAAGAACAGTGTTGGAGGACTTCCATTCCTTGATTTCAAGACTTATTATAAAGTCACAGTTATTGATACAGTGTGCTATCAGCATAAAGACAAGCAGATAAATCAATAGAACAGATAAATCACTGGAGAGTACAGAAATAGATCCACACGTATATGAACAATTGATTATTGACAAAGCTACAAAAGCAAATTAGTGGATGATAATGATAGACTTTTCCACAAATGGTGCTGGAACAATTGGATATCCATATACAAAAACATAAACTTTTATCTATACTTTGCATCATATACAAAAATTAACTCAAAATGAAACACAGACCTAAATGTAAAACCTAAAACTATAAAACATCTATTAGAAAACATTGGAGAAAATCTTTGGGACACTAGGATAGGCAAAGATTTCTTAAATATAACAACAAATGTACAACCCATACAGAAAAAAATGATAAAATAAAACTCATTAAAGTTTTTAAACTTCTGCTATTAAAAGACTGAAGAGAATGAAAAGACCAACTACAAACTGAAAAAGAATATTTGTAAATCACACATCTGATAAAGAACTCAATAATAAAAAACAAAAACCCCAATTTAAAAGTAGGCAAAAGATTTGAAAAGACACTTCACAAAATAAGATATACAACTGGCAAATAAGCACATGTAAAGATGTTCAACATCATTAGTCTTTGGCAAAATGCAAATTAAAATTCAACGAGGTACCATGCCACACCTATCAGAATGGCTAAAATTTAAAAGACTGATCATACCCAAGGCTGGCAAGGAGGTGAAGCTACTGGAACTCTCATACACTGTTGGTGTGAATGTAAAATGGTACAGTCACTCTAGATAACAGTTTGGCAATTTCTTAAAAGTTAAACATACACTTACCATATTATCCAACCAATCTGCTCATAGGTATTTGCCACAGAGGGAAAAAAATGTATATGTCCACACAGAGACTTGTACACAAATGTTCATAGCTGCTTTTTTTTATAATAGCCAAAAATTAGAAACAACCCAAATGTCCATCAACAAGTGAATGGATAAACAAATTGTAATATAACCATAAAATGAAATATTACTCACCAATAAAAAGGAATGGACTACTTATACATTAACAGCATCAATAAATCTCAAAATCATTATTCTGAGTGAAAGAAAGAAGATTACCAAAAATAGCCCATACTGTGTATTTCAATTTATATAAAATTCTAGAAAGTGCAAATTAATAAGTGCAATGACATAAAGATCATTGGTTAGCTGGGGAATGAGGGGAATGAAGGAGATATTACAAAAGGGCCCAAGAAAACTTCTGAAGATAGTGGATTTATTATCTTGATGGACTGTGATGACAGTTTTAGCATATGTGTGTGTGTGTGTGTGTGTGTGTGTGCGTGCATGTATGTGTGTATATAATGTTCAAACATATCAAATTGTACACTATACCTATGTGCAGTTTATTGTATGTTAATTATACCTCAATAAAGATGTTAAAAGAAATTATATCCTGTGCAACAAAAACTTATTTGTAGATTCAGCAAAATATCATGAATACTACCTCACCCACTACAGTACTTAGACAGGTATCAGGAGTCATCTAGTAACTTTGCAGGATTCCAGTTATGTGTCTAAAATGAAGATAACACTTACCTCATTGAAGAATGATGAAAACTATTAACTAGCGTTGACTGGGATCACTGAAAGTGTTAGTTGTTGTGCAAACTGCTTTATTTTTAGTTATAAAATATGACAGTTACTTTAGGTCACTGGATCTAACTAATTATTAGTTATACATTTAATTCCAGATATAGAACTCTTTATTTTAAATTTCTTATCCTTTGGCCTTTCATAATAGAGACTCATCTGCAGAGTGTTTTCCCATTTTATCTGGTTTTTTTTATTGCTCAAATGTCCTGCCTTTAATAAACAAGTTAAATGCTACTATTTCTGATCAGTCATTTTTATACATAAAAACACGTCTTAGACACTTTACACATCCCACCCCCATCCTATGAATGTGTTCTCACAGAACGTTTTGGCATAAAGAAGGGACTATTCAGAGGTTTGCTTTGGTTTTAAAAACTAATATTAAGTGTGTTAAATTTATTAACATTACCAACCAAATAAACACCAGGCATTGACCAATGATGAGAATGTGTCATGAGCCAAGGATTCCAGTTGACCCAATTCTGAGCACCTGATATTCATTTGATTAAAAAAAAGACATAAACCTCATTATTTCCTAAACTTTTAAGTTTAGCTTACAAATATTTCTATATTTGTAATGCTAACAAATTTTAGCAGTCACTCTTAAGAACTTTTAGATGATATTGATTCTAATGTTCAAATATTTAAAATTAAATGTATAAATTTTATATATTCAATTTACTTTTTAAAGTACTTCAATTATATTTAGCCAACAAATTATCCTATGAACTTCAAGTAATTCTTATATATCTGATAAATTAAATTTATAAATATGGTGAATCTTAAGTTCTCTTAAATGTTCCAATACTATAAACTAATTAAAATTTCACACTAAAAAATCACAGCTAAAAATCAGCTATTCAAAGATGTAAGATCTGTGTCTTGGTTCACTTTTTATAACACATGAACTTCTGATTGTTCAGCACCATTTGCTGAAAAGATAAAGAATATCCTTTATCCTCTGAATTGCCTTAACTCCTTTGTCAAAGATAAGTTGACTATATTTGTGTGGGCCTGTTTTGAGTTCTCTGCTTTGCTCCATAGCTATCCTTTTGCCAGTACCATGATGTCTTGTCTTGATTATTTTAACAGTACAATAAACCTTGAAATCAGATAGTGTAATTCCTCTAGTTTTGTTCTTCTTCAGTAGTATGTTTGCTATGCTTGGTCTTTTACCTTTCCATATAAACTTTAAGAATCAATTTATTGATGCCCACAAAACAGCTTGCTGGGAATTTTTGCTAACATTTTGCTGAGGATTTTTACATCTATGTTCATCAGAGATATTGGTTTGTAGCTTTCTGTTCTTGTAATGTCATTACCTGGATTTGGTATTAGGGTAATGCTGCTTTCATAGAATGAATTAGGAAGTGTTCCCTATGCTTCTATTTTTCTAGAAAAGATTATGGAGAATTGGTATCATTTCTTCCTTAAATATTTGGTAGAATTCACTGGGCCTGGTGCTTTCTTTTTTGGAAGGTTATTAATTGTTGATTCAATTTCTTTAGTAAATATAGGACGATTTAGGTTATCTGTTTCTCTTTTTGTGAGTTTGGATAGTGTCTTTCAAATAACTAGCTTTCATTTCTTCTGAAGTATCAAATTTGTGGGCATAGAGTTGTTCATAATATTCCTTTATTATCCTTTTAATGTCCATGAGAAGGTCTTGTACATTATAGAAAAATATTTTCCATTTAAAGAACCTTGAAGTACTTCTACGTTCTTTTCATATGTTTCCTACATCTTAGGACCATACAACTTGAAGAGATATTAAAATGATACTCCTTTGAATTCTGGATATATCTCGTTTATTTGTCTACCTTGTTACAACTTCCAAGGTCATTTCCCCAATAGAGTTAGGTGGAGTCTGAGCATTCTTGTAATGTTTAAGCAATTTTTGACCTAAAAAAGCAATAGGTCGGCCTTGTTATTCCAATTTAAAATTGTTAATTGAGTAACTGACATAGACTTGTGATTTTTAAATATAAATCTTACTATAATTATGTGCACTATTAGAATATTTAAGACAACTTAGGAATCAGCATATTTATAAGTTGATTTTACAGATTTATAAGTATTACTTAAATCTTCAGAAAAGTTTTAAGTCAGACAACTGACATAGTTATAAAAATCAAGGTATTTAATTTTAAAAATAAGTAAATAAACCGAGGAGTTTAAGTTTGTAAATTAAAACCTTATTCAAAAGCCATCTTATGAGTAATTGTTAAAATTTATTGAAATAGAGTGGTAAGATCTGTAAGCTAAGTTTTAAAATTAAAGGAAAAACTAAGTTTTCAAATGCAACTTTAAAAATTGAATATTATTATAAAGCAGAAACTAACACACCATTGTAAAGCAATTATAAATTATACCCCAATAAAGATGTTAAAAAAAAATTGAATATTAGTTTTAAAACCAAAGTAAGTCCCTTGAATTGCCTTTTGTGGGCAAAAGCCACCTTGGGGGCTACCAAAAATTCACATTTCATGGTTCTAGCAATTGGGGACACAGAGCTTGCAAGTAAAGAAGGACAGGCAGGCAGGCCAGAAGGGTGTGTTTTCACAAGTGCTTGATGGGGGCTGATTTTTGACGAAGTGCCATCCTTAAAGATAACCTACAGGGATATATGTATACGTATAGCTGATCCACTTTGTTTTAAAGTAGAAACTAACACACCATTGTAAAGCAATTATACTCCAATAAAGATGTTAAAAAAAAAGAAGATAACCTACAACCAAGGGTTATAGTAGCTTAGCACTCAAAAAGGCAAGCCAACTCCATACTTCATGCTTTTACTCTTCAAAGGCTGAAAATGAATAAGGAGGAGGAAAAGAAATATGGCTTGTGAAGAGACTGGCCCTGTTTCTTAATTGTGTGCTTTAAAATGCCTGCAGGAATACTCTACTTGTTAGCACAGGAAGCTGAAGGTATGCCCTTTTGGCAAGATCAGAAACGTATCTGGGGGCTTTAAAATAGAACCTAAGGGACTTCAGCAGCTTAACAGACCACTAACCAGTGCCTCCAAGTATGTCTAACAATCACAGTGGTCAGCCTGAATGATGCAGAGATGCCAGCAGGCACAAAGCTCAGCCACAGCCTCATGCTCCACAGAACCAAAAATGGGGTCTTCCCTTTTCAGACCTCGTGTGACTGATATTTGCCAAGCACTTTGACCTTCTGGATGAAAAGTACCACACAGGTACAGGTTACTTTATCCTGATCCCAAACAGCTCTTTGTAAATAATGTGGCTACATTTACTAGCAGTAAATAAAATGCACAAGGAAGAGAACTAACATTTGTCAAACACATATTATGTGCCAGGTATTACAATTATTTCAGCTAATACTCCTCACAACCCTGTGAGGTAAGTATTATTACCCCCATTTAACTGGGTATTGGAAATTGAAGCTTAGAAATTTTTAATAATTTACCCAAAGTCATGAGGCAGGAAACAGCAATGCGAGGACTTGAACTTCCTAAGTGCCTGCTCTTACTTCAACACCATCCAACAGAAATACAGTGCAAGCCACAAATGCGAGCCACATATGCAATTTTAAGTTTTCCTGTAGCCACATTTAAAAAGTAAGAGGTAAGACAAAACAGATGAAATTAATTACAATAATGTATCTTATTTATCCCAACAGAGCCAAAATACAATTTTAGCATGTAAATCAAAGTGAAAATTATTAATGAGATAGTTTACATTCCTTTTTTCATGCTAAGTCTCCAAAACCTGATGTGCTCTTCTAGGACATCTCAATTTGGACTAGCCACATGACAAGGACTAATAGCCCATGTGGCTAGTGGCTACCATATTGCATGACACCGATCTGTAACCTCTGGGTCACCCTACCAGACTGCTGTACATCCCTGGATTACAACCTGCAACTGTACTACACCTGCAACGAAAATGAAAAGAAAAATGCTACAGATTAAAAGTCAAATTGCTAGAAAACCATACATTTTTCTGGTCAAGAGACAAATAAAAGGAAGTAATTCATCAGCTGCATTCTTCTGTACAACAGTCATAAATGCACCAACTGCACTGAGCTATTTACCTCAGTGGGACTGGAAACAACTGATCTAAAACTCATAAATCCACACATTCAGAAAGTGTAGACTGCCAGAGAGGGAAATAAACTCAAATGAGTCCTACCTGAATTCTTCTAAGCTGTTCTTTTTTAATTGATTTTAGAGAAATCCCCGACAACTTATACAGTCCTATATGAATTTTATCCATCCCCCCACCACCCACTCTAACGAAACTCCCTCAAGGGGCTTACTCTGGGTTAAGGAATTTCCTTTATTTATTTTCCATTTCCTTCTTGTTGTAACTGTAGTTTTATCCATCCTGCTTCCACCACCCCCACCCCACCTCCCGTTTCCTTTCCTCTCTTTTCTAGTTGGTCTCCCAGATTCTTAAACCTGCACTAGGTTTTCTGTTTTATTCTGCTTTATGTTTTAACATTAACCGTATTGTTTTGCTGCTGCTTTCCACTGATCGCCTGCCATGTGGATCGTGTTCCCTCCTGCCTGGAGGAAAAAGAGAAAACCTTTCCAGCACCATTATCAGGGCTGCTCCAGCCACCACCTGAAAGGAACAGGGATGGAGGGATGACAGAGATTTTTGCAGCACACAAGTCCTGGTTGGGGAGAGCGGAGTGGGGTGGGATGTGCCCAGCTGCCAGTGCAAGTTTTCAGTGAAATAAAAGAAATCTTTACATTGTAAAACTCATTTACTTTGGTTGTTCTGGATTATGTTTACAAAACGAAAACAGGTTAGTTTTTACAGACTTCAGAATAATACAGAAAAAGTGAAAAGGAGAAACAAAAAAGCACCTGGGATTCCACTAGCCGAGAGAACCACTATTAGCATTCTCATTTTTTAAAATCTCCATTTAGTTTTTAACCCACAGAAAGTTAGTCAACTGCCTCCTACTCCCACCTCAGGGTAAGAGGGGGAAGAAAGAAGTAGTTCTGACTTAGTTCTGAGATGATGTAATTAATATTTAAGTCTGAAATGAGCACAAAAGTTAAATGAGCTATCCCTCACTCAAGCTGCTAGCAATCTTAGTCTGAATATTTGTCCTTTTGAATGTAATTATAGGATATAATAACAATAATAATACCCATCATTTACTGAATACTATGTGCCAAGCATTAAACTGGGTGCTGGCCATATGTTTTCCCATTTTAATTTGTGTCACAATTACATGAGCTATAAAGTACTTTTCCATTACACAGGTGGGGAAATTGAGACTTAGAGAGGTTAAGGCCAATTACTAAGTGACAGAGTTAGGAGTTGAACTTAAGCCTGCCTGGTTCCAAAGGCTGTGCTCTTTTTGCTATATCATAGTGCCAGAGCTAAGGTCATCATAAAACCGTGCAATCCAGGGTTGAGTGTTTACTGGTCATAAGAAATAGTCATTTATTAAATGTACCTTTACCAATTTTAGAACCTAAAAAGTTGGGCCTAAGAACTTGAAGTCCAGTATGAAGTAATTTACTTCAGGCAGAAAGATGCCTGTAATTTCCACCACACAACTTCTCCAGCCCCAAGGAGAAGCCCCAAAGTTACTCTAGTAACTTTGGAAAGGAAGCATATGTCACCAGCCAAATGCCATCTCTTTCAGGACCAGGAGAGCTCTGAGTTCTGGTTGCAAGGCAACCACCTCCATTTACTACAAGAGGAGCCTCTGAAAAAACAGCTAGTGGGAGAAGGATTTTGTTCTTGATCAGCAGTGATCTTTCACTCTAAGGGCCATGTGGCTTGAGCTGTTTTTCCAAGGGTAGAGCTGAGGCTGGAATGAATTAAGAAACTCACATTTGCT
The DNA here is from genome assembly GCF_951394435.1 of Stenella coeruleoalba. Taxonomy (NCBI): domain Eukaryota; kingdom Metazoa; phylum Chordata; class Mammalia; order Artiodactyla; family Delphinidae; genus Stenella; species Stenella coeruleoalba. The sequence goes on from NC_137164.1 coordinate 17,207,271, forward strand.
ATCCACAATCTCTGTACTCATACACCCTAACACCTACTTTGATTTACAAGAACTTAAGAGCTTTAGAGCAAAATTTCTTCATAATGCAAAGAACAGACATAAAGAATTCTTGCCAATGGGTTAAGCTGATGAAGGCAAGATACTAGACAGCTCACTGGAGACCTGACAACAAGATAGGTAGCCAACGACTATATGATGCACTCTTCTTTAAATCACTGTTTCCCAACATTGTCATGCCATGCTGCTCAGAGAAAATGGCACAATAGGGTAAACTGGAGGAGATCTGGAGGAAAATCCTTAGATTTTCCTTTATTATATATTTATGATTTTAAAATAAACTAAAAGTATTAGGGAAGATAATAAGTACTGAAATACTTAAAACTTCCAAATAAGATCTTTTCAGGCTTTTAATGTGAAATCTAAGTTTGCTCCTTTGAACATAATTTTGTCATATAAGGTTTTATGGATAAATTAAGTATATGTACTTTCTGACACAGGCTTTTTAAACCATGATCTCTTTAGAATTCTTGGTCACCATCAAAGAGAAACTTTGCACCAGCAGGTGATTAAATTTTTTTAACATTATATAATCATTCAAATATTTACAAGCACTGAAGATATTTTAGTGAATTTAAGTTCACTAAAATTCATTAAATTTTACATTACATTAAAAAGTCTGCTGATAATATGTGTTTCAAAACCAACAAAATTTGTTCATACCAATAATTTCTGAGACAGCAGAAGCAAGAAGAACTCCAATCCTGTAGCCTATGGAATGAAAACCAAATTCACAGAAACAAAGACAAAATGAAAAGGCAGAGGGCTATGTACCAGATGAAGTAACAAGATAAAACCCCAGAAAAACAAGTAAATGAAGTGGAGATAGGCAAACTTCCAGAAAAAGAATTCAGAATAATGATAGTGAAGATGATCCAGGACCTTGGAAAAAGAATGGAGGCAAAGATCGAGAAGATGCAAGAAATGTTTAACAAAGACCTAGAAGAACTAAAGAACAAACATCTAGAAGAATTAAAGAACAAACAAACAGAGATGAAAAACACAATACCTGAAATGAAAAATACACTAGAAGGAATCAACAACAGAATAACTGAGACAGAAGAACAGATAATTGACCTGTAAGACAGAATGGTGGAATTCACTGCCACGGAAGAGAACAAAGAAAAAAAAAGAATGAAAAGAAATGAAGACAGCCTAAGAGACCTCTGGAGCAACATTAAACACACCAACATTCACATTATAGGGGTCCCAGAAGGAGAAGAGAGAGAGAAAGGACCCGAGAAAATATCTGAAGACATTATAGTCGAAAATTTCCCTAACATGGGAAAGGAAATAGCCACCCAAGTCCAGGAAGTGCAGAGAGTCTCAGGCAGGATAAACCCAAGGAGAAACAAGCTGAGACACAGTAATCAGACTGACAAAAATTAAAGACAAACAAAAATTATTAAAAGCAACAAGGGAAAAATGACAAATAACATACAAGGGAACTCCCATAAGGCTAACAGCTGATTTCTCAGCAGAAACTCTACAAGCCAGAAGCGAGTGGCATGATATATTTAAAGTGATGAAAGGGAAGAACCTACAACCAAGATCACTCTACCCAACAAGGATCTCTTTCAGATTCAATGGAGAAACCAAAAGCTTTACAGACAAGCAAAAGCTAAGAGAATTCAGCATCACCAAACCAGCTCTACAACCAATGCTAAAGGAACTTCTCTAAGTGGGAAACACAAGAGAAGAAAAGGACCTACAAAAACAAACCCAAAACAATTAAGAAAATGGTAACAGGAAGATACATATCGATAATTACCTTAAATGTGAATGGATTAAAGGCTCCAACCAAAAGGCACAGGCTCCCTAAATGGATACAAAAACAAGACTCATATATATGCTGTCTACAAGAGACCCACTTCAGACCTAGGGACACATACTGACTGAAAGTGAAGGGATGGAAAAAGATATTCCATGAAAATGGAAATCAAATGAAAGCTAGAGTAGCAATGCTCATATCAGATAAAATAGGCTTTAAAATAAAGAATGTCACAGGAGACAAGAAAGGGCACTACATAATGATCAATGGATCAATCCAAGAAGATATAACAATTATAAATATATATGCACCCAACATAGGAGCACCTCAATAATAAGGCAAATGCTAACAGCTGTAAAAGAGGAAACCGACAGTAACACAATAATAGTGGGGGACTTTAACACCTCTCTTACACCAATGGACAGATCATCTAGACAGAAAATTAATAAGGAAACACAAGCTTTAAATTAGATAGATCTAATGATGTTTATAGGACATTCCATCCGAAACTGGCAGATTACACTTTCTTCCCAAATGCACACAGAACATTCTCCAGGATAGATCAAATCTTGGGTCACAAATCAAGCCTCAGGAAATCTAAGAAAACTGAAATAATATCAAGCATCTTTTCCAACCACCACGCCATGAGGTTAGAAATCAATTACACGGGGGCTTCCCTGGTGGCACAGTGGTTAAGAATCTGCCTGCCAATGCAAGGGACACGGGTTCAAGCCCAGGCCTGGGAAGATCCCACATGCCACAGAGCAACTAAGCCCGTGCGCCACAACCACTAAGCCTGAGCTCTACAGCCTGCAAGCCACAACTACTGAGCCCATGTGCCATAACTACTGAAGCCTGTGCACCTAGAGCCCGTGCTCCACAACAAGAGAAGCAACGACAATAAGAAGCCTGCACACAGCAACGAAGAGTAGCCCCCGCTGACCACAACTAGAGAAAGCCTGCACACAGCAACGAAGACCCAACACAACCAAAAATAAATAAATAAACTTGAAAAAAGAAAAAGAAATCCATTCCAGGGAAAAAAACATAAAAAGCACAAACACATGGAGGCTAAACAATATGTTACTAAATAACCAAGAGATCACTGAAGAAATCAAAGGGAAATCAAAAAATACGTAGAGGTAAATGACAATGAAAACATGACAACCCAAAACCTATGGAATGCAGCAAAAGCAGTTTTAACAGGGAAGTTTCTAGCAATACAGTCCTACCTCAAGAAACAAGAAAAATCTCAAATAAACAATCTAACCTTACACCTAAAGGAACTAGAGAAAGAAGAACAAACAAAACCCAAAGTTAGTAGAAGGAAAGAAATCATAAAGATCAGAGCAGAAATAAATGAAATAGAAACAAAGAAAACAATAGCAAAGATCAATGAAACTAAAAGCTGGTTCTTTGAGAAGATAAACTAAACCAATAAACCTTTAGCCAGACTCATCAAGAAAAAGAGGGAGAGGACTCAAATCAATAAAATTAGAAATGAAAAAGGAGAAGTTACAACAGACAAGGCAGAAATACAAAGCATCCTAAGAGACTACTATAAGCAACTCTATGCCAATAAAATGGACAACCTGGAACAAATGGACAAATTCTTAGAAACGTATAACCTTCCAAGACTGAACTAGGAAGAAACAGAAAAAATGAACAGACCAATACAAGCAATGAAATTGAAACTGTGATTAAAAATCTTCCAACAAACAAAAGTCCAGGACCAGATGGCTTCACAGGTGAATTCTATCAAACATTTAGAAAAGAGCTAACACCCATCCTTCTCAAACTCTTCCAAAAAACTGAAAAGGAAGGAACACTTCCACACTCATTCTATGAGGCCATCATCACCCTGATCCCAAAACCAGACAAAGATACTACAAAAAAGAAAATTACAGACCAATATTACTGATGAATATAGATGCAAAAATCCTCAACAAAATACTATCAAACAGAATCCAACAGCACATTAAAAGGATCATACACCATGATCAAGTGGGATTTATCCCAGGGATGCAAGGATTCTTCAATATATGCAAAACAATCAATGTGATACACCATATTAAGAAACTGAAGAATTAAAAAACATATGATCATCTCAATAGATGGAGAAAAAGCCTTTGACAAAATTCAACACCGATTTATGATAAAAACTCTCCAGAAAGTGGGCATAGAGGGAACCTACCTCAACATAATAAAGGCCATATATGACAAGCCCACAGCAAACATCATTCTCAGTGGTGAAAAACTGAAAGCATTTCCTCTAAGATCAGGAACAAGACAAGGATGTCCACTCTCAATATTATTATTCAACATAGTTTTGGAAGTCCTAGCCACAGCAATCAGAGAATAAAAAGAAATAAAAGGAATACAAATTGGAAAAGAAGAAGTAAAACTGTCACTGTTTGCAGATGACATGATACTATACATAAATAATCCTAAAGATGCCACCAGAAAACTACTAGAGCTAATCAATGAATTTGGTAAAGTAGCAGGATACAAAATTAATGCAAAGAAATCTCTTGCATTCCTATACACTAACAACAAAAAAATCAGAAAGAGAAATTAAGGAAACAATCCCATTCACCATTGCAACAAAAAGAATAATATACTAAGGAATAACCCTACCTAAAGAGGTAGAAGACCTGTACTCAGAAAACTATAAGACACTGATGAAAGAAATCAAAGATGACACAAACAGATAGAGAGATATACCATATGTTCATGGATTAGAAGAATCAGTATTGTGAAAATGACTATACTACTCAAAGCAACCTATAGATTCAATGCAATCCCTGTCAAATAACCAATGGCATTTTTTACAAAACTAGAACAAAAAACCTTAAAATTAGTATGGAGACACAAAAGACCCTGAATAGCCAAAGCAATCTTGAGGGGAAAAAAATGGAGCTGGAGGAATAAGACTCCTTGACTTCAGACTATACTACAAAGCTACAGTAATCAAGACAACATGGTACTGACACAAAAACAGAAATGTAGATCAATGGAACAGAATAGAAAGTCCAGAGGTAAACCCACACACCTATAGTCAACTAATCTATGACAAAGGAGGCAAGGATATACAGTGGAGAAAAGACAGTCTCTTCAATAAGTGGTGCTGGGAAAACTGGACAACTACATATAAAAGAATGAAATTAGAACACTCCCTAACACCATACACAAAAACAAACTCAAAATGGATTAAAGACCTAAATGTAAGACCCGACACTATAAAACTCTTAGAGGAAAACACAGGAAGAACACTCTATGACAAAAATCACAGCAAGATCTTTTTTGAACCACCTCCTAGAGTAATGGAAATAAAAACAAAAATAAACAAATGGGACCAAATGAAACTTCAAAGCTTTTGCACAGCAAAAGAAACCATTAACAAGACGGAAAGACAACTCTCAGAATGGGAGAAAATATTTGCAAACGAATCAACAGACAAAGGATTAATCTCCAAAATATGTAAACAGCTCACACAGCTCAATATCACAAAAACAAACAACCCAATCAACAAATGGGCAGAAGACCTAAACAGACATTTCTCCAAAGAAGACATACAGATGGCCAAGAGGCACATGAAAATCTGCTCAACATCACTAATTAGAGAAATGCAAATCAAAACTACAATGAGGTATCACCTCACACCAGTTAGAATGGTCATCATCAGAAAATCTACAAACAACAAATGCTAGAGAGGGTGTGGAGAAAAGGGAATCTTCTTGCACTGTTGGTGGGAATGTAAATTGATACAGCCACTATGGAGAACAGTATGGAAGTTCCTTAAAAAACTAAAAATAGAATTATCATATGACCCAGCAATCCATATACCCAGAGAAACCATAATTCAAAAAGACACAAGCACCCCCAGTGTTCATTGCAGCACTATTTACAATAGCCAGGTCAATGGAAGCAACCTAAGTGCCCATCAACAGACGAATGGATAAAGAAAATGTGGTATATCGTATGCTAACATATATATATGGAATCTAAAAAAAAAAAAGAGGTTCTGAAAACCCTAGGGGCAGGACAGGAATAAAGATACAGATGTAGAGAATGGACTTGAGGACACAGTGAGGGAGAAGGGTAAGCTGCGATGAAGTGAGAGTGGCATGGACATATATACACTAACAAATGTAGCTAGTGGGAAGCAGCCACATAGCACAGGGAGATCAGCTCCATGCTATGTGACCACCTAGAGGGGTAGGATAGGGAGGCTGGGAGGGATAGGCAAGAGGGAGGGGATATGGGGATATATGTATACATATAGCTGATTCACTTTGGTATGCAGCAGCAACTAACACAACAATGTAAAGCAATTATACCTCAGTAAAGATTAAAAAAAAAAAAAAAAAGCTGTAGCCTTCTAATTGAAAGCACATCTAGGGACCTGACTGCAATAATCTCCAGAGACCACAGAGGACAGCAGGCATCGACTTTCCACTTTCCCTCTGCCTCACTCCAAGTCATTGATATCTCCTGGAAAAGAGCTTAAGCACAGGTCTGGCACCTCAGTTTTTGTGGCTGCTGCCCAGAGGACTCATCTTAATCTACTGGCTCTGGTAGCCAGTAGGGCTTACATTCATGGGTCCTTGGGACTGTAACCAACAGAAACAGTTCTTACTGGCTATAACTCCAAGCCACAATGCAAAGGCAGCAAACAGAAACACCCAGCCTTTCCCTGAAAGAGGCCTGCGTGCTTATATTAAAAGCTGGGGCCTGAGGGGTAGGCTTCTAATTCAACACACATCTAGAGGCTGACTGCAATCCTCTCCAGAGACCAGGGAGGCGGAGACTCTATCATTGTGCTTTCCCTCTGTCTACTCCAGCTCAGCAGTGTCTCTGAATAAGGAGCTTGTATGTACATGTTGTGCCCCAGCTTTTACGGCTGCTGCCCAGAGGACATATTCCTTGATAGCCTGGCAATGCCTTGACAGCATGGCAAGTGGGGCTTGTGTTCACAGGCTCAAGAGGGTGGTAGCAGAGAAAGAAATAGTTCTTAACCACCTATTCCCCCCACCCCCAGGGCTCAGTGCAGAGGAAGCAGACAGAAAGTACCAAAGAGAAATCACAGAGCTGAAGAATATAATAACTGAACTGGGAAATTCAATAGAGGGGCTTAACAGCAGACTAGATGAAGCACAAAAAAGGATCAGCAAACTCAACGACAGGGTAGTAGAATTCATTCATTCAGAGCAGCAAAAAGAAAAAAAGAATGAAGAAAGACTGAAGAGAGTTTAAGGGACCTATGGGAGATCATCAAGTGGACCAATATTCACATTATCAGGATCCCAGAAGGAGAAGACAGAAAGGGGCAGAAAACTTATTTGAAGAAATAATAGCTGAAAAATTCCCTAACCTGGGAAAGAAAACAGATATCCAGATTCAGGAAGCCCAGAAAGTTCCAAATACAATGAATCTAAAAAGACCCATGCCAAGACGTATCACAATTAAATTGTCAAAATTAAAGAGAAGAGATTTTTTTATTGAATGATTCTTTAAATTCTATAGTGTTTTACAATTTTCCAAAGTTTCACATACATGATTTCATATAATCCCATATTAACTTTCTTTTCCCCTAACCCCATATTGCCCTTCCCCCCCTCCCTTTTTAAGAAGAGATTCTTAAAAGCAGCAAGAGAAAAACAACTCATTATATACAAGGGCCCCCATAGGACTACTAATCAGAAGATTTTACAGCAGAAATTTTATAGGCCAGAGGAGAGTGGCATAATACATTCAAAGTGATCAAGGAAAATAAAACTGCCAACCAAAAATGCTCTACACAACAAAGTTATACTTCAGAATTGAAGGATAGATAAGCAGTTTTCCAGACAACCAAATACTGAAGGAGTTCATCACCACTAGACAGCCTTATAAGAAATGTTACAGGGATTTCTTTAAGCTGAAATAACAGGGCCTTAATTAGTAACAGGAAAACATATGAAAGTATACATCTCACCAGTAAAGGTAATTATATAGTTAAAATCAGAATAATGTAAGGGAAGTGAGTTAATCACTTATAAATCTAATGTGAAGGTTAAAACACAAAAGTAGTAAAAAATAACTATAATTACAATAATGTGTTAATGTATACACAAGATAAAAAATATGTAAATTGTGACATTTACACAATATAGAGTATTAGATTGCATTCGAACTTAAGTTGTTATTGGCTTAAAATACACTGCTATGAATATGAGTTGTTTTAAGTAAGCTTCATGGTAACTAAAAAGCAAAACCTTATTGTAGATACACAAAAGAGAAAGAGAATGAAATCTAAGCATATCATTAAAGAAACTATCAAATCACAAAGACAGCAAGAGAAGAAGGAACAAAAAAATTACAAAACTGCCAGAAAACAGTGAACAAAATGACAATTAGTCCATACCTATCAATAATTACTTTAAATGTAAATGACTAAATTCTTTCATCAAAAGACATAGAGTGGCTGGATGGATTAAATTTTTTAAAAAACATATATATGTTGCTTACAAGAGAGACTCACTTCAGCTTTAAGGATACATAGAAACTAAAAATGAAAGAATGAAAAAAGATATTCCATGCAAATGGAAACCAAAAGCATAAGCTATACTTATAATAAGCAAAGTATAATTTAAGACAAAGACTGTAGTAAAAGACAAAGAAGGTCATTATATAATGATAAATCTGTCAATCCAACAAGAAGATATAACATTTGTAAATAGGTATACATCCAACACATGAGCACCTAAATATATAAAGCAAATATTAACAGACATAAAGGGAAAAATAAACAGCAATACCATAGTAGTAGGTGACTTCAATGTCCCACTTTCATCAGAGTAGATATCCAGACAAAATCAATAAGGAAACATTGGTCTTAAACAAAACAATAGACCAGATGGACTTTAAGAGACATTTTCAGAACTTTCCATCCAAAAGCAGAAAAATATACATTCTTCTCAAGTGCACATGGAATATTCTCCATGATAGATCATATGTTAGGCCACAGAACTAGTCTCAATGAATTCAAGAACATAGAAATTATATCAAATATCTTTTCTGACTACAGTAGAATGAAAATAGAGATCAATAACAGGAAGAAAGCTGGAAAATTAACAAATACATGGAAATCAAACAACATATTCTTGAGCAACCAGTGAATCAAAGAAGAATAGGGGAAAAAACGGGAAAAAGGGAAATCAAAAAATGTCGAGATAAATAAAAATGGAAACATGACATACCAAAACTAAAAACGCAGCAAACACAGTTCTAAGAGGGAAGTTTGTAGTGATTAACACATATATCAAAAACTAAAGATTTCAAAAAACAACCTAACTTTAGACCTCAAGGAACCAGAAAAAGAACAAACTAAAACCAAAGTTAGTAGCAGAAAGGAAATAGTAAAGATTAGAGCCAAAAGAAATAAAATAAAGAATAGGAAAACAATAGAAAAGATAACAAAACCAAGAGTTGGTTCTTCAAAGAGAAAAACAAAATTGACAAAACTTTAGCTAGATTCACCAAAGAAAAACGAGAGAGGACCTAAATAGAATTATAAGTGAAAGAGGAAAAATTACAACTGATATCACAGAAATACAAAGGATCTCTAAAGACTACTATGAACAACTATATGCCAACAAATTAGACAACCTAGAAGAAATGGATAAATTGCAGAAACATACAGTCTACCTAGACTTAATCATGAAGAAAGAAAATCTCAACAGACAAATTACTAGTAAAAAGATTGAATCAGTAATCAAAAATCTCCCAACAAATAAAAATCCAGGACCAAATAGTTTCACTGGTGAATTCTACCAAACACTTAAAGAATTATTATTAATCCTTCTCAAACTCTTCCAAAAAAATAGGAGAGAGAACACTTCCAAATTCATTTTACAAGACCAGCATTACCCTGATACCAAAACTAGACAAAGACACTGCAAGAAAAGAAAATTACAAGCCAATATACCTGATAAACATGGATGTAAAAATCCTCAACAAATTATTAGCAAACTTAATTCAATGACACATGGAAAAGGATCATACACCATGATCAAGTGGGATATATTCCCAGGATGCGAGAATGGTTCAACATGTGCAAATCAATCAATTTGATACACTACATTAACAAAATGAAGGATAAAAATCATATGATCATCCCAATAGATGCAGAAAAAGCATTTGACAAATTCAACATTCATTCATGATCTCTCAATAAAGTGAGTGTAGAGGGAACATACCTCAACATAATAAAGTCCATATAGAACAAGCCCAGAGCTAGCATCATACTCCATGATGAAAGATTGAAAACTTTTCCTCTAAAATCAGGAACAAACAAGGATACCCACTCTTGCCACTTTTATTTAACACAGTACTGGGAGTCCTTGCCATAATAGTAACATAAGAAAAAATAAAAGGCATCCAAATCAGAAAGAAATAACTAAAATGGTCTCTATTTGCAGATGGCATGATATTAGATAGAAAACCCTGAAGACTCCACCAAAAAATAATAATAGTAACTGTTAGATAATAAATGAATTCAGTAAAGTTGCAGGATACAAAATCAATATACAAAAATAAGTTGCATTTCTATATACTAATAATGAACTCTCAGAAAGAGAAATTAAAAACACAATCCCATTCAGAACTGCATCAAAAAGAATAAAATACCTAAGAGTAAATTTAACCAAGGAGATGAAGTATCTGTATACTTAAAACTATAAGACAATGATGAAAGGAATTGAAGAAGTCACAAATAAATGGAAAGATACTTCATGCTCACAGATAGGAAGAATTAACATTGTTAAAATGTCCATACTGCCCAAAGCAATCTACAGATTCAATGCAATCCCTATCAAAATTCCAATGGCATTATTCACAGAACTAGAACAAATAATCCCAAGATTTGTATGGAACCACAGAAGACACCATATAGCTAAAGCAATCTAGAGAAAGAAGAACAAAGCTGGAGGCATCACACGTCCTGATTTCAAACTATATTACAAAGATATAGTAATCAAAAGAGTATGGTACTGGCATAAAAACAGACACATGATCAATGGAACAGAATCATGAACCAAGAAATAAACCCATGAATATATGGTCAAATAATTTTTGACAAGGGAGCCAAGAATTCTCAATGGAGAAAAGAGTCTCTTAAATAAATGGTGCTAGGGAAACTCGATATTCACATGCAAAAGAATGAAGCTGGACACCTATCTTACACCACTCACGAAAATTAATTTAAAATGTAGTAAAGACTTAAATGTAAGACCTGAAACAATAACACCTAGAAGAAAATATAGGGGGAATGCTCCTTGACATTGTTCTTGGCAATTATTTTATGGATATGACTCCTAAAGCACAAGCAACAAAAGAAAAATAAACAAATTGGACTACATCAGACTAAAATCTTCTGCATAGCAAGGAAACTATCAAAAAAATGAAAAGGCAACCTACAGAATGGCAGAAAATATTTGCAATGGTAAGGTGTTAATATTCAAAAATATATACAGATTTCATAGAACTCAATAGCAGAAAATAATAATAATAATCCATTTTTAAATTGGGAAAATGTCCTGAATAGACATTTTTCCAAAGAATATATTTAAATGGCTAACAGGTACATGGAAAGGTACTCAACATCACTAATCATCAGTGAAATGAAGAATCAAACAATATCACCTCACACTTGTTAAAATGGTTATTATCAAAAAGACAAGAGATAAGTGCCAACAAAGATGAAGAGAAAAGGGAACCCTTGTGCACTGTTGATGGGAATATCAATTGGTACAACTACTATGGAAAACAGTATGGAGGTTACCCAGGAAATTAAAAATAGAACTACCCTATGATCCAGCAATTTTACTTCTGGCCTGAAAGGAATGAAATCACTGTCTCAGAAATATCTAGACTACACTGCTCATTGCAGCATTATTTCCAATAGCCAAGACATGGAAACAATCTAAGTGTACATTAACAAATGAATGGATAAAGAAAATGTGATATGCTATATATGTATGTATGTATAGGTATAGATATATAGCTGAATATTATTCAGCCATAATAAAGAAAAAAATCCTGCCATTTGAGACAACATGGATGAATCTTGAGAGCATTACGCTAAGTGAAATAAGACAGAGAAAGACAAGTACTGTATGATCTCACTTATATGTGGAATCTAAATAAACTCATAGAGACAGAATAGATTGGTGGTGGTGGTGGAGTGGGTGGGTGGAGGATGGGAAAAATGGGTGAAGGTGGTCAAAGGGTACAAACTTTCAGATATAAAATGAATACATTCTGTGGATGTAATGTACAACATTAGTTATCTATACTGTATTGTATATTTGAAAGTTACTAAAGAGTAGGCTTTTAAAGTTCCCACCACACACAAAAAAAATGTAACTATGTAATGTGACAGATGTGTTAACTAACCTTGTTGTGGTAATCATGACAGAGAGAGAGAGGAGTCATTACATTGTACACATTAAACTTACACAATATTAAATGTCAATTATATCATCTTGTTAAAGCTGGAGAAATAATTTTTTTATTTTAAGCAAACAAATAAATAATAATCCCATTCACAGTAATATCATGTCATAAAATGTCTACGACTAAATCTTACAAAAGATGTTCAAGACCTCTATAACTTCTTCTGGAGAAAATTTTTTTGTAACAAAATTGATTTCTTTAATAGGTACAGCACTATTCAGAATTTTTTATTTTTTCTTGCATCAATTTTAGTAAGCTGCATTTTTCAAAATATCTGTCCACTTTGTTTAAGTTGTCATATTTGATGGTATAAAGTTATTCATAGTGTTCTCTTATTACCCTATTATATAGCCTGTGGTTAGAACCCTTTTATTCTGATATTGGTGAATTGTTTTGACTCTCCTTTTTCCTTGACCATCCTACTAGAGATCTGTCAGTTTTGTTCGTGGTTTCAAAAAAACATCTTTCGTCTTTGTTGATTTTCTCTATTACCTGTCTGATATTTATTTATTTATTTCTGTTCTTTATTATTCACTTCTTTCTACTTTAGGTTGGCTTTGCTTGTCTTTTTTTAGTTTCTTAAGGTGGGACCTTGGGTCACTGATATTAACAGTGACCCAAGGTCACTTTTCTAACATAAGCACTTAAAACCATAGTTTTCACTCTGATGTACCAGCTTTAGACTAGTTTTAGCTCTGTCTCACAAACTTTGTGTACTTACACCATCATTCAGTGAAAATACTCTCTAATTTGTCTTGTCATTTGTCTTTGAAATATTTAGAAGTATGCTCTGCTTTATGGCCCATAACCCGGTTTTTGGTCATTATCACTTCATCTTGGTGAATGTTATATGCACTTGAAAGGAATGTGTATTCTGCTGTGGTTGAATGTTGTGTTTTATAAATGTCAATTAAATCAGGAAGGTTGATAGTGTTGTTAAATGTAACTGTATCCTTACTGATTTTTTGTGTACTTGTTTATCAAATGCTGAGAGAGAATATTAAAATCTTCTATCACAATTGTGGAACTTCTATTTCTCCCTACCGTTTGGTCAATCTTTACTGCATGTATTTTTAGGCTCTCTTATTAAGTGCATACACACATAAAATTGAAAAGTCTTCCTGATGAAATGACCCTTTTATCATTCTGATATTCCTCCCATTTTATCTCTAGAAATACTCTTTGCCTTGAAGTATTAAAATAGCCACTCTGTATGACACTCTTAGGTCCGTCCACCTCTCTACAAATGATCCAGTTTTGTTCCTTTTTTGTGGCTGAGTAACATTCCATTGTATATATGTACCACATCTTCTTTATTTTATTATTTAAAAAAATTTAAACATTTAAAAAAAATTTATTGGAGTATAGTTGATTTACAATGTTGTGTTAGTTTCAGGTGTACATCAAAGTGATTCAGTTATACATATACATATATTCATTCTTTTTGATATTATTTTTTCATATAGGTCATCACAGAATATTGAGTAGAGTTCCCTGTGCTATACAGTAGGTCCTTCTTGGTTGTCTAACTTACATATACTAGTGTGTGTATGTTCACCCCAAGCTCCTGATTTATCCCCACCACCACCACCATATTTCCCCTTTGGTAATCATAAGTTGTTGGGGGGGGTTGTAATTTTATTTTATTTATATTTTTAATACAGCAGGTTATTAGTTATCTATCTCGTACATATTAGTGTATATATATCAATCCCAATCTCCAGATTCATCCCACCACCCACCCCCACACTTTCCCCCCTTGGTGTCCATACGTTTGTTCTGTATATCTGTATCTCTATTTCTGCCTTGCAAACTGGTTCATCTGTACCATTTTTCTAGATTCCACATACATGCGTTAATAAGATATTTGTTTTTCTTTCTAACGTACTTCATTCTATATGACAGTCTCTAGGTACACCCACGACTCTACAAATGACCCAATTTCATTCCTTTTTATGGCTGAGTAGCATTCCATTGTATATATGTACCACATTTTCTTTATCCATTCGCCTGTTGATGGGCATTTAGGTTGCTTCCATGACCTGGCTATTGTAAATAGTGCTGCAATGAACATTGGGGTGCATGTGTCTTTTGGAATTATGGTTCTCTCTGGGTATGTGCCCAGTAGTGGGATTGCTGGGTCATATGGTAGTTCTATTTTTAGTTTCTTAAGGAACCCTCCATACTGTTCTCCATAGTGGCTATATCAATATTAATGCATATATGTGGAATTATAAAAACTGTATAGATGATCTTACTGGCAAAGCAGAAATAGAGACACAGACATAGAGAACAAATGTATGGATACCAAGGGGGAAGGAGGGGTGGGAGGAATTGGGGGATTGAGATTGGCACAATACACTATTGATACTTTGTATATAATAGATAACTAGTAAGAACACACTGTATAGCACAGGGAACTCTACTTAATGCGCTGTGGTGACCTAAATGGGAAGGAAATCCAAAAAAGAGGGGATATATGTATATGTATAGCTGATTCATTTTGCTGTACAGTAGAAACTAACACAACATTGTAAAGCAACTATACTCCAATAAAATTAATTTTAAAAAAATTTTTAAATACCACTCCAATCTTGTAATGTTTACTGTTTGTATAATGTGTCTTTTTCCATGTATTTACTTTCAGCCTTTTTGTGTCCTTATATTTAAAGTGTATTTCTTAGAGGCAGCATATAGGAGAGTCTTGCTTTTTTATTCACTCTGTCAATCTCTGTCTTTTAATGGAGTATTAAGACCATTAATGTTTAATGAAATTATTGCTGTGGTTGAATTTAGATGCACCATTTTTTAATTTGTATTCTGTTTGTCTCTGTTGTTGTTATTGCCATGGTAATTTTCTTACATCTGCTCCTTTTCTCTTGCCTTCTTTTGGATTATTTGAATATTTTTTAGTATTCCATTTTAACCTGTCGTTGGCTTTTTGGCTATATCTCTTGTTTTATTTGTCCATTTTGGAGTTATTTTGTTGTATTTTTTTTGTTCTTAGTGATTTGCCTAGTGATTACAATATACATACCTGATCTTCTCATTCTACATAGAATTAATATGCCACCACTAACGTAAAATGTAGAAGTTTCGCAACCACATATGCCCTTTACTACCTTAACTTTTACAATAGAGTTGTCATATGTATTGTACCTTCATATGTATATATATCCCTTCAAAATGTTATACATGATATATATATATCCCTTCAAAATGTTATAAATTTTCTTTTCAGTGGTCATACATAAGTACGGGGAAGAAAAACATTTACCATTCCTGTTGCTGTTCTCTCATTCTTAAAGAGTCAAGCTTCCCTCTAGTATCGTTTTCCTCAGTGTGAAGAATTTATCTTAGCATTTCTTGAAATGTTCATCTGCTGGGGATAAATTCTCTTAAATTTTCTTCATCTGAGAATGTCTTTATTTTGCTTTCATTCCTAAAAGACATTTTCATTGGATGTTGAATTCCGGGTTAACAGTTGTTTTCTTTGAGCACATTATGCTGTTCTAATACCTTCTGGCCTCCCTTAGTTTCTGATTAGAAATCTACAGTCATTTGAATTTGTATTCTCCTGTACATAATGTGCTATTTTTCTCTAGCTTCTTTCTAGATTTTTTAATTTATCATTGGTTTTTAGAAGTTTGAGTTTGATGAGTTCTAACATACTGTTTTTTAATTTTTATCCTATTTAAGGTTCACTGAGCTTCCTGAATCTATAAATTACATTTTTCACCAAATTTGGGGAGTATTTTGGCCATTATTTCTTCAATTTCTTTTTTTTATCTCAGTCTCTTTATCCTTGCCTTCTGGGACTACAGTCACACATATTCATATTGTCCCACAGAGCCCTAAAGTTATGTTCTTTTTTTTTCCTTCAATTTTTTTCTCTGTTCTTCAGATTGGATAACTTCTATTGATCTATCCTCAAGCTCACTGACTCTTTTCTCTATCATTTCCATTTTGCTATTGAGCCCATCCAGTTTTCAGATATTGTATTTTTTCAGTTCTACGTTTTCCATTATATTATTTTTTAGTTCTAAAATATCCATTTGGTTCTCTATTTCCCTGTTAAGAGCTCCTTTTTTTCCATGCTTTTCAAGCATGTTTTCCTTACCTCATGGCACACAGTTATAAGAGCTGCTTTAAAGCCTGTCTGATGACTCCAACATCTAGTCACATTGACTTTGGCTTTTGCCGATTATCTTTTCTGTTGGGGCAAAGATGTGGATACATTTTCTTGGTTTTTTAAATATTTATGTAACTTTTGAAATGTATCTGGGCATTTCGAATGTTATATTTTGTAGACACTAAGTCCTGTTATCATTGTCTGGACAATGTTGATGTTTTTGTTTCAGTAGCAATCAATTGTTTAGGCTCACATTGCAGGTTCTATCTTCCCATCTACGGGCACTGGTGCAAATTTCAGTTTAGTCGTCAAAGCCCCTGCTATGCTGGTTGAGTCTGTCACTACCATTTGTACTTCAAGAATGACTCTGAGACGTGCAGATCCATATACAGAATTAGGGACCTGTTTTCCAGTTCTCTCCACTCTAGTATTTTCCCCTCAGTCTCCAGCCCCCAAGGGCTCCTTTTCCTAGTTTCTATAGCCAGAAGGACTGGTTTTCCATTACAATTTTATCTGCCTATACTGCCATCACTCCCTCACTGTTCCATAATGGTACCCACCCTTGGAGTAAAGCTGTAAGAAAGAAGAGGGGGAAAAGGGAATCTCACCACCATGTGGTGATTTATCCATGTGTTGCCCCTCCTCAACAATCTGTCTTTGATTCAGTTTTCAGAATCCTCAAATAGCATGTTTTTGTGGGGGGTTTTTTGGCTTGTATTTTGTCCAGTGTTTATAGTTGTAATGAGAGATTACATTGAGATGTTGAGATTACATTGAGATGGGAGAGATGGTTGTATTGAGAGATGGCCATGTCAGAACCAAATTCCTTAGTAGCTTAATAGGCTTAAAATTGGGGCCATTTCACTACCATTCCAGTTATCTGAATTGAAAAATTCCAACAGGGGCTTGGGCACATATGTGTGCCTGCATGTATGTGTGTGTGTGCATGTGTGATAAGCACTTGATCCATGTACTAGTATAAATTCTTATCTCAAAGTGTTATTGCAAGGCTTAAAGGAAATAACGTGCTCAGTACAGTGTCTGGTAAATTGCAAACATGGGTAAATATAAGTTCTCTTTACTACTACTGAGTATAAAGTACACTGAACTGCAAAGACCAGTTTTTTCAAACAAAAATAATAACTATGATGGAAAGTCAGGATGCTTAGACATGTTCTTGGCATCTAATGATTACAGACACTGACAGTTTCTCTTTCTGTTCTTAATTATATGCTACCTCGTCATTCTCTTTTGTTTACTCTTTCTCTTTGTTGACAACAATCAGTTGTGTCATTGGGCTGGCAATGAAGTCATGCCCACTTATAGTAACAACTAAAGAAGAATATGCTTCCATAGTTCCGGCCCACCCTAAAGCCTTAAGTCAATCCTCTGCCTGCTTTGCATCATTATCACATACAATGGAGTTGCCTGAAAGGAAACCACAAGGAAAGCAATCATCTTCTAAACCCAAACTCACTTCAAAGTGAAGTTCTCCATATCTAATAGCTGAGAATACCAAGGTGCACACTCTGAGTGGCACACGATATTCCATGACAATTAAGAAAAGACTACTGCAACACAGTCTCCAAAAAGGGGATTTGGAGGAAGTGGAAGAGAAATGGAATGAGGGAAAAGTAAAGAAAGATTGAGTGAGAGAAAGAGAGAAACTAAAGTTTCCCTGTTTCTTTAAAGTGTAGGAAGAATACTAGTCAAAATATAATCATTCAAATCCTTTTTAGTCTTGCAGCTGTAACAATATGACCCAATCCCACAGAAGTCAAAGCCATTTGCCATAAATAGAGGTGTCCCATCACCCCCAGGTCATGCACAGGACTGCTTTTCCTGAGGCCCCTGCTTCTGGTACTCTGCAAGCAAAAAATAAAGAGCATTTTAAAATGGAGAGTTGAAATGCAGTCTGCATAGAATTTAAACCCTCTGATTAACCCTCTAAACATAACCATATCCACCAGCTTTTCTAGTGGCCTTGGTTAGGCAAGCATGGACTCCATAACCTACCCTCCTCAGCCTATTTCATCCATTTTTTCAATAACAGCAAATCTAAAGCATTAACCAGGGGAAGATCTGTTTCCATAGCTCTGCTCCATTCTAAAGCTTTAAGCCAGCTCACTGCCTGCTTTGCATCACAGTCACACATAAGGAAACTGGGAAAAACCATAACCTCCTAAATCCAATCTCACTTCAAAATGAAGAAGCTCCCATATGCAACCAAGAATATCAAGGTGCAATATATGAGTGACAACAATATTCAAAGGCAATAAATAAAAGATCAGTGCAACACATTCTCCAAAACATGGGATTGGTAAGGCAAGCAGGGGCGGTGTAAGAGGAGATGGCTCCCTGTGCTCCAGGCACTGGCCTTCTGAAAGCAAAAGCAACCTTGCTCTTTCAGATGTTCTCTAATCCAGTAGGATCTCAAAAGAGAAGAAGGTTGGGCTTCCCTGGTGGCGCAGTGGTTGAGAGTCTGCCTGCCGATGCAGGGAACACGGGTTCCTTCCCCGGTCCGGGAGGATCCCACATGCCGCGGAGCGGCTGGGCCCATGAGCCATGGCCGCTGAGCCTGCGCGTCCGGAGCCTGTGCTCCGCAACGGGAGAGGCCACAACAGTGAGAGGCCCGCGTACCACACACAAAAAAAAAAAAAAGAGAGAGAGAAGAAGGTTGAGGAGTATAACTCCTTCTTTACACCAGTGCAGCAGTAGATGACAAGATTGGGACTGGAGCACTTGTGACTATGGAGCTGACATCTTTTCACGCAGCTCAGCTTTTCAATTGGGCCAAAGGGTGGGAACGTCCAGCTTATGGGCACATAGAAGCAGATCTCTGAAAGAATCATATTTGGAGTAACAAGATCTATTTCTGGTCTGTAATCAATCAGAAAACAAAGGAAAGCAGGCCTAAGTGATTACTGATTGCCAAGTGTCATACAGCAGGTCCACAGCAACTATAACTTCATATAGATGTAATTGTCACTCTGATGTCTTAAGGGTCAAACAGCAACTAAAGATAGCATGGAGAAGGATGTTTAGAACACAAGTGCAAGTATTTTTTTAAAGCATTGAATTACATTATTGAAGCATTTTGTTGGCTCCTTTACTTAACTTTGTTGCAAGTCAGTAAAAGAAAAAGAGAAAATTTAAGAAAGTTTTTTTAAAAAACACTTCTTGGAAATTTTTATTATTCCTGGATAGTGTTAAAGAAAAATCATGCTTGGGAGGAAGGAAAGATATCATATTTAGTAACTACTCTGCCCAAGCACTCTGCCAAGTATGTTTACAGTAACCGCTTTCAGTTTCACAAACCCTGTGAAGTTTATCTCCATTTTAGAGATGAGAAAACTGAGAATCACAGATAGTAAGTGACTTGCCCAAAGTCACAGAGCAAATGAGCAGTAGATCTGGGGTTCTAACTGGCTCAGTCTGATTGCAAATGCCCTTACAATTCTACTATGCAAAATGTAGAAGCAACTGAGTGCTGGTTCTGGTTATTCATTCACCAAGTCGCTGAGTGACCATGGACAAGACCCCCTATTTCTCTGGGGCTTCTTTTCCTCATATGGAAATGGTGGCTCCCAAGCCTCCTTCAGCACTACCTCATACGCCCCCACTGCACGGGGGCTCCCAACCCTTCCACTACCAAGGACCTTTTCTTCTTTCTCGTAGTTTTCCTCTTGGAAGACATCCTTAGAATGATGGATCTACCCAAATTTGTATCTCTCAAGGAATAATTGATTTATTTTTCCCATTGTAATTAATAATAAAAAAAATTCTATGTATCATTTAGGGTCCAGTGAGGAAAACAGAAACCACTCAAGGTATTCCAAACAGAGAAGATTTAACATGAGGAATTTACTGCACAGATGATAGCAGAGCTGAAGGAGCACCCAGGAAATGGTGAGACAACCCAGAACCCAGCAAGAGCAGAAAGCCACGGCCATTCCTATGTCTGAAGAAACAATAAGAGGGGGTGTTGCTGTTAGAGTCCAAAGCTGCAGCCATCCAGCAGGTACCAGAACCACAGTGGAGGCTGCCTAGTGGGATAGGACCATAAAGGGAGGGACTGTCCAGTGGACGTTAGAGCCACTGAGAAAACACAGCCAACGAAGGAGGCACAGCCCAAGGCAGAGCAGAAGGGAAAGATCCCTGGTTTCTCCCCCTCTTCCACCCTCTAGACTTTCTCTGATGTATTCCATTAGCTGAACCTACTCATAAGTAAATTTGCAAGTAAACCTGGGAAATATAATTCCCTATGATACAGAGCAGAGCAAGGAAAGGTGGACAATGAATTTGAGTGCAGAAAGGTAAGTGATCTACATTACCCCATTTGACTGGTAATCAGAGCTTCTGATCAGTATATGACAACAAAGTGCCCCAAGGGACTAGACAGAACTCTGGCCAAAAGCAAAGCAACTTAACATCTTATTTAGCCCATGACACTTGGCCTCAGATTAAGTGTACACTTTCCATTTGGCTCCTTAAAATTGTTTTTATACCTTTTGGAACAGTCAGGTGATCAGGGACACCAGTTTGGGAATCAAAATTCACATTTCACCAATTTGTTTTGAATGTGATTCTTATAAAATGGTGAGATCTAGACTCAAAGAACAGTGAGGGGGAAAACTGCTTCCTAAATCTAGCCCTGCCTGAAGGGACCCTCAGGAAATGACTTCCCCTTCTTTGTATCTCAGATTTCCTGTTTGCAAATGAGTAGTCAAAAATCACTACTAATCTCCAGAATTACAAGCTATTATAGTGTTACAAAATCACTACTAATCTCCAGAGTTACTAAATGAAATTATGTAGCAGAGTTCTAAATTTACTCACCACACCCAGAAAATGTACCATATTTCATAGAGTTTAAAATGTAAATTTTTTTGTATTTTAACATCTCTAAAATTGAGATATGCCATACCATAACCTACCATAGTTTAATTGGTAGCTGTGATGGTCAGTTTTATGTATCAACTTGACTAGGCTACAGTCCTCAGCTATTCACTCAAACATTAATCTAGGTATTACTATAAGGTGTTTTATAGATGTGATTAACATACATAATCAGTTGAGTTTCTTTGTAAACTTTTTAAAAAAATTAGTTCATTTCTATCTTTTTTTAACTTTTTATTTTATACTGGAGTAGAGTTTATTAACAATGTTGTGTTAGTTTCAGGTGAATAGCAAAATGATTCAGTTATACCTATACATGTATCTATTCTTTTTCAAATTCTTTTCCCATTTAGGTTGTTACAGAATATTGAGGAGAGTTCCCTGTGCTACACAGTAGGTCCTTGTTGGTTATCCATTTTAAATATAGCAGTGCGTACATGTCAATCACATACTCTCTAACAATCCCTTCCCCCTACCTTTCCCCCTGGTAACCATAAATTCCTTCTCTAAGTCTCTGAGTCTCTCTCTGTTTTGTAAAAATGAAATTAGAACATTCTTTAACACCATACACAAAAATAAGCTCAAAATGGATTAAAGACCTAAATGTGAGACCAGACACTATAAAACTCTTAGAGGAAAACATAGGCAGAACACTCTCTGGCATAAATCGCGGCAATATCTTTTTCAATCCATCTCCCAGAGTAATGGAAATTAAAAAAAAAAAAAAAGGTACATAATTAAACTCAAAAGCTTTTGCACAGCAAAGAAACCCATAAAAAAGATGAAAAGACAACCCTCAGAATGGGAGAAAATATTTGCAAATGATGTGACCAACAAGGGATTAGTCGCCAAATTTACAAACAGCACACGTAGCTTAATATCATCAAAACAAACAACCCAAACAAAAAAATGGGCAGAAGATCTAAGTAGACATTTCTCCAAAGAAGACATACAGGTGGCCAAGAGGCACGTGAAAAGATGTTCAATATCTTTAATTATTAAAGAAATGCAAATCAAAACTACAATGAGGTATCACCTCACACCTGCCAGAATGGCCATCATCAAAAAGTCTACAAACGGGCTTCCCTGGTGGCGCAGTGGTTGAGAGTCCGCCTGCCGATGCAGGGGACACGGGCTCGTGCCCCGGTCCGGGAAGATCCCACATGCCGTGGAGCGGCTGGGCCCGTGAGCGATGGCCGCTGAGCCTGCGCGTCCGGAGCCTGTGCTCCGCAACGGGAGAGGCCACAACAGTGAGAGGCCCGTGTACCGCAAAAAAAAAAAAAAAAAAGTCTACAAACAATAAATGCTGGAGAGGGTGTGGAGAGAAGGGAGCTCTCCTACACTGTTGGTGGGCATGTAAATTGGTACAGCCACTATGGAGAACAGAATGGATGTTCCTTAAAAAACTAAAAATAGGGCTTCCCTGGTGGCGCAGTGGTTAAGAATCCGCCTGCCAATGCAGGGGACATGGGTTTGAGTCCTGGTCTGGGAAGATCCCGCATGCCGTGGAGCAACTAAGCCCGTGCACCACAACTACTGAACCCGTGCTCTACAACAAAAGAAGTCACCGCAATGAGAAGCCCACGCACCACAATGAAGAGTAGCCCCCCCTTGCTGCAACTAGAGAAAGCCTGCGCACAGCAACAAAGACCCAACTCAGCCAATAAATAAATAAATTAAAAAAAAAAAAAAAAAAACTAAAAATAGAGCTACCATATGACCCTGCAATCCCACTCCCGGGCATATATCCAGAGAACAACATGGTCCAAAAAAACACATGCACCCCAATGTTCGTTGCAGCACTGTTTACAATAGCCAAGACATGGAAGCAAACTAAATGTCCATCAATAGAGAAATGGATAAAGAAGATGTGGTACCTATATATAACGGAATATTACTCAGCTCTTTTTTTTTTTTTTTTTGCGGTACGCGGGCCCCTCACTGCTGTGGCCTCTCCCGTTGTGGAGCACAGGGTCCGGACGCGCAGGCTCAGCGGCCATGGCTCACGGGCCCAGCTGCTCTGCGGCATGTGGGATCTTCCCGGACCGGGGCACAAACCCGTGTCCCCTGCATCGGCAGGCGGACTCTCAACCACTGCGCCACCAGGGAAGCCCCTCAGCTCTTAAAAAGAATGAAATAATGCCACTTGTAGCAACTTCGATGCACCTAGAGATTGTCATACTGAGTGAAGTAAGTCAGACAGAGAAAGTGAAGTATCATATATCACTTATATGAGGAATCTAAAAAACATGATACTACTGAACTTATTTACAAAATCAGTTAACTTTAAGTAAAGGAGATTATCTTAGATAATCTGGGTGGGACTGATTCAATCTGTTGAAAGACCTTAAGAACAAAGTTGAGACTTCCCTGATGAAGAAGGAATTTTGCCTGTGGACAGCAACTTCAGTTCATGCCCAAGTTTTGCATCCTGCTCTTCCTAACCTTCCCTAATACCCACAATCTCATAAGCCAATTCCTCGTAAAAATCTCTTAATATATATCTCCTACTAGTTCTGCTTCTCTAGTTGAACACTGACTGACATAGTAACTCTATTTTTTCTTAGTAATTCATAAAATAATGGTTCTTCTATTAATCAATGGCATCTTAGCTTTGATAAAATACAGGAATTTCTACTTTCATTCCGTAACCCATATGATCACACTCATAAGTCCCTATCCTCTAGAGCAAGCCTGGGAAAAAATTAAAGGTCTTTCCAATCCAGCAAACTTGATTCAATGCAACAATTACTGCAGTCCCTTTAATTAATTGCTTGATTTATTTGGGTAAAGTCTCCTCTCCCTCCTCATTCTCCAATCCAAGATGATGGCTTGTTGGAGGAGACAGCAATGATCATATACGATTATGTGACAGAGAGGGAAAGCGGGTCCTCAGAGCCATATGGGGTCATCTGGATTCTGCAGAGTGGCTGGACTGAGCTTCTCTCTGAACTGGTGACCACAGAGGTGCAAATGAGTCTGCCTGGCCATTTGAGGTCACATGCTAGGGCTCACTGCTGGAACCCATGATTTAAGCTATTTATCCTCATCTTTAAGATCTCACCAAAAATGAATTCTGTCCTTTATCAGGACCTCTGTTAGTTCACCAGGACCCTCAGCATCTCAACCTCCCCTCCATAGGCATAAAGTAACTTAAAAGTCCTCTATGTACCATGCACAGGCCCAGGGGATCCAGAATTGCTGACTTAGGTTCCCAACACCATTTGCTCATATGCCACACTGGCCATGGTACCAAGCCCACAGCTGCATTTTTCCTGCAGGGCTTCAGTCTTCACCACACTAGTCCAAAGGAGCAAAGGGTTTCTTTGGCTCCCTCATTCCAGTATGAATGACACTTTCTAAAGCCCCATCCCCTTCCCTATCCCACGCTGGGCCCTGGAAGAAGAGAAACAAGGACGCTGACATCTGACTTCCTTATTCCCATAATCATCCCAGACTGGAAGGGCAAGCTTTGTGTATTGCTCTCTACATCATATCTTCCTCCCACCCGAGGGCAGCAAGACCCTTGGATCAGCCTACAGAGGCAGAACAGGAATCTTTTGAACACGTCAGGAAGAAACTGAACGATCTGAGCCCACCGGACCCTATTCTTGATAGGTTTCAGATATTTAGAAAAGCCTCTTTCATTGGTCGATTGAGCCCATCATCTCATTAAGTAGGAAACCCCCCAAATATCAAGATCTACAACAGATGGAAATACACCTGGAAAAAAATTTTAATATGTCATCTACATTACAAATACTTGTGTCACCATTAGGATCAAGAGTCTACATGCCACATATGAACACAATACCCAGGCTTTCACAAATCTATTCAATCAGGAAGACTTGGATTGACTGAGTGAGTTTTAATGAATCAATAACGGGTAGCACACAGAACAGCAAATCCAGGTCCTGCCACTTAAACATCTGAGCTCTGCCACCTCCTCCACAAAATCCTTTATTGAAATGTGAAAATGCTTCATAAATTTCACAGTGCTATGTGCATACACGCTATTAATCTTTTTGAAAGCATTAAAATCCTTACTTCACTAGTTTTTAAAATTATGTTACTCAGACTAACTTCTTAAGTACTGCTGGTCTATGGCCAATTTTCCCAGCTAAAAAAAAATCCATGGTCTCATTATGCTGTAACATAACGCATTAGAATACAATTATTATTATTAACTAACTGAAATATGGTCCTTGTTTCAGCTAGGCATCTTGACATTTCTTCTTCCTTTTTTATCATTTTTGTTTATTTCCTAATAATCTGAGAAGGACTGAACATACTTTTTTAACCAAATTTTATGCAGTGCTGTAGGACAAGTTATAACTAATTTGTTCAGTTTGCCATTTGAAACAAAATGTGTGTTGCTTCACTTTTCAAACACTGAAGATACTCTGTAGTTTTGCAGAATTTCAGTAACATCTGGTAAATAAAAGAAATTACAGAAATTCAGATTGTCCTAAATATTGACTGTGGGTTACAGGACACCTAGTGATTTTTAGTAGTAAGAGAAGTCGTATACTTCCTGAACTTGATGATGTTGACAAAGCCCAGAAGTGTTGGCTGATAAGAGCAAAAGCTACCTTTAGTTAAAAGTTGTGCTTGTGGCAACTCTTTTTTTTTTATACAACAGGTTCTTATTAGTTATCTGTTTTATACATATTAGTGTATATATGTCAATCCCAATCTCCCATTTCATCCCACCACCCCCACACACACTTTCCCCCCTCGGTGTCCATACGTTTGTTCTCTACATCTGTATCTCTCTTTCTGCCTTGCAACCGGTTCATCTGTACCATTTTCCTAGATTCCACATATGTGTTAATATACGATATTTGTTTTTCTCTTTCTGACTTACTTCACTCTGTAAGACAGTCTCTGGGTGCATCTACATCTCTACAAATGACCCAATTTCGTTCCTTTTTATGGCTGATTAATATTCCATTGTATATATGTACCACAACTTCTTTATCCATTCATCTGTCGATGGGCGTTTAGGCAGCTTCCATGACCTGGCTATTGTAAATAGTGCTGAAATGAACATTGGGGTGCATGTGTCTTTTTGAATTATGGCTTTCTCTGTGTATATGCCCAGTAGTGGGATTGCTGGATCATACGGTAATTCGATTTTTAGTTTTTTAAGGAACCTCCATACTGTTCTCTATGGTGGCTGTATCAATTTACATTCCCACCAACAGTGCAAGGGGGGGTCCCCTTTCTCCACACCCTCTCCAGCATTTGTTGTTTGTAGATTTTCTGATGACGCCCATTCTAACCTGTGTGAGTAGATACCTCATTGTAGTTTTGATTTGCATTTCTCTAATAATTAGTGATGTTGAGCAGATTTTCACGTGCCTCTTGGCCATCTATATGTCTTCTTTGGAGAAATGTCTATTTAGGTCTTCTGCCCATTTGTTGATTGGGTTATTTGTTTCTGTGATTTTGAGCTGCATGAGCTGTTTATATATTTTGGAGATTAATCCTTTGTCTGTTGATTCGTTTGCAAATATTTTCTCCCATTCTGAGGGGTCTCTTTTCTTCTTGTTTATAGTTTCCTTTGCTGTGCAAAAGCTTTTAAGTTTCATTAGGTCTCATTTATTTATTTTTGTTTTTATTTCCATTACTCTAGGAGGTGGGTCAAAAAAGATCTTGCTGTGATTAATGTCAAAGAGTGTTCTTCCTATGTTTTCTTCTAAGAGTTTTATAGTGTTGGGTCTTACATTTAGGTCTTTAATCCATTTTGAGTTTATATTTGTGTATGCTGTTATGGAGCGTTGTAATTTCATTCTTTTACATGTAGCTGTCCAGTCTTCCCACTGGCTCCACTTATTGAAGAGACTGTCTTTTCTCCACTGTATATCCTTGCCTCCTTTGTCACAGATTAGTTGACCATAGGTGCATGGGTTTATCTCTGGGCTTTCTATCCTGTTCCATTGATCTATATTTCTGTTTTTGTGCCAGTACCATATTGTCTTGATTACTGTAGCTTTGTAGTATAGTCTGAAGGCAGGGAGTCTGATTCCTCCAGCTCATTTTTCTCCCTCAAGATTGCTTTGGCTATTTGGGGTCTTTTGTGTCTCCATACAAATTTTAAGATTTTTTGTTCCAGTTCTGTAAAAAATGCCATTGGTAATTTGATAGGGATTGTATTGAATCTGTAGATTGCTTTGGGTAGTATAGTCATTTTCATAATACTGATTCTTCCAATCCATGAACATGGTATATCTCTCTATCTGTTTGTGTCATCTTTGATCTCTTTCATCAGTGTCTTATAGTTTTCTGAGTACAGGTCTTTTACCTCCTTAGGTAGGTTTATTCCTAGGTATTTTATTCTTTTTGTTGCAATGGTAAATGGGATTGTTTCCTTAATTTCTCTTTCTGATCTTTGTTGTTAGTGTATAGGAATGCAAGAGATTTCTGTGCATTAATTTTGTATCCTGCTACTTTACCAAATTCATTGATTAGCTCTAGTAGTTTTCTGATGGCGTCTTTAGGATTCTCTATGTATAGCATCATGTCATCTGCAAACAGTGACAGTTTTATTTCTTCTTTTCCAATTTGTATTCCTTTTATTTCTTTTTATTCTCTGATTGCTGTGGCTAGGACTTCCAAAACTATGTTGAATAATAGTGATGAGAGTGGACATCCTTGTCTTGTTCCTGATCTTAGAGGAAATGCTTTCAGTTTTTCACCATTGAGAATGATGTTTGCTGTGTGTTTGTCATATATGGCCTTTATTATGTGAGGTAGGTTCCCTCTATGCCTACTTTCTGGAGAGTGTTTATCATAAATGGTTGCTGAATTCTATCAAAGGCATTTTCTGCATCTACTGAGATGATCATATGGTTTTTTTCCTTCAATTTGTTAATATGGTGTATCACATTGATTGATTTGCATATATTGAAGAATCCTTGGCACCCCTGGGATAAATCCCACTTGATCATGGTGTATGATCCTTTTCATGTGCTGTTGGATTCAGTTTGCTAGTATTTTGTTGAGAATTTTTGCATCTATATTCATCTGTGATATTGGTCTGTAATTTTCTTTTTTTGTAGTATCTTTGTCTGGTTTGGGTATCAGGGTGATGGTGGCCTCATTGAATGAGTTTGGGATCACTCCAACTCTTAAGAGCAAACAAATCCTAGATTCAGTTAGGATTAAACTTAAATCCGTTTCTCTCAGTTCTCTGAACAACCATCACCAGCCATACTTAATGTGTGTTTTTTTAAAAATTTTGCTTTGTAATGTTAGCTCACACCATACCCACAAGGGCTGTGAGCTGCCTTTCTGAATCTAAGACAGAGTCCTTCGCTACCACTGCTAAGGACTGTGGTTGTGAAATGCACAGACCTGTCTAACACCTGCTTTCATCTGAGTTGGAATCCACAGCAGTTGCTGTAACTGTAACAATGGCTGGAGGCCTGCTCACCATGGCAGGTTGGTTTAATTACTTTTCTGACCAACTAAGTAGAGTAATATTTCATTTGGGTTCTCTGTAGAGTGATTTGGTAATTGGTCTGAGACTAGAGGAGGAAAAAAATCTTTTTTGGCAGGAGCTAGGACCTCCAGACAGATTTTCTAGGAGTCCTGTTTTTAAATAGAGAAGGTGCCGGCAAGGCCTTGGTGAAGCTTTTTTTGGCCATCCCAGCAGTCAGTTGCTCCAGGGGCCTGCATGGGGATGTTTGTTAATCTGTTAAATTGTCATTTTTGAGTACATTTGATTTTTGGAGATTACTAAAGGTCATAGGGAGCCAAGTCGGCTGAACTAGAACTTTGGGATTTAAAAAAAAAAAAACCTCCACTGAAAATAGAATATTTTCCTGTGTGGTTTATTCACTGGCTTTAAAAACTATTCAAAGGTAGAAGTTTAAAAAAGTAGTTGAGCGCTTAGCTCAGAGTAGGTAATTGAAAAATATTTTGTCCTAATAACTCAAATAATGAGACATCATTTGACTAAGTACATAATCTTGCAAGGTCACTGATTTAAAGAGCAATACTAATTTGAATAGATAAATTCTGGAAATCTTAGTCTTCAAATGGTTTGATGACTTTACAGTCTCTGTCTCCATGCGTAAAGGAAAATAAATAAATAAAATAAAAACTATTAGAAAGTACTTTTTAGACCTTCAGGCATGGGCATTGTCTCATCCTGGTTTTGGTCTACACATATTATCAATAGTTGGTCACTGTTTGTGGATTTGAAAGTTTCTTGGGTAGCATTATTCAGAAGACATAAGCATCATTCAGAAGACCAGATCACAAAAAGGCTTAGCAACAGTATGAAGACAATCCTAAAAGATTTCATTGATTGAAAATTCCATTAGTGTCAGCAAAGTGTCATGGTTACCAAAAAAAGTTAATGTAATCTCAGGCGTCAGGAATCAAAATACAGTGTTCAGTCTAATGTTTGCCAGAGTACTGCTCAAATTTGTACTGATAAGGGAACCTGGACTAACATGCTTACTTCTGGAAAACCTGAAGCACAGCAGAGTAAAGTGACTGGCATGGTGAGGGGAACAGAATCCCCAAAATATGACGAGCAATTGCCAGACTTAAGGAAACTTAACCTGGAGAGAGGTTCTGTGGGACACCTGATGATTCACCAATAATGTCTACAAAGGAAGAAGAAAGACTAGATTTACCGTATCTTCCTTTTCTTCAACAGGAAGAATTAGGACCAGTAGATAGGAGTTATAAGAAAGGAGACTTGGGTTAGTATAGAGCTTTATGAAAATTTAAATGGCCCCAAAATGAAATGAGCTGCCTAGTGAGATAAAAAGGGGCCACTACCAAGAGGTGTTTAGGTGGAAATTACATGACTCTTTGTCAGAAATATTATAAAAGGACTCTTGCATCACAGATGATTAGCCTGGAAGACATCTAAGGACCTTTCCCAATTCTCATAGCCCTTACTTCTAAGTATTACCTGTGATCCCTACTGCACATGCTATATGTGTGTGTGTGTGTGTGTGTGTGTGTGTGTGTGTGTGTGTGTGTGTGTATATATATATACTTTACATGGGCGGTGGATTTACCTAAACTCATTAAAAATACTGCGACCTGGGCTTCCCTGGTGGCGCAGTGGTTGAGAGTCCGCCTGCCGATGCAGGGGATGCGGGTTCATGCCCCGGTCTGGGAAGATCCCACATGCCGCGGAGCGGCTAGGCCCGTGAGCCATGGCCGCTGAGCCTGTGCGTCCAGAGCCTGTGCCCCGCAACGGGAGAGGTCACAACAGTGAGAGGCCCGCGTACCGCAAAAAATAATAATAATAATAAAATTAAAAAAATAAAAATAAAAATACTGCGACCTTACCACTGAGAGGAAAAAATAATCTGTTACTCACTTCCTGACATAACTGCTATTAACCACTTACCATTATGAAACTTTCTTGCATTTTTTCAGTTCAATCTTACTACTAACTAGGAATAACTGAAATACTAGTTGAGTGCCTAATATTCAGAAGTGGTTGGCAAACACTAAGCACATATTATGTGTTTGGCATTGCATTCAATGTATGCAAAAATGAGTAAGGCATAGTCTCCTCCCATAAGATGTTTATAGGCTAAAAGGTCAAATTACATCTGAAACAAAAATTTTAATATATTCAGTAGTAAGCCAGAAGCCAAAGAACCTAGAGAAGGGGCCCATATTTTAAGCGAAGACTTTCTGGAGAGAATGATGGCTTATCCAGTAGGAGTCAGCCAAGTAGAGGAAAACAGGAAGCGTATTCCAGAGAGAAGGATTGTTGTGAAATGTAGAGCAGCACAGAGTGTGAAAGGATCACTAGAGTATAAGAGGTCAAGTGTGAAGTGGGGAAAGGGCAGGAAATGAGGCTGTGGAGACGGAGAGAAGGCAATGCACAAAGGGCTCATATCCTGTTGCTTAGGAGCTTGGGG
Source organism: Stenella coeruleoalba (assembly GCF_951394435.1). Taxonomy (NCBI): domain Eukaryota; kingdom Metazoa; phylum Chordata; class Mammalia; order Artiodactyla; family Delphinidae; genus Stenella; species Stenella coeruleoalba. The sequence goes on from NC_137164.1 coordinate 17,238,532, forward strand.
ACCAGCCACATCAGGACCATAATCAGGGAGGTAACAAGCTTAGATCTGCATTTGGGGTAGAACAGTCCAGCTATAATGCCAAAGAAAGCAAACTTAAAATTTGTAAATTAGAAAACTCATTTGAAGGATGATTTATTCACATATACTGTTGAAGGCTTAATTTTGAAATTCCACTAGATTAAATCCTAGGTTAAGCATAGTTAACATCCTAGATTAAACACACATACAAGCACAATACATGCAACACAGGGATGGTCAAAGCAACTGCTCACATGGCTCATTCTATGATCCACATCTGCCTCTACTTCCCATTCAATCACCTGCTCCCAGGAATAGGAGGGTCAATCAAACACAGCTCTTTCTTTTTCATCTTTTTCAAAAATACATCTGGAAACCGCCGTTCATCATCTTTGTCCTAATAAGCAGAAAAGCAGAAGAATAAACCTGTCCTTAAAGAAATAAATGTAAGAGATCTTTCTTTTTTTATTACTGATGAAAAGCCACCTCTAGTTTTTTTCATATCACCATAGACTGATGGAAAGAAGAAACCTGAAACCCAGGTTACTCTCAGAGGTGACTGTTCTCAACACTGACCATTCTTTTGAGACCAGAGCAAGAAAATGATGATGTCGTACACCTTAAAGATCATCTCTGGCCAGACATTTCTGGCTTTACCTGGTGACATCCCCCATCTGAGACAAGACAAATAACACTCCTGATCTGCTCTATCTTATTTCTTCAGAATGAAAATCTCCTGTTCATTTGACACACCACAATTCTTTTGTCCTCCTGTCTCCATCCTTGAATATCCAGTACTGGTGACAGACAATCCATTTTCCAGCACCTCTTATAAAACAGGTGCAGCCTCCCATTTAATTCCATTAACATTCTTAACAATTTGGTTTAGAGTATCTCGGTCAGACCCTCCACACTACTTCTTTCAAATGTGTGCACGTGTGAATAAAACTATTACTTTTTTCAAAAGCAAAAACTAACTTCTACTTCCTTATAATTCTGTCACAAAGCCACAAAATTAAACAGGAAAAAAAATCCAGCAGCTTGGAGGACTGGAGTTTTGCAACAATTTGCAAATGCTTCGTAAGTCTCACCAAAGATGTCTCACTGTCAAAACTGGTCAAACAAGATGAAAACCATTATGGTAACATGGCCATCAGGTAAAGAAAGATGCCTCCGCCTCCTTTTTTTTTATCTCTAATCCCCAAACTTTATTATTTTCCACAGAAAAGTTTAATAACATGGAGCTATGGGAAGACCTAAAATTTTGTTACTACACCTACCCAACCTAAAGAAGGGAAAAATCTGGAGTTCTGAAATGGAGAAGCTGGGGAAAAGGTTAGCTTGAAACAGTGTAGGAGAAATCAGTGTACATGGTGAGTGATCCTATCCGGTCCCAATGACTCTAGCATCCCCTGTGGCCCTTGGGCATGTACAGCTGTCATTGGTGATGCCTGGATTTCTGTGCTTTGTGCTTTTATCTACCTTTCCTTGGTTCTGCCCTGCCTTCTCCAGTAAATTGGAAGGGTGGGTTCTGTAACTTCTACTTCCTCTAAAACTACAAACAAGTCCTAATAAAGTGCTCCCCACATATGGGGCACGTAAACAAGGCCAACAGCCTTGACGACAAGTGAACTAAAGCAGAACTTACCACTGAACACGTAAATTCCCTGGAGTAGAACCATTCTAAGGCTCCATCCACAGAGTTCAGGATTGATGCCTTCTGGAGACATGTTTGTTTTCACTGAGAACAAATACCATTCCCCTTTGAACAACTATTAAATGGATTTCACAGTTCACTGAAACAGTGAACAATGTATGAGTTACAGCTAACATTTTAAAGCTTTACCAAAACTTGAAACTTACATTGTAAATCATTTAGGTCTCAATTCAGAAGTCACCTCCTCAGAGAGACTTGTTCAGACCACAAAGCTAAAGCCACCTCTAGTCACTCTCTAACATATGACCCAATTTAACCTTCTGCTTAGCACTTATCTGTACCTGAAATTATCACACTTGCTTATGTGTTTACTAGTTTATTATGTATTCATTTAACAGCTTATTGTCTGTCTCCACTCACTAGAATATAGTCTGTACAACATCAGGGACGCTGTCATTCTCTGCTCCATCTCCAGCCTCCAGAACAGGGTCCAGCACATAGTATGTACCAATTAAACCTTTGTTGAATCTCAGATATATGTTACATCTCCTCTGGTCTGGTATACAGACTTGTTCTGATTGGGGTTTTTTTTAATTTAGAGAACATACAGACATAAAAATTAAATAAAGTCAAGATTGGAGACCACTGCGACCTCAGCATAGTAAAACAAATAGTTCCATTAGATGAATGCCTGGGTGAAATCGTTTTCTTCGAAAACACCCATTAATCATTTTAAAAGATGGTTTATTGGAAAATATGCAGCTAGAAAATAAATGTGAAGTAGATTCTTTGAGCAGCTGCGGGCATGGAAAACAGATTCCCCAGCTATAGGAAACAGGTACATCATGCAGCAGGACACTTAACCCTTTATCAGGACTAGTTACATAATCTGTGGTGTCCAATGAAAAATAAAAATGCAGAGTTACGTGTTCAAAAACAATTAAGAATTTAAAGATGGCAACAGCACAGCCTTAAAACAATGCAGGGCCCTTCTGAATATGGGGCCATGTGTCACCTGCCCATGACACTGGCCCTGCTCTTTCTTCATCCACAACAGTAAATTGGGCCAAGCAGGGTGGTATAGACACTAGTCAGAAAAGTAGCTCTCCGAAATTGTGTGTAGCTGGGAGACCAGAGGTTTCCTCGCTCATCACTGACGTGTGTGTGCGGGGGGGAGAGAGAGAGAGAGAGAGTTGCACTCATGCAAGCAGATATCTCCATTCCATTACCTAGCAGCATGCAATGGTCACCATAGAGTGACAATCTGAACAGGAAAGAGGAATCTCAGAGAAGAGGGTGTGTCCAGGCTGGTGAGAGACAGAGCAAGGGAAGCTGGGAGAAACCAGGAAGACCAACCAACCTCCAGGAGCAAAAATATCTGTCACAGAAAAAGGGAAAGTTGTCCCAAACTGGGAGAGTAATTACAGTCTACTTTCTAATTTTCCCTAAAGCCAATTTGCTCACTCCCAACCTCATAGGAGCCGATGTATTTATTTTCCTTGAGTTTTTATTTATGCTGTAAAATGTACCAAGCAATGGTTAAAGAGGACGTCAGACCCAGTAGTGTGATGTTGGTAGACGCTTTTTAAAAAAACAAGATTTTTATTCACCTCCCTGGCTCCAGTTCCCCCTGCTCATGCCCCACAGTTCTCCTCTGGAAAACTGGAGCAAGTCTGCAGAGGTCTCAGGATGGGGCCCTGAAGTGGCTGGGTGACAGGAGCCCTTCTCCTGGCTTAAAGACTTTGCCTCATCTTGAGTTCCACCGGGACCTGTTCTGTGCTCAGACCTTGCTCCAAGAGTGCTTAAGGGGGAGAAGTCAGCCCTTCCAGATATTTCTTCTAAGTTATTTTATCATGGACTAGTGTGTGCTCAGTGTCCACCCCAATAAAAGGATCTTTCCTACTAGGAAAAAGAAAATCACTGGACAGAACTAGATAGCTGAGCTTTTCAAGGGCCTACATATACCAATTTTAAGATCCATCTCTGACCAAACAGCTTCAAACTTGTAAAATCTCTACTGGGGGCAGGGAGGGGCTCCAGGGCCCCCTTGGGAATCTTGGTTGCTGCCGTGTGAGCAGCAGCGGGGAGTCCACATTTAGATTTGTTTTGGACTTTCAGGTAGTAGAAATTAAAATCATCCCAACCTAGTGAGTCCTCTGAAATTTTAGGGTCAGGCAGGAAGTAGAATCTTTATAAGCATATGATTGAATGATAGTTCAGCAGAATAGCTTTACAGCTAGTTATAATTAAGTATATTCAGAGTGTTAATTAATCACTTGTTATCAACATGGAAGAAAGTCTCTGACAGAGTACTACAGGCCTCTGTCCTTAAATCTGTTCTAGTTAATAGTTTAAGCTAATGATTTATATGAACACTTAGCAAGTACATTTATCAGATCTACAGATGACCTGGAAATGAGCAAGATAACTAATATGTTAAAATACAGAATCAGTATTCAAATGTATCACAACTAGTCAAATGTTAAGCTAAAACAAACTTAAGAGTTACTGTAAAGACCTTTTCAGGTCCCAAAAATACATTTCAAAATTGCAGAATATTACCAGCTGTCCCATTTGAATAATCTAAAAATTCTAATTAACCAGAAGCTTCTTAAAATGCAGTAATACATCATGCCGACTCCAAAAAATTAGGAGAGAGGGAGATTCTGAGACTGCATTAATAAATAAATTCACAAAAGCGCAGATCACAGGATAAAATAATCCTACTTTGTCTTCACTGAGCATACCCCCAAGCAGGTTGCAATACTGATTGGGTGCCATGGTATGATTTTAAAAATGGCAACAACACTTGCAGAAGGCCCACCATTACAAGGTTTATAGTGCAAAGCCAGAGCTAAGACCCAGTTAATCTAGACCACTGATTTTCCCCACTATATTATAGTTCTTCCAAGCCATCTTTGGCATTGTCTTATCTAAGAGTAGAATGTGTTCAGGAACATAATCCGTATTCACAAATTTTCTTCAGCAATTTGACCCATATAGAAAAGAATGGCTTCGGAGAATCCAAATAGGATCTTTAGGATGCAATAATTTCTATAATACTCATATATTCAGTTTGAAAAGTGTTTATGGAGCTTATACCATGTGGCTTGCACCGTGTGCGGTGCTGACACTACTTAACAAGACAGTTCCTGCCCTCCTGTCACTCACAGTTCAATGGAGGAGACAACGATGTCAATATTTGAATTCTTATTATCCATCGTGATATACAGTAGTTGTAATTACAAGGTACATGCTGTGGTCTGAATGTCTGTGTACCCCGGCAAAATTCATATGTTGAAAACCTAATACCTAAGGTGACGGTATTACGAGGTGGGGCCTTGGGGAGGTGATTATGTTGGGGGCAGGGGTTGGGAGGGAGCCCTCATGACTGGGATTAGTGTCCTTTAGAAGAGGCCCCAGCGGGCTTCCCTGGTGGCGCAGTGGTCGAGAGTCCGCCTGCCAATGCAGGGGACACGGGTTCGTGCCCCGGACTGGGAAGATCCCACAAGCCGCGGAGCGGCTGGGCCCGTGAGCCATGGCTGCTCAGCCTGCGCGTCCGGACCCTGTGCTCCGCAACGGGAGAGGCCACAACAGTGAGAGGCCTGCGTACCGCAAAAAAAAAAAAAAAGAGGCCCCAGAGAGCTTGCTCACCCTTTCCCCTATGTGAAGATACAAAATGTTTGTGACCTGGGCCCTCACCCAGCCATGTTGGCACTATGATCTCGGATTTCCAGACTCCAGAACTAAAAGAAATAAATTTCTGTTTTTTATAAGCCACCCAGTCTATGGCATTTTCTTATAGCAGCCCGAACGGACTAAGAAGTAGTAAAATGACAGGAGGTATTATGTCTAAGATAGCCCAAGAGGCTTCAGAGAAGAAAGGATATCCTACTTATATTTATATCATCCCCTGAGCGCTTCTTTTGTTACGTCAGCAAACGAACTAGCTTTTCACTTTTGTGGAGACAGCATGAAAAGAAATCAAGACCTTGCTGAGGTGGACTTCCAACTTAGCCCAAGTACTAACTAAACGCAATACAAAGAGGCAAGAACCATATATAAGACTGACAGAATCACTTAAAATAAATCTCACATAACAAAGAGATGAAGTAGAGGCTAAACTTCAGCATCCACCCGGCAAAGTTCTTCACACATGAAGACCTCACAAATGAACTGACAGCACCGTGTGTACCAGGGAAAGACTGAAGTGTAAGAAAAGTAGTACCTTTCTCTTTCATTTTTGTTATTTCTCCTTCAAAAACCGAGTGGTTATGCCTCCAGGCACTGGTCTCCACCAGAATAAACTCCCCTCAAACTGGCCGGCTTTGGTCCATTATTGTTTGCTCTTTTTCAGATACTAATATCACCGACAGAGCCCACTGGGGTCCCTGGGAAAAGTAAGATGGAACTGACCTCACTTGCCTGTAGGGTACCGTGTGTAGAGGTTCCTTACACTCAGCACTTCAGACCAGAGCTTCTGGAGCAAAATGGCTGCATCCCCACCTCAGTTGGGCGGGCCGTGTGGCAGACACCACGCTTCAAGACGGTGCAGACGTGCCGTGCGCAGAGACGCTAACGGCACGGGATCTGCCCCGTGAGCAGCACAGCTGCGGCAGCCCCGCGAGAACTCCGCTTCCTCTGTGCCCCACCCCCCAGCTGACGAGACTCTGTAAAGCAGCCCCGCCCATGGAGAGAACGTCTGCTCTAGTGTGCGAGCGCCCACCTCTCAATTCTTTAATCAAAGAATAAAGCTTTCCTTTGCTTCTGAACTGAGCACTGCCTCATTCTATTGGCTTGAGTGACACCAGGCAAAAGGACCCTTGTTGGGGCCAGACTCGGGAGGACTGGTAACACTAAAGCAATACTTTTTTATCTTTTTTTTTTTTTTTGCAGTACGCGGGCCTCTCACTGTTGTGGCCTCTGTGGAGCACAGGCTCCGGACGCACAGGCTCAGCGGCCATGACTCACGGGCCCAGCCGCTCCGCGGCATGTGGGATCTTCCCAGACCGGGGCACGAACCCGTGTCCCCTGCATCGGCAGGTGGACTCTCAACCACTGCACCACCAGGGAAGCCCCTTTTTTATCTTTTAAACAAACTATATCTTGCTGAATTTTTCTCAGTGCTATTAAAGTGATTCCCACTATATTTCAGTAGGAATATTATGTGAAGTGCACTGTTTGTTCTGGGGTTTTCTCTCCGATGTGTGAGAAACTGTGAAGTACCCATTTTTAACTGCTTGAGAGTATCAATGGGAAGGCACTGTTAACTTCCTAACTGCTGGTTAGGAAGAGGGCTTTGTGTTTTGGAGGCTCTTGTGTAGGGTCTGGGATGTGGAGGGTAGAGAGGTTGCACATGGAGAGTGACCAGATAACTCCAGAATATTCAGTGTTCCACCAGCAGGTTCAGCCCCGTTCAACCCTGTGGTGCCTCCTGCCTGGGCATGACAGGGGCAGTCACACTGAGAGTCTCTCCCCTCACTTCTTTGCCTTTTGTAGCTTAGTCATCCTTCTTCTTTTGTGAAACATCCCTCGAACCCGCTTTGAAATTAGTTGTTCTTTCTGTTAAGTTCCCATTTCATTCAACTATTATAGCTCTTATTTCATTCATCCTTATATTACAGTTAGATGTTTCCACATCTGTCTCCCTCACTTCTTGGGAGTAAGAACTGTTCTAATTCATCTGTGATTTTTCTCCATTGGCATGGAACACAGTCCTTTACAGTTAGTAAATCTTTCATAGGTTGAATTCCATTAACTTCCATCTTTGCATGAAAGAGGCAATCTAATCAATTTATTTTCAGCAACATTTAAACAGACTGCCTTAACTTTCCACTAAACTTCATCCCTTACACTTGCAGTGCTATGCAGTAAGTTCTTGTATATGTGCTATCAGCCTAAGAAGACTGAAGGTCACTAAGAGTATAGCCCACACATTGGTGCAGCTCACACTTCTGTCCTAGCCTGTCCTAGATAGCTTCTTTCCTCATTTCTCCTCCAGTAATCTTACATATGTCCACAACTTCAACTACCACTCACAGACCAATGACTCCCAAATTTCACACCTCTGGCCCTCAAGTTTCAAAACTATACTTCTAATTATCCATCCACATATTCATCTGAATGTCTCACGGACAGCTCAAATTCAACATGACTACCATTCTCTCAAAGAAAATCACACCAGTTTCTTGGAGCCAGCAGGTGATAACTACTATGTGTGATTTGAAGGACGCTGAAAGCGTCTTCACTTAGCCTAACATTTCCACTATAAGTTATTCCTTTGGATTAAGGTATGAGATTCTCAAAGACCTCTACTGAATGCAATACTGTATACAAATATAGTATAATTTATACACTATATAAATTAATGCTAGCATTTTTGTTATGACTCTCCTTATCAGTAATGCAAGACAAGAACAAATTCTCATGACTTTATTCCAGCTCCTAATGAGAGAAGATTGATGACAAGTTATAAAAGAAAAAACATCTGTTTGTTTTCTTGATAAATATTATTTAGTTTATTTTATTTCCTTGATAAATTTAAGCTAGGAAACAATCAGCATTCTCTCTAAAGGATGTCGAATACAGAGCAAATCACTAGGTGTGTCTTTCCCCAACACAAACGCAAACATATACGAGTGTGTCCATCCGCACATGTACACATAGGCAAATACAGGTACCGTCTCATGTGAATGAACACTAAGACCAATCTCATTCGATGGAGTCAAAATTTTAACCAGAGAAAACAACAATAAACAGAAGGTAGAGATATTCTACAGGGAGGAAGAACAAGAAAAGGTGAGCCACTGTCAAAACTGGCAGCTTAAAGTCCCAGGAGAATGTGTGGAGGAAGAGAAGGAGGAAGCTGGTTAACACCAGCCACCCTATCTTATGTTGCCCAACACACACACCAACTCTGTGGGGCTAGTAATTGAGCGCCTTTAGTAACAGCAGGTGGTACCATCTCCTTCATCTCCCCACCCCCGACCCTCACCCCCACCTCAGGCCTGGACTCATCATTCAGCCCAATTACTGGCCTACAGGCAGAAAAGAACAGCATCAGACTGTGACCCCTGTTGGTCATCCACATCCTACCCTACTCCAAGACTGGCCTGGATAAAGATAATCCATCTCAAACCATTTTTGGATATAGGTGTATACAGGAGAAAGTCATACAAAGATGTATATATATATAGTTTATTTTCTTATGTTATTTTATTATATTATTATTATATTGTAATTATTACAATTATTTATTTATAATATGGACTTATTATAATAATTTATTAATGTTTCCCTTTCCTCAAGGCAGCTGCAGTTCCATGTCCTTAACCGTTCCCTCTCCCTTTCCTTCCATCTTTAGGTATCCTGGACATTTCTTTTCTCCTTGCCCACTGAAACAAAATGGAAGAATATTCCCTGACCCCACCCCCCAAGAAAAGCCTGTTTTTGAAGATCCAGATATAATTCAAAAAGCACTCTGTTTTACATGCTTCCACTGACTGCTTACAGTGTTTTACAGTTTGTTGACAGAATCATTAGGCTCCCTAGACTGCCTTCAGCAATGATTTGGAATTTTGGATCTTCAAAAGAAACTCCTATGAAAATATAAATTGCCGAGACCTTCAAGATGGCAGAGGAGTAAGAAGTGGAGATCACCTTCCTCCCCATAAATACATCAGAAATACATCTACATGTGGAACAACTCCTACAGAACACCTACTGAATGCTGGCAGAAGACCTCAGGCCTCCCAAAAGTCAAGAAACTTCCCCACGTACCTGGGTAGGGCAAAAGGAAATACAGAGACAAAAGAATAGGGACGGGACCTGCACCTCTGGGAGGGAGCTGTGAAGGAGGAAAGGTTTCCACTCACTAGGAAGGCCCTTCACTGGGGGAGACAGGGGCGGGGGAGGGGGCGGGGGGGGAAGCTTCAGAGCCACGGAGGAGAGCCAGGAACAGGGGTGCAGAGGGCAAAGCGGAGAGATTCCCGCACAGAGGATCGGTGCCAACCGGCACTCACCAGCCCGAGAGGCTTGTCTGCTCACCCGCTGGGGTGGGCGGGGGCTGGGAGCTGAGGCTCGGGCTTTGGAGGTCGGATCCCAGGGAGAGGACTGGGGTTGGCGGCGTGAACACAGCCTGAAGAGGGCTAGTGCGCCACAGCTACTAGCCGGGAGGAGTCCAGGAAAAAGTCCGGAGCTGCCAAAGAGGCAAGAGACGTTTTCTTGCCTCTTTGTTTCCTGGTGCGCGAGGAGAGGGGATTAAGAATGCTGCTTAAAGGAGCTCCACAGACGGGCGCGAGCCGCTATCAGCGCGGACACCAGAGACGGGCATGAGACGCTAAGGCTGCTGCTACAGCCACCAAGAAGCCTGTGAGCAAACACAGGTCGCTATCCACACCTCCCCTCCCGGGAGCCTGTGCAGCCCGCCACTGACAGGGTCCCGTGATCCAACTTTCCCGGGAGAACATACGGCGCGCCTCAGGCTGTTGCAACCTCATGCCGGCCTCTGCCGCCACAGGCTCGCCCTGCATTCCGCATTCCGTACCCCTCCCTGCCCCCAGCCTGAGTGAGCCAGAGCCCCCGAATCAGCCGCTGCTTTAACCCCCTCCTGTCTGGGTGGGCAACAGACGCCCTCAGGTGACCTACACGAAGAGGCAGAGCCAAACACAAAGCTGAACCCCAGGAGCAGTGCAAACAAAGAAGAGAAAGGGAAATCTCTCCCAGCAACCTCAGGAGCAGCGGATTAAACCTCCACAGTCAACCTGATGTACACTGCATCTCTGGAATACCTGAATAGACAACGAATCATCCCAAAATTGAGGGGGTGGACTTTGGGAGCAATGATATATGTATTTTTTCCTTTTTCTCTTTTTGTGAGTGTGTATGTGTATGCTTCTTTGTCTGATTTTGTCTGTATAGCTTTGCTTTTACCATTTGTCCCACGGTTCTGTCTGTCCGTTTTGTTTGTTTTTTTCGGGGTTTTTTTTAGTATAGTTTTTAGCATTTGTTATCATTGGTGGATTTGTTTTTTGGTTTGGGTGCTCTCTTCTTTCTCTTTTTAGTACTTTTTCATTTTTTTATTTTTGATAATTATTTTTAAATTTTTAATAACATTATTTTATTTTATTTTTTTCTTTCTTTCTTTTTTTCTCCCTTTTCTTCTGAGCCTTGTGGCTGACAGGGTCTAGGTGCTCCAGCCACATGTCAGGCCTCTGCCTCTAAGGTGGAGAGCCGAGTTCAAGACATTGGTCCACCAGAGACCTCCTGGCTCCACGTAATATCAAATGGCGAGAGCTCTCCCAGAGATCTCCATCTCAATGCTAAGACCCAGCTCCACTCAACGACTAGCAAGCTACAGTGCTGGACACCCTTTGCCAAACAAGTAGCAAGACAGAAACACAAACCCACCCATTATCAGAGAGGCTGCCTAAAATCATAATAAGGTCACAGACACCCCAAAACACACCACCAGACGCGGTCCTGCCCACCAGAAAGACAAGATCCAGCCTCATCCACCAGAACACAGACACTAGTCGCCTCCACCAGGAAGCCTACACAACCCACTGAACCAAGCTCACCCACTTGGGGCAGACACTAAAAACAATGGGAACTGTGAACATGCAGCCTGCAAAAAGGAGACCCCAAACACAGTAAGTTAAGCAAAATGAAAAGACAGAGAAACACACAGCAGATGAAGGAGCAAGGTAAAAACCCACCAGACCAAACAAATGAAGAGGAAATAGGCATTCTACCTGAACAAGAATTCAGAGTAATGATAGTAAAGATGATCCAAAATCTTGGAAATTGAATGGAGAAAATATAAGAAACATTGAACAAGGACCTAGAAGAACTAAACAGCAAATAAACAATGATGAACAACACAATAAATGAAATTAAAAATTCTCTAGACAGAATCAATAGCAGAATAAATGAGGCAAAAGAACGGATAAGTGACTTGGAAGATAAAATAGTGGAAATAACTACTGCAGAGCACAACAAAGAAAAAAGAATAAATAGAATTGAGGACAGTCTTAGAGACCTCTGGGACAACATTAAACGCAACAACATTCAAATTATAGGGGTTTCAGAAGAAGAAGAGAAAAAGAAAGGGACTGAGAAAATATTTTAAGAGATTATAGTTGAAAACTTACCTAATATGGGAAAGGAAATAGTCAATTAAGTGCAGGAAGCACAGAGTCCCATACAGGATAAATCCAAGGAGAAACAAGCGAAGGCACATATTAACCAAGCTATCAAAAATTAAATACAAAGAAAAGATATTAAAAGCAGCAAGGGAAAAACAACAAATAACATACAAGGGAAGCCCCATAAGTTTAAGAGCTGATCTTTCAGCAGGAACTATGCAAGCCAGAAGGGAGTGGCAGGACATATTTAAAGTGATGAAAGGGAAAAACCTGCAACCAAGATTACTCTACCCAGCAAGGATCTCATTCAGATTTGACGGAGAAATTAAAAGCTTTACAGACAAGCAAAAGCTAAGAGAATTCAATACCACCAAACCAATTTACAACAAATGCTAAAGGAACTTCTCGAGGTAGCAAACAAAGAGGAGGAAAGACCTACAATAAAAAACACCAAACAATTAAGAAAATGATAATAGGAACATACATATTGATAATTAGCTTAAATGTAAATGGATTAAATGTTCCAACCAAAAGACATAGACTGGCTGAATGGATACAAAAACAAGACCCATATATATGCTGTCTACAAGAGACCCACTTAAGACCTAGGGACACATACAGACTGATAGTGAGGGGATGCACAAAGATATTCCATGCAAATGGAAATGAAAAGAAAGCTGGAGTAGCAATGCTCATATCAGACAAAATAGACTTTAAAATAAAGACTATTACAAGAGACAAAGAAGGACACTACATAATGATCAAGGGATCGATTCAAGAAGAAGTATTACAATTGTAAATATTTATGCACCCAACATAGGAGCACCTCAATACATAAGGCAAATGCTAACAGCCATAAAAGGGGAAATTGACAGTAACACAGTCATAGTAGGGGACCTTAAAACCCCACTTTCACCAATGGACAGATCATCCAAAATGAAAATAAATAAGGAAACACAAACTTTAAATAATACATTAAACAAGATGGACTTAATTGATATTTATAGGACATTCCATCCAAAAACAACAAAATACACTCTCTTCTCAAGAGCTCATGGAATATTCTCCAGGACAGATCATATCTTGGGTCACAAATCAAGCCTTGGTAAATTTAAGAAAATTGAAATTGTATCAAATATCTTTTCCAACAACAATGTTATGAGACTAGATATCAATTACAGGAAAAAAAACTGTAAAAAATACAAACACATGGATGCTAAACAATATGCTACTAAATAACCAAGAGATCACTGAAGATATCAAAGAGGAAATCAAAAAATACCTAGAAACAAATAACAATGAAAACAGGATGACACAAAACCTATGGGATACAACAAACGCAGTTCTCAGAGGGAAGTTTATAGCAATACCATCCTACCTCAAGAAACAAGAAAAATCTCAAATACACAACCTAACCTTACACCTGAAGCAATTAGAGAAAGAAGAACAAAAAACCCCAAAGTTAGCAGAAGGAAAGAAATCATAAAGATCAGATCAGAAATAAATGAAAAAGAAATGAAGGAAACAATAGCAAAGATCAATAAAACGAAAAGCTGGTTCTTTGAGAGGTTAAACAAAACTGATAAACCATTAGCCAGACTCAACGAGAAGAAAAGGGAGAAGACTCAAATCAATAGAATTAGAAATGAAAAAGGAGAAGTAACAACTGACACTGCAGAAATACAAAGCATCATGAGAGATTACTACAAGCAACTATATGCCAATAAAGTAGACAACCTGGAAGAAACGGACAAATTCTTAGAAAATCACAACCTTCCAAGACTGAACCAGGAAGAAATAGAAAATATAAACAGACAAATCACAAGCACTGAAATTGAGACTGTGATTAAAAATATTCCAACAACAACAACAAAAAATATTCCAACAGGGGCTTCCCTGGTGGCACAGTGGTTGAGAGTCTGCCTGCCAATGCAGGGGACACAGGTTGTTCGTGCCCCGGTCCGGGAGAATCCCACATGCCACCGAGCGGCTGGGCACATGAGCCATGGCCACTGAGCCTGCATGTCCGGAGCCTGTATTCCGCAACAGGAGAAGCTGCAACAGTGAGAGGCCCACAAAAAAAGAGAAAAAAAAAATCTTCCAACAAACAAATGCCCAGGAACAGATGGCTTCACAGGCAAATTCTATCAAACATTTAGAAAAGAGCTAACACCTATCCTTCTCAAACTCTTCCAAAATATAGCAGAGGGAAGAACACTCCCAAACTCATTCTACAAGGCCACCATCACCCTGATACCAAAACCAGACAAAAATGTCACAAAGAAAGAAAACTACAGGCCAATATCACTGATGCACATAGATGTAAAAATCCTCAAAAAAATACTACCAAACAGAATCCAACAGCACATTAAAAAGATCATACACCATGATCAAGTGGGGTTTATCCCAGGAATGCAAGGATTCTTCAATATACACAAATCAATCAATGTGATACACCATATTAACAAACTGAAGGATAAAAACCACATGATAATCTCAATAGATACAGAAAAAGCTTTTGAAAAAATTCAACACCCATTTATGATAAAAACCCTGCAGAAAGTAGGCTTAGAAGGAACTTACCTCAACATAATAAAGGCCATATATGACAAACCCACAGCCAACATCGTTTGCAATGGTGAAAAACTGAAACCATTTCCACTAAGATCAGGAGCAAGACAAGGTTGCCCACTCTCACCACTATTATTCAACATAGTTTTGGAAGTTTTAGCCACAGCAATCAGAGAAGAAAAGGAAATAAAAGGAATCCAAATCAGAAAAGAAGAAGTAAAGCTGTCATTGTTTGCAGATGACATGATACAATACATAGAGAATCCTAAAGATGCCACCAGAAAACTACTAGAGCTAATCAATGAATTTGGTAAAGTAGCAGTGCACAGAAATCTCTTGCATTCCTATACACTAATGATGAAAAATCTGAAAGAGAAATTAAGGAAACAGTTCCATTTACCATTGCAACAAAAAGAATAAAATACCTAGGAATAAATGTACCTAAGGAGACAAAAGACCTGTATGCAGAAAACTATAAGACACTAAATGAAAGAAATTAAAGAGGATACAAACAGATGGAGAGGTATACCATATTCTTGGATTGGAAGAATCAACACTGTGAAAATGACTATACTACCCAAAGCAATCTACAGATTCAATGCAATCCCTATCAAACTACCAATGACATTTTTCACTGAACTAGAAAAAAATTTTTTACGGTTTGTATGGAAACACAAAAGACCCCGAATAGCCAAAGCAATCTTGAGAAAGAAAAATGGAGCTGGAGGAATCAGACTCTCTGACTTCAGACTATACTACAAAGTTACAGTAATCAAGACAATATGATACTGGCACAAAAACTGAAATATAGATCAATGGAACAGGATAGAAAGCCCGGAGATGAACCCACGCACATATGGTTACCTTATTTTTGATAAAGGAGGCAAGAATATACAATGGAGAAAAGATGGCCTCTTCAATAAGTGGTGCTGGAAAAACTGGACAACTACATGTAAAAGAATGAAATTAGAACACTCCCTAACAGCATACACAAAAATAAACTCAAAATGGATTAAAGACCTAAATAGAAGTCCAGACACTATAAAACTCTTAGAGGAAAACAGAGGCAGAACACTCTATGACATAAACCACAGCAAGTTCCTTTTTGACCCACATCCTAGAGAAATGGAAATAAAAACAAAAATAAACAAATGGGACCTAATGAAACTTAAAAGTTTTTGCACAGCAAAGGAAACCATAATAAAGATGAAAAGACAACCCTCAGAATGGGAGAAAATATTTTCAAGTGAAGCAACTGACAAAGGATTAATCTACAAAATTTACAAGCAGCTTAAGCAGCTCAGTATCAAAGAACAAACAACCCAATCCAAAAATGCACAGAAGACCTAAATAAACATTTCTCCAAAGAAGATATATAGATTGCCAACAAACATATGAAAGAATGCTCAGCATCATTAATCATTAGAGAAATGCATATCAAAACTACAGTGAGGTATCCCCTCACACCAGTCAGAATGGCCGTCATCAAAAAGTCTACAAACAATAAATGCTGTAAAGGGTGTGGACAAAAGGAAACCTGCTTACACTATTGGTGGAAATGTATACAGCCACTATGGAGAACAGTATGGAGGTTCCTTAAAATCTAAAAATAGAACTACCATACAACCCAGCAATCCCACTAGTGGGCATATACCCTGAGAAAACCATAATTCAAAAAGAGTCATGTACCACAATGTTCATTGCAGCTCTATTGACAATAGCCAGGACATGGAAGCAACCTAAGTGTCCATCAACAGATGAACGGATAAAGAAGATATGACACATATATACAATGGAATATTATTCAGCCGTAAAAAGAAACAAAATTGAGTTATTTGTAGTGAGTTGGATGGACCTAGAGTCTGTCATACAGAGTGAAGTAAGTCAGAAAGAGAAAAACAAATACCATATGCTAACACATATATATGTAATCTAAAAAAAAAAAAAAGAAGGTTATGAAGAACCTAGGGGCAGGACAGGAATAAAGATGCAGACGTAGAGAATGGAGTTGAGGACACGGGGATGGGGAAGGGTAAGCTGGGAAGAAGTGAGAGTGTGGCATGGAGTTATATATACTACCAAATGTAAAATAGATAGCTAATGGGAAGCAGCCGCATAGCACAGGGAGATCAGCTCAGTGCTTTGTGACCACCTAGAGTGGGATAGGGAGGGTAGGAGGGAGAGGCAAGAGGGAGGAGATATGCGGATATATGTATATGTAT
This sequence comes from Stenella coeruleoalba, assembly GCF_951394435.1. Taxonomy (NCBI): domain Eukaryota; kingdom Metazoa; phylum Chordata; class Mammalia; order Artiodactyla; family Delphinidae; genus Stenella; species Stenella coeruleoalba. Next base: position 17,255,145 of record NC_137164.1, read on the forward strand.
AGCTGATTCAATTTGTTATAAAGCAGAAACTAACACACCATTGTAAAGCAATTATACTCCAATAAATATGTTAAAAAATTTTAATAAATAATTATATATATATATAAATTGTTTCAGTGGTCCCATCACTTCGATAGCTCAGGCTGACTTGGAGTACATCTAGAAGCTTTAGCTTGATGAAAACTGCCTACATTCTTGCCTTTTATTTTGTTCTTTCCCTAAGCTTTCAGATTTGTGTACATACATGATCTGAGAAGACCATTTTGCATGTAGGCTGTGGTCTTACTCCCAGCTTGTTGTTTCACTGTGGATCTCCTGGGATTTTACTCTGGAGGCTTGAAAAAGCCAGGTGTCTGACCAGGGCACACTGAGTGGACAGGGTTAGTGTGCCCTTGGGCCTGCTTCCAGCTGTAGTCTCATGGAAGAACCACAGAAGGGTATTCTATGCTGTCAGTGGTGTCCTGGGCCTTTGCTGGTAAAGTCCCTCCTAGCTTGAGTGGGGAAAAAACCCTCACACAAGTGGCAGCTTTCATCTTCAAGAACCTAGAAGGCCAGTTTTTCTTTCCTCATTCCCCACCCTAGTTGGGAGTGAATAAAATATGCAGACGTAGAACTCAAAGCTGTTGGGGGAAAAGCAAATTTTTATAAATAAAACCACATTTATCCTTGATTTTCATGAAGTTACACTCTCATAAAATAAACATTTTGTACCTAAGACATACAGTTAGATTAAAAAATATGATAAAACATTTGAAATCATATATTTAAAGAAATGAAACAGTTGTGACAAAGCATTAATAACTATCAAAAAAAGCTAGCACCATTCAAATTACCTCATCAAGTTTTAAGTATCAAACCATTCTTAGGTAAAGTCCATAGAAAGGGCAATAAATGTTGGTTAATAACCTTTTAATGTCGATCTTTATCTCATCCTAAAATAAACAGGCCCATTTCAAGCTCTAAACATAGCTGTCAGTGTTCCTTCTGGGGAATGTTTGATTTATAGAATAGGTAGATCTAAATTGTGTGTTTGATAGCTGAGGTTACGATTAGTAAATAATACATTCTCCACGTGTTTATTTAGCAGCTTTTGTAAATTTTTCATGGAGAAATTTGTATCATTGTGCACACAAATTTAAATAGTTATTGCCTCGTCTTAATTATGGCTAAGAATGAGAAGGGCAAAGCTTTTCCCAGAATGAGATTTTTTTTTTTTTAATGCAGGATTGTTCAGCCTGTCCTTATTTTGTAATACCTTTAGCAGCTGGAGATTTTTTTTTTTTCAGTTTTAAACCATTAGGTGGAAAACACTAATTGCTAACGTATTTTTAATCTGCAACTACCTATGCTTACAGTCCTCTTTTGCAACTAAGCCTCATGACCAAGCTTCACACCTCAGTGCCTCCCACCCCCTGCCAATAAATAAAGGAAATTTTTTAAAATTTAATAAGGAACAAATTTCAAGAAAGAGCTGTTACGAAGCTTTCATTGTTCATTTTAAACCCTGGTTACAACTGAAAGGTTAACCTAAACTCTCAAGCCACGAGCTGATGGGAAAATAAACGTGATGAAAGGCATGTGTTTTATGTAATGTCATTTTGAATGTTTAAAGCCTGAGAGTGCTAAATGGGGAATTCAGTACTCATCTGCCCATCAGGACTGGCGGTCCAGTCTGGAGGCATCAATCAGGGAAGGCTGTGGAAATGAACTTTATTACCTTGCTCAAAAAGAAATCCCTTTGAAGGCAATGAAGACATGCCAGGCAGAGAATCTTTACAGAAGTGTGGGCTGCAGAAGCATCTGGGAACCAAACAAACGACTGGACCACTCTCCAGATGTGCAAAATAACCATTTTCTTTAGAAAAAGAAATTTCTAATCTCATTACTTCTCTTCCGTCACTATGCCCCCTCCCGAGATAAAATGCCCACCAAGCTTCCTCTGCTAAAACTTGAGGACAAAAGTGGGAGTCATCGGACTGATAAACTATCAGGCTTAAATACAGTTTTTGGAGAAAATCTTCTTACTCCTTTGCTCTTGGGGGACTCTTATCTAGACTTTTCAGGAATTCATTTTGATTAAAGTGTGATTGAAGCAAGATAAATCTATGGGAGGCTGCATAGTTTTCTATCACCACAAAGATAATAGTGAAAAAATATCTGGGCATGTTGTAAATCCATTATAATAAATTAATGGTTCCACTGACATACTCAAAATAAATACGTGCTTGTCATAAATGCAGTTAAATAATTCAGTGGAAAAATTAAATGTTGAAACAATTACCCACATGGTTTAAAGCATTATGAAAATATTATGGAAAAGAAAAATGGGGACTGTTATTAATAGAACATGGGGATTTTCATGTCTTTGGCTTTTTTTTTCTCATTCTTTTTTTTTTTCTTTTTTCTTTTTTTTTTTTTTTTTTTGCCGTACGCGGGCCTCTCACTGTTGTGGCCTCTCCCGTTGCGGAGCACAGGCTCCAGACACACAGGTTCAGAGGCCATGGCTCACAGGCCTAGCCGCTCCACAGCATGTGGGATCTTCCCGGACCGGGGCACGAACCCGTGTCCCCTGCATCGGCAGGCGGACTCTCAACCACTGCGCCACCAGGGAAGCCCTCTCATTCTCTCTTAATGAAAGGAAAGGGAAAATAATATTTATGAAGTGCTTTATATGTGCCACTAAGTATACTCATATTCATCACCTTGTTTGATTATCATAACAACCTTGCAAGTTCATCTGACAAGACAAGGCAAAGGTAACTGAAGCTGAAGACTTCAGGTAACTTGCCCCAAATCACACAGCCAATCAGTGGATGAGTTAGCATTCTAGTTAGTGTCTGTGCAACTCCAAAACACCATGCTCTTTCATCTCTATCACTCAGCCTCTCACCCCAGCCCTCCATTCCACACTGCCTCTCTGTAGAAGCCAAAGACTGCAACTTTCACCACTACCATGCTGCTCTGTCCCCTGCCCATCCTATAGCAGTCAAGACATGTAGATTCCTCCTCCTGGCCCAATGTCTGTATCCTTGACTCTTATTTAATGTGTAATCTGTAAGCATAAAGGAACAGTAATGTGAAAAAATGATAATTAAAAGAAAACAAGAGGCAAATAATGCAATTGTGGCTCTTGCAGAGCCTACAGAAATCTGCCTTTTAATATAAGTCCCTAGTGGTGAGAAGGTACTGGGAGGGCAGCCAACAGTAAGTGGGAGTGGGTGTGGGAAAATGCAAAAGAAAGAAGGAAAGCTGCTAAAAATGACTCGCCATATGTTGCAAATTATAAATTCTCTGGCTGCAAAAATAATTTCTGCAAGTCCAGGGCCCCTTATGGGAGCACACCTCAGACGCACTGCAAGAACCAGTGGGTAGAACTCAGTGGATGCCCAGACAGGGCCACCAAACCATACTAAGATGTGAACCTTCTCAGTGATCCATGTGGCTGTGAACAGTGGATCTGGAGACTGACAGCCTGGTGCTAACAGAGATAAAGATATTGTTTCAGGGCCATCGCCCAATCCCAACTCAGCTTCAGCATGTAAAAAAGCTGACACCCTAACATAATCCGAACTTTGGAGGTTTCTGAAAATGCACAAAAAGATTTCATTCACCTAAATTTATGGTCATCAAGGAACAAAGATTTGTAGAGTAAGGGGAATTCCTGTGTTCTGAATAATAAAGACCACCTTTTGCAAGAGGATGTACCATCAGCAGCCCTACCCCGAGAATGCGTTCTGCAAAGTAGAAACCAAGAATGACTTTTGTGGCTTGAAAGTCCCTTATCCACAAACTACTGCTTCTATTCTCCTGAACAGCCTGAAATTCCCATATCACGTTCCCCTTTGGAATAAAACTCTCAAAAATCCCTTTGAAGATGTAGACATTACCTTGGAAAATTAAATCAAATAACTAACGCCATCTGTAAACACCACAGGTCAAAAACTTTTATTAGAATGGCTCACATACTAAGCAGGGAAGAGACACAATGATTCCCAGGCATCAGAGTAAAAGACACCACCACTACCCCAAGAGCAAATCAGGTCTAGTGCAGTCCTATTGTCATGTGTGTGTGTGTGTGTTTGTTGTCTTGGTAACAGATTTATTGAGATATAATTCACATACCATACAATTCAACCATTTAAAGTGCGCAATTCAATGATTTTTAAGAATATTCACAGGGTTTTGTAACCCTCACCACAATCAATTTTACAATATTTTCATCACCCTTTAACTATCACCTTCTTATTCTCCCATCCCCTCCCCAGGCATAAGCAACCAGTAATTTACTTTCTGTCTTTATATATTTGTAAATTCTGGGTATTTCATACAAATGGAACTATACAATATGTAGTCTTTTGTGTCTGGCTTCTTTCACTTAGCACAATGTTTTCAAGGTTCATCCATGTTGTAGCATGTGTCAGTACTTTGTTTTTTTTCCTTTTTTATTGAAGTATAATTGACTTACTTACAATATTATATTAGTTTCAGGTGTACAACCTAGTGATTCGATATTTTTACACATTACAAAATGATCACCAGGATAAATCAAGCTACCATCCATCACCATGCAAAGTTATTACAATAGTATTGACTATATTTCCTATACAGTACATGACATCCCTGTAACTTTATTTTATAACTGGAAATTTGTCTTAATCTTTCTTACCTATTTCACTGATCCCCCCTCCCTCTGGCAACCACCAGTTTGTTCTCTGTGTCAATGAGTCTGTTTCTGTTTTGTTATCTTTGTTCATTTGTTTTGTTTTTTAGATTCCATACTGTAGAAATCATAGGGTATTTGTGTTTCTCTGACATATTTCACCTTAGCATAATACGCTCTAGGTCCGTACATGTCACTAATGTCAAGTTTTCATTCTTTTTTATGGCTAAGTAATATTTCAGTGTGTGTTTGTGGTGGGGGGGCAGTATCTTTGTCTGCTTTTGGGATCAGGGGAATTCTGGGCTCACAGAATGAGTTCAGAAGTGTTCCTTCTTCAATTTTTTGGGAGAGTTTGAAAAGAATAAGTGTTAAGTCTTTCAACGTCTGGTAGAATTCACCTGTGAAGTCACCTGGTCCTGGCTTTTGTTTCCTGGGAATTTTTTTATTAGTGATTCAATTTCATTACTAGTAATCAGTCTGTTCATATTTTCTATTTCTTCCTGATTTAGTCATGGGAGACTGTACATTTCTAGGAATTTATCCATTTCTCCTAGGTTGTCCATTTTATTGGTGCATAATTGTTCAGAGTAATCTCTTATGATCATTTGTATTTCTGTGGTGTTAGTATTAACTTCTCCTCTTTCACTTTTTATTTTATTTATTTCAGCCCTCTCTCTTTTTTTCTTGATGAGTCTGGTTAAAGGCTTATCAATTTTGTTTTTCATCTCAAAGAACCAGCTCTTAGTTTCATTGATCTTTTCTAGTTTTAGTCTCTATTTCATTTATTTATATTCTGATCTTTATGATTTTTCTCCTTCCACTAACTTTGGATTTTTTTTGTTCCTTTTCTAGTTCCTTGAGGTGAAAGGCTGGATTGTTGATTTGAGATTTTTATTGTTTCCTGAGGTAGGTTTGTATCACTATAAACTTCCCTTTAGAACTGCTTTGCTGCAGTTAGATTTTGGATTGTTGTGTTATTGTTTTCATTTATCTCCAGGTATTTTTTTATTTCTTCTTTGATTTCTTCAGTGACTTTTGGTTGTTTAGTAGTAGCATATTGTTTAGCCCCCACATGGTGGTATTTTTTGCAGCATTTTTCTTGTAGTTGATTTCTAGTCTCATACTATTGTGGTTGAGGAGATATTTGACATGATTTCAATCTTAAGTTTATTGAAACTTGTTTTGTGGCCTAGCATGTGATCTATCCTGGAGAATGGTCCATGTGCACTTGAAAAGAAAGTGTATTCTGCTGCTTTTGGATGCTTATACATCTGTGAAGTTAATGCGGTCTAATGTGTCATACAAGGCCAGTGTTTCCTTACCGATTTTCTGTCTGTCTTGTTCATTGATGTAAGTGCTATGTTAATGTCTCCTACTTTTATTGTGTTACTATAAATTTCTCCCTTAATATTTGTTAATATTTACTTTATGTATGTAGGTGCTCCTTTGTTGGGTGAATATATATTTACAATTTTTATATATTATTGTTGGATTGATCACTTTATCATTATGTAATATCCTTCTTTGTCTCTTGTTACAGTCTTTGTTTTCAGGTCTATTTTGTCTAATATAAGTATTGCTATCCTAGATTTCTTTTTGTTTCCATTTTCATATCTTTTTTCATCCCCTCACTTTCAGTCTGTGTTTATCTTTAGATCTGAAGTGAGTCTCTTGTAGGTAGCATATACATGGGTCTTGTTTTTTATTCATTCAGCCACTCTATGTCTTTTGATGTGAACATTTAGTCCATTTACATTTAAAGTAATTATCTATAGGTATGTACTTATTGCCATTTTGTTGTTTTTGTAGTTCTTTTTTGTTTCTTTCTTCTTTTTTTGCTGTCTTCTTTTGATGACTATCTTTAATGTGGCTTGGATTCCTTTCTCTTTTTTCTGTATGTATATATTTTAGATTTTTGGTTTGTGGTTATGAGGGTCATATATACCAACACACATACATATATAATTATTTTAAATTGATAATCTCTTAAGTCTGAATGCATTTTAATAATCCTGCATTTTTACTCCCTCCCTCCATGTTTACTATGTTTAACATCATATTTTACATATTCTTGTTCTGTGTATCCCTTAACTACTTATTATAGATAGTGATGATTTTACTACTTCTGCCTTTTAACCCTTCTACTAGCTTTATAAGTGAGTGATCTACTACCTTTACTGTATGTTTGCCTTTACCAATGAGATTTTTCCTTTTGTGCTTTTCATATTTCTAGTTATGGTCTCTTTTACTTTAAGAAGTCCCTTTAACATTTCTTATAAAGCATGTTTAGTGTGCTGAACTCTTTTAGCTTTTGCTTGTCTGTAAAACTCTTTATCTCTCCTTCAAATATGAATGATAGCCTTGCCTGGTAGAGTATTCTTTGTTGTAGGTTTTTCCTTTTCATCACTTTAAACTTTCTGGCCTGTAAGGTTTCTGGTGAAAAGTCACCTGATAGTCTTGTGGGAGTTCCCTGTATGTAATTAGTTGTTTTTCTCTTGCTGCTTTTAAGGTTCTCTCTTTATTTTTAGTTTTTGTCATTTTAATGATAATGTGTCTTGGTGTGATCCTCTTCAGGTTCATCTTGTTTGGGACTCTCTGTGCTTCCTGGACCTGGATGTCTGTTTTCTTTCCCAGGTTAGGGAAGTTTTCAGCTACTATTTCTTCAAATAAGTTTCCTGCCCCTTTCCCTTTCTCTTCTCCTTCTGGAACCCCTATAATGCAAGCGTTAGTACACCTGATGTTATGAGGTCTCTTAAACTATCCTCATTTTTTTAAACTATATTTCTTTTTTCTGTTCAGCTTCAGTGATTTCCAATACTCTGTCTTCCGGTTTGCTGATCCATTCCTCTGTATCATCTCATCTAATCATCTAATCTACTGCTGATTCTTTCTAGTATCTTATTTATTTCAGTTATTGTATTCTTGAGCTTTGTTTGGCCCTTCCTTATATTTTCTAACTCTTTATAAAACTTCTTACTGTGTTCATCCATTCTTTTCCCAAGTACATTGAGCATCTTTATAACCACTACCTTGACTTCTTTATTGGATAGATTGCTTATTTCCACTTCACTTGGTTCTTCTGGGACTTTATTCTGTTCCTTCATTTGGAACATTATCTTTTCTCCTAATTTTGCCCAATTCTGTTTATTTCTATGTATTAGGTAGGTATGTATTAGATAGGTCAGTTACATTTCTCATCTTGGAGAAGTGGCCTTATGTAGAAGATGTCCTCTGGGACCTAGCAGCACACTCTCCCCTGGTCAACAGACCTATATTCTCTAGGAGTGGGCTGCATGGGTCCCTCTGTTGTGGTGGGGCTGACTATCGTGGGCATGTTGGTAGGTGGGGCTGACCCTCGGTCAATTAGCTGCCAGGCCCTGCTACATGTGGTGGCTGCCAGCCTGTTGGCAAGTGAGACTGGGTCCCGGTGTGGCTGGCTGCATGGCAGGACATGGTTCTGAAGTGGCTGTAAACCATATTTCTCTACATGCAAACATGCTATAAACTATGTGGTATAGTGAAATGCACATTGGGATGCGAGGTGGGGGACCTGGGTCCTGGTGGTGACCTGCCAATACTGGCAGAGTTCTGAGGCCCTCAGGGTCTGTGCCTTATGTCTGTGCAGTGAGGGAGCTGAGTGGATATCTCTCTGAGGACCACTCCAGACTCCTGGTTCTATATTTGGAAGGATTTACCAAAGGGCATTTTGTCATCTTTCTCCTTCCTCCCTTCAGAAATCTTTTTCACCTAAAGTATGTGTCTAAAATGAGGAGCAGAGACAAGAGGTGATGACACATCTCGCATTGAGAAAACAGAGCAGAGCAGACATTGGGGGCACCATGAAATGTGGAGCCACTTTCTGACTTAAAATTCTTCCCTTTACATACAGATCTAACTGACCACAATAAAAGGTATTATCTCTTTGAACCTACAATTACCTCCTTTCCTCCCCCTCTTTGCAATTATCAGCCCAAGTACAAGTTGATTGCCGTCGTGCTGCTGCATAGGAATGTGGTTGATTAGCCTGTCAATGAATGAGCTTGGGTAGCTTTTCCCACACCAGGCAAAATGTTGAAAATGCTGAGCAACCAGAACAGGGTCCAATCAATCAGAACAGGCACACAATTAACAGCACAGACACAGGCTGGCCTGCCAGACAGGTGTGTCCCAGCTGAGTGTCAGCTGTGCCCTGCTTCCACTCTTACTCCTGTTCTGGCTGTTCTCAGAGGAAGGAGGACACAGAGACATGGTTGGGTGGTACTGGGCCTGCAATTCTGGCCCTGGGTACCCCAGCACTTTCTAGTGACAGGATCCACTAGCAAAGTGCTATAATCTGCAGGATAGGCAGCTTGAATAAGAAGACTGAAAACTGTTTTTTAAATATGGCCTGCATCTATCTATCTATTTATCTCTCCATCCATCCATTCTCTCTCTCTTTCTTCATTTTAATAATAAGTGCCCACAAAACAAACAAAAGCTAGAATCTTAACCATAGCCTCTCTCTAACTATACAGGTTCCCCATTCCATCCCATTGACTTCACCCACCAGAAATAGCTATCATTCCAAGTCCCATATTCACCACCCCCTTGCTTTTGTTTTATATAGTTTTATTGCTTTATACTCTTCACAAAAATTGTATTTTTATTTTGGTTATTTTGGATCCTATTATAAATACATCATGTTTGTTCTCTTTGGAACTTTTTTTTAGCTAAACATTACAATGCTAAGATTCACCATACTGTTGCACTGAAGGCTATTTTTAAAGTGACCTCCATTTAATGATAATTTAAAAAATTCATGCTCATTGTAGAAACTTTAGGAAACGCAAAAAATTCAAGGAAGAAAGTAAAACATATCACAACCCTGTATTTGTTTTGGTTTTTGCCTTTCTGAAGCACACATTATTTTTTCTCACAAAATTGGGATCATGTTGCATAAAACAGTAAGTAAAGAAGTAAATAGGTAATTACAAATTTTGATAAGTGTAATGAAGGAAACAAAAAATACTTATTTTCTGTGTAATAATAATGGGATGGAAACCAAATTGTATACTTATATGGGTGACTTTTATGGTATGTGAATTATATCTCAATAAAGTCATTTTTTAAAAAGAATAATAGGGCTTCCCTGGTGGTGCAGTGGTTGAGAGTCCGCCTGCCGAGGCAGGGGACACGGGTTCGTGCCCCGGTCCGGGAAGATCCCACATGCCGCAGAGCGGCTGGGCCCGTGGGCCATGGCTGCTGAGCCTACGCGTCCGGAGCCTGTGCTCCGCAGCGGGAGAGGCCACAGCAGTGAGAGGCCCACGTACCGCCAAAAAAAAAAAAAAGAATAATAGAATGGAAGGACAGAAGACCAAATTAAGGTAGATAAGGAAGAGTTCTAGTACACACGACACAGAAAGAGAGGTTGGAAGAGAATCTGACAAAAGTCAATTAATATTTGAAATATATTTGATTTGTTGGTATGCATACTCTTTAGAGACCCTAACAACCTGCATTAACAATGTTATGTTACATCACTTATTATTGGCATTATTTTAAAAACTGTCTTCTTTAAATATTTTAAGAATTGCCACACCAATACTCTAGAACACTACCTATCAACATTTCATAAATAAGTCATATTTATAACCTGAGCACACAAAAGAATAAACTATGTGGATTTTTCTCAGATTTTATCCTGAAAAACCTATTTTAATAAATCACTTGTGAATTAGATAAAGGTTGGTAATTCCCTGGCAGTCCAGTGATTAGGACTCTGTGCTTCCACTTCATGGGGCATAGGTTCAATTCCTGGTGGGGGAACTAAGATCCTGCATGCCACACAGCATGGCCTAAATAAATAAAAATAATTTTTAAAAAAATTTTTTAAAGGAGAATTAGATAAAGTTTGAGAAATTTCTTTTACATTCTGATCAACTGAGAGATTAACAGCCATCTTATAATGACAGTAAAATCACTTTTGCTACTATAATTAAGTATAATCAGGAGCCCTAAAGGATTTATGTGAAGTACCTACCCCAGGGTCTCTATGAACCGAGTAATTTCATCATTTTACAGGTAAGCACTCTAAGCCCTGAGAGGTAGACAGTTTGCCAAAGTGAATTATTTGTGGCTAGAATGTCAGTTCATTACTGCTGGTTCACTGGTGTCCACACAATACAAACTGGAGATTTAGTAAATATCAAGTTCAATGAATCAAAACAGACAGCCCCGTTGGATAATTCAAGTTGATTGCCATCTGTGATCTGACCAAATGTACACAGTTCGGCAAAGTACAGTTGGTGGAGACCAGTACAACCATATTAGTCAAGACTCCTTCCATCGTGGGTATAAAACTCCCATTAAACCAGCACTTTTCAAAGGAGAATATATTGGAATCCCATAGTTAGAAAGTCCAGGGGCAATACTGAGGTACAAATAATATCACTGGGAATCTGTCTCTATTCCTCCATCCCTTAGCCCTGCTTCCTCTGTGTTGACTCCTTTCTCAGTCTGTCTCTCCCCCAGGAGTAGCAAGAGGGCCACTAGTAGCTTTAGACGTATACTGTCCTTACAGCTAATGAGCCACAAAAAAGACTGTACCTCTTCCCAGACAGCTCCAGCAAGAGCTCCAGGGCAGGCTCAGACAGGTGGGCTGCGTCAAATGTCCACACCTGAGCCATTGCTACAGTCAGGTGAATCGAGTTCTTTAATGGCCCAGGTCTGGTCATGTGCCCACCTCTGGGTCGAGAGGTTGGAGTCAGCCCCATCAGAACCTCAAGGCCTGAGAATTGCGAAGGAATGGTACTCACAGAGATATCAGGAAGATAAAAAGCTGGCCGACCACAAGGACTGCATACCATGGTTTACTACTTTGGCAATAAAGACTGCAGCCTTAGGCTTGGGAAATGTATCAAGAGCCATGCTTCAACTATATGGACAGTGCTATTAACCTGAGATTATAAAATGATTAGTCTCGAATCATAACCAGAGGGAAAGTTTAGGGAAGGCCAGCAGGGGCCACCTTGGCTCTGAATGTAGATGAGAAGAGTCTGGGATGGGATGCATCTGAGTGCTGGCGTCTTGACTCTTCGTTTAGCATATGTGTCAGCATATGCATGTGCTGGCATTCAGTGCTAGTGTATCAGCACAACTCCACTACAGCTTCCTGACTCGGGATGCAAAGCTGTGAAATTCAATGAAACAGCCTAACATCTTGGAAGCATTCATATTCTTTTGATGTACATGTGAAAATATTAAGATGAAACATCTCTGGATATCTTTTTGGTAATTTTATGTCATACAAAGGACGGAGATTTATGCAGGCTATAAGTACTAGAGTTGATAGTCTTAACGTTTTACATAGACCTCTCTGGATGTTATGTTATTTGTTTTCTTATTATATCACCAGCCATCCAAGGCAAAAAAAAAAAAAAAAATCATGTCAACACGTATGCTTCTTTGAAAATACAATTCAGAACATAACTGTGTTTAGAACTGTAGTATATAACTCAGTATTTAAACAAAGTATCTTTGGAAACAAATATTCTAGAAAATCAGAATATCTCCAACCAAGTTCTCTACCAACGAGCCCCAGCACATGCAATATCTGCACAGTGCCTCCATAGCTAGGATTTTAATGCTCACACAAGGGAAAATGTTCTACTATTAATGAACGAACAGTGTAACACCATGACCAGTTTGAATAGCTAACCCCTAACTCCCCTAAGTGGAAAAAGAAGCTGTGATGAGAGAAAGAGGTTCTACTTTGAGCCTAAGCTGTTTCTATGGCTAGAACTCAGACTGTAGGGGTCTTGCCTGAAGAATAAGTGGAGCAGCTCAACTAGAAGGCAGTGATTTAAGGAACTGATATGAGAAATCAGTTGAAAATAACTCACCCTGAGGTGGAAAACATTTGCCTGAGCTTGGCCTTACATCAGTGCTCCACCCCCACCCCCCCCACCCCACCCCACTGCCAGCCAGGTCTTAGAGGGCACAGCATGGTGTCAGCCTAGCAATAAAAAGCTGGCAGGGGGAAACACAAATAAAATCTCTGTAAAAGGGTTTCTGTTAAAAATGACGGGCTGGACTCACACTGTTCCATCCCCCAATCCTACCAATATAACTATAAAGAGGCATAAGCCCATAAGGATAAGTATGAAGAAGGGAGAGGTAATAACAGCAAAAAAAATAAAAATTAGAATCCAGAAAGCTGATGAAAAAATGGTAACTGACACCACAGAACAAAGAAAGCTGAATCCTAAACTGGCATTTGGGGAAAGCCCTAAAGCAACCCAGTTTATACCTCTGAATCTCCAGAAGGCTTGGGCATCTCTGGAAATAGGAAGAAGGATAGGCTAAAAGTAGGCTTCTTTAGAGGTCTTCAGAAACCACCCCCCCGCCAGCAGCCCTCCCGTAAGATGACAGAGGCTTATTCTCTAGAAAGAGTAAAATAGGTCTCTGGATTTTGAGACAACAGGCTCCACTGAGGGTGGGTGTGTCATACTGAAAACAGGAGGATGAAGTAAAAGCAGGAAGATGTTGAGACTCCCAGGCTCTTCTCTCATTCAACTCCCTTAACACTACGGGTGAGGCTTATACCCTCTGGCAGGAGCTTGGAAGAGCCTTCTCCAACCAGCCCAAGAGAAAAAAACCTAAAGTTATTAACATTAGAAATTCACCCTACAAACAGCCCAGCCAGATCACCCTCAGGTGTAGCGCGTGCGCGCGCGCGCGCGCGCGCGCGCGCGCGCGCACACACACACACACACACACACACACACAGGTTTCCAATCTGCTTCTGAGGCCCCATTTTTACCTATGAGCAGGCAACTAAAGATATGAAATATTAGAGGGGAACTTCCATTTTGAAAGACAAATACAAAATAAACAGAAAAAGAGCACTCTGGGGAAACAGACTCTGGAAGCAAAAGAAAGCGTCAAAAAATAATCTGTCACTAATAACCTCAGAGAGATAAGAGACTATTGCAATTATTTTTTAAAAACTGATTTTTTATTGTATTCAGAGAACAAAAGAAAGTCTTAGAAATTAAAAAATGTGATAGAGGGCTTCCCTGGTGGCGCAGTGGTTAAGAATCTACCTGCCAATGCAGGGGACACGGGTTCGATCCCTAGTCCTGGAAGATCCCACATGCCGCAGAGCAACTAAGCCCATGAGCCACAACTACTGGAGCCCGCACTCTAGAGCCCATGCTCCGAAACAAGAGAAGCCATCACAATAAGCCCACACACCACAACAAGGAGTAGGCCCCGCTCAGCACAACTAGAGGAAGCCCGCACGCAGCAACGAAGACCCAAAGCAGCCAAAATAAACTAATTTTTTTTTTTTTTTTTTTTTTTTTTTGGCGGTACGCGGGCCCCTCACTGCTGTGGCCTCTCCCGTTGCGGAGCACAGGCTCTGGACGCGCAGGCTCAGCGGCCACGGCTCACGGGCCCAGCCGCTCCACGGCACGTGGGATCCTCCCGGACCAGGGCGCGAACCCGCGTCCCCTGCATCGGCAGGTGGACTCTCAACCACTGCGCCACCACAGAAGCCCTAATTTTTTTAATTAATTATAAAAATAAAGTTTAAAAAAAATGTGATAGCAAAAATGGAAAACCCATTAAAAGGTCTAGAAGTTAAAATTCAAGAAGTCTCCTAGAAAGTAAAAACAAAGACGGAAAATAGGAAAGAAAACATAAGAAAATTTATGTATAAATATAATAATACATATAAATATTTAAATATTTTGATATATAAAATACCAAATATATCGACACATATATGAATATATATATGAAACATCTCTTCCCACTCCATACACCAAAAAAATATGAGTGTGGGTGCGCATATATATATATGTATATAAATATGTATATATATATATGTCTTCATGCAGAGATATTTATATACAGATATATATATACAGATCTTCCTCAACTTATGATGGGGTTACATCCCAATATACCTATCATAAGTTGAAAATATCATAAGTCAAATGGATTTAATGCACCTAACTTACGGAACATCCTAGCTTAGCCTAGCCTAACTTAAATGTGCTCAGAACACTTACTTTAGCCTACAGATGGGCAAAATCATCTTACACAAAGCCTATATTATAATTAAGTGTTGAATATTTCGTGTAATTTATTGAATACTATACTGAAAGCGAAAAATAGAATGGTTGTATGGGTACAGAATGGCTGTAAGTATATCAGTTGTTCACCCTCATGATTATGTGGCTGACTTGGAGCTGTGGCTCGCTGCCACCGCCCAGCATCATGAGTGGGTGTCATACCACATATCACTAGCCGGGGAAAAGATCAACATTCAGAATTTGAAGTACAGTTTCCACTAAATGCACATCACTTTCACACCCTAGTAACATCAAAAAACTCATATGTTTAACCACTTTAAGTCGGGGGCCATATGTCAATCATCTAGATATTGCAAGCAACCAGAGAAAATTTCACAATTTCTTCCACTAAACAGCTAAGCAAGCATGCTGCAGCAAATGGACGTGGTAGAGAGGGAAGCGAGAGTCACTGTAAAGGATGTGAAGATGGAAAAGACTGCCACCTAAGTCACTGGATCCTCTGGAATCTTGATGGTGACAGCAAAGAGTGACCTAAGAATCAACAGGAATGTCTGGGGTATGCTTTATTTGGGGGCCACCTTGGGTCACAGTTTAGGGGTTGGCTATGGACTCCAGCAAAGCAAGAATGCTGCCTACTTTAATGAGAGCATTTCAAGAGCTTGGTTCCAGCCCTTATGTCAGGGAAGCTGAATCTGCAACAGGCCCTCAAAACATGGAAACGTATAGTCAGAAGATGGTTCCCCTCCACTCACACAGTGGTCAGGTGTTACTCTCAGCACATAACTTGGAGGGTTGGGAAATGTGCTTCAGTATTATTCTCATGGCACTAGCACAATTCTATGGAATTCTGCAGGGGGCACAGCCCAGAGCATGAGAGTAATCAAGGAGGGACAGTTCCAGGGTCTGTGGTGGAGCCTTGAGGATGAAAGTTCAAGCCATGGGCCATGTGAGCCTTCCACCCCACTCATTCCCACCAGCACCATAACAGGCATTTATACAACGCAATGTGGTTAAAATGAACATCAAGGGCAGACACAACATATATCTCTGTAAGGCTTATAAGACTACCATCCTTGTGTCTGAATCCCAATTCATGCAAGCAAAAATAATTTGAAAATAATGCAAACATCATGAATAATGCAAGCATCATGAATGACATAAAACATGAATGACATGACATTTATACTTCACCTTCTTCCTTCTCCCTCTATTGTCTTCACATATTAAACTGCTTCCAAACCTCTCTCCCTAACACTTTTTTTTTTTTAAGAAGATGTTGGGGGTAGGAGTTTATTAATTAATTTATTTATTTTTGCTGTGTTGGGTCTTCATTTCTGTGCGAGGGCTTTCTCTAGTTGTGGCAAGCGGGGGCTACTCTTCATTGCGGTGCGCGGGCCTCTCACTATCGTGGCCTCTCTTGTTGCGGTGCACAGGCTCAGTAGTTGTGGCTCACGGGCCTAGTTGCTCCGCAGCATGTGGGATCCTCCCAGACCAGGGCTCGAACCCGTGTCCCCTGCATTAGCAGGCAGATTCTCAACCACTGCGCCACCAGGGAAGCTCCCAACACTTTTTTTTAATCGGCATACAGTTGCTTCACAATGTTGTGTTAGTTTCTGCTATACAGCAAAGCGAATCAGTTATATATATCTCCACTCTATTTTAGATTTCCTTCCCATTTAGGTCACCACAGATCTCTCCCTAATATTTTACCCCAAATGCTCTTCCAGCACCTTGCTCCCAGGACCCCCTTGGCAGTTCACCTTCCTTCTCCCAGGCCTGCTCAGGAAGGGAGACAAGTTTAAAAACTAGAAGTGTTCTTATATTAATAACCTTTATTCTATCACACTCCAAGAAGGAAACATGAGAACTATTAGCTAAAGGGCTCTTGTAAGGCCCTTTACGTGTATGTGTGTATGTGTATGTGTGTGTGTGTACGTGTGTAACACAGGAGAGATTTAAATATATCTGAGGACGTGGGATGTTGTTGGGTACACCTGCATTCTATAAACTGGATTGAGGAAGAAAAAATGGCTGTCAAGAGAAATTGTGAAGAATGAATAATGCATAATCCACAACCTGGTCAAATCTGTTCACACAGACAGCTCTAGTACCAGTGCAAACACAGTGAAGAAATATATTCAACGTCAATAAAGCCAAGCTGAAGTTGAAAAGGAACTTGAAACATCAAAACTCCTGTCGTTTGGGATAAACGTTCTCCAGTGGATTGAAAGCCAGCCTTGGAGGCAGCCCACAGAGAGAATAGATGGCTAGAGATATGACCACAGGTTCATATTGACTATTTCAAGCTTGTATGAAAAACTTAGAAAAGAAAAACTGTAATAAGACTGGGTTTATTATATTTCACTTGTAGTTCTTTTATTTTGGTGAGATTTTCTTTCCTTTAACTTGACCACACAAATAACATGTGGTTTTGTTTATCATGTTGTGAAAGGAAAGAAAACTGGAGCAGAGGTGCAAAGCAGAGAGGGCAGTGGTGTGAGATACTGTTGCCCTATATCAACATGAAGTCAAGTCCCCAAGAATACATGCAGATGATAAAAGACATAGTCTCCATAAAAGGAACATTTTCCTCTTACTATTAAATGGTCTTTTCCGAGTTGTCTGCAATAAGCAAGTATCACTTTTATTTTAAAATTTTTTTAATATTGAATGGGCCTTCCTTCTTTGCTTCTTTAACTTCTCAACATTGTATATATGCAACATTGCTTTAAAAATCTCTTGATTGTTCCAAACGTGCAGGTCAGTGAATGCCTTGATGACAATATCAGTGTTTGAAAGACTTCAAATGGTTGTGGCAGTTTTTAGAGTTATCACTGGGATGTCATCTCCAAGGCACTACAACAGCAGAAACCAGTAACAGTTGTCCCAGGTTCAGCTGACTGACAGCATGCCTGTCACTGACTTAGCAGACTAAGGCTTCCTGCCCAGAAACTCTTGCAATACTTGACATTTGACCATTCAAACAGAGAATACAAGAGAAGCAAGTGGTAAAAGTAATAGTGAGAACAAGAATAAGAGTCCACCATGCTGGTGGCTGTGGTATTTTCTTTGAAAGAATAATACTTACCTCTTGAGAGATTTTCATTCCAAAAATAAAGAATGCAATTCCTATGCACACTCCAGAACGATGGAAATATTCGGGGACTGAAAAATAAATATAGGTTGACCTTTATTCTATTAGGCATATTGTCAATAGGACTCCTCAAGACAAGACCGATCTCTTTTCATTAGCTTCCCAGTTGTTCTCAAAGAATCAGAAAGGGTCCCATCCCCCAAGTCTGTTCTAAACACGAATTCATTGCAAACTGAAGGAGTGCTAGAAGGGCAGAGCTGCTTCCAGTGAACCTATAGGTGAAATTAAATATTCTGTTGACTCTCTCCTTTTGAACAACAAAACAACACCCTCCCTTAGCTTGAATTTTTTGTTTCACATTACCATTTTTATACATTCTTTACTTTTTCAGGTTATCAATTCTTTGTGTGTGCAGAGTTACATTAGAAGAGTGAATATATGTCCACTCTTTTAATATGGTTTGGCTGTACTTAGTGGTGAATTCCTGAGTTCACAAGTTTTGTGTGAATGAGAGTAACACTCAGGGTCACAGCTATGCTGTATAAGGTTAAAACATGTTAGATCTGGCAAGTACAGGCATTAAGAAGAAGCCAATAATTAGTGCCAGGCTCCCTGCTTAGAAATGATGTTGCTAGCATATTTTCCTTCCAGTGAATTACATTGCAACATGCACTGAATTTTGACAATGGGCTATCTCAAGCCTACACAAACAGCAAAACCATTTTTTTCGATAAGAGATTCTTTAATTTCTTGGGAAATGTCTCTGAAAATGGACTCGAAAGATCCTTTTCTGAACCTGCATAAATCCCAATTCTTGGTGCTCTTTCTGAAGAGCATTTTGGAGGGCAGCTCCATGCTGTACATTCAGAGAGCAGATCCTTGGGTAGACGCGATACACAGAAACCTCGAGAACAAGAGAAAGAGGGGGGACCTGCCAGTCCCAACAACCGTGTCTTAAAGTCACTGAGCTCTCTAGACTCTTCCCCCAAACTAATTCCCACGTAGAGAACACTGGTTTTGCATGTGTTTCTATTGAAGAGGCTGAGAAACATCATAAGCTGCAAGTTGATCAGAAGATTGATACCCCTTAAAGAGCAATGGATAGACTGGGCAACCGTGGTATATATTTAAACAAAAGGGTTTAAGGAATATGCTCCTTACATCAGTGGAAGACTTTCCAAAAGTCGTGTGTGGTCTGCACCATGCTTTCCCAATTTATTAGTGCTGTTCAAATATAACAGTAGAATCAACTCAATGTGTGTGCTGGAAATTCCAGCCCCTTTTCCAAAAACACTCTCTTGTCATCACCTCAGACACTGCCATTGTAATCAATGTCATATTCCTGACAATAAAATGGCAGAGGAAGAGGAAGAAGAAAAACTACTGCTCAGAAACCTAACCACTACCAAACCCAACACCTCCAAATGAGGGTTCTTGCAAAGTTACCAGCTCTCTCTGAAGTGAATCACTCCAACTTGGGGCTCATCCTGTATGACTGGGTGAGGACATTTTTTCAAGTGTCACAAGCTAGGACACATCAGTTGTGTGGCCTTATTATTCCACCCTATAACTCCACCAAAACAGCTTTCAGTAAGGCCAACAAGACCTGAGATGACCATATGTCCAGACCTTGTCTTACTAGATTTCTCAGCAGCAGTTGAACTTAGTGACCACTGCTCCCTTGAAGACTTCTCTTCCTTTGGTTTCACTGACATCACTCTCCAGGTTTTCCTCTCGGCTCTTTGCCGTTCCTCCTCACTTTCTCTTAATAGCTCCTTCCTTTCTGCCTGGCCTTTAAATGTTGAAGTTACTCAATACTTGATCCCAAAAGGTCACCTTCCTTCTCACCCCATATTCCTTCCCTAGGTCTTCAATGGCCACCACTCTGCACAATTCCAGGAGACACTATGCACACCACGGTCTATGTAACTGGCTCCCCCTCAAGTTGTACAGTGCGTGGCTTGTGTGGCCATAAGGGCAGTTCTATCCACTCCTGTGGCTTTAATTACCATATATACATTACAGACTGCAAAATGTTTATCTCAGGCCCAGCAATGCTGAAATTCAAACCCACATGTATTTACAACTGACTACTTGAGACCCACTTGTTCATCTCGAAGGCATTTCAAAGAGCACGTCCAAAACTGAACCCATGCTCTTCCCAGACAAGTCTGGTCCTCCCTCAGCATTCCTTGTCTTGGTGAATGGCACCAGCATCCATCCAGTTGCCCAACCTAGAGCCCTGAGGGCATTCTTGTCAATTCCCTCTCGGGCACCATCAACAAATGATCTGTTTGCATGCGTGTTTGTGATCTGTCTCCCTCCACTACAATATAAGCCCTTTGAAAGCTGAAATCTCTCTCATTCACCATCATGCCTCCAGAGCTAGAGGTATGTCTGGAATAAAATATTTGTCTACTGAAATAATAAAGCCCTATTGACTTTACCTGCTATCTATCTCTTAAGTCATCTCCATCACCACCCAGTAGCCTTGCCTAGGTTGCTCCCTCAAGCTTCCCCTTTTTTTTAGTTAATGCCTGTTTATCTTTCAGACCTCAACTCAATATAACTTCCTCAGGGAACTTCCTTTGATGTCCCAAACTGGGTCAGGCCCCTTTAGATGTTATCACAGCTTTTCTTACTTAACACTTCTTTCCCTGTCTTTTCTCCGCAACATTTTTATCTTTTGTATTGGGTTGGCCAAAAGGTTCCTTCGGTTTTTAAGTAAAAGACACATTTTTCATTTTCACCAAGAACTTTATTGAACAACGTATTCATCCTTTTGTCCCACTACCTTCTCCCATTTTTCAGGCAACTTCATAATTCCTTCTTCCCAAAACTTTTTATCTTTTTGAGCCAAGAACTGTTCCAGGTGCCTTTTACAGTCTTCCAGGGAACTGAAATTTTTTCCATTAAGAGAATTTTGTAAAGACTGAAATAAATGGAAATCTGAAGGTGCCATGTCTGGTGAAAGCGGTGGATGAATCAGAACTTCCCAGCCAAGCTGTAACAGTTTTTGCCTGGTCATCAAAGAAACATGCGGTCTGGCATTATCCTCATGGAAGATTATGAATTTTCTGTTGACTAATTCCAGACGCTTTTCATCCAGTGCTGCTTTCAGTTGATCTAATTGGGAGCAGTACTTGGAATTAATTGTTTGGTTTTCCGGAAGGAGCTCATAATAGAGGACTCCCTTCCAATTCCACCATACACACAACATCACCTTCTTTGGATGAAGATCGGCCTTTGGTATGGTTGATGGTGGTTCATTTTGCTTGCCCCACGATCTCTTCCATTCCACATTATTGTACAGTATCCACTTTTCATCGCCTGTCATAATTTGTTTTAAAAACGGAATGTTTTTGTTACGTTTCAGTATAGAATCGTATGGAGAAATATGGTCAAGAAGGTTTTTTTCTCTTTACTTATGTGGAACCCAAACATCAAAGTGATGAACATAACCAAGCTGGTGCAAATGATTTTCAATGCTTGATTTGGATATTTTGAGTATATCGGCTATCTCCCTCGTGGTATAACATTGATTGTTCTCCATTAATGTCTCGAATTGATCGCTATCAACTTCAACTGGTCTACCTGACCATGGAGCATCGTCCAGTGAGAAATCTCCAGCAAGAAACTTCGCAAACCACTTTTGACACGTTCGCTCAGTCACAGCACCTTCTCCATACACTGCATGAATCTTTTTTTTTTTGCATTTCAGTTGTGTTTTTACCTTTTCTTGAAATAATAAAGTATAATATGCTGAAAATGTTGCCTTTTTCTTCCATCTTCAATATTAAAATGGCTACATAAAAATTCACCAATTTTGATGAGTTTTTTTTTAAATGCATGCTGATATGACAGCTGTCACAATACAATCTAACAAAATTGTTTTGAATGAAGTTAAAGACAACTAAGTGCTACTAGAGCCATGTTACAGGAAGAAAAGAACAAACATTTTGGCCAACCCAATATAATTTCTATCAAAGTCATTCTTCACTTTTCCATTCCTTCAAAATTCTTCATTAATTCATCCAAAAAAAACAGAAAGGTGCCAAATCTCAGCTATTGATCTGGGTGCTGAGAATCCTGAGAGAATAAGTCTGAATAAGTAGTTCAGAGAAGGATAAGAGATAAGGACATGTTAAAAAAAAAAAGTAATACATTATGCAATATCTGCAAATATAGAGATATATACAAAGTACAGAAGAAAAGGTGATTAATCCCATCCAGGTGAGGGTGGCCAGAGAAGTCTCATTGAGTACGTGTTGCAAGGAAGATCTTCCACTCGTACTTCCTCAAAGACTATTCCTACATTCAAAGGATTGGTGCAAATCGTTTAAGTTTTCAATATTTTCTTTTAACCCAATCCTCAAGGTCAGCTCTAGACAGTTTGAGTCTGGAAGACCTTGCCATCCACCTCCAAGACTTCCCCTTTCTATGGACCTCACAACACCTTTAAACATCTTCATTATTCTTAATTTCTGTTCACTTTCCCCACTCCAACAAGTTTTTTGCCCATCCTCCCCTTTCTCTTTCTTCAAAAAGTAATCTGTTGCACTCACTCCCGTAAATGTTTTATATCTTCTTATGGTAGGCAAGTTTTGTAAGAGGCCCTTGAGAGAAATTGCTGTCCTAAGAAATGAGTCTCCATATAAGAATGGAGGATCTGCTCCAAGTCTTTTCATTCACACCAACAGACAAGACCTTGTATTCTGCCTAGAAGTAAGGCCAACACCGCAAGAACAAATATGGCTTTCCAAGTTTGCTAAGTGTGTGTGCTTCTTGGGTTATTTCTTTCCAGCAAATATGAAAGCAACTTGAAATGATTATCACACTTGACTTTTGCAAAAGAATATTGCCTATTACGAAAGATACTAAGTTTCAGGGAAAATCCAACAACACTCAGCTCATCTGTGATATTTACCTGGACCGTTCTTCCCCTCTCTTCATGCTTGGTGAACTCATATCCTTCACTCAGCCTCAGCTCAAACCCTTTCTCCTCTCCTGACTCTCACTCTTATGGTGGCCTGTGCCTCCCCTTTCAAAATAAGTTTACACTTTTTTGCTTTACATTAATTTCACCATCTCTCAAGCCTGTCAAAAATGTTTAATTCTTGATTCTATCATCAAACATATAAGAGTGACAGCCTGAGACCACAAAGTGACCTCAGGCAAGTCTCTTAACTTCTCTGAACGGGGCTGCCAAGTTGAACAACTCCAGAAGCCTCATTCACATCACACTCTACGTGAATGGCATCTTCTGAAGTTGTGCAGTGGCCCAAGCTCAGGATCTGCCTTTGCTCCTCTGTAAAATCAACGGGTTGGACCAAAACCTCATTCTATGCTTTGGGGGGTCATACTTTTGATAAATATTTCTTCTATGCATTCATCCTATTTAATGATAAAATTATGGACTAGAAGCAAAATACAGAGGAGCATGTGTGTACCCCAGGTTTCATTTTGCATTCTTGGGAGGCTGTGTTAAGTAGGTCAACAGTCATCCCTCACTTCCTTTAGAGTACCACAGGCCTTCGAGAGAGTGGAAGACAGCAAATTGCCACTTCCTTGTCACACTCTTGAGCAAAGTCCTCATGAGCTACGATGTGTGACAATGTGAAACACATATTCTGAAAATCCCTGAAAGAAAAGAGCTAACAATCTTATCAACCAAGGGAATAAAATAACTGGTCTGAAATTCACTGTTATTTAGCATTGTGATCTGTTATGTGCCTTTCTCTTTTGGTTTTGCTAGGCGAACACCCATAACAGTGAAACATGATTGGATGTTCCTGAAAAGACAGGGAAATGTCATGCAACATAGTGCTTGTTGACGATGAAACCAATAGTGCTATATTTCTTTCTTACCAATTATATTTCCTGAAAAATGGGTAGTAAATTAATAAATGACTCAATGAAAGGAAATAGGATAAATGTGCTATTACATATAAAAGTCAAAAAGCAGCATGTAAAAAAGCCCCACTTGCAATGGGAAAGAGCTTAGTGAGTTGAAGGACTGAACGAAACCAGAGTGGGAGCAGCACAGTGGTCAAGTGGAAAAGTGGTCGAAGATGAACCAAGGGGGACCAGATCATATGTGTTTGTAGGCCATGTTAAGGATCTTGGGCTTTATCACAAGTGTGATTGAATACCTTTGTCCAACAGTAGAAGAATGGGTTAGTAAATTAGGTTATAGCAGCAACACCACAGAATACTACCCATCACTGATTTCCAAAGTGTGTTCTAAGCACTTACCTGTGGAACAGATGTTTTATTGTGTATTTTTTTATAGTTTCATGTTAAAATTAATTTGAAGAAAATGAGTTATACTATCCTCTTTTTTATTAAATCCTATGACAATATTATAGGCTTTGGGAAATCCTACAGTAAAGGAATGTGTTTACTTTTACAGCTTTCCAAACTTATTTGATCTCAGAGATGTTTTCTTTTCCCTAAAGTGACGTTGGCTAAAATCTAGAGATTTTAGCTAGCTAAATTTTTCTAGCTAAAGAAACTAGCATTTGTAAAATATCTCTTGGTAAATATTGTTATATATCCATTTTAGATGATCATATATAGAGAGTCTGTAGGAAAACAAAAACATCCCATGATTACAACTATCTGAAAATAAGCATGTATGGGAAGGTAACATGGAACAATTAAAATATCTGTTGGTTAGGATGACAGATATATCAGTGATTTGATTTCTCTATTAAGTTTTTCTTTAGTTTGGATATTAAATCATTTTTTCAATTAAAAATTATAAAGCAGTAAAAAGTTATGAGAGCCATATTTTTTAAACATATTTGAAGTTTTGCCAGTTCAATCAATTCACAGACTGCTGCACAAATTTCACTTCATTAGTGTGTCCAGAGACTATGCAAGCTACATTTTATGGAGAAGAAACCAGTCATCATAATACCAGTTCTAATCCCCTTGCTAGCAGGTTGGTCTAATTAACATCCCTTAATTGGATGAATTAATTTAAACTAAAACACAACTTGATTCATGCCTTAACTACAACATCCTTCATAGGATTCATAAAATCCTCTGAACTTACCTTTCAATCCTATTACTACCCAGAAAGCCATTTCAAAGAGTATTTCATATATACAGATCAAAATCCTTTATAACTTTGATGTTGGGGCCAGAAATTAAATCCTATATATTCATTCATTCCTTCATTCATTCAACAGACATTTAATGAAAGCACTAGACTATGCCTAAGAATATAAAAACTTAAAAAGACAAATCCTTATCTACAATGAATTCTCAGTAAGTGATACAGACATGCAAAAAATTGTAATATAGAGGGCTTCCCTGGTGGCACGGTGGTTGAGAGTCCGCCTGCCGATGCAGGGGACACGGGTTCGTGCCCCGCTCCGGGAAGATCCCACATGCCGCGGAGCGGCTGGGCCCGTGAGCCATGGCCGCTAAGCCTGTGCGTCCGGAGCCTGTGCTCCACAACAGGAGAGGCCACAACAGTGAGAGGCCCGCGTACTGCAAAAAAAAAAAAAAAAATGTAATATAGAATAAATACTCTAATTTTGGTATGTATTGTCATAATGCTGGTACAAAGAACAGAAATGCCAGTTCTTCCCAGAATAGGGAGAGTAGGTCAAAAAGGCTTCAAAGAGGATGAGATGTTTGAGCCACATCTTCAAAAATGAGCATGAGTTTGCCAGGTGGGTGAGGTTGGGAACACTCCAGTCAGAGAAGAGAGTGTACAAAGCATGGATGTAGGATTCAGGGCAAGAACGAGATAGGACATAGTAAGAGGGCACGGGGAAACCTGCCATGGAACCATCAAATAAGATACAGATTAACAAATGACCATATAAATTTGGATTGTAGATGGTAGCACCTACTACAAAGCAAGAGCAGGCTCAGAGAACCAAGGAGGAGGGTTCAAATTGCAATAGATTGAAGAGTAAATAAAGGTCTCAGGAAGCACACTCAGTAGACCCAGTTACAGGTGGGGTAACATTTTGGCAAGTGATACTCTTAACTCAGGTAATAAGTAGGTTCTTATGATGGGATTATGTAGTGCATTAATGATAACAAAATGTATTTTGTAACTCTGGACTTCTAACATGTAGCACTGACAAAATCAAACATATAGATGACCCTTAAGAGTTCAAACAGTTCATCCTTTCACTTCTTTAAAAACAATAGCACTGGGCTTCCCCTGTGGCGCAGTGGTTAAGAATCCACCTGCCAATGCAGGGGACACAGGTTTGAGCCCTAGTCTGGGAAGATCCCACATGCTGCAGAACAATTAAGCCTGTGCACCACAACTACTGAAGCCTGCATGCCTAGAGCCCGTGCTCTGCAACAAGAGAAGCCACCGCAATGAGAAGCCCACACATCGCAATGAAGAGTAGCCCCTGCTGCAACTAGAGAAAAGCCTGTGCACAGCAACAAAGACCCAACTCAGCCATAAATAAATAAATTTATTTTAAAAAAATAATAGCACTTCATGACAGATTGTAAATAAATACTGATATCCTCAAATGAAAATGCTATGCAAATATAAAGGGTGATTTGTTAAATCCACTTCAAGTACAAAGACTCCTAAAGTACATGGCAGAGAAACGTGTGATCTGCGATCTTCGATGAAACAAAGAGGAGAGTGGTGCATATTCATAGTGATACTACACTTTGAGTGTTTTCAGCATTTCCCTAAAGGTTGCAGAACACTTTGTAAGTATGTTTACTCTCGTATGAAGAGAGTGGTCTGTGCTCACATTCAAAGAAAGGTAAAGAGGTGACATTATAAAAGGCAAGAACTGCAAGGGACCTTAAGCATCATCTATCCAACCTCTTCATTCTATGGATGAAGAAACAGAATCAGAGAGGTTAAGTAGGTTGCCCACAGTTCACACAGTGAATCAGAGCTCAAACCAAGATTGCAACCCAAGCCAAGATCCCCACTTCCAGTAGTCAGGTGCATTTGTTTTCACTGTGCCCTCCTGGCCTGTGCCAAAGGCCGAAACTAAGTCAGAAACAGAGCTAAAAGAGTTAAAAGTAGAGTCAACAATACAGTGATCCTATTACCCTTGGGCTTGTAACTGAGCATGCGTTTTAGAGTGAGCATGGGGGAAGGGAGAGTCACTGTGAACTGCTGCTACATGCCAGTCACTTTGCTGGATGCTTGCATACACTCACAACACGTGATGCAAGATTATTCT
The DNA here is from genome assembly GCF_951394435.1 of Stenella coeruleoalba. Classification (NCBI taxonomy): domain Eukaryota; kingdom Metazoa; phylum Chordata; class Mammalia; order Artiodactyla; family Delphinidae; genus Stenella; species Stenella coeruleoalba. Next base: position 17,282,169 of record NC_137164.1, read on the forward strand.
CTCATCATTTCATAGTCAGTGAGTAAATAAATATTTCCTGGGGGCTCCTATGTGCCAAAGACAGTTCTAGGTCCTAGAGATCACATCACATTGAATAAGACAGAGTTCCTTCATAGAATTACATTCTAGTTGGGGGAGACGGAAAATAAACCAGTCAACTAATGAGTACACTAGAGAGTATTAAGTGCTAGACAGAGAAATAAAATGAAATGATGCAATAGAGAAGAAAAGGTGGGAGAGTGGGCACTGCCTCACCTAGTTGGGTCTTTTCCTTACTGGGTGATAAAAAGCAATCAGGCATGAACCTTCACACAAAAGACATAAAGATGGCCTAGAACCTAATGCCCAGGGATAAAACCAAGTCAGAAGTCAGGGCAGGGCATGTGTGAACGTGTGTGGAGACACAGTCTGTCCAAATATCACCAACAGAAGCAGGAGAGAATGGGCTGAGGACAGCTCAAAAGAATTTTCTGTAACAGTTTGCTGCTGTTTCCTGTGGCTTTTACTAAGCTGAGCAACTTAATATGCCATGGCTTTCACCCTGTGGCCTTCATTCTTCAAGGCTCTAATAATATCCAATGCCCCACCCCTCTTCTGTCCATCTGACTTCTTTCCTCTTTTAACTAGGTATAACTGTTTCACAACCAATGGGCTGAAGTAAAGGTGATAGAGAATGACTATCAGGACCCCCATGCTAATCACAGCATTTCCTGGACCAAGACCGATGGGACAAAGTGGTGGAAATGCTAGTCTAATGGGCATTCCACTAAGCATAAGCAGAATGAACCCAAAGTCAGTACAATACCATCAGGACTTCTTAAGGGAAAACAGCAATGAGATGTTGGAATTAATTTGAGGCCTCTGACACTGACAGAGCTGGAAGCAACACGAAGCTCAAAAAGTCAATCTGCTTTGGGAATGTTAAAAGGAAACACTTGTTTGGAAAGAATTTTTAAGTGTGAAAAAGAAAAACTATTTTCGGTGGAATTTGTGAGCAGTGAGCCTGACCACACACTGGGGACTGAGAGAAGATGTATCACTGAGGGAACTGGGTTCAGCTCCCAGCACTTTTCATGCCCAGCACCCAATTGAGAAATCATGTGCTGTGATTAATGTCTGCAATGGGCCAAACAACTCCACTGGGTATGAATCAGACTCTCAAATCCAATCTCGGTTTTATTTCCATGCTTCCTTCTCCTCGCCCCAGCATCCCTTGTGTTTCTTTATTCTGTGGCGACTGTGTACACTTTAAGAACTACACTCCTTGGGTTTAACTGTTTCATAAATCACTTCCTCATTTTCCATTGTGTAAAACCAAGTCCACACGGAACGCTGCACTCCAGTGAGAGGGTTCCAACTGAATCCACTAGACTATACTTCCTGTAACACATCCCAAGACCAAGTTAAAGTCCACAGGCTAAAGGACCCCACACCTGCAGGGAGTCTACCCACTCCATGTCTGGGCTACCTGTGGCGTGTTTTATCACATCTCTCCCTACGCTTAGCATCTGGATGGACACTCAGTCTTTTATCTGCCTTGTTGGTGTGGTATGCAGGAACATTTTGGATCCTGGGGGTAAAAGATTATATACTGTTCTAATTTATCTTCCTGGATAGCTTTTTCTACCACTGCATCAAGCACCAGTGAATCCTAAAAAGTGCCCTTCTCGTGATCAATAGGCATTGAAAAACGTCCAGTCATCCCCCAAATTCCATCATCATGTTGCATCCATGAAGATGAGGTGACAATGGTATAAGCACCCTATAACGAAGTTACAAGAGGCTAACTCCCAAGACTGGGGAAGCAGAAACACATCTGGGAAACCTCTAGATGCTCAGAGTTAAAGATGCCTTCCTAGTCTGAAACCTCCATTTCCTATCCCTTGATTTGCTAACCCAGCAAGACAAAACTCTCCTTTGCTTCTCAGTGAAAGCTCCTAATAATATATTCCATATGACCATTGCCCTTGGAATGGTTAGTTTTCCACTTAAAGCTAAGGCAACTTTGCCTTCATAATATTTTAAATGTGAAAGTTCTTTGCCATTTGAAGATATTAGAGACATAAATTTGGAAATGATTTTTGTGGAGTGACAATAACCATAGATATCTCCTACTGATAATTCTTCATCAAGATGAAGGAGAAAAACTTTAAAATATTTCAGGTTAGATTTACAGTGTTCAGTACAAACTACTATGTATAAAATAAATATTTTATACATAGTATTTTATGCTATGTACAAAATAAATATGTACAGTGTTCAGTACAAACAACTATGTATAAAATAAATATGTATAAATTGTACTATGTATAAAATAAATATGTATAAAATAAAAGTGAGAAAAAAATTGTGTATAAAATAAATAAGCTGAAAGGATATACTGTAAAACACAGGGAATATAGTCAATATTTTATAATAACTTTATTTTTTTTATAATAACTTTAAATGGAGTATAATCTATAAAAATCACTATGTTATATACCTGAAACTAATGTAATATTGTAAATCAACTATATTTCAATAAAAAATAGATTTTAATATATTCTTTAGGTATAAACATGATATTTCAGGTAATCACTGAAAATTATCTCAGTTCAACTTTTTCCACTGCAATAAAGGAAACTTTATGATAGTGAGCTATGGGATTTCCCTGGTGGCACAGTGGTTAAGAATCCGCCTACCAACACAGGGGACACGGACTTGCCAATGTGGTCCGGGAAAATCCCACATGCTGCGGAGCAACTAAGCCCGTGCACCACAACTAGTGAGCCTGTGTGCTGCAACTACTGAAGCCCGCATGCCTAGAGCTCGTGCTCTGCAACAAGAGAAGCCACTGCAGTAAAAAGCCCGCACATCTCAAGGAAGAGTAGCCCCTGCTCGCTGCAACTAGAGAATGCCCATGTGCAGCAACGAAGATACAATGCAGCCAAAAAAAACATAAGATAGTGAGCTATACAAATGACAAAATATGACATGACATAATGTAATATAATATATACATAAAATGTATATAAATATATAAACAATATCTATAGCCTAAAGGTTTAAAGCTTAAGAGATCATATTTTAAAAATTTGCAGCTCACCTTATAATCTAATTTTCTCATTTCGGATCTGCTGGATCAAAGATATGGAATGAAGAACCATGATTTTGCATGACTATATATAATATTTTGTAGCATACATGTAGTAAATTGTATGTTTTGTTTTATTAAACATAATGACATACTGTGCAAGCTTCATGGATATACAGTCAATCTTCATTTTTCACGGATTCCATATTTGCAAGTTCCTCTACTTGCTAAAATTTATTTGTTAAGCCCCAAAGCAATACTCAACAGCACTTTCATGGTCATTTGAAGACATGAGGGGCAGTGAAAATTTTGATTCGCCTGGTGCACACGTTCCCAGCTGGGGTCAAACAAGACAATACTCTACCTTCTTGTTTCAACTCTTACGGTATAAACAAGTATCCTTTTCAAGGTCAACTAAGTTCCACGTTTTTCACATCGTTGTGCTTTTTTTTTTTTTTTTTTTTTTTTGCTGTATGCGGGCCTCTCACTGTTGTAGCCTCTCCCGTTGCAGAGCACAGGCTCGGGACATGCAGGCTCAGCGGCCATGGCTCACGGGCCCAGCCGCTCCGCGGCATGTGGGATCCTCCCGGACCGGGGCACGAACCTGTGTACCCTGCACCGGCAGGCGGACTGTCAACCACTGCGCCACCAGGGAAGCCCCGTTGTACTTTTTATTCGTAATTTCACTGTTTAACATGACCCCAAACATAGAGCTGAAGTGCCTTCTAGTGTTTCTAGGTGCGAGAAGGCTGTGATGTGCCTCCCAGAGGACAGACCTGTTAGATAAGTCGTTCAGGCATCAGTTACAGTGCTGGTGGCTAATGAATATATTAAATAAATCATCTAAACAGAAACACACCTAAAACAAGGTTTTGTATTGATCGATGACAAAAATGTGACCACAGAGTGGTAGGAACTGAACCTCATGTTTCCCCTAAAAGCAATGATTCAGTATTCACTAATTCAGCGGTCGAAGTGACTTTACAGAACAGAACTCCTATGAATAATGAGGATCAACTGTATTAAATTTAAAATAGGGCTTCCCTGGTGGCGCAGTGGTTGAGAGTCCGCCTGCCGATGCAGGAGACACGGGTTCGTGCCCCGGTCCGGGAAGATCCCACATGCCGCGGAGCGGCTGGGCCCGTGAGCCATGGCTGCTGAGCCCGCGCGTCCGGAGCCTGTGCTCCGCAACGGGAGAGGCCACAACAGCGAGAGGCCCGCGTACCACAAAAAAAAAAAAAAAAAATTTAAAATAAGCTCGTCTGTTACCACAAATGCTTTCCAGGGTTTCCATGATTCCCACCTCGAAGGCTCAAGGAGTATGACTATGGAGTTCTCTTTCCACTGACCCTACCTTAGAGCTATTAAAATGGGTTTCTTTACGCTGCTTATCAGATGGTGCTTCCCAGGGGCAAGGGGCCAGGAGGAAACTCCTGACCAGCAACCCCTGGGGGCCTGAACAGGGTTTCCTACAGAGGGAAGCCCTCTAGCCAGAGCTGTCATGAGGAACCACGGGCAGCTCCCAGAGGCTGCATCCCACACAGAGTCACATCAGGACTAAGGTGTGTATTCCGTGACCAGATTATCACACCTGAATGGGGCAAGATGAGAAGGGAGAGTCAAGAGGAGAACCAAGATGGTCAGAAAGTGATCTGGGCAGAGGTTCAAAGGAAAGATAGGAAGGCAGAGTCTGGAGGGACGACTGTGTCTGGATCAGGAGTCCCCTGAGAAGTTAGAAGTGGGGATGGTGACCTCTGGCCTGAGGGAGGGGAGCTGCTGAAGTGCTGACAGGGAGCGGACAATGCCGACAGCTACCTGAGTAACCTCCGAGGGAGGTGGACAAATCATCTCCAAGGTTCCTTTCAGCCCCTTGGGTGTATGATGACAGGGTGATGATAAAGAAGAACAGTGCCGGTTGGCAGATCAGCTCTGTTAATTTTTATTGAAATTCTTGCTTGCATTCAGAACCCTTAAAAGAGAAACAAGTGTCCTTTGGGGACCACAGTTTCCCCAGTCTCTAGTAGTACTGTAGTGTATATACAAAACATCGTATATGTTTTGTAGTGAAGCTGTAAGAAAAAGGGATACAAAGAATTTTTTTTAATGTCTGGTTATCTCCAAATTATTACATCAGTCTAGTCTCTTTTTAACTTTTATTATAAAACTTCTCAGTCATACACAAAGTACAGAGAATCATCTAATAGACTCTTATGGACCCACCACCCAGCTTCAATCATTTTCAACATTTTAGCCCAGCTTTTTTCATCCTCTTATTTGACTAACAGAGCTTTCATATATTTTCTCACTCAACAAGTATTTACTGAGCAGCTGCCATGTCAGGCACTTTTCAAGTACTGGAGATACATGAGTGAAAAGAAGAAAACAGGCAAAAAATACCTGCTGTCAAGAAGCTTACATCCTAATAAGATGAATAGTAGTAGCTAATTTTACTGAGAGACATGGGGCATCACTGTTTGGGACACTTTTTCATTTCATTTAATCCTCACAAGAACCCAATGAGATAGGTGCTTTTATTGTCTTCTTTTACTGATGAGGAAATTGTAGCACAGAGAGGTTAGGTAATTCACCCAAGATCACACAGCTACCAAATGTAGATGGGGTTCAGATTGGCTCCAGAGTCTGTGCTCTTAACCACCATGCATTAATGCTTCTCTATGCCTCAGTAGGTCTTGCCTCCTTCAAAAATCGCTTCTCTGCAGAATCATGGGCTTCTCTGACTTCTCCAGTATGATGAGGATTACAAGAACAGGGTAGATGTTTACTACATAACCCTTTTTTTCCATTCGTATTGACCTCATAGAATCTTTAGGTTAACAAAGTTGTTGCCATTTGTCCTTGCTGGTCCTACTTCCTCTTAAAAGACATGTCTTTTGTAGATTCCAATTCAAATATCATAGCAAATTAAAATACTTTTTTGTATCTATAAAAACCCTACATTTTCTATCCTAATATTAAGAACAGCTAACATTCATTGAGGCTTTGTTATGTACCAGGCACTAGGCTGAGTACTTTAAGTGCCTTTATAGAGACCTCGTAACAACGCTATACGATAAATATTATTATTCCCTTGCTACAGATGAAGAAATGGAAGCACAAACAGATTGTGTAAACTACCCAAGTTCTCATGGCTAGAAAGTGGCAGAACCAGAACTTGACTTTATTCCACATTCTTTCTTTCTTTCTTTTTTTAGTGAAACAAGTAAAGTGTTTATTAGGAGGGGGAAAAGTACGTGTGAATAGACACACGGGCAGGCTCAGAGAGCTATTCCACATTCTTAAATACACTACCCCCTCCTCCATCTTAGAGGAATTCTCTATACTATAAAATCCAGGACTCTCTTGCTGGTTCAGCAGAAATATTTTACATGTATCATACAATCTTTTTCAAAACAAAGCTTTTCAGCTTTGTATTGCCCTACACTACATTTCAAATTGCATTAAAAACTTTATTTAGTTCTCGAAACGGTCCTGGGAGTATTAATATTTTGATTAATTATCTCATCCTATTTTATCATTCAAGACTGGGGTAAACCAACAGAAGTGGAGTCTTTATGACTAAGCCAAGCTCTCATATTAAAAGTATCTGTAGAGATAGCAAAGGGACCCAGAAACAGGATAAAGATCACATACTGAGGAAAACATCCAATAATGCAGACCCTATTTCAAGCCATAAATCACCAAATAAAAACTAGTAGAGTGCTTGCTGACATTCGTTCAATTAATTAATTAATTTTTAAGTCATGTGCAAATAAATCAGACTCTCCTTTTGAAAAGTAGTCCTGAAATCCAATAGCAAGCTATTTATGTTACCAGCCAGGTGGAGCTGTTTCAAATGTTTCACTGGGTAATAGAAACTTCCCTAACCTCCACTCTAGGTTTAATGCACCTATTGCATGCTCCCATACTTTGCTGCACATCTTGAGGACCTTAGCATATTGTAATAATTTGTCTACATGCCAACCTAGTAAACTATAAGCTCCATGAAGGAAAATACTTCTGGATCATGTTCACTACTGTATTAGTGCTCAGCATAGAGCCTCGGTAATACAAAACAGATCAAATAAGTTTCATTGAAATGAGTGAGTGAATGAATGAATGAAATAGGCACTCTAGTATTAGAAAGGAAATGAGAGCTATCCAACTCATTCTGGCACCATCTTTTCTCAGGCCACAAGGAAATTCAAGAACACACTTATATACACACTTCCACACCCAGGAGTTCTCACTGATGTTTTGTGACCCTCTCTTTTTTTCCTTTCTTCTTTCTAGTTTTTTTTTTTTTTTTTTTTTTTTTTTTTTTGTGGTACGCGGGCCTCTCACTGTTGTGGCCTCTCCCTCTGCGGAGCACAGGCTTCGGACGCGCAGGCTCAGTGGCCATGGCTCACGGGCCCAGCCGCTCCGCGGCACGTGGGATCTTCCCGGACCGGGGCACGAACCCGTGTCCCCTGCATCAGCAGGCAGACTCTCAACCACTGCGCCACCAGGGAAGCCCTCTTCTTTCTAGTTTTTGTCTTGAGTTCATCTGCTTTGGTTTTAGTGTATCTGTGTTCTTACCTAAATCACCTTAATTCTCCTCTATAAAAAAAAAATGCTAAATTAATAAATAAACTATAAATACTCAACATTAACTTATGATTTGCCTACTAGGGAATTCTCTATGCATAAAGAAAGTTCCAAATCCTTATTTCTGGCCAAAGATCTGTGTATTAATTTTACTTTCCAGAAAATTACCTTTAAGTTATTGAATTTTTCATATATGCTTACATGATTTGCATGCTGATGATTTGGGAAACACATTGACTCCCACTCAACCCTTTTCTACCTAAAATTAAATCCTGCCATTACCCCTAAACATTAGGAAGTCCAATGCCCCTGAGGGCTTTGCAGTTAAAGTCATAACACAAAAGCATAACATCTACAGAACCCCTCTCTAATTTTCTAGAATTACTTTGTATCAGTAAAATGAAAAAAAGAAGGAAGGACAAGAAAAGGTGATAGAAAGCCATCAGCACCACACTTTCCTGATATTTCTCGACATTATTGGCATCTCCTCTTTGTTCCTTTCAGTGTAGCCACGGGACTCTGAAGTTTAATGCAGCAATGCTGTTAGAGAGAACTCTGGGCTAGAGCTGGACCTCCCTAGTCAGTGATTCTGCCTGGCCCAGTTTCAGGTAGAAACCCCCATTCACGGCCGGGAAGTGAAAACTCACCTGACTCGGGTGCTATTACTTCAGCCGTCTCCAGCTGAAACTAGTCCTTTGGATCACGAATCTATAATATTTCTCATCCCTGCTATTCTGCAGGATGCCAACAGTAGGCTCATCAGTAGGGACCCAGGTCTGAACACATACCTGTGAAGGAGACCATTTAATTCTGAGGATGTCACACAGTGAAAGGGTGATGTGCTCAGAATCGGAGATATGGGTCCTAATCCCAGTTTTACCACTAACTTGTTGTGTGACAGAAGGTGAGTTCCTTTACCTATCAGCACTCTGGTTTCCTCCCTTGCAGGAAAAGAATACCTACCCTGCCAACTTTACCCATAAATTGTGAAAACAGGTCAGCAGATGACTTAGTGCTTTGAAAAGTTAAAGAGCCTTGCAAATGAGCATATTAGTATGTGGTTCCCTCCCACATTCCCTCTCTTCTTATCTGGGGTTTCTCTTGCTGATTCTACCCACCCCCAAGAAGCCCTCTTAGACAATGAACAGCAAAGCCTTCCTTCAGCATCACTTCTGTGACCTCCAAGGGTGTAACTGGGAAGGGAAAAAATCCCCCGCTATGTTAATGGCCTATTCCTCCTTCTCTTTCTCCCTCCCAACAAAAAGAAAAATAGTAATAACTACAACTATTACTAGTTAGCATCATATCAAGCATTGGCCTTGCATTGTTTCATTTGATCTCCACAAAACCCACTTTAGTAAGAGTCTGTAGCCCCATTTAAAGTATTAGTATCATTTTACCAATACTGATCATTTTACCAAGTATTGATCATTTACCAGTAACTATCAGTAGCCCCATTTTACTGACGAGACAGAAAATGAGTTTAAATAACTGGCCCCACTAAAATATCCTAGGGACTTCCAAATCCCAGTGTTGGGGAGGAAGAAATCCCTTCAGGTCAGAATTTCAGGCATTGCAGCAAGCTGGTCAGAAAGATAATTTTTGTTTGAGGGTTGGGAGACTTGCGTTTCTGAATTATCCTTCAAGCCTCCCTTCAGAGAGCACATATGAAAATAAGTCAGCTCCGGCGTTCTCACCCAAATCACTCTCAGATTAGGGAGCCTTGGATTCTGAAATTAAACTATCCAGTGCGATTTAAAAAGAGGAGAAGCACATGAGAAAGAAGCATGTCCCAGTGTGCACAAACAAGCCTTCCCTCCACCACCAGACAGATTCAGAAGTGACCACAAAAATTGTGATTTAACGGTCCAGCATGTGGTGTAAAATGTCAGCAACTTTCACAGTTTTGAAAACTGTGCAAAAAGAGAGGCAGAGAGAGAAGTCTGCTCTTTACACCCACACAGTACTGTACACTTGATTTGAGCGCCCCAAAAATTCCCCTAAGCATTTTTATCGTTACGTATCACTTGTATCACTCCACAGTTTAGTCAGCCAAACCGTATCCTTTTCCAGCTTTAGATAAATTGCCTTGTGACAAACTGCACACAGAAAAAATATCATGAAGTCCCCAAGTTGTAATCTTTACCCTGTTTTTCTACCGAGATGAGTAAGATTTTCCTATTTAGTTTAAGTACATAAGCACCAGATGTATATAACAGGCAAGTAGCATCAATAGCATGTTTACTCACTCTTTTTTGCAATGTATCTGAGTTTTATCACTACTTTTCCCAGATTATAGCACTTGCAAAATGTAAGAAAGAAAATTACTGTGCAAGGATCTGTTGGTTTAAAAAAGATGTGGTCATTTGACCTTTCTAACTCTCATTATGACAGATAAAGCTTTAGCTGTATTTAGGAGAAAAAATGAAAATCATCAAAAAGTGCAAGATGCTTTTTCACTTTCACCAAATTTATAGTCAACCTTTAAATAAATCCTTTAATATATTATAGAGTAGCCCAACTTTATAAACCACTACAAAATGTTTAAGCACAATTCATTTAGCCAAGGTCAAATAAAAGGTCAGCTCACCTTTCCGTGCTGTATCAAGGTTATGTTTATTTTGAAGAGAATACAGTAACTAATACTTTATTCATTCAGCGAATATTAAACTTATGTTCAGTGGTCATCCAAGAATATACTTAAGACTAAAGTTAGGTAAAGTAAAATATGTACACAGGTCCTGGTGGCACTAAACCCTGTAAGGTCGTTAACACATCAAAAAGGCCTTTGTCATATAAATAAGTGGATATAGCACTTTGCCAAGGTAACGAAACTGTTGTGATAGGAAACACACACACACACTCACACACACACACACACACACACACACACACCTGGAAACACTAGCAGCCATTGGCCAAATAAACCAGTGATTACTCTAAGAATAGCAATAGAAACATAACTCTGATACCTGGTGCCTAACAGTGTATGCCTGGCACATGGCAAGATCTCAGTATTTGGTCACAGATACTGATGGGTTTTAACCCTAACGTAAATTTCTTATGGAGAATTGTAAAAATGTTGGACTTTGGGAGTTAGAGGCAACAGTGTTGAACATTCTTCACATCTCAGTTCTGGGGTTTGTTTTTTTTTTTCACAAATTTCCTTCTTGAAATTAATATCTACTTCTTGAAATTAGTGTTACACAAGTTGCTGAGTTTATTTTCTCATTCTAAAGTACACGAGTTTTACTTTCAGTTTTTACCTAATGAGACAAGTGTCTCGATCAATATGCATTAATTCACACAATCCTCTACAAAGTCAAGTGCTTTCAAAATGATTGTACTCTGTATTTGTAGCACACCTTAGAGTTTTCAGTCACTTTCACGTCCTTTATCTCACTTAATGGGGAATAACAACCAGGGGAGTGAGAAAGACAGCTTCACTGTCCCCTCTTTACAAGGGAAACGAGCTCAGAGAAGTCAGTGTCTGAGCCAATATCACAGAACAAATTAGTGACACAACTAGAACTGGAATCCAGGCCTTCTGGGTTTTCCTTCAACATGCCACCCAGACATAGTCAGCACAACAGAATTACAAACATAAAATTCATCACACAGAAACTATTTCTACTATGCCTTCATGCATTCAACAAGGGTCTATTTACTACCTATACGTGCCAGACAATGAAATAGAAAGAGAGATAAAAGCTCAACCAACACATCTGCAAGCTTTCCAGAATTTTTGTCTAATTTTTCTTTCTGCTTCTCTCCAGGGTAGCCTGGGCTTTCCCCCTTAAACTGTCCAATATAAACATGGCAACGGCTACAAGTCATAGCATGCAATTGTGGGCACTGTGATGAAGGCATCTCAAAGTCCATTTGGGGTAAAGTTTCAAAGACCTTCCTTGAATCCTCGGTCTACTGAATACTCCGAGGTAAAGTAGGGAGGCATGACTCTGTTCTGCTTAGAAAATATGATTCTATGACAGAGGAAAATTATTTAATGTCCCACTGATTTTGTCCCCATCATCTCTAAGGCTAGGTCACCTAGGTGACTCGGTGACCTCCTCCCAGGGCCCATCCACCTCTTTAGATGCATGTGATTCACTGAATCCCCCACCCACTCACCTCAGTCAGAACATCTAACCAGGGCTTTTTGGGGAGGTGCTTTCCAGAGACCTGAGAGTATCAAAATTTCTTATACAGAATTTCTCCTTCCTGCAAGTGTCACCTTTCAAGTTTTATTCTTTTTCGTTAAACATGGTTCTCTTCATTCAGTTTGTTTCAAAAACGTGAGTGCTGTTAGAAAAACTACTGTAGGAAGTTTATATTGCCTTAATGTGAATTTGATGACTATGAGCTTTCTAGAAAGGTAGGAGGAACTGGCAACCACACTTAAATGGGGTCCTGAGAAAGGGGCTGCATAGAACACTCAGAGGCAGGGAAGAGAAGGACAAGGGAAGGACATAGCCCTCCAGCTTCACAGCTATGCCAAAGGAGCTCTGAAATAAGAGGTATATCATTGGCTCCTGAAGATATTATAGCTATAGGGCAATTTTTCTGCCTTTGGTATTTTTTAATAAAATTTAATTTTTAATATAAAAATGGAATTCTGGCATCTATGGAGAAAATGGATGAATTATTTTGAGTATGAAAATTTCCAGCTGCCTCTAAGAAATTTCTACCCAAGTACATTACCAAATCATCAAATAAATCATCATCCCCAGAAACCTCCCCAAACACTTCCCGATAAATACTGTTTTTCCACAAATCCACAATTTACTCTAAGACGTTGGGAACCTCTTTAATGCACTCTTTGTCTTATTCCCCATAGCTAATCTATCACTGAATGCTGGTATTTCTCCCTTCAAACCATGCAATTTGTTTTATCCCATGACTCCAGTCCCTCCCATTGCACCCCAGGATTACAGCAGTGACCTGGGGATTGGATTACCTGCCTTGAGCCCAGTGGTTCTCTATCTTGGTTTAACCCTGAAGAAAGTTTAAAATACAGATACCTGAGGTTCACTCACAGAGATTCTGATATGATTGGTCTGTGGTACAGCCTGGGCATTAGAGGTTTTTTTTTTAATTATGGTAAAATACAGTTAATATAAAATTTACCATCTTAATTGTTTGTAAGTGTACAGTTCAGTAATGTTAAGTACACTTAGACTGTGTGCAACCAATCTCCAGAATTCTTTTCATCTTGCAAAACTGAATTCGCCACCTATTAAACTATAACTTCCCATTCTCCCCTCTGCCAGCCCCTGGCAACCACCATTCTACTTTCTGTCTCTATAATTTAACTATTCTAGGTACCTCATATAAGAGGAATCACACAGTATTTGTCTTCTTGTGACTGGGTTGTTTCATTCAGCATAATGTCCTTGAGGGTCATCATGTTGTAGGCTGAATAATATTCCATGATATGTATACACCACCTCTGGCTTATCCATTCATCCACTGAGGGGCACTTAGATTTGTCTCCACCTCTTGGCTATTGTGAATAATGCTGCTATGAACATGAGTGTGCAAATCTGTCACTGGTAGAGCCCATTAACCATTCCTGGGAAATAAAAATAGAATCTGGGTGGCTAATAAAATAAAGTCTAACCTTTTTTCCCTGTGTGTTTAGTCTAGTTTCACTTGCTCATAGGCGGCCAAGTGCAGAGGCCTCACAGCCAGCACTTCAGACCAGAGTTCCTGGGGCAAAATGGCTGTGCCGACACCTCAGCTGGGTGGGCTGGGTGAGAAGCCGTACACGGCACCTCGATTCAAGATGGCAGCGGTGGGCTGCGTGCGGAGACGCTGTCCCTGGCACCGGACCTGCAGCGGTGAGCAGAGCGACTGTGCCCGCCCTGCAAGAACCCGGACCCTTCCCCGCCATCGAGACTCTATAAAGCAGCCCTGCCCACGGCCTGGCAGGGACAGCATGTGCTCTAGAGCTCGAGCTTGCGCCTCTCCATTCTTTGATCAAAGAACAAAGCTTTCCTTTGCTTCTCAATCAAACTCAGTCTCGTTCTATTGGCTCAGAGGACACTGGACAGGAGCGCCTTTGCTGGGGACCTAATCCAGAGGGACGATAACAAATCTCTCTGAGACCCTGTTTTCAAATCTTTGGCGTGTATACTTAGAACTGGGTTTTCTGCCTTTGGCCTTTTAAATGTCCATAAAAGGTGGTGATAATTGACTCTGCCGTCAATAAACCGGGTATGACCTGAGGCACTGCACTCTAACAGAGGATCATCCCCTCTCCAAGGCTTCTGAGTCTGGCGTCATCCTTTCTTGAGTGCAGACAGTGTGCAGAGCCTCACTCTGTCTTGATGGCTTGGAGACTGGGCTTGAGCCGAGACATTTATGTGTCTTTACCAACATGGAAAACAGAAGAAGGTGGGAAAGAACCAGAACGGGTCGCAGACATAACCCTGGCACTCTGAGTTGGAGGGACAGTTCCCACATCAATGATTTAAGGGCTTCTGAGGCCATGAGCACTAAAGAGATTATTATGCCCACTCCCCAACTGTAATTAAAATTGCAAACAATTTTGGGGTTTAGACCCTAAAATGAGTATAATGAAATCCCATTAAGTTTTGGTTTTCCCTATCATATATATAAACCTCAATGCTTTTATATACAGTCAGCCCTCCATATCTGAGGGTTCCTCATCTGTGGATTCAACCATCAATAGATCAAAAATATGTATTTTTTAATGCCAGAAAGTTCCAAAAAGCAAAACTTGAGTTTATCACACACAGGCAACTATCTGCATAGTTTTTACTTTGTATTAGGTATTGTAAGTAATCTAGAGATGATTTCAAGTATATGGGAGGATGTTCATAGATTATATGCAAATACTACACCATTTTATATAAGGGACTTGAGCATCCGAGGATTTTAGTACCCACAGGGGTCCTCGTCCAATCCCCTCTGCGTACCCAGGGACGACTATACACACATCTGTGTGTATCAACTATTACACATATATCAAATTCTAAAACTTTTCCAAGACATCGTTTTCTTATTTGAGGGGCCTCCTTGCCAGTGCCCACAGCCATGTTGACTATGTCATCTGGGTCACCCAACACTGTCCATCCCTCCAGCAAAGACTAAGATTGGGTCCAGACCCAACTCAAAAAAGCCTGTGTGACATTTCCTGGCCCTCTACATACTTGGCAGGGTCTGAGAGCAGGACATTATGACACAGTCTTAATGCTTTACATCACTCAGGGCACCCTCCTAAACAGTACATCACTAGATCCCAAAGGGAGAAGACACTGTGCTTGCACACATTTATAGGCAAGGAACCTGAAACCCAGTCTAAAGTCACACAGCAAATCCATGTCTCGGCCTACCGTCCTGCCTCAGACAACTGCTCTTGTCCACTGTACTCCTGTCATGAATCCCCCGACACCTGCTCTCCCATCTTGCCTTTGAAGTAGTGGGGTCCAGTCTGCCCAGCCGTCAGTCGCTGCTCTCTTGGAAATCTAAGCCCTAAAGGAAATGGGAGCCCCAAACCCTCTTTTCAGGACACTTGTAATCCACAGGAGAAGAAAGGATGCACATAAGGAAAACAGACAGGAACACAAATTGTTTTAAATACATAACTGTATACAAAACCAATTGCAGCTGGTACACAAGGGCTGTGGGAGGCTGATGGAGGAAGGCTTGTCAGGAAGAGGTGAGCTCTGAGCAGAAGAGGGTGAATTGAAGCAGCATGGCTCAGAGAAAGGGATGGTGCAAGCAAAATGGCTGTCACGTAGAAAAGTTCCAAAGTTTGAGAAGTAAAACATGGAGAAAAGAAGTCTGTGAGCCGGAAGGGGCCATCTTACCAGGATACATGATGGTAGCCCAGGCAAACGCAGGCAAGTGGCAAATGTCATCAATCTATGAATGAAGTTTTAGATTTTTTTTCTAGAGGCAACCAGAAGCCATGGAGACAGCAGCTTCCCTTGGGAGTGTACTGGGCCTCAGTTCCCCTATGAGCCCTGCAAGCCCGCCCACCCCACCTCAGTTTCTCCTAGGGTGGCCTGTGATGAGGCTATAATTTGAACAGATGCTTCAGTGTAGTAAATAATAGGGTGATGAGGGGCTTCCCTGGTGGAGCAGTGGTTAAGAATCCGCCTGCCAATGCAGAGGACACGGATTCGAGCCCTTGTCCGGGAAGATCCCACATGCCACGGAGCAGCTAAGCCCGTGCGCCACAACTACTGAGCCTGCGCTCTAGAGCCTGCGAGCCACAACTACTGAAGCCCGCACGCCTAGAGCCCGTGCTCCACAACAAGAAGCCCGCGCACCATAACGAAGAGTAGCCCCCACTTGCTGCAACTAGAGAAAGCCCACGCACAGCAACAAAGACCCAACTCGGCCAAATAAATAAATAAATTTATTAAAAAATAATAATAATAGGGTAATGATAGAAAGAGTCTGAAAAGTGCCAGAACAACTTTACATGAAAGAGAATTTTTAAAAATTGATCCAAATATCTAAATAGGGTAAGAAAGCAGATCACTCAAAGGTATCTTTGCCTCTCTTTTAACTCTCCACTAACATTCTGAAAGACCAGGTTAAGCTCTCAGCTAGACCCTGCACTTCCCCTTCATAAAATTCCTCCCATTTGTGGCTGTTTGTTTTCTGTCTGTTCTGTTACTGGACAGGAAGTTCTTCCAGGGTAAGAACCACAACTGTCTTCTTCTCAGTCAAATCCTCAGCAGGTTCCACAGGACTGACCCATCATAACTGCTCCATAAATATTTGTTAATTGTTTTCCTGGTGAACTATGGAAATTTGAGTAAGTTACATACCCTCTTTGAGACTCAGTTTCTTCATTTATCAACTCACATCTTTAAACTAGCTCTGCAGTCAAAAAATCTAACCATGCTTGTGGTTAGCATTTCCCGAAAGGAAATGGGCTTTAATGAAGCACACCCAACACAGGGCAGAGTCAGAGGCCCTACCCTAACTTCCACTGTGCATCCCTGGTCCCCAACACCAATGTCAAGGGGAAACCTGAGGTGGGAGCTGGAGGACAGGCTGAGGATGCACAAAAGGGAAAGACCCAATGGGAAAAGACCCTGCCTGGAGTTTAGGAGACCTGGTTCTAGTCCTGCATCCACTAGTCCATTGTGACCCACAGAAAGTCCTAATCCATAAAAATGCCTTGGTGAGCATCAAGGAAAGTTCCCTTCAGATCTAAGATCTCCTTTTTTTTTTCTCTTCAGAGCCAAAAGTTGCTCAGTCAGAGCTGGGCTGGCCGTAAACGAGACCTAAGCCCGTTATTATTGCTAATATTCCCCTGATCTGCTGTGCTTCAGATAGGCACATTTTCTTAGGTGTATGGACGGGGAGATCGAATCCACAAAAAAGGGAAGAGACTCAGTTTCCTCTAACCTAAGCCATATTAGGCTACCAGGAAAAAAAAAATGTAAGGGTTATCAGGAGGAAACTTTGGAGCGTCAGTATAATCCCTCCCAAGCTGGAATAACTGCCTTTTTCAGTTTTTGCATCTGTGTTGTCACTGGGGAGTTATCTGGCTGTGTCTGTGTTTTAACATCTGTCAGCTAAATCAGAGACTTAACTGCAAAAATTGCAGGGCTCAGAAGCACCATGTGGTTTTTGACACTCCCTGGATGACACAGGGTCAAGAAAGCAATAAATGAATTGCCATGAGACCCAGTATAACATTTTCATCAGTAACACGGCCCTTGTTCCAAAAAGTCTTTGCTCCAAAAAGAAAGAACTTGTACCCATTTTCCCCAGAACCATATTTGGAAATTTCAAAGGAGCAGACCACACAAACTAGAAGCATCTGGGTGAACAACTGGCTTTCTATTTAAAGAGTGTTATGTCTCTAAACATAAGAGAACTGACATTGCCCATCAGAATCTACTCCAGGTATGAGTACATATTGTCCTGACGCAAGGTACATGTGCTTTGCCATCTGCTACACGATATCACAGGCATCCTACCCATGTGGGCATCCATTCATGTAGAACTGCTTCCTAAGTCCTATTGCTTTAACCAAAGGTTACTCTTTGAACTTGCTTTGTTTTGCAGATAAAGTGAGCTAGGAGGTAGTAGAATGACAGGTGAGCTCAAACAGCCTGATTTTTGTTAATGCCAGGATTCGAAATCACAGAATTCTCAAGATTTCATATAAAAATTGAGTTACCAAATCACTCTCCCCCATACAAAGCAGAAGTGTGGTATCAATGTTTCAGAACACCAGGTGACCCAACAGCAAATCCACATAGCACATCTTCCACTGGGGCTGGGGAGCATTTCCTCTCCTAAAGGGGTCCAAATTTTTTATTTTACCTACTAATTCCAAGCAAGATCTCTTGACTACAATTGTGATCACTGAAGCCCTGTGGAAAGAACAGTCAATGAATTTCTATACTACATTTCCACTTAGGCTTCTTTTTCAAAGACTAATGTTTACCTAAATGAAAGTTTCTGAGTCCCTTTGCTTTTCACAAGTTTTGAATTCCACATCCAATAACCACATTCAGCAGAAGACTTCATCTGAACACTTGCTCTGTACTAACCAGATGCATGAATGCTTTCTTGCTCTTTCCTGCCCTTGGATAGCAGCTGAAGCTCATTTGATATGTAATGGTTTATATTTAGTTCTTACTACAATGCATCCATTGTTGTTGAATTCTTTACATGTACTACCTCATTTAATCCTCAAAACAACCTTAGGAAGAAAGTACCATTTTGTCACCCCATTTTACAGATACGGAAACCAGAGGCACAGAGAGGTTAACTTAATCAAGGTTAAATAACCCAAGAAGCTAATAACTGATGGAGTCAGAATTTGAACTCAGGCTTTTCTGCACTAGTAAGCAAGCTTCATGAGAACAAAGACTTTGCTTTTTTTACTGCTATATTCTCAGCCATCTGCATGGTTTTTTGGGATACAGTATGTGCTCAATAAATATTTATTAAATAAATATACCATACATCCTCCACAAACCAAGAGAATGACCCAGCATCACAAGCATCAACTTGAACCAAGAGTAAGTTGCTTAGAGCAGCCTTTGGACGAGAATTCTTCACGCAACCCCTGGGCTTTGCTTAAAGAACACAAAGCCCAGGACCTCCCTGGTGGCGAAGTTGTTAAGAATCTGCCTGCCAATGC
Source organism: Stenella coeruleoalba (assembly GCF_951394435.1). NCBI lineage: Eukaryota > Metazoa > Chordata > Mammalia > Artiodactyla > Delphinidae > Stenella > Stenella coeruleoalba. Next base: position 17,300,972 of record NC_137164.1, read on the forward strand.
AGGGGACACGGGTTTAAGCCTTGGTCCGGGAAGATTCCACATGCTGCAGAGCAACTAAGCCCATGGGCCACAACTACTGAGCCCGCGTGCCTAGAGCCCATGCTCCACCATAAGAGAAGATACCGCAATGAGAAGCCCACGCACCGCAACGAAGGGTAGCCCCCGCTCGACGCCAACTAGAGGAAAACCCACGCACAGAAACAAAGACCCAACGCAGCCAAAAATTAATTAATTAATTAATTAAAAAAGAACAAAATAAGAACGCAAAGCCCATTGTGACTACCTGAGAAGAGCTGGGAGAAATCCCTCTGACCTATTTCTTCCAAGCTTCTCCCCAAGCCCCCTTTCTCCCAGGCCACCCTGATTAAGGTCACTGTCGAAACTGGGTCAGTGTTTAAACACTGCAGTCGGCCCATAATGCTTTAATCATTAAAGTTTATCATCTGCATGTTAAAGAAAGAAACTATTACCCCAAATCACAACGCCAAAATCTCCTTTAGGTCTGGTTACAGACTCATATTAAGACATAGACTTAGACTTTGCCTTGAGTTTATCACAAAATAACTCTTCCAGAAATGGACGGAAGCATGTGAGGCCTCTACTCCTCCACTTCCCGCCCCTCATCGGAGGGCCACCTAGCTTCTGTCCTCTGCTATTCTCCCAGGCTCCTTCCTAAATTAAAATTTTGGATTACCCAGACTCTAATGCCTATTTAAAATAAAACCTAAATTACTACCTTATGTTTGGGGCAAGTCAACACTCTGTCTGGCATCTCTCATTTCTGTGTGAGATTTGAACAAACCCACCCAGCACAAGTGGAAAATTGGTCTTGCATCACATACACTGCTGGGATCACCACATTTGGAATTCTAGGTTTATTCTCCCACAGAGTCAAGTTTAGCCCAACCCTCAAGAACAGCTCTGTGCACTACGACATTCAAAATAATGTTTGCTAAAAAGTGTGGAGAGTTTGCAGGCAACTTGAGCTGCAGCAATAGGCATGTTATTACTGACTTAACTCCTACATGGGTTCCATCTTAGTCATCAGGCACATGGCTGGGTCTCACAACCTCCCCCTTTGTTTCAATCCAACCTCAGAGGACCCAGGTAGGTTTTCTTTAGTTCGTGTTTTGTTTCATGAAAGCCAAAGAGTAAGCCATAACAGAGTATTTTTTTAAGGAAATCTCACAAAAGGTGAGACAAAACTTATATATAGGCAAGTATGCCTTGGATGAATGGAAATAATGATGGTTGCCCCCAAAGTAACCTGGACTGAACAAGGAAGTAGCAATCTTTAAAATATTCTGTTATTTAAAACCAAATTTCATAGCTAAATTTGATTACCAGTGGGATTTATCCCTCCTGCTGCCAGTTTTAACTGTTCACCAACCATACAGGCAGATGTCATTGAAAATGATAACTTCTCTTTTAAAGATTGAATCTCATTCAGATTACCTCAAGGAAAAATTAGATTTATTTTAAAGATAAATGGGCTAGACCTGGCTCAGAAAACATCAGGATCATAGGAAGTTACTCTTCCTTCTCTCTTTAACCACATTTCTCCCTCTCCACACGTTACTTTCATTCTTTTCACTCTACCAACTGGCCTCTTTGTAACTTCAGCTTGCACCTGACCAAAGTGGCCTCCTTGTGCTAAATCTACCACAGGACCTTTTTAGCTAGCTGGCCTAGACTTCTGTTTCCCATCTTCTGACTCCGAAGGACCCATAAGATCTACGTAAGCGAGTGTACACAGGTCCTCGGTAACGAGTCAGTCTTGGCTGGAGCCATCCCTGAATGTGAAATCGAGAGCCCACCAAGGTCTAGACAGACAGGGTGAAATTGTGTAGGATAAAACATAATTATTGGGCTTCCCTGGTGGCGCAGTGGTTGAGAGTCCGCCTGCAGATGCAGGGGACGCGAGTTCGTGCACCGGTCCGGGAAGATCCCACATGCCGTGGAGCGCCTGGGCCCGTGAGCCGTGGCCGCTGAGCCTGCGCGTCCAGAGCCTGTGCTCCTCAACGGGAGAGGCCACAGCAGTGAGAGGCCCGCGTACCGCAAAAAAACAAAACAAAACAAAACAAAACCATAATTATTAAGGGACTGGGGGTGGGCAAGCAACGCCTGGCATCTCCAGTACAAACGTTTTTAAATTTTTGTTCTCATTGAGGGCAAACTTGCTAATAGACACCATTTAAAATTAAGGTTTCATATATTTAACACTACTATGATTTTTAATCCTCCCTCATTCTTTTTTCTAATTGAGATATAATTGACATATAATCCTCCCTCATCTTTAAAAGTCAAATTGGACAAATTGGGCAAAAACCTTAAATGGTAAATGTGATCATAATTTGAAAGGCTCTGGGAGTCTTTGATCCATGTGGAACAGTGTATGAACTCTCAGCTCCTTCAGAAAGCTGTTTGTCGGTGAACATCATTATGTCCCCTCCAAATTATCCCAACATCACCAAGAACCTAAAAAATGTAGGATGCACACAGTTTGAAGCAAACTCAGTAAACACTGGTTGTCTCTCACCACCTCTGTTTTTTACAAGCTGCACTTACCTCCTGCGGCTCATGAATGGTCAGAAAACAGTACGACCATCCACTGGCCATTCTATCATAGTTTTTGCATGCCAATTCTTGACACTCCCCCAGTTTTCTTTCTTATATTAAGAAACAAAATTGAGCTATTTGTAATGAGGTGGATGGACCTAGAGTCTGTCATACAGAGTGAAGTAAGTCAGAAAGAGAAAGACAAATACCGTATGCTAACACACATATATGGAATTTAAGGGAAAAAAAAATGTCATGAAGAACCTAGGGGTAAGACAGGAATAAAGACACAGACCTACTAGAGAATGGACTTGAGGATATGGGGAGGGGGAAGGGTAAGCTGTGACAAAGCGAGAGAGTGGCATGGACGTATATACACTACCAAATGTAAAATAGATAGCTAGTGGGAAGCAGCTACATAGCACGGGGAGATCAGCTCGGTGCTTTGTGACCACCTAGAGGGGTGGGATAGGGAGGGTGGGAGGGAGGGAGACGCAAGAGGGAAGAGATATGGGAACATATGTATATGTGTGACTGATTCACTTCGTTGTGGAGCAGAAGCTAACACACCATTGTAAAGCAATTATACTCCAATAAAGATGTAAAAAAATAAAAATGAAGAATGTTTACAATGTGATAACAGCACAGTCTCAGAGAGAGTGTAACCAACAGTCATAAAAGCAAACACCTAGGACCATCTCTGTCTAACGTGCTTTACAGTACTGGTCCCCATGGGATAAAGTTGCCCAGGGCTTGGGGAGAGAATTGCAGTATAAGTATTCAGTGACCTGCAGCTGAACTTACCACTTGCTGTTTTTCTCTTATAATCTAAATCTGGAAATGTGCTGTCTGGTCAGCAGTGTACTACCGACTCATTCAGCAAAATGCTCCAGATGCCATAAAAAGCGTGCCTGTGTGTTAGAAAATGAACTTGTAAAATATAGGCTAAGGATTATGTGAAGGCTGTGTTCAGACAGCCAAAATTCTTCTGCCGATACACCTTTGTAATGCAGCCAGGCGGCAGCTGTGGGTATTGTAGACGCTGTGGGTGTGAGTCTGTCTGCAGAATCACAGCTGACCCTGCCGCTGGCCTGCCTTGTCACTGAACACCCTCACTGGGATAGGGTCCTGAATCTGTCTCACTGGGCACTGAACGACTGAGCCAGGCCTGCCTCAGAGTTCCTTTCAAATCAACAGTCTCTTTAGTCTAACTTCGTAAGACACATCACTATTCTCCAAACCACTGGCAAAGTAAAAAACAGACACAAATCATATGTGACAAATCTTATATAATTTGATAAAGAGCAAGCCAACTTTCTGAAAAACACTGTAGTGGCTATTTTGAAAGAATAATTGTGCTTTAAAAAAATACCAGGCATTTCATTATTATATCTGGCCTTTTGGTTTTTCTTACCAGAGCCTTGGTTTTAATTTTTCCTTGTGTTAGTCAGGTTGTTGCTTTCTCTCTTGCTTTTTAACAAATACGTTGTGTTGATATTTTTTTAGTAAAACGGTCTTTGTATTATGTTATCTGTATGTATAAATAATGTTCTTTATCACTCCATAATCTTTTTTTTTTTTGGCTGCATTGGGTCTTTGTTGCTGTGCACGGCTTTCTCTAGTTGCAGCGAGCGGCGCACTACTCTTCATTGTGGTGCGTGGGCTTCTCATTGTGGTGGCTTCTCTTGTTGGGAGCTAGGGCTCTAGGCGCGCAGGCTTCAGTAGTTGTGGCGCGTGGGCTCAGTAGTTGTGGCTCGCGGGCTCTAGAGCGCAGGCTCAGTAGTTGTGGCGCACGGGCTTAGTTGCTCTGCAGCACGTAGGATCTTCCCAGACCAGGGCTGGAACCCGTGTCCCCTGCATTGGCAGGCTGATTCCTAACCACTGTGCCACCAGGGAAGCCCCATAATCTTTTTTTTGATTCCATCTCCTAATTTTTTCTCAACTCAGTTGACTGCTCTTCACCACAAGCACCCTGCTTAGGCCCCTGTAACCGTTGCCTTCAGTATTAGCCTCCTAACAGGCCTCCCCACTCCACTGCTGCTCCCCCTGTCCATTCTATACACTGCAAAGAGAATTATTTTTTTAATACACGTCTGACCAAGACACCTCCAGCCTTAAAAACTGTCAGTGACTTTCTAATGGCCCCTTCCTACTTCTCCAGTTTAATCACACACCCATCTTCCTGCTCCACCCTTCACCCCAGCACCTGCCCCTACACCTCAGGGCTATGGGCGTCTTCTTTCAGTTCCTCCCAAATCCTTGTCCCCTTTAGACACTTGCCAATGCCATTCCCTCTGCCAGAAATGCCCTATTTCTTCACCCCAAGTACTCCTACTGCCCACCCCCCCTCAGCTAAACTGCACTCCCTCCATCACCTTTTCCAATTGCCAACCGGGTGAGATCCTACTATATACTCTCAAAGTACCCTGTTCATCATGTTCATTATCACAATGTACTTAATTATTTGTGCAATTAGCTTCAAATGTGTGGTGTTGTGCCTGTGTTCACCCTGGTCTCTCCCAGATGCCTGATGTAATGGGCACGCGGCAAATACCTGCCACAACAGGACTGCATCACCTTTACGTGATATAATAACAGTTCAAAAGAATAAAGTTGCACAGCAGGCCAGTTGAGGAGAGGGTCTGAGAGGGGGGCTTTCCACCGATGGGAACACTCCTCCCTCAGTGTTTCTCTCTCCCTGGAGTCCACAAACAGATGATTAATCCAAGACTGGCTGAGAAGCTGGCCGGTGAAACTTACAGCCCAAAATTCAACTGGCCAAACTGTACAGGAAATCACATTTCTAAAGTTAGAAGGACTCAATATTTTATTTATCTCTAGGAGTTAATGTCTAATAACCCAACAGGCTCTTAATTACATTGTTCCCCTGTTACTTACTTTTTTCTTAATAACTTTTTATTTTACAATACTTGAGATTATTGTGACATTAATACAGTGAATTCTCATATACCCTACACCCAGTTTCCCCTATTACTAACATCTTCTACTAGAATGGTATATTTTTCACAATGAATGAACCAACATTGCTACATTATTATTAGCTAAAGTCCATACTTCACTCAAATTTCCTCAGTTTTTCTGCAATGTCCTTTTTCTAACCCAGGATCCCATCTAGAATACTACATTATATTTACTAGTCAGATATCCTTAGACTCTTATTGGTGTGACAGTTTCTCATATTTTCCTTGTTTTTTGTGACGTTGACAATTTTGAGAATTACTGAACAGGTATTTTGTATACTGTCCCTCAATTGGCATTTTCTTAAATTGAGATACAATTCATATACCATAAAATCCATGCTTTCAAAGAGTACAATTCAGTGGTTTTAGTTCATTCACAAAGTTGTACAACCACCACCACTATCTAATTCCAGGACATTTTCATTGCCTTAAAAAAAAAATCTAGCACGCATTAGCTGTTACTTCCCATTCCCCCCTCCCCCCAGTCCCAGCCAACCACTAGTCTACTTTCTGTCCCTATGGATTTGCCTATTCTGGACATTTCATATAAATGGAATCATACAATATATGGCCTTTTGTGTCTGACTTCTTTAATTTAGTGTAAGTTCCTGAAGGTTGTAGTATATATATCATCACTTAATTCCTTTTTATAGATCCCTAATATTTCATCACATGGATATACAACATTTTGCTTATCTGTTCATCAGTTGATGGACATTTGGGTTGTTTCTACTTTTTTAGCTTGTGAATAATGCTGATATTCATGAATAAATTTTTGTGTGAATATCTGCTTTCAATTCTCTTGGGTATATACCTAGGAGTGGAATTGCCAGGTTGTATACAGTATCTCTGTTTTTATTTATTTATTTATTTATTTATTTATTTATAAAACTCATCCCAACCTTGCTGGGTTTTTTTGTTTGTTTGTTTTGTTTTTGTCTTTTTGGGTTTTTTTTTCGGTACACGGGCCTCTCACTGCTGTGGCCTCTCCCATTGCGGAGCACAGGCTCCGGATGCGCAGGCTCAGCGGCCATGGTTCACGGGCCCAGCCACTCCGCGGCATGTGGGATCCTCCCAGACCGGGGCACGAACCCGTGTCCCCTGCATTGGCAGGTGGACTCTCAACCACTGCGCCACCAGGGACGCACCTGTTTTTATTTTTCAGGTACTACCAAACTGTTTTCCAAAGCAACTACAATATTTACATTCCCATCATCAATGTATAAGAGTTCCATTTTCTAGGGCTTCCCTAGAAGCCCTAGAAAATGGAACTCTTTATAACTAGGCATTGTTTCATTTCAGAACAAAGATACCTGGATTTATGGCCTAGGACAGAGTTCATTCCATTATTCTAGATATAAACTCTCTTAGTTACTCAAATAGACCCTCTAGTCTCAGGATACTTTCTATGATATGCCTCTTAACACATACACTCATGTTAAACTGAAAAAATCCTGACATGGAAGAGAGAGGCCGTTTCCACAGACATCCTCTTCATATGGCACTGATTAATAGTTTGGCTCTATCTAGAGCATATGTGGATCTCTAGGGTGTGTGAAGTACTCCATTACCTTGTGGTGTTTAGTGACAACAGAGGTGCCAAAATGTTGGCTACTCTTTCCTGAAAGAAGTCTACCTTTCTCACCAGAGGCCTGATGAATCACACCACTGAGAGAAGCAATATGGCTTAAGCTATAATCAACTCCCAGGGAAAGCAATTCCACCTTCCCCATAGAGAAGACAAGGACACAGAAACCAGGCTTTGGAGCTCCGGCTGTATTCAGAGGTTGGAGTATAGCTGGCCTTAGTCACCTTTCAAGGCCAAACAAGAGGAAATGAGTCTAAATCTCATCAAGAGGAATCTAGTTCAGAAAAGGAATAATCTGTGAAGAGTGTTAGCAGGATACAATGCCCAAGTGTTTGCCGAGCCTTTTTTTAAATTAGTCAACGATCCTCACCAGTGGCTGTAACTAATTAAAAATTGTGTCATCATATTCAGAAATGCAAACTGGCTATAGCCACAGCCAACTACAAGAATATAACACTATGCCTCATGAACTGATATACAAGTCTTGTTCAACCGAGAAAGGGTTCCTGGGATATTTCTATACAACGTGAGAATTCAAGAATTTAGTTTTAAGTGACTACTGAAATAAACTTTGTGACGCAAGCTACATGAAGATAAATAAACCAGAGGGGTTTTTTTTAAGTGTGTTTACTCAAAATTGGAGAAAAGCCCCATAATTCACTATATATCAAGCCTAAACTTAAAAAGATATCACACCATCATATAACATTATGTAGTAACCAGTTTTTGCAAAATAGCCAAACTCCCAATCAGTAATAAGGAATCTTTGAATTCAAAAGTGCACATTGTTCTTTGGCTAAAAATAGTAGAAAATCTCAATCCTTTAAATAAGAGCAATCTCTTATGATCTCTAATTTATTGCACTTCCTGTGACCAACAAAAACTTACTGAATACCTATTATGTGCCTAGTTTGTATAAAGCTTTTTATAAACATCAAACTGAAAATTTAAACATAAAGAAAAAGATGTCTTACTGTTCAGCATGTTTTGAAAATCACATTATACATTTTTGACATGATGATTAATTTAACTAGCCTGTATGTATTTTTTTCCTTCTCACACTTAGTAGGTATATTTTCTCAAACTTCTGAGACCTATATAAAATTTATTTTCAAGTAAATTTTTTTAAGAGCTAAAGACTTTAAGAACAGATTTTAGAACTGTGACACTAGTTCACAGAAACAAACTCAGTGATGTGTACAAGCACGTGAACACAGCACTACAACAATTGTGCTCCCGGCCCTCCAGCCCCCAACTCCCCACCCCCGCCCCTGGGGACGTCTGATCTCCAGTCTGGGAAAGGAAAGCGCGCCTCCTCCACATCCTCTCCCAGGGTCTCTCCCCAGGCCCGCGTCCAAGGGGAGAACTGCTGACTCATAGCCTCGGCGGGTTAGCAGCTCTCACTTCCCCAGCCCTGCTAAGTGGGGCAACGGAGCGAAGCAAGCGCTGGGTGTGGAGGAACTGTCCTCACGCTCTCGGGAGGGCTCTGGGAAGGAACACCCCAAAGAGCGTCTGGCGGGTGCTGGGAGCTACAAGCAAGACCTGGAGCACAGGATCAGAAGGCTGGGCTGCTCCGGGGGAATGGCAGAGAAGGAAGAGAATGAAAAGAAAGGAAATTAAAGGTCAATAGGACAGAGAGGCAATGGAAAAAAAGAGAAAAAGAAAAGAAGTGTCTGGGGTGAAGTGGTCGAGAGTGAGCTGCCCATCCTTTAGCTGTTCTTCCTCTGCCCCTCCCGCCAGCTGGGGGCCTCAAGGCAGGATGTGTCCCCGTCCCTGGGGGCAGCCAGCCAGCAGAGTGTCTCCGTTCTCTGAGCTGACTAACAATCTTTGGCCAGACACCTGCAGACTTTGGGGTATTTGATTGCTCACTAGACTCCCTTCCAAAAGCTCTTCACTTTTTCAGACCACAAGGAAAAAATTTCATGGAAGCAACTTGCCCAAGAACATAGTCCAAGCTATCTCTTGTCAACCAGATCCAAGGGTAAACTACTGCTCTGCCCTGGATAATATCCCACTGATAATAATCTATGATTCTATGTACTTTAGGACCCTGAGGGCCATGTATCAGTATCGCAGAAATTTAAATAGTGTTAACAATAAAAGAAAAATTCCCTTTTATTCTCAAAAGCAGTTATATAATTCTAGTTGTAAGTTCTAGAATAAGCAAATCTATGATAGGAAAAAATCAGAACTATTGTTGCCTTAGGGGTTTGGGCATGGGGACTGACTGGGAAGGAGCATGGAAGGAACTTTCTGGAATGATAGTAATGTTCTATATTTTAATAGTGGTTTACACAGCTGTATGCATTTATCAAAAGTTTTCCAGTGGTACGTGCATTTCACTGTATGTGGATTTCACCTCAAAGGGGGGAAAAATCATAGAAAATATTTAACTCTAGCTGAAGATATGCATGCTGAAGTGTTTCAAGATGATATGTTTCAATGTTTTCAATTTGCTTCAAAATGTATCCAAAAAAATAAGATGTACTGATGAATGGATAGAGGGATAGGTATGTAGATAGCTATATGTGATAAAGTAACTATAGTAAAATGTTAATTATGGAATCTAAATGGTGGGCATATGGTTGTTCATTACAAAATTTTTTCAACTTTTCTGAAAGTTTGAAAATTTTATTATAAAGTGGCCAAAAAAGCACTTGATGAGTGTTACTGGGTATGAGATTTCATATTTAAGTATATCCTTATGGGGACAGGTGTTATATCTGACTCTCATATCTATACAATATATACATATAATACAGCTATTATATGTGTATATATGCCACAGATACACATACATATAATTTGTGTTTTATATTAAAATAATAGTGACTAAAAAGGCATCATATGAATTAACAAACAATATCAAATAGATTTTATTTTACCACATGCACAAGCTGACTCCTGTTAACATGAAGACAACTTTTATCTATCGATACACAGTTTTACATGAAAAAAGTATGCACAGAAGTATCCTGGACACCAACCTTATGGATAGACATTCTAGGGAACTGGTACATAATGTTCTATGTAGGGTGACAGTAAAAGCTCCCCTACATCTCTCCTTGTGTCTATCCCTATATGACTTTTCTACATTGCTAACCCCTTTAGATTATAAGAAGCAGCAATTTTAAAACTAACTTTGACGGATGGAAAGGTGCATGGTGGAGTGGGCTGGGAATTAAACTCTTATTGAAGATTAACAATTTGGTCTTTATTTATGACTGGCTTCCCTCCTAAAGATTTTGTGGTGTTTCCAATAAAAATACGTGCAATAATTGATAAAACTAAATAAGAAGAAGAGCATCAGGACCAGGGAAAATATAAACAAAAGTAGGGGTTTTAGACCAACAAAAAGAAAAACACAAATACACAACATAGGAGCCTAGGATAATAGCTACAGCTGAGCTTCACATTTGTCTCTGAGCCACAGAGAAAAGTAAGAATTAGTTATATTTAATTTTCTAATCTAATATTTATCACAATGTTCTAAAGCAATTTTGTCATGTGAACGTTATCGAGATGCTGCAGTGATGTCCCTGACAGTCACCTCAAACCATTCCTACCCAAAAATGCATTAAATGATTTTCTATACCTATTTCTTGTAACAGTCTGCAATTTTATTTATTATTTTTTATATTATTATTTTTTGGACGTGCCACAGGGCTTTCAGGATGTTAGTTTCCTCCCCGACCAGGGATTGAACCCGGGCCACAGCAGTGAAAGTGCCAAGTCCTAACCACTGGGCCACCAGGGAATTCCCATGTTCTTCAGTTCTAAAATCTAGGACATAAGAATGGTTATTCCCAAAGCAAGAACTTCTAGTAAAGGGAATTCCAGGTAATAGAAATATATGCCACCTCCAAAGGTGGTGGAATAGATAGAAGTAGATAAAATAGAAGTAAATAAAATAAGGCTTTATGTCATAGTCTATGCCCTATAAATGAGAAAAACATGACAATACTTTTTTCTTTAAAAATGCCAGAATGTAATAAATACCTTTTCTGTGAAAACTACCCAATTCCCCCTACTGCTACTCTCCCCTACCCTGGCCAATCTCCTCCACCCTTGGGGATGAGGGGGTGCTCAAGCCACCTTGTTTATTCTGTTCATGGACATGTGGGTTCCTGCATCAGAGACACTCAGAAGGCTGGGTCCACAAAGAAAAAAAAAAAAAAAGAATGAAACTGACACAATAAGAAGCAGAAACTAGAGGTGCAAGTAAGAGTCTTTCTGATTTTTGGTCTTCTTTCTGGTCCTCCCTATGGCCTGGGGGAATTCTTTCAGAGAATTCTGTGAGACAACAGCATTGTGTCCTTTTAATAAACTTCCTGTTTTTCTAGACTAATATTTAAATGAATATAATGTCATGAGAAGCTTAGAAAATATATTCCAAGAATGGAAATTTCCGTTGGTTTGGCTTGATTCAAACATAGAACTTGTAGCATCTAGAGGAAAAGATGAATTCTAAACAATCTCCCATAAACGTCACTTTTCTCAGCCAAGCTTCGATGAAGGTGATGAAGAGCAGACAATTTGAGGTGGCATGCTCTTGCAGGGCCTGGACTGCTGGTGCTCTGAGCTGATCCATATGCTTCAAAAACCTCACAAGCAGATGGTGACATGCTGATGCTTTTTGAAAATGGGGTAGACTCTGCTCTGGACCCACCCAGATGAGCTCAGACTCATGAGGTTAATCAAGGTCAACAAACTAGGGAAGAGCAGAGCTCACTAGGTAGAATGGGTTTTAAATGTTTTGGTAGCAATAAACAGTCCTTGAGCTTTGATCAAAATATAAGCCTTTTGATCAAAAGTGTGGCAGTTTATAATGTCAGAATCTGAATGGGGCCAATTGTTCAAGAACTATGAAGCTGGGAAAAGTAAAACTTCCAGATATTAAGTGGTCATCTAGAGACTCCAAACGCAATTTTCATATTGATTCATTGTTATTTTTATTATAAAAGTAATGCATACTTATTGAAAAAAATCAGAAAATATGGAAAAAATTTTAATAGAAGGTGATTAATAACTCAATCTCATAGGATAATCACTATTAATATTTTGCTCTATATCCTTCTACACTTTTTCTAGGCTTATGAAAACAATTTTTCCTATAAACATGTTTCATTTATACATACTATTTTGTAACCTTAACTATATATTATAAATATGTGTCAATGTCAATAGATTCTACATGATCGTTCAACTGCATAATATTCCAGTAAATGGACATACCATCATAATGTATTCAATTGGTCCCCTAATATTGGGTGTTTAAATGATTTCTAGTTTTGGTTGTTATAAAGAACACAGAAATGAACATTCTTATACATAAATCCATATTTACTTGTCCAGTAATCTCCTTGGGATAAATTTCCAGTACAATTCTTCAGTCAAATTTAAAAAGCGCTTCAAATTTTGCTGTGTTCTACTCACTAGAAGGAATTTTTTACTGGAAACAAGTTTACAATAAGATTAAATTAGATAAATTTGCAAATGGTTCTTCCATGTTCTTTTCTGCAGCATGTCTCCTTAAACTTACCAACATTTTCCAGGGGTTCTGGATTTTCTTTGGCTTCTTTTGGTTGCTTAGGGGCACCAACCACCTTCTCAGATTATAAGTGTAGTGAGCATGCTCACATTTACTCCAATAAGATGCCTTCTTCTGGAGAGTAGTCCATAGGCTCAAACAACTGGAAACATCTGGGTAAACTGAAAAGCCTTTCCCTCCACCATACTCTGCTTAATGTCCTTATTTTAAGTGTACAATTATGCAGGCACATGGGCCCAGGAATGACAAAGTCAAATGTGTGAGAAAGAAATGGCTGCTTCTGGAGTCCAGGGCTGGTGTTAGACTCCCCTGACACAGGCTACATTTGCCCATACCATGGAGACGCTGGCAAAGGCATCCCAGAATTTATCCTGTCATCTGACACTTAGTAATATTAAAGTATCTTTGTAAATTAGTTAGGCAAGTCATTTTCTGCTTCAAGTTATACAACTACCCCCAAGAGGAATGACCCATGGAGAAATAAATCTTACAGTCTTCACCAGATAAGGCCTTAGTATCAGAGAACTATCATAGCCATTCCATACTCAAAACACATGAAGATGAAAAGATTATCAAATGGTGGCCAGATATGTAAACAGACACCTTGGAGGGAAGGATGGAAACATATGACATGCGGATATCACTCCAATGAAGGAACAGAATCTGGAGAAAACTGGTCCTTGCTATATGAGCCCAGATGCACAGAGACTACTTAAAAAAACCCTCCCATTATGGGTTGAATTGTGTGCCCCACCCAAAATCCGTATACTGAAGTTCTAACCCCCAGCACCTCAGAATGTGACTTCATTTGGAAATAGGGTCATTGCAGATGTAATTAGTTAAGTTAGGATGAGGTCCTTCTGGAGTAGGATCGGGCCCTAATCCAATGTGAGAAATCTGGACACAGAGACAGACATGCATAGAGGGAAATGCATAGAGGGAAGACAACATGAAGAGACACAGGGAGAAGACAGCCACCAGAAGCTCAGAGAGAGGCACAAATTTCTCCCTCAACAGCCCTCAGAAGGAACCAACCCTGCTGACATCTGTACTTAGGAATTCTGGCCTCCATAACTGTGAGACAATAAATTTCCATTGTTCTAAACCACCCAGTTTGTGGCACTTTGTTACAGCAGCCCTAGCAAACTAATAAACCTCTCCACCCACGTTTAGCACTGGAAAGAAAAAAGTATGAAACACCAAAAAATAAAGGGATTCGATTTCCAAAATCCTGCTCCTCTTTGGCAATATAAAATGCTAAACCACAGAAATTAAGTAGTAGCATCAGATATTTGATTAGGGCACCAAAGAGAAAAAAACAAAAAAAAAACAAAACACGATTAGGGAATGAAATAACTTGCTCTCAGAGCTATTAGGTGAAAGATCTGAAGTCTGACCCAGGCCTGTTCAAAGATAATCATTCCATCCTGTGCTCTCCTGGGCAGGCTCTCACCTCTCTTCTGAGCCCTAACCCATCTCCTTTTTACCTCTCTTTGGCCCTCAGATACCCAAGGCCCTACCCAAACCACCCCTCCTCCAAGGAACTGTATCCCAAAATTCATCTTCCTTCACAAACAAAACTCCCAGGCCTTCAGAATCAGATCTCTACTAGATTTTCAGGGAAAAAAAAGCCATTTGAATATCTAAAGCAATTTACACAAGCGTGTACATAAGGCGTACACATGCCTGAGGAGATGGTAAACCAAAGAATCTCTATTTGGCCGAGTGCATGGGACAGATAACTTCAGGAAGGTGCATTTGGGGTGTTACTTGATGACTCTGGGCAACTTCTCCCACTCTTCTCCCAAACCCCCTTTCTCAAAGGGTCTGACTTCTGGTCAGTGATCTAAGTCATTAACCAGTCTCCCAAATTCCTTCCTCAATTACATTCATCCATTTATGCTTTGTTGAAATGCACAGGTCCCTGGGAAACGAACATCTCAGGGCAGTTGACCTCTCTCGAGAGCCGCTGAGGGTTGAGAGCAACGAGACTGTCAATACCCTGGGTTGGACGTAGGGGAGAGATGCCACATAGAAGAGGTTGATAAAAGACAGCCTATCTAAAAGACCTCGAGCTCAAACTTAGCCTGTCCCACCATCTTGCCCACACACACAAAGAAAAACCTTCATAAGAGCTATATCCCTAAAGTGCCTTTTCATGTCATGGTAATAGCAGCTTTACAGAGCATTTTCAATGTCTCAACCACTACCCTCAGCACTTTTTAGGCATTAACTCATTTCATCTTTACAGCAATCCTAAAAAGTGGGTACCACTATCCCTCTTTCATAAATGGAAAACCAGAGGCACCAAAAGGCAAAACCAGTATCCAAACCCAGGAGGCCAACCCCACAGGTTTTTTCCCCAACCACTGTACTATGCAGGGAAATCACATATGTGACGTGGCGTATTATCATTTCGGCAGAAACGTACAGTAGTAAATTTAAAACTCTGCCAGCTCATCTGAGATACAGCAAATGTTTCCACTTAGGTGCCCCAAGCAGACATCAGTAGCTCTAACAGGCCAGCCTTCTAGAGCCACCAGGCACACCTGAGGATCCCGGGTACACAAATCCTGCTCAAAGGATACACAGCCTGCCTCTGGAACCAAATTGAAGCAACTAAGCAAATCTAAAATCATGACTTTGGCCTGAGGACTCAGGCTATTTCTTGCGGGTCAGATTCCAACTGTACCTTCTCATGGTATTTCACTGGAGATGGCTGAGTGGAGCTCCCAGTGCAGTCACGCCTTAATCATGGAATCGAGACGCCTCCTCCCTGCCCACCTCTGGAGCATTCCACAGTGGCAGTCCAAACAGCTTGTCTGAACTGTCACACTAAGGGAATTTATTTCCAAACAGAACGGAAAAAAGAAAAAGAAATCCCAAACATCTGCTCTCCTTCCAAGATTTAAAAGGCCTGATGCAAGAAAGTAAAAACAACAAAATTAAATGTGTGGAATTCTAGTGAGTATAATGCCTCCGATAGTTTGTTTTTCCATAAATTCTTAATCTGCCTTCACCTTGTCACTTCAGTAAAGGAGAAGTAAAGTATGTCAGTGCCTGACTGCAACAAAGCGGCGGCTGAATGAAAAGATGGCTTTATCAGGCTCGCTTTGACTTCAGAATACAAATCTGAGCTTGTGACGGTTTTCAGTTTTATGCCTCAACCAACAGGGCAGCTCTAAGAATTACACACCCCCCCCCCCACACACACACACACACACGCACGCACGCACGCACGCTTCTCTTACAGAGTGATCCTAGTGATGAGAAACAAAACACAGCATGCACTGTGAAGTAAATGCCAGGAGAGGGCCTGCTCAGCCTTTTGAGGGAGAGCCTGAGAGCTGCTCTCCTCAAAGTTGTGCTCAGCCAAGCCCACCCAGTCCCAAGGGAGAAGGGACTGCTGAGCTCCCCACTTCTAGAGCCCATAAGCCTCCTGCAGGCAAAAGGACCCAGAGCCCACCCCTCCCCCAGGAAGGGTCCTCCAATAGCTGTCAACAAGCCTGATGAGCTGACGTGTGTAACATACGAAGAGGGACAAGGGAGCAGCCTCTCCTCCTCCAGAGGGTGGGATCAGCACTTCCTAAGGGAAAGTGTGGGTCACCAGGACGAGGAGCTTGAAGGGGGGCTGGGGAACAGGAGAAAAGGATTCAGTGGGAACAAGAAAGGGAGGCAGGAAGGAGGGATGCCTGCTGTAGTGAAGAGGAGTGGTTGTGTTCTCCCAAAGAAAACATCTGTGGGGAACAATCTAATGAGTAAATTGGATTAAGTCACAACCTTTGCCCCTTTTTCTATACCGAGCAGGTAAATCAACCTGTCGCATCCGTAATGGTCCTGGGCGGATTTTGCCTGAGGAAGACCAGCAAGGAAGGAGGTCCTAGAGAAAAAGGGGTAATTCATGGTCATGTCATCATTCAGAGTCTTCCATCCATGGCAAAGCATGGGCCTTCTGTGGAGGAGAGCTGGAGACCTGGGTATCACTAGCTGCAGGGGCGGGAGGTGGGGGGACCTAGAGTGCAGCGGCAGCCAAGACACCCCACGCCCAGGAGTGAGAGGAGCAACACTGCACGTCCTGACGTTCCCTAGCTACAGCAGACTGACAACGAACACCCTGGAGAGAGGAGAAGGGTGCAGCTCCTGCCACGCAGGAGCTACACGGCTGACTCCTACGGTTGTTCTCTCTCCCCTCTGTTTGCTCCTTTGTAGTAAAGAGCTCTGAAGTCCTTAAAACAAAAAGGGTATTTGCTGATTCACAGAGCCAGAAAGTAGAATGATGTCTGCCAAGGGCTGGGAGAAGGGGCAATAAGAAATTGTTGTTTAATGGGTATACAGTTTCAGTTTTGCAAGATGAGAAGAACTCTGGAGATGGATGGTGGTGATGGTGGCACAACAGTGTGAATGTACTTCAGGCTACGGGTTGGTACACATAAGCATGGTTAAGATGGTAAATTTTATGTTACGTGTGTTGTACCAC
Organism: Stenella coeruleoalba; assembly: GCF_951394435.1. Classification (NCBI taxonomy): domain Eukaryota; kingdom Metazoa; phylum Chordata; class Mammalia; order Artiodactyla; family Delphinidae; genus Stenella; species Stenella coeruleoalba. The sequence goes on from NC_137164.1 coordinate 17,318,128, forward strand.
GATTTTTAAAAATTAATGGTATTTGCTAATCTTCAGGGTCAATAAAGAAAAAAGAAGGGTAACCAGGTGGATATGTCCCACTTCACAGCTAATTTTGAGATGAGAGACCTAAGGGAAAGAAGGAGTGCTAGCAATTGCTAAAAGGAAAGAAAAGTAGATTCTATCCCAGGAGCCTGAAGCAGAGAAGAAGAAGAAAAAAAATAAGAGGCAGGATGAGCCTCTGAATTGGCCTTGGGGCTTAACAGTAGAAGAGCCTTGAGTGATGCGGAGGTGACATACTCCTCCAGGCCCACTCCATAAAAAGGCTGTCCCCTCACTCTTCATTGTCTTTTCCAAACCACTGCTGTTCTGTCTTTCCTCGAGAGCCTCTTCCTTTGAAGCATGTGCGTCTATCATGTAATACCATCCTTTTCCATCCACTCCCCCAGTGCGTCTGAAGGCCTTGGCATCTGGCTCCAAGGTCTTTCTCGCCCCTGGACTCCTGCCAGCATCTGGGTAACTTCAGTGTTCTCCTTGATGACTCGGCCAATCCAATTTCCCAAGTACTCGGCAAATGACAGGCACTATACCAGTAGCTTCACGTCGTTTTCTATAACCCTCACAACAAACCAAAAGCTTGGCTATAGCACCCCTATTTAGAGATAACAGGGGCTGGGATGCTAAACCATGCTGGTCAGACTCCCAAGTTCATGCTCTCCTCTCTTTCCAGCCCTGCGTCAGAATGCAACTAAAACATAAACCTGAAGATCCTGCCCTCTATCCATGTACTCTTGCCTCGCTACCTCTCCCACTAAACCTCTTCCTCTGCCTCACCAAACATCCAACTCCTCAATCCCTGCCTTTTCTCCCAGTTAATCAACCCTTCCTGACACTTCTTCCTTCCATACCTGTGGCCAGAGAAAAGGCCAGGAAAACCCCTGTGAGACTGTTTCTTTGGCCCAATGCCCACGTTATGAACCCTCTCCCTTTGATCACCAGACTACTGATTAAATTAGTAAAATCCTCTAGGCCTACAATTGTAAGCAATGTTATGATGGTGATGTAAGTGCTGGTTTGAACTTATAATAAGTGTGTTAGACTGGTTGGGACCAAGTAGAGAGAAAACAGCTGACGGCAGGTGGCAACTGATAAGAACCATGGCTACTCCCAGTTAGCCCCGTAAAAACGACGCCCTGTGCTTCTTCCTGGGGCTCTTGGTCTAACAGGAGCACTCTCACCATTATGTCACTCCTGGCATCCACTAAAAGACAGGCTGTCTCCCTCCATCCTGAAGACAGTGACTCAGCACTCTAGGGGTCCCACGGGTGGCTGGAAAAAATCCTCACTCCCCTTACCATCCATCAACATATACTCACCACTATGGGTGATAAAATGTATTCTTCAATAGAGACCTCCCTTCCCTCTTCTCCAGCACCAAAGTTTGCAGGGGGAGTTGAGAAGTGAATTCAGTGGACTTCTGTTGTTTAATGTGAAAGCATATTTATGCCTGTGTATTCTTTGTCCTTAGGCATACCAAAAATGTAAAAGTATATGAGACATACTCATAACAAGTTCTGAACACTTGGTCATCAACAATACAGACAATAACACTTGGTCATTCACATCAACATCTTCATCAACATTTCCGTTCTCTTGTCCCGTTGTCCTGACCTGTCACCTCTCCCCAACAATCCCCAGCAGCTCTCTGATTTCCCCAGTTCTGAGTGTTCTGGTACTACAGGAGAGACTCTCAAAGCACTGTTGATTATCTAAATTACAAATTTAAGAGCTCCAACCTCAGCTCTGCCCTAAATATTCCTCTATTGTTTTTCCCTATAGCAGCACTTCCAAAGCTGCTCCGTGTTCTTTGAGTCCCCTACCCCAACCCCAGCCCCTAACTTCCAAACAAAACAGTTATCCACAACTTCCATGCTTTCCACCTTTCAGGTTTTATTTCCACTCATCTTCCCCATGTCTTTCTTGTCCAAAAAGAAAAGTATCCTACTCCTTTCCAGGGCCAGTCACTCCTGCATCTTGACCCCATCCTTGTTTTCCTCTTCTAGGATGTTTCATCAGTTACGGAGCTTTTTCCATCCAACCAATCAATCAATAACGCCAGCCTTCCCTCAATTCCACCTACTCCTCAAACCACCGCCCTGTACGCCCTTGCATTCACCACCAAGCCTATCTGTGGTCCTCAGGCCCTCAGCCACCTCACCTCCCATTCATTCCTCAACTCAACTCCCCATGAGTTAGAATCTAACTAATCTAATCTAATCTAACTTTTTCCCAGGCAAAGGTAAAAAATTTCCTACTTGTCAAACCCAGTCTTCAGTTCTCATCCAACTCTCCTTTCTGAAGTGACAGCACAGCCAGGAGGTGATACCAAGTGGGATTAACAGCAGGAATCCTGCAGTCAGTGGTCTGGGTGCAGTTGGTTTCCACCCTATTACAAACTCTTTGACCTTGAGTTGAATTACTTAGCTGCACATCAATTTCCTCATCCCTAAAATGGAGAATGTGCTAATAGTAGCTCCTAGCATTTAAGGCTGATTAGCTAGCTTAGTCAATGAAGAGGTGCAATCTGAGATCATGGAAAGCCAGACTGGGAGTCAGGGGAACAGGGATTTAATCCCAGCTACAGAATCTTTGTAATAACAAGATCTCTGTAATAACAAGATCTCTTTTAAATAAACTGGGTGATCATGAAAGTGCTTTCTGGCCCTAAACACTTCTACAAGACATTAAACAGTTTGGCAATAATTTGAGAAAATGTACAAATGAGTACGAAATGAACAACACATGTAATAAGGGATCCGTGGAAAGGGAAGAATACTGTGAGCAGGATAGTTGAAGGAGGTTAAACAGGTAGAACTTCAAGGGACCCTGAAAGACAGGGAGGATTTTGATCAATGTAAAAGAGGGGGAAAAGACTTCGGAGTTTGAGAAGCAAAATGACAAAGGCATAGAGTGATTTAAGGTACACCAGGAAGATCTCCCCAACAAGGATATCTTCCCCATGACTTTTCAATAGGTTCTGAATGTCAGTTAATGGTTTTGAAGTTATTGTTAGACCACAAATAAGTTCTTATTTATAACTGATAAAAATGAACGTGACCTATCCTGTGCAGCCATTTAAGGTAATTTGTAGAAGAAGGATTAATGAAGGATGTACACCAAGGTATTAATGGTGGTTGTCTCTAGACAATGACTTTTATTATGTTTATCTGTATTTTCTAAAATGAACATGAATTGTTATTTATGACCAGAAAGAATAAGAGCATATTTAAGCTTTTAAATGCAATTAAGGAGGTGGTGACATCTTAAACTATTAACAATAAAGGGGGCTTCCCTGTTGGCGCAGTGGTTAGGAATCCACCTGCCAATGCAGGGGACACGGGTTCGAGCCCTGGTCCGGGAAGATCCCACATGCCGCAGAGCAACTAAGCCCGTGCACCACAACTACTGAGCCTGTGCTCTAGAGCCCGTGAGCCACAAATACTGAGCCTGCGTGCTGCAACCACTGAAGCCCGCACGCCTAGAGCCCATGCTCCGCAACAAGAGAAGCCACCGCGATGAGAAAACCGCGCACCGCAACAAAAAGTAGCTCCCACTCGCCACAACTAGAGAAAGCCTGCATGCAGCAACGAAGACCCAACACAGCCAAAAATAAAAATAAATAAATCTTTTAAAAAAAACAATAAAGGGAGACATTGCTCGACAGATGGCTGGGACTCAGTTGAAGTCATAGACATGCCAGGGGCATTGAAAGAATTGTTGCAAGTGGGAGTAGCAAAGCATTGGCAATAGTCTTTGCCGTGTTCCTAATTTGCCCCTGTAACAGTATATTTTAACATCTTAAAGCCCGTTTTATTATTTTTACACCCACTTTTATTTCTAGTACCCAAAAAGATTCAGAGATTTTATTAATTACAAAAGATCTCTTTTTAAGTACTGATACATAAAGGATAATGCAACTACTCATTCTTTTTTGGTGCTTTTTCAATGACAAATGTCTGTCAGTTATTCCTCCTTACTCTCAGATTTGGGGTACCCTGGAGTAGTTAATGGAGTTCTGAGGAGTGAAAGTTTGGGCAAGACGACTCATATGGATAAGCACGATGGGGATCATTTTTTATATACGTTAAGTTGTATTTTTAATTCATTCTCTCCTATAAATCAGGTTTTCTACAGCCTTTCCACCGTTATGCCCTCAGAGAAAGGGGAAAAGCAACTCCTTCTGCAGAAAGGACATAACTTAGAAATATTTCCTACCAACCAGAAGGGGAAATTAAACTTTCCAGTGAATGGTGACTTCAAAATAAGAGACATAAGCAGGGAGACAGGTAAGGCATGGTTTCTTTGCCTTGGGCCTAACTCTCAAAGTAAGAGGTTGTTAGGTAAAAGTTGAGGGGAAAGTCAAAAGTAGAGAGGTTTCTGCCCCCGTTTCCTGTTGGGACTCCAAGAAGAAACCTCACCCCAGAATAACTTCCTCACCAGTATGGAGGTGTCTCCCGGGAGGGAAAATGGTATGATGAGAGGAAGGTCTGAGGTAGCACCCCAAGGTCTTCCTCAGCTCCCTTGTGGCATGGAAGGGATCCAGAAATTCCCATGTGCCCCATGGAGGGCTTCCTGGGGATTTCCAAGGAGGTTGCCAGGGCAAAAGTGAAAAGATCCTATAGCCGAGGCCCACAGAACAAACCACCCAGTCAGGAAATAAATGAGAATCCCAACAGACCACAGGAGTGCGTATAGTGTCAACAAGAGATGAGGTGGGTCAGGTCATCTAGGGAAGACCAACCACCAGGGCCCAACCAGAATAAGAGAGAGGCCCAGGTTCATCAGAAGCAGATGCCAGCAGATGGTCAGCGACCTGCAGAGAAGTGACACTGGTGTGGAGAACAGAAGGCAGCACAAAGGCCTAAGTCTCTGCATAGACCTTGAGGTCACTTAATACCAGTGGTGCTCCAATATATGTTTAATAACAGACTCTCCAGAGAGGAAAAGCCCTGGTTTGTAGCATTTAGAGATTTTCTTGGTGTAAATACTGCCACCAAGGAAGATTTCACCTTTGCACCATTGAACTTAGAGTTGGGAAGAGATGAGGTTCATAGAAGCATACAATTTTATAGTATTTCCACTTACAGATACAAGAGACATAACTTCAGTAACATAGATAACAGTAAAATATAGTCAAATAATTAGGAAGTGATGAGTTTTGAGTATTACCTTTCTTGTCAGTATTATTTCTTTAATTGTAAGTTTGCATAACTTAGTTATTAATAAAGACTGTATTTAAAAACTGACTTACAAAATTCCCCAGGATTTAACAATCAGTTCTGGTAAGCCAGTGCAAGCCAGCTAGAGCATGCCACTGCTTAAGAAACCCTGCCCATTTTCTCCAAATATCATCTTGGAGAGGTATAGGGTTAGTGGAAGAAAAATCAAACAACTGGGTCATTTACCCAAATAAATTAAATTATCATTAATTAATAAATGTCAGTATCTACTACTACCTCCACCACCATCGTTTCCAATGTGAAGGCTGGAGAAGAAAATGAAATCAGTTACAAAAAAATTAAAGAAACTATATTTTCCTTGTACATCTCCATTTTGGTGTGTGTCAATTAAAAATTCTGTACCCAGTAATGGAAGGAATGACAGTAGCTTATGTGGGTGTAGGTTTATTGTTCTCACATAACAGAGTCAAGCTTATACTTCATGGTCACAAAATGGCTGCACCAGCTCCAAGCAATACATTTGCAGACAAGCCAAGATAAAGGGGCAAGAAGTCCAGCAGTTTCTGTACTCTTCTATCAGGAGCACAAAAACTTTCCCCAGGAATCTGCCTTCTCTTGCCCCTCCCCACTCACTTCCTCCCAGTGGACTTAGGCTGCTTAAGTCTTACTGGTCAGAACTAGGTTACTCAGCCATCCCTACCTGCAAGGGAGACTGGGAAAGATATCCCAATTGGCTTAGACCAGTCAAGATCCACTGCCCGGGATAGGGTATGTTGCTGCCAATAATGAACAAAATCGGGTTCTGTTAGCAAGGAAGAAGGGGGTGATGGAGAACAGGCAAGCTGGAAGCAAGTCTGGCACAACTTAAGTCAGTATTTCTAACCCCAATGCACACAGCAAAGAGGAAGGATTATTTTAAATGGAAAAGAGCCAAGATTTGGCATTTGTTTTGCCAGAGCTTAAGATGGAAATGCAGGAAGAGCCTGGCAGTATCTCTCATATCTAATCAGAGGTTATTAGGGGTGCAAACAGAAGGGAATGCTTGGAGGGCTTAGCCGCCTGAGCAGTGGCCCCCTCAGACTCCTAGAGGAAGCTTTCCTTTTCGCCACTTCAAGAGCAGGAAATGGGGGTAAAGAAAATGAAGTTCAATGTTAAAGAGGTTTCCCCATCAGGGAAAATTAGGGAATAATAGATTCTTGTTGCTTAATACTTTAGGATGCTCAGAGCTTTTACCAAGCAGTGCTTTCCAGGGACCTGAGTCCCACTTGCTCTTTGCTAAGTACACACTTCAGGTGTCACTCACAAAGCTGGGGAGAGCAGCAGGACTGAGAAGGAAAGTGAAAAGGTCCTTCTTTCCCTGCCTCTGATGAACCTCTAGACTACCTAAGGTTAATTACTTTTATGGTTGGGGCTTATTCCGTGGGAAAGGAGCTAAATGACTAAACGTCTGTGGGCACTGAGTCACACAGCCCATCTGCAAATGGAGCCTGCCCTACTGTGACTGGGTGCCTGACTCTCATTGGCCAATTGTAGGAATCATACTAGATCCAGGAAAAAGACAAGTCATAGATGCTCAGGACAGGGTCCAAGGTGGGCGAAAGACTAACTCCTAGACAGGACTTAAATTAAAAGTTCCACAGTAGCTTTTCTGATATAAAATGTAGGCCCTTTAGTTGAACAAGTTGAATAAATAATTTCAAGCACAAAAGATCTGAGATTCATCTGTCCACACTGTAAAAATTACAGGTGTGAATTAAGTTCCTTCTTCTAGTGTAGCATAGACAGTGCTTTTCCCCTCTTATATAGTGTTAACTCGTTTAAAGAACATGTACACAACAGGTTTTTGAATTTTTCATTTCCCATGTTTCTTTTCTTTTTTTCTTTTTTTTTTTTTTGCAGTACGCGGGCCTCTTACCATTGTTGCCTCTCCCGTTGCGGAGCACAGGCTCCAGACGTGCAGGCCCAGGGGCCATGGCTCACGGGCCCAGCTGCTCTGCGGCATGTGGGATCCTCCCAGACCGGGGCACGAACCATGCCCCCTGCATCGGCAGGCGGACCCTCAACCACTGCGCCACCAGGGAAGCCCCTCCCATGTTTCTTAATCAAAGTTCTCTCCTTGAACTCTTTATCTGTGGAAAGAAAAAAAAAAAGTTGCTGCCTCTTTAAACAAGTACTCAGGCCTGAAAATGTTAACTAATTTCATTTTCTTGATAAAGTCTGTCTGTGATCAGAACTGAGTCATACCAAAAATACTTTTACAAGATTTGACCTTTTACTTAAATCCCACATTGAGATAATATACTTAAAATGGTTATCAATAAGACCTTTGTTTTTAAAAGCACATTTAAAATAAATCACTTTTTAAAAGGAGAAAACTGTTTTCAATAAAGTTCTTTACAGGCAATCAGTTTGAAAGTATGTTTGCTCTTTTATTTTCTTTATATATAAATTATGCCCAAGACTGCCATGATAATAGTACTATACAAACTATACTTTACCTTTGTATTTACTTCTTGTCAGAATAAGCTCTACAAATTAATCTGTTTCTAGAGTGCTTTATGACCAGCAAGCCCCAGGGTAAAAACAATGCAAGCTGCCACAAATTTTTACTGTTAATGAGAAAAACCGAGTCCAATTATATGAGGATAATTAATTCTTAATTCCTTCTGACAAAGAGTGTTCTTGAAGTAAAAAAAATTTTACTCAATTATAACAAAGTTTTATCATTTAGAAAAGTTTTGAAAACAGACTTTTTGCTTGAGTCCCTGAGCAAAGTGACACTGCGTTACCTAAATACGGCTAATTACTAGGATTGGCTTCCTGTATGTTTTAATCACCTAATTCTTTTGTCATCAAACTCCTGTTGCCCCTTAAAATGCTGGGAACTTACTAGATAGATATATTATCTAAAAATTATCCATTCCAAAACTGATATTTCTCACATTTCCTATTTTTCTCCCTTGGGCTTAGCCCTCTAGCCCATCCATGTTAGAGGCTGTTTATGAATGGCAGAGTTTACATTTCCCTTGGTGATTTACTGTTAACGTCCTAGAGGAGTAAAATTCCGATCTGAGCAAACACAAGCCTGGAAAGAAAATAATCTTGGAACGAAATCATTATACATATATTTATTTTTGTTTGTTTGATACATAAATTTAATCCAAATCACCATGAAATGAGCTTGCTACTTCTAGAGTTGCTATGGTTAAGTGCAGGATTTTTGAAAATTGGACCTCATAGGGTATTTGTCGGATTTCTCCTCCTTGACCCCTCCCACCATGGCCTGGGTAAGGAAGCACAGGATGAGGCCCCAGAGTCCAGAGTGGGGTTGGAAAAAGTATTTATTTCAAGGGCCTAGAAATAAGAAGAGTTAGAAACGAGTCGGGAGTGGAAGAAACTGAAAATCTCATCAACCCAAAGGGGCAAGCACAAAGCTGGAAAGAAAAGACAAAGGTCAAGTTTGAGATATTAGTTGAATGGGCATAAAGAACAGTCCAGGAGAAGGTCTGGAACAAGGTGGGCACACTTGTACCAGCAGCAAAGGAAATGACATGGGTGGGAGAGGGATCAGGTGACCAAGGAGGGAGTCTGGTTTGAAGGTACAAAGGACAGCAATAAGAAAGACCATAGACTTCAAGTAAAGCCAGTCTTTCTCTTTAGTCTTTCTTTTGGACCAGTTACTGGTCCAAAGACCTCTGAGAAGGTTTACCACAGAAATAACACCACTACAGCATATGTTGCCTCCCAGTTAATTGCATTAAGAAGTTAGGAGCTATATTTTCACCCCTCTGGCATAAGCCACCTCTGAAAGAAAGAGCCCCTCACCCAGAAAGCCTATCCCACCCAACAGGTATTTCCCTGCACTGTGGCCCAAATAACTCCACCAAGTGGATCAAGCTGTAATCTTTTGACAGACTTGTCTCTCAGTCAAATTCTCAGATGAAGAAAGCTGACAATACAAAACCCAGAAGGCATAATATGGAGGTGAGTCAGCTCAAGCAGGCTTCTCTGAGACAACCCAAGTTAGATGAAGAGAATAAAAAAAAAAAAACCCACAGGATTTTTTTAAGCTATGATTCACGCAGAAACTCTGGTCTGACTGTTACTTTTGAGGTGGGTAAACCATTTAGAGACTTTATGGAGTGGATATAAGCACCTTCTATAGAGAAAAAGAGCGTCATCTTTTCATAGAACAGAGAAAGAACTCTTATCATTTCCTGATGTCAGGACAGCAATATAAAGTATATACTCTAAATTGTTAAATGAAGTGGAGGAAAGATCTATGGATCAATATAACTCTTCAAGAAAAACATGTGAAATAAATAACTTTATTACAACTTTCCCATGCCTTTCCTTTTACTGAAGTCTAAAAGTATGATCATATCCATCAAGTAATATCCATACATATGAATGAAATTGAATTGTAAATTATATATTCCTACAATCTTGTGGATACTGTGATGGAAAAAATTATGTGTCAACTTGACTCGGCGGGCCACAGAGTGCCCAGATATTTGATCAAAGATTATTCTGAGTGTGTCTGTGCGGGTGTTTCTGGATGAGATTAACATTTGAATGGGTAGACTGAGTAAAGCAGATTGCACTCACTACTGTGAGTAGGCCCCATCCAACTAGTTGAAGGACAGAATAGAACAAAAGGGATGAGTAAGAGAGAATTCTTTCTGCCTGACTGCCTTCAAGCTGAGATATCAGTTTTTTCCTCTCTCCAGACTTGAAATGAAACATCATCTCAAGCCTGCCAGCCTTCAGACTAAAACTACATCACCGGCACTCCTGAGTCCCCAGTTTGCAAGCTCAGCTTGCAGATCTTGGGACCTCTAAGCCTCCACAATCACATAAGCCAAATATATATATATATATATATATATATATATATATAAAAAATATACACACACACACACACATCCTGTTTCTTTGGAGAACCCTAATACAGATGCTTCTATAAATTTTATAGCAAACTTGTGTAAAATATAAAGATATATCAAGTAGTCTTAGTTGTTTGCCTCTCCCCTTGACCCACAGCCATATGTCCTGCTCTGGCAGTAACTCAAAGAATGATCTGGGGTAAAAGGCACACACAGACTTAAAAGGAAATAAGTCCCCACTGACACCGCCATATTCAGAGCTGCCAGATTCAGTCAGGGCCATTTACATCTAAATCTACCACCTTCATACAGCCTTCTGGAAGCAGGCTGCTTTAAACAACATAATTTCTAAGGAGAGACTGAGAGGGGAAGGGAGGAGTGATGCTTTGGGCCCACCGTCTGGTATATACTGTAACTATAACTGTACACCTCCCCTCTTAGTGGCCCCACCGATTTAATGAAAGAATGAAGGCAGACTGATCTGGTTTGCAGGGTCTTAGAGGACTTGACTCAACACATTATATCAATGTAACAACAAGCATGTCTCAGCCAAGATCAAAGTGTAAATAAGAGCAAAACTTTCATACTGATTTGAAATTTCCATTCACCAGAATTCTGGAGCAAGGGTAGCATATGCTCACAAGAAAACCCGCCTGAGCTAGGGAGTACACATTCCAGAGGAGACCAGTGTGTGGTGTGGGAGAGCACAGGATGGGAGAGCCACCCAGAAGTACACTCTTCGCAGAACAAGAGAGAGATTTTCCCAGTTGTCCTGAGTACAAAACTGGCAAGAAGGAAAGAGATGCAAAGGGAATTTTTAGGAAGCTTTCTGTATGGTTTCACTACGTGAAATCCCTATACTGCAATATTTTTAAAGTAAACCTTAGGGTAAATATTTACATTATGCTTCAAGGTTTCTCGAATTAGACTGTTGTTGAAAGTTGCACTTACAAGAGATTAGACCTATACAAGGAAGCCTGGCTTTATGTGAGTTTCATTTAGGCAAAGTCCATCTTCAGATTTCAACATATTTCCCAAGCCCCTTTCAGTGCAGACCTTTCCTCTTATTATAACAACTTACGATCCACAATAAGCAGAATGTGGAAAGACTGAGCTTTGGTGAAATCTTAGCTTATTTTTATGACTGTTAGTATCCTGTGGCATAAGCATCCATCAATTAACTCTAAAAAAGCAACTTGGGATGTGTCCAATATTTTGACTCCAGGCGTGGCTCTAAGTTTCTTCCATAATATCCCAGATCAACAGTAAGGTTACATAGACCCTATATAGCACATGTAGAGAAGGCAACAAATACCAGCTCCAATTATATTCTCATCACCTAGGAAGACTAGAAAATGTTTTACAATAAAAAAGGAACACAACGGCTTCCCTGGTGGCGCAGTGGTTGAGAGTCCGCCTGCTGATGCAGGGGACACGGGTTCGTGCCCCGGTCCGGGAAGATCCCACATGCTGCTGAGCAGCTGGGCCCGTGAGCCATGGCCGCTGAGCCTGCGCGTCCGGAGCCTGTGCTCCGCAACGGGAGAGGCCACAGCAGTGAGAGGCCCGCATACCAAAAAAAAAAAAAAAAAAAAGGAGCACAAAATGTCACCACTCTGAATTATGCCACAAAAGGCACCATAAAGAGAAATCAGACACTACTATAGTGTAATATCTTAGGGGACAGATTCTAAAACCAATGCTTAGGGCTAAAATTACATGATCAAAATGACCCTTGGGAACCCTCTTGCACTGTTGGTGGGAATGTAAATTGATACAGCCACTATGGAGAACAGTACGGAGGTTCCTTAAAAAACTAAAAATAGACCCAGCAATCTCACCACTGGGCATATACCCTGAGAAAACCATAATTCAAAAAGAATCATGTACCACAATGTTCATTGCAGCTCTATTTACAATAGCCAGGACACGGAAGCAACCTAAGTGTCCATCAGCAGATGAATGGATAAAGAAGATGTGGCACATATATACAATGGAATATTATTCAGCCATAAAAAGAAACGAAATTGAGTTATTTATAGTGAGGTGGATGGACCTAGAGTCTGTCATACAGAGTGAAGTAAGTCAGAAAGAGAGAAAAAAAAACGGTTCTGATGAACCTAGGGGCAGGACAGGAATAAAGACACAGAAGTAGAGAATGGACTTGAGGACACAGGGAGGGGGAAGGGTAAGCTGGGACGAAGTGAGAGAGTAGCATTGACATATATACACTACCAAATGTAAAATAGATAGCTAGTGGGAAGCAGCCACATAGCACAGGGAGATCAGCTCGGTGCTTTGTGACCACCTAGAGGGGTGGGATAGGGAGAGTGGGAGGGAGGGAGATGCAAGAGGGAAGGGATATGGGGATATATGTATATGTATAGCTAATTCACTTTATTATAAAGCAGAAACTAACACACCATTGTAAAGCAACTATACTCCAATAAAGATGTTTTAAAAAAAAAAAAGACCCTTGAAAATCCCTAAGGAGGGCACCATGTTGGAGAGACACAGTCCCTCAGTTCAGGCCAACACATCCATATTTTCCTCCAAAGGTAGAACAGATGACCATGGTTTTGGTTAAAACCAGAGACCTAACTTCTGTTTAGAGACTATGTGGTAACAACAATATGTTGTACCAATCAACATTAAAATCACTCTCAACACAAGGAAAAGTTCACACCATGAGCAGCACATGGAAACTAAGACAACACAGGGAACGGCAGGCTCTTTTCTATCATCTCCTGTGTGCCCCAAAGCAAGCACTCACTGGTTGGAGTAGGGAGCAAAATTATCTAAGTATAATTGTATTTGTTTAAGCTAAACATACAGTTGATAAGATTCCAATCTAGTCAGAAGAAAAAACACAGTGGGAAAGAAGACACATCGAAGTGAACTTGACCCTAATCAAAGTGTTGAACTTGACCCTACAAATGAAGACCCAGTGTCACTCACAGTAAATCTGCATGAATATTTACTCTTACGAGCAAATACACTTTGTTGAAAGTCCAAAAGATACCAAAATTTCCTTGAATTCTCAGAATTATCCTAAAGGTGGTGAAAAGAGAAACCTCCTCCAGAGTAGAAACTGCCCCAGAAGAGTTTAAGAAAAGCCACACTCGGTCTCCACTGCTTAACAGATAGTTGTGGCCCTATGAAAGCCAGAGGTGACACAACACGACAGACACAAACCATGTTCTAAAAAGGTGAGAAGCTAGAGGAGAACATATCCCAGTTCCAGAGTCAACAGCATGCAATTCATCCAAAGCTTGCTGGAATAAGATGTGCTGTGAACACAGATGATTTTAAACCCCTTGGCTTACAAAGCATTAGAAGCCCAACTTGGACACTGAATAGTCACTCTTCCACGAAAGCCCTTTGGCCACCAATGACCATCCCACCTACTGAAGCATCAGGACAGGAAAACCCAAGGTAGAGGCAGGTGTCTATGTCTGCATTTGAAAGAAGCTGCATAGGGATCTGATTCTGAAGCATCCTCATTTTATGTCCTCTAATTGCCATCAGTCCAGTCCTGCCTAAGAATGCGTTTCCCAAACCAGTCCTTGTCTTTTCCCCTGGGTTAGAGAAGATAAGCCAGAGCAACAATGGGACAGCAGCGATGAGAGGGCAAGGGATGAAGAATTAAGGTCTGAGAGGATAAACAGAGATGGAGGCTGCCACCAGAGAGGCTGAGCTGGGAGCATGACTGCTGCCCTCTGCTGCATCCATCTATTATTCAACAAATACTGATTGAGCATCTATTATGTGCACAGCACTCTGCTGTGCATTTCTTATGTTTGATTGTCTTAAGGGAGGATTGTTTCCAGTGCCCTTTTTCTTGAGGGTCCCTGGTTCACTGGGTGAGTAAGCACCGACTTTTCCTTTCCTTATGACAGGTCACAGTTCTCACCCCACCTTCATGCAATCAGAGGCTCCCAGCCCCGGAGGCAATGAAAGGAAGAGGAGAATTCAGCCATAGCTGTAAGCAAAATTGCCTCAAATATGGTCAGTTTCAAAATCAGAGCAGGGACTGGGTTCACACAGTATTCAGTGGTAAAACAACGCTTCATTTTCACTGCAGATCCCTGGAGGAACATATTTATATCAGAAATTTGAGAACACTTGGATTATTCCCTAGAGCTCAAAAAGGGAAGCCAGTAAGTGTAATGTATAGTATTTCAAGAGATTTTCGAGTTCAGAAATCGAGGACAGAATCTATAAGATTTCAACACAGGTTAACATAAAGCAAGGGTTGTATATGGTTAAGGCCGACTGAGGATCCATTTCTTCTTCTGAGGGAAGAAAGATGCCTGCAGTCCAGTTGCCATTTCTCAAAAAGACTATATCCTGCCTGCAGTTAAGGAATTGAAGAAATCGTTGTTCCTAAGCCACAGGATTCATCTTTTCCTTGATCTGCAAAAGTATGCCCATCTGTGACAATGCAGATTTGGGCAGTTAGAAAACAAGATCAAAGACAAGGAAATCCCAGCCACTGTTTTCTGCAAGCTATCCTCAAGACTGAGACCAAGGTCTTTGCTCTCCTTGACATTGTTTATTGATCTTTCTGTTCTATCAAAAACTATATTTATTAAAAGAAAAGTAAAATAACAATGAGCATTGATAAGCTAATGTCCTGATGTACCTGTACTTGTGTGAGACAAAGCTGATACCAGATGATTTAAAAGTACCCGGGGCTTCCCTGGTGGCTCAGTGGTTAAGAATCAGCCTGCCAATGCAGGGGGCACGGGTTCGAGCCCTGGTCCAGGAATATCCCACATGCCATGGAGCAACTAATCCCATGCACCGCAACTACTGAGACTGCGCTCTAGAGCCCATGAGCCACAACTGGTGAGCCCGCGTGCTGTGACTGCCGAAGCCCATGTGCCTAGAGCCCGTGCTCCGCAACAAGAGAAGCCACTGCAGTGAGAGGCCAGCGCACTGCAACGAGGAGTAGCCCCCACTTGCCACAACTAGAGAAAGCCCGCACGCAGCAACAAAGACCCAACACAGCCAAAAATAAAGAATTATAGGAAGACGGCGGAAGAGTAAGAGGAAGATGGCGGAAGAGTAAGACACGGAGATCACCTTCCTCCCCACAGATACACCAGAAATACATCTACACGTGGAACAACTCCTGCAGAACACCTACTGAATGCTGGCAGAAGACCTCCCAAAAGGCAAGAAACCCCCCACATACCTGGGCAGGGCAAAACAAAAAAGAATAAACAGAGACAAAAGGATAGGGACGGGACCGGCACCAGTGGGAGGGAGCTGTGAAGGAGGAAAAGTGTCCACACACTAGGAAGCCCCTTCGCGGGCGGAGGCTGCGGGTGGCGGAGGGGAAGCTTCCGAGCCACGGAGGAGAACACAGCAACAGGGGTGCGGAGGGCAAAGTGGAGAGATTCCCGCACAGAGGATCGGTGCCGACCAGCACTCACCAGCTCGAGAGGCTTGTCTGCTCACCCCCCAGGACGGGCGGGTCTGGGAGTTGAGGCTCGGGCTTTGGCCGGAGCGCCAGGAGAGAACTGGGATTGGCGGCGTGAACACAGCCTGAAGGGGGCTAGTGCACCACAGCTAGCCGGGAGGGAGTCCGGGGAAAAGTCTGGAGCTGCCGAAGAGGCAAGAGACTTTTTCTTCCCTCTTTGTTTCCTGGTGCGCGAGGAGAGGGGATTAACAGCGCTGCTTAAAGGAGCTCCAAAGACGGGAGCGAGCCGCGGCTAAAAGTACGGACCCCAGAGACGGGCATGAGACGCTAAGGCTGCTTCTGCCGCCACCAAGAAGCCTGTGTACGAGCACAGGTCACTGTCCACACCCCTCTTACGGGGAGCCTGTGCAGCCAGCCACTGCCAGGGTCCCAGGACCCAAGGACGACTTCCGCGGGAGAAAGCTCGGCGCGCCTCAGGCTGCTGCAACGTCACGTCCGCCTCTGCCGCCGCAGGCCCGCCCCGCACTACGTGCCCCTCCCTCCGCCCCCGCCCCCCCGCCCCTCCCCCCCCCCCCCCGGCCTGAGTGAGTAAGAGCCCACGAATCAGCGGCTCCTTTAACCCCGTCCTGTCTGAGCGAAGAACAGACGCCCTCCAGCGACCTACACACAGAGGCGGGTCCAAATCCAAAGCTGAGCCCCTGGGAGCTGTGAGAACAAAGAAGAGAAAGGGAAATCTCTCCCAGCAGCCTCAGAAGCAGCGGATTAAAGCTCCACGATCAACTTGATGTACCCTGCATCTGTGGAATACCTGAATAGACAACCAATCATCCCAAATTGAGGAGGTGGACTTTGAGAGCAAGATTTATGATTTTTTCCCCTTTTCCTCTTTTTGTGAGTGTGTATGTGTATGCTTCTGTGTGAGATTTTGTCTGTATAGCTTTGCTTCCACCATTTGTCCTAGGGTTCCATCCGTCCTTTTTTTAAAAAAATTTTTTTCTTTTTTTTAATAATTATTTTTTTATTTTAATAACTTTATTACATTTTGTCGTACTTTATTTTACTTTATCTTCTTTCTTTCTTTTTTTACTTCCTTCCCTTCTTCCTTCCTTCCTCCCTTCCTCCCTCCCTCCCTCCCTCCTTGCTTTCTTTCTTTCGTTCTTTCTTTCTTTCTTTCTACTTCTACTAATTCTTTCTTTCTACTTTTTCTCCCTTTTATTCTGAGCCATGTGGATGAAAGGCTCTTGGTGCTGCAGCCGGGAGTCAGTGCTGTGCCTCTGACGTGGGAGAGCCAACTTCAGGACACTGGTCCACAAGAGACCTCCCAGCTCCACATAATATCAAACGGCGAAAATCTCCCAGAGATCTCCATCTCAACACCAGCACCCAGCTTCACTCAACGACCAGCAAGCTACAGTGCTGGACATCCTATGCCAAACAACTAGCAAGACAGGAACACAACCCCACCCATTGGCAGAGAGGCTGCCTAAAATCATAAGTCCACAGACACCCCAAAACACACCACCAAACGTGGACCTGCCCACCTGAAAGACAAGATCCAGCCCCATCCACCAGAACACAGGCACTAGTCCCCTCCACCAGGAGGCCTACACAACCCACTGAACTAACCTTAGCCACTGGGGACAGACACTGAAAACAATGGGAACTACGAACCTGCAGCCTGCAAAAAGGAGACCCCAAACACAGTAACATAAGCAAAATGAGAAGACAGAAAAACACACAGCAGATGAAGGAGCAAGATAAAAACCCACCAGACCTAAGAAATCAAGAGGAAATAGGCAGTCTACCTGAAAAAGAATTCAGAATAATGATAGTAAAGATGATCCAAAATCTTGGAAATAGAATAGACAAAATGCAAGAAACATTTAACAAGGACCTAGAAGAACAAAGGTGAAACAAACAATGATGAAGAACACAATAAATGAAATTAAAAATACTCTAGATGGGATCAATAGCGGAATAACTGAGGCAGAAGAACGGATAAGTGACCTAGAAGGTAAAATAGTGCAAATAACTACTGCAGAGCAGAATAAAGAAAAAAGAATGAAAAGAACTGAGGACAGTCTCAGAGACCTCTGGGACAACATTGAACGCACCAACATTCGAATTATAGGTGTTCCAGAAGAAGAGAGAAAAAGAAAGGGACTGAGAAAATATTTGAAGAGATTATAGTTGAAAACTTCCCTAATATGGGAAAGAAAATAGTTTGTCAAGTCCAGGAAGCACAGAGAGTCCCATACAGGATAAATCCAAGGAGAAATACACCAAGACACATATTAATCAAACTGTCAAAAATTAAATACAAAGAAAACATATTAAAAGCAGCAAGGGAAAAACAACAAATAACACACAAGGGAATCCCCATAAGGTTAACAGCTGATCTTTCAGCAGAAACTCTGCAAGCCAGAAGAGAGTGGCAGGACATATTTAAAGTGATGAAGGAGAAAAACCTGCAACCAAGATTACTCTACCCAGCAAGGATCTCATTCAGATTTGATGGAGAAATTAAAACCTTTACAGACAAGCAAAAGCTTAGAGAGGTCAGCACCACCAAACCATCTTTACAACAACTGCTAAAGGAACTTCTCTAGGCAAGATACACAAGAGAAGGAAAAGACCTACAATAACAAACCCAAAACAATTAAGAAAATGGGAATAGGAACATACATATCAATAATTACCTTAAATGTAAATGGACTAAATGCTCCCACCAAAAGACACAGATTAGCTGAATGGATACAAAAACAAGACCAATATATTTGCTGTCTACAAGAGACCCACTTAAGACCTAGAGACACATACAGACTGAAAGTAAGGGGATGGAAAAAGGTATTTCATGCAAATGGAAACCAAAAGAAAGCTGGAGTAGCAATGCTCATATCAGACAAAATAGACTTTAAAATAAAGACTATTACAAGAGACAAAGAAGGACACTACATAATGATCAAGGGATAGATCCAAGAAGAAGATATAACAATTGTAAATATTTATGCACCCAACATAGGAGCACCTCAATACATACGGCAAATGCTAACAGCCATAAAAGGGGATATCGACAGTAACACATTCATAGTAGGGGACTTTAACACCCCACTTTCACCAATGGACAGATCACCCAAAATGAAAATAAATAAGGAAACACAAGCTTTAAATGATACATTAAACAAGATGGACTTAATTGATATTTATAGGATATTCCATCCAAGAACAACAGAATACACATTTTTCTCAAGTGCTCATGGAACATTCTCCAGGATAGATCATATCTTGGGTCACAAATCAAGCCTTGGTAAATTTAAGAAAATTGAAATTGTATCAAGTATCTTTTCCAACCACAACGCTATGAGACTAGATATCAATTACAAGAAAAGACCTGTAAAAAATTCAAACACATGGAGGCTAAACAATACACTACTTAATAACGAAGTGATCACTGAAGAAATCAAAGAGGAAATAAAAAAATACCTAGAAACAAATGACAATGGAGACACGACGACCCAAAATCTATGGGATGCAGCAAAAGCAGTTCTAAGAGGGAAGTTTATAGCAATACAATCCTATCTTAAGAAACAGGAAACATCTCGAATAAACCACCTAACCTTGCACCTAAAGCAATTACAGAAACAAGAACAAAAAAAACCCCAAAGTTAGCAGAAGGAAAGAAATCATAAAAATCAGGTCAGAAATAAATGAAAAAGAAATGAAGGAAACGATAGCAAAGATCAGTAAAACTAAAAGCTGGTTCTTTGAGAAGATAAACAAAATTGATAAACCATTAGCCAGATTCATCAAGAAAAAAAGGGAGAAGACTCAAATCAATAGAATTAGAAATGAAAAAGGAGAAGTAACAACTGATACTGGAGAAATACAAAAGATCATGAGAGATTACTACAAGCAACTCTATGCCAATAAAATGGACAACCTGGAAGAAACGGACAAATTCTTAGAAATGTACAACCTGCCAATACTGAATCAGGAAGAAATAGAAAATATGAACAGACCAATCACAAGCACTGAAATTGAAACTGTGATTAAAAATCTTCCAACAAACAAAAGCCCAGGACCAGATGGCTTCACAGGCAAATTCTATCAAACATTTAGAGAAGAGCTAAAATCTACCCTTCTCAAATTCTTCCAAAATATAGCAGAGGGAGGAACACTCCCAAACTCATTCTGCGAGGCCACCATCACCTTGATACCAAAACCAGACAAGGATGTCACAAAGAAATAAAACTATAGGCCAATATCACTGATGAACATAGATGCAAAAATCCTCAACAAAATACTAGCAAACAGAATCCAACAGCACATTAAAAGGATCATACACCATGATCAAGTAGGGTTTATTCCAGGAATGCAAGGATTCTTTAATATACACAAATCAATCAATGTGATAAACCATATTAACAAATTGAAGGAGAAAAACCATATGATCATCTCAATAGATGCAGAGAAAGCTTTTGACAAAATTCAACAGCCATTTATGATAAAACCCTGCAGAAAGTAGGCATAGAGGAACTTTCCTCAGCATAATAAAGGCCATATATGACAAACCCACAGCCAACATCATCCTCAATGGTGAAAAATTGAAAGCATTTCCACTAAGATCAGGAATAAGACAAGGTTGCCCACTCTCACCACTATTATTCAACATAGTTTTGGAAGTTTTAGCCACAGCAATCAGAAAAGAAAAGGAAATAAAAGGAATCCAAATCGGAAAAGAAGAAGTAAAGCTGTCACTGTTTTGCAGATGACATGATACTATACATAGAGAATCCTAAAGATGCTACCAGAAAACTACTAGAGCTAATCAATGAATTTGGTAAAGTAGCAGGATACAAAATTAATGCACAGAAATCTCTTGCATTCCTATACACTAATGATGAAAAATCTGAAAGTGAAATCAAGAAACCACTCCCATTTACCATTGCAACAAAAAGAATAAAATATCTAGGAATAAACCTACCTAAGGAGACAAAAGACGTGTATGCAGAAAATTATAAAACACTGATGAAAGAAATTAAAGATGATACAAATAGTTGGAGAGATATACCATGTTCTTGGATTGGAAGAATCAACATTGTGAAAATGACTCTACTACCCAAAGCAATCTACAGATTCAGTGCAATCCCTATCAGACTACCACTGGTATTTTTCACAGAACTAGAACAAAAAATTTCACAATTTGTATGGAAACACAAAAGACCCCGAATAGCCAAAGCAATCTTGAGAACAAAAAACGGAGCTGGAGGAATCAGGCTCCCTGACTTCAGACTATACTACAAAGCTACAGTAATCAAGACAGTATGGTACTGGCACAAAAACAGAAAGATCAATGGAACAGGATAGAAAGCCCAGAGATAAACCCACGCACATATGGTCACCTTATCTTTGATAAAGGAGGCAGGAATGTACAGTGGAGAAAGGACAGTCTCTTCAATAAGTGGTGCTGGGAAAACTGGACAGCTACATATAAAAGAATGAGATTAGAACACTCCCTAACAGCATACACAAAAATAAGCTCAAAATGGATTAAAGACCTAAATATAAGGCCAGAAACTATAAAACTCTTAGACGAAGACATAGGCAGAACACTCTATGACATAAATCACAAGATCCTTTTTGACCCACCTCCTAGAGAAATGGAAATAAAAACAAAAATAAACAAATGGGACCTAATGAAACTTAAAAGCTTTTCACAGCAAAGGAAACCATAAACAAGACCAAAAGACAACCCTCAGAATGGGAGAAAATATTTGCATATGAAGCAACTGACAAAGGATTAATCTCCAAAATTTATAAGCAGCTCATGCAGCTCAATAACAAAAAACCAAACAACCCAATCCAAAAATGGGCAGAAGACCTAAATAGACATTTCTCCAAAGAAGATATACAGAGTTCCAACAAACACATGAAAGAATGCTCAACATCATTAATCATTAGAGAAATGCAAATCAAAACTACAATGAGATATCATCTCACACCAGTCAGAATGGCCATCTTCAAAAATTCTAGAAACAATAAATGCTGGAGAGGGTGTGGAGAAAAGGGAATCCTCTTGTACTGTTGGTGGGAATGTAAATTGATACAGCCACTGTGGAGAACAGTATGGAGGTTCCTTAAAAAACTACAAATAGAACTACCATATGACCCAGCCATCCCACTACTGGGCATATACCCTGAGAAAACCATAATGCAAAAAGAGCCATGTACCAAAATGTTCATTGCAGCTCTATTTACAATAGCCCAGAGATGGAAACAACCTAAGTGTCCATCATCAGATGAATGGATAAAGAAGATGTGGCACATATATACAATGGAACATTACTCAGCCATAAAAATAAGTCAAATTGAGCTATTTGTAATGAGGTTGATAGACCTAGAGTCTGTCATACAGAGTGAAGTAAGTCAGAAAGAGAAAGACAAATACCATATGCTAACACATATATATGGAATTTAAGAAAAAAAAATGTCATGAAGAACCTAGGGGTAAGACAGGAATAAAGACACAGACCTACTAGAGAATGGACTTGAGGATATGGGGAGGGGGAAGGGTAAGCTGTGACAAAGCGAGAGACAGGCATGGACATATATACACTACCAAATGTAAGGTAGATAGCTAGTGGGAAGCAGCCGCATAGCACAGGGAGATCAGCTCGGTGCTTTGTGACCGCCTGGAGGGGTGGGATAGGAAGGGTGGGAGGGAGGGAGACGCAAGAGGGAAGAGAGGTGGGAACATATGTATATGTATAAATGAGTCACTTTGTTATAAAGCAGAAACTAACAAAATAGTAATAATAATAAAATAAATAAAGTACCCAGACGAGGACTGCCAGAAAGGGAAAGTAGAAAGCAGAATCCGACTCCTTTCTTACCTCAGTTAATGTTCTGTTCCAAAAACATCCCTCTCAAAGAGTGCACTTTGCAGAGATGCACCCTTAAAAATTGTTAGAATGGTAAGTTTTATGGTACGTATATTTTACCACAATAAAAAAAAAAAATCTAGAAGTCGGAGAGAGAATTCATGGATTGGGAGGTTGCATTTTTCCACATGACTGGAGCAAAGCATTTGAAGTATACAAGATTTGAGTTAGAGTAGTTACCAGATAGCATATGATGAGGATCCATGGCAACGCTCATAAAGAGTATGGACTTCGTGCTGATGTTTGAATTATTCTAACTAAAATGTTCACAGTCATTGATGGAGTAAAAAAAGAGGAGAAACACAACAGGATGATCCAGGAGGCTACTTCATCCATGCATGGTCTAACCCAGAGTCCTGGTAATGGAAATAGAAAGGAAGAAAAGAACTTATAACAAAGCAACACAAAGGAAGTATAAATGATTTGTTGATTGACTGGATGGGGACGAATTTAACAAAAAGAAAACGTCCAAGTTTTTAGCCTGCGACTGGAAAAATGATGGTACCATTAAGAGAAAAGGTATGACCAACAGAAGGAAGTGGCTTACAAGCTAAAACGATTTCCCTCTTCACATGTTAAGCTGGAGGTGACAAGAGAAAAAAGCAAGATGGGAAAGTCAGTAAACAGCTAAAGATTTAAGTAAGAGAGGCAAAAATGATAGCTAGTTCAATCTACCAAAGGAGGCTGAGAACATCATTTTCATCATGTAGCAGCTGGTGAATTAACAATGACCTTCAAATAAAAAGAACTAGTATGAGTACAGTAAACATGCTGCCTTCATTGAAAAATGTGGATTACTACCACAGAAACAAGCTATTGAAGAGGTTATGAAATAAAGAATAATACATACATCCTTTGGTCTAAAATTAAGCACATTCTATTTAGATGAATTATAATGTCCTTTATAGAGTATGCGGAAATAATTTTTGAGACAAGTTTCCTTGGTTGGACTAATGGAACTAAAGGAGAAAACTTTAGGATCTATGCTCTCAACTTTTCAATCCAGTTTTCTGAATTATTCAACCTGAGATTTCTTAGTCTAATATCAACACACATTCTAACAACATAACGTAGGAAGGATTGCCAATACCCTACTCTTTGGTGATAGTATCATTCATCTAGCCATTCAACAAACATGTACTGATACAGAATTAGAGTAGCGGGAATGCAAAGAGGAATGCCACATATCCCATGCCTTGGAAGAACTCAGAGTTTAGAGGGGGAAATAGAGTAGGTGAAGCATTGCTCCTGATCTAGCACACTAATACTCTTACCCAGGCTCCTGGTGTAAGTCTCCCTGTAAAAATGCCCACTTGTATTGTTTACCTTAGTTTTTAGAAAGATTTGATCATATTAATCAGTTGATTATAGCAAACTATTACAAGCAATTACTACATGCTTGGTTAACCTATACACATGTAATTATTGTAATTATTACTTTAGATGTATGGAGAAAGATAGGTGATAGTAGTTAGCAAGAAAGGAAAGAATGAGCCATCTAATTTCCAAATAATTTTGAAGCTCCTCTCTACTTAAACATGTAAAAAATATTCTTTGAAGAGCCCAGAATCGACAATACTACATAGCTGCTCCAACTGGAACTTTTGCTACCTTTATTATCTATGCACTTCAATCCAGCATGTTAAAAAAAAGGATTAATTCATTCTGCTCACTGTAATTTCATGAATGTATCCTTTTCTCCCCAGATATCATGCCAGCTCCTTAAGGATAAAAATGGTCTTAGTTTTCTTTTGAGACTCCTATGAGCCTAGAGTAGGTTTTAGTAAATATTTGCTTAATTTAATTAAAATAAATTACGTATGTGCCTTGAAATCCTGTGCCAGTTACATTATATTGTAGAACATTGCCAAATTAGTAATTAAACATGCTGCTCTTGGTTAGCACCAAATGATTTCTTTTTGTTTTTTAATATCCAGAGTGCTACTGCTCTTTCTTACAGCCAGTTCCTACAACTTTGGAATTTACAGTATTTTCATATTTCCATAATGACACCTGCTGGTAGAAGAAGAATGGATGAACTGCAGGAATTTTATTCAACTAGCTGTAGCCAGTCACGGTGCAGTCTGAAATAACTAACATTCCTGAGCCCACAAAGAGTACAGCTGTGTGACTCCAAATACCCAAGCACTAAAAATTTGACAATATAAGGTAAGTACTATTTCAATGCTCTTTTCCAACCAGAAATAAAACTTATCCCAGGAATCTCAGTCCAAAGCAAACTGATGTAATTAAGGGTAGTTATTATTAAGGGCCTTAAAATTATCAATTAACTTCTGTTAAATATTCTAAATTTAAAATATGGCTATTTGAGACTATCTTTCTCAAATTTTTTCTATTGTTTCATATGATTAATTAATAGATCAAGGTTTAAGTGGCCCAGAAGACAATGGATGGGGCATTTGTCTCAGTGGTAACCTGCATGTCTTGTCCTTTGGGAGAGAAAGCCCGGCCACCTCTGGAAACACTGCTAGAAGCTTAGGATAAGGTCCAGGTCTCCTGCGATAGCCAAATAAGTGACATGGCCGTGTGCTCATTTGTTCTGCATTGGGGACAGGATCGTGCCTGCTCACACCCCTGTCACACAGTGGGCATGGATAAATATTTCTAAACAAGTATGTATGTGTGTGTGTGTGTGTGTGTGTGTGTGTTAGCAGCCAATAGACTACATCCCAGGTGGATCTCACCCAGACACCAAGATGTCAGCCAGATTTGGTGGGTTCACTTTGACAACACCTGAGTTTATTTCACTCAGTAGTTTAGAAAGCAGGAAAATTAACCAAGATGGCCTCAAATAAAATATGGATAAGCTATACGCACCCAGGTTTCTTAATTCGAGGGCAAATGTATAACTCGTCAGGACACATATTACATAGACTCTTTCCTACTTGACCAACAATTCCTCTTCACTAGAAATCAGTCATGTGTGCCACTTACAGGGGGACAGAGGTAGTCTCAGAACAAGTTTTCTTTCTAACTGCCTCCAGGTTAGAGTCCACACCTGTCTTCACTCAGCTGACAGTCTACTTGTGATTGTTTGGTCTTTACAAGTATGCTAACTTCTCAGACGTCCCTGGACTTGTTTACGTTTGGTTTCTTTCACACAGAGAAGGAAGAGCTTATCAGCAAAGTGTGTGAAGTAGACCAATTCTGATTCCCCATTTGAAGAACATTCCCCTTCTTCTAAAATTTCATGACAAGGGACGTAATAATCATGCTTATTAATCACCCTTTGGAAACCTTAAAAGTCTTTCTTTTTACTTTTACTGTATGTGGATAGACTATAATTCAATTCGATGCATACTACAAACACCTACTATGTACTAGCACTGGTAGGAAATGAAAAATAAAAAGTATTCTTGTATCTTGCCCTCGAAGAAAAGAGTTCATAGTCCAGCATCACAGACGTTAGTCTAGTCTGCTCTGCAGACTAACTCGTACCCTGACAGCAAGTCAGTATTTAGCGAACTTTATGTTTCCACTTCCCACCCTCCACCACACAGAGACTATCTCTGCATGCATGTGGCTGAAGCAAACCTATCAGAAAGGTTGTGCTGTTTGTTCCAGGGTACACCCCACAAAAAACTATTTGCTCACAAGGACACCCCACAAGTCGCAAACCCAAGTTCCCAGATTCCTGCATCTCATGAGAATATAGCATATGACTTGGGGCTTTGCTTATCAATATTTTTTGATTGACAGATGAAGTTTTGAAGAAAAACTTCAGTGATTCAGAATTATCTAATCCTTGAGCCATATCAAATGATTGTGAGAGTGTGTGTGTGTGTGTGTGTGTGTGTGTGTGTGTGTGTGTGTGGCAGACACACTGAACTGGAACTTTTGGCCCAATACTCTACATAACTGATGAAAGCACTTCATTCTTTGCTTTATACTCAGAGAAAATACCATGGTGATTCATCTTGTCTAGGGCTTGTTAAAGACAAGAATCACAGGGAGCACCCCAGCTCTCTTTTTAATAAACTTTTATCAAAATTCATTTTGAAGGGAGATGCAAGAGGGAAGAGATATGGGAACATATGTATATGTATAACTGATTCACTTTGTTATACAGCAGAAACTAACACACCATTGTAAAGCAATTATACTCCAATAAAGATGTAAAAAAAAAAAAATTCATTTTGAAAAGACAAAATATTTTCTCCCCTGGGTCCCTGACCTAAGATAAACCCATGAACCATGCAAGAGAGAAGAAGAAAAAAAGGATAAAAATATATATGGAGTTTTGATCACATGCCCTGCACTGTGTTAAGTATTCCTTTAGGTTTTACAGCAATCCTGTGAAGTAGGACCATCCAAACTTTACAGCTGAGGAAACTAAAGTTTAGAGAGGCTAAGGAACCTGCTGAAGGCGCACAGCTTGTAGGTGATAGAATCAAGGTTTCTCCTTCCGTTTCAGCACGCTGCTTCCCCTCTACACACGTTCCTCCAGCTGCCCAGCTGCTACTGAACATGCCCACACAAGGAACGAAGGATCCAGGTTTTATAGGGCCTAAAGCTTATACAAATGTTGCGACCCTCTTTAAGGAAAATAAAATACAAAATTCGACACAAAAATGAATATTTATGGAGAATGAGTAAAGAAATTACACAAGTTACATGTTTTTTTTTAAAGATGACAAGTACTGCAAATATTTTCTTTCAATTTTCACTTTTGGCTTTCAATAGAGATACATCCTTCCTGTCACACCTGAATTTTTGTATGAACAATAATTCTGGAAAAACTACAAAACTAATCTGAAATTATGACATACACAAGAACAATTCTAATGTTTCTACATTGCCTTGAGTTACATAATCGGATAAGTGAATTCCTCTTATACCACATACTGTGGCTTATTGATGAATGTGTGTGAGAATTTTGTCACCAGAACACTTGTTTCTCAGGGCGTTTCTCGTGCTTTGGTGGCAATTTTGTGCATCCTTCCCCCCTGAAACCACCAAATTTTGTTGGGACAAGATGCAACAGATACAATAAGACGAGATCCAGAATGGGACGCCAAAAACATGCATCTTCTCACCCAGACATTCTTGCTGTCCTGCCTAATTCTGATCAAATCTATTCCATACTATTCAGCCTGTGCTCTACAAACACAAGAATTCTGATCAAATCTATTCCATACTATTCATACATATAGTGAGTTTATAATTGGATATTTGACATAATCAAGCATATTCCAGACAAGAGAGAATATACTTGGCTAGGCATTTATGTCTGCTGAAGTAAGTATTTTCCACAGTTGAGCTTCTCAAACCTTGCTTCAACACTTTCTTCCCCTCCACCTACCCCCATTACTTCCTGTGATGAATGCCATAGGACTGGCTCACATCCTTAGGACCTCTGGCCCTCACCTGAGCTCCCCATCCATGCTGGTGAGCCATCCAAGGTGGTAGGAGTATTTGTAGAAGCCATTCCTCACCCAGATGGTTACAAAAGGGACTGCAAACTACTTAAAACGATCCCACTAAACTACTTGGATCCCCAATTCAGCTTCCTTTTAGCCGGATCCAAAATATGCCCGTCACTCAGATGGCAGCTGACAAATGGTGATGGGGAGGAAGTCAGAGTGAAAGAGAAGGTGACCTTGAGTGATTGTACCCAAAACATCTTGCTTTTGCAAGACTTAGAAACACATAATTCTGTGGACACACTGGTAGCACCTTTTACAGAGCTTTCATTATTCGATTGCTGGAGACTGGCCGCTGGTGTGGAATAGACCACATGGTAGGAAAACAGCATTGGAAGAGAAGCAATCCAAGGGTGGAGAGGACACCGATGAGTCTAACAAAGGCTCTGGGTGCTCCTATATATCCAGTGAGATTTGGTTCAAAGCAGACACCAAGTAAGGAAAGAAGAGTAAAGGTCCAGCAATCATCTATGCTTCAATGATTTTAATAAAGCACAGTCAGCCAGTGAGACTGAGAATCCCCCCTCAAATGTTGCCTCCATGGTCTACTCTAAAAAAACTGCGGACAAATACGGTGATACAGTTCAATGATTAAGATTAGCCTTTTGGCCCTTTTTTTCTCCCAGAGTGGTAGTTTCTTATCTTCTTCACATGCATATGATGGGTGACGTTGTAGAAAACTTAGCAGGACTATTGTCTCACACATTATTTTTAAGAGCCTGCTATAGATTGGAAGGTTGCGGCTGTTGTCTTCTCTCCCCTCTTGTCAGCTTATCAAAGCTTACGTGTCTAGTTTCAGGGGGGGCAAACTGGTTTTCATCATATTGAAAACATAAATATGATCCCTCACAAAAAGACAGTATGAGGTCCCTTTGATATTGCCTGTAGAGCTGATCTTTCAAAGGGAAATATCCATTAATTTCAGCTCCAAAGGACACACAAAACTGCCCCCACAGGATGTGAGGGCTTCATTTATATGTCTTATATAAACAATGCCTCTTTCCCCTCCTGTTGCTACCTGAATTGGGTAGGATGATCCAGGATGCTTGGGAATGTCTCCCTTCCCACAGATATTCTGCACACAAATCCCATAGTCTTACATCCTTCTCCTAACCCCTATACCCAAATGCCTAATGCAAGATTTTCTGACAGTTGTGCGGTTGGAAACAACAAATCTTGCCATGGTTGCTTAGTACTCTACAACAGAATCACATCACACTTCCTCTTGCCATAATGCTGGTTCACAAAATAAATGGAATGCAAAATTTAGTTCCTGGCTACTGTGTTCCAGGAACATTCATACATGCTTCACACATACCCTTTTGAGTAAATACCATTATCCATATTTTTTAGATAAGGAAACTGAGGCTCAGAGAGAGTAAGGCATTTTTGCCAAGATCTTGTAGCTGTAAAGCAGCAGGGGCAGCATTCAAACAGAAGATCTCTGACATCTTGTGAAGTGGTACCTGCAGCACGGAGTGGGGAGACCATGGGCTCTGTGCTTAGCTTGTGGCTCTGCACAGGACAGCAGTGTGGCCCGAGACAGATGACAGTGCCTCTTTCCTTGTCATAAAATAGGGGTAAGAATGGCACCCACCTCAGAGGCACTGAACAGGTGGAGGTTGTAAAAGGCCAGCAACTTAAAAGATACTCGGTAACTTTGTTACTTTTTCTTCTTCTCAAGCTTCTTGGAAGCAGAAGCCACATCATTTTTCTTATCTTGCACACACCCAACCCTTAGCAATATCTGTGAAAATGACCCCTGCCGTGTCCAGTGCTTTTTGGTGTTTTCCAAAGCCACACTGGCATCCTTATGCCCCAAATATTAAAATTCTTTTCTCAGCAGATTGATTGGATGAAATAACTCACATGACAGTGCACATAAAGCAGGAAATGGGTGGGAGAAGCATTTTGCAATTTATTAAACCACCAGTTCCAGCATCTCTTTTTTATTAAAAAATATTTTAAGCCAGTGGAATGTAGTAATCAAGTTGTCAAACAAACATTCTGAGCAGCATCAGGCCCCTACGATATGCATGAGTGGCTCGTGGGTCAAGATTACATCCGATCCAATGAGGCCTGGCTGCTATGGGTGTAACCCAGCTGCTCAGACACTAACCTAAGCATGTGAATGCTGAAGCCAGTCCCCAGCCATAAATGAAGTCTACAGCAGTGTGAGAAATAGGACTGGGCCTGCAAATACACATTTTGGCAAGAACTGGTCCACTTCTCCCCATTTCTACTCCAGCCTAGTCTAAAACATCATTATCTCTAGCCTGGAATTCTGCAATAGCCTCTCAGAGGAGCATTCTCCTCATCCTGCCCTTGACCTCTTTCATCCATTCTCACACTGCAGCCAAATCTTTTAAAAACCCCAATGAGACTGTGTCAGTCTCCCGGTCTTCCACAGTTCTTAGAATCAAAACTAAACTCTTCATTTTGACCTAGAAGGCCTAACGGGATCTGGTTTCTGCTTGTCTCTTTATTCAGTGAATGAATTAATGAATGAGAGAGATAGAGCAATGCACCACGTATCTAGGATGAAGCTCAGAATGTCTTGTGTAAGATAGGTGACTGTTATTGCTCTCACTTAAACTTAATGGAATGACTTAAGCACACTGGGATGTGTACAGAACAACAAAGATAATTCAAACCCTGTACTTCAAGAGCTATATTCCATGAGGTGGTTTTCCAGACATGCAAGGAAGGGAAGGGTCTTGCTTAGCAACATTTGTTTCTTTCTCTTTTCCCTTCTTCAGAGTTAGACAGAGACAATGGCATGTAGACAGCCATGAACAGCTGTGAAAAAGAAACTAGGAATGCTAGGGGAAAGTAGATGTACCACTAGGCGGAAGGGAGAGAAAGAAATCCGTAAAAACACAAGGAATGGGGCAGGGAGGTGAGAAGAGGGAAGAAGCAATGAGGAAGAAAGGAAATCCATATATGGCTCTTTGCCTCTCCCTGCCTGAAACATCCATTTGACTGGAAAACCAGAAATCAAGGTGAGTCCCTGTGACCTCAGACAGACCTGTGACCATCCAGGAATGGGCTGCAGTACCTAGAAGAGTACATATGTGCACTCAGCTCTTTGGGTTGGTGGACAGAAGATGAGTTACCATTGGTTAATATTCTACCATCAGGGCTTTCCTGGTGGCGCAGTGGTTAAGAATCTGCCTGCCAATGCAGAGGACACCGGTTCGAGCCCTGGTCCAGGAAGATCCCACATGCCACGGAGCAACAAAGCCCGTACGCCACAACTACTGAGCCTGCGCTCTAAAGCCCGCGAGCCACAACTACTGAAGCCCGTGCACCCTAGAGCCCGTGCTCCGCAGCAACAGAAGCCACCGCAGTGAGAAGCCCACGTACCGCAACGAAGAGTAGCCCCCACTCGCCGCAACTAGAGAAAGCCCGCGCAAGTAACGAAGACCCAACGCAACCAAAAATAAATCAATTAATTAATTTTTAAAAAATATATTCTACCATTACTACCTTCATCTCCATTTCTGAAAATAAGTTTCCCATCAATTCCCAAATTTCCGTCGACATTGAGTTTACAAGAGCAACACTGCTGAGTGAGGAAGTAAGAGATGAATAAGCCTTCTTCCATTCTCCTTAGCCCCTCTCTCACAGAACTCCAGAGTCACTGACCACTAAATAAGAAGAGCAGACTATGGTATTTTAGCTCCTTAAATAATCCCACTGTTCCTTCCTTTTTCTAAACTACTAAATCATTATAAGTATATATATATATATATATATATATATATATATATATATATATCTCATATACTGTCATTATTTCAGTGGTCCAGGAATGCCTTGGGTCTCTTAATAAATGATAACTTCCTTGAAGGTATTTCCTCCTTCATTTGTATCCCCACAGCACTCAGCACAGTGTCAAAAACATAGCAAACATTCAAGAAAAACTCATTCCACTAAAGATGAGTCTGTGTTTTATTGTCTTCAAAAATCTTCTCTCAAGAACATGAGAATTTAACAGTCTGACATTAGAGAAAAAACTAAGAATCACAGCTAAAATGTCAACAGTAATTTCAATAAATCAATGCCCTCAACCTCCTCATCTGTGTAGCAAAAAACATTCTGATACTCCATGATGTGAGCAGTACTAATAATAGCTCATCCCGTTGCCATGTACACACTGAAGAGCTAGCCCATCAATAGATGTGCTGGAAATGCTGATCCAAGTCTAAACATATCACTTCCTTTTCTCTTCAAGAAACAATTTTCCAGGTTTATACAAATATGCAAGGAGAATACTTCAGCCCATCAAGGCTGCCCAGAACTCCTGTAGATTCACTAGCTGGATGTCCCCAAGCTCTTCTCACACTTGTCAGGACTGGACTGAGTTGTCAGTGTCATTGCTGATGTACCTAATTCTCAAAAATGCAGCAGAATCTAAGGCTGCAATAACCGACCACTTGTTCCCCTGGGACCTATGGCAGAAATCATTAGACGATAGAATTCCTTCCCCTGAGTCTGGACTTGGCTTCAGAACTTCTCCTTTGACCCAGCACCCCAACCCAAGCAGCCTCAATCAAGCAGAGTGAAGACTTGAGATGAAGCTTTTCCCCATATACAGGCTAAGGCTTCCTAATCTCCTATGAAGAGCTACTGTAAAGACCAAACTCCAAATCAGGTTGTGAAACAGGTTGCATTTGTCTTCAGTGACACCTAAACCCTCTTTACCAGAGTGACTCCATTGTTTCTAATATCCCCAACCCCAACAAAGCCATCATTCTAGGATGTTTATGCCACCTCAAGCTGCCAGATTTCCATGCTATGTGCCTACACCTGGCCTGCCTTCAACAGATGGTATTATAGTCTCAGGACCTTTCTTCTTCCAACTTCCTTCTCTATTAATACCTGAGTATCTATCAAATTACTCCTCCTGGACCCTTCTTTCTTAGTTCCACAGATAACGGCTTAGGTAGCCTGACAAAATCACCTAAATTAATGTGCCAAGGCTCCAAAGGGACATATTTGAATTTTAGCAGGCCCCTTCTTGGAAACAATGGCCTGATTGACACTAATGGGAAAAGTTTCAGACCTTACTGTTAATTGACTAGAAGAGAAATTTGGGAGTTATACCTCCTCAATTTTCTGAGTACCCACTCATAAACTCCTTTTCAATCAGTCACTGCTCTCCGTCTTTTCTTTTAGATCCATTTCAGCAAGCCAACTTAACCACTATACAAGAACATGACCCATGAAACACCTAAAAATTACCGAGAAAACCTAAGGTAATTGAAAAAAAAAAGCACATGATTTCTGTGGGCCTTTGGGCACGTGGAAGAGTTTGCTAGAACCTTCCTCCACCCTCCCAAATTTTAAATCCTGCCTCTGTAAGCATCAACTCAGTACTTTCCAGAAGCTGAATAAATTAGCTATCCAATACCACTTAGGGTAAGTGGCTTAATGTTTTCACCAGATCTGACTAAGGCTAGACAACAAGGAGTGGGTAGGGATGAACATGTATTTTCATTTCTTTCATGAGCCCTATTCTCTGTGGACTGGTTGTTTCTAAAACTACACACAGAAAGCTTTAACGGCATGAGTAATTTTTGTTTTGCGGTACATTATTATTCACTTTCAATCATGCAACTCAAAAATGACTTACAGGATTACAAGAGAGTAGTATAAAGTTTCTAATACAATTCAATGGCCCTTAAGTAAAAACATGAACACCAGCAACTGCAGTTATCCTGTGCAATGGCAGAAAACTGTCAAGCCCAATTATGTGAAAATGCGAGAGAACTGTTCAGACAAGCTCCTCACCAAGCCTTTCCATTGCTCATACAACGGAGGATGCTTAAGATCAAAACTTAATGGCAAAAACAAAAAACAAAAAACAACAACTTAATGGCATTAAATCGGTTTTCTGATTATAAAACATGCTTTTCAAGTCAGTTCAATGTACCGTTCTCTGTCCTGGTACCTATATTAGGATAAACATTAGAACAGTTATTCCTAGGAGACAGATCACAGAAGCCGCTTGCCATAAAAATTTGTACATTCCAGGTGAAGCTGGAGAAAACTCTTGAGGTAAATTTACTAACGAAGAGTGATTTGAGAATACAAAATACTTGTCTCAAGTATTTTGTCGATCCTCTTTTACTAAATGTAATCCACTTCCTTGTATACTTGTTCAGTTGAAGTTTCGGAAAACTATTAGATTAACGTTTGGCACATAGTAAGTGCACCCAAAAACATGTTTGATAAATGAATAAATTCTTAGATATACTAAGGAGCTGCAATAGATGTAGAAAATTCACATGTAGAACCGTATCTCACTTGCCTCAAAAATGCTATTACTACTCCTGCTTGTTAATTACTCTCCTAAAGGATATTTCTCTTTTTGAAATGTTTTAAGGCATTTATCTTCCCAGAAATGAATTAAATATTGGTTGATCATCTGCCCATAGCATGTATTTTTTCCTATTTCACAGATTTCATAAAATGTAAAGGTTATATAACCTTGAAAGTGTTGTCATTAACAGACAAGGATAAAAACTCACAAACTTTGTGTTTTAATTTATCTCACATTCTGCTTCACAGCCCAACCAGGTCTCATAATGAAAATTTCCCTCAGCTGGTGCCTCAAAAACTTTTTTTTAATACAAATGATTGGCCAATATCACTCTGATTTAGAAATGTTTTCCTCCCGGTTGGTCTCTGCCATGATCTCCTCTGGATATAGTTCAATTAGATGCCTTCTCACTTTTTCACAAGTAGCCTGTTTTTGTAAAAGTTTGAAAAACCTTGAAAAAGAACTATAAAACGTTTTCACTGTCAATAGAAAAAAAAAATGGATTGCTTGAGCCAGACACAGCTCCCCGTAGAGCTAACCTTTTGATCTTGGAATCCTTTCATGCACTTAAGTCTTCTCTAGAGTCAATGGGAGTGTTGTGTATGCAAGGGCAGCAGGATCAAGTTCAGTCTCTTCTTTAGTACTCTGTAGCCAATTGGGGTAGCCAGCTGAATCTGGTTTAGTTAAAAAAAAAAAAAAACTTTCCTGATGCTTTGAAGTTTTTTGGGCAGTGTAATAATATCAGGATTTGTAGGAGGTTATTTTGCATAATCCTTAATAAGATATTCTTATGGCTGCAAAAAGTTAGTGGGATAAGAGATGCAAGAACCTCTAGTACTCATATGAAGTATTTTTTAAAGTTATGTGTAGAAATGACCCGAAACGCATTTCAGGAAGATGCATTAAATTATAGGACTGTCCAACTGTGTGTCCAGGCAGACACGCAACTAAAACCATTCCTGATAGATGGATTTCTATCCTATTTTTAAAAGAAAGAGATATAATATACTATCCCTCAAAAAAATCTCCACGAAATAGAATGGTGGTTGCCAGGGGTTGGGGGAAGGGGAGAATGGGCAGTTACTGTTTAATGGGTACTGGGTTTCAATTTGACAAGACGAAAAGAGTCCTGGAGATGGATGGTGGTGATGACCACACAACAACATGAATGTATTTAATGCCACTGACCTATACACTTAAAATAGTTAAAATGGTAAATTGTATGTTATGTACATTTTAAAGACAAATTTAAAATATGTTAAAAATTAAATTTTAAAAATACCCAAATGCTTACACAATTTAGAATCAGGAAAATTAGAGCTCTGTTAACTGGACAGTTCCTGCATAGTTTGCATTCATTTGTTCATTTTTTTTCCCCTTAAACAAGCACAAAATACTCTGATGAACACAAAGAAGCTTGCTGGAGGATTTTACTATTTGTAGTGGATTAAGTATCTCTGTGACTAATCAAGCTATTTGAATTGAAACAAGGCACTCTTTCCTTTAGAATCCTTATCACCCTAACCCCACAAGTACTCACTGATGAGGACGTTTTTCCAAGTAAGGCTAGAGGGCTGAGCAAGGTGTGCCAAGTGGAAAAAGGAGGCTGAAGAAGGGGGAAGTATGGAGACACGTCACACGCCTCACAATCTCTCTGCTGGAAGTCAGTTCACCAAGAAACCAAAGTTCATTTTCTGGCATTTTGGTCTGCAAAATTAAGAATTGAACTAACCCCACTGGACATAACATACCTACTGTTTTTAAAAACAAGCATTTTATTATCACTTTCTGGAAGGGTACTAAAACCCTTGTGATTTATTCATATTGGGAATTCAGCAGCAACTTTGATCTGAAAAAAAATTAGCCTCACTGAATAAGTTTTGGTCCCAACACTACATATGAAGTTAGGAATGAGTTTCTCTCTAATTAAATACACACACACACACACACACACACACACACATACACACACACACACACACATTTCAGAAGCCTGTTGATGAAGCTAAAAAAAACAAAAACAGAGGAAAGGTGAACGTTGTATCTAGCAGTTGGAAATAGTGTGTCATTTTAATATACATAAATAATAAGCTGATTTTTCCCCACTTTTTGGAATCCAGATATTGAACAACATAATCTTTGGTCCAGATGACTGTTGCCTCTTTAACAAATCTCTTAAAACTTTGGTAGCGGTCCTCAGACAAAGAGACACTACACTAAGAGATAAAATCTCCAAATTCTCTTCTTTGCTCTCTCTGACAAGGGAGGACTATGGTTCCCCATGTTCACTTACCAGTATACCCAACTAAAGGAAGTATTTTATTACCTGTTTGGGGTATATTTGGGGACTATAAAATTAGATGCCTTCAGCAGAATAAAACAGGTCTCTGGTGTTTCAAGAGAAAACCATTGGACAAAGAACACACAATGAATAACAGCCAGTAAATATGTAAAGAGATATTCAGCTTTGCTTGTAATGTGAACAATGCAAATAAAACCAGTACAGCCATTTTTCTATCAGGATGGCAAATTCTAAAACACTGGTAACTATCAGAGTGTAGGGAAGAAAGTGTGGAAACAGACGCTTTCGTGTACTGTGGCTGATGGTATAATTTTGAACAACTTTAGCATAAATTTAGCAACTCTGCAAGTTTATCACTGTCAAACTGTTAAATATTTCTACCTTTTGACCCAGCAATTCCACTTCTAAGAAGTTTCCTTAAATAGATCATTGCACATGTGACCCAAGAAGAGACAAAAGGATATTCATGGCAACGTAATTTACAATACTGAAAACTTGGAAATAAATCATGTCCATTAATAGGAGATTGGTTAACTAAATTATTGCTTATTCATTCAACAACTATTAGTTGAGGGCCTACTGAATGCCAGGCAGCATTCCATACACATTATACATAATGCATCCAGTAAAATAGTGACGTATATCTGTAGTTATTAGTATGGGAAAAGGTTACAAGACAGTTTGTTTAGTATTCTCATTTATGTAAAAGTGCATGTGTATTTACTTATACATTTTTATATGTGAATATATGTACATTGAGAGACATCTGTAAGGATGATCTCCAATGTGTTATCATACTACCAGTGTTATCCTGGGGTCTTTTTTGTTGTTAACCTCTGTACTTTCCTATACTGTTTGAATATTTTCCAACAAAGCTATCTTATTTTTATAATCTAAAAATATTAGGAGTATATTCATTTTGAAGGGATCAAAAGAGAACCATTGGTACAATTTAATCATATTAATATGCAGAAGAAAATACCAGACAGCCACAAAATTCCAGAAATCCAGCTGCAGTTCTAAGCAGTAAGATGAAAAAGCAGATGCTTGCCCACAAGGATGAGGTAAATAGGGATGAAGCACAGCAGTTCCATAGAACTCAAAATGCACAATGCAGCTGAATGTACTCTACTGAACTAGATATCCAGGCCAGCAAAGTCCCCAAAGACTACAAAGCCTAAAAACTAATAACAATAAACGGATCATACTCAGGGCTTTTATATAACTTGGATATTGTTTGTGTTGAAACATTGGTCCTTTAACAGTTTATATTGTTGCTTTTTAACTCTATGTATCATTCTTTTTTCCTTTAAAAATGATTTCCCATGAACACTCCCCTTCCCTTTAATCCTACAAGACAGTTTTTAGGCTGAGCAGGTGGGAAATGCATATCTTAATTAAAAAGCTAAAATACTCTTGCCTTTACCTGATTTTTGATTATCTTAGACAAAGTATCAAATGTGTATCAATAGTGCAATCATAATCCAAAATAAGTCCTTTCTACCATCATGAGCAGAATCAATAGGATGTGCATCATAAAAAATAGATAGAGAGGGCTTCCCTGGTGGCGCAGTGGTTGAGAGTCCGCCTGCAGATGCAGGGGACACGGGTTCGTGCCCCGGTCCGGGAAGATCCCACATGCCGCGGGGCGGTTGGGCCCGTGAGCCATGGCCGCTGAGCCTGCGCGTCCGGAGCCTGTGCTCCGCAACGGGAGAGGCCACAACAGTGAGAGGCCCGCGTACCGCAAAAAAAAAAAAAAAAAAAAAAGAGAAAGCATAACACAGAATAATATACCAGAACTCCTGCTAGAAATTCTCCCATGAATCTACTGCATCTGAATATATGAATAGCTGGCCAACATGAATAAGAGGACAGAAACATATAACACCATCAGATCTTTTAACTGTTAGGGAACAACGTTCACAGATTCCTCATGTTAAATGCATGCTGCAATCACTTAAAAGTCTGGGTTTCTATTGCAAAAGGTGTACTAAGTCTTCAACTTTGGATTTTTTTTTTAGTTTTTGTTATGTTGTTTTTACTCTTACTGGGTTACTTTACATTTTTATACCTTGTACTATATATGTATCATAAAACACCAGCTTTCTGAAACCTGAATAAAACTTCTGCTCCAGGTCTTTAAGATAGAATCAAATCCCAGCAGTAAGCAAATACCTTGCCTTCACAGTTTTTACAATAAAAATTGAAAACAAAACTTGAAGACATTTAGTTCAGTCAAACAGAACAAAGAAAGCAAGTACTGTAGTCTGGTGTCTTAGGCCAACTTTGAGTTCTGAACAGCAAGCTCTCTTGACCACACAGAAATCTTAAGAACAAGTGTGCGTGCACATGTGTCGAACTCTACCATAGACCCATGAGATGCATCAAATATTCTAGCTTTGCTCCTTTCCAAAACTGTGTCAAGAAATCAGGATGAACTGCCAGCGGATTTTTTTTAAACTGAAAAAATATTCTGACATATGACCTTTCCAGTTAGAGAGAAGTCACGTACAGGCTATTGACCAAACCCAAGCTTCAGGCTGTCATTGTTAGTAAAGCTGAGAGACTTGCTGACCTGACTTTATCAAGTGTTACCTGGGCCAGAAGCATCGAGCTCCCTCTGGCTTCTTGCCCTTACTTCCCCATTTGTCATATTCTTTAGATGAAATATCTGACTTCAGGCAGTCTGCTGGTGTCCCTAAGAATAAATTAGGTTTTATAGACCGGAATATCTTGCAAGAACAAAGAAAATTTAGGAAGCCCTAAGACTATCAGACTGACCCATTAATTTTTTGGATGTTCACCAGGTTAATATGAATAGGTCTGGTTACCCCTATTGGGGAAGGAAAGGTGAGAGTTCAGGTTTCTGGGCTTTATATTAATAGTTCAAAGCCAGACAACGGGGTGGGAAATTGAACACATGTCCTCTCCTTGCCTGCCAAAGCACATCCTCGACGCAGTTGCTTCTTTATGAATCTTTGTGAATGGAGCATTAAAGGAAATGACTAAAAGAGAAAGAATACACCACGTTCATTAGTCTGATGCTGCACAGTGAAATGTTACTTTCGTTTTCTTTAATGACATTTTTGTAGGACGATGTCAGAAGTAAAGTTTAAAACAGTTTTAATCTCAAAACTTCTTAAAATAGTTGAAAGAGAAAAATCTCTAGGCTAAAAACTGCAGTAGTATAATCTTTCATCTGAACTGTTCAGTAACAAAGGGTTTACATTTGATTGTGTGTGTGTTCATAATCAGCTATTAGTATGGATTCAATCTTTTACTGTGGTTCTATTGGAATAATCATGTTTGAAGCAACCAAGAATATTTTATTAGCCAGTATTCAAAATTTTAGCACTTAAAACTGAGTAAAGATTGTCAAATCTCTTAAGTCGTGTCTAAATGACAAATTAAATTTTTTAAAAATAGAAAAATTCAATTCAGTAAAAGTATTATACTTACAGCTGAGTTAAAAATAACACACTGAGTTATTTTGGTTAATGTGATTTTACTTAATTCTTGTGGTAATATTTATATTATTTATTACTGTCATGGCAATACAATTTGGGGATTATTAATAAGGTTGGAAAAACTTTTCCACTGCTTTAAACAAGATAGTCACTCCAAGATTCCAACCAAGCCTAAAATTCTACTATTCTAATTAGTTTATTAACAAGAACTAAATAGGACACTTCTTCAGAGACATACACATACTTCTGTATCTCAAAAGCTTTAAGGAAGGAGCAGTTTTAATGAACACATAGAAGCTATATTGCTGAGGGGAAAAAAGTATTTGAGGCCTAAAAAAAAAGAAAGAACAAAATTACAAGGGCCTCTCACACTTCATAGAATTTACCCTTACTCACTCAGAATTCTTTGAAGGGGGCCTATGTATATTTTCGCCTATGACAAGGCAGTATTCTTAACCTCCTTCCACCCCTGCCCCGATCACTACTTCCCACCAAATAATAATTAGATACCAAGAAAATCAAGCCAGTGGCAGCGTGAACACTGGCTCAGCATCTGCTAAAACAGTCAAAGGCATGAACTAGCCTGGCACTCCTCCATACCCTGTCAGACTGAGGTCCAGCTGGCTTGGTGTAGACTCAAGGGACCAGCAAAGGGCAGGTCATCTGGTTGATTCTCCAGTGCCTTAAGCAAGGCTCCACCTACCTAAACCATTCCTCCCACATCAGTTTCTGACTTATTTCTAAACATCTCCAGAAAGAGATTCCACGGTAATCCATTCCAATGCTTAGCAAACCTCACTTTGGGGGAATTCTTCCCTATGTTCAACCTAGCTACCCCCTGCTGAAGTTAAAGACCATTTCCTTTTGTCCTCTTCTCAGCAGCAAAGGGAACAGCTGGTCACCAGTCTCCATACAATAACCCTTCATATACCTGAAAAGTTATATTAAGCCACCCACAAGTTTCTCTCTTCCAAGCTAAATAATCCTGGCTCCTTTAACCCTCATATAGTCCTATTTTTCCACACTTTTGATCAATTTTTTTCTTTCCTCTGTGTTTGCTTCTTGCTCTGATTTACATAATAAATTCCTAGAATACTAAAAGTGAAATCTGATGACATATACACACTACTATATATAAAAGATAACTAATAAGAACCTACTATATAACACAGGGAACTCTATTCAGTGCTCTGTAATGACCTATATGGGAATGGAGTCTAGAGGAGAGTGGATATATATATATATATATGTATGGCTGATTCACTTTGCTGTACAGCAGAAAGTAATACAACATTGTAAATCAACTATACTCCAATTAAAAATTAATTTAAAAATAAAAGTGAAATCTGAGATGTTGAGTCCATTAAAGTGGACTGGGGAAGGGGTTTGAGGATTGTTAAACAGGGTCTAGGGATGGTCAGATGGGGTGACAGAGAGAAAACTGGAGAAAGATACTGGAATTTAATTCATAAAGCCAAGGTAGTCTTGGAAATGTAAGTCTTAGTTATTCTAAATTTTCCACAATCTCTTGCAGAGTCAATGTATTTTCAAGACTAGCATTGGATAATGTTACGTTCAGCTACAAGTTTTGTGAACATCAGTCTTGCCCAACACTCAGAAAACATGCTGTCCGAGGCACCCTTCCGTACACCTCTAGGCCGCAATTAAATGACTAGATAATATCGGCTCTCCAAAAGAATGCCAATCTCCAGTAACTCATCAGCTAATAAATGCCGAATGCAAATGTTAAAGTCCCACACTGAAATGCATGGTTCGACTCTATCCCAATCTTTCATCAAACATAGAGCATGATCGATGCCTGAGACGATCATTCCTTGTCCTGAGATGGTCAGATATGCCTTGCAGGTTTGATCTACATCCCAGACGGCAGAAAGTCCTGAAAATGTCAAAGTGTTTCTTAGAGCACCCTGGGTTCCTGTGCCTCGGAGAACGTGCCACACTGAATACACCAAGAGTTTTCTTTACAAGTCTTTTTCTCAATTTTTATTAAATAAGAATCCAATAAATGTATTCAGAAGTTAAATATTTTACTCTTGATTACGACAGGATACTTTTTTAAAAACAGAAAGAAAAACGGTTTTTGCAAAACTGAAGATGAAACCTTCCCTACTTTGTGGCCTCGATACAGTGAAATACTGATTAGATACACTTTGGCAAGATGCTGCTTCCATTAAGCCAGTTTTGACAAAGTGTGGTGTTTTACAAGTTCTTGTTTCTCAAATAGCACATTTCTGCCTCAGAACTTGTTTTTTTCTTAAGGTATAATTTTTTCCCCAAATATATGTGGTTCAGTTTGTATTTCTCAACTGTCGGTCTAATTCTATTCTTAAGAACCAACAAGGGAACTTCCCTGGTGGTGCAGTGGATAAGACTCCATGCTCCCAATTCAGGGGGCCCAGGTTCAATCCCTGGTCAGGGAACTAGATCCCACATGCATGCCACAACTAAGAGTTCACATGCCGCAGCTAAGGAGCCAGCCTGCCACAGCTAAGACCCGGTGCAACCAAATAAATTAATTAAAAAAAGAACCAGCAAGGCAGGGTGTTTTAACAGTTGTATGCGTGTTCCTGCATACATTTGTGAATTGTGTGTGTGAAAGTGTATTTAGAATGTGTCTTTAATTTACTATCCTGTTGTGTGGACAAGTTGGTCTTTTGATGATTGAAAAGGTACTGAGCTACTTATCAAAAACAAATCGCTACCATCTATGAAATAAATGACTCAAGATATTAGCATGACAGCGAAATTCAAGAATCAAGATCTATGAGGACAGGGATAGTTTTAATATTCAAATTTTGCTTTTTTCCCCCTTCCAACCTCTGTGTACTGAAGAAGGGTCAGGCAGCAATAACTGCAAAGACGGGTTCTTATCTCTCACAGGGGAGCCAGTGGTGAAGTTTTCGACAGGCCCAAGCATCTGCATCTCAATGCAGAACCGAGGGATGCCAGATGTAGGGTGGGCTCCTTTTCTGTGTACCTTCCAGTCTGACTCCCCTGACTCCTACCACTGTAAATTGAAGTGACTAGCACAGGATCTGACTCATAGTCATAGTCAATAAACCTTTGCTGAATAAATGAATGAAGAAAAAAAGTCACAGATTCTAGTTTATATCTTACTGGTACCAATATTTTGCTATAGCTGGACAAACTCAGGAGAAGAGGAAGAAAAGTCCTGTCTGTATGGCTTAAACTGAACTCGGTGGTTAGGTGTTCTTTTTTCCAGTTGTATTTTGACCACCTGATTTAATGAAGATATCATGGAGTGTTAGGACCCTAAGTGGCATTGCTCGCTCACACTATTATTTATTAGATGCCTATACTGTCATGACCTACCTTACCTGTCCAGAGTAATGTGGACTATTAATTAATCCAGGGCCAGGAATCAAACACAAGCATCCTGACTTAGGCTTGAACCTGCTCCCCATTATACTATGACCTCAATTCCTTTGTGACTAGTTACTGTTGCATTCCATTGTCATAAACTGAACCCCACGGTAGAGTGCTGTATTAAAATGGTGCTGGCTATATTTCAAAACATTGCCCATTTGGGAGTTCTCTTTTCTAGGAAAAAAGCCTAGTAATAACTCCAATGTATCTCCAGTCACAAAATCTAAAGACCAGGAAAATGTTCAACTAAGATGTAACACACATTTCTTTAAAGACTGAATGAAACTGTGGTGTGCTAC
This sequence comes from Stenella coeruleoalba, assembly GCF_951394435.1. NCBI lineage: Eukaryota > Metazoa > Chordata > Mammalia > Artiodactyla > Delphinidae > Stenella > Stenella coeruleoalba. The sequence goes on from NC_137164.1 coordinate 17,361,847, forward strand.
TAATGGTCACAGTTTGCTAAAACCAAAGTGTTAGAGTCTGTTTTTCAATGCAAATAAAATATGGTTACCTTTACTGTTATATGCTTAAGAAAAAGCTTTGGATCTTGGCAATTTTTAACTCCAATGTATTTAAATTGTTATTCATTACACTGGATCTCCATTGGTCCCCTCTCCCTCTTCCAACAATGACCCTTCCCCTTACATAAGGCACCCTATCCTCCAATCTTGGGCTCTCTTCACCTCCCACTAACAAAGATTTTTAGAAGCTCAATCAGACCAGATTCTAGTTACTGGGCTATAAATAACAATGTCCTTTAATAGGTTTCATTCCCAAAGGACTTTATATTTTAATAGGAGAGGAAATCTAAGCCAGCCAGTTTCAAAATTTAAAAGACGAAATATATAAATCATTAATCTGTGAGTTCATGATACTAAATAAAAACAGAAATATAGTATAGTAGAACTTAAAATTTCCAAGGGTCCTTTACAAAGTCTCACCAGAGGAATCAAAGATGATCAAGGCACCAGAGATTTTGAATTACTTTTTTTCCTATACTTTGAAAGGAATATCCTGAACTAAAATTGAGGTAAAAATTGACTCAGTGATGATGAAAATTTTACTTTGAATTTTGACAAGTTCTGAATTGGAAAAGGACAGGACAAAAGCTTCTCATACATGGCTCTCAGGAATGTAAACCAGGAAGATATTGCTGTAGGAAAACTGGCAATATGTACCAAAAATCACATGTATATAACATTTGACCCAGTCATTTTACATCTAGGAATTCATTCTAGGGAAATAATCAAAGATGACCCCAAAATTTACATACAAGGTATTTGTGCAACACTTTTAAAAGCAAAATAAAATAATTTCAAATCAACCACAATGTCCAGCAATAGGAGATTGATTAAATAAAATTGGTCAACCATGAATGGAATCACTGTGGGGCAATGCTGACTTACATACCCACTAGAAAATATCCACCCCGCTGATCATTTTGAAATGTATAGAAATATCGAACCACTATGTTGCATACAGGAACTAGCATAGTGTTGGAGATCAATTATACTTCAAAAACAAAGTCACAGAAAAAAAGAGATCAGATTTGTGGTTACCAGATGTGGGAGTGGGGAGAGGAGGAATTTGATGAAAGCAGTCCAAGGGTACAAACTTCTAGTTATAAGTATATACTAGGGATGTAATATACAACATGATAAAGATAATCAACACTGCTGTATGTTATATATGAAAGTTATTAAGAGAGTAAATCCTGGACTTCTCTGGTGGCGCAGTGGTTAAGAATCCACCTGCCAATGCAAGGGACACGGGCTCGAGCCCTGGTCCGTGAAGATCCCACATGCCGCAGAGCAACTAAGCCCGTGCGCCACAACCACTGAGCCTGCACTCTACAGCCCACAAGCCACAACTACTGAGCCCGTGCGCCACAACCACTGAGCCCGTGCACCACGACTACTGAAGCCCACGCGCCTAGAGCCCGTGCTCCGCAACAAGAGAAGCCACCGCAATGAGAAGCCCATGCACTGCAACGAAGAGTAGCCCCCTCTCACCACAACTAGAGAAAGCCCACGCACAGCAACGAAGACCCAAGACAGCCAAAAATAAATAAATAAATTTATATAAAAAAAAGAGAGACTAAATCCTAAGAGTTCTCATCACAAGGAAATTTTTTCTGTTCTTTTAATTTTGCATCTGCATGAGGTGATAGACGTTCACTAAACTTATTGTGATGATCATTTCACAATGTAAGTCAAAGCATTATTCTGTACACCTTAAACTTACACAGTGCTGTGTGTCAATTATACCTCAATAAAACTGGAAGAAAAAATAAACTATGCACCTGTGATGCTGCCTGAAAAACCACAAAGTGTAAAGTGGCTTGAGTGGAATGACCTTATTTAAGAAAAAAACTCATACACACAGACATACATATATATTTATATACTTACACTTTTTAATGACCATAAGAATATACCCCAAGCTTTAAATGGAGTTGCCTCCAGGGAATATGACTGAGACAAAGTGAGTTGGCAGTGTGTGAAGAGAGAGAAAGTTTAATTTTCTGCTTTATAAAACTAGTTATTGCTTAAATCTTTATATCTGGTAAATATATGTTTTATAGTCAAAAATAAAAAGCTTTCAAAACTCATGTTTCACAATAAGGACATGGGAAGCAACTCACAATGTTTTCTCAAGTGAAAAAAAATACAAAATAGCACAAACAATGTAAAAATATTTTACAAACTTTGTAAAAATAAATCATATATGGCATAGAATGTAAGAGAAATATAAAGAGTCAAAAGGAATGAAAATATATCAAAATATTACTGGTTAGTTCTGAGTGGTGAGATTAAGATCAATTTTTTTCTTTTTTTCTGAATTTCGTAAATGCTCTGCAATAAACATGAATTACTAGCATAACAGAAAAAACATTAAATGTTATTCTTAATACATTAAAATATTTCAAACAGTTCAATAAGTTAATGGTATTTGCTTTTCTAATGCTAAGATTTACACACTCTGCCAACACTGACACTCACTTTAAACGCTAAGCAGTGTTATTCTGAAGCTTGAGATGTCTAATTTCTATGGACGAGTATCCTTGTAGCTCAATTGAAATGTGCTTGTTCTAATAAAGACTAAAAATAGTAGACATAAGAAGTGACCTTATGTGGCAGACCAACACACAGCTGGCGAAACTGAGGTGCAAAGAGTTAAAGTGGTTTTCCAAAAGCTCAAATCTTTTCATTTAATGGAAGGACTGAGACGAGACTTGATTCTCCCAGTCCAGTGTTTTTCCATGACATGAGGCTGCTATGTTTTTGGATGAGAATCACTGAAACCACAACAAAAATAGCGCTTTAAGAAATATACAGCAAGAGGGCAAATGAACAAAATTTGTATGTAGCTTCATGGAGAACTGTTAAATCCAGCAAAACTCCAGGTTCCACTCTCAAAATGCCACTGGCCTTTCCAAGAATTCTACGTAGAAAAAAATGATTAGATTGGACCTAGAAGAATACTTAAAGAAACTTGATTTTTATTTTAATAGTAACACAATTCAAAGCTTAAATGAAAACATCTGGTTTCACTTTCTTTACTGATTATGATAGCTAGAGATTCTGAGACTACAAGCATGACTCTGTCATTTATTTGATATGCAAATAAAGTTCTTGGCTTGAGTGTAAATCTTATACTTTCAGTTGTGCCCCTTTTAACTATTTATTTTTTATATCCCCTCTTGGGTCCAAAAAAAGTTTGAGGTAGAGTTAGTCATTAAGAAATGCATCCTTCCCACAAAATGCCAACAGGCACAATTCCCCCCAAAAGAGTAGAATAAAGTAGACCTTGATTTATTAGAATTCAGATCACTGGGATAACTGCCAATTCTGCTTTTTTCCACCCTCTTCCACAGAGGTTGTGACCCAAATCTCAAGATGAAAGGCCAAATTTGGGGGCAGGCGGGTGGAGACAGGGAAGAGGTGACCACATGGTAGAGGGATCGATTTCTATTGCAGCTATGAAACAGACCCGTTTATTAAGAGCCAGGTACTGTGCTGAATGATAATCAAAGATTACCAGGGTCAGATGAGAAACTTGGGGTTGTTCCCAAAGGAATCAGACCCCCAGAACTGTTCTCACACTGCCTAGCTCTCACCAAACACCCTCTTCACATACACACACACCAAAACAAACAAAAACATCCAAAACTGTCAGCCCTCTCATTAATCAACTAAGTTTGATATCACAGAATTAGGCACTTTCACCTTTGCTAATGAAAGTCTCGCTTTGGTTCCATGTATCACAAAACCAAATATGTAATTCTGGATCTCAACAATGAACTACTTCTGGGACTTGTTGCAACACATCCTCATACTTAGAGGGCCTTAGGCCTATCTTTTCCTCACAGGGAATCCTCTCCTAGTTGGGATCTGTGCATATATTCACTGACAGTCCCAAGGTACCAGAGTGTGACTGTGTATTCATTCATGTCAGGCAACATGACATTTCAGAAAATGGGGGCCTGGGAGGCCCCTCTCCCTCAGTTTTTATTTCACCAGACCTAGATATAAAATTGGTAATTCCATCTGAACCAGAAAGAGACACTGAGAAGAGAACCCAGGTAATACGGTGTAAATATATACCTTTCCATAGTCGAGTGTATTAGTCTCACTTCACAATACTCCTAAATTTGAGGTGGAGAAGGAGACATCCAGAATACTCGTTCATTTATTTAAGGAAGCAGAAATTAAATGAATGGGGGGAAAAGGAATTACCCACAAATCACAATTAACTACTGTTTAAATTTTTTTTAATAAATAAACTAACCAGTTCATATAGCTAGAATTTTTTAAAATATGTCCTGCAACCTACTTTTACGAGGCGAGGGTAAATGAATAGTATTTCAACTGGCAACAGGATATTAAACTAGGCAACTGACAGGTTATACCACTAGATGTGTATCTATTAAGCCCAGTCCTCACATTTCCATGTCCAATGCTGCATAGTAACAACTGTTGCTTCTAAGCCATTGAAGTTCACAGTAGTAACTGTGATGTCCTAAAATTCCTACTAAATAAATCAACTAAATTAAATTCTATTTAGTATAGTCATGCTAATCAATAGATCTCATATTTTTTCTCATATTTTAATTGATTATAAACTGGCAAGCCACATATGATAATATTGTCCAGTTAGTTAAAAATAGCCCAATCCTGAACATTTAAAACCACACTGACTTTACCTACTACAAATATGACAAGTAAAACAGAAGAAGAGACCAAACCACACTGACAACCCAGGAAGCTATAAATGCTGCACTGACTCATCATCTGATATTACATACTGAAGTATTTAAGTATGTCCCGACTTTTATACCCATCCGGATCTCGCATCCCTAAATAGACATAAACTATTTTCCAAGTGCAGAAATCAAGCTGGGTCTTCTCATCCTAGCTTTCTGGGAATTCTGACCACTACTCCCCACCTCCCTTCACCACACATGCATTTTCACCACTTGAGACATTGCAGGGTGAGGGAAAGAAAGAGAAAGAAAGAGAAGTCTCATGACTTCAGAAACTGGAAAGAGGAATTAAATTCTGAAAAGGAGAAAAGAATGGAAGTTTTGCTTAATTCAAGTATTGAGCAAAATATTGTTGCTTAATGATCTTTTAAAAGATACACTAGATCTTTTTAGCCATCTATTCCTTTATTTGATTTATGTGAAACTATAATGTAATGAAACTTGACCACACAAAAATCACTTTGCCCCACACCCCTGATAACATCCCAGTCCCCCTTGCCCCCCAAATCATAGCTCGAGTGATAGGGCCTTACTTTGTACTCTTAAATATCAAGCAAACTAAATGCTAAAATGAGGAGCCTAACACGGTTGAACTGGGAAAAACACAAAGTGGAAATTTACCCCCTCTCGGAAAAATAAGTAAAGTATATGTTAAGGAAATGGGTAATTCAGGGAACCAGAGTACTTAAATAAATTCCCAGATGTTTGTGTTGCTGTCTGAACGTTTTAAAAAGGAAACAGCTTTTCATTACTTTATGAATCCTCCCTCATTATGAAGACAGTTTCAAAGCCCCCAGCATTCAGAAGAGAAAGCCTGTTCTTAGCGTTGTCAGGTTCCTGCTGCGTCTCAGTCACCACGAATGTTCCAGGAACCCACAGAAAAAGCTCAGGCCTGCAAACATGTCTGATTTTGACCTCCCAACCCCCAAGTCTGTGTTTATATAATTCATAATTAAGGTGGATTTATGAAGCTCGATAAAATCACATTTCATATTTCCCTAATCAATATTTCAAAACAAGTAAACCAACAGTCATTTTAACATTAACAGCATGGACAGGATAGCCATAAATCCCCACACCTTCCCCTGGACATCACACGTCTTCACTGGGAAGCTTTAACTGCCTCTGGCAGTGCCAATGGATGTGGTTAAAAATCAAGCAGAAAACATCCGAATGTGCACACTCAGCCACATGATTTTCACTGTCTAAAACTCAAAATTTTTTTTCAAACAATTTTCACCCAATTTAGCTTGCCTTCCTTGCCTGTAAATTGCAATACTGCCAAGTTACAAGTTAAAGATTCTGCCAATTTTTCAGTTTTGTGAGCAAGAGAAGTCAGTGTATTTCCCTAAACGAGTAATGTGTGTGTGTGTGTGTATGTGTGTGTCTGTGTGTCTGTGTGTGTGTGTATTGAATTAACACTTGGTTATAGCAGTATACCACAATAACATATGGAAATCTTGTTCAAAATTTCCAAAATAACTCGCACGCACGCGCACGCACACACACCCTTCGTGTATAGGTCATGAAAAAAAAAGTCAAACCCAGACTGAACTGAGAGGGACTGGGAAAGATATCATTTGTAAGTTATAAGTGCTAATATCCATTGCCATTATTGATTCAGTTTAGAGAGAACAATTTACCACCATCCTAGATCTTTATTCTAATGTGACTCATGTTACACATGTGAGCAAGTGACTAGTTTCAGCCTCCACACAAACAAATTTAACTTCTAGAGAAGTCTCCAAAGCAAATTTATAGCCAAAGACAGACTCAGTTCAGAAGCAGTGGTGGTCATGGTGGCGGAGGTTCTTCTTGGGTAATGTCTCATTTAGGCACAACCATGAGGCTCTGGAGAAGAAAACACTCAGAACACCCTGCAGGCATGAGGCTGCAGCCATGGAGCCAGCTAATCAGCCTTCCTTCCTCAGACTATGCTGCTTTTTAAGAAAAAAACAAAATATTGAGATAGCTTTTTAACTGCAAATATCTGGGAAATACCTACACTACACCCAGGGCTTTAATACCCTCCCTTCCTTCCCAAATCTAGGAAAGTGGTGTGCTCCCTGTCAAATAACCAGTACAGATCATAAATAGCCAGATGGTCATTGCAGTGTGAGGACCAAGAACTTGCATCCATTTTCAGCAAGAGTCCAACCATTCTGGAGGGTCAAAAGCCTTAAAAAATAAACATACCATAAATACTGAGACACAGACACACACACACAAAGATTAAAGGATACTCAATGTCACACACTTCATACTAGTGAAAAAATGGAAAATAACCCAAATGTTCAACAATAAGAAATTAGTTTGACAAAATGTGGTATATTCTTCCATAGATTATGATGTAGAAATTTTAAAATGATGTTATAGAACAATAATGACATAGGAAATATTCATGTATATTATTTAATGATAAAAGCAAGTTTAAAACACATTAGGGGGCTTCCCTGGTGACGCAGTGGTTGAGAGTCCGCCTGCCGATGCAGGGGACACGGGTTCGTGCCCCGGTCTGGGAAGATCCCACATGCCGCGGAGCAGCTGGGCCCGTGAGCCATGGCCGCTGAGCCTGCGCGTCTGGAGCCTGTGCTCCGCAACGGGAGAGGCCACAACAGTGAGAGGCCCATGTACCGCAAAAAAAAAAACAAAAAAACACATTAGGATGTAATCCTAATTTGAAAAAAAAGAATACTGTATAAAGATATGACTGGAATGATAGACATCAATAACAGCATTATCTCTGGGTAATGATAGGAAAAGTAAATTTTATTTCCTTCTTTGTGTTTTACTGTATTTTCCATACTTTCTACGGTGAAAATATATTATTTTCATCATCAGGTAAAAAATAAATTTTATTTTTAAAATTAATCACATGTCATTCTTACAGAGAAATGGTTTCCTTTCTTCCTTTTTGTCCTATCCTACACCTCCACCCCCCAAAAACAAACAGCCTGAATTTCACCAGTTTTCCTGACTTCACCTGGGTTCTTTTCCTGTTTAAGTCAAGTGGAAACAGTCCTGGAGGAAATTAGACTGTAAAGACCAAATGCTTCATAAATTCATGTTCAAAGAAGGCAAGTAAGACCATAAGTGGCCAAAAGAATTTGGTGATGAAAATAAGCCACTAAATGGATTATTTACTTTAGTCTTTACTGATAAAAAAATATTAGCAAGCTTTGCATTCTTCAATTACATTTTGAAGCAGAAATTATGCCATTTTACTCATTTATTCATTCAGTCACTGTAGTCCATTTGGGCTAATATAACAGAATACCATAGACTGGGTAACTTAGAAACAAGAGAAATTTATTTCTCACTGTTTTGGAGGCTGGGAAGTCCAAGATCTTGGTGCCAGCAGAGTCAGTGTCCGGTGTGGGTCTGCTTCCTGGTCTATAGACAGAAGTCCTTTCACTGTAGCCTCACCTGGTGGAAGGAGCAAGGGAGCTCTCTGGGGTCTATTTTACAAGGGCAGTAATCTCATTCATGAGGATTCTACCCTCATAAGCTATCATCTCCTAAAGACCCCATCTTCAAAATGCCATCACATTGGAGATTAGGTTTCAACATAGGAATTTGGCAGGGGTGGGACACATTCAGTCCATAGAAGCCATCAAACACTATGCACTTCTTATGTGCCCACATGGTGCCAGGCTTGGAACACAAGCCTGGTCCTTGGCTCAAATCCCTCACAGGCTGCTGAATTCCCAGCTGCACTTGTGGTTTTCAGGGCACCCACCTCTTCCTCACCCATCCTTTTCTTCAGCCACGGCAGTTCTTTATGTGTCAGCCTTCCATTAAAGTTTCACTGGAATAAAAGATTCCTTGGCTTAAAAAAATAAAAGAACGTTTGGAACTCTCTACTCTCCTATTATTTTATTATCAATTTTTTTTTTTTTTTTTTTTTTTTTTGTGGTACGCGGGGCTCTCACTGCTGTGGCCTCTCCCGCTGCGGAGCACAGGCTCCGGATGCGCAGGCTCAGCGGCCATGGCTCACGGGCCCAGCCGCTCCGCAGCATGTGGGATCCTCCCTGACCGGGGCACCAACCCGTGTCCCCTACATCGGCAGGCGGACTCTCAACCACTGCGCCACCAGGGAAGCCCTCTACTCTTATTTAATCAACTAGATGCTCTGGGGTTGAGTGGCAACCACTCACAATTTTAAATTAACTCATGGGTAAGACTATTAGCCCAAATGCTTCTCCCCCCAATATGATGTGTTATAATTGTATGCTATCATCATCTGCTTTGAAAATTTCCCATCAACCTTTCCCACCCTTTAGCATACCAAATTCCCTAAGTGGGTTTGAATTCTTAACCTTTGCTGGTAGAGTATAACCACATCCCAGTTAGGGACCAGGGGACTGTTTTTCTTTAGGCCACTTGACTATAATCAAGTGGTCTAGCTCTTTTTCCCAAATTCTGGTCTAGAACTAGAATAAGAACTATTGGAGAATTTGTTTAAAATGGAGAGTCAGGCCCCACCTCCAGAAAATCTGATTATATGAGAGTGAAGTGGGATTCCATGTTTTTAACGAGCTGCCCAGGTGTCTCCTAGCTTGATAAACACTTTTGGAGACAAAGATTCTAGCCTTGGTGAGGGAGGCTCAGAATGTTGTTAGATCTCAAGAAACCTTGGGCATCTGTTATAGCACATTTTCATTATTTACCTGTTTATATATTCTATTTCACCCACTAGATTTGAAGCCCCTTTTGGAAAAGTAACTTGACATAGTCGCTGTATCCACTGGCTCAGTGCAATTCTACTATGTCCAATAAATGTTTGGCATTAAATTAATTAATAAAACAAAGAACAGCAGTAATTCATCAAATTCTGATCCTACTGGACTAAACTATTTTTTCCATCAATAGACTACTATTAATAAACCTGTTATTAGAGTTAATATGTTTTTTTCTCCTGTGAGATCCAATTCAGCTAAACAATTAGGGACAGCTTTTTTAAAAAAAAGTTTCTTACAGTTTGAGTTTTAAGAGTGCTCCATGAGGTAAACAGGATAAGAACAGTTATCCAGCTGTTTTAGCTGAGGACACAGGCCAAGGAAGGATAAAATGACTAGCAAGTACTCACAGTTTTTAGTATTTGCACAGGCAAGAATGCAGTGTGTTGTAGTGAAAAAGCATACTCTTTATTGCCGCGCTTGAATTGGAGCCCTGCCATTTACAAGCTGTGTGATCTTGAACAAGTTATTTAAATTTTCTGAGCCTCCCTTTTTTTTTGCATGTACTCTATACACAGGGACAGACAGCAGGTTTGTCTGAAGCATTAAATGCGTCTAGGAGAGTGTTTGGCACATAGCAGGAGCTGAGCACACATTGTATTCCTTCCTTCCTGACACACTCTCCACAGCAAGGACTCGGTTTGTCTTCGCCTGGCAGTAGTATGTGCTCAACAAATATTTATTGAATTGATTGATTAACGTAATCCTAGGATTAAAAATAACCCCACAAACGTCTTTTCCTTTTACCTATCAAATGTTATCAATCTATAAAATTATAATATTACCATAATCCCTCCCCCAATCACAAACCCCAGATGGTCTACATACTAATGACAAGCTATATTCAGTCACAACCCAAGGAGAGTGACTTAGAGACTACAAACTGTGAAATAAAGAGGGAGTTTCCATTTAAATATAAGACTATACATATGTTTCTCTGTATAATAAAACAAAACTAATACATCAGCATCTCTTTATTCTGAAATTTTCTAGCAAGCAAGGATGGTAAAGACAAATTAATCACATGTGTGAATTCAATCTGTATAAAACATTCCTACTTATTGTGATCTCCTTAATTTTTATATTGGCAACCCTAAAATAACTTATAGGGATACTATAAGTTCACTCAGCGCTATTTTTTCCACAGGGATTGAAAGTCCTCAAATGTGAACACTCTTAATATGATTTTCTTTTCAAGGATCATCACCCTCTGGGTTGCGAAAAGCCCTCATGAGAAGAGTGAACAGACTTGGAGTCAGATAGCTCTGCCACTTTGACTCGCCAAGTGACCTTGCATAATAAACTCACTAGGCCTCAGTTTCCTCATCTATAAAATGGAAATATAATAGAAATATAAACACCTACTTCATGGAGTTGTTATGAGGGTTAGGAAAGGCAATGTACGTGAAGTGCCTATGAAACACAGCAGGGACTCAATTTATTGTCCCTCCTGCCCCTACCAAAATGCTACAAACGGATTCAGTGGTTCCAATTAAAAGTACAACATCTAGGTATTTTCATAATTAATCATTAAGACATCAAACTAACATTTTTTAAAGTCTAGTTAGTTGCAAGACTTTTCCTTTGTCCCTCTAGAGAAGAGTCATTAGCTTATAGCAGTCCTGAGACTCACAAATGTCATGAAGGCACCGGCATTTCCAGAGAGGATAAGGGCTGTGTCAATCCATGAAAGCTTTCTCTTTCCTATGAATGCTCTCCAGATTTCTCCTTTGGACTTCTTTGAGCTACCTTGAGCTAAATGCCCCAGCCCCATGATCTGACTTTCTGAGAGTTTAAAGCCTGCCCTGTCTGGTGCCCTTTATATTCCAGGGATGCTGAACAACTTGTATTTATTTCTCTGTATCTTCCATTGGATTGTAAACTCCATGAGGTCAGGGCAGTATCTTCTTCACTATTTTAGGTTTCATCTCAAATGTCAATTTTCTAACTGCAGTATCTTCACAAAATTTTCTGCTAGATGAGTTCTCTTAAAATTAATTTTTAAGGGGAATTCCCTGGTTGTCCAGTGGTTAGGACTCGAGGGCCCGGGTTTGATCCCTGGTCGGGGAACTAAGATCCCACAAGCCTCACAGCACGGCCAAAAATTCTTTTTTAAATATTTTAAATTCGTTTTTAGGTTTCTTTTTTTCTTTTCAAGGTGTGAAATATTAACCATGTAGGTAGAATAAGCATATATATATATATATATATATATATATATATATATATTTTTTTTTTTAATCTATACATGCCTCAGCAGATGCTGGCACAGAATACCAGATCCTTTAATAAAATAAAAGTGAATCTTCAAATCTTAACACCAGAAGGGAAATCTAGAGGGCATCTGATCTAGTGCAGCACCATGCCCCCCTTAGCATCATTTCCTGCCACCACCATGAAGGCCCCATGATGCACTGCTCACACTTTAAACCCCTCTTTTGGGTCCAGGTTAATCACCCAAGGCTGTCTCTCTACACCCCCACCCAGTCCTCTCCCCTCTATGTTCCAGAAATATTGAATTTCTTGTAAGTAGCCCTAAACAGCCATGCTCACTTCACCATATATAAGCCCATGTGTCCCTTTTCACAGCATATTTTAATTGCCTTGTTTTTTCTCTATAGAGAAAATTGGATTGTGAGCCCTGTGAGGTCAGGAAACGTCCTATTAATTATCCCATTCCTATTCCTGGCATGCAATGGGCTCTCAATAAATATGTTAACTGAATGACCTCCTTTTGGCAAGAGTTTCAGAAACACTTTACTAAAGAGTAAACAGAAAACAAATGGGAAAGAATTAAAATAGAAGGAACAGCCAGGAAAATATAGATATGCCATCCTAGTTTGGTCTCTGGGAGGTGGGAGTCTTGTGCCATCCACCTTTAGACTGGGTGTACCCACCCTGTCTTCTTAGTCCAGGCAGCAAAACTCCACAGGCCTCTTTTTCTTAGGGAGAGGGCTACCCTCACCACCTCCAGCCCTCCACACACAGCTCAGGGCCTGTCTCCTCCTCCTTTCCGTGCCTCCCCTGCCGTCCTCCAGGTAGGCCTCTCACCCCCATCAGACTAGTCCTGCAGGGAAGCTCATCTCCCCATCACAGGGCAGGACCTCCTCCCCCCACCCACCCCGCAGGCCCAGCAGTGTGTGGGACACACCACGTCCCAAGAAGGAGGCACAGACCTGAATGTGCCTGGTATAAATCTTTACCAGGCCTGTGACCAGCTCACAAGAGGGAAAGAGGAATGGCTCAAATTCACTTCTACAGGCAAAAATACCTATAGGCTCCTAAGAAAGCAGTCGGCCTTAAGATCACTGCAGATCTGAAAAACTTGTGTAATTCTTTTTTGGTGGAAGCAGAAACCTGACTCTGAGCTAACCCCTGACCAGAGGCCGCTGGGGCCTAGAAATACCCTTGTGAATTCTCCGCGTCTAGGCCGGGGCCTGGGGGTTCCCTGCCGTCCGGCCATCGTCAGAGGCCTCCCTGAGGGCTAGGCCGGCCCCAACTGGACGACCTGTGGCCCGACTGCGGCCCGCACGCAGAAGGCGGAGACCGCCGCGCCGCTTGGGCTGGGAGCGCCGCCGGGTCGCTCAGGCCAGGCCCAGCGCGGCCGCTTCGAGCTCTCAGAATCCTGCGACCCGCACCCCAAGCGCTTCCTATGACCGACCAGACCCTCAGAAACAGAGTTCCTCCCCGCCAAACTTGCCTGCTCCACGAAGCTCGAGAAGCGGTTCCCCTTGCGCGCCCCTCGCTCCAGGCCGAGCTTGGAAGCGCCTCTGACTTCGCTGCGGCGCCGGAACCCGCGTGGGCTGCCCTGGGCCGCCGCTGCTCGGTGGCCCCGGCTCAGCGCGCGAAGCCGTCCCCGCTGCCCCGCGCCCCTCGGTGCGAGGCCCGATCGGGACCCCAGGGGTCCTGGGAGCCGTGGCCCTTCCGACCCCTAGACATCCAAACCAGAGAGCCCTGGAGTTATTCCGGGCCGCGGGGGTGGTGGAGGATGGGGGTTCCATTCACGTCTCCGTTTGCAACAATAATGACACGTCCTGGTCCCACTGATGCCAGGAATCTCCCGAAGGCAAGCCGGTGGCTCCGCCGGCCCTTCAAGCGCGACGTCCAGTTTGCACGAAGTAATCACCAACTTCTGCACTCTGGGAAGGATTTTGAGGGGGAGCCGGGCTGAGCCCCAGACAGCAGCTCCGGGCCGGACTTGGAACATACTTTTTTTTTTTTTTTCAAATCTGACCCGGATCCGTGGCTCTGAACTTATTGTGACCTCAGCGGCCCGCCTTGGGCTCTGCGCGAGCGGGAACCCGGTGCGGGACTCAGGATTCATGCTCGCACCCGGGGCTTGCAGACCACTGGAGGGGAGAGCGGGGAGGTATTCGTATGGGTTCACGTATGGGGTATTTTTCTAGAACGAGATAAATAGATCTCAAAACAGTAAAGTCCTGGTCCCGAAGCCACGACCGCGCCCCTAGGTCTCTCCAAAGATCCCCTCCGGGCGCTTGTCTAAAGAGGGGACTTTGGAGCCCCAAGTTTTCCTCAGGCGCGTTGGGTTGAACTTGGGGGCAGCTCTCGCGAAGCGCGCATTGCGCCCACGCGCTCACCTTGGCGGGAGCCACGGACTAATTAGGTGCCCCTGTTCTCCCGCTCAGCCGACGGGGCAGCCCGGCTCCAAGGGGCTGAGACCTGCGGCAGACGCCAAAGTCACCCGCCGTGACCGGCCTCGTCATTTAGAAGGAGAAAGGGCAAAAGGGCTGCTCGAAACCCTTTTTTAATACTTGACAGTTTGAGGCAGGAGCCTTGTAAGCGGAGACGAACGTGCGATAATTCTCTGCTGTTTGAAGAGCAGTGCAAAGCTGCCAAGAAACTCACTACGACGTGACTGTTTACTCCTGCGAACGGGCCTCAAAGAAAATATGCTTGGGCCAGGTGACCCGGCGAGATCCGCAAAGCCGCTCCCGGCGACTCTCTCCTCCAGCGAGTCCGAGACCGGGGAGAGAGGAGCGGGCAGGTGGGTTTCCTCCACCCCTGAGTGCTACAACCTCCTTCTCTATTTTCTCATTTTATTTTTTAAAATTAAAAAGACAGAGAGAGCGCGCGCACAAGTCTTAAAAGTGGATAGCTGAATAGCGTCTGATAAAATTTGCGCTATGAAAAACATGAGGTCGAGATAGATCAGTGCGTGGGTGAAGGCTGCTCTAGCAGAAACTCGAGAAGTGAGCGGGAGCCCACAATTTTCGTTTTTACTGTAGAAATTGGTAAACGAAATCAAATGGCAATGGTTACCTATTACAGCCACTGAAAAGTTCGAAATAATTTAATGTGTTTCGGATTTATATGTATGTAATCACCATACTTTTTATTTTGTCTAGCTATTTCCATTAAGTTTTAATAAGCTATCAGAGTTCCCTGGATAAATTTTGTGAGGGTTTTTTTGGGGTTTTTGTGTGTGCGTTTTGTTTGGTTGTTTTGTTTTGTTTTGTTTTGTCTGAGTGAGTGGAGATTACATGAACCAGAAGCGAAGTTTGAGCATAATTTTCTTAGCCACTGGGAAGTCTATCTCCTGCCAAAATTCCAAGGATGGGAAGAAGAAAGGGAGACTAAATACTCATTGAGTACCTACTATGTGCAGACAACCTGATAGGGCTGGCTTTATAAATTTTATTTAATATTAATAATTGTTTATCAATAAGAGCTCTTTTAAAAAGACCAAACACTTTCTTCTGCATCCGGACCTCAAAGGGACAGCTTCCATAATTTTATTTTATTTGCAAGAATTTTGTTTTTATTACTTCCTTCTTCGAAGTGACGTAACTGCTAAGGTTAGTGGAGAGATCCATGTTTAATGATATTAAAGTCTGTTAGTTTAACTGATTACATCTTTTAGTGTTAATCCTGTCTGGGGCGGGGGGTTCGGGGTGGGGAAGTGAAGGTGAGTCAGCACACGGTGAATTTCTCCTAACTCTTTAGGTCCCTGTAAAAATAAAGAAATCCCGAACTGCTCGGGAGGAGAAGGAACTTGTAACTGGGAGGAGAGCACTGTCACTGAAAGCGATGGCGGGGGGTGGGGGGGGGGGGCGGGAGGGAAATGCAAAGCAAAACTTTTTCGTCTCTGTGGATCAAAGGAACCGAAAACATGACCCGTTTTGTAAGGGCTATGCAAACACTGTGGCTTGTGCTGACCACTGATAGAGGCTGAGTTAGACTAGAGGCTACATATGTTACAAAGAATACGATGCAATTGCGTATGCGGAGCTTTAAAAAAAAAAAAAATGAGAAGGGAGTTGACAGTCAGATGAAGTGGGAAAGGAGGGGAGGAGAATACACCCAGGAGCCTGAGCAGCCAGGTAAATCATCAAAAACTCAGTTCCTGCAACTAATGAAAAAACCAATCTCACTGTAGTCCAGGGGAAATGGTTCGCTGACGCAAGGCTGATGGTGAGTCCATTTGTCGTGCTTCTTTTCCGGACTATCAAAAAAGTTATTTCGAGATTCAGCCAAATGTTTTGACTGGGAGACTGAAAACGGGACGAGGCGTTTCCTGCCTTAACGTCCGAGCCCGCAGCAGGGCCCAGAGCGGAGCGCGCTCCGAATCGCGCGCTTCCCGCCCGGGGCGGTTCAGAAAGGACGCTCCCCGCCGCCCTGGGAGAAGCGAGCCCGAGGTCAGGCGGCGGGGGCTGCTCGGGTTCCACGTGGGGCCTGAACTTCAGCCTTCCTCTGGAGGAATGCTCCTCTAGTTTTGTTCTGGAAGGGAAAATGGGCTCAGCTCTTCGAGAGCTATCAAGAGTCCCACTCGCTGGACAAACCTGGAAACTCTGGAAGTTCTAAACTGAGCTTCCCTCGTTCCCTGAGTCCCTTTCTATCTTCTTTACCGGCGCTAAAGGGCTGCTTGCCGAGGGGGTGCTCTTTTAGATGATTTTTTTCCACGTAGACCGGAGAAGGGCCGCCGCCCGCTCCGAACGCGACTTGCCGACCTCAGCGCCCTGGGCTCGCGCGGCGCACCGCCCGCCCCTCCGCGCCCGCCCAGCCCCGCTCGCGGAAAGAGCCCGAGGGGGGAGTATCTTCTCCGCGGGCCAGAGCTCGGTGCCAGAGCGCTCTCCTGACATAACCTTGCCCAGGGTGGGCCAAGACGTGCACTAACCATCGCTTGGCTCCCCTGCTGCCGCTGCCGTCCCCACTACCGCCGGCAACTGCCTTGGACCCAACCCCCAAGAGCAGAAACTCTTGCCTCACAGCTCCCCTTGGTCCCCGCTTTCCCAGCCCTTTCCGGGATCCCACACCCCCACCCCACTTCTCCCGCCCGTCGGGGCCGAACACTGGCACCGCTCCTCGAGCCCGTTCCGCCGCGCCATTTTAACCCCTTGGACGTTTCCGCTGCGAAGAGGGCGGGAAACAGAGAAGAGCCGCCATCCTCACCTCACCTCACCCCCACGCCACCCCGCCCGGTCCTCACCTAAGGCGGCCCAGAGGGGATTATGAAACAACTCGGTGGTGGGCGCGGGTGGGGGACAGGCTACCTCCGGACTCCCGAATCTTTGACAAAGTCTCGGGAACACTTGTGCTCCCCCAGGACAGTTTTCTTCGCCTCGGGGCGAGCACGGGGTGTCCGAGTTTCTTGGCACTAGCTGCGAAGAGCTTCTCCCTTTCCCCAGCCCCTTTAAGGACATCTGATCTTCAGTCTCCAACTTTCTCCTCTCGTCTACAAGCTTCGTCTGCCGCGGAGAGCGACCCCAGGCGAGGCCGGGAAGGGAGAGAGCTAGTGTGGGGTTAACCCAAACCAGGGCGCCCAGAGGTTGGCTGAGGCCCTGCGGGTCGAGGCCCCGCGCGCTCTTAAGCAGGAGGGAGCCCCCGGGGATCCGCGCGGGGCATGTTGCCGCGCCTGAAACAGGCGTTCCCTTTTCCAGATCATATTCCGCATAAAATCTAAAGCCAGATGCATCGCTTGGGCAAGTTACCATTTTACTGCGAAAAGCACAGATGTGTTTCCAAACTGGACTCCAGATCAAGGTTTCTGGTGCGGGTTCCAGTGGCCTGCGCAAGGTTGGGCTTTCGATGCCTTAAGGGACTACCCGGACGGGTAACGTTTTAGATGCTGTAGTCTGAACCTAGCCCAGGCAAAGCATCATTTGCGAATGCGAAGATTTAAAATAAAAAGAAAAGGGGGGGGGTGCGAAATAAAGACAACTGCGGGCTTTCAAGGCCGTGTGTGTACTTTTTAAGTGGGGCGGAGGAGAAAAGACCAACTTCATAATTATAGACGCCCAGTTTAGCAAGATAACCTGATGGAATCTCTGTTTCACGAAAATAAGTTACAAGAGGAAAAACTTGTAAGAAAGTGAGAACAGCGGCCACATATGAAACCAAAGGGCGAGCATGGTGAAAGCAAGCATTTTAATCAGTCTGTTGAGTGAGTCAAAAATAGCTTTTGCTGAGTTTTTTTTTTTTTTAAAGAAATAGAAGAGTCTTTCCAAAAGTAATAGCCTACGGGTCTATTTCACCTGCAGGTCTCCTCTCATCATTGTATAAAGAAATTTGGGTGGAGTGGGCCATGTTTTTCACAGAACTTTCTGGTATTTGCAGTTGTGGTAAAGAGGGAAGGAATAAAAACGAACAAAATTAGTCTGGGATTGGCTGCTGCCTGTTACCGGCATAACATTAGCAGGAAACCAAGACTGCCTTCTCGAGATTCGCTTAAAAGAATTCAATTTTGCATCTTTTAAAATTATAGCCGTTTTTGAGTCCTTTCGGTGAAATGAATAACCAGAGATGCAATATCTAAACAATGCACACATGTACATAATTCCAAGTCTACTTATTTACAGAGTGAAAGGGCGCGGTGCGAAAGCGCCCCTGCACAGGTAGAGGTGTAACAGCTATGCGCTGCGCCGTGCATTAGGCGCCAGTGAGAGAAAACACAAACCCAAACTACTCGCACAGAAAACTATGTTTCCACATTCGACTCATTTAGGATCAAATGATTTTTTAACACTTGCCAAAACCCACAGCTATTGCTACAAGAAAGGTACCATGCAATGGAATAAAGTTAGCTGTTTATGTGGGCAAGGTGGGGCTTTTCGGGCGTTTGGCTACACAAATGTACTGGAGTGACAGGGCGAGCATCTTGCAGGCCAATCTCCCAGTGTTTGTTCATTGCGGGGGCAGGTGGGGGAACGAGGACGCCTTTTAGCTGATCAGACTGTAGCTGTCACCCCTGAGGGGTGGTTGTGGAGGTTACCTTCACCTCATAAAGATACTCATCCTTCTCTTAAGTGAAAAAGTCTGCGGCCGCTAAGGCCGCCCACACGGGCCGCGCCTCGTCCAAGTCTGCGCAGGCCGCCTTTGTCCCCGCAGTGACTACCGCGAGGGCGGGCGGCCGCGGAGGTTGTCACCAAAGTTCCCTTAAGTCCTTATACCGCGTAGAACTCTGGTTTTTGCGGGGAAGCGGGCTGCTTATCCAACCTCAGTGGAGTAACAATTCCATGGGCCTCCACTCCCCGGCGGCCTCTGCGCGCCCTCGCTGCGCTCCCGCTCGCCCGGACCTCTCCCCGGGATCATCCGCCGGGGGCCAACGCTCGTGCCCGCGCCACCATCCTTTGCCTCTGCGACCCCTCCGCACGGTCCCAATCAGTCTCGAATTTCAACTCAAGACCCAGACCAAACTTTTCCTTCGGGGCCGGTATATTCTCACACGCGGTGGCTTTTCCCAAGGGAGGAGGAGCGATGGAGCTCCCGGCAGCTCCCGGGGGCCCTGCGGGGACCACCCGCCACCCGGTTTCCACGCAGCCCCCGCGCCCACCCTTGCCTTCCGACCCCAGACCTTGGCCTCCCACCGCCGCGCTCAGGGAAGCCGCCGCGACTAATGCGCCCCGGGTGCTTTCGTTTTGCTTTCGCTCCCTTCTCTCCGCAGCTGGGAAGACTGCAGAAGAACAAAGTAGGGGTGAAAAGCGCGTGTCCTGACAAAGTGATGGGTACACCGCTGTTCGGTCCGAAGCGGGCCGGGGGGAGGGGAAGGTTCAGGCTGAGGCCTGGGTACCCCTGTCCCTTTCAGGGGCGAGAAAAACCAGGTGGCCCTGGCTTGTTTTCTTCGCGCAAAGAAACGTGATTTGTAGATATTGATGCAACAAAATTGGCGCGGAAACGAATTCGCCTTCATAGGACTGTGCCTTTCAAATACAGAAGGATAGGCAGGGTAGAAAGGCGGGAAGAGAGGAGGCCGGGGCCTTTCACTAAACTGGAAGGAAACCGAGAGAGAAGGCTCGACAGCCGGGATCCGGCTCCCACACCAGGCCCAGAGCACCATCAGGTGTGAGGGCACTAACGCCTAGTCCCATTTGCTGCCGGTCCACTCAGCTCTGCGCTTTGGAAACCCAGCAACCACTGCACAGGCTCGCTTTTCTTCATCTCGCCTCCCTCTTTATGGCGAGCAAAGCACACGTATCCTACATCGATGAACCCATGGCCTAAGGTCTCCCCCTTTATTTAAAAAAAAAAAAAAAAAAGCCAAACCTGGAAAGGTTTCTCAAATAGAGGCAGGCTTGCTGCTGCCCCGTGTGGCCCGTGCGAAAGCTCCCCTAGGACTGCATGCTCCCAGTGCAGGGCCAGGAAGCACGGCTCCGGGTAAGGGCCCATGCAGAGTCCCGCCCCCACCCCCGGCCTGCACTTGAGCCCGAACGCGGAGGGGTGCAACGGAAAAGTCTCTCCAAACTCTTTAGAAAAAAACGTAAGTTTTCCAGACTGTTTACCACACTGTCCAGCTGCCCGGAAAGGTCCGACGCGTTTCCTGCACTCGTCCCAGCTCAGCCCGGGCTTTCCTCCACCCGTGATCTGAAGGGCTAAATTATTTTATTCCGACTCTGTAAAGTTAAACTGCGATCTAAATAAATCACTTAGGGAAATGACCGGAAGCTGCGAAGGTAAATTACACTCAAACCAGCTACTTGCACTTGGTTTTGTTAAAATAAGGCCTTCCTCTCGTATTTACCGCCCTCCTTGTTTACATCGAGCTCAGGAACAGAGGCTTTAGGCCGGCAAGGGAGCTCAGTTTCATTTCGGGGCGTATGGCGGGGCCTATCATTTCGTCATCAGGTTTTAAAGAAAAGTTCGAATGTTGTTGTCACAGATCTAACTTCCAGTAACTCCTCAAAAACTATATTACCCCCACTGTAGCTCAGGCCTGCAAACTTCTTGGTCCGCAGATGTCCGGGAAGCAGTTAAGTGAGCTCGCGCAACGCCCCGCTGCACCTGCGGAGGAGGGAAAGCGTCTCCGCGCGTCTCGGCACTGCCGCACCGTACTTCCCGCGCTCCGCCGGCCAGCCTTAGAGCTGCCGCCAGCCACCCCGGCGTCCCTCAGTCCCCCGCCCACAACCAGTCGTGCGGGGGCCTGGCATCCCAGCTTCTGGGGAAGCGGCCGCGCGAAGGACAAGTCAGGCCCCTGTCTCCCAGCGAGGCCCGAACGCGCGCACACTCCGCGCCGGGGCGGTGGCGCTCCCGAGACTGGGCGGGGTGGGGGAGGAGGGCGGAAGCACGGAAGGCTTGTGAGCACATCCAAGAGTGGCGGACCCCGGCTCTCCCCCCCCGAGTGACTAGGGTGCGGGTGCCCACGCTGTGCGCGACGCTTGGGCCACGGCCGGAGCCCACGAGCTGGGCGCACAGCTGAGCGAGGCAGCCGCCGCCGCCGCCGCCGCCGCCACGGAGCCTGGCGGGCGGCGCGGAGCCCCGGGGAGCTGGTTTTCCCGGGCGGGCACGTGACGGGGTTGGCAGCGCTCTGGCCCGGGCAGGGAGGAGGGGGAAGCGGCGAGCAGGAGGCCGGAGGCGGGCGGGCGGCTGGCGCGCTGTGTACTTAGGTCGTGTGCTGGGGCTTTTCTCTCCCAGGAGCCGGCGGAGGGAGGGGAGGGGGAGGGGCCACCGCTCCGCCTTCTCCTTTTCGCAATGTTGACGCAATCTATAAATAGTGGAACAAAAGGACCAACTTCCTCGGAGCTTTGCTGAAACTGCACAAAAAATCGAGCTGGGGGGTTCCCTGGTCCCTGGCGATGGGGCGGGGAGCGCGGCGCCAGGGGAGGAGGCGGGCGCGGCAGCGCGGGCCCCGCCGAGAGGGGACACCTGGCTGAGACACAGCTGCTGCCCGCCGCGCCGCGCCGCTCCACGCGAACCCAGGGCTCCGGTCCCTGCGCGGGCTCGAGAGCTCGCCCCGACCGGGGGTCTTCCTCCTCCGCCGTTGACAGGTCAGTCCGCACCGCCCCTTTCTACACTGGGTTTTCTATTCCCTCCCCCAAGCCTCTACTTAGAAGAGAATTGAGGGGGGAAAAAAATGGAACGAGGCGCAGCAGTGACAGCCACCCAATCTGGAACCCCAGCAGTGCACGGCGGGGTGACCGAGGGGGCTCGAGGAGCTGGTCCGCGCCTGCCCCTCGTCGTACAGCCCGTGGCCGCGCCGCGGCCCGCGAGGAAGCCAGGAGTAGCGTGCGCCGCCCAGGCGGCAGGGAGAGTGGAGGCGGGAGCGCCGCGGAGGCGCGCGCCGCCGGGCAGGGGGTCGACGGCTGGCTCCCTGCTGCCGCTCCCGCCTGGGGGCCGACCCCCAGCGGAGACGTGCCAGGACCTGGAGGCTGCTGAGCACAACTCGCCCCCTCTGAGCTCGGACCTGGCGTCTCCACCTCGTCCTGCGGTTGCTGTGGGAGGGCTGAACGGAGAAGCGCTGTCGCCGCACGCCAGCGCACACCCTGGCTCCGGTGCCCACGCACCCAGCGCGAACTGGGGGCTAGGTGAGGACATAAGGCATGCTCTCCTCCAGGAGCCCTGACCTGAGCGCGAGCGCCCGCCGCGCCGCCGTGGCGGTTACACTGGGCGCGGGGGAGGGGGCGGAGCTGGCGCTGTTGACAGGCTTGCTGGAGCGGGGAGGGCGAAAGTTGGGGAGAAGGGGTTGGGGGAGGGAGCGCGCGCGCGCGCGCGGGATTCAGCTGCGAGTGGGGGGGCTGGGGTCACGTGACGGGCAGACGCCCCCGCTACAGGCCGACAGTAGGGGTGACGTCACTATCCCCTGACTGCAGGGGGTGGCACTTCCGCTCCCTCCCCCAGCCCTACTCCCCCAGCCCCCAAACCAGCGGCCGCAGCCATTTCGAAGTGTGGGAGTGGGCAGAGGGGAGATGGGGGTTTTCGTTATCGCCCTAGCTCCTGGCTGCTTCCCCAGCTGCCCATAGTCCCGGGCCTGGGACCAGAGCGGGTGCCGAGGCCGTCCTCTCCCGACGCGCCCCATTGTGTGAGCAGGCGGCGCAGGGCGGAGGCCTGTGCCGGCCCCCTGCGGCTCCCAGCTCCGGAGGGGGCGGAGACGGTCCCTGAGCGGTCAAGGCCAAGTCCGGCCGCGTCCCGAGAGCGCCATCGGCGCTCAAAAGGTCCGACACTCAACTCCTGGCTGGGAATAGGTGGCTTTGCCCGCGTTCTCCGGGAGCTGGGTGGTTGGGGACCCGCCTAGGGTCCAGCCTCGCGGGTGTGTGATAGGAGCCTGTCACCGCTCTGGAGGACTCGATTCCAGCAGTCGTTATAAGCTATTTGGGGAAACTCCGGGTTTTGGTGACTCAGCGCGGTAAGCGCTATTTATAAGTTTATGCGTTAGTAGCAGGGAAATACACTTCGTTGAGATCCGTCCGCCCAAGAAGGGCAAAGAGCTCTGTTTCGAGGCAACAATTAAAAGACTTAACTTTTTGAAAGAGTGAAGGGTTGACTTAAAGTCTGTGCTGTAAGACAAAGCAGGTCTCACGAGCAGACTTAGTACACGGTTTATCTCAAAAAGTTGGAACATCTTCCTGGGTAGATGGAGAATTTTAAGGACACATCATGATGTTAGACCGTCTTTTTTGGGTGGTGGTGCGTGAACCAAGGAGAAATAATTCAGATTAATGACCCAGCAGTCCTAGTAGATGGCAGAATATCAGAACTATGTTGTTTATTAATTTCAGTATTTGTTAAATACATAACACCATTTGTTGGCTGGGCATAAAATAAAGGAAAACTGGATGATGTTGAAAATGCATATAGGATATTCTCTGACAGGAAGGTGTGTGTTGTATTTATCATTAACACTCTGAGGGAACTATAAACTACACATTTACTACCCAATCTCAGCCTCCCAAGAAAGCACTACAAAAATGTACACTACAGCCTGGGGTTCTTCTTCTGTATAAGTGCTGCACAATTATTAGTCACTGCTTGTTTTACAGGTTTTACTTTACGTTTTATCTTCTTTTCTCCCACCCCCCACCCCAGTTTGTAAATCCAGGAGGTAGATGCTAAAAGAAAGAGCAATTGCTAGGCTGGATTCAGGGAGGCAAGAGTTCACACCTAGCTTGCTTAGCCTGCACAACTTTCTGTAGGTAGCATGGCCTGAGGTGCTTCTTAAAAGAAAGAAGGCAGTTTCCTGGATGGGCAAAAGTTAGACCAGCTAAGCAGAGAGGAAAGGAAAGGATTTCCCCAAGCTGAGCAAGCAAAGCATCATGTACAAAGGCCTGTAGTGAACAACCACAACCAAGTAAGAATGGGTGGGATGTGAAAGGGGTGAAGAGAAGGGAAAGAAAGGAGGCTGGAAGAATGGCCAGGTCACACCCATGTAGTCCATGCTGGGGAGTTTGGACTTTAGCCTGAGACCTACAAGTCTTTATCTTTTGGGGGAACACATACCCTTTTGAGAACCTACGGAAAGCAATCTGGTCCCTCTCCAGGAAAAAAAAAAATGTACCTATAGACTTCTATTACAATTTTGCATACAATTTCAAGGGTTTACGCTGCTTTGTGAGTAAATGACTATTGGGCCTCCGGATTGAAACCTGCAGGAAAGGGAGAACCATGAAAGGATTTTTTTTTTTTTTAGTGGAAATGCATGGTCAGGTATGAAAAGATTACAGGTCCTTGAAAAGATTACACCAGTTGGGGTCCTGGAGACTGGAAGATGGAAAATAAAATATCCTGTGATCTAAGTAAGAATCAACTAGAACCACTGCTGTGTACCTAGTGGCAGTGGGGATAGAGAGAAGAGGGGTTCAAGAAAGGTAATTTGAAAGAGTTGGTGGGATGGGAAAGTGACTGGCTGGTGGGGCCAGAACAAGGGATCCATCCCCATTCTGGTCTGGGGAGGGAGGAGACGTGGGCCTCGGGTTCAGGAGGAGGAACTCTGTTTTGCTTCCTTCATAAGGAATAAAAAGCTGTGGCTGGCTTGGTCCCTTTGTAAGACGGAAAAGGCTGTGTACCTTTTCAGTGAAAAAGAAAGCACCTTTCCAAAGATTTGAATTCAGAAGGGAGATGAGGGCAGGAGAAGATTAAATCTTGCTTTCCCCTCTTTTTTAAAACCAGGGATACCTAGTGAAGAAGAAAAGGAGAGATGGAGGGCGTCAAGCTTTCTTTTTCCGCAGCTCAACCACTAAGCCTTCAAGGAAAAGGACTTTGGCTAGAATGGGTCCCCATAATGGTGGGTTTTGTTCCTAACAGCACTTCAAAACCACACTTAATCATCCACAATTAGTACCTGGAGGTGCTAAGATCTCAGTCTGGCTAGGGAAACAAGGAAAAGTGGAGGGAAAGTGTTCCTAGTTGTTACAGCTAACCTGAGCTAGAGATTTAATGGAAGCAGGGACTCAAATACAAAACAAACCACCCCCAAAACTTAGTTGTTTAAAACACATTACTTGCTCATGAATATGCAGTATGGGTAGGGCTGTGCAGACACCTTGTTTCTGGTCCACTGGGAGTCAGCTGGGGCAGCTCATAGGCCGAAGGCTTGCATCACCCGAAGGCGTGTTCACTTCCACACCTAGCAATCCGTACTCATGTATGGCTGGCACCTTAGCTAGGGCTTTCAGCCAGAACACCTGCACATGGCCTCTCCTTGTGGCGTGGGCTTCCTCACAACAGGGCTCTGGGCTCCAAGGGTCCCAAGACTGAGAGCCAGGTGAAACTGTATCACTTATGACCTAAGCGTAGAAGTCTGGAGCATCCTATCCACATTCTGTTCGCTAGAGGCAAATAACTAATGCCATACCAATTCTAGACAGGAGAATCAGACTCTACCTTTTAATGGGAAGAGAATTGGCAACGTGTTTGAAATCACCACACATATTAACTTCAGATAAATAGATGTATAAATATATTGTATATGAAAAATGTTTAAACATAAGAAACCAAATAAATATCCTCTTTTTGATATTAGAATGAAATATGAAAACCCAAACATTTCATCATTACAGCAAAGCAAATCGAGAGCCAATCTGATTGGGCAGTCTCATAATTATCCCCCATTTTTCTCCCTCATGACCATTCCCTCCCCTCCAGGTTAGGCCTCCTATACACAGACACTTCTCTCTCTCCTAAGCTAGGTAGGACACGCACAGTGGCTGCACCTTCAAGGAGATAATCAGGTCCTAAAAGTTCTTCCATTCCCTCCTTGAATTGTCCCTGACTTTGGACCTCACTAGATCATTGGCAAGGCCATCAATGACTTCAAAGTTAAAAAACAAAATGCTATCGAGATTATTCCTATAAGTAATTTTATAATAAACTCATGTTACATAATTAAAATAAAATGACATTTAAAGGGTTACATGTTTTTAGATGTCGGGATCTTTTTTTTTTGGCTGTGTTGGGTCTTTGTTGATGCGCGCGGGCTTTCTCTAGTTGCGGTGAGTGGGGGCTACTCTTCGTTGCGGCACGCGGGTTTCTCATCGCGGTGGCTTCTCATTGCGGAGCATGGGCTCTAGGAGCGTGGGCTTCAGTAGTTGCAGCACGTGGGCTCAGTAGTTGTGGCTCGTGGGCTCTAGAGCACAGGCTCAGTAGTTGTGGCACACAGGCTTAGTTGCTCTGCAGCACGTGGGATCTTCCCAGACCAGGGCTCGAACCTGTGTCCCCTGCATTGGCAGGCAGATTCTTAACCACTGCGCCACCAGGGAAGTCCCAGATGTCAGGATCTTGACTTTACTTGGGCTTGTTGGTTCATAAAACTCAGTAATTCTAAAGTGATGGTTGAGATTTTAGGTATTTTATAAGAATTTGCATGTTTCCTTGAGGTGATATAACACTTGATTAACATACAAAATCTGAATGACTCTTCTCCCACTTGTACAACGCACATTGCATGACACATTCTTATTTAGTTGGTAAAGGAGCTCAAGAGTTCTCTAAGGAACTGAAGATACTCCCTTTCTCTGTGTAATCAAGATAAAATAATCTTATAACCTAGTATCTTTTTAAATTCTCCCAAAGCTGATATTATTATAATTTATATATCTTTGATGTTCTCATAGAAAACTTCCTTTATGACTTACAGATAGAAATAGTGCTTAGGCCGTTTTAATAATTCATACTCTCCTAAAGCCTGTGCTCTATACATTTTGGTAATTTTGCATAATTATTTATAAGTCAAAATCACACTGTGAATTCATGCTATAGAGTACGGGTTTTAAAATAAGTACATTTAGGTAATGAGCAAATGTACATTTATGAACCTTTTGTGTGTGTGTGTGTATTTCTTAATGATTTTTGAAGTAGCAAACTTTTTAAAAAAATAAAATGAATTAATATCCTTGTTTTTAAAGTTCCTTATATGGCAGTGATAAAAAAAAAATTGACAAAGTGTTCACATTAAACTAATAGACTTTGTTATCAGGCCCCAAACTGTTCCTAATTCTCAGTGACTTCATAGCTACCATGGAGGCAACCCAAAGGAGCTTAAGTAAACACTTTAAAATTACGTAATGCAGTTCTGAAGGAGGAACAACCCCAGCCAAACTATGCAATATAGTTTTACAGAAACTATTTTTCTGTATGCCAGAATGCTTATTAACCTATCTATAGAATGACTTCATAGCAAAGATAACGTGAAAGTTGGAAGTAGGCCAGTCTGTTTTTAGGCCTCTTGAATGAAGGCAGAGTTGAGGAAATTATTTCAAAGTAGTTATCTAGTGAATGTTTTTCTTAACCTTATAGACTAAGCATTTTGAAGCATTTTGAAAAGTGCTGTAGTAAAAATGGCACTTAAGCAATAAATTCAATATGATTTCAATAAATAAAATATGATATTGCTGGCTGATAGTAATAACGCTCTATGACTACATTAAGAATTGAATACAATCTTACTTTTTATTAAGTAAAATAATTTGGATCCTTTTTGATGTTATCTTTCTTCACCTTTCTATGTGTTCAAGATATAATGTATTTTAAAAGAAATGCTGCCAAAGCCAATAAAACAATACATTTCTTCTGTATCTTAGCAAGGCTCTGTTAAGCATCATGGAGAAGACAAAGAATTATAGGTCCTTGAAATAGTAAAGTTATTGAGTGGATCAGCAAAAATGCAACTTTATCAAACTAAATTACAGAAAGAGTCTTCCCATCAGATTGACAGAGATTGAAAATAAGTGCTAACATGAAAGGATGCTCAACATCACTAATCACTAGAGAAATGCAAATCAAAACTACAATGATGTATCACCTCACACCAGTCAGAATGGCCATCATCAAAAAATCTAGAAACAA
Organism: Stenella coeruleoalba; assembly: GCF_951394435.1. Classification (NCBI taxonomy): domain Eukaryota; kingdom Metazoa; phylum Chordata; class Mammalia; order Artiodactyla; family Delphinidae; genus Stenella; species Stenella coeruleoalba. The sequence goes on from NC_137164.1 coordinate 17,389,916, forward strand.
TGAATGCTGGAGAGAGTGTGGAGAAAAGGCAACCCTCTTGCACTGTTGGTGGGAATGTAAATTGATACAGCCACTATGGAGAACAGTATGGAGGTTCCTTAAAAAACTAAAAATAGAACTACCATATGACCCAGCAATCCCACTACTGGGCACATACCCTGAGAAAACCATAATTCAAAAACAGTCATGTACCACAATGTTCATTGCAGCACTATTTATAATAGCCAGGACATGGAAACAACCTAAGTGTCCATCAACAGATGAATGGATAAAGAAGATGTGGCACGTATATACAATGGAATATTAGCCATAAAAAGAACCGAAATTGAGTTATTTGTTGTGAGGTGGATGGATGTAGAGTCTGTCATAAAGAGAGAAGTAAGTCAGAAAGAGAAAAACAAATACCGTATGCTAACCCATATATATGGAATCTGAAAAATAAAAGTGGTTCTGAAGAACCTGTGGGCAGGACAGAAATAAAGACTCAGATGTAGAGAATGGACTTGAGGACATGGGGAGGGGGAAGGGTAAGCTGGGACGAAGTGAGAGAGTAACATTGATATGTATATACTACCAAATGTAAAATAGATAGCTAGTGGGAAGCAGCCACATAGAACAGGGAGATCAGCTCGGTCCTTCGTGACCACCTAGAGGGGTGGGATAGGGAGGGTGGGAGGGAGACGCAAGAGGGAGGGGACGTGGGAATATATATATAAATACAGCTGGTTCACTCTGTTATACAGCAGAAACACAACACTGTAAAGCAATTATACTCCAATAGAGATGTTAAAAAAAAAAAAAGAAAAGAAGTGCTAACAGGTAGTCTTGCTAAGAATGCAATGAAATTTACAAACTCATCTATTACTATATTACTTTTCTGGAGTCAAAAGTGTCCAAATCTTTGATAATAGTAGTTCCACTTCCAGGAACCAATCCTAAAAAAATTAGATATGAAGTCAAAGATTTATATATGATCATTACAGCACCTATAGAGAGGAGACAATCTGAATATTCAGTAGTAAAGGAGTGATTAAATAAACCATGGTACATCAATCTAATGGAATTTTTGCAACCACTAAAAATACTTAATGCCACAGAGAAACACTAATATTTAATTTAATGTACAGATAAATCTTTTAGGTTACAAAACTATTTCTCCTCAAGGGTTGGGAGAAAAAATATACCAAAATATATTATGTAATTATGGTGGTTTTTACCTTCTTTTTCATATTTTCTAAAATGGGCACATATTTTAACAATCAGAAAAAAAATCATTAAAAGATTTCCACCAAAATATGTAAATCAAGTAACATATATTTACATTTTCATAACACTAAGATATTTAATAGAGTAATACAACATATTAGTTACTTTTTACATGCATCTTTTCATTTTGCATACTTATAACAATGTCTGCCAGTGAATGGTCTCTGTTTCTAAAATTAAATTAGATAAGGTATAAGCAAGTACAGAGTATTATGTGAAGGGTATAATTTGAGGGGTAATCTTTGGTGGAAAAAATTGATTTGAGGAGAATTTGGGATAGTCAAAATCCATCTGTAAAGCCATAATGGCTGGACCTATATCATAATTTTTATAATAGTATTTTTTATTTTTAATTGTGGTAAAAAAACACATAACAAACTTTACCATCTTTTTTTTTTTTTTGCCGTACGTGGGCCTCTCCCTGTTGTGGCCTCTCCCGTTGTGGAGCACAGGCTCCAGACGCGCAGGCTCAGCGGCCATGGCTCACGGGCCCAGCCGCTCGGCGGCATGTGGGATCTTCCTGGACCGGGGCACGAACCCGTGTCCCCCTGCATCGGCAGGCGGACTCTCAACCGCTACGCCACCAGGGAAGCCCTTTGCCATCTTAATAATTTTAAAATGTACAGTTCAGTAGTATTAAGTATATTCACACTGCTGTATATAATAGTATTTTAAGGATAGTGTTTTTATTGGTTTCATAAAAACAATACATGTTCATTTATAAATAATTCAAACAATATAGAAAGTTATAGGAAGGTTTTTAAATCTCCTCAGATCCCAGATTTTACCATCAATATTAAGTGACCATCGTGGTAGGCATATTTCTATGCACTTATACAAATAAGTTAATCTTATTTAAGATGAGAATGTGCATACTTTTTAAATTTTTAAAGTGTTAAAATTATTTGAATTTGGTAGTAGTAAGATAAGCTGAAGGAATTGCTGAACTCTAGAAAAATGTTTCTTTGCCACAAGAGATCTTATGTCCTAAAATATCCAAAGTTTAAAAAATTAAGAGTTTGGAGATTTTTTTATCTGTATGTTTCCAATTTAGAAATGCAAGTTGACTCTGCCATGAAAAAGATATATTTTTATTTATGTCATTATTTTTTAAAGTGAAGGTTTTAATGTTCCTGTTTTGTAACCTTAATTCCTTTGGTCATTTGGTCTTGATCTCTATTTTAAAATCCAGTGGTCGCAACACACCTCAGTTCTCAATTCCTACTTATTAATTCTGATTCATCACTTAGCTATCTGCTCCTCACTAAGTAGTTTTTTTTTTTTTTTTAACATGGATTCGTGGATGTTATGTTTGCCTTTTTCATCAATTTCTGAATGTCACTTACTTAGATATCATAGTTTGGCGTCATGCTGGCTTTGCCTTAAGACTGCAAACATTTTTCCTTTGTTTTCTGGCTTTGAATATTGCTTAGAGGAAGTCTAAGGCCAGCACGATTTCCTCCCTCTGATAAGTTAGTTTTCGGCCTGGAGGTCTGAATTTTTTCCTTCATTCTTCATGGCTAATAGCTTAACCAGTATATGCCTTGATATGAATAGTATATGTCCATTTTTCTTTGAACATTTTATTCTGCAGATTCAGTTCTTTCATGATTTTGTGGAAATTCTCTTCTGTTACATCTTTAAGTGCTGCTTCTGATTCATTTGTTGCATTATGTACTCAGGGAGTTGAAGTAGGCTATATCATGTTGTCTTTGTCTCACTTGCATATTACCTTGTTTGCAATTACTTTGGTCCACTTTTCTTCTGCATTCACTTATTAAATTCAATTGTCAACTGGAATTTATTGAGTGCCAGCACCAGGGATAAATAAGATCACATCCCTTCCTTTATGTGAAGCTATGAAGCTTTTTACTTAAGAATAGGGGAGGGAGAAATAACATAACAAAGTCAGGTAGTGAGAATAAGAAACCCAGGTAAGGAAATGGAGGTGGGGGGGAATTGTGCATTTTAGATAATGCAGTGAGAGTAGGCCTCTCCGAGATGACATTTGAGAATAAACGTGAATGGAACGAGGCTGTGAGACAGGCAAAGACCTGGACAATCCAGATGTAGAGAAGAGCAAGTACAAAGGCCCTGCAGTGGAAAAGTGGTGTGTTCAAGACAGAATGATTAGAGCTGAATGAGTAATCAGAAACTGGTGAGAGGTGAGACTAGAAAGTTGGATAGGCCGGGTCACAAAAGGGGCTGAAGGCCTGAAAGAGGAGGCTGAATTTTGTTCCAACCGTGATGAGGAGCAAGGAGATGACATATGCTTTAGAGGAGTCACTCTGGCTGCTGCTAAGTATTTCAACAGCAATAAATTGAGTATAAAGAATTGGTCAGACAGGTGTTGTCTAACTGAAAAAGGAAAAGGGGAGCACTGAGATAATGTAATAACTTCAGGAACTAACCTAGTCCTGGATAAACTTGGGAAGACCTGAAGTTACTAGAACCCCGGGGCTAGGAGGGGAGACCCAGCAGAGTTGGAACCCTGACCTGGGGCAGGGGGTGCTGCCCACTTGCTGCTAGTGGCTCTGAGAGGTGTGCTGAGGCTGGTTCTAGGGAAGTGGAAAATAGTTGAAATTTGGGGCTAACTGCTGCTGTGAGGGTGAAGGTCCATAACTGGGGCAATGCTGGCAGGTGCAGAAAGCCAACAAGGAGGAGCAAGTTCTTTTTCCCTCTTCCTGACTTTTAGTCTTTTTTTTCTAATGTCGCTTACTGACAGACTGTAGCAAGGATTCAGCTGGCAAAGTATAGAAATGTAGCTTGCAGAGTCCCAGTCCCAGCATCACAGAGTATGGAATGGTTTATTGCTAAGAGATAACAGCCTAATAACTGGCACAAAGAGGAATTAAGGATGACTTCTAGGTTTTTGTCTTGAGCAACTGGATGAAAATAATGCCACTTGTTGACATGGGGGAAACTTGGGGAGAAGTAAATTGAGAGGGAGAAGAAAACCAGTATGTTTGTTTTGAATGAGTTAACTTTGCAGTCCTTATTGGACATCTGAGTGGAGTTGGTAGATACGGGTTCGGAGCTCGACAAAGGTATTAGGGATAGAATACAAATTTCAGGAGTCCTAAGAACACAGACAATATTTAAAATCAGAAAAATTGGATAAGATGACTGAGGGGGAAATTAATATTATGGTGAAGAAAAAAAAGGGTGAGGAATATGCCTGGGAGTCCCAAACATCTGGGAAAAGGAAAATGATCTGGCAAGAAGGTAACTGATGATCTCAACAAGAGCAGTTTAGGTGGAGCTATGGAGACAATAATCCTAATTGGAATGGACTAAAGAGATGATGTATGGTGAGGAAGTGGAAACTGCCAAGTAGAGACAACCTTTTAAAAGTTTGTTATAGGGGCTTCCCTGGTGGCGCAGTGGTTGAGAGTCCGCCTGCCGATGCAGGGGACACGGGTTCGTGCCCCGGTCCGGGAAGATCCCACATGCCGCAGAGTGGCTGGGCCCATGAGCCATGGCCGCTGAGCCTGCGCGTCCGGAGCCTGTGCTCCGCAACGGGAGAGACCACAACAGTGAGAGGCCCGCGTACCGCAAAAAAAAGTTTGTTATAAAAGGGAGCAGAAAAAATGGGCTCCTACTCACCAAGTAAGTGGAAGAGGATATGAGGTCTAGGGTGATGGTGTTTTTAGAAGGAAATACTACAGTATGTTTACTGATTGGAATAATCCAGTAAAGAGAGAGAAACTGAGGATGCAGGAAATGGAGGGGGTAATCACAGGAGCACAATCCTTGACTATACAAGATGGGATCCAGGGTACAAGTAGAGGGGCTTGCCTTAGATAAGAGCAGGGAGAATTGACCCTTTATAAAGGAAGAGTACAGATGAAGTCAGGTTGATAGGTATAACGTGGGAAAAAGGAGTTTCTCTTGTGATAGCTTCTATTTATCAATAAAATGTTCGAAGTGAGGAGCAGGGAAATGTGGGAGATTTAGGAGAGAGGAGACAAGGCATAATCATCTTGATGAATTGACTAGGGAATGTGCTGGGATTTCCAGTCTTTTCTTTTGGTGAGAATTTGATTTCCAGCCATGCTTATTTCATTTCTTGCTGATCCAAACTTATTTATTTATTTATTTTGAAATAATAGTATTATTTTGGCCTTCATTGGCTTAGGTTGCAGACTTTTCTTTTTTCTCGCTGCTTCTGGTAATTTTTTTATAAATTTATTTATTTATTTATTTTTGGCTGCCTTGGGTCTTTGTTGCTGTGCGCGGGCTTTCTCTCGTTACTGCGAGCGGAGGCTACTCTTTGTTGCGGTGCGCAAGTTTCTCATTGCGGTGGCTTCTCTTGTTGCGGAGCACGGGCTCTAGGCGCCCGGGCCTACTCTTTGTTGCGGTGCGCAAGCTTCTCATTGCGGTGGCTTCTCTTGTTGCGGAGCACGGGCTCTAGGCGCCCGGGCCTCAGTAGTGTGGCACTCAGGCTCAGGCTCAGCAGTTGTGGCTCGCGGGCTCCAGAGCACAGGCTCAGTAGTTCCGCAGGCTTAGTTGTTCCGCAGAGCGTGGGATCTTCCCGGACCAGGGCTGAAACCTGTGTCCCCTGCATTGGCAGGCAGATTCCTAACCACTGCGCCACCGGGGAAGTCCCTGGTAAGGTTTTTAAAGGAGTTTTTACTGTTCTTTTTTTCGCGCAAACTATTTTGTAAAGTATTTGGGCAGGAAAATTTTGTGATCAGCCTTCACTCCCCATCTTTATCTGAAAGTGTAGAATAATGTTTTTAAATAGACTGCACTTCATATTTTTTCAACTCAACCTCTATATATGACAGATAATGTCATAGTAATATTATATATTGTATTATTATAACAGCCACCATTTACTGAATGCCTAGGTGCCATGTACTATGCTGGCTACTTTAAAACATGATTTCTAAAACATAACAACCTTACAAGGTAAGTATTGTTGCCAGTTATTTCCACAAGAAATCTTTTTTTACTGGTGGTTTACAGATCACAGAATCTTACTTGAAGCTCATAGCTGGCCAACATAAACAAGGTAAGAATCAATTTTTCTCCCTTTTGTGTCTGTAAAAAATTAGCACTTAAGACACTGTTCTTTTTGAAATACAAAATAATAGTTTGCAAAAGTACACCACACAAACTAAGGGAGATTTTTATGGACAACTTTTTAACATAGGACTATATCATTAATCTCTTGGTGGGAGAGTTGCTAACTGACAGATTCAAGGAACTTGGTAAATTAATTGAGTATCCCTTCTCTAACCATCTCATCATCAACGAACATACTAAGAGCCTGCTATGTCGAAATAATTAATAAATTATATTAAACCACTATAATTTTACAAGTTATAGGATATGTACCAGTGTTTGTTTTGGAAACTCCATTGTTTGGATTTAAATCAATATCAAACTTTTCTTTTGGGCAACAATATTTATACTCGTGATGATACTGAAAACACATCATTGGGACATAAACACATATCTACGCCAAGTAATAGGTTTCTTTTTCTGATTATAAAAGTAGTACATGTAAGTGAAGAAAAATTTGAAAATATGTTTAAATAAAGTAAAGAAAAAATACTTTTTAAAGAGACAGCAAGAAAAAAACAACCAATAATTCCTTTATTTAGAGGTAACTGACTATTGGTTGACATATTTCCATGCAGTTTTTTAAGCTTATGAAGTTTAAACTGTTTGCTTGAGCACACTGTCTGTTTTTCATAACAATTTATCAGAAATGTTTCCTCAAATTATTTAAAACTCTTTAAAAACATTTTCAGTGGCTGCATTAATGATCCTTGCGTGGAGTAGTGTTTCCTTAAGTGGTCATTTAAGCTATTTTCCTTACTTTCTTATAAATAATGTTGCTATGAACTTTTTATGCATAAATCTATTTTAGCATTTCAGATTATTTGCTAAATTAGGATGAATTCCTAGAAATAGACTACAAGGCCAACATTTTTAAGCTTCTTCATCTGGTAAAAATTTTGCTGTTAAAAAAATATATATCTCTTTTAATTCTCTACATATATTTATATTGAAAATAAACCTAAGGAGAAAAAGGTATGAGGCCTACCTTTTAAAATTGAGATTAATGTTTAAATGTAGGCTCAGTGTTTTTGTTTTGCTTTGTTTTTATTTTAATATCTTACCTTTAAGGAAAAATCCACTCTTCAAAATATTAGTTACTTCTTTTTATCAGGTTTGAAACTTACATTTAATTTGAGATAGAAGTTTAAATGTATACTTATTTCAGCCTAATATTTCTATTTTTCAAGGTTTACCATCTCTTTTTTCCTATTTCCAAATTTGCTCACCCAACAGTGTTGCCTCCTGACTCATCATCAGTTTAATTTCACATGCACACCACTAATTCATGGTGGTGAATTACACATTCATCTGTGGATAAAAACCTAAATAAAATTACAGATCAAGGTCATTCCCAAATTTAGCAAATTTGGCACAAGAGTTTAAGAGTACCAAAATTAATATTATAGAACAGTTCAATTGTGCTAGACTGAACTTCAGAGCATATGAAGAACAGAGCACGTTCACCCAATTCTAAAATTAATTTAGAATGGTGATGGAATCACAAAACTTGGGAAAACCTCCAGAAGAAATAGAGCCAAAGCAAATAAGATTACTGCTTTGTAGTAGTTATGATTTAATAATTCACTCACCAGTACTTACTGAACATCTTTTATGTGTCAAACACTTGCTAGAAGGGAGTTGGAGTAAGCAAAAAGATATAGGCCTGCCCTCCTGGAAGATACATTCTAGTGGAAGAGACAGACAAAAGTAAATGAACAAATAAGTAAAAGTCATAAGTTGTAATCTAGTCACTTTTATTACTTAGTGTTATTTATGTGAGACAAAGAAGTGATCTGAGTTCTCCCCCAAGAATTTTTAAAGCAGTACTGAGTAAGAAAAAAGTTAAAGATTTAGAATTATTAGTAAATAGATGATCTCCACAGATATTTTATGACTCTGATCATCACCATTCCATTACCATTGTGCCCTGTACCCACCCTCTCCAAAAGTACTCTCTCTAATCTGGTCTGACCCAACCTCAGATGAAGCATGTTACAGTAGAAGGTAAAATGTGCCAGATTTGGGGATCAAGGAAACCCAGGTTTTGGCAAGTAGCAATGGTGATATCGAGACCTTAAGTGAGACATTTAATTTTCCAGTGTCAGTTTCCTTTGCAAAACGATGAATTTTGACTAAATGATCTCTGAAATCCCTTCAAGCTTTAAAATTCACTGTCTGTGCATCTCTCCTTAAAACCTTTCTTCCATTATGCTCTTATTTATACAGGGGGTGGGGAGAAAATGGCATGAGGAAGGCTACAGACGTTGGAAAGAATAAGATTGATTCCTGTTTTTTTTGTCTTGTTTTGTTTTGTTTTTGCGGTACGCGGGCCTCTCACTGTTGTGGCCTCTCCCATTGCGGAGCACAGGCTCCGGGCACACAGGCTCAGCGGCCATGGCTCACAGGCCCAGCCGCTCCGCGGCATGTGGGATCTTCCCAGACCGGGGCATGAACCCGCGTCCCCTGCATCGGCAGGCGGACTCTCAACCACTGCGCCACCAGGGAAGCCCAAGTATATTATTTTAATAAATGTCAAATTCTGCATTGGTTTGATAGTTCACCAACTGAGTAAAGAAATCAGAGAGGTGACATAGTGCTTTATAACTACTCTAAAAACTATCCTGAGTGAGTTAAAAATCTTTTCAATTTAATAGTTTTTGTTTGGGAGAAAAGTAGAACCTCTGTTGTGCCTCTTTGTGAACTGGTGCAAGTTAAACATCTTTTTTATAGCTTCAAGTTACTTTTAAGCACCTATACAGTATCAATTTGGAATCTAAAGGAACATTCACATTAACAATTATTTCTACGAATAGCTATGGACTTTGTAGTCATAGATAGTAGAATTTTAGTGAAGGGATCTTTGGGGTCATATAATCCAGCTCTCATTTTGTAGAAAAGGAAAATGAAGCCCAGAAAAGTTTTTATGACTCACAGCAGTAAGCTTGGCGGGCAGAGGGGAAGGGCGCTGCTAACACTCTCTGTTGGCCTAATGCATGCCAGAGGGTAATCGGTTATAAGAAGAGTCTGTAGCTAACACAGTTGAACAAATCTAACAAAGAGGTCTGATGTGGTTCATAAGTATACATTTTCCCCTTAAGATTCTTGTTGGATGATCCATTCCACCTTAATTTATTACCACAAACACAAAAGGAAAGTGCCTTTACACAAATGGATGCTCCTACAAAATAAAACCCAAGAGAGAAGTTGGAGTCGGTTTGGCAGAGCTACAATGTTACACAACCCCTGGGGGGAACATTTATATATAGCCATATGTATACATACCTGTAGCCTCTTAATTGTGCTTCAGGAAATGTCATTTACATACATTACAATGTAAATGTTGCCCACTGGAGTTGTACATCAGAGGACACTGCAAATATAAGTTTTGTACATTGAATTAATTACGGTAAGCTAATTGTCATTAACAGATCAACCCCAAAATGTATAATGGCTCAAGTTTGTTTCTTGCTAAAATAAACAAGTACTTCAGTACTTAGTTTTCAAGGTCTTTCTGTACCTAAGCTTTCAGTACCAAAGTTCCAAGATCTCCCTGGGGGGTCTTTTCTCTTTCAGCCCGTAGGAAGGGGAGTTTTTAGGGGCGGGGACTCAAAGTAGTACATATAACTTCCATTTTCATTCCATTGGCTGTAACTTAAGTCATATGTCCACAGCTACTTAAGTCACATGTCCACAGCTAACTGCAGGGGAGGCTGGGAATAAGCTTATCTGTATGGTCAAGAAGTGAGAACATGGATTTTGATGTCTAGCTAGCAGCCACTGCTCACTTGGGTGCTCTCTCTCCACACACACACACACACACACACACACACACACACACACACATTCCGAAGTGATCACCAAAATTAAATTAACTCATACAATTATGCTTCAAATAGAATAAATTAGTAGTGGAAGAAAGGACCTTTCATTTAAGAATTGTATTCACTTCTACCCTTTCCCTCCTTCAGCCAGAACTAATTGTTAATTAATGCATAACAACAGTCAACTGAAATCTCAAAATGAGGGGAAAGAAGCAAATGTTTGCAACAGTTACCTTTATAGATATATAGATATAGATAGATATAGATTAGAAGGGCGTTGGCTTGGTTTCCCTATCCCATCAACTAGTCAAATTCAGAACTAAGACTCTTGACTGGGCTGAGTCTTTAAAGCTTTTAAAGGCACAAGGCCATCAAGTTCCCTTTTAATTACACTATTAGTAAGTGATGTTTGAAAAATATTCAACTTTTTACACAACAAAGATAACAATTCCACAAACAGTAAATTTAGTGGGGGGGGGGGTTTCCTTTGAGTAAGTTGCCATTTTAATCCTCAAAAGTGTTCCCAATTACTCAGTTTTTAATAGAAGCACTGCATGGCTGCACTTTTGAAATCATAAACAGGAAGTGTGGTATATAAATGTCAGTAAAACTAAAACTGAATTCTGTGGTTTGATGTTTTTCTTCCCCTCATATTTTCATGTTAATGTCTGATTTTGTATGTACTTAGAATGACTACCTGAAGGCAAACAGTAATTCATTACCTGATCAGTTTTCTCTGGCAACCTAACAATTTTGGGGCATGGGGGAAATACATGGAATAACCTAAATGTTGTACATTTTCATGGAGGAAGGAATGGAAATGACCTAGAAACTGCTGTTGATTTGGCATTGTTAGAAATTGCTTTCATGTATAGGGTGCACTTTATTGTTGCCAGAAGACAGTGTAGATGGAGAAAGAGGCCAGAGAATGAATGACTCTTAATTTAACTATTGAAAACTATTATAGAAACTATTATAGAAAACACTCTTACACTTTGTACAGTCTTATTCTGAACCTCAGTAATACCTTGAATGTGTTCCTCTGCACTAAATTCCTTTGTGAGACAACTAAGGAGTAGCTTAAGTACTGCAAAAATCCAGGATATTATCTCTGGTTCTTCTCTATGAAGAAGCTATGGTTCTTTCTATAGTTAATATTTTCTATATAACATTATTTCAGTGTCTCTGCTACATGGACTTTTCTATGGAAATTCCAAGGAAAGATTAAAATTGACCAGTCCAGACTTGTATATTACATTAAATATTTCTGGAGAAATGTTACCAACATACAAATGCTTCTGGAACTCTAAAATGTTTTTCTTTAGGAAACTGTTTCTTAATTTGTTCTTAAACTGAACACTGAAGGAATGAATTTGCTCAAAGTCACACAATATATGAGTGAAATACAAAAAAACAGAACCTATGTATCTAAACTCCCTTTCAAGGCAGATCACACTGATCCAGAGAATATGTTTCAAAAGGAGGTAGGTAGCCTGCCCATCTATTGGGGGTCTATCTTTCTGCAGCACATGAGGCATTGTTGAACAGCACATACAGTATTTAACACTTGAGGCATTATCTTTTAGTTGAAAATACAACATATATAGAAAAGATATAGGAATATGTGAAAAGTAACATAATAAGAGTATATTAATCAAGTACAAACTACAAATAATTGCTAAGGGGATGTGCAAAATGAAGTGATTTAAAACTAGATTGATATGGACAGAAGTTTAGTGGAATCGGAAAATCTCATGTGGATTTTTTGAAAGTGGCAATGGGTTTGGATTGCCAGAGAGAAAAGATAACCATTCATTCATTCATCAAATATTTACTGAGTGCTTCCTATGTGCTATGTGCTAGGCACTGTTCGAGGCACTAGAGATGCAACAATATACAGAACTACTGCAGAGCAGGAATAGGCAGGTCATCTCACAGACACGATAAGAACAGAGAACACAAATATGGGAGTAGAGAGAAATGAAATACTAGGTCTTAAATACTAGGATGTTTCTAAATGGGAGAAAGATGTTTGGTATGACTTGAACTCCTTTTGTCATCACTGTCAGAACAGACTGCTTTCCCTTCTCAGTTGGTCAGCTCTCTTAGCCTCCTAGATAACTTTATAATGACCAGGATAACACAAGCCAAATAAATACTGCACATATAAAGATTCCCAGCTGAGGTGTATGGAGAGCAAAAAGGGAAAGAATGGCTAGCAGAAGTTGAATTTTATGGCTCCTTTTATCTTTCCAATGGTTTCTATCGTATATTATCAGTCTCTTGCCAGCCACGTCTCCCATGTGGTATTTGTCAAAGTCGTGATTCAATACCTGAAGGTTCTGGTCTCCTCCATTCCTTTCAAGTAGAATCACTGAAAGGAAGGGAGATTCCAGTTAAATTCCTTTTTTCTACTTAATCAGGTTTTCCGTATTCACCGAGCAATACTTCTCTACAGAGTGTTTGATGGAAAGTATTTTATGTTTTGTGTAGACTAGTGGGGAAAGGGATAAGATAGGATGGGGGCTAGGGAGAATACCAAGAGGCTGCAATATAATTCTATACACTACAATACAAGAGGCTACAATACAAACTTGACATTTAAGAGCTTGGATTAAATGGGCAATTTTAAAAATGAAAAGGGATATATCAAGTACCACTGTAGAGAAGTAGCTATAAGAAGTAACAAGTTTAGCAGCTGTTTACCTATGGGAGGGAAAGAAGGAAATGAACCTAAGATTTTAAGTTTGAAGGTCCCAAAATTTGTGTTGTCACCAATAATAGCCACGAAATTTGGAAAAAATAGCTTGAAGGAAAAAAATGAACTTAATGTCAGATCTAAGTGGGATATCACTAGAAGACAGAGGACTCAAGCTTTCTCAATAAGCTACTGATGACATATGAAAGTCATCATTATATAGAAATAGATTGAAACCCTATGGGCTAAAAAGGGAATGCAATAAACAACATCAAATGGCTGCATATGAACTTTGATTGTAAGATGAGGAAAGCAATTTCAAACCAATTTCAAAAGAGGTAATCTAGCTTTGGAACTCTTTACTTCAGGTCAGACAAAGCTGTCCTTTATTAAACATTATCTCTTCATGTTAGCTGACCCCTTAGTGGGTGAGGATAACAAGCTGAATGAATAAAATTAAAAGACTTTGTTTCTCTGGATTATCTCACTCAATGTTCTGAATTTTTAATTGAATGTCCTCCTAGCCAGCTTAAACAAATTATGTGCCTTAAGATAAAACACATAAAATAAATACCTAAAACTTTTCTTTGACTATGGTACTCCCATATAAAGGCTATGGCACTGCCGTATAAAGGCTATGGCTTCAAAAAGTATAAAAGGTACATTAATGCAAGTCATCCAAACTATTTAGCCCTTAAATGTGGGGCTTGTTTTAATGTAAAACTGTCAGACCAACATAAATTTTCATCCCCAAAGCAAATCTTGGCTATGGAACTAAATAAAAAAGCACTTTTAAAGAAGGTTCAATTTTAGAATGTGCTACCCTACATGTTTCTTTAAATAGCAAAGGATCAAGTTTGACCCTCCCTGAACTAAGGGTTTTTGTGATACGATTTCTGTAAACAGAAGATTATATCATAAAATATATTCAGCATCTTACCATTATCTAATCCAATATGGCTTTGGATTCCTACATTTATGTAGAAGTATCTTCATAGTAGCTAGCAATGGAACATTTATTTAGTACATGCTATATGTCGGACACTATTAAGTGCTCAAATATTTATTATTTCATTTAATATTCACAACAGCTTCTTGAGGTATTATTAACCCATTTCACAGATGGGCAAAACCGAGGCCCAAGTAAAGTTATATCTTCAAGATAATGTAGACAGTAAGTGGGCAGAGCTAGGATTTAAGTCCAGATCTGTCTGATTCCGATGCTACTTTTTTTTTTAACATCTTTATTGGAGTATAATTGCTTTATAATGGTGTGTTAGTTTATGCTTTATAACAAAGTGAATCAGCTATACATATACATATACCCCCGTATCTCCTCCCTCTTGCATCTCCCTCCCACCCTCCCTATCCCATCCCTCTGCGTGGTCACCAATGCTACCTTTCTTAAGTCCTACTTTGCCTCCAAAAGTTACCTAAAAGCAATAAATAAGTAAACAAAAAAATAAATAAAACTTAATTGTTTTGGCTATTCTAGATCTTTTGCATTTCTATACAAATTTTAGAATCAGCTTCTCAGATTTTTTTTTTTTTTAAGCCTACTGGAATTTTTATTTGGACTGTACTGAACCTTTAGATCAATTTGGGGAGAACTGACATCTTAACAATATGAACCCATGAGCCAGGTAAATCTCTCCAATTATTTAAGTCATCTTTAATTCCTCTCAGTGTTATTTGTAGTTTTCAGTGTACAGGTCTTTCATGCCTTTTTCAGATTTATTCCTAAGAACTTCGTATTTTTTATGCTATTGTAAATGTTCTGTATTTTTTGCACTTCCATTTTTAATATTTGGTGCTAGAATGTAGAAATATAAATGACTGTTATATATTGATCTTCTATCCTACAATCTTGCTAAACTCACTTATTCTGGCAGCTTTTTGTCAATTCCACCAAGTGGAATAGGTGGACGATTATGTCAGTTTTATTTTCTCTTTTCCAATCTGAAATTGTTTTATTCCTTTTCTTTCCTGATTGTACGGGTCAGAACCTCCAATACTGAATAAAAGTGATAAGAGCAGAAATCCTTATATTGTTCCTGATCTTAGAAAGCATGCAGTCTTTCATCAGTAGGTATGAGGTTATCTGTAGGTTTTGTGTAGATACCCTTTATCTGGTTGAAGAAGTATCCTTGCATTCCTAGTTTGTTGAGAGTTTTTAATATCAGAAATGAAAATTGGGTTTTGTCAAATTTTCTTCTACATCTATTAAGATGATCAATTTTTCTTTTTTAGTTTAATATGGTGAATTATACTTATTGATTTTTGAATGTTAAAACCAATCCTGTATTCTTGGGATAAACCCCACTCAATAATACTATCCTTCTTATATATGGTTGGATTTTGGTAAAATTTTGTTTAGAATTTTTACACTTATGTTTATGAGGGGGATTGGCCTGAGTTTTCTTGTTATGTCTTTGTGTGGTTTGGGTATCAGGGTAAGGCTGTCCTCAAAGAAGAAGTTGGGAAGTATTCCCTCCTCTTCACGTTTCTGGAAGAGTGTAACTCGTATTTTTTTTTTTCCTAAATGTTTGGAAGGATTTGTCAGTGAAGCCCTATGGACCAGAAGTTTTCTTTGTGGGAATATTTTAAACTAATAATTCAACAGACAAATGACCATTCAGGTTATCTATTTCTTCTTGAATGAGCTTTGGTAGTTTATGTCTTTCAAGGACTTTGGTCATTTCATCTAAGTTGTTGACTTTTTTTTTTTTGCCTAAAGTTGTTCATAATATCCCCTTATTATCCTTTATTTGTAGAATTTATAATGATGTCACCTCCTCTCATTCCTGATTACTTGTCTTCCTGATATGTGTCTTTTTTTTTTTTTTTCCTGACTAGTCTGGCTAAAAGTTTATCAACTTTACTCACCTCAAGGAACCAGGCTTTGATTCCACAGATATTCTCAATTGATTTTTGTTTTCCATTTCATTGATTTCTACTTTGATCTTTATTATTTCATGATTTATTTTTTGCTTCTTTGTGTTTAACTTGCTCTTTTTTTCTAGTATCTTAACATCAAGTTGAGGTCATTGATTTGAGATATTTTTTGTATTTTCTAATATAGGCATTTCATTTATTCAAAATTTGATATGTTATATTTTTATTTCCTTCAGTTCAAAATACTTTCTAATTTCACTTTTGAGTCCTTCTTTAATCAATGGATTATATAAAAGCATGTTATTTTGTTTCAAAATATTTGGGGATTTTCCAGTTAGCTTTCTGTTACTGATTTCTTATTTAATTCCTTTGTGGTCAGGTCATACTTCAGCATGACTTGAATCCTTTAAAATATACTGAGACACGTTTTATGACCTAAAACAAAGGTCAGCAAACTTTTTCTGTAGAGGGTCAGATAGTAAATACTTTAAGATTTGTGGGTCACATACAATCTCAATATTGTTTTTTAGAAATCTTTCAAAATGTGAAAACCATTCTTAGTTCATAGGCCAATACAAAACCAGGCTAGATTTGGCCCCAGGGCAATAGTTTGCTGACCCCTGGCCTAAAATATGCTCACTCTGGGTAAATGTTTCATGTTAAAGAGAATATGTATTCTACTACTGTAAGTGGAATGTTCTAGGCAAGTCAATTAGGTAATATTGGTGGGTAGTGTTGTTTAAGTTTACTATATCCTTGCTAGGTTTCAACTTGTTCTAGCAATTATTTGAAAGAGGGGTACTGAAATCTCTGACTATAATTGTAGATTCTTCTGTTTCTCTTGCAGTTCTATCATTTTTTGCTTCACATATTTTGAACCTACTGTTATTTGGGGCATAAACATTTAGGACTGTTATGTACTCCTGATTAACTGGCCCCTTTATTATCTGAAATGACCTTCATTATCTCTGGTAATATTCTTCACTTTGAAATCTTACTTTGTTTCTAGATGTCAATCTAGCCACACCAGTTTTCTTTTGACTAGGGTGAGCAACAGCATGGTATATCTTTTTCCATCCTTTCATTCTTAATGTTTTTGCATTTTCATATGTAAAGTGTGTTGGGTCTTTCTATCAATCTGATAAGTTCTGCCTTTTAATAAGGATTTTTAGATCATTTCCATTTAATGTGATTCTTGATATGATTAGATTTAAGTCTATCATCTTACTGTTTTCTATTTGTTCCTTTTGTCCTATGTTCCATTTGTTTATTGTTCCTTTCTTCCTTTTTCTGCCTTTTTTCAGATTGAATTTTTATGGTTTCATTTTTTCTCATTTGTTGGCTTGTTACCTAATAATGTTTTATTATTCTACTGGTTGCTTGAGGGTTTATAGTCTACATATATAACTTATCACAGCCTACTTTCAAGTGATATTATATCACTTCACATATAGCAAATATCATATTTCTATTTTTCCCCTCCTGCCCTTTATGCTATTGTTATCATATATTTTACTTATGCATGCTGTAATCCCCATTATACATTGTTATTATTTTTGTTTGAACAGTCGATTTTCTTTTTTTAATATTTATTTATTTATTTATTTTTACGGCTGTGTCGGGCTTTAGTTGCAGCCCGCGGGCTCTTTGTTGCTGCATGCGGGCTTCTCTCTAGTTATGGCACTCAGGCTCAGTAGTTGTGGTGTGTGGGTCTGTAGTTTGCAGCACGTGGGCTCTCCAGTTGAAGCGCACAAGCTCAGTAGTTGTGGCACGCTAACATTTATACTAACCGTGGTATAAATGGTATACCACGTGGCGTGGTATTTATACTAACCATAGGACTATTACGGTATATAATGCACATTCATTTTAAATTTAAGATAAAATGTGAAACTAAAGAAAATTCTATCTTGGGACCAAGTTTCTAGGGCTATTATTCACTCTTCTCTGCTATTGACCAAACCACACATTTGTGAAAAAGTCTTGAGGAGCAGTGACTTTGATGACTCTTCACAATTTTGTTTTGGCTGCATCGGGTCCTAGTTGCTGCACACGGGATCTCCGTTGTGGCTCACAGCCTTCTCTCTAGTTGTGGCATGCAGGTTTCCTCTCTCTAGTTGTGGTGCGCAGGCTCCAGAGCATGCGGGTTCTCTAGTTGAGGCGCTCAGGATCAGCAGTTGTGGCGCACAGGCTTAGTTGTCCAGCAGCATGTGGGATCTTAGTTCCCTGACCAGGGATCGAACCCACGTCCCTTGCACTGGAAGGCGGATTCTTTACCACTGGACCACCATGGAAGTCCCTATTCACGATTTTTTAAAATCTCTCCTAAAATTGGATGCTGTCAATAAATGTAGGTTATTCATAGAGGTTTTTATTTAATTTGAATATGTATTTCTGAACTGACCACTATATCCTGTTATTCAGCTCATGAATCATTTCTTATTTTAATCATGAAAAGTTTACTTGATTCCAAGTTTTTAAAACACCCATCATTATTCCTGTGAAGAAGAACTTTTACTTACCAGTTCTCACTTTCATCACTGTCAGTGTGCCTGCATCAGTCAGAACCTGCAACACTGTCCAATTTTCTGATTCCAATCCAGGATAGAATAAGAAAGCATATAAACAAGCCTGTTAGAAGTAGACCTAAAATAAAGATAAATAGGCTCATTATGAAGACCCTACCGGAAAATCCATTTCTAAGACTGAATCCTAAGGAAATAAATAAGGCAAAAATTTAACGATTATTGATACATTGTTCC
Source organism: Stenella coeruleoalba (assembly GCF_951394435.1). Classification (NCBI taxonomy): domain Eukaryota; kingdom Metazoa; phylum Chordata; class Mammalia; order Artiodactyla; family Delphinidae; genus Stenella; species Stenella coeruleoalba. The sequence goes on from NC_137164.1 coordinate 17,408,431, forward strand.
TTTTACCAGTAGAGAAAAACTGGTAGGCATCAATATAAATACTCCCAAATAAGAAACTGCTATGGTACATCCTTATATTCTATAGTAGAATACTTATTCAGTCATTAAAGTACATTATACTTGAATATTTACTGCTAGGAAATATATATGAACAAAAAACAGTTGTGAAAATTTAATAACGGGGGTTAATAGTGGTTATTTCTGGGTGTGGGATTATTCACCTTTTTCTACCTCTTGCCCATTTGTATCTTCTTTAATACCAATTTCTTATAATAGAAAAACACAAAGTTTTCAGAAATACTTATTCAACATGAATAAATACTATTCAAAATGATAAAGTCATCATTTGTTTATTCATTAATTCAACAAATATTTGCAGCATTAAATAAGACCTAGTCCTTGCCCTCATGACTCTTCATTTGTGGGCATGATTAACAGTCTTGGAAATTTTTTAGTCCTTGTTCCTCTCTTTCATTGTCATTACTTAATTGCCCGTCACTCCTTCCCTTACTCATCGAGGACTTTGGCACTTGGCTGCCAGTATCCACCTCCCCTGCATTTTCTGCTATTGTGCGCCATTTCCATGTCCATACAGACAACCCATCCAACAACCTTGAACTCTGACTCCACCATCTTATAACCACTTCATTCAGCCTTCCAGACCCAGAGCCACACACCAAGAAATTACTCCATGGCCTTAGACTTCAATATCTTGATCTCTGACCACAACCGCTTACCACTCCAGCTTTTTTCACTCCATTTACTCACTTAAGACCTGCTTTCTTACCTTATTTTAACCTCTATTCCAAGCATTACTTCCCTAGTGCAAAATCTCATTATTTCCCTCCATGGCTATAAAAACACACAAAAATACTTCCATTTATTTAAAAAATAAAATGAAATTAAAACACCTTTTATAACATTCCCTTAGTATTTAAATTAAGAAACAACAACCATGATACCTTATTAGCAAACCATGAAGTTTTATACAGAAACATATATAGCTTGCACTACTTCCAGAGATTAGAAGGCTTGTTAATACTCCTATACATGAAGGTGTTTAGCATATAGCAGTTATTGCTTAACTATCTGTTCATTTTTGAATAAAGTAAATATGGCATATTTGAAGATACCCATAATAATCATTAAGCTGCATTTTAAACAGTTCAATATATAATAGGACTCTTATTTTATAATTAGGGAGGAAATGTTCAAAAGCAAGTCCACAGGTTCAGTTTTAAGGGCAAATAAAAGTTATATACAAAGTATCTTTACATCAAGTAATTTAGAAGAAGTTTGAACTTTATCATAATTAACAACTATATGTACTAACATTTTTTACATCGAAAGGATTCAACTTTAGGAATTTCAATTTTATGATAGGAAAGGAAATTGGGTATAAGTACAGGTAGATGGAAGGACCATTAGATTTAGCTACATGCTATAAGAATTTCTTATCAGGAAAAGGTTTCATATCTACTATACTGTATTAGTGGTTTTACAGTTTATTAGAAATATTGCAGTTCAGTCACATCAGCTTTGGGTTGTTTTGCCAATGGCATAAACATCTAATTGTAAAAACCGCATGTTTATAAAAATACATCCTCCAAAGGAGAAAAATGTTCTTTGGTTAAGTATGTGTGATACTTCTCTACATGGAACATTGAAATGAATTTAATCTTCTGTTCACTTCAAACATTATTTTTCTTTAAAGAGTTTCTTTAAAATCAGGTATATGGTCTGTATATACCATCCTGAGTTCACTGGGTCAAAAGTTAACAGTATGGGGTCATCAAGTAAATTAAATGTTAACAGCAAAAATTAAAGGAGTTAAATTAAAAACATAGGGCCTAATCCTATGATGAAGAAAAGTAAGGAAAAAGTGTTCCCATAAGAGCTGTAAACTGTTCACCTATTTAAAATAAATTACTTCTTCAGAGCTGCCTTAAAAAGTTAATTTGTTTAAAACACGTAAGCATTTCTTTGCCAAAAGAGAATGTGCTGTATTTTATTCTCCCTATTTCCCTATAGGTTTGTTCTACACGAAGTAATGTTTTTACATATTAAGAATAGAAAATGTAGCATGAGGCTCAACTGTCATAGAGAACAGGTCATACATCCTCAGTCATATCTCCTAGAGACCAGAGAGTCCCAATTTTACTTCTGTTTACTAGAAATGAATAAGAAATAAATGTTAATAGATTCCTGTCCTACTCAACTTCCAGGACAAGGCTAATCCCAAGTCAATAAAGTCTCTGACAAAGCCATGAGTTGTCATTTTAAATGTTTTTTACTCAATGTAAGGTTTATTATTCAATTTTCCTTTGATAAAGGGTCAAGAATAGATCCATGACTATTATTTACCAGTCCTTTTTATTACTTAAATTGCTCCCCAAACACACACATTTTTAATGACCAGACAAAAAGTTAACCAATGCTTGTGTATTTTAGACTATATATGGTATATGATTTACCATTTGGGGTGTCACTTTTTGAAATAGGCTCTGTTAAACTGGAGAACAACCAGAGAAGGAAACCAAGACTGTGAAGGGTTTAAAATCATAGATGTTTGGAGAATGGAGATTCAGTTGTCCTCATGGTTGAAAGTACTAGAAGTCATACTTAAGGGGTTATCACATGTAGGTGGGAATGAGTTTGTTCTCAGCAGCTCCAAGGGGCAGTTACAAATAGGTGTGTTTTAACTTTTAATATTCTACGATTCCAAACCTGAATAGGCTAAATTTCCTTTACTAAGGAAATTTAAATTATTTTAAAACAATGTTTCAAAACACTGTATTTAATATATCATTTAAGGCCAGCATTTTCACACTAACTTTTTAGAAAGTAAATAACAAACAAATGGGTTTATCCCTTTCCAGGTATCCTTATTGGTAATGGGTTGTGAGGTGGGTAGTTCATACTTCTTCACTAAATATTATAATTATTAATTGTAAATGAATGTTAGTTCAGTCCTATAATATTAGTTCCACGAATGTGGAAGCAAAACAATTCTTTATATAGGAGAAAAAAACCCTTATACCTCCATAATCCTAACAGAATCAGAGTTGAAAATATGTACGAATCTGTTATAAATGACTTTCAGAAACTGGGGCTCTAAACCATGCAAAGTAAATTTCCCCAAACAAATATATTTCCTGATCCATGTGTAAATTTTCTCCCCTATAACTAATATGGATATACTCTAAAAAGAAACTACTCTAAGAGTAGTTTCTTTTTTTGCCTTTTGTGATTTTTAAAGGATCATCCAAAAATATTTATGGATAATAAAGTACTTATAAACTGATACGTAATTAATTAAAGCATATAGTTATGAACCATTTAAGTAACTTTTTAAATTATTTTTTAACATCTTTATTGAAGTATATTTGCTTTACATTGTTGTGTTAGTTTCTGCTGTATAACAAAGTAAATCAGCTATACATATACATATATCCCCATATCCCCTCCCTCTTGCGTCTCCCTCCCACCCTCCCTATCCCACCCCTCTAGGTGGTCACAAAGCACCGAGCTGATCTCCCTGTGCTATGCAACTGCTTCCCACTAGCCATCTATTTTACATTTGGTAGTGTATATATGTCCATGCCACTCTCTCACTTCGTCCCAGTTTACCCTTCCCCCTCCCCATGTCCTAAGTCCATTCTCTTACTTCTGAGGAGGATTTTATCATTGCTTTTTTAATGTATCAATTAGCTACAGGGAAAAGAAACTACCAAAGTTACTTCACAGAACAAAGATTCTGTCAATATCTGAAATAAATGACACACTTGCATTTTAAAAAGGGAATGTAAATGGGTGAATATGTGGGAAAAACTCACCACATTACCAACAAATTTCAGTAAATGTTGTACAGGTTTATGATTAGTGCACTAGATACTGTGAACCTAATGAAACAGTTGTTGTCTGTCTTGAGGTCTGACACTTCACAGACCTAAAAAAGACAAAAAGTACTTTGATGTATTTGTTAAACAAAAAAAGTACAGAAAAATACTTAGATTTAGTATTTTACCAATATATACAATATTTTTACCAATACACTAACCTGATTAGAAGCTTAATTTGAAATTATCAGGTAAATATTAAATTTGAAAAATTAAAAACTCATAGTAGAAAATAAATAGCTATGGATATATGACAGAGATTAGAAACATTTTCAAACCAGCCATTGTTAAACCTTATTCTTTTTGCCTTTTATTATAATTCTTCTAGTTTACTAGTTATAATATTCCTGGAGGGGGAAAATCCTAAGCATAGCTATTTATAGCACAATGTTTTAAATATATGATAATAAACAAGTACAGTCTTAAAACAAAATACCTTGTTCATAAGTGATACTCAGTAAACATCAATTTATTTCAGAAAACAGCCTTAACAATCAATCTAGAGCAGTTTTAACTCACAGATTATAAGAATACACAGAACATAATAGAGTAAAACAAGTAATTCTCAAATATGTTCAGGTGGCAGAGCAATTGGTGATCCTCTCTCTCTTTGCTGAGTTCCATTCATTCCCATTAAATATTAATGCCAGTAACTGTGCTGAAGACACAGAACAAGGACAGACAGATTCCAGGCCATTATGAAACTCTCAAAACCAGAATTGGGGAATTCCCTGGTGGTCCAGTGGTTAGGACTCAGCACTTTCACTGCCGTGGCGGGGGTGGAGGGTGGGGGTGTTCAATCATTGTTCGGGAAACTAAGATCCCACAAGAGCTACATTCCTTTCTGGAGGATCTAAGAAAGAATCTGTTTTCTTGCCTTTTCCAGCTTCTAGAGGTTGCCCTCCTTCCTTGGCTCATGGCCCCCTTCTATCTTCAAAGCCAGCAATAGCTGGTTGAGTCTTTCTCACATCTCACCACCCTGACACTGACTATTCTGCTTCCCTCTTCCACATTTAGAAAAATTGTGGAATTATATTGAGCCTACTCAGATAATTCAGGAAAATCTATTTTTAGGTCATCTGAGTAGCAAACTTAATTCTATCTACAACCTGAATACTCCCTGCCAATATGTAACATAACATATTCACAGATTCCAGGGATTAGGATACGGACATCTTTAGGAGAACCATTATTATGCCTATCATAAAAATGAATCATTTTCCTCTACCTTTCTTCAGGAACTCCATCGACCATCATCCATCTCTAAAATTACGTGCAAACAGTTCACATATGCACATGATTCTAGAGAAAGAATCTGTAACTGTCAACAAATTCTCAGTGTTTAAGAATCACTGGACTAGCTCATAGACTATCAATGTTCCTTAGAAAGATAGTTTGGCAGGGTCAACAATGCCAAATTTTAGACTGGCTTTTATCTTTTTAGCTTTGATCAGAAAACCTTGATATGCATTGAAAGTTTTTCCTTGTACTTTTCCTCTGTGTGTTTTAGAAGTAGTTCCAATCATCCTAATTATACCTCTAACATCTTGCACTTACAAACATTTTTCCAGTTGGTATGCATCATTTTGTGATGATGCTAATAGTAAATCCAGTGAATTTTCCACAGTTTACTCAATAATTTTACTACTACTAGACATTGCAACCCAATCCCCCCCCTTTTTTGCTATTTTATTTAATATGCTGCAATGGGCATCTTCCTATATAGATCTTTTTCCATAGTTTGGATTTATTTCACCTAGACTCCTGAAATTGGAATTTCTGGCAGGAAAAACATGACTATTTCTATAATCTTTTTTATTATTGCTAAATTACTTTCCAAAAGGTCTGCTTTAATTTACATTGCCACCAGCCTTTACTCACTCATACCGTCAATGTGAGGAGGTTTTTTAAATGTCTTTCGTGCATTGAAAAAAATATTCAGGGGTCATTTAAATTCTTATCAAAGTTATGAACTAAAAAACTTTAGTTCTTCCTTAACTTTTAAATTCAACTTGAAACTCTGGTTATTAGTCTTTGTAAATTTGTGTGTGTGTGTGTGTGTGGTACGCGGGCCTCTCACTGTTGTGGCCTGTCCCGTTGCGGAGCACAGGCTCGGATGCGCAGGCTCAGCGGCCATGGCTCACGGGCCCAGCCGCTGCGCAGCATGTGGGATCCTCCCGGACCGGGGCACGAACCCATGTCCCCTGCATCGGCAGGCAGACTTTCAACCACTGCGCCACCAGGGAAGCCCAGTCTTTGTAAATTTTAACAGCAATCACTTTTAAGGATGCTTTTTAAGGTCTCTTAAATATTTAGCATTTAGAATTTTATAACTTCTATAACTTCTGCTTTCCTTAAGTACTTAAAGTTTGATTAATAAATAAAACCTCTCCAAGAACTTATTTGAAAAAGAAAAACAAGAAAAACTTGTATTTGTTTTTCTCCTTTTGCTAACTGTGTATTGGTTAACTCTATTTTTCTTATAGACCTATCTCTTTATATATTGAGGATATTAACCCTTTACCTACTTTATATGTTAAAAATATTTTTTAGTTTGTCATGTGTCTTTACTATTTATAGCAAATTTTTTTTCTGGTGTATACATTTTTTGTGTAGCTACCAATGTTCTCCAAGATTCTGTGTTGAACCTTTTTATCAGTCTACATACCTCCCTCAGTGATCTCATCCAATCCCACAGTTTAAACTACCATCTACAATTGGTCAACTAGTAAATCTACAGACAACATGCAAACCAGACGTTCCCCAAAATTCCAGACTTCCAAATCAAAAATCCAATCCTAATATCCAGTTACATCTACAGAGGATGGAAGTACGTACTTGGCCCAAAGGCATATAAAAATCAACATTTCTGGGCTTCCCTGGTGGCGCAGTGGTTGAGAGTCCGCCTGCAGATGCAGGGGACATGGGATCGTGCCCCGGTCCGGGAAGATCCCACATGCTGCTGAGCGGCTGGGCCCGTGAGCCATGGCCACTGAGCCTGCGCATCCAGAGCCTGTGCTCCGCAACGGGACAGGCCACAACAGTGAGAGGCCCGCGTACCACAAAAAAAAAAAAAAAAAAAAAAAATTCACATATCATAATCCACCAAACCTGTTCTATTTTCCCTCAGGAAATGGTACCAAGAGACACTCAGTTGCCCACACCAGAAACCTAGGAGTCCTGCTACACGCCTCCTCTCTCTCTTCTCCATGTATTATACAAAGGCTCCTAAGCCTCTTTAGTCTTACCTTCCAACTTTTTCCATCCTAGCTAACTCTGCTCTAGCCTCATGGGCATTGAATTTACTGGTCCTTTCTGCTCAGGACATTAACATACACTCCTCCTTTGCCTAGAGTGGTCTTCCTTCCTAAGTCTCAGTTTAACTGTCCCGCCTTAGAAAGGCCTTACTTAAATCTTCAGTGTTAGGTCCCCATGGTGTACGCTTTTAGGGCATCCTGTGTTTTCCTGCTGTTGTAATTTGTATGATTATTAACTTAATCCTTGTTTCTCTCAGTAGACTATACCATAAAGGGAGGAACTGTGGCTGTTATGCTCATCCCTATATGCTCAGTACCTTGAACAATACATAACACAGAGTAGGTGCTAAATAGTTACCTGGGAATAGTTACATAGTTAATACTGAGTAAGTAAATCCAATCTTGTTTATATTTCACTTCTAATTCTTTGGTTCAAATACTTTTTTATTTCTTGCCTAGATACTACAATAGCCTCTCCAGGACTTTCTATCACCGCTCTTGCATTTTCTAATCTGTTCTCCAGTACCCTTGTTAAAGTGAATTTCTAAAATATAAATCTGATCGTATTACTCATTGGTTTAAGATTTTTCAATTGCATCAATGTAAAAGTGATATGTAAGGCCCTTCATGGTTTAATCTCTATCCACTTGATCAGGCTAACCTTTCTCAACTCCTCCAAAGCACCTAGGCAACAAATCACACAACTACCTGAATATTCTTGACCATGCCAGGTTCTTTCTGACTCCTCTGTTTCCTTACACTCCAGTGATTCTGCTTAAAATGCTCTCTATGGCCTACTTCTGCTCTCTCTTTTACACTGGTTCCTCGAAGGCTTCGCCAAGGTATCCTTCAAGACGCAGCTCAACCACCACCTCCCTCCTAAAAAGCTTTCCTGAGCCACCTATTCCTTACCTGGGTTAATGTTCTTCCTGTACATTTCAAATTATAATTTTTAAAGAATTTATCTTTCTTCCATTAGACTTTCAGCTCCTTGCTAACAGGGACTACATACTTCTCATCTCTATATATCCAATTCTGATATGGACTTTGGTAAATGTTTGACTAATCTGTGTGCCAGTACATATCAAACATATTCCCACTTCTGAGAAATCGTCTAATAAATAAATGAATAAATAAGAAAGTTAATTAGGAAAATATAAAAATGTTCACTTCAGAATTATTTATAATAACAAAAAATTGAAAACAACCTAGATGTCCACCAATAAAAGAATGGTAGAATCTGCTAAATGATACATAGCAGAGAAATTTAGAATGAGATTGTAAAAATGATATAGTAACTCAGATGCTTCTTACATGTTAAGTGGAAAAAGACAAAGAAAACTATTTCACACTATGACCCTATAAAATTATATGTACAGATATTTACTAAGGGAACATGAAAATTGTATGAGTTGTTAATGTGGATTGTGATTTCATGACTTTATTCAGAACTTTATAAATATTGCTATGATATCTTCTCAATTATAATACAAATAATAATATACATGAGCTTAATTTTATTAACATATATGTACATCTTAGTGTATGCATATTTTAATGTGCATATATATGTATATATTTCCTAGCTCTGTCTCCTGAAAGGTCCAAGAAGCAGCAATGAGCATACCTAACCTTGATATCTAATACCATTCTCCACTAAGAGGAAACAGGGCTCTGGAGAAAAAGCTAACACTAGGGCTAGGGCAGGGTAAGCGCAAGCTAAACTTGGAACATCTTATTATACCAGAAAGCAAGGAAGTACGCCCAAAAAATGATATAAGCATACCACAAAGACAGGACCCAAACTAAAGGTGCTTCCACTAGCTAAATCTGGGACAATTCGAACACTAAAATAATTAAATACAGGCTTAAATATTTAGAGGTGAAAGGTCATGATGTGTGTAACTTACATTCAAATGGTTCAGAAAAAAATGTACAAAATATACACATATAGGGCTTCCCTGGTGGCGCAGTGGTTGAGAGTCTGCCTGCCGATGCAGGGGACACGGGTTTGTGCCCCGGTCTGGGAAGATCCCACATGCCACGGAGCGGCTGGGCCCGTGAGCCATGGCCGCTGGGCCTGCGCGTCCGGAGCCTGTGCTCCACAACGGGAGAGACCACAACAGTGAGAGGCCCGTGTACCACACACACAAAAATATATATATATATATACACACATATAAATATAGAAAGAATACAGGAAAACAAGGTAAATACAGAAATGGAAAAACATAGGAATTCATAAGTTAATGCAGATAATAAATAGATAAATAGAGGAGAAGAAAGGGCTCTGTTTGAAGTAGAATGCTGTGGGCTGACTGGTAAATGTGAAAGGAGTATTAGATTTGTTGAATCATTTTGCAACCATCATGGTAAAATTATATCAGCAATAATGGATGCTATATTTAAATGGGAACTTTGATGAAGAGCAAGCTTTATCTTCAAATATTTCCCCACAAATTGATTATTTGCCAGGAAGGAAAAAAACAGTAACTATACATTGGAAAATTCGGGCCATATATGGATCAGGTGGTCAAAATTAACATCATCAGTGAGGGACATATGGATATCATGTGCTTCCAGAAGTGGTACCCTGAGAAGGACATAATACCACCTGTGCAGTAGTCCAGTTAAAAATGCAAAACCTCAATTTAATCATGAGGAAACATCAGACAAAAACAAAATAAGGAATGTTCTATCAAAAAGGAGGGTGGAAGGAGAAACTATATTCTTCAAAAATATCAAGGTCATAAAAGATAAAGAAAGGCTGTGGAAATGTTTCAGTAAAAGAAGCTAGAGTCAAGACCCACTAAATGTAGTGCCTGACCCCAGACTGGCTCCTGTACTGGAGGGGGAAATGGTATAAGGACCAACCTACAAAATGCGAATGTGGATGGTAGACTGAAGTATTTTCTCAATGTAAATTTATGAAGTTGACAGGAAATACACACTTAAGTATTTAGGGATCAAGGGCCAGGATGTATGTAACTTAACCTCAAATGGTTCAGAAAAAAAATTGCATATAAAGAAATATATATATATATATATATATATATATATATATTTGGAGAGAGACAGAGACCTTGCAAAAGAGCAAGTAAATGATATGGGTGTTCTCTGAACTATTTTTATTTTTGCAACTTTTTGTAAATTTGAAATTATTTCCAAGTAAAAGAGTTTTTTTTTAAACTAAGTCCACCTCAGAAAAACAAGACCAACAGGAAAATAAAAGCTATTTATGTAGCTTTTACATCTATGCAATTTGCATCTATGCAAATTGTTTTTAAAACATTCACCAGTGTATACTGAGTTACTGTTCAAAATGTTTTTCTTTAAGAGGCTTCATTCTTCCTTAAAAGATGAACAGACCTATAGCTTTCACAGTTTTATCTAAATAAGCTAATATGTTGAAGCCAACATTCCATCAGTGGCAGCTTACTCATCAGAAACAGCAGGAGGGAAAAAAAGCATTGAAATTACAAGACCTCTGCTCTCCACACTACCCATATTTACCATTCATTTGCTGGTGATTGCACTGCAGTTTCCAAGTAAAACCTCAAATTTTAAATTATGACTTCAGTTTTACTCTTATGACAAGTCAAGAAGAGTATGCAGAAAAACAAACTGGGTGGGTGGAAAGGGGTGGGGGTAGGGTGATTAACTCTTCACTGTATTGAAAATGAAAGAAAGTTGACAACTTCTACCCCAGCTGAGTCCCTAAATAACTGAGTTCTTTCTTCACATAAAGTATATCACTGTGTGGAGTATTAAACTTCAAGGAAGGTATTCTTACTAGCTTTTTACCTGTGAATCTGATGATCTGAAGTAAAAGTACTCTTTTTTTTTTCTTTAAAATTCAACTCGGGAATTTGCACCCCCTTGTGGTCAAACATAAAATTCTTCATTTTCAAAACACCATTTTTTTTTCCAGTTGGTTTCAGGCTTAGGAACCAAGTTACCTGATTTTGTTTTCTCCCATATTAGTGAATCAAGAAGCTTTAATGAAGGATTGTTGGTTTATTAAATAGGATCTTAAAACAGGACTTAAATCTTCTAAAAGTGACCTCTACATAAACTTTAGTATGTGGAAAATGGGAGATAATAATTGCACCCACCTCATGAGTTATTATGAGGATGCAAGGAGAAAATGGATATGCATGCTTAGCTGACACATTGTAGGTACTCAATAAATGTTATTATTTATTAATATCATCATCACTTTGGAATTCTCTTGACAGAATAAATCTTAAAAGGGGACTGGATTTAAAACTTTACCAATTCATGATGTTCTAGTACAATCTTGCAAATAAATTCCCCAAATATACCACTTATCCAGACTTCACCTAGCTGATTCTCTCCACAGGTATATTTTTAAATTACAAAGGATATGTATTTATCTCTAGATGATAGAAATTTGGATGGTTTTTACTTTACATTTTAGAGTGGTTTTATTCCCTTTTCCCTTTAACTTTAATAATTAGAAAAAGCAGTAAAACGATTCCATCTTCTTAGGTTACTCTTAACATCTTTATTCATCTGACAGAAATCATTACTCTATTTGGCAAAAATAATTCGTCAGGTTGATTTATCATTTTAAGGGGCTCTTGAACACAAATGCTAATTCCTAACGGCCCTAACTGTAGTTTTTTAAAATACCTCTAAAGAAACCATTTTAAAAGATCAGTGTTAATAACTGACTTACAACAATAGCTAACATTCACTAATATACCAAGCACTGTTCAAATACCTTTAATATATTAGCTCATTTACATCCTTACAACAACCGGTTGAGGTACTAGCATTAATCCTTTTACAAAAGATCAAACTGAGAAAAAGTAACTCATGCAGGGTCACAAAGCTAGTAAATAGCAGAGCTGAGCTCCAACCCAAGCCGTTTGGTTCCAGAGTCTACTCACTTAACCAGTGCACAAACGTACCATAGAGACGTAAGCCCCATACTACTCAATCATGTTACTTCTTGATGATGTCAAATTATTAAAATCCATTTCTCTTCCAACTGTACCACAATAATGCAAACCATGCTAGCCTTCTCCCATTTCCTTACTTCTTAGCACTTCAGGCATTTTCACCTGCGTTGTCTAATTTAACCCTCACAATGATGTATGTCTCTGTACACTCAGTTATGATTCATCACAAGTTGTTTTACAACAAAAAACTAGAAATAAGTGTAGCAATGCCCCAGATTTTAAACTGTTGGATTCTTTAGAAAATTCATTGTAACTTGGGATCAGGAAAAAAAGCAACCAGTTTTAAAATAATCTTAAAATGTAATCATTTAGAATCAATGGCAGTTTGGTTTTTTTTCCATCTTAACTAGCCTGTGGCAGGTAGGATAATTCTCTCAAGCAAATGAATGATTAAAAGAGATTTTTAAAGAAGGTGTTCCAGTATTGACAAATGTATCATCATCTACTGTCTTACCATAGTGTCCAGTTTTTGACGTTGGACAGATCTACCTAGGTCTTGTGCTTCTACTTACTAGTTATAAAACTTAGGGGCAAGTTTCTTAATCTGAGTCTCAGGTATCCTCTTGTGTAAAATAAAGATAATGCCTACTTCATAGGGCTGATGTGGGCAGTAAACATGATCATTCCGTAAAGCGTTTATTTTAGCACCATGGCAGCCCAGAGTACAGTCAATATATGCTATCTAGCTATTATTACTTTACCAGTGCGTGACACAACAGAAACCCGTCTTTGCAAGATTAAGTAACCTTACCAACCGTTTTTTTTAAAAATCACCCTAAGCGATCCCAAAGACTGCCCAATAACCCATTTACCTCTCCAAAATCGAGCAGAATGTTTAAGAATAAGAACGCGGTGAGAGAAACTAGATTCAGTGAAAGTGCCTTCATAACAGGGAACCTAGAACCGGGCTCCAGCACACGCGCGCGCACACACACGCACACACACACACGCAGACGCACACAGGTTGGGTCGCACAGCATGGTAGAGAACGGCCCGGGCTCCAGAATCTGACAGATGCGGACTCGTCCACGTGCTTGCTACCTGTGCTACCTTAGGGAAATTACTTACAACGTCTCTGAGCCTTCGTTTCCTGGTCTGCAAACGGAGAATGATAATAGTACCTACCTCATAAAGTTGTTCTGAGGCTTAAGTGCGATAGCTCCGGTAAAGCGTTGACTTAACAGCAAGAGCTGTACACACAGGCGGGGTTGATTCAAGTACACGTGTATCCATACACACGGTCTCAGACACATTCCGTTGGAGTTTAGACACTGGCAATAAGATGTTTTTCTTTTCGCCTAAGCTGCACCCTTATTTGTTTTCCTTGAACAGTAGAATAAATGCCTATCGACTGATACGTCATCTACGGACCCTCGGGCCCACACTCCGCACGGCCCCTCTACCTCTTAGGCTGAGCATAGGAGCTGCACGCACGCGCAAGAAAAGAGAAGGGCTGCGACTGAGTAAGCGAAGGCAGAACGGTGAACACTCGATGATTCTGCGCATGTTCAAGGCGTGGGGGGTTGGGGTAGGAGTTTGCGCATGAGCAGAAGTGTCGGGAAAGCTTGAGTACGGAGGTTAGGAGGCGGTATTGACAGCTGTGGAGGCAGCCCGCGTTCCCGGCATGCCCCGGGGCGGCGGGGTTGGCTCTAACGAATTTGAATGAGGAGCCTCAGCGCTTTCGGCGCCATTTTCGAGTGATGCCTGATCTCATCAATCTAGCGGGAGAGACGGGATAACCTGTCGGAGAGCGTATCGCCACTAGGACTCAGCCGAAAAATTACTAAAAAAATCGCCAAAAATTACTTCGAGCAAAGGGCACTTGGCGGAGCTTCGCCAGGGTTGGCGCAGCCGGTAAGAGCCTGAAGAAGTAGCAGAGCGGGACTCGGGAGGTGGCAGTGGTGGGACCGGCAGGCGGTGGGGGGGGGGGTGCAGGGAGTGGGAACTGGGTCCGCCTTCATTTTAATCGCCAAAAATGCGAGGAGGTAGGGTTGGGGGTAATTGGGTGTCTGAGTAGGCGGCGGCGGGCAGAATGTGGCGGGAGCGCGGAGAGTCGGGGATGTGGGGGGAGGGGAGTTGCAGTTTGAGCGGGACGCGGACGCGCTGCGGCTGAGCGGCCGCCGCCCAGCGGATCTGTCAGCAGGACCCCCCGCCCGGGGCCGGAGACGGGGCGCGGCGGGGCTCGGCAGGCAGAGGCTCCTTGACAGGAGGAGGGGGACGAGCGCCCCTCCCCCATTGCCGAACCGAGCAGTCTTTTATGGCAGTTTTCCCGGCCCGCTGCGGCTGTCTTCCCGTGACAAGAAACTTAAGGTCGGCGGAAAATTGAGGACCCGGAGTAGCGGGTGCCTCCCGGCCGACGTGCGGATAGTACCCTCCGCGGGACCCAGTCGTTTATATTGTCGTCTTTGATGCCAAAGCATGAGATGCCCTAGCAATGTGAGTTTCTCCACGCCGCCCTCCTGCTCTGCGCGCCTGGGTCTCGGCAGGGGTAGCACTGACCGAGTCTGGCTTTTCCAATTTGGACAAGATGGGGCGGGGGCAGGCTTTTGAGGTTTTAGCGGGCTCCTAGGAAAGATGCTGGACTTTCGCTTTTTGCTCGGGATTTTTTGTCATTTGCTCTCACGGTGTCGTCCTTTCTTGGGGGGGGGGGGCGGGGGTGTGTTCTTGGGTGAGATGAAAGATGGGGCTTCGACCTTGCGATTTCCTTCTCAGAGTCGCACTTTTCTGAGAAGACTTTTTCTTTCTCCAGTCTTTGAAACGTGTCGCAAGGAAAAAGGCAATCTTTGAAACTGTATTAATGTTTTCCTCCCGAAAAGTCTTTACCCGAAGAACTTAACGGTAATTTTGCAATCCCCACCTTTTCTTGGGAGCTCTCTTGGCTTTGACGCGGAGGGGAAAGGGCTATTTGTCTTTCCCTTTAGTGATTTTTTTTTTCTCGTAGTTTCTACCAGTTTTTACTCGACAACTCTTGAATGATTTGAGCCAGTGACGCCTTTAACTTTAAGTAATACTTTATAGTTAGATGATGGCTTTTGTAAAATTCCTCATTAAAGATGTACCGGATCATGAATCCCTTTCTGCGCTGAAGGCACCCTAGATTAACCCTTTGCTGGTGTGATGTATTGCGTATGGGGCGCGCGACTCTGAGTTGCGAATATGCAGGAGATGATTTTTGCAGCAGCTATTCAGTTGTTCGAAAAGAGGGATAAGGCTTTCAGTCACAGACTTTTTAGGACCGCCTGCCTAAAGTTTTTCCCTCTGGAATTGATGTAACGATTGATTGATTTCTTATTTCTGTAAAGATTGGGGCACCCGCCCTCACTTAGAATCTTTCCCCGAAGAGAGTAGGAGAGCGCAAAGTGATGTTTTTCAAATTGTGTCTAACGGAGCTCCCAAAACACCGAACTTGTTACCCCCTGATTGGCTGGAAGGAAGCGGGACTGGGGGGTTTGAATGTTGAACACTAGATTATAATTCTCGGCTTTCCAAAAAATTATACATTTAGAAAAACACGTTATGAAACATTAAGACGGGGAGTTTAAAAAAAAAAAAGCTGGTGTTTAGTATTTTTTCTTCCATAAAGGATTTTCGAGTGATTTTGAAATGTATATTAAAAGAAAATCCTAGAGAAGACGATTTTCGCAAAATTGTAATTCTGCTGGCTGAAATTACAAGACTTTTATATATTTGCCCCTGTTCTCTATTGGTTAAAAACTGAGTTTAGGATTTTTTTATTCCTCTGACAGAATTTTTTCATCTTAACCTACATGTATTTGTTAGATGCAGATTATGGGAGAATTGTTTCTTTCATTTCCATGAAAAGAAACTTCAATTTTCTTAATGTTAAGAATGAGCACATTCCACATTTTCCACAAAAATTGGATACATTTCTTAAACTTTTCACATATAATTTAAAATATATAGGTTTTGCTATTTCAGCCATTGCAATGGACTTAAAACCTTATTTGCAATAAATTTATGTTGCTTAATTTAGACAATACAACAGGTAAGTAGCACAGGTGCGTGTGTATGATTTCATTTATAAATTCATTATGAAGAAATATATTGCATAGAACAGTGTGGGTGTGTTGTGTTTTATTTGGTTAGTTTTCAGTTGTTTAATGTTTCTTGAGACAACCGTCAATATATTTCTTTTTATTACCAAGCTTGTCATTCCGTTTAGTTGCATCTTGATAAAAGGCGGGTGTGGTTTTCAAAGAACATCGGTAAACTCACTGATAAACAAGATAGCCATAGATGGTTTTTTAAAGGTTTTTTAATAGAAATTTATATCCTTTTATTAATAGTAATTGAAATTTTGAAACTTAGAGTTTGTATTCTCACATGTCAGATGTGCATTGTGAGAAAATATTCAAATGAAAAGATCCTACGACTTTTATAAATCTCTGTAGAGCTATAAATATAATTTATATTAATAAGGGGAATAGCTGAGTTTATAAGTCATACTATTTTGTATTGCCTTCAAAACAAGAATTGGAATGACACAACCTATGTTCATTGCTTTTTTTCAAAGCTGTTTATTTTGAGTCATCTCATGAAAATTTCATAAGAGATGCTAATTATCCTCTCTATAAAATTTGCTTTAATGAAACTGTAGAAGACCCTATTTCTATTTTAAATGTAATTTTACCTAAGATACCAGAACCGGTGGGTTTTGCTTTTTCACTGTTTTGGTTTTTGTGTTTTAATTTTCATTCAAATTATTATGTGACTTGGAGAGTTTTGAGGGTAGGATGGGGAAAGCCTTTAAATTCCACCAGGCTGGTTAAATTTAACCATACTTTTTTAGTGTTTTGGTTTATGGGTTTTTTTCATTTGTTTTGGGAGGTGATAGGTGAAGGACTGTTTTGTTTAATAAGCCATTTTGAAAAGAAGTGAAGGGGTTCCTTTATTTAAAATACTACACTAAAGCTTGAGAACACACTAGCACCTAAATAAAATCCACAAGCGTTCAAAATATTTTCCCTTTTATGTGGTGCTAGATAAGAGGAAGATTTTGGTTTTAGACTTGTGGGCGTGTAGGTATGAGTTCCAGCAGATGTATATTATTATATTATGTATATTATCCATATTTCTCTGCAGAAATGGATAATTCTAATTTATTTTCTATTGTAAGGGCTAGAAAAGTCTTGTATTACCACAGGAAAACAATGGTGGAGAAAGGTGTTGCTACCGTAGCTCAGCTCTTTTCAAAGCTATGTTTACATTTTGTGGGGGAGAGGGAACTAGAGAAGGTAAGGTATCAGTCTTCCTGATAGCATTGATTTTCATTTGTTTGCCCTTCATACTCTTTTATAAAAGTGCGGTTTTAGACTTTGTTTTAATGCTGTTAAGTTGTCTTAGTTGTACATTTACAAAATGTAGCCTCAGGTGTTTGTATGTAACACTGCTTTTTTCCTAATCAGATTAATAATCACTTTTCATGTTTATCTAGAGCTAAGGATGAAAATTTCAATACCTTTCATATTCTGGATCCCTTGTTTCATCATGCTTTGTGTGCTACATTTTTGTTTATTTTTTGTTTTGTGGAGACATATATTTTTATCTCTGCTTACTTATTAGTATGTAGTAACTGTTCAGAATGTCACTAAATAACTTCAATCCAGAAATATTAGTCGGTTGATTTGGTTTACAAAAAGAAAAAAAAAATGCCCAGCGACTGTATTAGAGATTTCTTCTACAGGATACATAAGCTTTCTCCAATTAAAAACATCAGAGTATAAATTTACACACGATTTTGAAATTTTATTCTATAAAAATTTGTCTCTCTTATTTTAAAATATTACTGGGCTAAAATTGGCTCTTGTCTTTTTTTCCTTTTGTTTAATGAAGCTTAATAATCTTCACTGATTTCTTTTTAACCCTTTTTTAGAAGAAACAGATTACTGGTCTGATTATAACTAGAAAACACATCTTAGAAAGAATTGTCAGAGTATTACTCTACATGTTGTTTTGTTTTGTTTTGTTTTAATTCAGAAAACTTAGAAACATTGTGTGCCAGGCAACTAATTTTGGCATGTAATTAGAATTCAAACTATGACTTGCTGAAATTTGGTAGCTCCAAATCTCTTAAGGAAATCAGTAATAAACTACCACTTTCTTTGAAATAAGTGTCGAAAATGAGATTAAGCCACTTTTGCATTTAATTTTTACAAGTGACAGTAGTAGAACTTTAAAGTCTCGATTGTCTTAATATTATAGGAGTAACATCAGTTGTAGAATGTCACATTACTAATATGTGTTTATATATTTTTCTGATTATTTGCATGAACAAATGACTGTAGAGCCTTCCTAGAAATATTGCTTTCTGGTAGGGAAATGATTTTCTCTTGCCTTTTTTTTTTCCTTTGCCTGTCTTAAAGATACTTTAAAGGATCTTTCTTTTAGAAAGACAAGTTCAAAGTATTGGAAATATATAAAAGTATTAAATATATATATGAATTATATTCTTAATATTTTTTATCAAATTATGAGAAGTTAAATATACTTTTGTTTGATCCTGTCATATTTCACTGAAGAATCTTTGCACTGGAAAGACTTGTCGTGGGTTCTGAGTGTAAAAAGCTGTATTTTGTAATAGATTTGAGATTTGAATTTTAATATTTCAAGGTTTTCTTAACATCTTTTTTATCATACACATTTGATTTAATATTTGTCTTCTATCTGAACCTCTTTTGTTCTTTATTATCTAGTATTTTTTGTTTCCCTACTATTTAAAAACAGCACTTGCAATGGAGTACATATTGGTTTCTTCTATTATCCTGTGATTTTTTAAAATTAAGATATCTTCCTTTACTGTATGCTCACATATAGAAAACTGTCTATATCTTTTGAGGAAGACTATGTACAATTATTCTAATTTTTTAAATGTCATGGTTTCAGGGTTAGTGTTTGTGAGTTATATATGTGTGTTTTTTGTTATTAAACAATCAGATATTTGGCTGCAGAGGAATAAAGGGTTATTTTATTTTAAATAAAAATGGAAAGCTCAGAGCATTGTGTTTCACATATAGTACATTATAAACCTGTGGTAAATTAACAATTTAATATTTTTGTATAGTTGATTGCCACTAAATTATTAAGATTCAGGTGAAACAAATGAAAACACCCTTACATACATTTAGTTACACCACCTCTACTTGGACACATTAAAAAAGCCAGTGGCCCGATACTCATCCATTTATTACTTACAAATATTTTAATTTGTTTTAAAAGTAATTTCTAAGTTTTGTTCTGTTAGACTGTAATGTCTTAAAACGTTTGGAAATATCAGTATTATTATTCACTCAGGCTTGGGAAAAGACTGAAGTTGAAAATGATGGTAATTTCTGTCACCATTAAAACATACGATAATTTGGGGAGAAAGGTATTTAAAAATTTGTCTCTATCACTTTGAGTAACTTCTTAAACTGTGGATTTTATGAGTTTTAGAGGCACAAACTATATTTCTGTTTTCCTTATGGAGTCCCCTTTACCAGTCCTCTTATAACTACTTACATAAACACACACACTCATCTACACTGCTTTCAAAATGAATGCTCTAAAGAGAAATGAAAGCAGAAACATATTAATCTGATTTGTTTGAAGAGGCGTCAGATGATAAAGCATATCACAGGTGTTTCTAATCAAGATATTTCTATTTTTAAAACA
Organism: Stenella coeruleoalba; assembly: GCF_951394435.1. Taxonomy (NCBI): domain Eukaryota; kingdom Metazoa; phylum Chordata; class Mammalia; order Artiodactyla; family Delphinidae; genus Stenella; species Stenella coeruleoalba. The sequence goes on from NC_137164.1 coordinate 17,428,246, forward strand.
TTATTTTCAAGTTAGGGTTTCTTTGAATATAGGCAAGATTGGGGTCGTTTTGAAGATCTTACTTCTGTGTTCAGGGATCCACTGTGAAACTGCAGGAGGCGGAAATCTGTTGAGTGTCTTCATGCTATAATACATGACATTTTTATTGCAGGTTTTGACCTTTAGGAGAGAGCCAATTCTGGAGAACAACCTAACTTCTTTGATTGAACATTCACATAATGCATTGGAACATGATAGGAGGTTAAGGTATACTAATGAATTTTAAAAGCATACAATTTTATATCTTTGCAATATAATTGAGCTAGACAATTGGTAAAGCCAGAACATTTTGGTGAGCTAAAATCAATATTTACTAATAGACAGAAATCATCCAGTGAAGTGGCCACAGTTGAGTTCTCTTGATTTATTAAAACTTCAGGTTTTTTCCATATAATTGATGTTCTTATCATCTTGTATTAGGTCCAACTCCAAATGAATTTATTTATTCTAAAAATAAGTGTATACATAATGATCTTTCTTTTTTTTTTCTTAAGGTTGTTATTACAGTGTTATATGTAAAAGTCTTAAATAGTGGATTTTTCATATTATAAAATGGAAGGTTTAAATCAAAAGGAATTTGGTGTTTCGCTCTTTGACAGGTATAGTGGTAGATAGACCCTACAAAATCAGATAAGATTAATGAGAATATTTTAAGAGAATTTAAAGTATTCCAAGGAGTGTCCTAACCAGAAGTGGCAATTTGGTTGAAACTGAAAAACCCACTTTCTTAAGCAGAAGCTAGCATCTTACTCATAGGTACTCTGAGTAAAATATTTAAATTGTTCATATCAAAAGTTGCAAACTCTTTAAAAATAAACTGTAGAATTCCAGAACTTCCAGTGACTTTGGTCTTTACCTCCAAAATACTTTATCACAGAACCACTTTTCCAGCATGTTTATTTGCTTTGAAATAAAATTTATAGTTTTAGTTGAAGTTTTCAGATACTTAGCTGATAAAAATTTTGGCTGTTTTCTAAATTGTAATCTGGTATAGTGAAAATTCATTGAACAGTATTACTAAGTATTGGTTAAGTTTTGATTAGTAAAGTATAAATTACATGAAACACTAACCATAATATGTTTTTTAAAACACTATTTGCTAAATAAAGTGAGGTTTACTAAAAAATAATATAATTTTTTCTTTAAATTTATTTTCACCTAAAAATATTTACTTTATATACTTAAGATATAGGAAATCACAAAGGTTTGTTTTCATAAGAAGAGTGTAATCTTAGTCTTTAAGAGTGAAGTGTATTTATCACCATGGACATAGAACTGCCTTTATCTTTAAAGAATGTTAAAAAAAATTTTTAAGTAAATTCTCAGATGTGTGTTTAAGAATGTGTTTGAACATTGAGATACATATCAAAATACTTTAAAAATCAGATATTTCTGTTTTATTAGATATTAGGTGATCCAGGAATGTGAATCCGTTGACAGTTAAGGTTAAGTAAAACGTTAAAATTTAATAGAAATCAGTTTGATGTAAGGGTGGAGTTCAGATATTGGTGTCATTATACTGTAAGGTGCTTGTTTGAGATAAATACAAGGTATAGAAAGTCTTCATAACTTTGATTTGAGAATGTTATAAAAAAGCAGCTTAGTTTGGATAGGATGAAAATGAATACAGTTTTTGCCCTTTAACTTAACCAGTGTTTTCTAGGTTAGAGAACATTGAGATGAAAAGTGAAAAATCCAATTTCTGGGTATCTGGGGGAGGGAAAAATCCAGGTTCAGTTTATCACTTTCAATTCAGATATCTTTATACACAGCCTTAATGAGTTAAATGGGGAAAGAGAGACAGCTTTTGAATTTATATTGTGGAAAAGATATAAATTAGAGTTGTTCCTGATTTAGAGAGTTTATGATTTGTGATCTCTGAAGTTGTCAAAACTTATTATTTAGACACAAGTATTTAGCATCATGAAATTGTCCCATAGATAGCTTATAAACTTCCAAATTTTTAGCTTAGTAAATAATTTAACATCTAAAAGAGTTGGTGTAGATATTAAGTTTTCTTCTATTTGGTCAGTTCTTACAGAGTAAGAAACTTTAACCTAATTAGTAGTATGTGTTATTTTAGGAGACAGGTTAATAAGGGCTTTTACTGCTACATGTGATTGGCTGTCCCTTAAAGGACATTTTGTAAGGATTTTGACTGTTTTTAATTTACAAACCTGACTATCTAACTAAGCCTTACATGTAGTTCATTATAACAGAATTTGGGGGGAAGGATTTATTGTGTTATATTTTTTACAGTGATAGATTTCTATCTTATTTGTGCAATATTTATATTTTTGGATAAGTGCATTTTCAGGGTTAAATGATGTTTATTTTCAGGAAAATTCTTAATTGTTCCCAAAATACAGTTATACTGTCAGTGTTCTAGTTTTATTGAAATAGTTATCCTTAGGGGGAGAAGAATATTTGGATAAACTAGAATAGAGGTAATTTAACATATCTATGTATGAGGGAACTTGAAATTATTTATATTTGTCATTGATGTATAATGCTAGTATATAAGGACAACTTATATTTTAAACAGTTTGTCAGCTATAAAAATTTTCTTTGAGGTTTTATGGTGTTACTGAGGATTCATTAAAGAGTAGATACAATTTCTTAATGAAAAAATTTTAAATGTTTATTTGAGGCAGTTTTGTACATGTGTGTATTTTATGTTTTCTTTTTCTGACTAGCAAATAGATCCTTAATGTTTCAGTTTTCTTCAGATAAGACGTAATGCATCAGAATTGTATTGTCAGATAAGCATTTTCAAAAGGCAATAATTAATTAATGTCAGGACTTAGTTTTTTTATTTAATATCATTTTGAAGTAGAACTTCAGTTCTCAGCACCACAAACCACACTTTTGATATTTCATTAACATATGTGATTTGGCTTAGTTTTACTTTCCTATTTTCATGGTTAGAGTCACTTGGAAGAGAAACATGCAGCCTGATTCAAATGTAGTTGCTGAGACTGATTAATTGACTGGTTATTCGTTTATTAATTTATTACTGTTTGTAAATGTCTTAATTTTTAAAAATCTTTCTTTGATATTTGCTGTAACTTTTTTATTGGATAGCTTTCATAATAAACAAATATATTTAGTAATTTTGTTATCCTGTGATCCTCAGATTTTTTTTTTTTAATTTTTATTATTAACATTGTTTGTTATTAAGCTGCTGCTAAGCAGAAAAATGACTTTTTCAATTTTGATAAAAATTAAAGATTGGGGGTTTTTAACAAAATATTATCTGAATTGTAAATATTACTATATTTTATACTTTTATTTATCTTAAACCTAGCCTTCTTGACTAGCTATTTAAGTTTATCAGCCTATTCTTGCATTTAAAAAATAATTTACAGATTTCCTAATTTTTCTGACTTTTTAAATATTTTTCAGAATCAAAAATACTTAAATGTTAAAGAATAAGAATTTCTTTTAAATTTAAAGTTATAAGTCCGTAAATAGAATCATTTAAGTTTAAAGATAATTTGACAGAACAAATATTTCTATTTCTGTTAGTCATCAATTGATATGTACTGACTAAGTTTTTAGCTTTGTATTACACATTCATAGTAGCTTAACTACATGTGGAAATTTTTTTTAATAGCTGAAATTTTTGTAAAAACTTTATGGGCTAAAATCTTACTTATTTGCTAATAGTGTCTGATGTCAAACATATATTGGTGATTAGATATGTGGAACCTGGGAGACTGGAGCTCTTTATTAAGCATAATATAATTTCATTTCTTGATTAAAGTTTAGATGCTTTCTTATTTTCCAGAAGAATGGCTAGGGAAGATAGTCTTTATGAATTCACCCTGAACCTGGTTAAAACTCTTCCGAGAATTTTGATAATTGAGCAGTTAGATCTAAACTAGGAGCTGAAGTGTCATTACATGTGTCATTAATTTTTTTCCTTAGATACATTACAGGTTCCATTTCTAATCAAAACATCAATTTTGTCTTTTCTTCTCTCTCCATCCCACTTTTTAAAGAAAAAATTCCTTCTTAACTAATTTTATCATGTAATGAGAAAAGCAGACTTACTAGATAGGTTGAGCTGAGCCAGTTTTTTCCTCTCTGTGTTAGTTGCATATGCTTTTCTCAGCTTGCTGCTTCAGTGGAAGCAACAGTGAATAAACAAGTATCACCACAGCCCTTGTTCTTGCTCTTTACAGTTGGGAGCAGGGTCTGAGAGATTGCTGCTGCTTGTCAGCTATTGTACAGAATAGCATCAATATGCAGTAATGGTGGCCAATAGAGCCTGCACCCACCAGCTTTTACAGACCAAGTGAGAGAGGCCAAACTGTCAGTGTAATCCATATATAGTATAATGAATACATTCTTTGACAAAAAGGTATTTTATTCCCAAAGCAGCTTAAAGAGAACAGTAGATGCTTATAGTTCTTAGACTTTTACTGTTTTTTACTATTTACTCTGGTTTTAGTTCATTTAATTTTTATTCGGTTAATTCCATCTGTTTGAATGGAAAACTGTCTTGATTCTGAAAGTATTTATGGTATGTTTCATGCTTTGGTAGCCTAGAATAAATTATTAATAGTTAGTTGCTGATAACACAAGTTAGGTAGTACACTTGAGGAAAGAAAAGTTGACTATGGCCACATAAGAGTGTTTCTTTCACTTTGGGACCATATGCTAAGCCCCATATTATCTTTATTTTATAACCCAGTCTAAACAAGGCCAAATTTTTGTTCATTTCACTGTAACTAAAAAGAACAACACCCTGTACTACTTGGTGTTGTGTATAAAGACAAAGCAGGCTGCAGGTGAAAGTACATAAGTCTTTACTTTTTCTCACTATTAAAATAATGTCTTACATCTGAACTTTGTATATGGAAAGTTCAGATTATTCTAAATCTTTTGGAAATAGGACTCTGTAATTTCAAATAGTATAAAAGAGTGTTTTTGATTTTTAATGATTTGAATTTGCACAGATGTGCATAACCTAAATACTATCTGTATATTTTTCTCCTCTTTTGTATCCAAATTCCAATATGTTGTAGTTAAAGGGAAGTAAATATTGGATTTCTGTTACAATTCTGATTTCATTTGTAGCATTCTTGGTGGAAAACTACAAATGGTGTTTTTAGTGTGTAAGCCTAATGCCCCATCTTAAAGTCCAACATTTACAATAGCATTCTTTTAAAAAGGTAACCATGGGGTGTTTCGTTGGTTGGTTGGTTGGTATGGGTTTTTTCCCCCTAATACTACAGTGTGTTTTCATTAATATGTTGATGTAATTTAACAGATAACATATTAATTACTGTTACCTACTGTTAACCAAAAAAGTGAGTTACATAATGCTTTATATTGAAAATACCTTGTTTTTACTACTAATTACTGTGTAAAGTATCTGTGGACCACCTGTACCAGAATAACCTAGAGTAAAGCATTTTTCCAGATGTGCTGAATCAGAATCTCTGGAGCTGGACTTAGGAATTTGTGTTTTTTATAAACACTAAGTGAGTTTTTTTTTTTAGAAGCACCACATGTGAGAACACTGCCCAGAATGAATTGGGGAAGAATTCTTCACACTAATAAACCATTTACATTTTCTGCTTTTTTTTTTTCCTCTAAGCTCAGTAACTAATTATGAATCTTATCATTTCTAACACAGTAGCTCTAGATTAAGTCTTGCTATTTCTTCAGTCATATGAAGAAACCTATATTATGAGAGCTTATTTTTGTTCAAGTACCTTGGACCAAATTTTAAGTATTTGTTTGGAACATTTAGTATACCTCTATTTAACCTGTACTTGATGAAAACAGAGGGAGTTGATCACTTAAGAATTTTTTAAATTTTCAGTTAGATAGTAGCTATTTATCTTAAATGTACTTCTAAATATGTATTGGAGAAAATACAGAAAGGAGAACTTTTCATATGCTGCTTGTGAGAGCATGGGGCAACATCCTACTAAAGTTGAAGATATACCTAGGCTTTAACTCAGCAATTCCATTCCTAGATGTTTTAGATAAACTAACACATTTGTAGTAAAGTCTTATTTATTTTTACTTTTAATGGGAAAAAATTGAAAGCAATGTAAATGTTAAGTAACAGGAGAATGACAAAAAATTGAAAGCAATATAAATGTTAAGTAACAGGAGAATGGCAAATATGGGACATAGTCATGTGATAAAAAATGTTTATTATACAGCTATTAAAATGAGAGCTATGTGTATCATCACAGATGAATGTCTTCAGCAAACAAAAAAGTTGCAAAAGATTAGATACAGTATGATAACATTATATGAAGCTTGAAAGCAATGATATATATTGTTTTAAATACTTGAATTTGTAATAATAGTGTAAAAAGATGCATAGGAATTAAATACCAAATTCAGGATTGTAATTATGTCTTAGGAGAGAGGGGAATGGGATCCAAGGTATGGTACAAAAGGAACTCAACTATATGTGTAGTCTTTTTTTCTTTAAAAAAAAAAGGTAAATAAATAAAAGCAAAGTATGACAGAATATTAGAATTCAATACAGCTGCATTGGAGGGCCAGGGGTAGGATGTGGGGATTCATTTTACTATTCTCTTGATTTTTTCTGTGGATTTGAAATATTTATTTTTCAAATAAGTTTTAAAAATGTACTGTCCTTTTTGGTGAAGATATTCTACAATAAGATATACACTTGGAATACTCCATTAAGGGCGTGGATTGGATTTATTCTATTCTATGTCTTGTAGTAAGTGCTTAACTGTTAGTTGGTGTACAAACTACAACTTACAGTCATGGCCCACAGAAATCAAACATTCTAACCAACTTACGTTGCTAGGATATTTTTAAATTTTAAATAAATTCTTTTATTTTTGAAGATGAGCCATACTGTTTCCTTCCTTTGCATACTGGCTTTTAATCCTCCCTACTCTTATAAGGAAAGGACAACCATGGAAATAGTTTCTCTTTTTTTTATCACTACTCTTTCGTTTGCTCTTTAATTCAGGCAATTTCATGACTGTGTTTTCTTTTATTTTGGCCATAGATCATAGCATACTGTTTTCAGAAATTTCTACATGCATTTTAAGCTCCAACCTAAGCTTTGTATTTATACTGTATTACAGTAGAATTCTTGGAATTGGGCAGTATATGGATTTGTAGATTTCATGTGTATGTGTGTGAGACAAAGAGAAAGAGATTGGTCAATGTTGAGGTATGAAACTGAATTTATCTTAAAATATCTGCAATTGTATGATGTCTTCCAGAAACCTCAGTGTGCTCCAAGTTAGATATTGAAGTGTGAGTTTTAGTAACACTCACATATTTGACTTTTAAACTTCAAGAGGGTGATAGTAATAGAAAAGTGAATTTAAAAAATTAATGATAGTACTCTGTACTGAAATATATAAATGCTGCTGCTAGGTATTTCTAATCTGTGATTGTTCAGTGCTATATAAGGATCAAAAAACAATGATTGTCAACCTCAGTTGAAAATTTTCTAACGTATATAATGTGATCAAATTTTTTAAGTCTCCCCTCTTATTTTTTCCTAGGTGAATAACAACAAAATGAAGATCATATAAAACAAGCCCCCTACTTAGCCCTGCAATTCTTACCTTGTAAGTATTAACTCACAGTCCCCCTGCCATTGCTGTAAAAAGTTACTGTTTGGTGTCATATTTTGCTTTATTTCTGAATTTTTTTTCTACCATCCTAGAATGACAACTTTCTAACCTCCCCTGACCCCCAACACATTGAAGTTTGATGTTAATTTAGTCCATTTTAGAGCAAAAATAATGTCATTGCCTTGGGTAAGTTTTCTGTTTTGGAAAGGATTTTACAGCCAGGCTGTATCATCTCTAAATCTGAGAATCATAATTTTAAACCCTTTTCCTTCAAAGGAATTTATAAATAAGTAGTGGTCTTTTTTATTATCATCATTATTCAGGTTTATTGACAGTTATTTTATGGTTTTATAAAGTGGAAGTGTCCTCTCCACTGGAGAAATAGTTTTTTTCATTTATCTGTTTTTACATTTTACTAGATTACACTTCTGACTTCTTTGTGACGTGCTTAAAATTTAGCTGTTAAACTTCAAGAGGTGGGAAAAACAGGAAGGCAATCCCTTTTCCTTCCTTTTATATATACACATGCACACCTCTTAGAATAAGAAACATTTTTACCCTGATTCATTTTACTTTTGAGAAACTTGTAAATGCTAAGGGAATAATTCTAATAGGTTAGCTGAAATTAATATCATACCCCTAGAAAAACTGTCAAAAACAAGGTTATGGTAAATACACAAGATACTTATTTCCCTAAATTTGAGACCCTAAAATCAGTTACCAAAAAGATTCATTTCCATGTATTCCTTCAGCTAATTTACATCTGTAAATAAAAGAAACTCAGCTGCTACTGTTTCTGTTCTTGATATTGAGGGATGGCCCTGTTTAAATGAAAACGAGTGCTTCAGGTGCTTCTCTTACATTACCTCATACCATTGCATTAGTGACCCAGTAATAATGTGTATTATTATTAAATAATGTGTATGTGTCAAGGAGTGACTTTATGATCATAGATCAGCCATTGAGCTCAATTAAGTAGTTTTTAGGGTGTGAATCAATTAAATATTGAAAATTTGTAGTAATGAGCCAGTTTGAAGAATAGTAACCAAATGCCACTGATCACTTCTTTTTATAATTTTTTCCCTTTATATTTTTGTTGCTGGAAAACTAGAATGGAAACATTTGCAAATCCCCAAAGAATCCTATATAATCCAGGCTTGGCTTTCTTAATTGGTCCCTTGGAAGCCAGCTCAGCTTTTCTTCAACTTAAATCTCAGAAAAAGAAATCTTTTCAGTTGGTATTGCAGTCTTACTGTAGACTGGAGGGCAGTCCACTTTTCAAAAAGAAATAGGTATCATTAATTTCCAACAGATTTATAAGTACAGATAACATCACATTCTTAAGCTCATTTCATCTCCTTTATAAATTTCTAAGCAAGCAGCCTTGCTTGGATACTCTCCAGCATCTTTTAAAATAGGTCATTTGTGGTATTTCATAGTTGAAATGCTTACTCTTGTCTCTTCTATGTAATATGCCTGGAGTTACTTTTAATCTTAGATACTAGAATAGCGTTGTTTCCAATTAAACAATACCCAGAAGAATAGGCACATAGTGACAGTGGTCATTGATTCTTCATGATTGTGTGTGTATTCCGTCTTTCTCTCTTTTATGTTTATTTTACACTATTGTTTCTTTTTTTAATATTTATTTATTTGTTTGTTTATTTGGCTGTGTCGGGTCTTAGTTGCGGCACACAGGATCTTCGTTGAGGCATGCGGGATCTTTCATTGCGATGCATGGGCTCTTCGTTATGGCGCGTGGGCTTCTCTCTAGTTGTGGTGTGCGGGTTTTCTCTTTAGTTGTGGCACTCAGGCTCCAGAGTATGTGGGCTCTGTAGTTTTGCGGCACACAGGCTCTCTAGTTGAGACCCGCAAGCTCAGTAGTTGTGGCACACGGGCTTAGTTGCCCCACGGCATGTGGGATCTTAGTTCCCCGACCAGGGATCGAACCTGCGCCCCCTGCATTGGAAGATGGATTCTTTTACCACTGGACCACCAGGGAAGTCCCCATTGTTTTTTTAAGAGAGGGATTTTTTTTTAACTATTCACTTGTGGAATATGGATGTTCCAGAAATTGTGGAGTATTAGTGTTCCATATGTTTGATACTGTAAAAATTAAATAATGATAGTGTTTTTGATTCATTTTTACAAATTGAGTAGAGATGAAATATTTTTCAAATTTGTTTTTCAATTTTAAGCTCTTAAACTTTTGTTGCTTAACATAAAACATTTAGAAATAGTCACACTTCTTCCTACTTTTTCTTTTTTGAGCTATGTTTTTTGATTTTTATATATTTCTGTTATGTGAATTTAAAATAAATTAATGTATCATTTGGTGCTAAATAAAATAACATCTTTAGGTTCATTGTCAGCACTTAATATCATTGCTTCTGTCTCTTTAATCTACAATAACAAAAATTTTAAGCGATTGACTTTGTAAATAGGAAACAAAAGATAAAGCAGAAAATTCACTATTCAATGCTGTCAATGTTAGTAGTCCTGTAAACAAAAGTGATGGAGATAAATTACCTTGTAATTCAGGAGACTTATTAAATTTGCCTGCTGTCCAAGAGATAAGCTAGTGAAAAGAAATGACAACTATTTCTCACATAGGACTGGTTATCGTTTTTAGAAATCAAGTTATCAAGTTAGCCATAGAATAGCAATGGCATGTAATTATACCATTATAGAAAATATTGTCAGTTCTTGAATTATAAATAGTGTAAATGTAGGATTGACTAAAAGTACTGGAAATAAAACCAGAATGTTGTAATCAGTAGGGCGGTAAGCAGTCAATATGGCAAATGATATAAAATCTGTTGTGTTTTCAATGAAAATGTAATGCTTTTTTTATGAGTCCCTAGATGTAGCTGAAATTTCTCCTATTTTTAATTTATTTGTGATGGAAATTTACTGGTGTAAATTACTGTCTACCTATGCCATTCATGGGGAAATTTTAATTATCTTGAATAATTTTATAATGTGAATGTTTCTGTGCCAAAAGAGAAAAAAACAAATTGCTTTTTTGGCACTTGGATTAGTAAAGAGTGTTATAATCCAAAGCAGAAAATTTTATAAGGATGCTAGGTACTGTCAGCATTTGGTGGTAAGGAAGGATTTGCAAACTTAATAACATCATCAATTGATATTAATTTAGTAAACATATCATATCTAAGCTCTTAAAGCTGTATATTGTTTTACAGTTTGTGAACATAGAGAAAGTTGACAATATGCAACAGCCATTTTTCAGTCATTGTTCAAATAACAGCTATTTTTGAGAAGTAGACAATGCTTAATCAAATGCCAGGTGTTCCTGTCCTCAAAATTTTATATATTTGACACATGTATGTTTAAGAGAACGAGTTAAATTTGAGCTTTAATGTTTACGGCAGTGCTGTGTTTCTGATCTCACAAGAATTATAGCTATAAAATTTGAATTTTAATGCCAAAACTATAGAAAGGGAATGAATTCGCTGTTTTCCCACCCTGAACAACTTCTCAGTTCAAGATGGGTGATTCAAAGAAGGATAATAGAAAACTTATTATTTGTGAACTTACTTTGGATATTTTCTTAGGAAATGAAAACAAGTCAGAATTTAATAGCACAGGCCTTGATTTAAATAGGAAATGAATATACAAATATAATGAACTCTAGTATGATAGGGATTTCAAGTTCTAAGCATAAGTACAGTAGGTAACATCCCAGACTACTGTCTGCAGTCTTGCCCTTTGCCTATTTGTCTGAAATTTGAGTCTTCAAAATTATCTCCCTGTAAAAACAGGAATAAATTGAATGCAGATTGACTTAAACATGTATCCACTTGTCAGCAGTCATACCTGACTTTTTGCCTAGACTGTCAGTTTCACTCTTCCTGTTATATCCAGTAAGTTTATTAAAATTTTTTTCAGTTTTGTTTTCCTTAATTTGGCTCTACAAGCTGTTTCTTATGCCTCTGGAATTTGGTGCCCTATAGTCAGAACTTAAAATTGGCAGTTTGTCCTCCAAATCCTTAACAAGACAGCTTAGTAAAATACATTGAATTTTCCTAGAAGTCAATTTTTTTTTTTTTTTTCTTTTTTGCGGTACACGGGCCTTTCACTGTTGTGGCCTCTCCCGTTGCGGAGCACAGGCTCCGGACACGCAGGCCCAGTGGCCATGGCTCACGGGCCTAGCCGCTCCGCGGCATGTGGGATCCTCCCGGACCGGGGCACGAACCCGTGTCCCCTGCATCTGCAGGCGGATTCTCAACCACTGCGCCACCAGGGAAGCCCAAAAGTCAATTTTTAAACTGATCTGTATTCATTTTATTTTAGCCCTCAGAATATTAAAATTAGAACCATAATAAATAGACTTTTTCCTTAGTGTTATAAATTGTATTTATGTCATTAATAACTCATAGAAAATAAAATTCTTGTAAAAGAGCAGGTTTCAGTTTAGCATACGACTTAATTTTTGGCCCTAGATTTATCTTCTAAAAATAGTTTTTGTATCTTTTCTCTAAGCTAAACATACCCAAGTCCTTCCACTGGTTCTCACAATATGAATTCTAGACCATTAGTATCCTGGGTATTTCACTTTGGATCTGCTACATTTTGTCAGTATTCCTTTTAAAATATTGTATATAGAACTGAACCCAGTATACTCAATGTGTTTTGAGGTACAAAACACAGTATGTCTCTTATGAATAAGATACTTCTATTAATGCATCCTGATTCCACTTTCTCTTTGTCATCAGTACTGTTGGTTTATATTGAATCACAGTCTGCCAAAACCCTAAGTTTGTCTGAGGTGTGTTTCAAATCCTATAAATTTAGATTCAGCAGGTATTTGTTGAATACTTGTTCACTACTATATGTGCTCATAAAAGTTTAAGATTGTGCTGTCTTAACTGCAGTTTCGTGAAGTAGACGTTAATAGGCCCATTTTACAAAGAGGAAACTGAGGCTCTGTGTACTGAAGTAATTTATCCAAGATCTTGATTCCTAAGGGACAGAGCCAGGATTTCATCTTGGGTCTTCTGCCTTCAAATTCACTGCTCTATGTAATTGCTGCCTCAATAAATTATTTCTACTATTCATTTCATTGATAAAGTTAAAAATGCAGAAATTGACCAGTGAATTCCACTGCAGTCAGGATGATTTAAGAGCTTAGGAGACATGTCTAGAACTTCTTATTTTCTGATTTTTTTAATAGCTTTTTTTTTTTTTGGTTTTGCATCTAGTCATCAGGGCTCTTTCCATATCTACTTGTTGAAGGTGGCTCTTGTTTTAGCCAGCAAACTTGGAAGGAGAGATTAAAGGATGTAGGCACTATGAGGTTTCCAGTGGACTGAGATGTAGGAGTGGAGAAATGGCATGGTCCATACCACTGGAAGCATTGCCACATAGTCCAGTTTGAAAGGAGGATAGGTATGAAATAATGAAACCAGTTATCTGCTCAGCACAGTACTAAATCCTGGGAATAATAGTCTGTATTCAAAACTTACTGTGAATGGACAGTTCAGTATTAGTAACCTTCAGAAAGGTTGAAGTAAGAATCCACCAGAGAAGATAGACTTAAATTGTCCTTAAAAGTAGGCATAAGTGGAAAAGGCGTTAGTGAATATTTTAGCCTCCAGCAGTAGGTTTAGTGAAGATTCAAAGATGGGGTAGGAATATACAGCTTAGGGGAGGAAGGAACTGAAAAACAATTTATTATAAGCATCTCAGTTCTTGCGGGAGCCTTGAAAAATCACTCAATGGGAGAGGATAGTCACACTCAAATGATGAGTAATTGTGTTTGTTCCACTTGCTACTCACCTGGTGGCCACAGTAGCATCAGGCTTGATCAGTCTTTTGTCCACTCACAAATAGTTCATGTACTTCTCTAACTTATAGGGACCCTTTTCCCTTAAATATATAGCCACCATACTTTGAACACACTAACAAAATTAATAATAATCCCTTACTGTAATAATATCTAGTTCCTGTTAAAATTTCTGATTATTTCAAAAAGGTCCACATAAGGCATTTAAAAGATATCTTTTAACTTGAATTGTAGAGTGTTTTCATTGGAGAGAAATAGAAAATACTGGTTAGGTCCTGATTATATAGACCTTGATACTAGGCAGAGAAGTACACACTCCACTTGGGAAACCACAGATATATTCTTGAATATATGAGTTTCAGGAAGTTTATTAATTGACTAAAGATGGGAAGTCAAGCTGAAATGCAATTTTAGTTATCAGGTACTTAGACGTGATTTTAAGGTATGACATTAAGAATGGCAAAGAAATTGATGAATTGCGATCTCAAAAAAAGGGTCAGTTGGTTTTACTGACCAACTGAATACAAGGAATGATTGACACAGCATAAAAATTGTAAAGAGAGAATAGCAATGGGTAAGTATCCATAATTTGAATGCAAAAGAAGAATGTGTCTAAGAAAAAAAGTTAAGATAAACAGCATATTTATTTATGTTCTCATTAAACTTTTTATATTGCATTTCTTGGCTGACATTATGGTATATTTATAATTTATTCATATCTAGGGAGTAAAGTCATCAAAAATTTAAAACTCAATAAATATAAATGTTTAGCTTGTAAGTAGTTTAACTTTGTATATAAGGAAACTGTTGTTAGGAAATCTAATAAAATGATAACATATCTAATAATAAAATGATAACATATATATAACTCTATATATTGTACCATATATATATATATGTATATATATATGTTGTGTAAATACATATATATATCTCCTGACTTTTCTGGAGTAAATTATATAGATTGAAATCCACTTCGCACAGTTTTTAAGTAATCATTCATTAATTTCTTCATCAGAAAAAAATCAAGGGAATGTAGCAACAATACAAATTTATATTCACTTAAACTGAAAAACTAGGTTTTTTTGGATTATAAAACAGGCTTTCTGGATTATATCTGAATATTATTTCAAGCCTGTTCTCAACACTGAATTTTAAATGTATCTTGTTAATAAAATCCTTGTTTTTAAGCATTTGTATCCAAAAATCAGAAGTAAAAGAAAAGCAAGTTTTAATCTGTCTTCTGTGAATTTTATTTTCTCCAGGTATAATATCTATATATCATACCACTTGTGTAGTATTCCACTGTCCTGAGCAAGGATAGTCACTCTGTGGCCCAGGGGCTATATATAGCCAGCTCCTTAGAGGTTTATGTGCATAATTTGAAGCATACTTGAAGAAAGTAATTACTATTATAAATTGTGTTAATACCAGATTAAAAGTAAAATTAAGTATTTGAAAAATCTAAAGTAATTTAGTAACACATAAAGGATATGTGTAAACAACAAAGTAGCATAAATATTTTCATATCATGTGACAATGGAAACTGTCTATAGATTAAAGAAATTTTGAGTTTAAAATAACCCCTTCCTGAAGGCATAATATAAAACCTATTTTGGCACCCCAAAGTAGAAGATTATTATAAATGGAAAGGAAAAATCAAAGCTTAGCAGCTCGAGAGATTATTGTTGCTGTTGAACACAGGTAAAGAGAGATGTACCTTCCCTATTTCTGGAATTGCTCCACTGGAATCTTTCACTTTATTATACATTTAAATAAAGAATTTCCATATTTTTCTGGCATGTGGAAATAAATGTTTTCTAATATTTTAAATTTATCAGGTTTCATATCGAAAGCTATGATTTTTGTCTCAGTTAAAAATAGAAATAAAAATAGGAAAAAAATTTTTCTCTGAGCGTTTATTAAAACATCAGTGATAAAATTGCAATATTATCACAAAGTAATAATCTGTAAGGGATGAAATTAAGATGAGAGAAATTATAACATGTTTGCTGATAGGAATGATCCAATAGAGAGAAAAATTAAAGATGTAGGGGAGAGTGTTACAGGAATATCCTTAAGTAAGCAAGAGAGGATAAAATCTAGTATAAAAGGGAAGGGATTGGTCTTATGAACAGTGATTGTTCATCCATAATTCAAAGAAAGAGTTATATGGGGACAGATACATGTATGTAGATAGGTGTGGTGGAAACTGGCAGAAATTCTCTTCTCATAGCTTCTGGTTTTTGAGTGAAAGTGAAGATGAAAGGGAGATATTGGAAGTTTGAAGAGAGAAGAGACACCTGTCTGATGTTTTTCTAGAAGAATGAATGAATGGGCCAAGATTGCCAGACAGCTGTGAACCGATTTTAGGTATAAAAGATTTATAAAGTAAAATTATTTCTGTTCACAGATGACATGATCTTACATGTAGAAAAACCTTGATTACACACACACACACACACACACACACACACACACACACACACACACACACAAAAAACCCTGTTGTAACTAATAAGCAAAATCAGCATTCAAAAATCAGTTGGAGGGGCTTCCCTGGTGGCGCAGTGGTTGAGAGTCCGCCTGCCGATGCAGGGGACACGGGTTCGTGCCCTGGTCCGGGAAGATCCCACATGCCGCGGAGCGGCTGGGCCCGTGAGCCATGGCCGCTGAGCCTGCGCGTCCGGAGCCTGTGCTCTGCAACGGGAGGGACCACAACAGTGAGAGGCCCGCGTACCTCAAAAACAACAAAACAAAACAAAACAAAAAATCAGTTGGATTTCTGTGCATTAACAGTGAATAACCCAAAAAGGAAATTAAGAAAACAGTTCCATTTACAATAGCATCAAAAAGAATAAAATGCCTAGGAATAATATTAACCACAATGGTGAAAGACTTTTGTATACTGCCAACTATATAACATTGCTAAAAGAAATAAAGAAGACACAAGTAAATGGAAAGACATCCCATGTTCATATATTGGGAGTATTAAGATGAAATACTACCCAAAGTGGTCTACAGATTCAGTGCCATCTGTATCAAAATCTCAATGACATTCTTTGCAGAAAGAGAAAAATTACATCCTAAAATTCATATGGAATCTCAAGGGACACCAGATAGCCAAAACAATCTTGAAGAAGAAGAACAATGTTGAAGCTCTCACAATTCCTGATTTCAAAACTTAATATAAACCTGTAGTAATCAAACAGTATGGTACTGCCATAAAGACAGACATATAGACCAATTGGAATAAAGTAGAGGCCCAAGAAAATAAATGAGGTGCCCCAGGCCCCTTGCATATATATGTTCAAATGATTTTCAACAAATGTGCCAAGACAATTAAATGCGAAAAGGGCAGTCTTTTCAACAAATGGTCTTGGCAAAACTGGATATCCAAAAGAAAAGTTGGACACTTACCTCACACCATATACAAAAATTAAAATGGATCAAAGACCTAAATGTTAGAACTAAAACAATAAAACTCTTAGAAGAAAACATAGGGGGAAAGCTTCATGACATTGGACTTGGCAATGATTTCTTGGATATGACACCAAAAGCACAGGCCTATGCAAAAGATAAATTGGACTTTATCAAAATTTAAAACTTCTGTGCATCAAAGGACGCTAATAGAGTGAAAAGGCAACCTAGAAAATATTTGCAAGTCATGTATCCGATAAGGGATTAATATCCAGAATATATCAAGAACTCCTGTAACAAAAAAAAAGAAAACCTCAGTTAAAAAGTGAGCAAAAGACTTGAATAGACATTTCTCCAGAGAAGATATACGCATGGCCAATAAATACAAGAAAAGATGCTCAATGTCACTAATCATTAGGAAAATGAATATCAAAACCACAGCGAGATAGTACTTCACTCACATTAAGATGGCCATTATCAAAAAAAGAGATATGTCTTGACAAGGATGTAGAAAAATTGGAAGTTTTGTACACTGCTGATGGAGGTGTAAAATTGTACAACCACTGGAAAACAGTATGGCAGGTCCTCAAAAAATTAGAATTACTGTATGATCCAGTGATGCCTAATGGGGTATATACCCAAAAGAATTGAAATCAGGACTCACATAGATAGTTATAAAAATGTTCATAGCAGCAGTTATCATAATAACCAAAAGATCAAACAAAACAAATGTCTATAGATTAGTGGACAAATAAAATGTAGTAATATACACAATTGAATGACTACCCAGCCATAAGAAGGAAGTCTGATATATGGAACAACGTGGTTGAACCTCGAAAAAGTTAGGCTAAGTAAAAAAAGTCAGACACAAAATGACAAATACTGTATGATTACATTTACATGAAGTACCTAGAATAGGCAAATTCAAAAGTAGAATTGTGGTTTCCAGGGGCTGAGGTGATTGGGGGAGTGGGCAGTTAGTATTTAGTGGGTACAATTTCAGTTGATATAGATGAAAAGGTTCTGGAAATGGGTGGTGGCGATGGTTGCACAACAAAGTAAATGGACTTAATACCACAGAACTATGCACTTTAAAATGGTAGAATTTATATTACGTATATTTAACCACAATTTTTAAAAATAAAACAATAATAAGTGAAGACATTCACTGTGAAGGTTTTTTTAAAGATTTATAAAACTATTTGTATTTTGCAGTATTCACACTTATTTCTTTCAAGTTTGGCACACTTGGCTTAGTTTAAAATTTGTAGATTTAGGGGAACTCCCTGGCAGTCCAGTGGTTAGGACTGCACTTTCACTGCCGAATATGTATATAGAGAGATACATATAGATTTTGCAAAAAAAAAAGATACGAATTGAAATAACCCATTTGATTTTAGAATAATCATTTAATGTATATGTCTGCTTTGCATGGGCAAAGAAAAATACGCAGTCTTGAACAATTATTTGCTTTATGTTTTTGTGTCTTATAATTTAAATGATTTTAGATTCTTTCTTGAGAAGGGATTATGTCTGTTCGGTACACCAGTATACCGACTCACATAACAAGTGGGACGGTACCTGGAACATAGTAGATGTTCAATAAAATATTTTTAAATGAAAAATGTGCATATATAAATTATGTATATTTGAAAATCTGTTCACAGTTTTGTCTGTTCGAGCAGGGAGGGTAGCCTAAAAGGACAGTTCCTTAATATAATTGATAAATACAGATATGTGTTTCTCAAGTCATTACAAACATTTATTTTGGTTACATATTAAAAACTGTGCCGAAACTTGAGACAATAATAGAGTAAGATATGAAACTGGTTGCTCAAATAGAAAATTAGCTGCATGGGAATTTCCTGGCAGTCCAGTGGTTAGGACTTCACACTCTCACTGCCGAAGGGCCGGGTTCAACCCCTCGTTGGGGAACTAAGGTCCCACAAGCCTAGCGGCAGGCCGGAAAAAAAGAAAAGAAAAGATTAGCTACATATACTTTTAATGGGAAAATATTCACAAAAAATTAATGTGGGATATAGGACAATTATGCTTTGTATAAACAATTAGATATTAGAAGGGAGGGGCAAATTTCAGTGCACATCCCCTTATTCTGTAATAGAAGTAGTGTAGCTTTAGCGTAGCCATTTTAGTGGTAAGAAAACTGCGATAAAAGAGGTTGTCGAAGCTTGAGCTACAGTGGTGGTAGTTTTCTGGTATCTTCTAGAGAGAGAAGAAATTTCATTCCAACATCTGAGTATGTGGAAACTGTTTAGGAGTAAAATTCCTTACCTGGTGAAGAGTGGGGACAGGAAGAGACTAGGAAGATCAAGAGCCACAGGGTTCCTGTTTTATTTCTCATCTCTGGGTACAAAATTAACTCATTTTTCCAAGGTTCATATTTTAGAATTACTTCCTATATAAAGTGATATCCAAGTCTAACAATAACTATTCTAATAGATAAATGTTGAGGGTAAAATAATATTTGGATTTTTTTAACAAATTAAGAGAAAATTGGTTTGTTTTAGGCCTTCTGTATATTTTTACTGTATTTAGTATTAAAATATTTCACATGACTTCTGATTTTTTTCCTTTAAAAGTATATTTGCGTTTTGCTAGCTTAAGTTTATTGAAACTTAGCTCTTGTATGTCATTTCTTATTTTTCCCTTGACATGAAGTCTTACCTACTTGATGAAGATGTCATTTGAATGGTGTACTGCAAGGAATTAAATGCTGTTTGTAAATTATGCTTTTACCAAGGTAAAGACCAAATTTTATGAATTCACTGTTTGTTTATAAAAGGAAAAAATAACTTCATATATTTAATACATTCAAAAGTTTGATTAAATATTTAATTGTATTTACTTATTAAGTTGACACAGAAAAAAATGCTTTTATTTTTCTCATATTATACAACTTTGTGTTCCTAACCTATAGCAAGGTGCTTCGCACATAATAGGCTTTTCCTTAAATTTTCAATGTAGGAATAAGTTTTATTATGTTACTCAAAAGCTTCCAAGAAATAACTAATTATGCATACTATGTTAATGTTAGAATCTTTAAACATGGGTTTTTTAATGTATTTACCCTCTCTTTTCCTGAAAGAAATTTTTTTTGTATCTTTAGGTGCTAATGTGTGTTTAAAAAAACAAAACCTTGGAGTAAAGTAGCAGCACATAATGGTTTGTGGATTTTGAAAAGGTGCAGGCCATATTGTGCTGCCTCAAAAATACAAGGATCTGATCTTCTGAAGAAAATATATTTCTTTTTATTCATAGCTCTTATGATAGCAATGTCAGCAGTGCCTTAGCAGCACGTAAATATTGGCGTTAAACTTCTAAAATTATCTCCAGTATTAACTGTGCTGCTGAAGTAAGGTTGGCCATACTCTACAGTCATATTTTAATGTATATTAATATTACCAATGTATTTTCAGCTTTATTGATAATTAATTTTCAGTATTAGTGATAATCTTGTTATTTTTAGTATGATTCAATAAAAATAAGTTAGTACTAACTTTTAGATGTTTTTATTAAAATAGTATAATTGCAATTTAATGGTTGTGTTGAATGCCATCAAGTTTATTGAAAGAGCTCATACAGCATCAAATAAATTTATTTTAATGCATATTTGTATTCAGTCTAAATATTCCATTTTTACTTCAGGTAGAACGGAAATATTAGTTTTCCCTTTATTTCTCTAGTAAAATGAAATTACATTAAGACATTTGCTTATCTCACAGATAAATGTACATTATAAAATACACATTTTGAACAGAACTTAGAGGATAATTTTTAGTAATATTTCTAAATATTCTCTTATAAGGGAAAGGGGAAAGTATCAAAACATGTGAATTAAATTCCTGAAATCCTGTGTCTCAAAAATAGACTTAATCATAACTTTAAAAGTAGGAAAGACCTTGTAAATGACAAGTATATTTGTTGGTTAGTTCAGGAAACAGAAACTCAAATTAAGTAATCTGCTACACATGCAGATTAGGATCTTTAACCTTACGTCTTCTGACTTTATCCTATCATATTGGTTTTTTAGTGTTTTTATTTAAAAATTTTTTTTAATCCTTAGCCACAGATTTTCGTTAGAAAGTAAAGTCAAAAATATGAAGGCCTTGTTTGCTTTTTTTTATATCTAATATTTAACTTTAGCATAAGACCAAAAATTATTATGATAGTCACTAATTTTATAGATGCAAACAGTCAAAATTTTTTAATTTAATTGAAGTTTGAAGGAAAATGTTTTCTTTACCTTCTATTCCTTATTTGTTGGTGTTTAATTAAGTCATTAAACTAAAAATTGATGTTTAGGATAAGAGTGTGGTTGTGTAGTGTACTATACTCCTGGTCTTATTTCCTACAAGGAATATCTCCTTTCAGTTGTAACCAAGCAGGAAATCTATAAAATACAAGCAGTTCTTAACAAATCATTTCAATTATAATTGTCTCTATTGGAAACCCTAAAAGTATTTCAGATGTAATTTAAGGAGTTGTATTTGAGCATCTTCTGTTTAAATTCTTATTTCAAGGTAAAGAAAATATATAAGACAAAGCTCTCATTTTTAAGAACAATCTCACTTTTTTCCAGCAAAATTTTTTTCCCAAAATAAAGAAGTAGTATACCATATTGGCGAGAATCAAATGCCAGCTTTCCCATGGAAATATTGCCTTGGGGCTTTTAAAAGTCATTCATCAAGCTTTTAGCCTGTTCCCTTTATTTTATCTCAGCCATTTCATGAAAGACCGTAACAAATATATGGTAATTTTTGGTTCCACTGAGAATATTTCAGGAACTAATGCATAGATACTTAGAAATATTTATTGAATGAATTACAAAGTTTGTCCAGTATTTTCCGGAAGAACCCAGGAATTAGATTTCTATTTTTTCTTTTGTTTTCCTTAATGTATTTGAAGTCAGATTTTAGAAAATTATATTTAGTCTAATTTGCCTTCTAAATGCATTTTATATGTACTAAATAAATCTTTATATCTAGGTGCTCAAGATGTGAAAAAGGATCATTTGGGGCTAAATAAAAACTTTACTTAATTCAATCCTGAGAATAGATTAAAGAAAAATTGAAATATTGGGAGAGTAAGAAAGTATAGAAAAACTGTTGCATTGAAATTCATTATAACAGTATGCAACTTCTTTCCAGTCTCTTATTAGAGAAGGTGAAATAGCCTGTCAGTACCTAATGAAACACTCATTTAGGTAACTCAACAGGACTTAAAGTTTTATTTGTAAGAGTTAATATATTTCCATCTTTGTGTAATTTTGAAACACAAAGAGCAAATAGTAAAATAAAAGTTATACCCTTTCATGTTAGTCTTAATATGGCCATTTATTTTTTTGCAAAGAAGAAATAACTATATATGGGTGTATATTAAGCTTTCATTTTTTCCACCTTCTTTGGAAAAAAATCCTAATCTTTTTCATTCAGGTTTAAGTTGATGCCAAATAATTCCAATATTGAGCATCTTAAATCTGTTACTTGGAGTATGGATTGAGTTTGGAGCTAACTCAGAGGACTACAGGCAAGTATTCAGGAGGTAGTCAGAGGGATAATCGTAATAGTTGAACAATTCAGCTTGCATACTATATTCAACTTCAAGTCTCTTAAGATCACATATATGTGAAAGTAGAATTGACAATTTGATCATAGACTAAATGCCATATTTAACAGTAAAGATTTTCTTCAATCAATTATGTAACCTTTTAATTGTTATAGAATTAGAGGTGTTTTTAAGCCACCAGGTATCATTACTGATATATGTTCAGGTTAGCCATAACTGGATTAGCAAGATTATACTTTAATAAACTATGATTTCTAAGTTAATGTATTTATTTATTTAGAAGTTGACATTCTAAATCAATTTTTTTTTCCTTTTGCAGGTGGATATTACTATCCCTTATTCATGGAAAAAGTTATATTCTAAGTGTTGTTTCTCATTGAGTATTAGCAAAAAGGAGAAAAATTAATGTCCTAAACTTTTGAGATAGATTTGGCTCTAGTAAGTATTTAGATCTGTTATTAATAGGGTTGGCCAAAAAGTTCGTTCGGTTTTTTCCCATAAGATGGCTCTAGTAGTGAGCGCTTAGTTGTCTTTAACTTCATTCGAAACAGTTTTGTTAGGTTGTATTGTGACAGCTGTCATATCAGAGTGCATTTAAAAAAAAACATCAAAATTGGTGAATTTTTGTGTAGCCATTTTAGTATTGAAGATGGAAGAAAAAAGCAATATTTTCGGCATATTATTGCTTTATTATTTCAAGAAAGGTAAAAACACAACTGAAACGCAAAAAAAGATTCGTGCATTGTGTGGAGAAATTGCTGTGACTGATCGAACCTGTCAAAAGTGGTTTGCGAAGTTTTGTGCTGGAGATTTCTTGCTGGACGATGCTCCACGGTTGGGTAGACCAATTGAAGTTGTTAGGGATCAAATCAAGACATTAATTGAGAACAACCAATGTTATACCACGTGGAAGATAGCTGACATACTCAAAATATCCAAATCAAGCTTTGAAAATCATTTGCAGCAGCTTGGTTATGTTAATCGCTTTGATGTTTGGGTTCCACATAAGTTAAGCGAAAAAAACCTTCCTGACCTTATTTCCGCGTGTGATTCTCTACTTAAACGTAACGAAAACATTCCGTTTTTAAAACAAATTGTGACGGGCAATGAAAAGTGGATACTGTACAATAATGTGGAACAGAAGAGATCGTGGGGCAAGTGAAATGAACCACCGCCAACCACCCCAAAGTCCGGTCTTCATCCAAAGAAGGTGACGTTGTGTATTTGGTGGAATTGGAAGGGAGTCCCCTCTTATGAGCTCCTTCCAGAAAACCAATTAATTCCAAGAAGTACTGCTCCCAGTTAGACCTACTGAAATCAGCACTCGATGAAAAGCATCCAGAATTACTCAACAGAAAACACATAATCTGGGACTTTCCTGGCTGTCCAGTGGTTAAGACTCCGTGCACCGCAGGGGGTGCAGGTCCGATTCCTGGTCAGGGAACTAAGATCCCACATGCCACGCAACGCGGCCAAAAATAAATGAATAAATTTAAGAAGCAAAAAGAAAGAAAACGTATAATCTTCCATCAGGATACCGCAAGACTGCATGTTTCTTTGATAACTAGGCAAAAAGTGTTACAGCTTGGCTAGGAAGTTCTGATTCATCCACCATATTCACCAGACATTGCACCTTCGGGTTTCCATTTACTTCAGTCTTCACAAAATTCTCTTAATGGAAAAAATTTAAATTCCCTGCAAGACTATAAAAGGCACCTAGAATAGTTCTTTGCTCAAAAAGATAAAAAATTTTGGGAAGGAGGAATTACGAAGTTGCCTGAAAAATGACAGAAGGTAGTAGAACAAAAGGGCGAATACGTTGTTCAATAAAATTCTTGGTGAAAATGAAAAATGTGTCTTTTATTTTTACTTAAAACCCTAAGGAATTTTTTGGCCAACCCAATACTTACATGTCTGGGAGAAGAAGTAAGAGACCATCATCAGTACATTTCCAGCTAAAATTTTTTATTTTCTTACCTCTTATCAAGGGATTTCCTAAAATTTCTGTTTTATTACTAGTAGCTTGAGCCCCTTTAATGGAGAATTAATTTCTCCAGCAGAATTTAAGAGTTTATGTTCTTACCTTGTTTATTTATAAAATAGATCTCACAGATTTCTGATTTTTTTTTTTTTAGGCTATTTGCAATGAAGAAAATGTTGGCAAAATAAATAAGTTTAAACTATGTTAAAATTACTGTGCAAGGTAACAAGTTAGTTGCTGGGTTTTTGTTTTTATTATACTGAAATTAAATTCAACATTTATCATTTCTCTTTGGGTCTATTTCTTGATTTTTAATCCATGGGATTCATGCAAAAACTTCATGAACAATACATTTAGATTAGCATATGTATGAGTACAGGTCTCCCTTAATTCTGTGGAACTTTGAATAATCTGATACTTATCATATTCTTGTGATTGAACTTTTGTGTTTTGAAAAAATGTAAACTGCCTAGAGAATCTTGTTATTGTTTCTATTTATCTTATGCTATAGGGTTAGATTTTGT
Organism: Stenella coeruleoalba; assembly: GCF_951394435.1. Taxonomy (NCBI): domain Eukaryota; kingdom Metazoa; phylum Chordata; class Mammalia; order Artiodactyla; family Delphinidae; genus Stenella; species Stenella coeruleoalba. Next base: position 17,453,200 of record NC_137164.1, read on the forward strand.
TTGAGAAATTATGCTGAGAAAAATTTTTAAGCCACCTTTACACTAAATGTCAATTTGATTAACTTGTTATTAAAGTTATTCTGTATATCTTCATTTTATAATTTAAGCACTTAGCATGGATTAATATCTTTAGGAAGTAGTAGAAACTTTAAAATCACTCCAGAGTTTGCTTATTTCCACATCTCATTATTTTAAAATCTTTGGGAATGCTTGTATTTATGAAAGTAACATTTTTCAGGGACATAAATTCTAACAGAACCACTAAAAGTTTTTTTCTGTTTGGACTTTAATGCATATGATACTAAACTATAGGATAAATTTTTTAAGTTTTCATGTGATCAGTTAAAAATACCACTTTAGCATGAAGCAACAAAGTAGAATGTTGTCCCATAGTTAGAAGTAAAGAAAGTTTAAGTACGTCATTTCTTAAGAGAATTTGTACATTTTAACATAGTCTATGCAGATTTTTATGTTAATTTGTTTTTCCATAAATGTCTTTTCTGGCTTATGTTTAACAAGGAGCATTAAAAATAGATTTGAAGCATTTATATAGAGAGGACTACAAATTTATTTATTCTACTATATTGGCACTGAGGATCAGCACTGAACAAAACAGGTAAATTCCAGCCCTCATGAGCTTACAATTTTGGGAGTGAGGCATGGGTAATAGAATAGACAAACTGATAAGTACTAATATGTGGTATGTCAGATGGTGATAAGTTCTATGAAGAAAAAAAGCAAGGGAAGTGGGAGGGATGGGTTAAACGTGTTTGGAAGGCAGGCAGATGTGTTTTTAAATAGTGTGGTCCAAAAATGCCTCACAAAAATGACATTTGAACAAAGATATAAAAAACGGAGCAAACCATTAGGTTTCTGGGAGAAGAGCCTTTCAAGCAGGTGAAATAACAACTACAGAGACCTTGAGGCTAAAATATTTTTGGTGTGTACCAAAAAGAGCAGCAAAAAGGTCTCGATGGCTATGATCAAATATACAAGAAGGAGAATCATAACCCAAAAAGTTTATAGGAGCCAGATCTTAGGGCTGTTTAAGTTCTTAACTTAATGTACAGATTTAATTTTCCTTACTTTAAGAGAAACTTGACAGTTGTATGTGCATCAGCCTATGTGACCTTTGTAGATAGAATATTTTTTTGGATCTCACTCAAGGTTAGAACCTCCATCTGAGACCATTTAGAACATAAACAAAATGTTTAAATGGTTAATAGGTGTATGTGTGATGATCAGGTTTTTATGAATTGTGACTTGATTGGTCTGAAATTGTTTTTTACTTGCTCAGTTTAGGTAGTCAAAGCTAATAGCTCCAAGAGACACTCTGAACTTGTTCGCATTTGTCATTTACTCAAACAAATCACAGTTGTCTTCAACTCCTCCATTCTAGGAATTGCTGCCATTTTTCTCACTTATTCCTATTAGCATTTTAGCTGAAGAGTTCTTTGCCTGTAATTGTTTCATCATGCTTTTGCTAATTAAATAAAATTCAGACTTCTTAACTTAGACCTCATGATCTTGCCCCAGCCTTAAGTTTTTCCATTTTTCTTCAAGCAAACTAGTCCTGCTCCGTCTGTTTTTCTATCTCTGTGCCCTTATTTATGCCATTTCACCACCCCAGTTCTCCCCCGACTAATTCCTGTACATTTTTAAAAAGCAGGTCAAACCTCTTGTGTGTGCTGAGTGTTTCCTGACTTTAACAGTCTGGCATTATCCCTCCTTCCCATGTTATGAATGGTTTATACCTGTAGCTCTTAACCTTTTTCTCTCACTTAACAGAGAAGTACATTCATTATCATTAATCATTAATTGTATCTCATTTATTCATGCATATTAACCTTTTATAAATGTATTGGCAATGTGAAGAAAAAATTTAAATTTAAGAACAAAAAGCAAGTGGACTAAGATATCCAGAACTTCAAAACACCAGCCTAAATATTAGGTCCCAAAGTTCAAATATTAATTTTATGCTGACAAGTGATATAGTTGATTTTTTCCTCAGTTATATTAAAATATATATCACATACAGTAGAGTGTGGACCAGTCATAATATATTTCTAGGATTTTAGCACGTTAAAAGAATTAACAAATTAAAAAAATTCTTTGTGAGTAGGACCCAGGCATCATGATTTTAAAGCTTTATAGTTGATCTGTATCTGGCCAAAGTTGAGTGACCTAGAGCATCATAGCACATAAAAAGGCATTTAATAAAGAGCTGAATGATTGAGAAAAAAAAAATTTTTTTAAAGAATACTGGATTCTCTATTTCAATTTTCTAATACTGTAAAAGCTATTAATATTCTCATTTAAAAAGTAATCCATGTGTTTATTATAGTGTTTATAATATCAAAAGATTGAAAGTTTTTAAACTGTCCAATAATAAAAAACTGATTAAATAACATGCTGAGTGGAATACGATGCAGCTGTTTAAAATAATGTAATCAGTATTTTAATGAGCTAGAAACTTCATGATTAAGTGAAAAAAGGTTACCAAATAGCGTGAACAGACTCATTAAAAGAATACATATGCTAAAATGTTATTACTGGTTCGCTATGGATGTGAGATAAATCTTACTTATTCTTATGGTAAATAAGCATGTATGATTTTTGTGAGTGGGGGAGGGAGGTTGTTTTTTGAAAAGGAGAGAGAGCTCCTTGAAAAATAAAAACAGTTACTTGCAGCAGCCTTACCACCACTTAATCACCTCCTTTAGGAATCTGTAAATGGAAACCCTAAGTTCCTATGGGTTCAGGAAATTTAGAAGTGATAATGAAGAATTAACTATCATGGGAAGGACTGAACAGGTAATTTCAAAAATCAGATAACTTTAAAATCAGCTTCAGGGGAGCAATCTACTCTGTGTTCTCAAAGGAATGGTGAAAAGGAATTCAAGAATCACTTCTTGAATTCTCTGTTGAGAGGTTTTGCTGTCTTTTCCCCGGTCTTCCAGCCCCCAAAACCTCAAAAGGTAAGTATAAGAAAAGGAGTAGGTATCTATTTTAATTTTGAAACTATATTAATAAGCTGTAAAGAAAAACAAATCTGGTTTATTTTATAGTTATAGATATTTAATAGCACAGTGAAACTGACTTTCAGATCTTAAAAGAATTTTTGTTTAAAATGAAGTTTGTTTTAATTTTTCCCAGCATAAAAATAATGTATAGGCATAGAAACCTCGAAAAAGGCAAAAAATTCTATTTAAAAATTACATTTTTACCATCCAATGGCAACTATTATTAGCAGTATATTGTTTCCTTCTAGTTGTGTAGTTGGATTAACAAATTTATTTCTTAATTCATGACTATGCCAGAAACTGGAAAGAACATCACCCTCTGGAAAAGAGATATGAGATATGCTCCTGGCTCAAAAGGTTTTTCTTTACATTTATCTACAATACAGTTGATCCCCAAACAACATGGGTTTGAACTGTGAGAGTCCACTTAATTTTTTTCAGTAAATACGTACTACAATACTACACCATCTGAGGATGAGGAACCGCGGGTACAGAGGCAAACTCTAAAGTTACACGTGGATTTTCAGCTGCAAGGTGGGTCAGTTCCCCTAACTCCCTTGTTCAGGGGTCAACTGTATACCCAAAAAATACCACTAATTTTATCATTTGTTCCATAATGTTTTACTGTAAAAATGCATACATTTTAAAATTTCTTTTTTCTCAAAATATTTTAGTAAATTTGAGTACATGAGAAGATGCATCTTGTTTACCGTCTGGCTTCCTCTTTCACACCTGCATGTCATCCCCAAGCGTACCTTTGCATAGTTTGAGAGCCTTTCTGAGGCAAGGGATGTCATTGAAGGGTTTTCATTGGGAGAGAAAGAAAAATAATTACTGAAAATGTATTGCTCAAGATTTGCTGAAGGAAATCTAGGACCATTAGAGAAATGCTGCTTTTGTACCCCAATAATCACATCAAATTTATCAAAAAGCTGAGCTGGTGTTCTAAAATTGTGGAATTCACATTTGATATTCAAAAAACATTTACTAATTACAGACATTTCAGTTCAAACACATGGCTATGGTTATCAAAATGTAAACACGACACATATATAAATTCATAGTGTATGACCTGTCTGTTACAGTGACCCATTTAGAATGTAAAAATAGTATGTCTCAACCAATTTCTCACATTTCAATATTTTATAATTTAACTAAACCTCTTTAACAGTAGTTTTAGACAGGCAGGTTTAGAATCTGACAACTTGGCTAATCAAATAAACATTTGGGAGTCTAAAAATCTGACTCAGAGGGGTGTTTGTCACCAGAACTCACCTATGGTACAGATGTCAAGTTAGACCCTCTGTTATGCCACTTTTGTCACCATTTTAGTGGGCATTGCATCCTTTGAAAAAATAGGGAAAGCACCCAAAAGTAAAGCCTCAGGTCCATAATAGTAAAGCTATCAGACCAGTTTTTTGAATATAACTCTTTAGATGTATTTACCCCTAAAACCCAAGGAATTTGGATCTTTAAAAATTGATTACTTACTCTTTCTAAAAAGTTCCTTATAGTTATATTCTTCAGGAAAAAATTTGTGATTTTACAATATTTCTATATTCATTAAATTCCTTTTTTTAAAAAGAATTGTGGATGGTTTTTTGGGTAGTCAAATTGGATAATTTAGTTTGGAATTTGGGTAAAGATTCAACAAATTTCAAAACTAGCATGAAAATTCTTCATTTATTTAGGATAAACTATTGCTATATGCTAATAAACACGTGTTCTCCCAAATCATTGTTGATTGAAAGTCTTGGTTTGTATGGTTCATGTCAGGACACATGCAGACTATGGATGTGAACCAGTTTCAGAGGGCATTCAGAGAACTGAAAAAATATGAGATGTCAAATGTCCTCAGGGGTGGGTGGAGGTATTAAGAAGCTTGCTTGAAAAAGAACAATATTGAGACTTTTATTCTGTATTGCAAAATATAGAAGGGCAAAACTGGGGAGATTGAGTTTCAGGGATGCAAATATAAACTCTTAAGCAAGGGATTTCTACTGACTATGGATGTGTGTGTGCATTATGGAAATGGACTGCTTTACCAAGGACCTCAGAGCGATGACATGGGGGCGGAGGAGGGAATCAGATTTAAAGACATCATTTGAGATGATGAAAATCAATACATCAGCTTGAACAAATTCTTGCCTTTAAAATAAGCGCACTTGTGCTAACAAGTTTTGACTAAAGGAAACTACAGGGATATTTCTAGATTTTTTGTTTTAGCACAGCTTTTACTGAAAACTATTATTTTAACAGAACTGACAGTATCTAAGGAAGGTACTCCCTTAAGAAGTTCAAGATCACGGTTTCAAGAAGTATGTGTCACTTGTCTGAAAACAAATAATGAAAATAAATGTTAATAAGTTACTGAAATTGGAACATAGTTTTTGAATACTAAAACTTAAAAGTTGGCATTTGGTTTCAAGAAAGATTACTTTATCAAGGCTGTTGGGTAAGTCCAGTATAGAACTGGATCATTAAGTTTTCATTTTCCTCTTAAGACTTCAGAGGAGAATAAAGTTGAAGAATTTGGATAAACTAACAGGAAGGAACCAATTCCAGAGAAATTCTTAATCATACCGTTTTGATTTGAAGAGAGTTGAATCATAGTGTCAGTGGGACATTCTCTGATACTTATATTCCAGGGTGCTTGGATATTTCAGAAGACTGCTGCGCCATAGCTTGGGCTTAGAATTGCCACTTTTGGAATTCTCTTTCTGTAGTTAAATATAGGGGGGGATTCAGCTTCAATTGGAGCTTTTCTTATCTTACTAGACACATAGTAGATGCTCAGTTATTTATTAAGTGGAGTGTTCCTAGGAAGATCAATCTCACTCTGAAATTGGCACTGGGTCTAGTTGATTCTGTCATCACATAAACAGGAAATAATCTGTATATTCTTTGCCAGTCTTTTGAGCCTAAATCATAGTTGAAACTTGATTAAGAAGTGTTAACGCCTTGGCTGAGAAGATAGCTTTTATGACGTCTTTTAATGCAGGCTTCTTAGTTTTTACAGTTCAAGTACTTTTCAGACTACTCTGGTTCTCTTTCAAATTTATATAGAGATTCTTGATAGGAGAGAATTATTAATACAGTAAAGAACATCAGCCCTGGCACATTTGTTAATGTTTATTTGCCCCTCTGGGAAATAGGCCTGTAAATATTTATTATTTATTTTGAGTGCTTATTTTAGTGAAAGTGACCCAAATCAATCAAATCAAAACATTTAAATACCACCCCTTGGGTTGTGGATGAATTTTTTTTTAAGTACATATGGAAACCACTCAAGCTTTAGGTGCTATTAGTGACAGAAATAACTGCTGACACATTGTCCTTTGCCAGAAACGTTTACATTTAAAAATCCTTTCAATTCTCATAACCACCTTATGGGGGAGATACGTCATTATTCCCATGTTATAAGGTAAGGAAACAATCACAGGGAAATAGCATGCCTGATGTCACATAACTAGTAAGTGGGGGAGTCAGGATTCAAGCTCAGGTAGTTTCATTGCAGAGCTCATGCTCTTAATAATTATATCTACAACCTCTGTCCTATAGTTAACAAAAGGTAGGGGAGAGAAAACTAAATATTAAGCCCTAAAATGCTCAAAATGATAGTGATACCTTCCAAAGAATGTTAAGACTTTAAAATAGGTTTGTATGTGGAAGTACTATACTAAGCACAAATTACCTTCTCAAATATTCCATGATGGTGCTACCATCCCACTGCAAGGAGGCATGCTCTGAGAAGTGTGTTTTGGTAACACTGGATGTGGGTGTTTATGTGTCCATGTCCTTCTGTATGTATGTGTAGTCCATGAACATACATGCAGCTATATGAATTCAGTCAGCCCTTAGTAGCATTGTCCTCCCCTGAGAAAACTGCCCCACCTAATTGTCCAGAGTAAGTCTACACAATCTATAGGTCATACTTGGTTGTACTGTTTTTAAGGTGTCAAAGCATCAAACAGCATTGTTCTCTCACTTCACATGTCTCTTTGGAAGCTAATCAAAATCTAAGAGAAAATAAACCTTTTGTAACTAAAAGGCTGCAGACAAATTATACATTTAAATTGTAAACTTATTTTGCAGGTTACCTATTCCTAAGCTATAAGACATACCATTTTCTTTGTATTTTATGTTAATTTAAAGAATTGGACTTCTGGCAGGCTTAAAAATCATTAACTTCATTCTGTCTTAGAGAACAATTGCAGGCAGTGTAGCAAGTTCTTACTGAGCCTTCAGAAATACTCTCGGGTATTGCCTCAGAAGGGCAACCTCCTCCCACCCACTTCACATACACACACAGAAAATTAATAGCTCCCTTTTCTGTTCTATCATCCCTATAGTAGTTTCATTATTGCTTATGTTACATCATATTGTGATTATTTTTCTTATTTCTCTCTGATTAACCTGTAAGCTTAATAGGCTTGAGCCCAGACTATCTTAGCTCATTTGGTGACTGATATAGTAAATAGAGCCCATGATCGCACATAGCACTCAGTATTATGTTACATCCCTTCCTTATCATGGAATACATTGATACCAATATTAGTATGGCTACTCAAAACAACTCACTTGTTAGATAGCCAGAAGATAGATCTTTTCAATGGAATCCTCCTAGGATCAATTAGGTGAAATTTCCAGATCACAAATATCAGTTTCATTGAAGGATCACAAGGAAAGAGAAATGAGAAACATGAAATAGTTCTTGCCAGGTAGTAGCAAGTTTTATATGTGAAATAAGTCTTTGTGAAGGCTCTTTATCTCTTACTGAGATGATGCATTAGTTAAGGAATAAAAAATTTCACAGAGCATGTTTTATCTCCTAGGTAACAGACAAAAGAAACTGACAATATACCTTATGTAAGTCTCAGGAAAACTGTCTCTAGCAGATTGAAATTGTTTCCCAGATGTTCTTCCTGAAGTGCCACAAGAACACTATGGAGGTCAGGAATTCCAGTTAGCTTTGCTACCATCTCAAGATTCAGGGTTTTCAAAAAATATTAAGTGCTTTTAAAAGGGTTAAAATTATTTAATTGCTGTTTTTCCCACTTCATCATTCATCTGACTGACCCTACAGTTGATTGCTTAAGACAACTTTTAAAATCCAAGTCAGCCTTGCTTAGGCCAATGAATTCATACCAGCTTGTATGTAAGAATACAACCAGAACAACTATTTGTGACTGCCTCTGTTTCTACCTCATCAAGAAATAGTTTTCACTTTAATCTTTCGCACTGAGGTCATACAGTGTGACCTTTTTTCCTAGCACTGTATTTGTGTTCTTTTCTTGCTATCTCCCAGACTCTGAACTTTACCAGCTTCCTGAACCCACAGTACCCAGCCTCTAAATCCTACCTGCCTAAATCCATGTCATTCAGATGCTTTGTCCTACATTGGGAAATCATCTGGCTTCCGGGCTCTACTTTTGTTTGGAGGACCCAAGTATATTCCCAAATTAACTGAAGCTCTAGCCTTAATACTCTTTTGCTCTCAGGTCGATTTCACATGGTGGCCTCTGTTGCTCTTCATAGTTAATGCCTTCCAAACTAGGTTTGGCCTACCTGTCAACAAAATATTTGGGTGTTTTATAATTAATAAATGTATGCATTGATAATATACCTGATATGTCTGCTACTCTAATATTGTTTTTATCTTTAAGATGTTTTCTAAAATTAATTGCTCACTGCCAGTAATACTCATTACCCTCATTTTTAGATAAGGAAAAAGCCTAAGATACTGTTGCATTAGTATAGGATTTTGGCATCAAGATTCTAAATACAACACATGGCACAGTGTCAACAATTAGTTAGCTTTAAATAGATAATTGCTCAATAGAATTTATCCAGAGACCTATGAAAGGAAGCATGAGAATGATGAAATCATCTTATAACCTCATCTTCAATCCAGGCCTGCCTAATTGCTTGCCACGGAGAAGACTAAAATTGTTGGAAATTCCTTTTTTTGGCTAAGTTTACTTTTCATCTTGTTTCATTTCCTGTCTTAGTATGATAATCTTTTTATATGAAATTGTGCTATTTAAATTTTCATAATTTTAATTTATTCATGTGTAGAATGTGTAATTTTATAATTTGTGATACCTGATGTATTTCAAGTAACATAATTTCCTTACACATATAAGAACAACATTAAAATTAAACTGACACAGAGTAGATATCCAATAAACATTTAAATTAATATTGAATGAATTAATAAATTTATTTAACATGGTGGTAAGTCAGAATTTTTAGAATTCTGTTATCGACAAATAGTCTTATAACTTTTCAACCTTCTCTGTGTTTTCAAAGTGTTTACTTTTAATGCTCAGTGTTTTTGTATTTAATTTCCCACAGTTGAAAAGATGAAGCTTCTCATAGAAACAAAATAATTTTTTTAGATTAAATAATCCTTTTTAGACTATGTTTTTGGTTCTGTTACTGGCTCCTAGGGAAAAGAAATTGCAATAAAATAGGCATTTCTAAAGAAATAATTTAGGATTAGGATTCCTTCCAGAATTCATACAAGAATTAAGAACACTGTAGAAAATCAAGTAATACAAAGTAGAAGTGAAAATTTCCATTAGATTAATTTGATGATTCTAGACATGAGAATCTGTAAGTTATTTTCTATCATTTTGTCCTCATTTTTAAAGTCTCAGACAATGAAACTTCCATCACTTGAATCTCATTCAGTAATGTGTATACAGCTATTCATTCAACAAGTCACTTTGTTCAGAGGCATTTGCCTCTGATACTAGTATCTTCAATGTCATCAAAATGCATTTTATTAAGATGACAATTGAGCATGTAGGAAAGCTTAAGCTTTCCCCCTGGTTTAGAAGACCATGAAATGAAGCAGAATAAAAAGTTATAATTCAGTATAATAAAATTTGTGAATATTATCCTAAAGAAGTGTTCAGGTTGCTTGGTTACTTTGCCAGGGGAATGACAATGTAAACAGAAGCTTAAACTGTTCCTATCCTAGAGAAGTTAAATGTGGTCCTATTCAAATACTTAAAAATTGGCTTGGCTTAAATTTGTGTGACCTTAAACAAATTGCTCTCTCCAAGCCTCAGCTGTAAATTTTAAGTAAGAGGTTGAACTTGGATCTGTTTTGTCCCAAAGTTTTATAATCCTAGAACAGAGTCAGCCTCCAATGTATTTATTTTATGAATAATTCTGTATGCTGACATATTACTCATTAAAGCAAAGGAAAAAAAGTTAAATAATCTTGTAGATTTATGTGGAAACCTTAGTTATCACCTTAGAATTTTGGATATTATATATTTAAGTTTTCCATTCTAGAAAAAAAAATTAGATTTGTTTTTCCTACCCTTTTGTCAGATTGTCACCTTGACTGTATGAGACATGGCCAACAAAAGGAAAACAACCCCCATAGAAACTTGAAGAAGGAGAGGCACTCACTGTAAATGAAAAATAAGAAATCTTTTAATGTTTATCAGATAAAGAAAGCATTTAATTGAATTAATGGGACACTGGAGTACCAGATGATTTAGTTAACTGACGTTTACAATGATCTTAAACCTTGTTTGAATATTTTGTAAAACATTAATAAAAATTACAATATTTCAGTATATCAAACAGTATGCTGAATATTGTTAAATTTTATGTAAGGATCAAGTCATATAAAGTATTATGTAATAATAAGTATAGAAGTTTCGAGAGTAGTGTTTAATGTGTTTTAAGCCATAACATCCAGAGGGTGTTTGATTATAATTTTTCTTAAAGTTAACTTCTTTTTTCTTGAAGTAGAGTGCAAGAGACAAATTCAGGTTAACTAAGGATTCAATTTGAAGAATTCCAGTTTCCTTTAAGCAAAATTTCACTTTATTTCAAACTGAACAAAATTATGTTGTATTCTTAATTTGACAACACACTCAAAAGGTGTACACTCTAAAGGATTCAAATTACAAACCTTACAGTTATAATCTGTTGGTTGTAAGCAAGGCCATGTACTTGTAAGTTTCTCTTACTGCCAGAAATTGTATCAGAAGGGACTAAATTATCAAGAATGGCCACTGGTGTTTTGTTTTGTTTTGTTTCGTTTTTGGCTCTGTGGCATGGGGGATCTTATTTCCCCGACCAGGGATCAAACCCGTGCCACCTGCCATGGAAACACAGAGTCACAACCACTGGACCATCAGGGAATCCCAAGAATGGCTACTGGTTTTGATCATGGTTATGTACATAAATGTGTGTTATATACTCTACCTAAGTAGAGTAGGACAGTTTTATCATATGCAAATCTATTTTTGAATAGTGTGAAAAATCTGAGGTGATAATTTGAGGTGTCATATTCTGTAAATGAGAGTGATTATAATTTCATCTCATCAAGAATAGTTATAATAATAATACTTAAAATGCCTTGAAAGTTTTCTGTTGGCATTTTTCAAGTGAGATAATCTTTTATTATTAAAGACATATTCTATGCCCAGTACTTCACTATAGTCTAAAAAAGATGGTCACTGTTGGCAAAGAACTTCTGGCCTAAATGGTAATATTATACTAACTTACAGGAAACAACTAGAGAAGAGTGGAGTGTAATCTGTCTTGCTGATCTGAAGTGGCAATAGAAGCTCAAAGAAAATGTGGATTTGGACAACAGAGAAGACTTGTTAGAGGAGGTTGAAAATGAGCTGGGCTTAAAGAATAGATAGGACTGATTCAGTGAAATGAAGGAATTGGAGACTTACAAGTGCAGAAAACATGAACCAAAGGATGATCAAGTAGGAAGGAGTAAAGTAGAATTACTGGGTTGAAAACAGATTGGTATTGGGGAGTAGGTAGGGAGGTGAGTGTAACCATGCTTGAGATTGTTTTCCTTCCTTTGCATAAAATGCCCTAATTTCTAATTGAAGAAAATGAGAGTATATTCAGATTGCCTGCAGCCCTTCGAAAATCAAGGTGTGATATTTGAAGAAAAAAATCACGATTTGTAAGAAATGTTGGAAGGAATCTAGGCTTAAATTAGACGAGTTTACCTGAAATATTGGGGGTCTATAGCCTTTAACTGAGCAAATCAAGTGAGAAATCTTGAGAGGCAGGGGTTGCATAGCCAAAAGTCTACTATCAGGGATATTTTTTGCCCAGGTGAGATTGACCTTATCACTATGGGAATGATCACAAGTACCACAGTACTGTTGTTAAGCCAAATAAAAACACTGTACTCCTTTTCCAAACCTCTAATTTGCATACAAACCTTAGCTCAAGTTATGTCCTTTCCCTCATCTTCAGCTGTCTAAATATTCTTAGGCTATCTAGCCCCTGCAAGAAATTTTCCCAGTTCACTTTCCTTCCTCACCCAGAAATACCATTTCTCTCTTTTGTGCTCCTATACCTGACCTAGAAGAATTAATACATCCTGCTTTATGGGCAGAAGCTGTTTTATTTTGTATTGTATACTCTGCAAGTCTAACATAGTGGGTGCTTGATAAATGGCAGTTGGTTGCTGAAAATCAGTAGTGATTTGGTGATAAATTAATGTTTTGGAAAGGCTGAATACCAGCTAGATAAACATAGAAATGCCCAAGCTCTTGCCTGGTAATTTAGAAGTTCTCCACCTTTTACTGTTTCACTTACCAGGGGTCAGGGCTCCTCTCATTCTATGCTACCTATTAACATTCAAGTCTTAGCTACCTTAAAGTTTTTTTAAAAAAATCAAAGCCAGAAACCTGTGGGTGGGGGTATGAATAGCTGGAAAGCCTATGAAATTTTGAGGGTTATAAATGATCTGATTGATCATCTAAAACTTTCCAACAAAGTATAATTTAACTGTTCCCTATTGGCTTTTATTTGTTGTCTCTCTGAGGAGATGGGAGATGGTAGTAGAATGAAAAGTCCTTACATTAAAAAATACTTTTCAAAAAAATTTTTTTCAAGAAGCATCATTACCATAATCACAAAAATAAATGTATTGAACATCTGCTGCAGTTCTTTAAAGTGACTCTCTAAAGTTAATTGTATGCTTCTGAATCCCTCCGCTTACTAGAGCTACCTTATTGAGTGAAATGGGTTTTCTTATAAACTTTCTTGGACAATTTTGTAAGACAGTACCCAAGTCACACGAAAAAGCTTTCAGAAATCTCAGAAGGCAGAGAAAATTGTGGATCAAATATGTAGCATTTGTTTTCTGCTAGGACATTTAAGTCATATTTATAATGTGATAAGGATTTATTTTTATGTATCCTTAAGAGCTTTTATATAAAATCTATAGGACATTTATGTCTGATTTCCAGAACCTATATAAATATAAATTACTTTTTTTTGAAAAGTCTAATGTTGCTGTTGGGTTGGGTTTGGCTTTGAGGGAGGTTGACATATTTGTTATACTTAACATTTAGCTAGAAGTCAGGAATTCAACCAGCAATTAAATAATGGTTCCCACGGTGAAGCAGTTTCCCCTCTACACTTATTTGCCTTATGACCTGTTTTCTAGGCACTTATTTTGACATCACCACTGCCCCCACCAAAAAAAAAAAAAAAAAAAATGTGAGAACTGACTGTATCACGGGTACCTAGACCATGTGGAGAAAGGACTGAGACTGGAAGCAGAAAACTCATTGTCCGTACAGAGCAAAGTGCCAGACAACAGCTCACTCTAGTAAAGGGCGATAAATGCCACATGAGATGGTCTCCTCAGTTCAAAACTGTAAGTAACTTTAGGGAATTGCAGGGGGATTAGACAGTTGTCTCTGCTGACTCAATAAAAAAATGTCTTCATTTTGTAATTTGTGGCCTGTATGCTTGTAAATAAGATGCACTGAATTGTCAAGTAGTGGACTTTTCTGGTTTGTGGGTGAGAAATAGAATGCAGCCAAAATAGAATGCAGTATTCCCCCAAAAGTAACTTGGGACCTTTGCCTTAAGACCTGAGACAAAGGTTACATGAATTTAGATAACCAGGTTAGAACTAAGTTATTGGGCCTTTGCCTAGATAACCAATTAGAGGACTTTTAGTCTTGATATAGCAAGGAATAGGGAGGTAATTATGGCCTCTTGAAACAAAATAATGAAAACTTACAAAATAATGGAATTTTTGGAAATTAAATGTGGCTATACTATATATAGAAGGATTCTAAGAAAGTCTGTTGGCAAAGAAACTGGGCATGTGACTACTGTGGTGATCTAGGAGTGAAGAAAACTTGAACAGAATGGTGGCAATAAGAATGGAGATAAGAGAATAAATTTAAGATATTTCAAAAGAAAAATTGTAGAACATCATGATGAGTTGGATAAAAGGGGGGGTCAAAAATTACACATTTTCTTTACTGGAAGACAATGATAGTATCACTGAAAGGAGAGAGTTAAGAGAAGATAGTTTGAGAAGGAAAGATTTTGAGTCCCATTTTTGTAATATTGAATTTAAGATGATATCCAGGCATTCCTTTTGAAATGCTTGGATTAAAAGTCGCTGAATATACAGAACTGGAATCCTATGTAAAAGTCTGGCTGGAGAGGTAAATTCATCAGTTATCCACTCAAAACTGATAAGGGTAGACAAGCTAACTGAAGTTATTTATTAAAGACAGTATATCCCTTTCTTTTAAAAAGGAGTACATAAACACATACATTTACATTAAAAAATTATTTGATTAGGTATGTAGTCTTAAATAAACATTTCCAAAATGGAATTAAAACTCTCCTTTTTTTCTTAGAGTGTCATATCTCAAGCTTGTGCCTATAGGAAAACCCTACACTGGTATCAGTTATGAAGGTCAGTGACTAAAATGTGTTAATTATTCTTTTTTTTATAAATTTATTTATTTTATTTATTTTTGGCTGCGTTGGGTCTTAATTGCTGCGTGCTGGCTTTCTCTAGTTGTGGTGAGCGGGGGCTACTCTCCGTTGCAGGTGCATGGGCTTCTCAGTGCAGTAGCTTCACTTATTGTGGAGTACGGGCTCTAGGGCACACGGGCTTCGGTAGATGTGGCGCATGGGCTCAGTAGTTGTGGCTTGTGGTCTCTAGAGCACAGGCTCAGTAGCTATGGCGCACGGGCTTAGTTGCTCCACAGCATGTGGGATCTTCCCAGACCAGGGCTCGAACCCATGTCCCCTGCATTAGCAGGCAGATTTTTAACCACCGTGCCACCAGAGAAACCCCTAATTATTCTTGAACCTTGCCTTTGCTTCTATTCATTAAACAAATATCTTTCCCAGTATTACATTGAGGGAATGAAATTGAGAACTTAAAGTCCAAATAATTCAGTCAGTTAAAACTGTAAAATTGACATGGCTTTAATTTCTCAAATGGAAAAGCAAGTAATTGAACTGTGGGAAATGTGCTGGTCTCCAGTTTCAAGACACAGTACAGCACAAAGACCTGGCATTCTGGCTGAAGAGTTATAATAATAAACAGAAATTTGAAAACCAGGAAGACAAGTTTTCCAAGAGTGCAACTGTGGCATTTCAAAAGAGATATAACAAGAAATTCTGGAAGATGGCCAAAAATAGGTTTAGATAATTGAGATTCCTTATTTGAATACTTGTTTTTGATGGAGAAACACAGTTAAGAGGAAATGAAGCTTCTGTCTAAGAGGTCTAAAATATTTTCTCCTTTTCACCCTAAATTGGGTTTGCTTCTGAAGAAAAGTGTTAGCCAAAAAAAATCAAATAGGAATTCAGTACTGCTTAAATTGTAGCCAGAAGTTTAAAAAGTGACCAAATCAAAACAAAAAAAAAATTTTTTTAATTAATTGAAAGCAAGTATTTTGATTTTCTAGGAGCTAAACCTTGTTTTATAGGATTCCTATTTAGAAAGTCAAAGTATCTTGATCTGTTTACCTAGTAATTACATGCCCATCATGGGACAGAAGTACCACATTACTCTACGTTTTAAATTTCTAATATGTTCTACTTTAATGATATGTAAGGAAACCTAAAATGTTAATCTATGCCTCCAAAATGCCTTTAAAAAACTCAGTAACATGTCTTCTGAATATACCAGAGTCTTTTACCATTTTACCTAAATCCTTGAACTATTTGATTAATCCGAATTCAGTGAACCTATGTCTTCAAGGCAGGTTATCCAGAACTGGGAACATTTGTTTCTGTATTTCCATCCTAGTTGCAACTGACTCATGTGCCTGGTCTGATGACTTCGACTATCTTTTCATGACTCCTAAATTATGGAGGTAAGTCAAGATTTAATATTGATTATAGTCATGTAACATTCATTCGGAATTTGTATTCCTGTAATATTTATTTAATTACTAAGCACTCGTAGCATTGCATTTTTACTAGCAAATTATGGTATATTCCAGTTTTGGCTGAGCTGTTTTACTCTGATTAAATGTATAATTTTGCATAACTTTTTAAAAAAAATTTATTTATTTTTGGCAGCGTCGGGTCTTCGTTGCTGCACGCGGGCTTTCTAGTTGCAGTGAGCGGGGGCTGCTCTTCGTTGTGGTGCGCGGGCTTCTCGTGGTGGCTTCTCTTGTGGAGCACGGGCTCTAGGTGCGTGGGCTCCAGTAGTTGTGGCACACAGGCTCAGTAGTTGAGGCTTGCAAGCTCTAGAGCGCAGGCTCAGTAGTTGTACCGCACGTGCTT
The DNA here is from genome assembly GCF_951394435.1 of Stenella coeruleoalba. Lineage (NCBI taxonomy): Eukaryota > Metazoa > Chordata > Mammalia > Artiodactyla > Delphinidae > Stenella > Stenella coeruleoalba. The sequence goes on from NC_137164.1 coordinate 17,469,792, forward strand.
AGTTGCTCCGCAGCATGTGGGATCTTCCTGAACCAGGGCTCGAAACTGTGTCCCCTGCATTGGCAGGCGGATTCTTAACCACTGCCCCACCAGGAAAGTCCAGTTTTGCATAACATTCAATTACTTAGTATTTCTATATACATCTAGACTTTCATCTTATTTTTTGTGTGATTACCCACATAAACTTCTAGTAGAAAATACCATGGGTTTTTTTCTGTAGTCTTTAACTTGAATCAACTCTTTCAGACTCTTTATGTAAAGTATACTCATCTATCTTTGAATCTACTATAATTCTTGTTTTTCCAAGTGCCTGTTTACTGAGGCTATAGTGTTCCAAATTTTTCAGTTCAGTTCAGTTAAGACTCTTAGATGTCCAGCCCTGCGGGGGAATATAAAGACCAATATAAAGCACAGTCCCAGTCCTCATCTTAAAAGAACTCATGGAACCTCAGACATTGCAGCCAGACTTTCTTGGGGTCTCTTATTACAAGAAGGGTAAGATAAACCTCTCCTGTTTGGCTTCCAACTTGGGAACTCAAAGACATTCAAATTCTTACCAGATTGTGAAATGAGAAAAGTAACATGAAATAGAAACACCTGGTAGTTGGTGTGTTTTACTCAACTGATAAAAAACCACTTTAAAACAATGATTTATGGATTTGAGGTGTTGGTGTGAAATCTGAAGGTGCAGAAAGCTCTGTATGATTAACTAAGTCTTAGGCACATTTCAGTTTTAGGAGCAAATTCCTATTTATTTTGCTGTATTTTGTTGCTTATTTATTCTGTGCCATGCTTAATACTCATTTCCCCATCACCATGTAAGGTGTTAGCTTTTTATCTATTAAAATATTTTGGGAGTTGGATCGACCTCATAGCTTAGATATATATTAAGGCATTTTCTGAGCTCAGAAATATTGAGATGATGAGTCTTTTGGTAAAATTTGCACATAACTTTTCATCTCAGATAGATCCAATAGAAGGCCTAACAATTCATGACAAAGCTGTTCTGGGACCAAGCTGGTGAGTAATTATGGGTTTTATGATGTTGTTGATTTTCCAGAAATCTAAGTATTTTTAGTAATATATTTTCATCTCATCTCTATACTCCTTGAACTTTTGTTTAAAACAATAAGTTTGATGTCACACTGGTGTTTTCCACGGGTTCACTGGCTCCAGGAAGGTAATAAAATTTCCCAAATTTCTTTTTAAAAATTTCCTCTTAGTGGCTTTTACATTGCTAAGTGTGCTATTACAGAGTCAACTTCCCCAGCACAGAGGAAAAATAAAAGTAGAATACGGGATAGTTCGAAGTCTTAGCAAGTCTTTTGTTATTCCAGCAAGGTCTCTGTTAATGTGACCATTTCTGTTATTTATGATAGAGAACCAATACAAAGACTTATAAAACTAAGCTGACATTTGTCAGATGTAAACAGAATACAAGACAAATAGAAACAGCTTACAATTCCCTAAATCATATATTTCTCAAGCTGCTTTCCCTTGACCATTTTATATTACTTCAGGCTTCTGAATTCAGATATATTTTGAAAGCAGCCCGAATTAATTTCGACTTTAACATAACCTAAGGATTCTTTGTAATTATGACTTGTAGATTCTTTGTAATTATGACTTGTATATTAAATTCGAGAGTAAAATTCAACACCAGAGCATCTTTTCAGAAAATCTTTGTAGGGAGAACTTCCAACAATTTATAAGGTTACATTGTTGAGGTTCAAGAATAAGCTAAAATCTTTAGTGCCTTATCAGAAATGAAACTGTAGGTGATGGAAAGAGGCTGAAACAAACATAAGTGGGAGAATAGGGGAGACCCAACTATCACTGGTATTGTTAAGACTGACAAACCATGCTTTGTGATGACTCATACCTGTATATCTGAGATGGATTGATAGGAGTATATGATCTGATAGACCAAAGTTTTCAGTTTGGTTGGCCAAGACAAGCTTCTGCCATTATTTTCTTATAATTTCTTATGATTTTCTTATAATCAATTCAGTCAAGAAGTTAAGTGATGCTCATATGAAGATGTTAAAGTCTTTTTTTTTTTTCCTAAAGCAGGCAAGAGTTTAAATTTGCCTGTGGTGCATCTAACATAAGCCTGTTTTCTTCCAGCCATATGCCTGCCTCCCTTTCTAAAACAAGACTCTCTTTTGCACGTCTTGACATACCAGTTACAGTGCCCCACTCTATGTTGGAGTGAAGACAAGAGGCTTATTACTTAGATAATCTTGACAGATGTGTCTCCAGATAATATCATCTGTAAAATATTTACTAAAATAAGAAACTCAATCCACTCTGAAAGTACACTTTTCCTAATGAATAATATACATTTTTAAATTTTGGTTATCTATCTCCTTCTGAAAACCTCTGGATTGTGAACCCATGACTTTTGAGGAACTGTTTAATTAAAGGCTTAAGTTATTTTAATTTAAACCCATTGTCAGTGTTATGAACTGTAGTTGTAGTGAGCTCTAGAAGGGACGACCTTATTTTGCTCCTTGCAGCTCCTTGCTCCCCAGTGTCTAGAATAGTATTTGGCACACAGTAGATGTCAATAAATATTTTCTGACTGAATTAATTAAACGTATATATACTACATGTTTCCATAGGGTAATGTTTCTATTAGCACATTAAAAAGAACATTTTATTTCTCATCTCAAGCTAATTTCCGGCAAGTGTGAATGACTAAGAACACATAATAGCAGTTTAAACATTTCCTATCTTATTCCTTGCCAACCTGTAGTTACAGTATTTTTTGCTTCACTATTATTTTAACCAGTTATCAGTTTTGAATCATCTTATCAGCAAAGCCGTATACGGAATTAAACAGTGTAACATATATAACCATGCCAACTACACCCAGCTAGTTAAATCACACGCGTGCCCAAAACTTAGCAAACTAGAAATATTGTGCCCTCGAATATGATGCTAGCAAGGGAACCAGGCCAGACACATCATCCCCAAAACTAAGATGACAGACTAAAACAACTAAGTTGGTTTTTTCTGCAGTAAAGAGAGGATGTGTGCCACCAAAAACAAAACACTCATTCATAAGGCTTTTTTCTTATTTGGGTCATTATTTTCCGTTGCTAACCTTAACGTTACTAATCTTGAAGTATTTTGCACTTTTCCATTATACATAATCTTTTGACGTACTATTAAGAAATTTTTTTTTTAAATCTTTCTTCCCTGCAACTTAGTACACAAATCTATAAGTAATTACTAGAAATTTCTGGAGTGTAATTTCTTTACTAAGTGTAGGGGTTTCACAGAAAGGATGGAAGAGTAAAATTTATGTCAGTATGAGATAATAGGCCATACTATGCCATAACATGCCTCCAACCCTGGCACACACACACACAATCTTTCAGGTATGGTTTTTTCTTTCTTTTTTAAAAAAGACCTCCCTGGTCTGATGAAAAGTAAATCTTCCTCCCACACCCAAACCCCACTCACCCAGTTTCCTCTCTACAGGTGACACATATCTTTGCTGAAAATTCCATGAATATAGATATATGAGTATTATATATCTTTCCGCAAATGGAAACTAGATACTGCATATAAAGTGGAAATATATTTTTCCACTTTATACATTGTCTTACTCCTTGCTTTTTTTCAACTTATATATATTTGACAATCCTTCCTTCTTAGTTTATAAACTGCTGTCTCATTCTTTTTAAAGGCTGCACGGTATTTCACTGTATGAACCACACTTTATACCCATTACCTGTTGATGAACTTTGAGTTTACTTCCAATTTTTCGCTGTTATGATGATACACTGTCTCACTTGAATGTGAGTTCCTTGAGAATAAGGATTTTTGTCATGAGTAAATGTTTTAATTCTGAAAACTTAGTATAGTATTCAACAAACGTTTAACGCATGTTTTTGAATGAATGAATGGTACTTTTTAAAATGCTGCTCAACTGCTTCCACTCAATGTTTTTTAACCCTACTATGTGCAGAGTACTTTGTACTCGTTGATCTAATGATTCCCTTTCTAGATATTTATCCTAATATTTTAAAGACGTGTATATAAGAGAAATTCCTACAAGAGGACTCACTAAGTCAAAGTAATATGTGTAGGGGACTTCCCTGGTGGTCCAGTGGCTAAGACTCTGCACTCCCAATGCAGGTTCGATCCCTGGTCAGGGAGCTAGATCCCACATGCCGCAACTAAGAGTTTGCTTGCCACAACTAAAAGATTCTTCATGCCGCAACTAAAAGATACCACATGCTGCAACTAAGACCCGATGCAGCCAAATAAATAAATATTTTTTAAAAAGTAATATGTGTATTTTAAATGTTAGTAGAAGTTATATGCAAAAAGCTTTTTACCAGAGTAGGTGCTAATTGGTAACAAAGGTATTTCTCAACAAGTGTTCAGCACAGTGCTTTACACATAGTAGAGTTAAAACTGTTGAGTGGATCGAGCTCACATTCAAGTGAGAAAAATTTGTTTTTATGATGGCATGTAAGTCTAGATAGAGGAAAGGGCTGATTACTATGCCTAGGAAAGGAGGAAAACAAGGCCTTACAGAAGAGGTACAGTTGAAAGTGGGTTACCCATCTTCTTCATCATTATCATCACTGATAGTTACTGAGTGCCTACCATGCGCCAGGCAGTGTGTTGAATGCTTTACATTATCTCCTTTAATCCTCATATATCCTATAAGGGAGATATATTTATTATCCTCATTTGATAGATGAAAAAGTTGAGGCAGAGAGAGGTTAAATGACTTGCCCTAGCCACATAGCTAGTAAGTGACTTAGTTGGGATTAGAAATCAAGCAGTCTGATTCCATAGTCCATTCTTGAACGCTTTGTAAGTGTTCATGAAGAAGAGAAAGGGAAAGAGGCATTGAAGGTAGAAGGAATGTGCACCAAAGCACCAAGTGCACGGTGTTGTTTAGAGAGCAGCACATAGTTAGTGTGTCTTAAGCACTGTTAAGCTGTGGTTGCCCAAAGATGGCATGGTAGAAGGCCAGAAAGTTAGGGTGAGTACATATCTGACTAACATATATGCCCTAAATATGGAATTTCCAAACCAGAAAATGGCAATTTCTTTTTACTCTAAAAGAGAACAGAGAACCTCATTTCTTTTTCTGAGATTGCTCTGGCATGAGGGTAGTCTCTGGTTTCAGTGTTTTGTTCATGGCAAGAGCTTCAGGCTTTTTTATCCTTTCAAAGCTATAGCATTCAGTTTTGTCTTCAGAGGATACTGTTCTGGTGCTGACCAGATGGAAGCCTTCCATTAATAAAGTGTCAATCAGTAAGCCGAGGACATTAGTTCCGTTGGCCAGTTTTCGGTTATCAGGTTTTATAGAAACATACCTAGGACACACAAAAATGTTCAATTATAAAACATTCCTTTAATAACCAGCAAAACTAAACAGAAATATTTGATTTATAACCTCAAATAAAGGTATCAAACCATTTTCTGATCAGATATTTTTAAAGACTTCATTTATAAATCCAAGCCAGTACCTTCAGGCTACTGAAAACAGAGACTTTGCTGTGATCTCCAAAGTCATTTTAATTCCACATTTAGGAATATAGCTAACATTGATGAATTTTCATTGAGAAATTATTGTCTGGAGCAAACAATTTGATCAAACAATTAAATTAGCTTAATTTTCATATAATGTAATTTAACTATTTCCAAATTTTGTTTTCAACTTACTAAATATTGTTCTAATCGATTTAATTAATTGATTCAATCTTTTTAATGAACATCTGATACATTTACAGTTTCCCCCTAGATCTAATTTTACCCATTACCAGCACCGACATTACAAATTTTCTTTTGTGACTTTCTCCTATCAAATGCATTTTGCAGGTGAAATTTTGCAGATGTTAAATGTCAAGAAGACTTTATTGTCAATTTTTCTCAATAACTGTCCATTGTTGAAGAGCAAGACATGGGGTCAAAAGGCTTCTGGAGTCAAAATGACAAAACTTTCTGGAAAACTCAATAGATACACATTATTCAAGAAAAATATACCTGAACTTTTCAGATTGACTATATGTTGCTTTAATAATGTCAACATAACATGTCCATAAAGATATAGCTATATTGCCCCTTCTTTATCTACCATCAGGAGTTTTTTTTGTTTTTTTTGTTTTTTTTGGTACGCGGGCCTCTCACTGCTGTGGCCTCTCCCACTGCGGAGCACAGGCTCCATATGCACAGGCTCAGCGGCCATGGCTCACGGGCCCAGCCGCTTCGTGGCATGTGGGATCCTCCCGGATGGGGGCACGAACCCGTGTCCCTGCATCGGCAGGCAGACTCTCGACCACTGCGCCACCAGGGAAGCCCCATCAGGATATTTTTATATCCTTTGTGTCCTGCCACCATTTGTTTATGAGATGTGAAAAAAAAAAAGGCTTTAGTTCCAGGCAGCTACCTAAACTGTCTGTGGTTTTATGGGATAAAAAGAGCCTTGGGGTCATCCCTAGCCTCCTTTTAATTATGATTGATAGAGTGGTTATTGTAGCTCACATTTAGAAACCCATTCTAGGCAAAGAAAAAAATTCAATAATAAAATGTAAAAATTATAAAAGTACATATCAAAAGCACATTTATGTTTAATACAGCAAATTTTTAACATTAGTAAATCATTTCATCTACCCCCAAACCCCAGATCTTGATTTTATAGCCTAGAAACTTTTGTCAAAGAGAAAAAATGTTACAGAATGTCTCACAAAATTAAGATGCAAATAGTATATAGTAGGTGATAACAAAGTGGAATGTACTTGCAAGAAATCACTTGGCCTAAATACTTGATTCCCTAAGAGGCCAAAATGAAAAATGGAAGATTTCAAGGCATAAGAAAAAGATAAAAGAAACTAATGGGAACTGGAAAATCAAAACTTATTTTAAAAACTTATAAGGCAAGTACACTTTTCCATTTGAGCTAGTTTATACAGGAACGGTCAGATAGAAGATGGCTACCAAAGAGACTCTAGAATCCTGTGACCATAACTTGACTTGATAATGTGGTATGGCCCTCTGCAAGATGCATGCCAAGTATTTCTAGTACTGTGAACTTGAGAGAGAATAACTGAGCAACTTGCTAGGTTACCAAGACCTCAGAGTGATAAATCATATTAGTAGAACATACTGAACAGCTGGATGATACATCAGGCTCTGAGCAGCCATTCAGGCTCACTCCTCCACTTTCCACCATCAAGAAAAACATCTGAATGGACAGATTCAGACCACAAGGAGTGAGCAAGAAATAAAAATGATTGCTAGCTAAATAATTATATACCTAAGGTGAGCCTCTTAAGACCAAGAGCTTTCATCCGATCACCTGAACTCCCAATAATGTCACCTTATTTGGGTTTCTACCTCTACTTTGAAATTGGAACTATAGAAGAAAATCATGACCACTTATAGGCTGAAAAAAATTCTAAACTTCAAACAACTGAAAAGAATACTCTTTGGGGATGCAAGAAAAAGTCAGTTTAAAAAATAGCTTCTGGTTTTGGAATTTAAATATAATGTCATTCTCTCATTAAGATGAAAAAATTTTTTGTACTATTTGTAAAACACAAACACTTAACAGCAAAGGGAAAACTACTGTCACTGTGTACACACAAAGAATATCCCAACTTGAGTTTCTAATGTTTTTCAATATTATAGTCATTTTCTCCAAATGCATAGCTTTTAAAAATCATTTAGTATTTCCATGATACCTTTTTATCTTGCATGTTTCTTCTTGAAATCAATGACACCATTTTTTCTTAGTTTTTTAACTTTTTAGAAAGGGATCCCCAAAGATCTTAATCACACAAATTAAAAAAAAACAACAACTGGTAATTTCCCTTCTATTTATGTTAGTACCCCACCAACTGTGCCCAGAGGTATCTTAAAACATTTTGAGGTGAAGATAGGGTCTTAGGTTTTCTTCTCAATCAGCCTGTTAGCTGGATCTCTTTCCCCAAAATGACATTTCATGCCTCTTTGGAAAGGCAGGAAATTATAAAGCGTAAAAACTTAAGAATTGTCCTACTGTCCTACTGGGTTCTTCAGCTGGTATGCAGGACCAAGGGGTATGTTGTGGGAGGGGTAAACATTGGTCATTTCTTATGGTTACTGCAAAAGTTAAGAAAATATCCCCAAATATGTCTGTCTACCTTGACCCCAAAAACGTGTATCTTATTTAAATACTGTCAGTAAAGAACATATGTAGACATTTTTTTTCCCCTCCTGAAAATTAAAGCCAGCTTTCACAGTAAAATAACAGTGGGACAGCATTAAGACATTTCTAAGCGGCGAAAAAAGTGTCTGTGACAGTAGAGTGGAAATCCGTCTTAGGGTCCAGCCAAGAATAACAGGGGGAGAAAGTGACTGACTCAGAAGCAACTATCCTTAATATACTGACAGCCTATCCCAGTATTTTGAGTTGTGTAAAGAGTGCCAACAATGTAAGAGGAGACCAGATTTGCCATGAGATATATCTGCCTTAATGGTGTTTAAAAATAAAGTGGAATGGAGAAAAATCAGTAGCCAAATCAGAAGGACTGAAAGAACAACTGTACATAGTGTAATGAAATCATGACAAACTGTTGAGCCTTTACTATATACCAGCAACGAAAAGAAACCCTTGGGGAGAAAAAGGCTTCTCATTCCATAGTAATGGAACATAATCTATAAAATTGTTTCCTCCTACAACTTGAATGACCATAGTCCCAGTTTTCCCTGGACAACTTTGATTTATTCTTATTGTCCCACATAATAACAACTTCTTTCACTCTGAAAAGTATCCCAGTTTGGACAATAATTATCTGGTCATTCCACCCAACTCTGCTGGTTACTCCCACCAAAAAATCATTTTGAGTAATCATTTTTTTCCAAAACTGAAATGAGAAAATTTCAATTTTGAGGGGATACATCAGGAACCGGTGTAGAATAGAGGCTTCAAAATACAAAATACCTGACTCCAGTTTGGTTATCAGTCGTGCTGTCAGAGCCGCACTGGAAAACCAGGTCATGGTAAGAAGGTCTTTGTGGAGGCAGTGGAAGTAAGGTCATCTGAGGAGGGAAGGAGTTACTACTCCAGGTCGGTGCTGAAGGTTGCTCTATAAACACTGTAATTCTCCCAGTTAACATCTCGATTGTTTTGCTGCAAGAGCCAAACACCCTAAAAAAAGCTTGAGTGTTTCGGCTTAGGAAATGTACCTCCACAAGAGCAGGTCTTGGCTGTAGCAGGTGTTCTTGGTTTAAGAGATCCACCAGAGGATCAAGTTCATAGAATACAGCCTCCCTCTGAAGCCTGAGATAGTCTGAAAAGTCAGTGGGTAATAAAAGCTGGTGAGTTCTCAAAAAATCTAAGACGAAACTAAATAAAACACCATCTCTGTCCACAAAAATCTGGCCACCAACCATCTTGAATTCTTGGTCTCTGCCATCTAACATACGTGTCAACCGAGAGGCAGGAAACTGCTTTAAGGTTGAAGACCTTGTGGTGAATATCTTCCCTCCCACGTTCAAAGTGACCAGTTCCTGACTACTCATTTTCCTCTTGCTTCACACTAGAGGCTACACACCATCAGGCACAGACTTAGGAACTTGAAAATCAACCTGTGACCACAAACGTTACATATGATTAAGAAATGTAGGGGAGTGGAATGTAACAAAAACAGAGACCTCGATTTCCAGGTAACTACTGTTAAAGCAAATAGTGTGTCCATAGCTGTGTTTACAAATTTGAGAGTTGCCTGGGAACGTACAGTATACAGAATGAAAAAATAACAGATGAGGAACTCCATAGTTTAAGGAAAACTGCCAATATGTCTGAGGACATATGTCAAATAGATCCCTTTACTATATCTCATTAAAAAAAAAAAAAGAACCTTCATAAAAACCTCTTGTAAATCTATAAAATATACTGGGAGCAGAAAAGCATTCCCCCTCTCCAAACCTCTTATCTACTATGAGTCCTCATGGCAGAGGTAATATTTATAAACATTGTCTTAATTTTTTATATCCCTTTAGAAATTTAGTGGCTAATCTTGGATTGTCAGTTGGGGATAAGGCAGTCATTACCTCAACTAGCAGCTTATTTTGACTACTCTTCTCATAACTAGAATGATTCTTCTGTACTTGAAATTTAGTTGCCACCTTCTTTTCCTGTCCCTGCTTGTATTACCTCCTCTCAACCAAATTAATGGACTGGGGTAAAGACCCTCTGGACTGTCAAGGAATGTCTTGTCCCATGACAGAAATAAGGTTGACTGAAAGCAGTTCGAAGATAAAGTCACTTCTTGTTTTCATCTGAATTCTAAACAAGGTGAAAAAATTATTTTTGTTCTGTGGGAGACAGGGCATCTTTATCTCATGTGAGCAGACAGGACAGCCTTAGTGTTTAGCTGATCATTTTGTACTTTATAATAGCTGATAGATTGTTTCATCTATCGTTAAATTAGTCTTACTACTCTTAAAAAATTCTTTAAACAAGTGAATTGATTGGTTGTACAGTTGCCATGGTACTTTGGAACAACACTTAGCTGCCAGTAAAAAGGCGGCTTTTCCATTTCCTGCTCTTGCAATGTGTTTGTTTGTTTGTTTTTACCCATGCCTTTGCTTGCACAGTCACCTAAGTTTTGTAGTTTACCTCCAAACTCCTCTGGTGATAAATTTACAAAACCTAAGCAGATAAAAGGCAAGCTGAAATAAATCTCCACCCTCCTTAAAACGTAAACTTCGCATAAGGTAATGCCAGTTTTTGTTTACATGAGACTTACATTGTACCAAAAAAAGAAATCAACCCTCTGCAGAAAAAGTTGGAAATTCAATCCATATCTTATTCCTTTTTAAAGAATGTTCACTCTCAAAAAAAAAGTTGCTTTACAAGAGTAGTCTTTATTACATGCTTAAGAACAATCATTATTACACTACCTCATCAATATTAAATCATGTACTCTCTCACATCCCCTTTTTTCATAGCATAAACACAACCAGTATTAGGGGTAGGATGCTTATTTCAAAAGCACTTTAAAAAGGAAGGAGGGCTCAGGACTACACTATTAAATTTCACTTTTATCTTTATACTACCTAATTTCAACAACATGTGTAGGACATTGTTTTTGAAAGGAATACTTGTGGAGGAAAATATCTGACTGGAATCTTGACCAAATCTGAACTACCACTCTGTATTCTGACAAATTTCTAACAAAAGACACAGAACTATGTACTTCAAACAGATTTTATAACAGTTTATATTTGCACACAAATTCTGCCACATTGTTCAGCACCACCAAAGTGAAATTCTTTAATCTTTCACTGAAAATGAAAAACCCATCTGCCAACTGTTCCCAGTAGAAAACTGATTGTTCTACAAAATCAGCTGATTTAGTCAGGTAGGAACTAAAGTTTGAAAGATTGTCTTTCCAAGTTGTGATTTCATCAAATAAAGACCATTCTAGGAATATGGTAGGACTGAAGAAAATGAGAAAGCCCAGCAGAATGATTACCACAAATAACAGATAAAAGTTCCAAGGAATCTTGCTAATGAATGTGCCAGTGTCTTGAGGCAAAGAAAGTTTATCCACATCTACTAGTTTTATGTCTTCCCACTGACTGGTATCAAAGTTCTTCATTAAAGGGCTTGAGGGCAAATTAGAGGGAGGCAAAGGAGTTTCCTTGATGACTTTTATTTTCTCCCTGAACTCCTGCATCTGTTGCAGAAATATGATGGGTTCTGACACATCTTTGAAAGCCTCAGCAATGTTAAAGGCCATTCGTTGTTCCTGCAAGATGGTGTTGAGTTTGTTGATCTCTGGGTCATAGGCCTGCATAACTGCAAGTTTCATGGTCTCAAAGTCAGAAAGGATTTCATTCTTCTTTTGATCTAATGTGTGTTGTAACTTCTCAAAAAACTCCTTCACTTTATCTGAATCTTTAGTCAGCAACTGTAGAGATTTCCTTTTGCTAGTTTCCAAGGTATCCAAGCGAGAAAGAGCATCTCCCCGACGCCAGGTCTCAAAGCTCTGGAAGAGGGACTCAAAGGCATCCCTTTCCTGAGCATAGGCATCTTCGATAGAACAGAAGACATGCTTGGTGTGGTCACCACGAGTAGCACAGATCCCACAAATCAGCTGCATATCAGTCAGGCAGAAAATGTTGAGAGGCTGCCCCAAGTGTCCTTTGCACACTGGCATTTTGGGAGAGATCTTGATCTTGTTATACTTTTCCACAATACCCTTCAGGGAGTAATTAACCTGCAGGCTACTGACCCCGGTGGCTGAAGTTTCCTTGCGGCATGTGGGGCACTTGAATGGAGATGATCTCCACAATGAATTCCGCACATTCCCCTCTAAGATCCCTTCTAAGCATTTTTTGCAAAAGTTATGCGAGCAAGGCAAAACTCGAGGATCGTCAAACAGACTGCAGCAAATTGGGCACGTGAGATCTTCTTCAAGCAGCTCCATCACATCTCCTACCAGAGAGAAAGAAACATTTTATTTTACTCCAGTAACCCCTTCATTTGGACTACGGACTAGTTAGAAGAAACTATCTTCACAGCCATTAAAAATGATTTTTCACTGAAATAACCAAACAAAGAAAATAAGTGAGAAATTTGTGAAGGGAATGCACACCAAAGCAGATTTAATCTGCTGGGACTAGAACACGCTCCTTATTAGTAGGGCTCCCTGTACACAAGGCCTTTGTGTGGGCTTTCCAACAACAGTCTTTGGCTGAGACAGGGTTAGGACTAGGACAACTGCAAGTTGAGCCAGCAGGACCCAACTGCTTGTTTTAAAACAGAGCTGACTACTAGCTGTCAGAAACAAAGCCACTCAGTGTCTGAAGAGAATGAGCTCTTTAGTCTGGGCCCACAATTATAAAATGGTATGCTATTTAAAGAAAGCAGCACAGAAATATAAATCCAAGCATGCACAGTCATGTAGACTTTTATTAAAAACTGGCATATTTTTCTATTTCAAAGGCAAGATTACAATTATTAAAATCAGAGGTAAAAACATAAAATGAGACAGCTGCAATTCATTCTTCCCTTGAGAATTAAGTGAATATTTTTTCAAACCACTGGAACAGTAATCAAAGCCAGTGGGGACAAACCTGGGCGTCCCTAAGACTCTTCCAAGGCATCTGTGAGGACAATACTATTTTCATAGTAATACTGAGATGTTATTCACTTCTGGCACAATGTTGACAGTGCACTGTAAAAGGAGCAATGGTGAGTAGACACTGCTGGAGCCTTAGCAGGAATCAAACAAGGCAATAGGTAGCACCAAACTGGATTCCTGGTTATTGTATTCTTCACCACCACGTACCCACGGTGGGGGCAGGGGTGAGGGCAGCCAGTTTCATTTTAGAATGTTCTAGATGAAGCAGTAAAAATTACTCATTTTACTAAATCTTGATCCTTGTGGACATGTCTTTTTAATATTTTGTGTGACAAAATATGAAGTAACCACAAAGCATTTCTACTGCATACCAGCAGATACTGTCTGGAGGAAAAGCAATTAGGTGATTGAGCTACAAGCTAAATCAGCCGCTTTTTTCGTGAAACACCATTTTTACTTGAAACAACAAATGACGAACTATGGCTGTGCAGACTTAGGTATCTGACAGATTTTTTTTGAAAATGAACAAAATGAACCCATCACTTCAAGGGAAACAAATGACAGTATTTCTCGCCAATGATAAAAAGTTGAATTTTTGAGTGAAAATTGGATTTTGGAAAACATATTTGCCACTTAAGAGCTTGTAATGAAACAAGTGGTGATATTAACATGTGGGCTTTGGCTTTTTTAGAGGAGAGATCATGTATAATGAAATATGTCACTATTTGGAGATCTATATTACACAGTGAACTAATTGGTTCAAATCACCAATGCATGTTATAAATCATACATTCTAATACAGTTAAATATCTATATATAATACACATGTAAATAAAAGCTCTTGGGAGCCTTAGTTTTTAAGTGTAAAGGGGTCCTGCAACCAAAATATTTGAGATCTCTGACCTAGAGGATACCATAGAGAATACCAATTCTCAATTCAAGTTTATTCTTTCAAAATGTACACTTTAAAACTTTTATCCCTGAAGTTTTAGAACCACAAATAGTGCTAAATATGTCCTCATTCAGTTTACTGAGGGATATATACACACACACATATAACATTACCACCAAAGTAACAAAATAGGGTCTACTAATCTCTATGCCATCTTATAACCAAAAGTAAATAATTTTTATTATATAATACTCTTTTTTAAAAAATATTTATTTATTTATTTATTTACTTGGTTGTGCCAGGTCTTAGTTGCGGCAGGTGGGCTCCTTAGTTGTGGCTCGTGGGCTGCTTAGTTGCGTCTTGTGGGCTCCTTAGTTGCAGCTTGCCAGCTTAGTTGCGGCATGTGGGCTCCTTAGTTGCAGCATGCATGTGGGGCCTATTTCCCTGACCAGGGATAAGAACCTGGGCCCCCTGCATTGGGAGCATGGAGTCTTAACCACTGCACCACCAGGCAAGTCCCAGGAAGTGAATAAATTTTAACAGTAATTTTAAGAATCACAATTGGAGCTACAATCTAGAAGATAAATAGTATTTAAAAGATAAGCTGAACTTGCAAGACTAATTAGTTTATGGTTTTCTATTAGGTTGTGAGAGATATATGTATAACAAATATATAATACATATATATGTAGAATTAAAGCAAAGAGTATTCTGTCAAATTTAGTGTTACACGGCAAAAATGCTGACGAAGCTTATTTTTCTGAAAAATCTTTTGTGACATGGCAAATCATACAACCTTTGAAAAGCACTGAGAAGAGAACGGCTACAGAGACTGAGGTTAGTGTGCTCTCTAAGAAGTTATCAAGCAGCTATAAAACATTCTGACTCTTTAGAGCAAAGAAGGAAAACTTTTGATGATCTTCCATCACTAGTCCTGGGGTTCTACACTTTATCACCTCCATTGATTTCTGTCATCTTTCACCTAAGAATTCTATGCTAAGGCTAGATTTTGGAGTAAACTGTAGGAACAGGAAAGTAGTGGCAGCAGCATTCAATAAAGTAAACCTAATTTACTCATCCTTGCAAGGTTAACACTTCCAGAGAATCCTATCCAAGCACATTAAATAAATAAAAGGAAAAACAAAGGATACCAAGTTTTGTCATGAGAAGGAGAAAAAAGGCACCCAAGACAAAGAGAAACTTTGGAGAAAACTGAGGGACCAAGAAGAATTTTAAGGCAATCAAGTATGATCAAAAGGAAAATGTCACAAACAGGAAAATTTAGAAATAATAAACAGTCATCCCAAAGCCACAATCAATTTACAGCTCTTAAAATGAACCAGAGGAAAAAAGTTGGTATTTGGAAAGTCCCTTTTTTAAAAAAATTGCATCAAAATCATGGTAGATCCTATTGTTCCACTTTTCGTGATATAACTTACAAATTTTGGTTTATAATTTAAAGATTCTCATTTTAATCCACATTAAAACTAAACACTATTTTCTTTTCTTAGCTTTATACTCAAAACTTTAATCACAAAACTATGTGACCACTTCCACAGCTGACTTTTAGAGAAAACTGAGACATATAGCCTAACAACCCAAGAAACCATGGCAAGTTTGTTGCCTTAAAAGTTTTAAAGGAAAATACATAATAAGGTTTTTAGTCTCACTAAGTGAAGGGTATGCTTTTCACAGTAAAGGAACTTATAGATCCTTTTCTAAAGTGTGGCTAACACATAAAAATCTAAATAAATCAATTGAGCTTACTCCTTTGATGAAACCAAAGTACATATCCCCCCCTTCTGGGGGACAAATATAGATATCAAGAAATTTTATGTGAACAAAATTACTGTTCACCAGTGATAAAATTTCAACTTAACCAATGTCAAGTTAAGTATATAAAGGCAAATAAGTTTTCCAAGATTCATTTCTTCTTTTGAATTAAAAATTTCCCAAGATTTATTTATTTATTTACTTATTTATGTATTTACTTATTTAGGCCACGCCATGCGACTTCTGGGATGTTAGTTCCCCAACCAAGGGTTGAACCCATGCCCTCAGCAGTGAAAGCGTGGAGTCCTAACTACTGCACCACCAGGGAATTCCCAACAATTTCCCAAGTTTTATACCAACAAAGAAAGTAGCCAAATATATACCTAGTTATCTACCGCCTCTCTGGTTTTCCACTTCATTTTCCTACCATATTTATACTTTAAAATATACTTTTTAATTTATGTAGAATAAAACTCACTCCTTTCAGTACGCCGTTCTATGAGTTTTGACAAAGGCACAGTTGTATAACACCACCACAGATTTATTTTTAAGCAAACATTCAAGATATCCACACTTAAGGAAGACTATGAAAACTGTTTGATCAATACAACCTTGAGTAGGTATATAGCAACAACAGTCTCTGCAAATGAAAACAGTAACACAACAACCAGAATATTAAAAATGGAAAAGCCAACACTTATAAAGGAGTCAGAAAATAGAAGTAAAAGCTAATATATATGACTTCTCCCTCCTGGAAGCCCTTTTGTTTTTATATGATCAACCCAAAATGATTACAATTGAACAGGTGCTCATTTTATTCACTCTTAAAAGGTAATTTTAATAAAACCTTTTGGGCTCCCCTGGTGGTGCAGTGGTTAAGTAATCCACCTGCCAATGCAGAGGACACGGGTTTGAGCCCTGGTCCGGGAAGATCCCACATGCCGCGGAGCAACTAAGCCCGTGCGCCACAACTACTGCCCACGCACCTAGAGCCCATGCTCTGCAATAAGAAGCCACCGCAACGAGAAGCCCGCGCACCGCAACAAAGGGTAGCCCCTGCCCGCCGCAACTAGAGAAAGCCTGGGTGCAACAATGAAGACCCAACGCAGCCAAAAGTAAATAAATTTATTTAAAAAATAAATAAAACCTTTTAATTAAAAGAAACTTTCCTATTAAATCTTTGAACTTCATTAGTTGATAGCAATATAAAGTTCTAAATAATACCCATGATTTCTTTCCCAAATCCCATTACAGAAGAAAAAGAAAAGCCAATATATTATACCTTATATCTGAGAGATTTAAATCAAATTTCCATCCTGCTTTGAGGCATCTTTGAATTCAGGAATTTCAAAGCAGTATCTAAATACCTAACAAGTAACTAGATAGCAAATTCTGAAACTCACTTCATAGACAAAACTAAATTACGTGAGCTCTACTAAACAGACAGCCACCAATCAACCTTATCTTGGAACAAAGCTTGGAATAAAAGAGCTCACCTTTAAAAAAAAACCACTTCCCCTCATCCCACTAGTTAATCTTATTTTCAAGTTGTATACTGTATTTTCAAGTAGTATACTGATATTTTAGTATGAGATCCACTAATAATCATTTCTTGAAACTTACTAAGAATCTATTAACAACTACTGAAACTAGGTAGAGGATGTAAGGATATCTATTGTAATTTTTTTTTTTTTTTTTGCGGTACGCGGGCCTCTCACTGTTGTGGCCTCTCCCGTTGCGCAGCACAGGCTCCAGACGCGCAGGCTCAGCGATCATGGCTCACGGGCCCAGCTGCTCCGCAGCATGTGGGATCTTCCCGGACCGGGGCACGAACCCGTGTCCCCTGCATCGGCAGGTGGACCCTCAACCACTGCGCCACCAGGGAAGCCCTCCGTAATATATTTTTAATTTTCAGTATATTTGAAAATTTTCACAATAAAAAGTTGGAAAAAAAAACCTAAAGAGGGGACCAATAATAAGAAAACAATATTGAGCTAAAAAAGTAAAACTTCAAAAACATTAGCTAACTATGATAAATTTCACAGAGAGTTTAATCTGCTGTAATATTGTTTTATCTTTTATAAAATAAAAAATATATTATTAGAATCTCTGGATCAAGGCCTGTGAGGAGACTGACATACTTGTTTTGCTCTCAGTCTATGACCTTTGACAAACCACTTATACATATTAGTTTTTCTCCTCATTGAATAAGTGTTTTGAAAAGTATCTAACAATATATGAAAATTATTTACCAAGGTTTTTTTTGTTGTTTTTTTTTGTTTGTTTTTTTGCGCTATGCGGGCCTTTCACTGTTGTGGCCTCTCCGTTGCAGAGCACAGGCTCTGGACGCACAGTCTCAGCGGCCACGGCTCACGGGCCTAGCCGCTGCGCGGCATGTGGGATCTTCCCGGACAGGGGCACAAGCCCGCGTCCTCTGCATCGGCAGGCGGACTCTCAACCACTGCGCCACCAAGGGAAGCCCTCAAGTTTTGGGTTTTTTTTTTAATACTCTATATCAATGTGTTATTAACACCTCATTCTGGCTTTTAGAGACTGTTCCCAAACTTATATGATCCAAACAGGATAAAGTGAGATTAAGAAAAAGACAAAATTTCTGATAACTTAAAAAAGGAATATTAAAATTAATATACCATATACTCCAATAAAGATGTTTAAATAAAACCTTAAGGAGCCATAAAAAAATAAAATAAATATACCACATATAGCATCTAAAATAGCTCATCTAATTGTTATGTGGCCCTTGCAAACAAAATATAATTTACCTTTGTGTCCATATAAGATATAAGTAACTTACCTTTTCTGGCATTATCCTAGAATAAGTAGTAGTCAAAATTTCCTCCAAGGTATTTCTAGTAGAATTCCTGATAAATAGGGCAAAATAAACCTAGTACAGAAGGTCCAGCAGCTTGGAAGGCCTACCTACTCAGAAAATTCACAAGTTTTTGGACTAAGGTGACAGTCTCAAAAACAAAAAACTAGGTCATTACCTTCATAGTCCAGAAAAACTTGGAAAAAATGAGTTTTTTCCTTTCCTTCATTCTCTTCTCTGTGCCACTATTTTGCCTCGACTTTTCCTTTGTTTATTCTTCTTTTAACTCATCTTCCCCATTCTATTTCAAGGAATGCAATCTTTTGATTTCCTCTTATTCCTTATCTCACACCTCCTCTTTACCTTACTTCTTATGTTTCTTTCCCTATTTTCTTTTCCCTGTGTCACCTGATAATCACCCAAGATATTATTCTGTAATCCTGTAAATCGGCAGCATTAAATCAATAGTTTTAGGATACCAGCTAGATCAGATATCCCTATCCCATTTTTGTACAACTACTGAGAAATCTATGAGGACACCGGATGGTGGTGAATCCCATTCTCTCCCATCCAGATGAAATCAATTTCAATATAATGAGGGTCTGAATTTGAAGGAAACATACATATAGCCCAAATTATTCTCCTGGTCTGGTAGGAACCAAACCCAGATTACTTATCTTTACCTGTTAAGAGTTAAAATTAACTTAAATTGGAACTACTGACTTCTGCAAAGGTTTTACAAACTAGAAATGTCTGGTTCCTTTTCTCCCAAATAAATGTAAACAGGTTTAAATGAAGGTAGCAAAATTCTACCCCTAGAACAAATTGTCTTCTTTCACAACAATAAACTTGGCAATCATTAACCTAAATTATTATCCCCAACAGGTTGGTATCTATTAAAAGTTTTCATCATCTAGCTCTGCATTTGAGATTAATTCCAGCTTTCAGAAAGTGATGTCAAAGTCTAGCATTCAGTACACAGCAAGCTAGATCTATGTAGATAAGTGAAATTATTTACGTAGTATGTAATACTGTGCCAAGTGAAAACAAGTATTTAGTGGATAACTAATAAGTACTACCTACCTGCTAATAAGCACTTACTTCTGAGATGGAAATGTAATTGGTCTGAACAAAGTTCCTTTTGCTCAGTGTAGAATTACATACGCATTTTATTCTAAGTAAAACTGATCTAGAAAATATTTCAAGTAGAAAGCTAATTATGCTAAACTTTAAGCAATTTTTAGGTTGGCTGTATTCTATAATACTATGTTGGCACTCCTCACTCATATTCAATACTGCACATATGCAGGGGAAGAAAGGAAGAGCTCCTCTGGGAGTTTTAAATGGGGAGCCAGGTTACTGCCAAGGAGATATACTTGTGGTGCTTATGCCACAGGAAAGACAATAATTTAAACTATTGGCAAAAGTTTTCAGTTCAACTTTTCCTTAGAAATATATTTACATCTATAATGCAAATGAATTAGAAAGCGTTCACATTATGGGAATTTGCTTTATATTTACAGAAGGCTTAACTGGAATGTAACTATTCTGTATGTCAAAGGACACCTGTTTTTAGTTAACTGTTATGAGTACTATTCCTCTAGCACCATTCTAGTATCTAAAAATCCCAAGGCAAGGTAATGACAATGGCAGTGTCTTTCATGAATAACAAAAATGGATAATCCAATGATATTTTAAAAGATGAAATATAAGCCAAAAGTCAATTCCTGCCCTAAATTCAGAAATATAGCACATTTACAAAGGTATTGTTACTATAAAAGGTGTGATAACTGCCTTACAAAAGGACATAGAAAGCTGACACCATACTGAAGTTGGAGAGGTTATCCATGCAAGTGGACTTTGTTTTTCTAAAATTATAAAAGTAATTTGTGATTATAGAAAATTCAGAAAATACAGGAAAAAAATTACCCATAGTTACATCAGCAAGGAATAACCATTATTATTATTTTGGTATATTTCTTCTAACATTATTTTGGCACATTCCTCCCAATACTGTGTGTTTGCACACACACATATTTTAACAAAACTGGAAGCATAACACAACTTTGTATCCACTTTTTTCACTTGTTTTATCATATGCATTTCCCCTATTATAAATTCTTCTAGAACATGACCGTCTATCTTATGGATATGCTGTTTCTTATTGACTGCTTGTTTTGGGTGGATTATAACATTTTAATGAACGTTCTGTAGAAAAGTCTTAGTCCAACTGTTAGGTGGGTCAAAGAGTAGGAACATTCTTAAGGCTCTTGAAAAGACTGCCAAGTTTCCCTCTAGAAAGGGCATACCACTTTCTGAACTCTGACCAATGATGTATGACAGTACTCCACCTCTCCATGCAATTCCCAACCTTACAACAGAATCATACGTTTATAGAGCTTAGTAAAAAAATAAGAAAAAGGCATAGTTTTTTACCATACACTTTTTTACCATACCTACCTAAGTTTAAAATATAAAACAGTTTAAGGCAGTTAATATTAGTATGTGTCTACGTATTACCAATATATAAGAATATATGGTGCTTAAAGTTATGGAGTAGGAATAAAACAGAAGTACTGGGCTTAAAAACATCTTAGAGATCATTTAGCTAAATACCTAACTTTACAAGTGAAAAAACTGAGCCTACCCTGCTCCCCCAAACTGTACACAGCAAGCAAGGCATAGGACCTGAGTTTCCCAATTCTCAGACCTTAGCACTATCCAGAAAGTGGGTCAGGAATTCAGTATCCTCATTCATCAAATGGAGAACCTTAAGCATGAGCTCTCTAAATCCCTTCTAAAATTCTATAATTTTTACAAAGTAGGTTGTAACAGGTTCTCCAGTGAAGGGTAAAGAGCACTGAACCTGCATCTGAATACCTACCTTTAAGCACTAGTTTTACCCTTCATGGAATGAGGATTTTTACAGTACCTACCTCATGATGTTCTTGGAAAGACTAAGTAATGTGTGACAATTTTGTAAACTACTGAGCTACATCAGTGTAAGGTGGTTTAATTACATATGTGTACAGATACTGTGAAAACTGTAAATACTCATTTACAGTGTTATGTTAGAGCATGAGTGTATTAACCAAGAAAGGTCCTAAAGGAGAGATGGACTCCCTTGAACTGTAATTTCAAGGGAGGACAAAGTAAGTATTACATAGCATAGCAGGTACAAAGCATGTTCGTGGAAATGGGCATAGCTGAACAACAGCTATGGCAGAAGCAGGGCCAGGTAACCAATAAATGTAGAGAATGAAAATAACCTGGTGTTATGGAAGGACTTGCCAGAGAGGTTTAGTGCATCAGCTGGTGCAAAAAAGATGGTATTTTTAGGGAAAGATAGGAGAGCATGAAGAAACATATGTGCTTATTGTGCAAGACAGAAGTATAACCAATTAATCAATAGCTCCATCAAGTTCTACCAGAGGGAGTGGCTATGTAAAATAAATTCTGCATTTAAAATACCTTTTATATAAAGGTCTGTAGAGTCAGAAAACTGAAGCCCTGTTGTATAAGCCCTAGCAGCAGTGACACAGAAGGAAAAAGAAACCTATTATCAAAAAGAAAGAAAAGCTGCTGTAGCCTCTTTTCCTTTGCAGTGTGAATCTCTGGATTATAGTATGTTTCAAATAATTGTCACATAAAGAATTTCCAAGTATATAATCAATTTTTCTGAGTTTTGACAAAATATGAAAAGAACAAAGACCATCCATGAGGGTGGGAACACATACATTCTGCACAGAGTTCAATTTTGAAAGGTTCTGGGCCTGACGAAATTGGGTGCTTTCTTTTTTTGTTGGTTTTTGTTTGTTTGTTTATTTGTTTTTAACGTAGGGAAAAGTATTGTAGTTTACCTCTGTCCCCTGCAAGCAGGTGTATTGGTCAGGGTTACAATTTCCCAGGGCAGAGCAATCAGGTTTTGGTTTTGTTTGGTTTTTTTTTTTTTCCACGTCGTGACTGGAGGCTACTGTAAAGAAAGAACAAAGAAAGAGAGGGTATTATGCATTTATGTGCAAAGGGTCCTTAGTCTTCACCCTCAATTTTTTCAATCATCCCCCACAAATAAAGCCAGCCTGCTAGGACCTGATGAAAAAGCCAGGAGCATGGGAGAGGCTGGCCATCTCTGTGCTAAGGAGCTTCTCGGTGAGGGCGCCCTCCCACGGGGCCAGGCAGCCTCCCCAGGTTCAGTGCCAGGGGGTGGTCGCGTGCTCTGACTCCGGTTCATGGTCGCCTTTTCTTTTGTAGGCGATCCCGAGGCGCTGGAAGTGAACCCAGGCGTGTTGGGTAGCGGACCAGGTTTTCAGCAGCCCGGACGCGCTGCCCCCGCCGCCCACCCGCACGCCGTTTCTCCCCATCCCCCCGTTCCGGGGCCTGGCTGCTTTCCGCTGTGCTGCCGGGACTGGAGCGCCGACTGAGCTCTCCGCCAGCCCCCCCGACTCACGCAGGTGCCTGCCCGGCCAGGGCAAGTCCCCACCCCTCTTCCCCGTAAGGACCCGGGCGGCGGGTACTTATCTCGGACCTCCGGGGCCGCTGGAGGGTACCCACCGGGAGCCGCGCCGCGGCCAGTCCTCCAGCCGCGGGCACCGCGCGCTAAGAGTCGGAACGGCTGCAAAATGGATTCGCGGCGCCGACGGGCCCCGCCCCAAGGCCCTCCTCCGCCGGCACCTCGGTCCGCCTCCGAGGCTAGGCCTCGCCTTTCCCCCGGGGAGGGAGTGGGTGAGGGGAGGCGGAGTCCTTCCGGTATCTCCAACCGCCACCGATGACCGCCGCCGGCCGCGGTGCGCCTGGGAGAGGGGAGGGTTGCTGGCTGCTGGCTTCTCTCCTTTCCAGAGGGGCTGCGCGCGCCCGCGAAGCGCCGTTCCCCGGGCGCCGGGAAGGGGACGTGGATCGCGCAGACCCGCGGGGTCGGCCTGGACCGAGCGCGGGCGACGGGTGGCGGCGTTGTCCCCGGTGGAGCCGCCTGGGAAGAAAGCCGGCGCGCAACAAGATGGTTGGGTTTGGATTGTTGTACTTTTTTTTTTGTTCGTTGCATTTTTAGGAACAAAAAAAAAAGCCCAACCCTTCACACCGCTTCATCTGCATCTCTCAGGACCAGAGGCCCGGCCACAGCGGCTTGGGGGGACGGAGACGACTGTCCGCCCCGCACCCCACAACCCGGGGTGGGTGGGGCGGGCGCCCGCGCTGCTCCAGACGCAGCACAATCAAAATAGTTAACTACTGCACCCACCCACACCTTGCATCTATGTATTTCTTTGCAGGCTTTAGGCCGAACACTAGCCACCCAATTCAAGGTTTCTTTTTAGGAAAAACACCACTGCCCTTTTCTTTGGAGAGAAGGAAAAACTCAAGTATGGCTCTAAATTATCAGCCGCTAGCCTGACTCACTCTTCTGATGTCCGGCACCCTGTATAGGGACCTTCTCTAATTAGCAAACGCATTAAGCACTTACCAAGGAGCGGTTGCAAGAAGATTGCAATGATGAAAGAATGGCTTCTCCAAAACTTGCCATCTTGGGGGATGTGAAGCATGGACAAAAATCACAGAATATGCCCTGGGGTTGAGTTCGCCCCCCACCCCCGCCCCACTTGGGGAAGTCTGGGATTTGGAAGTAGAATTGGGGGGAAAGGTATTCAAGGTCTATTTACAGTACTTGGACCCGGTGACTACTAATACTAGCTCAAACCCCATAAAAAGCTCCTCCCCACTCCCTTCTGAGATGTCCAGTTCCTCACCATGCCCAGGGTCCCTTAAATCCAGTTTTGTGTGTGTCTCCCTTAAACCCAATTTTGCCTTTGAAGAACAGTTCCTATATTTATGTCATTTTGTCTTCATAAGAACACTGTGGAATGGAAATTATGATCTTCATCCTATAGATGAGGAAACGGATGAAGTGATTTCTCCAAGGCAAAAAACAAGAGGCAGCGCTGAGACTCTAAAGTCAGGTTCCAGGTACACGGTCTTTCTACAGCACGGTAACTGTCAGTGCCAACGAAAACTGCAGCCCAGTCTCCTACTAAATAAGTGTTATTAAAAGAAAATCAAACTCCTGATTTGTAGAAACATTTTGAATACCCTAATATTAAAATGATACAAGAGTGAAAGGTTATTAACTCATAAATCAGAAATTGTCCTATGTGTACCTGGTTGTTGGTAGATACTAATTAATTAACTTATAACCAACTAAATGTAAAACGTTGGTTAAATCTGCATAGAAATCCCTAGATTGTTAACAAAAAAATAAACTACTAAGAGACCATCGTATATTAAACTCTCTTACGTGTAGAAAAATAGGGAAGGAAGAATAACCTATTTTCCCTCCCATGGTCCTAATAAAACAGCCAATCAGGGAATCACCACATATAGTGTGACTAGAAAAAGAGATTAAAACCTGCATGCATGGGGCTTCCCTGGTGGTGCAGTGGTTAAGAATCCGCCTGCCAGTGCAGGAGACACGGGTTCAAGCCCTGGTCCAGGAAGGTCCCACAAGCCGCAGAGCAGCTAAGCCCGTGCACCACAACTACTGAGCCCGTGTGCCACGACTACTGAAGCCTGCACGCCTAGAGCCCGAGCTCCGCAACAAGAGAAGCCACGGCAATGAGAATCCAGCACACTGCAACGAAGTGTAGCCCCTGCTTGCCGCAACCAGAGAAAAGCCTGCATGCAGCAACAAAGACCCAACGCAACCAAAAATAAAATAAATTAAAAAATTTTAAAAACCTACATACATGGATTAAAACCCACCCACACAGCTACCTCCTTCCTGGAAGAGCACACTATAACTAGATCCCATACCGAGGGACTGTCAAAATTCTTATCACACTGGAATTTCCTTTTATTGACTGTTCTTCAAATAAGCAGACTAAGCTTAAGACTGGAATTCATATGTCACCACAGCAATAAGATGTAGTCTTATGTAAGTTTGTCTTTTGTGAAAAACATATTTTTACAGGTAGAATTTCTAATGTTATATATTTGAAATATATATATACACACATATACTTATTTTTGTGATTTATTTCATGGTGTTGTTTTTGTCCTCAGCCTTGACAAAGGTGAAATCCTCCAGCTTTCCTTCCATCTACCAAGACGTGATCAGATGTTCCATAACAAAAGGGACAGTGCCAAATTTGGTGTACACTGAAATGTAAATTATCAGAATGGGGAACGTCTAATAATTAAGACTGGAGCAGTTATGTGCAGGAGAGGGGTGCTGGTGAGCCTCCTTAGATATACTGGAACATTTCATTACTATTCTGTCCTTCCCTTCCCAATAGCTGCCAGTCATGAATGCAAGCCCCGACATTCCCCAATGAGAATTCCTGGCAATACAAGGCACTGACATTGCAAGGTGCAGCAAAAAGAGCAGACACTTTGGAATCAATTCTGCATCCAAACTCTAGCTCTGCCATATACAAGTTGTTCAAGTTACTAAGCATCTCTAAGCCTCAGTTTTCTCTTCTGTAAAATGGGGATAATGTTTCACTTGATTGTGAAAATCAGATAACATACAAAGCAACCAACATGGTATCTGACATATAGGAGGTACTTAATAAATGGTTGCTACTGCTATATGGGAGAAGAAAACCATGCTGGTTTTGAATAACGGTTGTTTTGGATTTGTAATGTGAGGCTCAAGCACAATAGTCTTAAGCAGAGCTAAACTGCCTACGTAGTAGAGGAAGCTAGCACCATAATTTCTGCTTTTTTTACACCCAGCCCAGGGTGGCCTTTTATTTTATTTTATATATTTATTTATGTATTATTTATTTATTTTTGGCTGCGTTGTGTCTTCATTGCTGCGTGCATGCTTTCTCTAGTTGCTGAGAGTGGGGGCTACTCTTTGTTACATCGCGGTGGCTTCTCTTGTTGAGGAGCATGGGCTCCAGGCACACGGGCTTCAGTAGTTGTGGCGCGCAGGCTCAGTAGTCGTGGCGCACGGGCTTAGTTCCTCCGCATCCTGGACCAGGGCTTGAACCCGTGTCCCCTGCATTGGCAGGCAGATTCTTAACCACTGCACCACCAGGGAAGTCCCCAGGGTGGCCTTTTAAAAGCATTTATCTTTCCATTGCTGTACCTCCTTCCTTGTGCTTAGGGAAAGGAGAGGAAAAGGAAAAAACATCTCACTTAATGAAAGGAAGACTCTGCAGTGCTTTTTAAAGCTTTACAATTTCAGTGAAATTGTTGGAACATCCAAAACATTCCATTAAAAGGAAAAGAATCTACCTGTAAAAATACATTTATCACAAAAGACAGAAACTTACCTAAGACTTGATGAAATTAAAGGAATTAGTCCTTGGTTTGAAGAAAATTACAGGTTGCATATATTTCAGTTGCACAGTGAAGATCGTGCATTAGATGGAGCAAACAGCAATATCAGTTAGCTTTGGGAGAGAATGAGAGATGCTTAAGCAACAGTAAACTTGGCCTTTAGTTGTGCCGTTTGTTTAGATGGAAAAATAAGTTATAAGAATAAAATGTCAGAGGTAATTAAGATGATATTAACATATGCTTATAATTATATACTCAGGATTGTGCTAGGCACCAATGACACTAACTGAGGAATTTCCCATTTGGTTGAAGAGAAAAGTCTTAACAGCATGAACTAGTTCAGTAATAGTGGCTGTTTAAGAGTCAATGTGAGGGGTGTGGTGAAGAAAAGATCAGAGGAAGGCATGGAAGCATCACGAAGATTTCACAGGGGAGGTGGGAGTCAAACAGAATTAAAGATCATAGGATTTGAAGGTAAGAGGAAGAGCATTGGAGGTGAGGAACACAAGTTCAGGGTGGGAATTAGCTTCACTGATACTGATACTGAGTCAGGGAAGAGCATGGCCTAGTTTGGAAAAAAAGTTTGAGGCCAAATTGTGGAATGTTTTGATGTCAGAATAAAGAGTTGAACTTCATTCTGTAGGAAATGGGAAGCCACTGAATAATTACGTATATGGCACTAACAAGATGAAAACAGAATTTTGGGAAAGACTAATCTGATAACAGGGTCCAAGATTTAAGGGGGAAGAAATTTCCTTTATTTTAATAGTTTTGAGGTTATTGAAAATTATAGATTTTTTTAATGCAGTAATGTATATAAAAGTACAACATATGTGCCTAGGTTAAATTCCATTGAACCATTTAATTTCAAGTGTATTGTTTACTAAAATTTTCAATTTGTAAATAAAATGTAATGAATGTAGAAAGAATTAACAATGACAAATACTCCTAAAGTCCTATGAGAGGAAATTATGTGTATATATATATATATATATATATATATATATATATATCAATCCTATATAAATTATCTTAATATAATGATCTTAACTATATTGTATGACTAAAGTTAGTATGTTGCTTAAATATTAACTACATTTTAGAGTACGCCTCACTAGAGCTTTAAAAATCATTACATATACTCTGAAATGTAGTGCTCTGTTTTGATATTTTTAACAATGATTACACTCAATTATGTTAATAATTTTTTCTCTAAACTTAATTTCCATACATGTAGAATTTTATTCTTGATGAAAGTCACTTTATGAGGGCCTGAAGAAATGACTCATTCAGGTAAAGACTACTGTTGTATAAATATTTGCAGTTGTTTAAGAGAACTTGATTTGTAGAAACTGTTTATTTTGGAATCTTTGTGTAGCATTCACTAATCATTATGTGCTCTAGTTTTATCTTGAAAAATGTCAGTTATAATAATAAATTTTATAATTTCAATTTAGAAAACTACTCTCACCCTGCTCTATGAGACATTTTTAGAACATTTCTTCTACAAATAAAGGTACAACAGTTTTCTATTATAGTTTTCAATAGCTAGTAGATTCCTGTACTTTCTTTATCTTAAGTAAAGGCAGTAGTATATCTCATAGAACTTTGGTTCTGAAGGTCTAAATTTATCAGATACCTACCTATACAGCATTGCACAAGAAATCCATGCTTCTGTTTTTTAACATGAGTCCAGTTGAGTCTCTCTGATATCAAAGCATGTGGTAATAAATGCCTTGTCAAAAATGTATTTATCTTATAATGGTCTTGTTGTTTATAACACTGTGCTAGTTGTTGCTAGAATGTGGCCGGATCTCTGGGAACTTGCGCTGGATCTAAAGCAGCCCACACCCCTCCCAGTCAGGCAAAAGACACAGACAATCCAGAAGATGTGTGAGACTCGTTATACAATATGAACACAGGTTAGGCATTTTGTGAAGGTCATTGACCTCTGTGCTGTGAAATTCAATGGACATTTTTTCAGTTCTCATTTGCTTTGATCTCTTAGCAGCTCTCACTGCCTCCTCCTTAAAAGGCCCTCTTTCCCTGGCGTTTAGTAACATCATGCTCACACCGGGCTTTTCTTTTTCCAACTCTTTCAGGGACTCTTGCTGGGTTGTACCCAGCATTTAAGTTCTGTAATTCTTTGAACACTCAGGTTCAAGACACTGTCAGGACTTCAGCTAACATTTAATGACTCTCACAATCCCTGTAAAGCAGGGATCACAAACTGTTAGCCCGTAGTTACACCATTTTTAAATTTAAATACACTTTAGCGAGGTATGCCCCTTCTTCCTCTCCCACAGTCCTCCCTCTCTGCAGGCATTTGTGTTAGCCGCTGTGTTGTTGCTCGAGGCCCCTGCTCCTTCCAGATTCAGGATTCCTGCTCCCAAAGTCCCTTCTCTCCTGAAGGAACCCCCTCACTGGCCACCAGATTCCTCTTCGTCATCCTCATCCCCCAAGCACAGCACAACTGACACATCCCAGGTATGTCAAGCTTTCCAAGAAGTTCCAGGCCAAGGTCAGATCCCTCATGATCATCTCATACCATCCTATGCTCTTCTTCCATTGCACACGCTAAAGTTTGTTATTATATATTTATTTGTGTAATAATTTAATAATGTTTCTCTCCCCACTTGACTGTAAAGTCCGTAAAGTCAGATATTGTGTGCGTTTGTATGAGTGTGTTTATCCGTGTTTTCTCATCATTGCAGCCCCAGCACCTAACCCAGTGATAATAATTGTTTTTTCATGAATGTTTTAGGGAAGTAAGAATTCTCTTTTTCAGAGATTAGTGGTATATTTCAAACTTCTAAAAATTACCTGTTAACACCAGATGAAATGGTAATGTATTCTGAATTTTATTCACTTAAAATAGGCACTCTAATATATTTTATTTTATCAAAACAATATTTTCCCTCTTTATCTGCAAAACAAAGTTTTCCATACTCCTCCTATAGCTTACACAGATGTGTCAGTAGTCTTTTACAGTAGAGCTTGTCTCTTAAAAATGAGGATAACTTGGGAGTTCCCTGGTGGTCTATTGGTTAGAATTCAGTGCTTTCACTGCCGTGGCCTGGGTTCAATCCCCGGTCAGGGAACTGAGATCCTGCAAGCCGTGCATGACAGCCAAAAAAAAAAAAAAAGAAAAAAATTTTTTTAAAAAAGGATAATTTTTTGAATAGTCCATCAGAGAATTTTGCTCCAGACGCGCAGGCTCAGCGGCCATGGCTCACGGGCCCACCCGCTCCGTGGCATGTGGGATCTTCCCGGACCGGGGTGGGCACGAACCTGTGTCCCCTACATCGGCAGGCGGACTCCCAACCACTGCGCCACCAGGGAAGCCCTTTTTTTGTTGTTTGTTTGTTTGCGGTACGCGGGCCTCTCACTGTTGTGGCCTCTCCCATTGCGGAGCACAGGCTCTGGACGCACAGTCTGAGTGGCCATGGCTCATGGGCCCAGCCGCTCCGTGGCATATGGGATCTTCCCGCACCGGGGCACGAACCCGTGTCCCCTGCATCGGCAGGAGGACTCTCAACCACTGCGCCACCAGGAAAGCCTGGGAACTTTCTTTTTAAGCATAAAAATTAAGCAATATGCCATAAAAAAAAAAAGACTTAATGATATGACTAAATAAAAATGTAAAAAAAACTTTTATGTTAAAAATACAATATAGTGATAGTAGTATATAACTATTAAAAGAAGTTATAAAGCAGTACGTATTAACAATGAGATATGTATAAGATATAATAAGTGAAAAATCAAGTTAAAAACAGTATATATACTATGATTCCAATTTTGAAAGGAAATGTAATTCATAATATATTGATAGGAAAAAACATTTGGAGGAATATACACCAAGTTATCAATGTGAGAAGATGGAAATGGGAAATGTTCAGTATCTATGTTTTATATTATTATAATTTTTTTGTATTTTTACATCGAGTGTCTATTACTTTTATACTGTATAAAAAAGAAAAAAGATAAATTTGTAAAAAACACAAACTCAGTTAGAACAAATACATGCAATGTATATGACTATGTTCTCTTCCAAATGAATAACAAATCAAACAAAAGGTAGAAAAACAAGCCAGGAACACAAAAAACAGGACACAAAAAGAAGAAATACAAATGACTGATAAGCATGCGAAAAAAATTTCACTCTCATTGATAAAGAAATACCAAGCAAAACACTTATACAGCCTTTTTTTAATGACAAGTAGGCCAGCATTGAGTGGTACAGGCCATCCTGTTTGCTGCTGGAAACCAACATAGATGGATACAACATTTTGGAGGACAGTTAGGTAATCTGTATCAAAAACACTCAAAATATATATATTTAATTCAACTTCTAGAAATGTATCCTAAGAAAAGAATCGAAAACATAATTTGTATAACAAGGATATTGTTATGGAACTTTCAAGGGAAAATTAGAAATATCCTAATTATCCATCAAAAGGACATGAGTTATATGAATCCTGGTACATTCAAACAAAATAATAATATGTAGCCATTTAAAAATCATGTTTTAGAAGGCTATTTAACAGCTTGAAAAATTCTTTTATTATGTGAAGAAAAGCAAATTTCAAAACTATATGTAGCATGGTACTGATTATTTGTGTGTATGTGTGTGCATGCATATGCACATATTAAAAAGCCATCACAGGATTAACAGTAGTTATCCATAAATAGTAAAAAGTGAGAATGATTTTTATTTTGTCCTGATTCTTTAATGAATTTTTGAACATTTCTATAATGGTTATATAATGTATTACTTTTATAGTAATAAAAAAGAAGTTCTTTTAAAGTTGCTGGCCCATGCTTTGGAAAAAAGTTTGACCGTTCCTGTAAAGATTAAACATAGAGTTACTGTATGATCCAGCAAATCTACACCTAGATGTATACCCAAGAGAACTGAAAGTATATGTTCACGCAGTAACTTTAACCTGAATGTTCATAACAGCATTATTCAGGATAGAAAAAAAAAAAAAAGGAAGCAACTCAAATGTCCATCAATGGATGAGCAGAATGTGGTATATACATACAATGGAATATTATTCAGCCATAAAAAAGGAACAAAATACTGATTCATGCTACAACATGGATGAACCTTGAATACATCATGCTAAGTGAAAGGAAACTGACAAAAAGGCCACATATTGTGTGACTCCATTCAGATGAATTGTCCAGAAGAAGCAAAACCATATAAACAGAATGTTAGCCAGTGATTTCCAGGACTGGGGAGAGGGAAGAATGGTAAGTGACTGCTAATGGTTACAAGGTTTCTTTTTGGGGTGATGAAAAATTCTGGAATTAAATAGTGGTAATGGTCACACAACCTTGTGAATGTACTAAAACCCACTGAATTATACACTTTTAAAAGGTGAATTTTATGGTATATGAATTATATCCCAATTCTTAAATATGGAAAAAAGTTTATGGCCCATCAAAGTTTCCTGGAGAAAAAGAATAGCGCTTAAATGTATAGAGTACTTTATATATAAACAACCTACAATATGGTTAGAGCTATGATAGAGGGATGGAACATAAAAAATAAAACATCTAACAGTACCTGGGGGTTAGAGGAAGTTTCCATTAAAACAGAGATTCCTGAACTTTTTTTAAAAATTTATTTATTTATTCATTTATTTAATTTTTGGCTGCATTGGGTCTTTGCTGCTGCACGCGGGCTTTCTCTAGTTGCAGCGAGCGGGGACTACCCTTCGTTGCAGGGTGCAGGCTTCTCACTGTGGTGGCTTCTCTTGTTGCAGAGCACAGGCTCTAGGCACACGGGCTTCAGTAGTTGTGGCACACGGGCTTCAGTCGTTGTGGCTCGCGGGCTCTAGAGCGCAGGCTCCATAGTTATGGCACACGGGCTCAGCTGCTCCGCGGCATGCGGGATCTTCCCGGACCAGGGCTTGAACCCGTTTCCCCTGCATTGGCAGGCAGACTCCCAACCACTGCACCACCAGGGAAGCCCCGAGATTCTTGAACTTTTTGAGAATAATAAATAAAATAACCTTTATTTATTAATCCATTTAAAATAATAATGATCCATTGCATTACTCATTCCTCTCAATGATGACATCTTATATAACCATAGTACAGTACCCAAACTAGGAAATTAACATTGACAACTAAATAGACTACAGGCTATTCAGGTTTTACCAGTTTTAGCATGCACTCGCTCTTTTAAAAATTTTTGTAATTGAAAGGACAATACTGGGACTTCTCTGGCAGTCCCTAGCAGTTAAGACTCCATACTCCCAATGCAGGGGGCATGGGTTCGATCCCTGGTTGGCGGAACTAAGAGCCCACATGCCACACCATGCAGCCAAGGAAAAAAAAAAAAAAAGGACAATACAACAATATTAAAAAATTTTAAATAAATGATTAGAGGGAATTCCCTGATGGTCCAGTGGTTGGGACTTCGTGCTTCCATTGCAGGGGGCACAGGTTCAATCCCTGGTCAGGGAACTAAGATCCCGCAAGCTGTGCAGCGTGGCAAATAAATAAATAAAAAAAAAAATTTTTAAATAAAATAAATGAGTAGAACTACCTATAATCTCACATTAAAACCAATCGGATTACCTTATATAGAAATACATTAAATTTTTATTACAAAATAGTTTAAATATACAAAAAAGTGGTAACATAAAAAATAGCCAGGTACCCACATTATCTCCATGTATGTTTTTACACTTTTACCACATATGTAAATATCCATGAAAATATGTTGTATTATTTTGCAAGTTTGAAAATCTTATATAAAAGTTGTATCACAATACACAAGGATGCATCTTTTAAATATTGGGTTGGTCAGAAAGTTCATTCAGGTTTTTCCGTAACATCTAATGTTTCTATCATAGTAATACATGCTGTCAACTGCTAGTTGGGGATGACACTTTCCAACCTCTCTTCCTACTTTCCGCAGGAAGGGGTTGTCATGGAGATCAGAGCTGAGACTCTAGAGGCCTTGCCTGGACTGGAATCCAGAATCTTCTATTCATCAGCAGTGGAACATTTGACAAATTACTTACTCTGGTCTTCAATTTCCTCATATGTAAAATAGAGGTAATGACAGTCCCTATTTCATAAAGTCATTTGAGTATAAATTAAGGCTATGCAGGGGAAGCACTTGGTACAGTGAAGCACAGCATCTAGACGTGCTCACTAAGTGTTTATCGTCATTATCATCATCTTTATTATTGCAGATAATGAATCTAGACGTTGCTATCTCTTCCTGCAATGAAAGAGTGGTGCACATAACCAGAGCCAGCTCAGAGTAGGGGAGTAACATGTTTTCTGCCTCTCCCAGTGGTGTGCTAATCAACAGTTAACACGCAGCTTTGGGCAAGGGTGGGGGATAGGGAGCCACACTTCGCAGTGTTTACCAGTTTCCATGTTGTAAATTCTCCCACCATGGCTGACTGCAAGCTGTCAACTTGAGTTCACTGAATGCTGACTGCAGAGTTGGGAAGAGTTATCAGAATCAGCTCTCAAGTCATGTGAGCCTGCTCCAGCACACTCAAGCGAGAATTTATCTTTTTTGCTGCCTCTTTGTTCACTGCTGAAACCAGGATCTGTTCCCTCTCAGGCAGAGAACCAGGCATACATATCTGATGCGCTCCTGCCGAGGTAAGAGTTTATTTATGCCTGGAAGATAGAGGAAGTCTTCAGATGTGAAGCCCAAAGCAGT
The DNA here is from genome assembly GCF_951394435.1 of Stenella coeruleoalba. Classification (NCBI taxonomy): domain Eukaryota; kingdom Metazoa; phylum Chordata; class Mammalia; order Artiodactyla; family Delphinidae; genus Stenella; species Stenella coeruleoalba. The sequence continues at coordinate 17,504,369 of NC_137164.1, forward strand.
GCTCAGGCCCAGCTTACCAGAGTACACATAGCAAATGATACTTTAATTCTCATTCGTTACGTTCCCTTTGTGTCCCTGAGGGATCTTAGGTGTGAGTGTGGGTGTGGCCACAGTCTAGGGTAAGATTCTGTTATCTTTGGTCATGTGGCCATAATGCCTTCTTAAGACCAACAGCACCTTACCTATTTTTAACATGTAGCATTTTGCATTGCACTATTTCTACTTAAGACGTTCAAGTAATCATCTTTCCACAGTCTTTATAGAGATACTTTCTAATGGCTGCATAATTCCATTGATACATCTAAGTATAAGGTATATGTAAAGGAAAAAGAACCAGGAGGCAAAAACTAGGAAAAATGATATAAATGTAAGAAAAAAATAAGAATTTCAAAAACTGAGTATGGTCTTAGCTGTTGATGAGAAAAGTAAATTGAGCCCTGAAAAATAACTGAATAATTGAATCTTACAGTTAGGTCTCTAATGCTTTCAGGAAGAGAAAGTTCATCTCCTTATGCGGGGCAAAGGTGGGTAGGGGGCATGAAATGCATTACCTCGTGTAGAAGTCAAGTGGAGAAACTAAGGCTGGAGTGATTCATTAACCTGCTCAGGATCACGCAGGGCAGATCACCCAGGCCAGGCTTCATTCCACTATAGTCAGGAGTGAATGAGAATTAAGGAAATGGAGACAGGAGGTATGAACAATTCTTTCCGGAAGCATGATGGGGAAAGAAGAGAAAGAGCAATAACTAAATAAAGTATGAGGACATGGAATCACTGCTTTTATAATAAATATAAGGCTCAGCTCCTCCAAAGTTGACATTGAAAAAGGCCCCAGTGAGTGCAGGGCCAGAAGCAGACAGACAACAGAACCCTACACCCTGTCCTGGAGATTTGTCTGTATTTTGGGACACTCATCATCTTTGCTCCATCAGAGCCTCCTCGGATTGATTCTTCCTTTCATATTTGAGGCCCATATGTGAGATGACAAAAGACATTTCTTAATATCCCGTGGCACAATCAAGTCAAAGCCAGAAAGTTTAACCCAGGGGTCCCCAACCCCGGGTCCACGGACCAGTACCAGTCTGTGGCCTGTTAGGAACCAGGCTGCACAGCAGGGGGTGAGCAGCGGGCCAGCGAGCGAGGCTTCATCTGCCTCTCCCCATCGCTCCCCACCGCTCCCCACAGCTCCCCATTACCGCCTGAGCCACCCTCCCCCCACCCAGTCTGTGGAAAAATTGTCTTCCATGAAACTGGTCCCTGCTGCCAAAAAAGTTGGGGACCACTGGTAAACAGCTTTTCTCAAGGCAAGGGCAATGTTTCCTAACCTTGCCGGTCACAGAGACTGCCCCAGACACTCATTTAAATATACGGAATGTCAGGAGATTTGGCTTCAGTTCTCTGGTGGGGGCCTGGGAATGGGTATTTTAAAGTAATGTCAGTTATCCTTAAATTCTTGCAGGTTTGGGTATCACTGTGCTGGCAAGTAACAAAGAGAAATAAACACAGTAGCATAAATCCCCGTAGTTTGGCTCAGAAGAAACGGCCTACTCATAACCACGCTGGGGTCCCCAGCCTACCCCTGTGATCTGATGCCATCTTGGCACGTGCTGGCTTAATCTCCAGCCCAATCTGGGCACAATGGAGAAAGGTCCGTCGCCAAATTATAAGGTGGCAGGACAGAAGGGAAAGAGGGCTTCTTCTGTTCTTAATATGTTTCAAACTGACTTCTAGTTCCTAACCAGCATGCCAATACAGACAAAACCCGTCTTTGCCCACCTCATCCCCTTCTTCTCTGTCCCTCCGGCAGGCACCTCCTTCCTACAGGCTTCTCAGTCTTCGGGAGGGTGACCCTAACATCTTGGTTTGCCTGGAGGAGAATCTTGACTTAAGCCCAGAGTTCTCTCTGGTTTGGTGTCCCCTTTCATTCTCAAAAGAGTCCCAGTGTGGAGGTTAAATTATATCGTCATGCTGTCTATGAACAGAGTGAGAACAAAAACACAAGTGCACAAAAGCAAGAAGTAGTCTGCCAGCAATTTACACAATGACTTCCAATTATCAAGCAAATCACTCCATGACACTGCATACATCATTTCAATTAATTCTCACAGCACCCCATGAGGGAGCTCTGGGCACATGGATTCTTGCAAGTAAGGAAAGTAACCGGGTTAAATGACTTGACCAAGGTCATCCAACTATGAGGAACAGAACTGGATTCAAACATCCATCTGAGTGACTGCAACTTCTGCTCTAAAGGGGGCCTGCCTGACTCCTCAGGCCATGTGGCCTCCCCACCCACCAATTTCTGACTGCGTTAAGAAACAGAACTTTACCAAGAACGTTGGGCAGTTTCAACACTAAAGGAACTCTCTCAATTTTCATATTTTTCATCTTACATTTGAAAGTAGAGTCTATTTCTGCAGCTGTGTATATAATTCAGCCCTTGTTTCTGTAACCTAATTTGAAAGAACACTTCCAAAAGAAGCAACGAAGTCTACAAAAGCACAGTTTGACTCAAGTAGATCCAACCAATTTACAAGTGGAAAATAACACTGAGGAATAAGTTTTGCATCACAAGTGTGGCTGCTTCAAGTCATCCTTCATGAAACTAAAGATGTAAGTGTAACCCAGAAAAGGGATGGTTCAAAATCTTTGCTTTACATCTGCATAGCTTTTTTTTTTCAATTTTATTTATTTATTTTGGCTGCGCTGGGTCCCCGCCGCTGCACACGGGCCCTCCCCAGTCGCGGCGAGCGGGGGCCACCCCTCACCGCAGTGCGCGAGCCTCTTCCCAGCAGTTGTGGCTCGCGGGCTCCAGAGTGCGGGCCTCAGTAGTTGTGGCGCATGGGCTCAGTTGCTCCGCGACACGCGGGATCCTCCCAGACCAGGACCCGAACCCGTGTTCCTGGCATCGGCAGGCGGACCCCCAACCACCACACCACCAGGGAAGCCCTACATCTGCATAGCTTTATCTTCTAAACCAGCTGCTCTCCCAGGAAAGATGAACTTAAAGTCTCACCCTTTGCTTTCACCACCAGATTGACTGCAGTTCTCTTTCTTTTAAAAAATGGATAATTTTTTAATTTTAATTCCAAAAGCACTGCCTTAATGCATTTTCTTTGGAAAAAGAAATCATAAATAAGTCTTAAGTGGCCTTCGATCAATACTCCAATCTCAGACCTGTACATTGTTACTGGTTTGTTTTTGTCCTTCTGTTTTTCTATCCAGGAAATTATTTTTCACCTTCTGCCTTTTCCAATAAAGCTTCCAGTAGAGGAGTATTTTCCTTCTTCCCCTCAAACTCCATCTATAGGGAAGCTCCTAAAATCTCAGAGATTGAAAGCTCCAAGAGGGCTACAGCAGCTTCTCTCTCCTTCTAGTTCTTCTTTCTCTCTGTTGAGTGTTTAAGAGCAAAAGCTCTAGAGCCAGAGTGCTGGGTGGGAATCTTACCTGCATCACCTATTAGCTGAGTGACCTTGGGAAGTTCATGTATTCACTATTCATTTAAATTTATTTATTTACTGAGTGCCTTTTACGTATCAGGGATACAGTGGTATACAAGACAATGTTCCTACCCTTGTGGAACTTACATTCTAGTGGGAGACACAGAATGTAAACATATGAATGAATATAGCATAACTTCAGGTGGCAAGAAATGCCACAAGGAAAAATGAAACAGGGTCAGGGGACAGAGGCTGCCTTTTACCTAGATGAGCAGAGAAAATCTCCCTGAGGATGTGATGACAGAGCAGAAAGCTGAGCATAGTTAGGGAGCAAATCATGCAAAGATGTGAAGGGAAGAGCAAGTGCAAAGGCCCTGAGGCAGAAACAAACGTGAAGTGTTGGAAGAACCGAAGAAGGCTAGTGAGCTGACACAGAGTGTAGGAGAGAGACTGGTGGCACGTGAAGCCTCCCACTTTTCACCATCACCTCCCGTCTTCCAATCCCAACTCCAAAAATTCCCCAACTCCATTCGATCCTGTAGTCTACTGTTTCACTACATTTTGCTTGCTCCCGTCCTCCCTCATGTCCTCACGTCCCTCTTTAACCAGCTTAGATATGAGATCCATTATTATAATCACTCCCCTAAGTAAACATTCAACTCCTTTTAGCTTCATACCATTTTCTCTTTCCTCAAACTTCCAACACTTCCTCCCCAACCCTTACTCTTCACTGATGAGCTTCCTATTTCACTGAGAAAATAGAAGCAAACAATAATGGAGGCCCACAAGCTCCCACCCCGATACCTGCCCACCCACCCGTGCTTGTGTCCATATCCCCACCTCCCCTCCTATCACGGGGGCTGAAGGCCTTCCAAAGGTACACAAACTCACCCCCTCTCCTGCTCTAGCAAGTTTCTTTCCTCCTCTTCCATCAGTCCCATCATCATAAGAAATCACTGTAATTTCTTCCACTTCAGTAAAGGCTTCTCTTGACCCAACTTGCACCTCTAGCCACCACCCATTTTCTGACATTCTTTACAGCACAACCACTTTCACTCACTGTCTTCACTTCCTCTCCCCCCATTTCCTCTGAACCCTCTGCAGCCCAGCTTGAGCCACCATTCTACTGAAACTGCCTCCGTTGCTAAATCTTTCACCGTAGTAAATCCAACGGTTAATTCTCGCTTCTCACTTACAGGCTCATCACCAACATTTGAACCCTTTTCCCCCACTGCCACCATCCTGGCCCATGCCACCCTTATCGCTCCCACCTCTGACTCTGAACAAGTCTCCCTGCAGCCACTGCTGCCCTGCTACCCAGTCACATCACTGCACTGCTCATATTCCTCCCGGGGCTGCCCAGCCACCCACTCAAAGTCCCATGCCTACAGTGGAGCAGGAGAGGGACCTACAAGTTCCTACATGGTCTGCGCTTTACCCGACCACGCCCAGGACCTCTCTGCCCTCCGCTTACCTGCTGCATTACTCTCTCTGCTCTCGCCACATCGGCCCCCTTGCCGTTACTCAAACATGCCAAGCACACCTCTTCCTTGGGGCCTTTGCACTTGCCATCCCCACTGCCTGGAATGTTCCCCCAGAATCCATTTGACTCACTCCTTCCTCTTCTTCCAGTGTCTGCTCCCTTGTCATCTTCTCAGGAGGCCTTCCTGGTCATCTGCTCAGCCACCCAGTGGCCCCTCACTGCCACTCACACTTCCTATTCTCCTTTCCCACTTCACTTTTGTCCATAGCACTCACCACCATCTGATAGCCTACATATTTCTTTTCTTCTTAATTGAAGTATAGTTGAGTTACAATATTGTGCTAGCTTCAGGTGTAAAGCCTCGTGATTTAGTATTTTTGTAGATTATGCTCCATTATAGCTTATTACAAGATAATGGGTATCATCCTACATACTTCTTTGATTATTGTCTCCTCCCACTAGAATGTAAGCTCTGGACAGGAACAGTATGCCCAGCATCTAGAACAGTGCCTGGGACATAGTAGGCTGTCAATAATTTTTTGTTAAATGAATGAAGACTGCACACAGCAACCAGGAACCAGCTCATGTAAGGCCTTGTAAGTCCCCCACTTTATTTTATATGTGAAGGACAGTCGTTGGAGAGTACGTGGTCTGACTTACAGTTTAAAAATACCACTCTGGCTGTAGTGTGCATGGAAGATTGTACCGGGGGTAAGAGTGGCCTCGGGGGCAGTCAGAGGTTAATGCAACATCTAATCAAGAAAGATAATGAGGACTTCAGCTAGGGTGAAGAAAGGTCAGATTTTTAGATATATTTTGGTGTTACAGCTGACAGAATTTGTTAATAATGAGGCGTCTGAGAAAAAAAAGAGGAACTGAGAATAACATCTAGGGCTTCCCTGGTGGCACAGTGCTTAGGAATCTGCCTACCAATGCAGGGGACACAGGTTCAAGCCCTGGTCCGGGAAGATCCCACATGCCGTGGAGAAGCTAAGCCCGTGCACCACAACTACTGAGCCTGCGCTCTAGAGCCTGCGAGCCACAACTACTGAGCCTGCATCCTAGACCCTGGGAGCCACAGCTACTGAAACCCATGTGCCTAGAGACCGTGCTCCAAAAGAGAAGCCACTGTGATGAGAAGCCTGCGCACCATGACGAAGAGTGGCCCCCGCTTGCTAGAGGAAGCCCATGAGCAGCAATGAAAACCCAATGCAGTCAAAAATAAATTTTAAAAAATAATAAACAGGGCTTCCCTGGTGGCACAGTGGTTGAGAGTCCGCCTGCCAATGCAGGGGACACGGGTTCGTGCCCCGGTCCGGGAAGATCCCACGTGCCACGGAGTGGCTGGGCCCGTGAGCCATGGCCGCTGAGCCTGCGCGTCCGGAGCCTGTGCTCCGCAACGGGAGGGGCCACAACAGTGAGAGGCCCGCGTACCGCAAAAAAAAAATAATAATAATAATAAACCAAAAAAAAAAGAATAACATCTAGGTTTTTGGCCTCAATACTTAATCTTTCTGAGCCTGTTTCCTCTTCTGTAAAATGAGGATAATTAGAACACCCCTCTCGGGATTGTTGTGAGAAAGAGGGTAGAGGACAACCGTTGCTCACACAGTGTCAGGCACATGCTAAACACTCAATAAATGTTAGCTCTTCTTATTGCCCTAAAGATAACTATTTCCTAGGATTACAAAAATATCCACACCACAGAGACTGAGGGAAAAAATTGTTTTGTAGAGTGTACCCTCCCCTCCTAAGGGACAGACATTTACTTTATTTAACAGAATACTTAACATTAGTCTTGGAACAGTTTACTTGCACACAGATACCTAAAAGAATTCCTCACATTTCAAAAGGATCATAAGGCTCCTTTAAGTAGTGCTTGTCCATTTAATAGTTAGCAGAAGGAGTAAATAAAAGCTGAAATTACAAACCTCTGCTGATTAAAAATCAATCAAAATGTAAGAAAAAGTATATCTGAAATAATAGTGATTTTTTAAAAAACAGGTATTTGCTGCATTTTAATACACCAGAAACTAAAATACCATGCTGTCTGGTTCAATACAGGACACCTGGCAACCCTCTTTGTCAGTGTAACTTAGCTTTCTGCAAAACCAACACCCAGCTCTTTTTGGCTGCATTGGCCTGTCCTCATTTCCCCCTGGAAAACTCTTTTAAACTTAGTACAGATAACATTTTGCCTCTGTTACAATTAGCAGCTTCTCTCAATGGGTCACCTGGCTTGGCGAGTGCTTGTATAGGTAACCCGGTATCTTCTTTCAAAGCCTCCCAATGGTGGCCTCCAGGTAGCATGTGAAGAGCTGCCTGTGGGGAATTTAGGGCCTGCTTCGGGCCCTTCAGGAACTTTCCTGATAGCATCTTCTTCTGCCTCACCAGATCTCCCTGATTATTGGTGATCTGAGCCCCCCACCCAACTGTAGACCAGCCATTCTTCTTCCCAGACAGCTTCTCTGCCCTGCCCCCTCACAGCAAGGACCTCTTTTATGGACTCTTTTCTCTTCCTGGAGACCTCCCGCCACTCCTTTCCTCAGGTGAGACCCTAGGGCATTTCTTCTGCTGTGCTTCTCCCCAGGTAGCGCCTCTAATTCTGATCCAAGAGCTGCCTCTTCTGCCCTCTTAGAGCTGCTTTGACCTATCCAGTGACAGCCCCTTAGAGCTGGGCCCGACTGCCCTGACCTGGTCCTCAGCTGGATCCTAGTGGCCTATCGCAGGGCAGGGACCCACCTTTTCCACGGCCGACCCTGGAGTCGAGATGTCCCATGTGGCCTGGACAGACTATCCTTGCTCATCTTTCTTGCCAGCCACTCCCTGCAACCCCAACAGACAAGCAGAATACAGCAATGGCTGGCTCGGATGGAGACACTCAGGAAAAGGGGAGGAAGCTGATTAAGAGCCAGCTTCAAAAATAAAGTCATGATTTCTCTGAAACAGTAGACTGCAAGGGGCAGGTACATTTAAAATGCTCCAAGCACACAATTCTTTGAAGATTTGGGCATTTGAATTTGGGGTGGTTGTTTTTAAGCTTTCCAAAATGAGAAAAAAAATGTCAGATACTTTTCTGCACCCTGGAAACCAGAGCCTCGCCTGGAATCATAATGTAAAGCTTCAGACTCAATCTGGTGGGCAGGTTCAGTAGCTACACATTCTTTCTCACACTTCTATCATTTATGACACAATCGATTTTCCCTAAAAAAGATATATTAAAAGCCAACTTCCAACCTTTTAAAAAGTACCCTTGCAGTGTTATCTACATTCATTATTAAAATGGTATTTTTCAAAATTATATAAATTCTATTTAAAAATTATTATAGTACTTTTTTATGTACCAAGTACCGTTCTAAGAGATTTACAAAGATTAACTTTTTTAATCCTTAAAATAACCTAATGAAACGGATACTGTTATTAACCTCATTTATAGACAAGGAAATTAAGTCACAGAGAGGTTAAGTAACTTGCCCAAGGTCACACAGCTAAGTGACAGAACCAAGAATTCAAACTGAGACAGTCTGGGTGGGTCACAGCCATATGCTGAGGTCACAAGGCTATGCTGCCTCTCTAAAGGGCCTGAAAAAATATAGATAGATAGAGAGATCTTTAATATATATTTATTATATATAAAATACATATTATATACATATATTTTGTGCATAAATGTTACATGTTTTATACATGTACATGTATGTACCTATGTAAATATGAGAGAGAGAGAGAAAGGAGGATTGTAAGTGCAATTTTTCCAAATGGCCACCTTTCCACATGTTTTCAACACATGCCTAAAACCCAGAAAAGTACTGTATAATTTTTCTGTAGCTACATCTTCTTGAGGAGCCCAGATAACTGGTTTCATAAACCTTGGCTTCTCATCTGAGAAATGAGGTGGCTAGATTAGAGGAACAGGTTGGTCAAGTGAGTGTAAGAGCCTCCAACTTCAAAATTATTGAAATTTCCTGGAAGACTGACCAGGTAGTTTTCCTCTTTACATCTGACTCTGTGAGATGTCCTGACTCAGTATTCTGTAAGCTAACTCTGGACTATTCCTGTGCCTTTTGGACTAAATATAATGCGGGTTTGTTCTGTACAACAGGTGATATTCTAATGCGTATGTGCAGGTTTAAGTTTAAATTTCTAGGGACTCAGGCCTTTGGGTTCACCAAACAGGTAAGGCTTAAATTAACAAGTGGGGCCGAAGAAACACGTTCTATCTAGTACTGATGCAATTGCGCCCCCTGCCGGCTATGTGCAGGTGAGCTGGCTTCCTAAGGGCGCCACTCCTGCTCCTGGGGCACAGAGCAAACTTTCTCCCTTCCCCTTCTCCTGCAGGGTTCCCACCAAGCCACACTTGCTTAGCACTCCCTGAGCTAGGCACAAGTGCATTTAGGGCTGGGGATCGAAGATAAATCAAAGCGTCGCAACCTTAAAGGATCTCACGGTCTATCGGGGCACGCCCAAAGCAGCGCATAGAATACAACTTGAGCGGTGCGTCTCTGGAACCAGCCTCCTGTCCCATACGTTTGCAACCACAAGTGGCACGGAAGAGCCTGAACCAAACAGCACAGTACAATGCCCTTTTGTTGGGAAAGAACTATGACTCACCCCAGCATTTTCTCTGTGCGCAGAAACTACGGCCTGCACGGGAGCGACAAGTCTAATCAGTGCTCCCCTGAAGCCCCAGGCTACCTGGGAGTAGTCCTGAAAGCCGGGCTTCAGAGTGAGGGGCTGCAAGGAAAGGTCACGATTTAACAGGGAAAGAACGGGGCCAGGAGGAGATGTAAGCATTTGCATATTAAATTAATAAGTAACAAGTGCATTAAAAAATATATAACCAAGACCTCTGATGCTTTTAGTAACAAGATGCTAACTTAACTTCCCAACTAGACTTTGTTGGATTTTTTTTTTTTTTTTTTTTTTTTTTGCGGTATGCGGGCCTCTCACTGTTGTGGCCTCTCCCGTTGCAGAGCACAGGCTCCGGACGCGCAGGCTCAGCGGCCATGGCTCACGGGCCCAGGCGCTCCGCGGCATGTGGGATCTTCCCGGACTGGGGCACGAACCCGTGTCCCCTGCATCGGCAGGCGGACTCTCAACCACTGCGCCACCAGGGAAGTCCTGGATTTTTTTAAAATAGAATTTTATCTGTTTGAGTTTTTCACGCTAGGCCAGGAGGCCTCCTCAATTTCTAAAACACAAAAATTCTTTCTGTTCCTCTTCTCAAACCTAATCAGACTCTGGACACACCCAGCAATTCAGTGTGTCTTTTAGTTAACTCTCTGTCTCCTTTCACTTTAGAGAAAGTTCTGCCGGTAACAAAACCTGCTCTACAAGCCAGGAGGAAAAAGGACTTAAAGGAAGAGGAAGAACACATTTTTCAAAATTCTTGTCAAAATATATGAGGGGGGAAAAATATAAGAAGCGTAGAAATATGCCACTCGACTCAGGAGTCACTCTGGACAAGTGTCTTGGAATCAAGTCCTAAAGGACAGCCATCATGGCAACAAAAGGTGGATGTAATTACAAATAAGGGCCTTGGAAGAATCTCTAAAACGGTTCCTGCAAAGAGTGCAGTTCGGAAAAATCTATGCAAAAGAAGGACAAAAGTGGAAGCTCATGAGAGCAGAGAAAAAGCAAAAGGTGAGAAGGGAGAGAGGAGGAGGTGGGAGGCGGAGAGGAAGGGGCAAGTGTGGGTGGCGGGCTGCACCAGGGTGAGCGCCTCACATTTGTAATACAATGTAAAAAATGTGTGGCTTTGTAAAAAAGCAGGCAAAGAAAGTAGAACTTCAGTGTTGTCACACACACACACACACACACACACACACACACACACAGAGTAAATACGTGAAAATGCAGACAGTGCAGAGAGCATAATGTAGAAGTGAAAGCCTCTTCCCCGCCCTCAGTGCATAGCCACTAATAGGGGTGGGAGAGGTGCTGGGGGTGAGGACAGGTGGGAGGCCGTGTGCCCCTGAGACAGTGGTGGCACGCTGACCTGCTGGAGGCCAGCCCTGGACACTGTGGTTTAAACCAAAGGTTTTCAGCTAATGGCTTCACAGGAAGCCCATACACAGGCTTCCCACCCCTAAAAATCCTCACCTAATTCTCAGCATATGTGAGACCTATTGCCAAAAACAAGAGCCACCTCCTTATTTGATTTAATTGGCAAAAAACAGAAACAAAACCTCTATTTTTATGCATGCCTGAAATGTTAAGAATGTACCTGTAGCAAATTTGAACAGAGCGCATTAAGCTTTGTGAAGTAAACTGAGTGAAAGTGTGTACAACAAATATACAAATGTCACTCTCTGGACCTGGGTCAGCTGGTGTGTGGTAATAAAAGCAGACCGGAAGATTCACCCAGTTTTGTTGTATTTTTACAGTATCTCTCTCCTCTGTCCTAATTCACAGGAGGTGGCAGTGGGAATGAGGATGAGGATGGAGAGGAGAAGGTGTTAGGCTAATGTTGTGTGCCAGGTGATAAATGAAAATGTTGAATTTCCACAGGTATGTTAGAATTTCACACATCCTGTAGAGAGGTTAAAATAGCATTGTCTCATGTAGCTTTAACATAAAATAGTTAATCCTGAAGAATGGGTAACATATAGTACTTTATCTATTATAGAAACAATGATAAATACTATTTATGTAAGAAATGATGAATGTTAGATATTTATAGTACACATAGATTCTCCTTCATGCAGTTATAAAAAGAGCTCTAGTTGTTATTTCAGTAATAATCCCTTATATAATAATTCTTTATGAATTATTAAAGTATGAGTTTGGCCTTTAAAATATCTACCACGTTTTAGCAAGGTTAGGACTAGAACAGTTCTCATTGCATTGCCCAGATTGTATCTCTGTATAGTTTGTTAGTTGGTTGATTTATACCCTACTTTGTTGCACAAGAGATTTAAGATTGCCGGGCTTCCCTGGTGGCGCAGTGGTTGAGAGTCCGCCTGCCGATGCAGGGGACATGGGTTCGTACCCCGGTCCGGGAAGATCCCACAGGCCGCGGAGCGCCTGGGCCCGTGAGCCATGGCCGCTGAACCTGCGCGTCCGGAGCCTGTGCTCCGCAACGGGAGAGGCCACAGCAGTGACAGCCCTGCGTACTGCAAAAAAAAAAAAAAAAAGATTGCCCAGTGCCTTTCACATCAGAGGTGCTAAGTCGTCTTCAACTGTATGCTATGAGGCTGTATATAAGTATATATAAAAATTGTGTGCCAGTTAGAGCAGTCCTAATGTTAGATGAATATATTTGAATAATACTAAATACTAAAACACATGGTAACTGAAATGGTTTCTCACACATACACAAACACACACTTTTTTCTTTTAACCCCATAACTTTTCTGAACAGTGACAGAAGAAAAATGCAGAAAATATAAAGCCAAGCTGGGGTAGGTCCTATGCAGTGAGCTCTTTGGGGTCCCTAGCAGAGACATAGATTTCAGTCTGTTCATAGTTATCCAAATTAACACAACAGAATAGAGATATGAAGGCTTGAGAAGATTCAGTCGTCTCAGCATCATCCTTTCAAAGAGCTGTCATCAGACGCCTTTTGATTCTAAAGGGAAAAGGATAAAAACACTGCTCTTCCTAGGGAGCTAATTCTATATAGCTGAAGTAGTCAAACCACATAGCTCTTTATATTTATTTACAGTGTTGTAATTGTATAACAGGATAGAGGTATCAAATGCATTCAATAGATAAAATGCACTTTATTTAAAATAAGGAAGGATTTCCTGGGGGAACCATAAAATCAAGAATGTTGTAATAATTTTGTGAATCATTCAGGCATAATTACCAACCAATAAAAATAAAATATTCCATATACTCTCAGTTTTCACTAGATATTGGTTTATAAGTCATTGTTCTATTGTGTGCTTTGGTTAAAACAAAGTCTTTAAAACCAATATCCTTTATTTGTCAACATGTACTAGGTGGAAATCTTTATAATCATGGAATTTTATGTGCAAAAAGCTGCCCAGACAGGTCCCAGCTCTGGGTGTGTAGTGTGCACCAGCCACTGGAGCATCCTTGTGGCCCAAGGGCCTGGATAGGATGGGCCTTTCCCAAGGGACCCTGAAATAACACAGCTAAAAGTAGAGAAACAGAAGCTAAGATCTCAGCTGATAAGATGGGCCTTGCATGAGGTCAGAGGGCAAGTAAAGTCAACAGTGGGAGAACAGTAGTGCTTAGAACCTGGAAGTTGAGAAAAAGATAAAGCAAGGCTTTATGAGAACTGAATCAACCAGAACAGTTCAAAACTAAGGCTCTGGATGACAAGGTGGGTCAAAATATTCCCCATCCCCCTTTTGTAGTCACTATATTACCAATTTAATTTACACTGAGGAATTTATGCCCACAAGCAACCAAAATGATGATGATGATGATGATGAAGGAATGACTGGTGTATTTTCTCCCTGAATTCTACACATATGATGTGACAGCTCTTAATCAAAAGTTACTTTTCTGGTTTGCCTGAGAAATCACTGTCACAAGGACCAGAAATACTCAAAGAAATACTCCATTCTCTCTTCAGACGTACATGGGAATTAGAAGGTAGCCTGGTGAACAAGGAATCAGCCCAAGTGAGTCCGAGGCATAAAGCTACAGTGGCATAAGGCTGTGATAGCCCATCTTACTGTTGGAGTATCTTATTCCCCTACAGCATCTACATTAGAGCTGGATTTGTCACTGGGACCAAAAAAGCTGGCTGACAGTCCTTTGGGATCCAGAGTTGTGAAAAAAGGAGAATCAAGGGTACTAAGAATTGTTTCTGCCGCCTAGGGAGTATAGAAGATTTTGCAGTTTCTTTTTTGTAAATTGGAAATATGACCTCCCCACCAGAGAACAAGTTAAATGACTCCACTAGAGCACCATCAGCCAAATCCAAATATAGGACTGTCAGGATCTGTGCAAGGCCTTGGATTGTACCCTGCTTACAAGCGGTCCTGTTTTGTGGATGCTGGCAGAAGACCCAAAATTCCTCAGTCACAGACAAAGGACTTTATTGCTCACAGCAAAAGTAGTATTCAGAGCTTTATGTTGATTTGTGTTGGTTCTCCATGTCCCACAAGCCCCACAAAGGTGACACAAAGGGTCCATGATGGATGTCTGGGAATGCAGTGGGTTGTACTAGAGGAAAGAATCATGGAGCTGGGGAGATTCTCTGTATAGTAAGTGAAAGCCAGCCTGCTCTTTGTCTGGGAGAGACATTACCCCTTCTTCAAGGTTGCTTGCTACAAATACAACTCTGAAAAATGGCCCCAGGAAAGAAAGGTCAGAGGTTTGCATTCATGGCATACCCAGCAGGAACATGCAGAGGCACCCAGGGCCCATGGCAGATTCCTCTCCACCCCTCAGCCCAGAATCTTGGCCGAACTTGAGTTTTTACTCAAAGTGTGCCACTCCACCAGCTACTCTGATTAATCTGACCAGAGAATCTGACCTTGGACAGTCACCGATCTCTCTGAAATCTATTTGTAAATGGGAACACTGGTACCTCCCCTTAGAGGATCATTGGGAGGACTGGGGAGAAGGCCTGTGGCGCACTCGGCACTGTGCTTAGCACACAGTAGGTCCTTCAAAATACTGAGTAAGATGGTGATGGTGATTCGCCCCTTCAGACTCCAGGCCATTTTCAACACATTTTTTTTTTTTTTCGGTACGCGGGCCTCTCACTGTTGTGGAGCACAGGCTCTGGACACGCAGGCTCAGCGGCCATGGCTCACGGGCCCAGCCACTCCGCGGCATGTGGGATCTTCGTGGACCGGGGCACGAACCCATGTCCCCTGCATCGGCAGGTGGACTCTCAACCACTGCACCACCAGGGAAGCCCATTTTCAACACATTTAATCTTGCATATGACTTGAATAGCTTGGTCCGACTTGTCTGGGAAAAGGGAGGTTTTCTTTCTGAATTTCAGAATTACATTAATTAGGCATCAGGAACCCCATTCCCAAACTCAATTGGAATAAGTTATTCTCTTCACTAAAACAGAATGATGAATAAAATGGAGCAAGATAACTCTACTTTTTTTGTTTTTTCAGGGAGTTTCTCCATTTTCTCATAATGAAAGACCATTAAAGTAATCAGAAGACAAATAAAAATGTAGATCAAATGATCCTTTGTTACCTATTTTTACTCAACTGTACTTGAGGAATCCATTGATTAAACTGCCAACAAACCAAAAAAAAAAAAAAAAAATCAAAATCATATGCTTCTCCTGATGCCCAAGTGGCCTTGGTTATGTCATATATGGTGATCAAGACTATAACTCCTTAGTGACACTGGTTTTGTAGCTTAACCAAAGTAATGGTAATACAAACCACGTTGAGCGACAAATCTCAAAGTGGAGTGCTCAGGTTATATTTTTGTATGTGGGAAAGTGTGGGCCACAATCTCTCTGTTGGGGATGGGATTGCTTTTTGGCCCAACTATTGCACTCTGTAATTATTGCAATGACACTGTAGACCAGAAGGTCAGTGTAAACCCCCTTGTGTGGATCATAATGGATTATAGCTTCACCTTGGACCTCATCCTGGCTATCTGAAATAAGACCTACTGATCCCCTATGGGACTTACTCATAGCTGGCTGAGTCTGTACCCTTGGCGGGGAAGAGTGTGACTGAGGTAAAGACTACAAGATGGCCCCATCCTGCTGCTTGGAGTCCTGTTGATAGTAGTTTTGATTAAATGTTGAATGAGACAAATGAAATGAATTTGCTCCCAGTCTCTGTGGTCAGATTAATCAGAGTAGCTGGTGGAGTGGCACACTTTGAGTAAAAACTCAAGTTCGGCCAAGACTGCATTATTCCGGGCTGAGGGGTGGAGAGGAATCTGCCATGGGCCCTGGGTGTCTCTGCATGTTCCTGCTGGGTATGCCATGAATGCAAACCTCTGACCTTTCTTTCCTGGGGCCATTTTTCAGAGTTGTATTTGTAGCAAGCAACCTTGAAGAAGAGGTAATGTCTCTCCCAGACAAAGAGCAGGCTGGCTTTCACTTACTATACAGAGAATCTCCCCAGCTCCATGATTCTTTCCTCTAGTACAACCCACTGCATTCCCAGACATCCATCATGGACCCTTTGTGTCACCTTTGTGGGGCTTGTGGGACATGGAGAACCAACACAAATCAACATAAAGCTCTGAATACTACTTTTGCTGTGAGCAATAAAGTCCTTTGTCTGTGACTGAGGAATTTTGGGTCTTCTGCCAGCATCCACAAAACAGGACCGCTTGTAAGCAGGGTACAATCCAAGGCCTTGCACAGATCCTGACAGTCCTATATTTGGATTTGGCTGATGGTGCTCTAGTGGAGTCATTTAACTTGTTCTCTATGCCTATAAATTGGAAGCCAAATCTAGACGTTTCATCAGATTTAAGCTCAGCTTTTAAGGCAGAAACACTTTGCATTGGTGATGTGTCCTTTTTCTTACACCACGTTAGGAGACATAACATCAGGTTTTCCAGTTTTAGCGATGCTCAGCCTATCCAGTGGATTCAGTTGCTTTCAGTACGGTATAATTCTCCATCAGCATTTCATCTAATAATTTTAGACAAATCATCAATCATCAATGAATATTGATGATCATTGCCCTGATCCTTTATTTCATTTGTGGTTTTTTGTTTGTTTGTTTGTTTTGCTTTTTTTGTGGTACGCGGGCCTCTTACTGTTGTGGCCTCTCCTGATGCGGAGCACAGGCTCCGGACGCGCAGGCTCAGCGGCCATGGCTCACGGGCCCAGACGCTCCGCGGCATGTGGGATCTTCCCTGACCAGGGTACGAACCCGTGTCCCCTGCATCAGCAGGCGGACTCTTAACCACTGCGCCACCAGGGAAGCCCCATTTGTGTTTTTTTTTAAGGATAACATTTAAATGGTATCATTCTTCTTCCATTTACCCTGTGATTCTTCGGTAAGGGAGAACTTTCTATCATTGACTATTTGGTTGCCCTAAAATCAGTCCATCCCTTTAAACCTCTTCTCTGGGCCCCTTGTTTCAGGGAACCTCACACTTTGGAGTTCCTTCTTCCAACTTTTCTAAGTCTCTCTCTGGTACCTGGAACCAGCCAGGGTTAGCAGGGCCAACCAGGTGAGGTGCCCCAAACCCAGAATGGGACATGGTTTGGTCATAAACTTGGGTTCATTAGTTTCAAGTTTTTGTTTTGTTTTGTTTAGGGATTACTTTTTTTCTTTTGTTTTAATTTTGTTTTTAAATATGTAAAATATTTACATGGTCCCCAAGTCAAAACTGTATACTAAGGCACATTCACAGAAGCCTCACTTTCTTCCATGTCATCCCCTCCACCCTGTTTCTTCCCTCCTGCTCTAAGTAATTATTTTTATTGTTTTTTTGTTTATCCTTTCATTATTTCCTTCAAAAAATGCAGTCATATACATTTATATATTCTTATTCTCATCTGCTATTTCTTACACCAAAGGCAGCATGCTTTATTATCCTTCAGCTTGATTTTTTTCTCTTAACAATATATCCTGGAGTTTACTTCATTTCAATATATAGGAATGTTTCTCACTCCTTTTTAGAGTTGCATAGCATTTCATTATGTGAACATATCATGGTTTACTCAATTAATTCCCTTATTGATGGACATGTGGGTTGTTTCTACTTTTTTACTCTTACAAATAATGCCACAACAGGGAATTTCCTGGCCGTCCAGTGGTTAGGACTCCAGCGCTTCCACTGCAGGGGGCATGGGTTCCCCTGGTTGGGGAACTAAGATCCCACATGCCACGCAGAGTGGCCAAAAAAAAAACCAAAAGTCACAACAAAGAGTTTTATATAAACATCATGTGCATTTTTGCTGGTGTGACTTTGGGCTAGATTCCCACAAGTGGGATTGCTGAGTTAAAGGGTAAATGCATATTTACGTTTGCTAGATTTGGCCAAATTCTCTTCCGTAGTGATTGTATCATTTTGCATTTATCAATACATCAGCAGTGTATGAGAGTAACTGCTTCTCCAACAGAGTGTATCATCGAAGTTTTGGGCTTTTGACAATCTAGTTGTTAAGAAATGGCATATTGATTTATTTTTCTTTTTTTGTAAGCTATTCTGAAAAATGTTTTAAGTATAAAATATCATTAATATGAAACATAGTATTTCCTCCAAGTAACTTTAATTTGCATTTCTCTTGTTAAAAGTAAGGTTAAGTATCTTTTCACATGTTTAAGACCATTGGCTTTTCTGTATCTGTGGACTGACTGTTCATGTCTGTTCCCTATTTTTCTAAGAATTGTTAGTCTCTTTCCTCTCAATTTTTAGGAGCTCTTTAAATATTAGAGTATTAACTCCTTGAAAATTCATTGCAAGATTGTGTTCAGTTTGTCAGCTGTCTAAATTGCTTTGCAGTACTTTGTCAGGACTCGAAGCCACTCACTAACCAACCAGAATGTCGATTTATTAATTTACAACATGTAATATTCCCTTCCAGTAACATAAATATCCCATTTCTGCTGTGCTAGGTACCTTCTTCCTGGTATCAGAATCCCTGAGAAACCAAATGATTGACAAGGAGGTTATTAAATGGCTGTATCAAAAGCTACTTCAACTGTATAGACCTCTATGCTCTGCCTTCCCTTTTCTTACTAAGGATGAATGATCTGTGCTCTTACTGAAGGTCAACTCCACCACTTATGCTTTAGATCCCACCCCTTCACTTACTCAAGGATATGGTTCCTGCAATTCTTTCTCTTGAATCAGGAATCTTCCCTTCACTATTGGATCCCTCCCCATCGGCATTCAAACAAACAGTAGTGTCTCCCTTCTTTAAAACAAAACTTCTAGACCCCACAATGTTTTGGGCTCACACATCTCTATCCAGCTACCAGGCCATTTCTCTGCTCTCTTTTACAGTAAAAAAAAAAAGCCCCCCAAAACTCAGAAGTTGTTTATTCCTGTTATGTCCACTTCCTCTCTTCCCATTTGCTACTGAACCCACTCTAGTCAGGCTTTTGTACCCTACAGTAACAGCTCTCATCAAGTCCACCAATGTCCTCCATGTTCTTAAATCTAGGCAGCCATTCTCAGCCCTCATTTTATCCATCTTCTCAGTGGCATTTGACACAATTGTTCACTCCCTCCTTCTTGAAACCCTTTCTTCATTTGGTTTTTGACACAAGAATCTCTCCTGCTTCTCATCCTATTTCACTGGCCTCTTCTCAGGCACCTTTGCTATTCTTTTTTTTTTTTTTTTCAGTTGTAGCTTTATTCACTGATCTACACACAGAACAACTTTAATTGGCCACACCGCGCGGCTTGTGGGATCTTAGTTCCCTGACCAGGGATTGAACCCATGCCCTCGGCAGTGAAAGCAGAGAGTTCTAACCACTGGACCACCAGGGAATTCCCACCTTTGCCGTCCTTCCTCAACTCAGTCCAGTTTGGTCTCTGTGGGATTTTATCAAGAACATCTCACCTGATATTCTCTGGTCATATATCGTCTTTTGATTTACTTCTCCTGGGAAGCTAATCTCCGTCATGTGAGTTTATTAAATTAAATCTAAGGGCAGAAATTTTGTTACTTAATTTCCAAGTCTAATAATCACCTCCATTTAATGTAACTAAGAAATTCCCCCACAACTAATCCATCTAAGATTTTAGTCGTAATGTATAGTCATGGCCTTAGTCTGACTAATCTAAGCTCTACTCTATATACCCTCAAATGCCGAAAGATAACACTGAAAGAACACCTGTTTAAGAAGCAAGTAGTCCTGATTTCTGGTTCTAGCACTTATTAGTTATGCCTCTGGTTAAGATATTTAATCTTTCTCAATCTCCATTTCCACATCTTGTAAATGTGGATCATAATTTCGACTGTGTCGTTGTGAAGGTTTAATAAGACAACAAATGAGAAAACCTTGGTGTCTTGGTGATTAGTATTAACACCCATCCAATTGCATTAGCCAGAATAGTTTCCATTTTTTCATTGTTGAAAAAATGAACTGCATATATATATACATATATATATACGGTAAATATATACATATATGAACATTCTTATTTGGCTCTTATTTCAAAATGTCTAATATTAAAAAAAGAGATGGTAACATTCAGTTAGCTATTTGAAGTTGTGTTTCATAACTTTGCTCACAGATAAAGTACCCGTTGTGCCAATATGCCTTTCTAGTGAAGCAATGAAACCATCAAGATTAAGTGTTCATTTTACAGAGAAATATTGATAAAGTTGGCAAAATATATAATATTTCTGATATTTAAAGGAAATGTTAGAAAACCATCATAATCTGATTGGAATTTTTTTCAATCTTTTAATTAAAAGGATAAAAGTCTTGTTCCTTACAGAATGGCACAATCACAAAATGGGAAGAGCCACATAATGTTGGAGAAGAATTTATATGAAAATAAATTATTGGTACGATAATTAAAGGAAATTCACATGAAATAATTTCTCCTATTCCATTAAGCAATGATACAGCTTTGAAATAAATCATTAAGATGTCAAAAATCACCTGTATGATGAATTATAGTTAATATGTAAGTATACAAACATAACCTGTGTGACTATGAGGTTTTACTGCCTATATATAAAAAATAAATGTTATTTTAAAACTTATTGACAATAGACATATAGGGTTTGTCAAATAGTGAACCCTTAAAAATTATTTCATAGAAAAAGTATACTCTTTCCCAATGTTATTGAGTGTACAACAAATGAAATACTAAGCTACTTTGATCAGCAATCAAAATTTAGGAGCTAACCTAAAATGTAACACCAGGGACTTCCCTGGTGGTGCAGTGGTTAAGAATCCACCTGCCCGTGCAGGGGACCAGGGGTTTGATCCCTGGTCCAGGAAGATTCCACATGCTGCAGAGCAACTAAACCCGTGCACCACAGCTACTGAGCCTGTGCTCTAGAGCCTGTGAACCACAACTACTGAGCCCGCACTGTTTATCAACAAAGCTTATTAGCCAAAATTCCTAGTGAGAGATTCCATAAATCAATGAATGTGGTGATCAATGCTGACTTTTAAAAATTAAGAGTAAACTCATAGGTAGGGAAAGATTTCTTGAACAGATGCAAAAGGCACTCACTATAAAGGAAAAAAATTGACAAATTGGATCTAATTATAATTAAGAGCTTCATCAAAGACACTACTAAAAGAGCAAAAAGGCAAGCCACAGACTGGGAGAAAATGTTACCAAACACAAGTTCACAAGTTGGTGTGCCCAACACACAGTGAGGCCAGACAAACCAAAACATTGGAGTTTGGAGCAGAGAAAGGTTTATTGCAGGGCCATGCAAGGAGAATGGGTGGCTCGTGCTCCAAAACCCCGAACTCCCCTGGTCTGGGGGGAAAAGCTTATACAGGCAAAATTGGGGGTGAGGGCTGCAGGGTGTGAGACTTTCTTCTGATTGGTTGGCGGTGAGGTAACAGGGCGGTGCTCCAATAATCTTGCAGCTCAGCCTGAAGTTATCATCCTCTACCTGGGTGGGGACCTTAGTTCCTGCAGAACTCAAGGGTATTGTTACACGTATATCCCTTGAGGAGGAACCATGATCCTGCACTATAGTTTTTTGATTGTTCCTCCTTTGTTTCTGCATCCCCTTACTTCCCTGATCAGCAACTGTTTGAATCTGCTCTTTGGTATTCACTAAGGTTGGTCTAGGAGACAGAAGCCTTTTTCCTG
The DNA here is from genome assembly GCF_951394435.1 of Stenella coeruleoalba. Lineage (NCBI taxonomy): Eukaryota > Metazoa > Chordata > Mammalia > Artiodactyla > Delphinidae > Stenella > Stenella coeruleoalba. Next base: position 17,525,969 of record NC_137164.1, read on the forward strand.
CAAATATAAAAACGGAGGACACAGAAAGACTTTTGTGCCCAGGAGGGCCCCACAGGGTCCTGGTTGTTTTCAAAGATGTTCACAAAATTTTATATCTGACAGAAGACTTTTATCCAGAATACATTAAAAAAAACCTCCTACAAATCAATATGAATAAACAACAGTTCAGTTTTTTTAAAAAGGCAAAGACTTGAACAGGCACTTCATGATAAGGATAGCCTGCTTTATCATCCACAGAAGGGAAGGAGATGAAGGTACACTTCTTCCAGGTTGAAAGTTTTTGGTAAATCACATTTTTACTCCCTGGCCCTTTATTTATAGAGCACTTGCTATTGGCTTCTTTTTCTTCCTTTTTAATATTAAAAAATTGTTCTGCTTTATCCTCTATTATTCTTACTTTTCTGTACCTCTATCAAATTCCTTTATCTTACCCCATCTTCTTTTTCTTTCCTAATGCTAGAGCTCTGTATTTTCCATCTCAACCTGGCTTAAGTGTCTTAACAATTGAAAGTACTAAATATCCTTTTCTTTGGGCCATCTAGAGACAACCGATGAAGGACACTGCTGGAAAATGTTCTACGCTGCTGCTGACAGCAAAGCTGCAACATGACTAATGTCAATCTGTTGTAAGTAAAAGTGTCTCAATGCTATTTGCCTTATTTTTGGTTGTTGAATATCGGTAATATACCTTATTATTCAGCAAACCCAGATTAAATGAGTGCAACTAATGCCAAGTAAATTTATTTCATTTCATTTCATTTCATTTCATTTCATTTCATTTCATTTTATTGGCTGTGCCACACGGGATGCAGGATCTTCCCTGACCAGAGATCAAACCCTACATTGGGAGCGAGGAGTCTTAACCACTGGACTGCCAGGGAAGTCCCTGCCTGGTAAATTGAAATATCAAATATCAACTTCTGAAGTAAGGGAGAGAAGGAAACAAAAAGAAAATTGGGTATTTATTCTTAAATATAGCACCCTAGGGAGGCAGTTTGCATAGCGGCTAAGAACACAGACTCTAGAGCCAGACTTGCCTGGGTTTGAGTCCAACTTCCCTTATTGCCTATGTGACTTTGGGCACATTTCTTATCTTTTCTTTGCCTCAGCTTCTGCATCTGTAAAGTGGAAGACAGCTTGACCTCATGGGGTTGCTACAAGGATTAAATTAGTTTATAAAAAGTACTTAGAACAGTGACTGGCAACAGTAAGCACCACATAAATGTCAGTTACTATTACTCAAAATTATAATAATGAATAGATCAAGGCTCTAGTAACATTGTTAGTTTTTAGGGGTCTGAGTTTTTGTAATGTTTCTGATTTTTAAAAGATCACAAATGTGGCTTGGATTACTCCAAGAAAAGAAGTTTGGCTTAATACACTGATAAATGAGTTTTTAAGAAGGAAACCATTTTGTATGACCCAGTACAGGGAGTAGAGTTGACTAACAGGAGATGTCTGGCTGGCATAAAAATCATTAAAGAAAATCCTGAGCACGATGTTAAAGTCAACTCGGAAGCACATGCTTTACATTATTGTCCTATCAGTTCTTGAGTTCCTGGCAAGTGTCGCTGAAGCAGATAGACTTTTTTTTCAAGTAGTCATTCTCTGTTATTGCTTTTGACATAGATAAACGACCTTCTAACTAACTATTAGGAAACTTTTTGTAGGGTTTATTTGTGATGGTTATTTAAAGTGATAGCTGTGAAAGACTGTCAAAATAGCTCTAACACTGTGCTGTTCAAAAAGAAAGGCTAATTTCTTTGAAAATAATAATGAAAGGATAATAGAATCTCAGATATAAGAAGGAATAAGGTCTGCGAGCTCATGGATGGCATTCATCTGCCAAGACAGGGAAGTCTGTCTCAGGAGTTAACCAGTTTTGCTTGCTTCATACTGCTGAGTACACTTGAGTTGCTATAATGGGGGCAAAGTTCACTGGGCAGTGCCCCAGCAAATTACTTTTCTAGACAGGAAAGACTAGGGCAATTTTGTCTCTACAGTAATGGCCAATTCACAGCCATCTAAGACTCTGGCTTTTTAATTTTTTTTATTTTTTTATTATTATTATTTTTTTTGCGGTATGCGGGCCTCTCACTGTTGTGGCCTCTCCCATTGCGGAGCATAGGCTCCGGACGTGCAGGCTCAGCGGCCATGGCTCACAGGCCCAGCTGCTCTGCGGCATGTGGGATCCTCCCGGACTGGGGCACGAACCTGTGTCCCCTGAATCGGCAGGCGGACTCTCAACCACTGCACCACCAGGGAAGCCCAAGACTTTGGCTTTTCATTGAAGATGTGACTAACTTGAATGGCCTGAACGTTTATTATATATTTAATACATGTACGAACTACTTTTAATAATATTTCTGAATATTTTACCTTATAACAACTGATTTTATTTTATTGTCTAAACACATGAGTTATGGAAGTTTATGGCCAGTTTAGAGATTAATGAAACATACAAAAATAAAGCACACATCTGCATTTTGAACTGAGAGCACATTTAAGAGGATTGTAGCATTAATTGCAAGAGTTAGAACTTCAGAGTTTGAGGCAGCATGATCTGGTGGAGCAAATACAGGCTTAGGAGTCAGACTGATGGGTTTTGAATCCTACCTTGTTTATTTCCTAGTCATCTGAGGCTACACAAATTATTTAATCCCTCCAAGCCTATTTCTTCATCTGTAAGTAGAGACAATATTCACTCTCAAACCTTTCAAGAATTCAATTAGATACAGATGTGAAAGAGTGCCTACCTCACACACAGGCAGAAAATTTTTGTTTCTGCAGCATTCTATTCAACTCCCCACTCCTTCCCAATGGAAAAAACTAGAACGTTAACACTTCTCAGAATATTGGTCAAGGTTTTCAGTAAAATAAAATTTCATGTGTAAAGTGATTACCAAGAAAGTACTTTATAGGCTGTGAGGGGTTCAGTAATCACCTTGGTTACCAATCCTATGATAACTAAATCTCAAAGTACAAAACTTGGAGGTTTTCATAAGTATTGTAATGAAAACACCATTTGTATAAACATCAGAGACCCAGGACCCAGAAAAAATTCTCCTATTCTGAGGAGAAAAATTCTCCATAAAGGATATTTGTACTCAGGTCACTAAAAAGTTGTGTAGAGGAACCCATTACATACTAAGGGGGCATTTCGCATCCAGTTTCACAAGACTTGAACCCTGGGGAAGACTTCAGGATGGAAACCTTATTTGGGAACAGAGGTTTGAGCCAGGTTAATTCTAGAGGTTGTCCCAGACCATCTCCAGACGCCAAATGATATCATAAGATGCAAAAATGGATCAGGGGCGGATGATCTAAGTAAGCACGGAGATGACAGGCGCTCGCCACGGGAGGATCCTACGTGGACGCAAGAAAGAACACGCGGTAGGAACTGAGTACTTCCCTTGGAGACCCCGCAGCCTTCCCACTGCCTCCGAGTTCCCATCACACTCATGAGAATCCGAATCCTCTGTCCACGAACAGGGTGAGCCTATTAGACGCCGGTCAAGAATCGCCCTCCCGCCCCGCCCCAGAGGGCCCCTCCCGAGGTGGCTTCCTGGGCTCCCGCGGCCGCGCGGCACCAAAGGTCACGGAACGCCCATCTCTGCACCTAAAATGCAGCAGGACCGACAATTTAGAGCGCCAGGTGCATATCCACGGTGCAGTCACTAACAGCCATTACTTCCGGGCCCTGTGCGTCTGTTTACGACTTGAGAAAACTCTTCAGAAACCCGCCACGGTAGTGGGGGCGTGATGGGGGTGTGTGGCGGAGGCTCTCCCAGGAGGCAAATTTCTCTCACTCCTGGGCGCGCGGGGGAAACCGTGGGGCTCTTCTAAATCAGCTCCCACTCCCCCAGCCAGATTTGCCTCTGTCAACTCATCCCTAAAGATAACGTCGACGTGCGGGACACAGTTTTAAGAATACAGCACCCGAAGACCCCTGAGCTTCTGTAGAGACCAGACAAGCTCGCGCGGCCGTCAATATCGGCACACAGACTGGGCGGCCCGAAAGGAAAAGTCTCCTGCGCGCAGGCGCACGCCATCCCCCGCCCGTCCGGCACGCGCTCCGCCTCGCCTCGCCACTAGCCCCGCCCCCCGGCTCGGCCCCGCCCCTCCAGCCGGTCCTCCGTATCTTCCGCCCTAGCTGGCTTCGCCTCAGCCTGCTCTGCGCCCTCCCGGCCTGCGGCGTCGCGGTACCGGCCTCCGCGCCCCACCCAGACGCCCTCCGGCCCTCGGGAGGGGGCGGGAGGCGGAGCAGAGGGGTGGGGGGTGGTGTCGCCGCGGTCTAGGCGCGGTAGGCGGTGGCGGCGGCGTCGGAGGTCCCTGAGATATGGCCGCCTCGGTGTTCTGCTGCCTGCGGTGCTGCAGAGATGGCGGGACGGGCCACATCCCTCTGAAGGAGATGCCGGCCGTGCAGCTGGACACGCAGCACATGGGTAAGGGCTCTCCCTTCCCCAGACCCAGTGGCCCACCCCGGGTCGGGCGCGGCTGGTCGGGGTCAGCCTGGAGTTACGAGGACCGCACGCTGCCGGGCCCCGCTGGGCTCCGCGCCCTGTCCCTCACCCTGTGACGCTGCCCTGGACCCGGTTTGGCCTCGCGGGTCTCCTCCAGACTCCGGCCGACCCCACCTCGGCCCGGCTCTGCGTTCAGAGCTGCGCAGCCCTGTCAGCTCCTGTCTTGGGAAGATGGGTGTGTGGACCTACCCGTTTCCACAGCAGTGTCCTCCCGGCTGCCGCCTCCTGGGACTCGTGTAAGACGTCACCTTCGAGGGGAGTGGGGAGGACTCTGTTCTCCTCCTACAATGCTCCACTGCCTAGCTCCAGTCCAGTCCCACACATTTTCGGAAAGCTTCAGCTGTCCTCGGCTCCTTCCTCTGCCCTGACAGCTTTCTCTTAGCCCATCATTTATCGGTTGTTTTATTGGAAATGATTTTCCTCTCATCTCCTAAAGTCAAAACAAGGCAAGTTGCAGAAGCCTGAAGCCACCGCTCAGGTCAGAACCTGTCATTTCAACGAAAACCTCCCACTGTCTGACCCCTGTTAGTCACGCTTAGAGGTGTTGTAATTTCTCCTGACCGGCCTCTTCCCAGCAGGTCAGGCTATTGCAGAAATAAAACAGCGCTTTGCTTCTTCGCATCTATGTTTTTTCCTTCCACTGTCAAATGAGCTTACAGCTTCTCTCCTAACGTTCTTCTCCTCCCCTCTGTAGCCTCTTTTACCACCTTATTATTTCTGTTCTTAGACTTGTCCCATGTAGTTCCATGCTTCTGGAATATGGTTCTAGAAGGAGAGATTTCCCACTATAATTACTTCAGAGTACTGTTTTTTTTGCGGATTATTCTCTTCAAAGTATACATCTGCACTTTCAGTTTTCCCCACATCTCTCTTTGGCTAAAGGACAGTGCATTGAAATAACAAAGGGAATTCTTAATATTTATAGCAAAACCCTCTCCTGCCCAGATTCTCTATAATTCTGGAAATACTCTGCTCATTATATGTCTGTAGCAGGTACTAAATCACAGATGTGATCATTGTTTACCACTTTGTATGTGGGTATTTTAATTCTTAGATATCCCAAGTATAATATAGACCCCTGATACATAAATATATATGTATGTATATCTCTTTATTTCTTATTCATCATCATTTATAGACAGATGTTCAAATTGTATAATTTCCCTCAGAAAATGTTTCCATTTCATTTATTCGTTCACCCAACTGATATTTATTGGCTGATGTTATACGGTAGGCATTGTTTTAGATGCTAGGAACACAGTAAAGGAAAACCACGCGTAGATCCTGGAGCATATGGTCAGCTTTAGCTCTTTCTATCTCTACTGCCAAACTCCTGAATTACTACAATCTGCTCTTTAAAGTATTCCTTTTCTCTAGTCTCTTCTTCCACGAAGAACCGGTCACTTGTACTCATTCCACTATGTTCTCCTTTTTCCAGAGCTGCCCAGCATCTTTCAGTAGAGTAATGTCATCCCCCATTACCATCTGCGTGGAAACTTTTCTTAACCTGTCTTCCAGTAAATTCAAATTCTTCAATCACAGAAGAAGCATGATTTTAGAAAGCAAATAATATAAGAGGAGAGGCTCATCAAGTTAGGAACAGGTTTCAAGCATCAGTTGATCTTAAGTTGAAATATGAGAAGCACACTGAGTGAGTATGCATGTATTTGGATATGTGAAAGGCTGTATTAGGTCACCTAAAGAATGTGATTGCCGTTTTTTGTTAAGAAAATAGTCTATACACGTCATATGCAAATGAATGTTGTCTCTTTCAAAGTTGTCACTTACTTTGGTGATGCTGCATCACTTAAAACGATTTGGAATTCCTCTTGGGATTTTCTGTGGAGCAGTTTTTATAAATATCCTCATTTTTGCCACAACCTCCATATTTAATTGTGAATTGACTTTTTAGAAATAAATGTCTTCCAAGGTAGCTACTTTGAAAGGGATGCCGTTCATTTGGAAATGTCTAATGTTTTTTAAAAAATACACTTTGGCTATGTTTATATGTGTTCTGGCTATACTCAAATTTGCCTTGGCTTTCTAAGCAATCTTGATAATTAATGAAACTGTACAAATCACATAGATCCAAGTGTAGGATATCTTTGTACTTAAAAAAGAGAAATGGAATAAGCTTAAGATAATTCTCCAGTGATTCACAAACACTCTAAAATGTTCTGTGAATATATCCATCTTTCTGTATAAAACATCTCAGTACCTAGCAGAATGCCTTGGAGATAAGAAATGAGATTGAAGTAAGAGAATAATAGCATATTCAGAGTTGGTTCTGTGGTTCCAACTCAGATATGTACGAGAACCAAAAAGTATTGCTGGGTATGAAAAAAAAAAAAAATTTATTTGCGTAGTTCTTTGAAATGTTTTTCACTTAGGATGCTTTCAGTTACAAGCTGTAAAACCTGCAACTCAAAACAGTTGAAACAATGAAGGAAATTTATTGGTTCATGTAAATTTAAAAAGTACAAAAGCAGCACTATCTTCAGGAAGACTCAGTGCTGCTAAGGACTGAGCTTCTTTTCGTCTCTTTCCTCTGTCTTCTGCTGCTTGTTCCTGAAGGCTGGCATCCATGATAACTTGCAGCCTCTCCCTGGGCTGTAGGCTTCCTCATTCAGATCCAGCAAGAATGAGAGAATCTTTATCCCTTCATTCTCTCTGCAAAAGTCCTGAGACTATCTCTGACGGTAGTGGCTTAGGTCATATAACCGTTTTTCACTCAGTCAGTGTGGCCAGGAAATGTGGAATGCACTGATTAACTTAACCTAGGTCAAAGCTGTACCCCTGAAACCAGAGATTGAGTCAGCTTCCTTGGAACTGTTTTGATCTCCAGAGCAAAGTCTGTTGGGAAAGGGAAAACAGATACTACATGTCCACTTCACAGTACTTAGCAGAGCATATTCATTCAATTCTGTATCAGTTATTTGTCGAGCGTCTGCTGGATGCCAAGCACTCCATGGTCTTTGCCATCAAGGAGGAGCTGGGCCCTGGATGTTCTCCAGTTGAAACTGCTGAGGTATATGGGGCAGCCAGATGTAAATTATGTATAAAGACACTTTCCCAGAATTTGCGGTTTAACATTTGTAATTAGAAAAAAAAAGGATGCTAATAAGTTTTTAATAATCATATAATAGGATCTTAGTTTTACCTTAAATAAGAGAGTGTCCTTCTTAAATCAACCAGTTTAGAATTGTGATAAAATCTGAAAATTTGGTATTTCTCTTATGTATTTGTCCCAAATAATTTTTTAAGTATGAATTCAACAGTGAGTTAATGAGAGACCTGCCTCCCTGTTAATACCTTTTGTTACTATGTTCTAGTTTTATTTAACCCCCTCTGGAGGAGTTCCCTACAGTTCTCACAGCCAGATCTGCTTGGCTTGTACACTTACTACCAGAAAAGTCATACTGGTTACAGATCTTGGGAATCACATGCCTCGATGTTACGGGATATTTCTTACGTATTAGAATTTTGTTAACTTTCTTCATGTTCTCTGATAAGCTTTCCTAAATCAATATTTGGAAGAGAATTGGTATTGGAGTCACATTATGAAGAGACTTTTTCTCACTCTCATCTATCAAATGTTACTTGAACTAAAATTTTCCATGAAAATACAATGCATTTAATGATGTTGAAATCTTGTTTACATATTTGCAATATGATTGACAGCAGCTATCTTACAAACATTTTTAAAATCCTAAAATTAGCATTTTTCCATGACAGCAATTTCTTTTTTTTTTTTTAAATTTATTTTTGGCTGCGTTGGGTCTTCATTGCTGGGCCCGGGCTTTCTTTAGTTGTGGCGAACGGGGGCTACTCTTCGTTGTGGTGCGCGGGCTTCTCATTGCAGTGGCTTCTCTTGTTGTGGAGCACGGGCTCTAGGCACGCAGGCTCAGTAGCTGTGCCTCGCGGATTCTAGAGCGCAGGCTCACTAGTTGTGGCTCATGGGCTTAGCCCCTCCGCGGCATGTGGGATCTTCCCGGACCAGGGCTCGAACCCGTGTCCCGTGTATTGGCAGGCGGGTTCTTAACCACTGTGCCACCAGGGAAGCCCCATTTTTTTTTTCCTCTTTTGGCTCAGTTGGGACTTCGTTGCTGTGTGCGGGCTTTCTCTAGTTGCAGTGAGTGGGGGCTGCTCTTCGTTGTGGTGTGCGGGTTTCTCATTGTGGTGGCTTCTCTTGTTGCGGAGCATGGATTCTTGGTGCGTGGGCTTCAGTAGTTGTGGCTTTTGGGCTCTAGAGTGCACGCTCTGTAGTTGTGGTGCACAGGCTTAGTTGCTCCACGGCATGTGGGATCTTCCCGGACCAGGGATCGAACCCGTGTCCCCTGCATTGCCAGGCAGATTCTCAACCACTGCGCCACCAGGGAAGCCCCGTGTCAGTTGTTTCAAGAACATAGATGTATGTTCCTTTCTGTGTTCCATTCATCTTCAGTTCTTACTTGACCAAAGCACTAGCATAGGACCTTGTACCTAGTAGACATTCAGTCAGTTTTTAGCAGATTGATTTGTTTAGATTGAACTGAAAATGGTACTAATTTGCCAGTTTCTTTCAAGTGTTTATGTTTTTATTTAAATCAAGATATTTATGAAATCATCAAATTGATTCATTGGCTAAAATTTAAGAAAGTCTGCTTCTGGGAGTTCCCTGGTGGCCTAGTGGTTAGGATTCTGGGCTTTCACTGCCGTGGTCCGGGGTTTGGGGAACTGAGATCCCGCAAGACACGTGGTGCAGCCAAAAAAAAAAAAGTCTACTTCTACCTTAAAAGTGTTTCAAATATTCAGTATAATTCAGAATTATTATTTGAAACTGCCTAATTAAACAAGATTTCTAGCCACAAATTAATATTAATGTTCTCCCAGGAAAAAAGTAAATTAAATATTTTAAATAATTTATCAGTATTTTTATATTTCAAAGTATATATAGTCTCCCTATTTTTTGGAGACCAAGAGTTAAAAGTGAAACAAATTAACCTTGATTGTTGGTTAAGAGAATGTAAAACTTTACACAGTGTCTATATTCTTTTGTTTAGGAACGGATGTTGTCATTGTAAAAAATGGAAGAAGAATATGTGGAACAGGAGGTTGTTTAGCCAGTGCACCTTTACATCAAAACAAAAGCTACTTCGAATTCAAAATCCAGTCCACAGGTTGGTATAATGGTACTTGACTATTAAAAGTCCTAATTATTCAAAATATGAGGAGTAATTTTCAATGAGGTAATTAAAAAAACACCAAACGCTTACTTAGAAGACCATTTTCTTCCACATCTTATTGTGTGATCCTGGTTTAATTAGTCAATTTCGTTATATTAGGTTCAGTTTTCTCATCTATAAAATGGATTACAGGAGCTGCCCTTCCTGCCTCACATGAGCTATATATATGAAAGTGTTTAAAAGACACGACATACTGGTTCAGTTTAAGGCACAAGCATTATTATTAATATGGTTAATTATTAGTGGCAGCTAGATGAACCATTTCATTTGGTCAAGCATATAAGGTGTAGACTCTTGCTGTTTTATCTTAGGATAAAATTAAACTTATGATCCTGAGGTTTTCTCTTAACTCTTGTTAAGATTCCCTGATTCAGTGTCTTCTGAAGCAATTGGCAGATTTAGAATTCTGATAGAAGTCTAAAGTCTCTTTAAAAATTTATGTATCTGTACACCTGAAACTAACACAATATTGTAAATCAACTATACGTCAATTAAAAATTAAAAAAAATTTTTTTTAATTCTGAAGTTTCTTTAGTTGTATAGCAATTCTACATGAGTATTATGATAGTTATTAATTAGTTAACTTGTGGCAGTGTTGAATATAGGGAAATTTTTTTAAGGCTTTATTATAAAGAAATGTCTAGTGAAACATGGCATGAGTAATATACGTACAGAATTGGAAATCTAGAGTGGAGTAAATTAATTCTGCTCTTACTCTTACTTGAATGACATAAAATATTCCTCTGGGGCTTGTTTTTTAAATTCATTTTAAATACTGATTTTTCTTAAGTGTGTGAAATAAATTTGAATCTGTCCTCCATTCCATTCTTTTGTAAGTTAACTCACTGGCTGCATAATGTCTCTGGTTACTGTAATCTTCTCAAGTATAACATACCTTTTCTCAAGAGAAGCAGATAGTTCCTTGAGCCTGAAATGTAATACAAATTTTTATGTGGATTTTCTATAAAGGGTGCTATCCTCAATAATATCTCTAGAATAAGTGCATTATTGGAGTTTGTAGCATTGTTCCCTCAATGAAAGCTTCAGGCAGTTGTGCCCAAGTGTATCACAGTGTGCACAGTTCTTTAGGAGTAAGGGGACTCTGTAACCCTGTCTAGAACTGTTGTCCCATGAAATTAGTATTATCACTTGCTGTCATTCTTGTCCCACCTTGGAGGATAAATTATATAATCAAATTATTTAGGAGGCCAAGACAGTGAAGTCCAGACATGCAGCTTTCTGATGGTCTCACTCAATCCAGGAAAACTGATTGATTGACAACATGGTCTTCAAACATTCTTTGACCTATAGAATTTCTCCTAACTGATTTTGATAAAAACTGAGAAGGAAACCCTTTGAGATGTAACCGGGAGTTGTAGGTATTCTGTTAGATTAAGAAGAGAGCTGCTTGCTTTAAAAGTCAATTTAGACCAAAAGGTTTTAAACTCATGAACTTAAGGTATTGGATAAGAAAATGATTTTACACTTTATCATTATTTTTCTCCTCTCCATGATACTGACCAGGTCATATATTATTTGTCACATATTATAGATGCAAAAAGTAAAGACAGTAAATTCCTGCTTCTCAGACGTGGTGCTTGAAATAGAACCCCAGGCCATTTATATTCATTGTGTAGCTTTTTAATAATATTTTTAGAGAATAATAATAATAATAATGACAATAGTTAGTATCTTTTAAAAATACTTCCTCTGTGCTTTACTTACCCATTTTTTTTTTAATACTTACACTGTTGCAAGTGCTTCACTTGGATGATCTTGCTGTATCTTCTGATAACTTTAAGAGGATAGTACTGTTAGTATCCATAGTTCACAGGTGAGGAAGCAGGGGGAGGTTAAGTAACTTGCCCAAGATGACATAGCAAAGTCAGAATTTAAACCTAGGTAGTACAACTCCAGGGCCCACTCGCTTATCTCCCAGGCTGTACTACATCTGCAGGAGAACATGGTATAGTTTGCAAACTACTTTTAAAAGAATTTTTTAAACATTAACAAAAAAATAGTTTAGTGATAATATGCCACTTTCTTTAAAAACAACTCCTTTCATATTTGTATACTGCAGATTTGGGGAGCATTTAAATTATTATATTTTTAGGAATCTGGGGTATTGGTGTTGCAACTCAGAAAGTTAACTTGAATCAGATCCCTCTTGGCCGAGATGTGCATAGTCTGGTGATGAGAAATGATGGAGCCCTATATCACAACAATGAGGAGAAAAATAGGCTGCCAGCAAACAGCCTTCCACAGGAGGGAGACGTGGTGGTGAGTTTTCTTGTGGAGTTGTTTTCCACTGTAAATTATTAAACTTGAACTGCTTTTAGTATTTCTACTTTTGCCTCTGAGTTTGTGGTTTGAATTCCAAAGCACCAGAATTGGATCTAATGAGGTAGTACATTTTCCAAAGAGAGCACTTGATGTCGATGCTGCTGCCTTACCTAACTGCCTTCTCCTTTCTAGAGCTGCCACTGGCCAGGAAAATAAGCGTGAACCCTTATTTCCATTTAAGGGAGAGTTGATGACAGGTTGGCTGCTGATCATTTCCTGCTTCTCTCACATAAAAGAAATCTTGGCCCACAATTTTAAAAGTTTGCTAACCCTTATATTAGAAAATATTAGGTATTTTTGCAGCTGGAGATCTCTTAGAGAAAAATTTGACATTTATTGCTTAATTTGTTATGAACTTCTGTTAAAGAAGTACAGCATTTTATCAGGAGCATTGGTCCTCGTTAAACATAACCTTACTAAACTTCCTTCACTTTCAGAACTCTTCAAAAAACTGACTCAATATTCTAAGGCTTGATTGTAGAAAACTTTTTTTGGAAAGCAGGGGATAGAAGGAGTTACATATTATTGACTTCTCTGATTTTATTCCCAACTAGATATATTTAAGTCTCTACCAAAGCCACCCTATTGAAAATGTAATCCAGAGATCCCTTTCTGCCTTTTTCCAGATACTTCCTCTCAAACAGTGTTGTCCAAGAACCTTATACACTGAGTTCAGGCCATTAGCTATTGACTGAGAACAGAGTTCTTGGGTCTCCTTATGCAGAGACTTCGGTTCCTGGCTCTCATACCAAGTTGAAAGGAATCTGTAAACAATTAGAGAGAGTTTCTAATAATAAGATAAAACAGACAAGGTAAATCCAGGTTATTGAATTAAAGAAGTATACAATATTTTGAAAAGAGTGAAGGAAGATGTGGAAATGATTTTTAATTATGGTCTGATCTTTTATGCAATTTAAAAAATGTGGGGCTTCCCTGGTGGCACAGTGGTTGAGAGTCCGCCTGCCGATGCAGGGGACACGGGTTCGTACCCCGGTCCGGGAAGATCCCACATGCCGCGGAGCAGCTGGGCCCGTGAGCCATGACTGCTGAGCCTGAGTGTCTGGAGCCTGTGCTCCGCATCGGGAGAGGCCACAACAGTGAGAGGCCCGCGTACCGCAAAAAAAAAAAAAAAAAAAAAAAGTGAAGAAGAGTCTTCAAATAGGTAAATTATTGAAAGTATGTTTTTCCTAAATTAACTAAAGGAAACTAAAGGCATAAACCATTTTTAAAATCTGCTTTTCCTTTCGAATAGTTGGTTCTGTGTTTGTAGGTCATTGCCAGATACCCATAATGTAGAACACCCTTATTCAAATGGTTATTTCGTGGAAGAGAATCTTGAAGTCAGGTTGGTGCCGTCAACCTGTTTATACTAAAAAATGAAATTCAAACATAAGATAGGTTAATCAGTAACAAATGTTTTTCTTTGTTGATATACTGAACTTCTACTGTATGTTACTCTTGCCTTCCTGTCTCATTCCCTGAGGTGACTGATACTTCAAATTGACAGATTTAAGAATGTCATTTTTAGTCTGTCAGCATTATTAAATTAGACTTTGAGGGACTTCCCTGATGGCGCAGTGGTTAAGAATCCGCCTGCCAATGCAGGGGACACGGGTTCGATCCCTGGTCCCGGAAGATCCGGCATGCTGCAGAGCAACCGAGCCCGTGCACCACAACTACTGAGCCTGCTCTCTAGAGCCCGTGAGCCACAACTGCTGAGCTCACGTGCTGCAGCTACTGAAGCCTGTGCGCCTAGAGCCCATGCTCCACAACAAGAGAAGCCACTGCAGTGAGAAGCCCACACACTGCAACGAAGGGTAGCCCCCGCTCGCCACAACTAGAGAAAGCCCACACAGAACAATGAAGACCCAATGCAGCCAAAAATTAAAATAAATAAATAAATTAGACTTTGAGTTTTTATGCCCATTCTGATAAAAGGAGGACTCAAAAAGATGAAATATAAGCAGAATCCTGAAAAGTAAAACATTATCCTACTCTATTAACTTTATCTTCCTAGTTTAAACATTTGAGAACAAATTTCACTAAATTACTGACAATAGCATAGGAAAAGAGGAATGAATTATAAGACAGGAAAAACATTCTCATGTGTAGAATTTCAGTCATATACCATTCTCTCAGGAGAATCAAGAAAAACAAGCTTTCAACATCTAACCAAATGATTGTATTTATACAGTAATAATAGTACCAACAGGGCCTACTACAGCACCAGGGAGGCATTCCTGAAACAGCTTATGCTTATTTTTTCCTTTTATATATAGTTTAGAAAAGTGCAGATTACATTTTAAAATTGCTGTTTTCAGTTTAATTTCAGAGAAGTTTCATAAACATTCTGTGTAACAATAATAATAATAGCAAACACTTCTCTAGCATCTATTATGGGCCAGAATGGCTTTAAGTGCCTGGCAGGGATTAAATTGTTTAATCCTCTTAATGACCCTGTGAAATAGGTGGTATTATTACCATTTTACAGATTAGAAGTTAAGTGATAACTTCTTATTTGGAGTGATCTCAGGCAGTCTAATTTCAGAGTCGCTTCACCAAACCTGCAAATAATTATTGATAAATCCTTAGAACACATCACATTTCTCGGTATCATTATGAGAGAATCAAACCTAGTTTCTAGAGCATATAAAAGGACAGATTAAGGGAATTCCCTGGCAGTCCAGTGGTTAGGACTCAGCACTTCCACTGCAGGGGCCATGGGTTTGATCCCTGGTCGGGGAACTAAAATCCCTCATGCACGTGGCACAGCCAAAAAAAAAAAAAAAAAGGACAGATTAAGTTAGAAAATACTTGAACTTAAACTCTGCTGCTGGAGGGCAGGGGTTCTCACATCCTTCCTCGCTTCTCTCTCGGGTGCTGGGTATTGGTGCTGGAGGGAGGGGTTGAAAATTTGCTTGCTTGCAGTAGGTGATGCTGCCAGCAGGTGGGGAAGGGTGCCCAGACTACAGCCTGCTGATCTGAACTGCTAGATTCCCAGTAATCCTGTAAAGGGAGTAACACACTGCTTTTTATGGAATCATGTTATTTATTTATTTTTGTAATCATGTTTTCTAAATGAAAACAGACGACTTCATTAAAAAAGCTAATCCTAGCCATCACTTAGCTTTATTATTTAAGTACGTAAACTGAAGTGAAACAAAAGCAGCATTTATCTTTCTGTTTAGTCTAACCCTGGCCTTGCTAAGATTTGAGAATCTTTTATAGCACTTAACACATTGACTCATCTGGGCCTTTGCTATCTTAACTGGAAAGTGAGGGAGTTAAGACTACATCATCTGTAAGATGTTTTTCTACCTTTAAAAGCTTGTAGGTTCATATAATTTATCCACAGTCAGAAATCCTTGAAGTGGTTGCTTCTTGGTCTGTGATGGTTTTTGAAAGGTCTCCACTGTCTATTCTTAATTCTTCAAAGTAAAGCTCTCTTTTTGTCATCAATTAGTAAATATTGTACAAAGTCTTAAAGAGAGTTTTAAAAGTATAAAAGTTCTTAAAAGTTTTGAAGTTTTGAATTGCGTGGCAATTAAGAATAAGTTTTCCGAAGCCATACTGCATGAGGTTAAATCCCAGCTCTGCCACTTCCTAACTGTGCAAACTCAGGTAAATTATTTGACCTCTCTGTGCTTTAGCTACCTCATCTGTAAAATGGGGATAATAAAAATACCTATCTTACGAGGATTAAATGAGTAAATATGAAGTGCCTAGAATAGTGTTTGGCACATAATACAGATTATTTGTTTTCCAGCATTAATAATAATAATTGTTATTAATTGTGATTTGTGTACCATTAATAATGTACAAAGTAATATATTTTTATTCTATTGTCTTTTTAAAGTCTTTTGAGCTGTTGTTTTTCTATTTTTCAACTTGACACTAATTACCAATTATATGCAGTTGTAAATACCCACTTTACCTTGGTAATACACTTGACATATTTGAAGCCAAGGTAAAGAGATACAGAAATATATCATTTCTTTTTGGAAATAAGTTGTATAAAGACAATTCATCACAATTGAAAGCAGTGACAGATAATAATCCCTAATGGTGAAAACTTCACTGTTTTCCCCCCTTGAGATCAAATTCTGTATATAAAGAGCAGTGTTTTCTATATGAGTTTAAAAGGTCTCTTTGTTTACAGTATATAGTACTTATATCATCTTAATATTCAAAATATAAAATCCAGATTATCTGAATATAATACTAAGATTTAGTTTTACCTTTAATGTGGAGTCTCGGGATTTTACCTTTTTCCCTCCACATAATCACCACTAATTTTTTTTAGCTCAGTTCAAGTGAATTCTACCTAATTGTAAACCTTAATACAAGCTGTTGTGACCTTTTGCTTAGTTTTTTGTGTTTCCATGCTCCCCAATCAGTGCTTTCTGGCTATTCAGGTTTTTATGGAACATGTATATTTTTACCCATTTTAATATTTACTTTGCTTCCTAGGGTATTACATATGACCATGTAGAATTAAATGTATATTTGAATGGAAAAAACATGCATTGTCCAGCATCAGGTATACGAGGGACAGTGTATCCAGTTGTTTATGGTAAGCTAAAATATTGCTAAACATTATTAGATATATGTTAACTTTTGCTTAGCATTTTCATTAACTTTATAACTGTCATTTGGAAGGCTGGACAAGTTAATAAGGACCTCTGTAGTGTACTCAGTAGGTTATCACAATCCCACTTGACAGGACCAAGGAAAGTTTTTATTCCCCATATGTTTAAAAAGTAAACTTGCTAAATACAATGATTATACTTAAATATGCAATAACCATATTCCCTTTTATATCATATAGTCTTATATTCTAGAAAGTTCCAAAAAGCTTTATGGAATTTACAAAAAGATATTTCTGCCATTTGTTAGAGAGGGTTAGATGGCCAGGAAATGTAATTGTAAAGAATATTTTGGAAATAGGGATGGGAATTTCATGTAGATTGAGCACTGGTTACCTTTATAAAATTACCTAAATGTTAAAACTCTTCTGAGGGAAATATTGACTTAGAATGGTTTCATATTGATTGTTTTGCTTTTGATAGCCATGTATGTGTAAGTACTATAGTTTCTGTACAAGTGTATCCCTCCAAGAATTGGGTTACTTAGAGATGACTCTGTACCAGTTAGTTACTTTAATTTTATTACAGAAAATTTCAAACATGTATAGAAGAGAATAGAATAATTAACTTTCATGTACCCATCACTCAACTTCAAACAATTATCAACTAGTAGCCAGTCACGTTTCATCCCCTCCCTGCAGTCCTCCTGTTCTTCATCTCCCCCTCCTTGTAGTATTTTGAGGCAAATGCCAGACATTATACCATTTTATTCTTAACTATTTTATTTGTATCTCTAAAAAATAAGGTGTCTCTCTTTATAAAAAATATACATAAGCACTGTGCCTTTATCACTCTATTCTTCATTTTTTATGTTATCAACTTTAAATCAACAGGTATATGATTTTTCTGCCTGTGGTTTTAGTTGCTTTAAAAACATTTTCTCATTTAATTACTTTAATCAATTAATCTAAGGATTTGAGCCATAATAAAAACAAATTGTTAACTTTTTTGTAGTAACTTACTGGAAAAATAGCAGTGTTTATTCGGAATGGCAGAAAAATATACAGTAACAAATAAAAATATTTAATAATTTGATAATAACAGTCATAGCCTGTGCTTTATTTTAAGGTTTTCATTTATCTTCTTTTTTCCTAAATTATTACTTTTCAGTGATTTTTGCCTTCTATATCTTTGCATGTCTTTGCATGTAAAGGTGTATTTTTAAGCTTGATATAGGTTAGTGTATTTGCAATATTGGGTAAGCCTAAAAGAAATGTATTTACTTAAATACATGGGAATGTAGCTTAATATTCAAAATAGTTTAGTCTGAGAAATGAAATAAATATCAGTAGAATGACTGAGTTATAAATGAATATAGCAAATGAGATTTTTATTCTAAACTGTTTCTTTGATTTGGCATTATTTTTAATGTAATAAAGTTAAAGGTAATAAATTATATATAGTAATGTATTTTATAAATTGAAATTGATAAATCAGTCCAATTAAATCAAATATTTTAGCCAGATACTATCAAAGATAAAAATAAAATTCAAATTCCCTTACCCTTTGTCTTCTATCCTATCCCTAATCCTAGATCCATCCAGTCATTCATTTTGTCAGTTCTTGCGTTCAACCTATGGAGAGACAACACTGCATAACACTAAAGAAAAGTGTTGTTACATCTCTGCACATTCCAGACTTTCATTGTAGTTCTTGAATTCCCTATTCATTCTCCATAGATTGACCTCCCCTTCCAGTTTATAGAGAAACAGACCATCAGTGGTAAACTCCAGCTTTCCTCCCCATCCTCCTGAAGCTTTTCTGGATCTACTCCAGTCTTGCCTTCTTCCCATCCCATCTTAGAGGAAGTGGTGCCCTTCATGTTCAGAAAACTCAGTCTCTGGTCTAGATTTCAAACTCCCCGACTCTGGGACTTTACTGTCATTATTTCATCTCTGTCTCATGTCATCAACCTCTCTCTTCAATGTCTGTTGAACATTCTGAATCATTGTCATTCCAAAATACCCTCCCTTAAACTCGTACCCTCACCAGTCCTCTGTTTACCCTTCTCTATATGGCTGCATTTCTTATAGAATAGCTTCCATCACTGTTTATATTGTATCGTTCACCTGTTCTTCAACTGGTGTTGGTGCCTTTACCACCACTTCACTGAAGCCACCCTTGTTAAAATCACTAGTGATTCATGAATGTCAAATCCAGTACTTAACTTTTTTTCTGCATTTATTATTAAGTATAAAATACTAATGTGTATTAAACATATATGTGCAGTTTAACAAGTAGCTATAAAGTGAACACCCATATCATCACTATAGTCAAGATAATGAACATATTCATCACCCCTAAGTTTCCTCCTGCCCCCTTTTAATGCTTTCTACTCACCTCTCCCCACCCACCCCATGCAGCCACTATCTGCTTTCTGTCACTACAGATTATCTTGCATTTTTAGAGTATTATATAAATAGAATCATACAATTTGTATTCTTTTTTTGTCTGGCTTCTTTTACTCAGCATAATTATTTTAAGATTTATCCATGTTGTAGCATGTATCAACAATTCATTGATTTTTATTACCAAGTAGTATTGTTCATTGTGTGGATATATCACAGTTGTTTTTTCCCTTCACCTGTTAATGGATATTTAGTTTCCAGTTTTTGGCCATTACAAATAAAGGTGCTGTGAACATTCATGTACAAGGCTTTATGTGGATATATGCATTCATTTCTCTTGAGTAAATGCTGGTAAAAATATGTAGAAGCTAAATAAGGCCTGTAGTGTTAGTTTTCTGGTTTGGATATTGTACTGTAGTTGTGTAAGATGTTACCACTAGGGGAAGCTGAGTGAAGGGTACACAGGACTTTCTGTATTATTTTTGCTACTCTTTGTGAATCTATAATTTTTTTAATAAAATATTTTTTAAGAAGTAATTTATCTTAATGTGTAAAATTGAGAAGATACGGGTAGGTAAGGAAGGAAAAACTCACATTACCGATATTTACATCATCTAGAAATAATTATTAGTAATATTTTGATGTATTTCCTTTCAGTGTTCTTGATAGATTTTATTCTTCATTGTGGTTATTTTTACCCAATAGGATCATGTTTTGTAACCTGGATAGCAGATGCTATCTTCCTGCCTATTAATGTTATGGCATTATGAAAACAGTTTATAATTTATGTATTCATTCAAATTAAGGTGTTTGCTTCTAATTTATTTTCTTTTTTTTCTATCTCTAGTTGATGACAGTGCAATTTTGGATTGCCAGTTCAGTGAATTTTATCATACTCCTCCACCTGGTTTTGAAAAGATATTATTTGAACAGCAGATCTTCTGAATGTATTTGTTTTTGAAACTTGTATTTCTGCACTGTTAAAAGTGTTTACCATTTAATAAAGCTTTACCTGACCTACAGATGACAATATATCCTTAAAAATATGCTTGTTAATGGTGTCTAAGGAACCAAAGTATACAATATACCATCCTGAAGTTGTGATTTAAAATACTTAGGTTTTGTGATAATGAAATCAGCATTTGGGGCAGTTTATTTAATTCTTATTTAAATAAATATGACTGTGGGTTTGATTAACAGTATTAAATGGAAATACGTATATAGATATTTAAAAGGGAATCTTAACATAAAATATTTGTTTTGATAGAGATACAGAGTTGGGGTGGAGGTTTTTGTCATTCTGAAGTGTAGACCTCATTAACTATTTTAAGTCTGCAGTCCAATAATTTTGTGTCTCAGTGTCTTTTTTATATAGAGTATAACAAAGTGACAAGTTTATGTTATTGGCAACTTCATTTTTGGCGATTTATTTACTATAAAATGTACCACTTTTCTTAAAATTTAAATTGCTTATTTTGTTTGTATGTCATTGCTTTTGATTTTCTTTGTGAAAGGAGATAAGTGTTGTAGTAGCTGTCAGAGTATTTTGTTGAAGACCGTCATGCTGTGTTACTTCAATACCTGAGTAAGTATTGGTTGATTGGTGATGTAGCCTACACAGCAGACATTTAGAATAGTATCATGCTTTCAACTTAAGTGGAAATGAGATTATTCTTTTAAGGACTTTTATTTAAGTGTGCATTTTTCTGTAAGGAATAATAAAATATTAGTAATTAAGGACTATTCAGTAGTATATTAAATACATGTTCTTCCTGTTTTGTTAATTATACAGTAATTCACTTCACCCTTGATTATTTCAGAAGTTTGGAGATAAGTGAATTCTCTCCACGACCCTGAGCCTTTGCCTAGTTTTCAGGAAGAATCCCTGACCTTTAGATAACACCCTACTAAGCTGAACAAATCACTTTCTATATCTGGTACAGTCTCCTTTCCAGATGGGCATGCAAAGGATGCATGCGTTTCACTCCTTTACCAACGTGGAGCAGTATGTTGTACTAGAAAAACAGGGCTTTAGAATTGAAGGAGATCTAAATTGTAGTTTTGCCACCTGATCCCATTATCTCTTCAGGCAAGTTCCTCAGTCTTTCTGAGCTCAGGTTCCCCATTTATAAAAGGAATAATCATACCCTTGATGAGATTCTGTAACTAGTTAAATAATATTACATACGTAAAACACTTTTGTCATCGTAGGCAATTAACGAACGTAGCTTCTTTGTTTTCTCTGCTCAGTGGTTTTCATAGTGTGGCCTTCAGACCTCACTTGAGAACTTGTTAGAAATGGACACTCAGGCCCCACCCCCGACCCACTGAATCAGAAACTGCTGGGGGTAGCACCCAGGAATCTGTGTTTGAACAAGCCCTTCAGGTGATTCTGATCCATGCGAAAGATTGAGAACCACTGCTCAGGAGAGAATTCTTTGAGAATGATTGCCTACTCTAAATTTTCTAAGGATTTAAGACTTATTTTTGCCCCATAGACAAAAGAATCCTGCACAATATTTATTTATTGTTCCATTTGATAGACACAAACGTGACAATGTTTTGAAAACATAGATATACTTGAGTAACATCCCAAATTTACCTCTGTAGATATATAGAATTGAACTAACTTTATATTGTTTATGCATTTTTACCTGACTTTCTGGCCTAGTAGTTTTAATTCATAAAGAATATGCTTATTTTGGAAAGAGAATTAATATGACTACTGTTTGCTCTCTTTATAATGTTATCTACCTCCTATTTATTTTTTTAAAAGCCAAACTTTTTTTTAATCATCATATTCTTTTCTCAAGACTATGTTTGATACCTCTAATCATACAGAATAGGTACAATACTAAAAATGGTACATGAGTTATGTCCATGGCAACAGTTTGATGAAGTCTAGATGTGTTTTTAATTTCTAGGTATCTAATTTCTCTTAGGAAAATTACCTATAACCTCAGTCTAATCTTGAGGAAAATCATCAGACAAATTCCAGTAGGGGGGCGTCCTACAAAATACTTGAGCAGTACTCCGAACTGTCAAGGTCATCAAAAACAAGGAAAGTCAGAGATACTGTCACATCCCGGGGAGCCTAAGGGAACACGACAAGTCAATGTAATGTGCGAACCAGGAACAGAAAAAGGACATTAGGTAAAAACTAAGGAAATCTGAATAAACCATGGACTTTAGTTAATAATAATGTATCAATATGTTTACTAATTATAGCAGATGAA
Organism: Stenella coeruleoalba; assembly: GCF_951394435.1. Taxonomy (NCBI): domain Eukaryota; kingdom Metazoa; phylum Chordata; class Mammalia; order Artiodactyla; family Delphinidae; genus Stenella; species Stenella coeruleoalba. The sequence continues at coordinate 17,548,290 of NC_137164.1, forward strand.
CCATAATAATGTAAGATGTTAATAACAGGAGAAACTGGGAGAGGGGATATATAGGAACTCTGTACTATTGTCTCAATTTTTCTGTAAATCTAAACCATTCTAAAAAAATAAAGTATTTAAGAAACTATGTTGAGCTAGGAAAAATTTAAAAATAAAGCCTTTCTTGAAGCCAGTAGACCATTAGTATGATATACCTATAGCCTAAGTATTCAATGATAGCTAATAAATATAGACATGGATGGGACATAAAACATTCTTGTATTTTAACACACAATTTGTTCCTGGCTGAAGAGACTGTCTACTGTCTTGATTCTGTTTATTGCAAAAATCCATTTGTTCACACTGGTGTAGTTTTTTTTTTTTTTTTTTTTGCGATACGCAGGCCTCTCACTGTTGTGGCCTCTCCTGTTGCGGAGCATAGGCTCCAGACGCGCAGGCTCAGTGGCCATGGCTCACGGGCCCAGCCGCTCGGCGACATGTGGGATCTTCCCGGACCGGGGCACGAACCCGTGTCCCCTGCATTGGCAGGCGGACTCTCAACCACTGCACCACCAGGGAAGCCCACTGGTGTAGCTTTTTATACTCACATTGAAAATTAATCAGTGATTTATTATCCATATTATTATTTCAGTGATTTAAACATTGCAAGGGACTTGCAATGTTAGATATGTGAAACAATGAAAATCTCATAAATAATAAGTTTACATTATTAAAAACCAGAAAAAGAGAATTTGGCTTTTAACTGCTTTTGGCTCATCAGTTAAGATTATTTGAATATATTTTCAACTTAGATTACAAAGTATTATAATTTAAGAATGGTACAAAATATAATTTAAGGCTTTTAAAAATCATTAACAAAAACAGACACATGTATGACAGTGTTGCTCACATCTCTTTTTTTTACTGTATGTTTACTTTTTCTTTTTTAACCAAACAGTTGTTTTTTTTTTTTTTTAATACTTTTTTGGTTGCACCACACGCCATGTCGGATGTTAGTTCTCCGACCAGGGATGGAACCCATGCCCCTTGCATTGGAAGCGAGGAATCTTAACCACTGGACTGCCAGGGAAGTCGCTGTATGTTTACTTCTTAATGTAAGTCTAGATATGGACCAGCAAAAGCATAGCTGGAAATGGAAGTGAAATCTTAGAGTAATCTTGATAAATTACATTAAATCAATAATTTCCTTTACATAACGTAAAAACACTAGATATTGTGAGTGGAAAATTTATAATCAAAACTGTGGAGTTTCCCTGTACATAGTACTCATAAATGGAATATAATCAACTACCACTTACATTAATTTGCATTGTTTATGCAACCTGGCAGGGAAATACTTTTGGGAGCTAACTGGACTGCACGTGAATGAGTGGAAACAATAGTATCAATTAAACTCGTGCAATAGGATATGAGACTCCCTTTCAACTTGCTCTTTTAAAAAAACTGAGACCAAATTATTGAAATAATGAGTATAAACACAACGTTAGATATAATTAGCAATATAAATGAATCACACACCACCCAAGACTTCTATAGAAATTTAAAGGAAAAATTGTCCCAGTATTAACTGAAATGTGTAATCTGTAATTCCGTAGGAATCATTACAATGTAGTCATTCAAAAATTGAATCACTTATGTGCTGTGTTTCATAAATACTTAAACACAATAGTCCCTGGCCTCAAGGAACTCTGTTAATGGTAATTCATTCATAAGTATGGCTCTACAATACCCAAGATATATTGATAAATGAAAAAAAAGTTGTGAAAATTTGTGTGTATAATCTGATTCATGGTCCAGTGGGTAGGACCCAGTGCTTTCACTGCCGGGGCTGGGGTTCAATCCCTGGTCCTGCAAGCATAGAACAACCGATAAAAAACAAAACCCAGAAAACTAGAGCCTTATGTATAGGAAAAATATGATGTAATATATACATCAAAAATACCATATCTTGGGAATAAGATTACAGGGATCTAGCTCTTTCATTGCAAATTTATCTGATAATTTTTTTACAATAAACCTATTTTGGGAAAAAGAATTTTAAACAAGAGGAAAGCACGTGACTCTGGAGGAAGCCCTGTACACTAGAGAATGGGGGAATTTTACATTCACACTTAGAAATCTAAAAGGCTGCAGTAGAATCACAACATGATTACTTAAGTACAGGATAAAAAGTGTTTCATGGCAATTCATCTTAAAGGATTCAGAAATTTTAGTCTATGCCATGCCTGGTACCACTACAAACTGGGTCCCCAGACCCAGGCAAGTAAGTGCTAATGAAGCCACATGTGGAGTAGACCAGTTCCAGCAGACACTGCACTTGAAATCAAGGGCAGTGATAAACCAGCAAAGGCTACCAGGCTGCTGAGAAGCTGCTTAATTAATCCATGCATGAATGAATGAATGATCCTTGACACTGGGAATGTTGGAAGAATGTATTCAACCCACTGGGCTGTTGAAGCTGGTATGACTTGTGAAATGCTAATCATTTGAAGAAGTTGACTAGAAATAAAGCCAAAAAAAAAATCTGTAGATTCATGTGTGTGATTCTCACAAATGTATTTCAGGAAAGAGAGTCATAGATGTGTTTCAGATATCTGATGGTTCATCACTTGAAAAAAAATGGGTAGACTTATTCTCTGTTGCCCCGGAGTAAGAATTATTAGAAGGTACAGGGAAGCAGATTTTAGTTTAAGATGGAAAAGAACTTTCCTACTTAGTTCACTACTGAAATTGCTGCCTTGCAAAGAAATGAACTTCTGGTCCCTGGAATTGTTTTAACAGTTGTTTTTAAAATGTAGATTTTGTTCTTATTCAGGTATGGTGAGCAGGAAGCTACTGCCGTTGAAAAAGATAGTGTTACAGTTTCCAAGAGGAGAGGGCACACCTTGCCACACAGGGACTCACAGGTAAGCATCAGGGTTGGTCAGGAGGCCGAAGGAGCAAGGGGAAGGCATGGGCGTGAGCCCTTATTGTGGTTCCATGTGCAAGGCAGGGTAAGCATACTCAGGATTGGCTAGTTTGAATAGTTTCAGCAGGCTCTGGGGTACAGGGGCTGTCCCAAGTTGTCTGGTACCTGGCTCTGGGGTGAGTAGGACAGGGAAATATTGATTGACATGGAAAGTAAGAGCCAGGTAAGGAAGGTGGGGGGCTCTGGATTGGTTGGTTTGCAAATGAAAGTCAGGCTCCTTGGGACGAGTGGTTTGCCTTCTTTAGGAATTAGCTAACCGTGGTGAAGCAGTCCCTCCTCTGACAATAAGGCCTCAGTAAAGCATTAAGAATACAGAAAATAGGGCTTCCCTAGTGGTGCAGTGGTTGAGAGTCTGCCTGCCGATGCAGGGGACACAGGTTCGTGCTCCGGTCCGGGAAGATCCCACATGCCACGGAGCGGCTAGGCCCGTGAGCCATGGCTGCTGAGCCTGCGCGTCCGGAGGCTGTGCTCTGCAACGGGAGAGGCCACAGCAGTGAGAGGCCCACGTACTGCAAAAAAAAAAAAAAAAAAAAAAAAAAAAAATAGAATACAGAAAATAAGAAAATATAATCAATACACAGTCTAGATGACTATCCCAGAGATCTCATAAATATGGTTCCCACTGGATTAGAGACCAAACTAGATGTTTTCTAAAACTCAGTGATTCCGATTCATTCAGACAATTGCCGAGTCTCCAAATAAGTTAACTTGAAAACAAGGAAATAGGAGATGCAGGATCTCCAGGGATTTATACAAGGATTTGTCACATTAAAATTTGTGTTAACAATGGAACAGGATAGAAAGCCCAGAGAGGACTTCCCTGGTGGCGCAGTGGTTAAGAATCCTCCTGCCAATGCAGCAGACACGGTTTCGAGCCCTGGTCCAGGAAGATCCCACGTGCTGTGGAGCAACTAAGCCCACGCACCACAACTACTGAACCTGCGCTCTAGGGCCCAAGAGCCACAGCTACTGAAGCCCGTGCTCCTAGAGCCCATGCTCTGCAGCAAGAGAAGCCACTGCAATGAGAAGCCCGCGCACCACAATGAAGAGTAGCCCCTGCTTGCCACAACTAGAGAAAGCCCGCGCAGCAACAAAAACCCAACGCAGCCAAAAATAAAATAAATTTTAAAAAAAAAAAAGAAAGCCCAGAGATAAACCCACTCACATATGGTCACCTTATCTTTGATGGAGGCAAGAGTATACGATGGAGAAAAGACAGCCTCTTCAATAAGTGGTGCTGGGAAAACCGGACAGCTACATGTAAGAGAATGAAATTAGAACACTCCCTAACACCATACCCATAAATAAACTCAAAATGGATTAAAGACCTAAATGTAAGGCCAGACACTATAAAACTCTTAGAGGAAAACATAGGAAGAACAGTCTATGACATAAATCACAGCAAGATCTTTTTTGATCCACCTCCTGGAGAAATAGAAATAAAAACAAAAATAAACAAATGAGACCTAATGAAACTTAAAGGCTTTTGCACAGCAAAGGAAACCATAAGATGAAAAGACAACCCTCAGAATGGGAGAAAATATTTGCAAATGAAGCAACTGACAAAGGATTAATCTCCAAAATGTACAAGCAGCTCATGCAGCTCAGTATCAAAAAAACAGCCCAATCCAAAAATGGGCAGAAGACCTAAATAGACATTTCTCCAAAGAAGATATACAGACTGCCAACAAACACATGAAAGGATGCTCAACATCACTAATCATTAGAGAAATGCAAATCAAAACTACAACGAGGTATCACCTCACACCAGTCAGAATGGCCATCATCAACAAATCTAAAAACAATAAATGCTGGAGGGGGTGTGGAGAAAAGGGAACCCTCTTGCACTGTTGGTGGGAATGTAAATTGATACAGCCACTATGGAGAACAGTATGGAGCGTCCTTAAAAAACTACAAATAGAACTATCATATGACCCAGCAATCCCACTACTGGGCATGTTCCCTGAGAAAACCATAATTCAAAAAGAGTCAAGTACCACAGTGTTCATTGCAGCATTATTTACAATAGCCAGGACATGGAAGCAACCTAGGTGTCCATCGACAGATGAACGGATAAAGAAAATGTGGCACATATATACAATGGAATATTACCCAGCCATAAAAAGAAATTGAGTTATTTGTAGTGAGGTGGATGGACCTAGAGTCTGTCATACAGAGTGAAGTAACTCAGAAAGAGAAAAACAAATACCATATGCTAACACATATATATGGAATCTAAGAAAAAGAAAAAAAAAGGTCATGAAGAACCTAAGGGCAAGTAGGGAATAAAGACACAGACCTACTAGAGAATGGACTTGAGGATATGGGGAGGGGGAAGGGTAAGCTGTGACAAAGTGAGAGAGTGGCATGGACACATATACACTACCAAACGTAAAATAGATAGCTAGTGGGAAGCAGCTGCCTAGCACAGGGAGATCAGCTCGGTGCTTTGTGACCACCTAGAGGGGTGGGATAGGGAGGGTGGGAGGGAGACTCAAGAGGGAAGAGATATGGGGATATATGTATACATATAGCTGATTCACTTTGTTATACAGCAGAAACTAATACAACATTGTAAAGCAACTCTACTCCAATAAAGATGTTAAAAAAAATAAAAAAGTACAGCATAGAACCAAGGAAAAATAAATAAAATATAAAATGATATATTGCAAAAAAAATTTTTGTGTTAATTCTGAAAAGGGGAGATGATACTATAGTTTATTGAGGAATGTAGTGCTAGTTCAACACGGTAAATAAGAGGTTTCACACAGTTTTGTGAGTAGACAGAAGTGACTTACCAGTGATGAACAAGAAACAGTGAGATTGTATATTTGGGGATAAATTGTATGATGGTCTCCTAGGTCTTATTTAAGGTCACACAGAGATCTCTGAAGTGCCAGTCCAATGTGTGGTCACAATCAAAAGCATATGTAAAATGTTATTATCAGAAAGGGTTTTGAAAATTAAGCAGAGAATCTTATCAACCATGATAAGAAACAAGACACAAAACTTGTCCTTCCTGACCTATGTTTGGTTCACTTATTGCGTTTCTGGTGAAAAGGTGAGTTGAAGAAGCTCAAGGAAGAAGAGCACGAGTGACCCAGAGAAGGCACACGAGACACAACAGCCTTTCGGTCTGGAAGTCAAGGCTGAGGAGGAACGTTACCCCAATCTATAAAATCGTGGTGAGTGTGGATGGGTGCGGTGAACTTGGACTTGCTGTCAAATTCCAAAACACTAAAAATTAAGGCAGCAACCCTTGAAACTTAAGGAAAAGAATATTTAGAGGCAAAAAGCTCCATATTATCTTCATACTGTGTAAGAAACAGGATTGCGAGGTGGTATAGGGAGATGTTTTGAAACTGAATTGTTAAACGAGAAGGCATGTTGGAGACCATTTGTCCAAATCCTCACTCCTGCCATGGGGAAAGCAGCCCAAGAGAGGTTAGGTGTCTTTGGCAAGGTGATATAGTAAAATCCAGGTAATTGAATATTCATTAAATAAATATAAGCACTTACTCCTTCAGGCACTGTATAAAGTTCATTCTACACTGCCATGTGATTAGACAAATCCGTTAACAGTTTCTAAAGGAAAGGTTTCTAAAGGGTTTTTGATAGAAGCTAGGAATCTAGGAGTATATCTGCTTTAACGCTGAGAACATGAAAGATAGTTTAGCAGTCCTACAAAACACATACTAATACAACTGTCCAAGACTGAACAAAGGCCAGGATAGATCATTAGAGAGATTCATATTTGATTACCCTTATTCAGTGGCTGGTTCTTATAAAGGTGCCAAAAATGATGAAATAAATATCTGCCTTTCGGGATTATCTGTGCGACAGCTCTCCATTAGCATAAATAAACAGCAGTTAATGATTCACTGACTGTCATTCCTGGGTCATGTGCAGACATGGAGGTGTGGCCTCAAAGACAATTAATGAGAAAACATGTTTTTTGGCCTTATGTTACATTGTTGTAATTAGATTGGACTATGTACACTGAGGCTTAGAAATTTACAATACTTTATACTAAAGAAGGGGCTTCCCTGGCGGTCCAGTGGTTAGGACTCCATGCTTCCACTGCAGGGGGCGAGGGTTCGATCCCTGGTTGGGGAAACAGGACCCCGTGTGCTGTGTGCGGTTAATTAAAAAAAAAAAAAACTAATGAATTTTACTACAATGTGTCTTCTGTTGGCATTCCTGAATTTTTTCCTGGACCTTGTTCCTCCCATTAAACTCATTTTTAGAAAAGGCTCAGTATTTGCTGGACTTTACAGATTCAGACTTTATGAAGATTCAAACAATGAAGCCCATCTTTTTAAAACAATGTTTGGGGAATTCCTTGGTGGTCCAGTGGTTAGAATCCGGTGCTTTCACTGCCGGGGCCCGGATTCAATCCCTGGTCGTGGAATGAAGATCCCGCAAGCATCGTGACGTGGCCAAAAAAAAAAAAAATTTTTTTGAAGGATACTTTAAAGCAAATATAATAATAGAAGTTAAATTACAGGGAAAATGTTTAAACTCATCACAAGAACAATGTTCCCACATTTTAGAAGCATACATATATCTTCCTGTAAGCAATTGTCACACTAGTTATAAAACAGTTCCTGCCTATTTGTTAAGGATTTTGGAAAATAAGATTGGTATACTTACTGGCATAACTTATATATTATCCATAACTCTTCTCAGAAATGGTGGTAGAACCCAAATAAGCTCTTGAAATCTCAACATGATACAGTAAATTTTCTTTTTGATTCTTTTGGGAAGACTGAACTTATTCATTCAACAAATATTTTTCAGCATCTACTATGTGCCAGGCACAAGGCTGGGCTAGATGGAAAGATGAGTAAGGCAGTCTTCACCTTGAAGGAAGCACATGACCATGCTTATGGCTCCATAACATGTATGCTCCACCAGCAGGAACAGAAGGAAATTGACATAGACTTGTTTTATCTAGCATTACAGTGAAAATATGTCACGGTAACAAGTAGACTAGAATCATTCTGTATTTCAGTCAGATGCTCAGTTGGTGGGGTTTCTACTTGAATAACCCAAACCTTCATTCCCAAAAGAACCCAGTAGTCAATTATCTTGTTTTTCTGTTTGTTTGTTTCTATGGTTTCCATTAACCCTTAACGTTGGTCATGGAAATCCTAAAGACACCCCAGAAAATCCCCCATGTTCCAGATGTAGTCCTCCTTGTCCCCATTGTGTAGCAGCAACTCACTTTCCCTTCGGTAATTAAGGTCAATCACTTTAGTCATTAGAGTAACACTTTTTCTGCCTGTTGGTTCAATGGCATGAGGAGCCCAAAATGGCCAGGTGGAAGCCTCACCATCCAATCTAATAGAACCACTGTTATTTCCACTGGTGGAAAGATTTTCTCTTTGGGGACGAAGACCTCCCAGCCAGCAGAGCTCTCATCAGGATGACAAGTGAAAATTACCTGTGAGTGAGTTATTGGGTATAACAGTAAGAAGAGCCACTCCTACTTTCACCCCTTGATTCTGGACCATGTGTTCTGGTTATGTTCTGGAGACAGCAGGGTTATTCCCCAAGGGGCACCTGCCTCCTCTTTAATCAAGGAGCTTTGGGTCTGTGAATTGACTTACATTTGGAAACTGGATAAGATGCCCTGACTGTCCACGGTGGTGACTCAAGTCAGGTGTTTGGCTACCAGACCTGAAGTTTTCCCCTCTCATATAGATCAAGCAGTACTCTAATAGACTGTCTACCTATTTTATTCCTAGGAGTAGCATGATAAATTAACCACCATCAAAGATCTCTGCAGGCCAAGGCATTCTGATTACCCCTCACAGTAGATGCATCCAATTTGTCTTTGGTGATTAAGTGCTGCCACTACCCCTGCCACTCTGAGATCCATTATCCCCATTAGAATTGGAAAGACTGTATCAGTGGTAGTACCTTTTACCTGTCTTACCAAGGAAAGCAACTACAGAGATCTCCTTTGAGAGAGCTTGCAGGGGCTCCACTCATGAATGCAATTCTCAATGCTTTAGTGAAGGAGATGTGCTCTGGGCCTTGTCATGGAGCATAGCTTGGGGGTCAGGAATGAACAATGATGTGATGAGAACAGTAAAGAAATATTTTTTACCATCTTCTGGGCTCCGTTCACAATTGAATAATTTTTTCCTAATAATACAGACTTTTTAGATTTTGCAGATCTTTTAGAGCATGGCAGAAGATTACAGAAAGATATTAGGGTATTTCTTGAATCAAAGCCTCAGGAGGGCCAGGAACCAGGAAAGTTTCTGGATTCCTGAGCTGCATTCATGTGTGTCTCTTCTTTTTAAAATTTTGCCATCATTATGACAAAATTCCCATCCTCAGTCTTGGATTCTCCATTCACATTCTAGAAAAAGAAGCTGAGAGAATTCCCTGGCGGTCCAGTGGTTGGGACTCTGCGCTTCCACTGCAGGGGGCACGGGTTCGCTCCCTGGTAGGGGAACGAGGATCCCACAAGCTGCATGGCACAGCCAAAAAAAAAAAGTTTAAAAAGAAGCTGATTTCTCTTTCTCCTATTTTATCAATTTTCCTGGAGCCTCTACTGACCAAAGCCAAATTCAGTTTCAGATTCAAAGGCATGCTTTTAACTGGCCAGTTAGCAAGTATTTTAAAGAGCAAATACCTTTCACATCAGTTTCCACAAATGTATCCAACATCACGCTTTAAACTGGGAACAGTGCTTGGGGAATTACACAGTGGTATGTATAAACCTGAACAGGCTATACTCACAAGGAAAAATATGTGATTTATCTAAGCATAGTAAATACTTCAGAGTTTAGATTTCAGAGTAGGAATGTCTCATGTAAACAGTAGCAGTGACTTTCCCTATAGCAAAATTTCTAAGCATGAGAATACATCAAAGTTTTGTAAAGAACATTTGCTCAGTAATATCTTTGCCCTTTTATTTGTAGGGTAGAAGAGGGAAGAAATTTGAAAAACATACTTATACTACCTTCTCTTTTCTCATATCCTTTTCCTTACCATAAAATAAAATTACCGTGCACTGAATTTCAAGACCAATGCCATATCACTAAAGCTGTCAAGGTTTTGCAAATTTACACCATGACAATTCAGTGCTCCTTGACTGGCAGACTTCTCTCTGGGTGTGGGTATCCCTGAAGCCTCCCAGATCCCTGTGTCATACTGCTTCTGAACCACACAGTAGCCAGGCCTTTAAAGGAGAAACGTAAAACTCATACAGTCAGATGAAACAGATTTGTGCTCTGTTAACTCTGTCTTCACTTTTGCCTACAGAATGTAGGGTTCTTGAGGTGCCTGACATATATTGTTTTTAAACCAGCTCCATCATTTCAAAAGCAAATGGTAGGAATATTTGCTGAGAAGAACATACCTGAAACATTACATTCTGATCCATGGGCAGTGAAGATTCCATTTTCCTGTTCTTTTCCACCTGGGTTTTGGTTCTTATCCCTGCTGTACCCTCTGATTAATACTTATTAAGGTTGTGGTTTCGTGGTTTTTGGCTGCCACTTCTTGCCAAAGCTACTTGGTATCTCTGTATATCTAAGAGGGTCCCATCAACTTATGCCCTTCCTTTTTTCCTTTTCTCATCTACTATGTTGATTGCACTTGAACTCAATGAACTTTCAGTCCCTGGATTCCTTTATTTTAATCAATGGAGCTTTCTAACTTAATTGGCACACTAAGCAAGCCAGACCTGCAAGCCAGACCTGCATGTTTGATTAACCATACTGCTAGTCGTCGTTAGCCTGGAAAAAGTGTTCCAACTTCCAGACCTTTGGGAAAATCAAAGTGAGTTCGAAGGACCAGTCTGTAGAAACATGAACCAATCTGGACAAGCCCAACTATTTTGGGAAGTAGATAGCCTCAGGTATACAGTTATGGATTAGGATTAATCATAATCCTATTTATGACATACTTTCCTCAATGGTCCTTAGGTGGCCTCTTCCAGTAGATATGATTCTATTGGTATAGATATAAATATAGTTGTAAATATAGATAAGCACCCATGAACTCACCATCTAAAGCAAAAATTAAGACCTTGACAAATTATGTCACTTAGAACAACAGAAATTTATCCTTTTCTAGTTCTGGATGGTAGAAATACAAAAATATGTCCAATCTCTGTCTCTGTCTTCACATGGCCTTCTCTGTGTGTTTCTCTGTCTCTTCTCTTATAAAGACATCAGTCATTTTGGATTTAAGGTCCACCCTACTCCCGTATGATGTCATCTTAGTGAATTACATCTGCAAAGTCCAAATAAGGTTTCAGGAGTCAGAACTTCAGCATACTTTTTGGGGGACGCAGTTCAACCTATAACAGTATATAAGTGTCCAAATTTAGAAGAAAATGCCAAACCATTTCCCAAAGTAGTTAAAAAATGTACACTCCCACGAGCATTGAAAAAACTTGGTATTATCAGACTATTTAAATTTTTACCAACGTAATGAGTGTAAAATGGTATGTCATTGCAGTCTGGATTTATACTTCCAAACTAATAATTATGGTAAACATTTCTCCATATATTTATTGCTCTTATATTTCTTCTTCTTTTTTTTTTTTTCCTGTTGGGCTACTTATGCTTTTTTTGTTTTCTTTTACTGATCTGTAGGAGTTCTTTGCATATTCATACCAATCCTTTGCCAGTTTTATGTATTTTGAATATCTTATATATATAACTTTTCACTTTCTCTAAGGTAACTTTGATGAACAAAAGTTCTTAATTTTATATAGTAATATTTATCAGTCTTTTATGGTCAATATTTTTTGTGTCTTCTTTACAATATCTTTCCCTATGCCAACATCTTAACTGTGTCTATCTCTAATTTTCTACAATGAATTTAAAATATATTTTGGGGGGATGTCTGTTCAATCTACCAATAATCAAGAGAAGATTGTTGAAATCTCCCATTACAGTGGTGAATTTACCCATTTCTGTCTGTCGTTCTATCATTTTTGTTTCATGAATTTGGCATCCCTTTGTTTATTACATACATAGATGCTATGCATCTTTTTGCTGTTGGCTTTAGATCCATTTTATCTAATACTACTGTAGATAAACCAGCTTTATTTTGATTAGTACTTTCCTGATGTATCATTTTGCATTCATTTATGTACAGCCTTTGCATTTTCCTTATGCTTTAGGTTTGTCTCGTGTTAGCAGCACATACTTGGATTTTTTTTATAAATTTATTTTTTATTTATTTTTGGCTGTGTTGCGTCTTCATTGCTGCGCGTGGGTTTTATCTAGTTGCAGCTAGTGGGGGCTGTTCTTCATTGTGGTGCGTGGGCTTCTCATTGCAGTGGCTTCTCTTGTTGCAGAGCATGGATCTAGAGCACAGGCTCCGTAGTTGTGGCACATGGGCACAGTAGTTGTGGCTCACAGGCTCTAGAGCACAGGCTCAGAAGTTGTGGTGCATGGGCTTAGTTGCTCCGTAGCATGTGGGATCTTCCTGGACCAGGGCTCAAACCCGTGTCCCCTACATTAGCAGATGGATCCTTAACCACTGCACCACCAGGGAAGTCCCCATGCTTGGATTTTTAAAAAAATCCAAATTGTCAATCTTTTTCTTAAACTGATTAATTTAGTTCATGTATATTTGCTGTAATTATTTATATATTTGGACCTGTTTCTGTGATCTTAATATTTTATTTCAGTCTGACCCACTTTTTCTATACTTACTGTTAACCATTTCTTTAATAGGTATATATTCCCCAAATGAGAGCTTTATTGTACCCTCATATCTCTTCATCTCTACTCCCCAAATCTACATCATGTTATTACCTACACTTTAGTGCCAGCTTATTGGGAATATGTGTTCTTTTTTCTTTAGTCATAGCTATTCTTTTAAGTCAAACAAATTTTACCAGTGGACTTGATCAACTTTACTTCACATATCTCTTGCAATATCTGCTAGATTTTCTCTCCCCTTATTTAAGCCCTTGGTCCAAAACAGTTTCCAATGTAGTCTTTGTGTGATAAATTTTCTGGAGACTTCTATGCCTGAGAATATTTTTTAATCATGCCCTTGCTTTTGAGTGGCAGACTGGACATAGGAAAGAGGCTGTTTCTGATTTCTGTTCCCTCAATATTTTGAAAATACCACTCCACTATCTTCTTGAATCACTTGTTGCTGTTGAAAAATTTGATGTCAACCTGACTTCTGTCCTCTTTTTGTGATCTTCTCTTTCCCTTTGCAGTATTTTAGAATTTTCTCTGCTTCTTTGAAATTCTTAATTTTACTATAAAATTTCCTGGTATGGATTTTTTCATTATTACTCCTCTATAACCCTTTCAATCTTTCATCTTTTATAATTACAGAAATTATCTCAATTTCTCCTCACATTTCTTCCTCTTCATTTTTATTTTTCCTCTCTTTCTAGGATTCTTATTAGCCACATGGTAGTACTCCTACTTCTATCTTCCAAATAACCTAGATTTTAAAAAATATTTTTTGTCTTTGTCCTTTCCTCCTTCCTCTGGAAGATTTCCTTCACCTGGTCTCCCAAGTTGCTAATTTGTTCTGCAGCCCTATCCATTCTGTTATTTATCCATCTGATGGATTCTTTTCAGCTATTATGTTTTTCACATCTAAGATTTCTTATCAGTTTGTTTTCTTGTTTTTGTTTATCTTGCCATATATTCTTTTATCTCTTTGTATGTTTATTGGGCCAAAATTAAATTAGAGTCATTTGTTTTCATATGTATACTTGGATTCTGTAATCTAATATGTTATTTTTCACTTCAAATAGTTGTGCTTCTCAAATCTCATGTTACTTGGATGTGTAAATTCATCTTCCCCTGGAGGTAGAGGTTTCTCTGTCTGGTAATGCATAGAGAGGAAGGCCAGTCCTAATTAGGTCATTCCCAGGCAGCCCCAGTTAGCCCAGAGGGTGGGGTGGATTAGGCCCAAGGTGGGGAAATAAGCCTGGGCACAAGAAAACCAGGGTCACTCATTCCCCACCACAAAACACTGAAGTCAGGACTTCACTCTTTGTCTTTCAGGGATCTTCAGCATTAGAAGGAGACTGTCTTGGACTGTAATTTGCCAGCCCTGGGGGTTTGGAGGGGAAGGGGAAACAAACCCAAAATAGTCCTCATTGGATTAGTCCTCATTCCAAGCACAATTATTGAATCTAAAGTTGTGAATCTAATTTGTTGCGTATCACTGGGAGGCCAGTCCCTGGCAGATTACCCATCAAGGGGAAGATTTGTGCTAACATTCTCTTTCAGTGAGTATCAGGAAATCTCCATTGTCCAGTTTTTCAAGAATTTCCCAATTCCATCCCTTCACATTTCTTCTTCTGTGATTCTTTTCCCTCTCCTCCTTCTTCAGACATCTATTAAGGCCTCCTGCAGGTCAGGCACTGTGCTAGGTCCGGATTCTGACAGATGTGAAGAGCAAATGTTCTTCAAAAATTAAAAAGGGGGAACAGAAGTGGGACCAAGGCTAGAACATTAAAGACAAATTTGGCCTCCTTTCCCTGGCAGCAAAGCAAGGAGAGAAGTGCTGCCTTCCTCTGAGGTGGAACCTAGAGATGGTGATGGAAAGGTGTTCTAAGCCAGTGGTTCTAACTTTGGCTTCTCCTAGAACCACCTGGGGAGCTTTTTAAAATCCTAATGTCCAGACATACACAGTGTCAATTAAATCATAATCTGTGGGGCTGGAACCCAGGCATCAATATTTTTAAAATTCTCCAAGTTAACCCAATATACACCCACGTTTGAGAACTACTGCTTGACTATACATACAGGCAGGCACCAGGTTTAGAATCAGGAGTCCTGGGTTAAATCCCATTATGGGTTGAATTGTCCCCCAAAATTCCTATGTTGAAATTCTAACCCCCAGTTCCCTAGAATATGACTTTATCTGGAGATAGGATCTTTACAGCGGTAATCAAGTTGAAACAAGTTCACTAAGGTGGGCCAATATGACTGGTGTCCTTAAAAAAGAGGAAATTTGGAGACAGACATGCATACAGAGAGTGAAGACAGCCATCTACAAGCCAAAGAGAAAGGCCTGGAAAAGATCCCTCCCTCACAGTCCTCTCGGAGGAACCAACACCACCTTATTTCAGACTTCTAGCCTCCAGAACTGTGAGACAATAAATTTATGTTGTTTAAGCCACCCAGTTTTGGGTACTTTATTATAGCAGCCCCCTCAAAATAATACAAATTCCGATGTAGCCATGCTTCAACTATGCAAATAACTTCTCTTAGGGTGCTTCAGTTACCTTATCAGGAAAACAGAGGATAAACCCTCCCTTGCAGGGCTGCTGAGAAGTTTAAACGAGATAAGGTAAATGAAGAGCACCCAGCACCCACACTGGAACACAGTAAGTGCTCAGTAAATGCTAGCTGAGTCTGAGTCTTTCCTGCTTGAATAAACCAAGTAGCTCTTTCAGCTTACCCGACTGTGGTCAGCTCGGCAGCCTGGGGATGCAGCCTGCTACCGACAGGATCCGCCCTAGGCCCTCAGAAAACAGTGAAAGGCCTTGCCGGCTCTGGGCAACTCCTTTCCACCCTGTGCCTTGGCCTAGGGAGACCCTAAGCTTTGTCTTCAACCCTGTCGTAGCAAGCAATCCTTGCTCCAGATGACGGTCTCTAGGAGGCGCGCTGTCTTCAGAGCTCGGGCCTGGACTCGCCCCTCAGGCGGAAGGAACGCGGAGACTGGATCTGAGGCCCGGCAGAGGGCGTGCCTCCAGCTGTCCCGCGTCTTCCCCATGGCAGTTTGCTCGCAGTAACTCGGGAAAGCGGAAACGCTCACTTTCCAGGGCTTCGCTGAGCGTGCCCTGATGCCCAGTGTCTACATCACTTACTCTGGACAGTCCTGTTCTTTTCTCACAAATAAGTAAGTTAAGGCTCAGAGAGGTTAAGTAAGTGGCCAAGAGCACACAGCTAGTGGAATAGAACCCAGCTCTGCCTGACTCCAAAAGCAGCACAACACTTTTGTGGCCAGAAGCCCCAAGTGTCCAGCTCTCCAGCGGGGGCCAAGTGACTTGCAGGCCTAGTCATGGGCCCAGCAGAAGACCCCAGGGACAAGAGGGCCAAAACAGCTTTTATTAATACTTGCCTTTTCTCCTCAGAACCTGCTGCTGCTTCTGCAGCCCTAGGTATGTCTGTCTCTCTTTGCATCCACTGGTGATTTTTTATTATTATTATTTATTTGTTTTTTACCACCCTAATTCTGAAGGTGAAGGTGTTGAGGGTTAATTCCTTTTCCTTCTTTTCTCCTGTTCTCTATCCCTCAGGATGGTTGATTTTCACAGTCACTTCAAAGGAGTATATAGGACAGTGTAGGAGCAAGTGTTTTTTTTTATCGCCTCTCCATTGAAGGAGTCAGGACACATTAAAAAACAACAGTAGTAACTACATGTAATTGACTGCTGATGTCTACACTGCTGGCCAACGGCAGAGTTTTTCCTCCAAGACATGGTCTCCTGTGCCAGAGAAAATAACTACTGTTAATTTGATGTTTTGTGTCACTGAATTTGTACTCTGCGGCTGTCCAGGTGATATTCTCCAGCTCCTTCCTGCAGTCATCCATCCACCCACTCACCCATCCATCCTGCCAATAGTTCAGGGCCCACAACATGCAAACCATGGAGGAGTGTACCTTGCTAGGTATCTGCAGCTGTGATCCAGCAGGGCAGCGCTGACGGGAGAACTGGCACCAAATGCATATTCAGAAAACACTCTTTAATGCAGGACATACTCATGAAAAAGATGCCAGTTCTTTCTGGATGTTTTGTTGTTTGGTCTTGTAGCAATTCTTTTTAAGAGTATAGGAGTGATTACAGGAGCAGCTGGAGGCTGGAATTCTGGTCCTCTCTATTGCACTCACCAACCCCAGATTGAGCCTGTGGACAAGGCCCTTGGCTTCTGTGTTTGTAAAACAAGGAACACAGGCTCCTTTCTGACTCTGCTGGTCTCTCATGTCGCAAGCTGGTGTTGAGACTTCCCTGGTGGCGCAGTGGTTAAGAATCCGCCTGCCAATGCAGGGGACACGGGTTTGAACCTGAGTCCTGGAAGATCCCACATGCCGCGGAGCAACTAAGGCCATGTGCCGCAACTACTGAACCTGCGCTCTAGAGTCCGCGAGCCACAACAACAGCCCATTTTCCACAACTACTGAAGCCCGTGTGCCTAGAGCCCGTGCTCCGCAAGAAGTGTTGCAAGCTGGTGTCATCAACTGCTACAGCTTTGAGACAACTTTAACATCTCTCCTGCACACACTAAAGTTCACAAGCATAATGCTATGTGCAAGGTGAACTGTATTGAGATCCCTGGAAAAAAGACTCCAGGGCCGAGACAGCCTTCCTGTCCCCCACCCCTTGCTGTGCATTTGTTCTATAGGTTAGTGGCCTCAGGGAGGCCCGCCTGCCTCTGAGGCCCTCCCTAGCCCTTGTTCAAACGTGCCATCACCAATATCTAAGTAAATGTGACTGGGTGTCATGGAGAACAAAGACACTTGAAAGGTGCTAGTGGATGAAAGTCATAATAGAAGAACAGAAAGTCTACAGAACAATTCCGGTGCCTTGGGTAGTGCTGATGAATCAAATCTTCAGGCCTCAGCACCCTTTCCTTCTCCCTGTGCGTGGCCGAGCACCCTTCCCCAGCCTGGTGCCCATCCATCCAAAGCTGCAGGAGCAGGAAGAGCAAAGTGTCCAGAAGGAGGCAGCACAAGAGGCAGGGGCTGGCTCCGCCCATCAGAAGCTCTGTCCATGTGGGTGAGTCGCCTGGTCTCCAGGCCCAGCGTCCTTGTCTGTAAAACAAGGAGAGTAATGTCCAGTGCACAGAATTCCTACTGGGCACAGGAAGTGATGGGTGTAAAACACAAGCATGTGGTATGTGGTAAATCTTTTTTGTAAAGAGTCTTTCCTCCCCTGAGGTACCTGTACTTTGCCAGGGCACAAAGTCCAGTCAAAGGAATGACCTTGTACAGTAGATTGCATGTCATAACCAGGAAGGAAAATGTATTTGGAGGGATTGGTCATCTTTCCATTGTCATTGTATCCCAGCAAGGGGGCAGCTACTGAACAGAGACCTGTTCTGAGACTAGAATCTCGTAATAATGATGAGAGTAGAATACTGCTTCCCTTACATTTGTAAAATGATTTAGAATTATCAATGAATTCTTATTTGACTCTGAGAGTGCCCCTTTAGACAGAACAGATATAGTATGTCCACTGCAGGGATGTGGAGGTTGGAGCTCACAGAAGTGAGGTGACTTCCTAGGAAGTGACTTGAGCCCAGGGGCTTGACTCCTCTGGATTCCAAACTCAGTGCTCTTTCCACCATGCCCCCAACTACAAGTGTGAAATATTGACACTTGGCCAGACTGTTAGAGAGCCACAGATGACACATCACATTGTGTCCCACAGTGGCCAGTGCAGCTTTCCTGCAGGAGCACATCACCAACTTCCTGCTGGGAACTAGTGTGGTTTTTACCCACAGCTTTACTTCCCAGCAACTTTACTTCCCAGCAACTTCTCCAGAACATATTTGCCCCATACCATGGATAGAAGTGAACTTTTGATCTTGCCCAGCAAGTTGGCTTCTCCTCCATCCTCCCCTTTCCAGTGCACAGCACTGCATCTGTCGTTTTCTTTCTCCTAGAGACCTGCCCCTCACCCACACATCCCATACTCTGTCCTGGTCCTTCCTCCAGTGAAATATAGCTCCATGCTCTCTCTCTCCCCACTGCTCTAATCCAAACCACTTTCTTTTGTCTGACTTCAGCTTGCGTCTAATCCCTGGGAGAGCTTTTGTTAAAACTCAGATTGCAGGGCCCCACCCCCAGAGTTTCTGATTCAGTGGGTCTGGGATGGGGCCTGAGAATGAGCATTTCTGATGCTGCTGGAGTCCACACTTTGACAACCAAATAACTGTAATAGCCTCCAGATGCCACTGAACTTCCCTCCAGTCCTTTCTCTGCATAGCAGTCCAAGAGATCTTTGCAAAATCTCGGTTGGATCATATCACTTCCTTGCTGTCTTAGTCTGTTCAGGCTTCTATAACAAAATACCATAGACTGGGTCGTGTATAAACAACAGAAATTTATTTCTCACAATTCTCAAAGCTGAGAAATTCACGATCAAGGTGGCAGCAGATTCTGTGTCTAGTAGGGCCCACTCCATTGTTCACAGATGACTGTGTTTTCTCTTGTCCTTACATGGTGGAAAGGGCGAGGGAGCTCTTTTATAAGGGCACTAATCCCATTAATGAGAGTGGAGCCTCATCACTTTCCAAGGGCCCCACCTCCCAATACTGTCACATTAAGTGTTAGGATTTCCACATATGAATGTAGGGGGAACACAAACATTTGGCCTATAGCACTTGTCTAAAACCCTTCATGGCTTCTCATTGCACTTAGAAAGGGAACTGTGTCCGTCTTGTATCCCTTTGTGCTGGCACAAAGCTCCTTCAAAGTTCATGCCACCCTCCAATTGCCTTCATCTACAGCCTCCTTGTTCCTTAAGGACTTGAGTACTGAGCTCGCTATCTTCATTTTCACCAACCACTTCTGTCACTATGTGGGGAATGATCTATCTAACACTTTGGCCTCTATGTTCCTGACCTCACCTTGAGTGATCTGTAGCTTTCCATCCTGGGGGTCATATGCTTGACCTTGTCGTCACTTCTAAGTCCCAATTTGAAGCCCCTCATTTCTTTTTTTTTTTTAACATCTTTATCGGAGTATAATTGCTTTACAATGTTGTGTTAGTTTCTGCTGTATAACAAAGTGAATCAGCTATACGTGTACGTATATCTCCATATCCCCTCCCTCTTGCGATTCCCTTCCACCCTCCTATCCCACCCCTCTAGGTGGTCACAAAGCACGGAGCTGATCTCCCTGTGCTATGCGGCTGCTTCCCACTAGCTATTTTACATTTGGTAGTGTATATATGTCCATGCCACTCTCTCACTTCGTCCCAGTTTACCCTTCCCCCTCCCCATGTCCTCAAGTCCATTCTGTATGTCTGGTCTTTATTCCTGTCCTGCCCCTAGGTTCATCAGAACCATTTTTTTTTTTTTAGATTCCATATATCTGTGTTAGCATACGGTATTTATTTGTCTCTTTCTGACTTCCTTCACTCTGTATGACAGACTCTACGTCCATGCACCTCACTACAAATAACTCAATTTCATTTATTTTTATGGCTGAGTAGTATTCCATAGTATATATGTGCCACATCTTCTTTATCCATTCATCTGTCAATGGACACTTAGGTTGTGAAGCCCCTCACTTCTGACCACCTCTTTCTTTCCTTCTGGCTTATTGGTTCTAATGCTCGCATCCCAGCAATTCTCTGACCTCATCAATGCCCATGATTCATTGGCCTTATCATTTTTTCATCACCCATCATAGCTTAGGTTAAATGGCATATTTTTAAAAGCACTTCCTTATAAATACCACTAACTCTCAGCTGTCCCCTACTCTATTCCTATACCCAATCACCCAAAAAAGAACACCAGCTGGGGTGAGTGTTCTCACTTTAATTCATGGCCACAGATCATAAAAGTCCCTGCATACTGCCCACAAATCCTATATATTTCCCTTCCTACTTAAGCGGTGGTCCTAGACCAACAGCAGAGACATCACCAGGGAGTTTTTGCACATGCAGAAGCTCAGGCCCCACCCAGACCTACTGAATCAGGATCTACATTTTAACAAAGTCCCCAGGTAATTAATTTCCTCATTAAATGTTCAGAAGCGCTGTCCTGGTGGTTTGCTTTCTTGGATCACCAGAAATTCATTCATCATCTTTCTCTTTCTCTTCAAACCTTCTGAATCCCTGTGGCCCATCACTCAGCCTCACACTTCATTGAGAATCCCAGAAGCAGTCATACTGAATTCATCTTCCCATCACATCTTCAACCTGCTTCCACATCCCATCTTCACTCCCGTTACAATGAGAGAAGGGTCCCAGCTCTGCTGGAGGCCGTTGCCCTTCATTAGCCTCTGGATTTCATCCCTCTCTCTCCTCCATCCCTGAATCATGAGATGCTCCTTGGCTACTGGACGTGTTCTAGTTCCAGCTTAAAAGACTCTTCCCTGATCCCACATCCTACTCCTACTGCCCACTTTTTGGCTTCCCAGGTCCCCTTTCCTCCAGTATTCTCATGGCTCACTCCCTCTCTTTAGGTCTTTGCTCAAATGTCGGTTCAGTGGAGAGGCCTTCTCTGACCACCCTTTATAAAATCACACACACACACACACACACACACTCTCTTTAATTATTTTTATAACCCTTATCTCCACCTGGTATGTTCTCTATTTCTTTAGTGTTGGTCTCCCCACACTGGAATGTAAGCTCCAGGGAGCAGGGTCTTTTTCTGTTTTGTCTGTGGCCGTCTCCCCAGGGCCTGACAGTCACTCTTGTTGCATAAATAAGGTCTAGGCTGGAGTGCCGCATACCAGGAAGAGACAGAGCTTACCAAGAAGGGCCCTGGAAGGCCAAGACCTCAGAGACCCCTTCATTTGATAAGAGGTGATGGGACAAATAATATGTCTTTTTCATTCTTCATCGCTTTCTTAGGGTTCATTTATTGCAAGGATATAGAAATGTACTTGTCATGTCAAGTGAAAAAGAGGGAGACAGTTCTTATAAGCAGAGTCTCACTGAATCCCAGTGGGGAATTCAGAGGGGCCTCAGCAGATGGAAGGTCAGCAGATGGCCTCCAGTGATTCATTCTCCCCTCCCTGTATTCCTGCCCTGGTGCACAGGCCTCCTACACTGAACAGGCCTGACCTGTGAGTAACCAACAGGATTGTGGAAACAACAGTGTGTGTGTGGCTTCTGAAGTTAGATCATAAAAGGCACTGTCTTAGGTCACTTGCCCCAGGGGAAGCCAGCTGCCATCTCCCGAGGACACTCAGGAGTTCCCAGGAGAGGTCCACTTCGGGAGGAGCCAAGGCCTCCCGTCCACTACTTGCCAACCTCGAGAGCAGCCCCCTTGGAAGTGGACCCTCCAGTCCTCCTCAAGCCTCTCTTGTCTCTGCCACTCCTTTCTCTGCTCTGTTGCTTACTGTGGCCAAATGCTCTGTTGTCTGTACCATTCTCCCACTTCTCTCTGCAGATGACCTTTTCTGCTTACCTTTTTTTTTTTTGCGGTACACGGGCCTCTCAGTGTTGTGGCCTCTCCCGCTGCGGAGCACAGGCTCCGGACGCGCAGGCTCAGCGGCCGTGGCTCACGGGCCCAGCCGCTCCGCGGCATGTGGGATCTTCCCAGACCGGGGCACGAACCCGGGTCCCCTGCATTGGCAGGCGGACTCTCAACCACTGCGCCACCAGGGAAGCCCCTCTGCTTACCTTTTAACATACAAATGGCAAAACATCGTTGTTGGTCTACATCATGGGGCCAACTTTTTTCTATAAAGGGCCAGGTAGTAAATAATTAGGCTTTGCAGGTCCTGTGCTTTCTGTTGCAACTGTTCAACTTGACTCTGCCTTTGTAGTGCACAAGCAGCCATGGACAATACCTAAGTGAATGGGTGTGGCCGTGTGCTAATAAAATTTTGTTTACAAAGTCAGGCAGTGAGCTGTATTTGACTCTACAGTCGTGGATTGCCTACCTCTGGGTCTTCAGGACATCGCAGCTCCAGGGCCCAGTACCATCTAATGGGCTACGTCTGAGGCTGGTGTCCACTGTTGGCAAATCAATATTGGCCAAATAGCCGCAGTGAGACCCGATGGGTTAAGGGAGGAGCAGGGGCAAATTTTCCAAGAAAGAAATGGTGCCAATCAGGAAATAATGTGCATCTTTAGCACAACGACATTCAGTCAGTTCATTAGTGTTAATTGAGCAAGCATTAACTGACCATCTACATTGGTCAGTTGAGCACTTTGACAGGATCTTAGGAATATAAAGATGAGTGATACATGTTTCCCAATAATAGCCATTATGTATCTCATGATTAAATGTGCCAGGCTTGCCATTAAGTACTTTATACACATCGTCTCATATAACTCTCAAAGCAATACTATGAGGAAATTGAAGTTCAGAGAGGTTGAGTAACTTGTTTAGGGCCATACAGTAACAGGGAGCCAAACCGCCTCTGACTATAAAAGCCAGGGCTCTTAAACCTTATGACTCCTGCTATTCAGTGCTGCCTCTCAAGTTCCTTGAGAATTCTTGCCCTCTGAAGAGCTCATAGTCACCTTAGACCTTTTTTTTTGGGGGGGGGGGGGGTGGTAAATTCTCTATTTTTTTGTAAATTAGTTTTGAATCCTTTTTGCTGTTGATAAGCCCAGTTATGTAATTATGGCCTCAACTGTTAATAGAGTGACTCTACAATTAAAAACGACATTGGAGGAAGCCCTGTTTGCTGGACAGAGCCCGCACCTGGCCAACTTCCTGGCATTCTGGATTTGTGGGCCACTTATAGCCTGGCAGTCATTGTGGTCCGCAGCTGCCGTGGCTTATCACAAAGGCACATTTAGGATTATTGTTGAGGAGGCTGGGGATTCCGCCCCAGTTAGTTTCTCTTTGTCTCTCTAAAGTCTCAGAAATTACAACATGAATAAACATAGTCCATTTGCATTATCTTTCAGCAAATTAGAAATCAAATTGCAGTGAACTAAATACGTAATTTCTCAGAAGAGGCTCCCTATTCTTCTAATCATGAAACATTTACTGTTTTTTACATTGCTTTTTCAAGGAGCCAGTTAGACACATTAAAATTTAAATCTTGGAGATTTACATCACTGTTTTTCTCTTCAGGTTCAAATCCACATTAATAATATCTACCAAGAAAAAAAAAAAACAGTATCCCAGAACACCATTATATTTGTATTAACACGATTTTTATTTCATAATTCTGAAGTTACAAATCAATAATAAATGATTATACCATATTGTTAAAATTTTTTAGATTTGACAGTGTAATCGTGGTTGTTACAAAACCAGAGGCGCTGTCTTGGAGACACTGTGGTAGATTGAAAAACCTGGCCACAGTGTAGTTCCTCCCATCAAGGGAATACATCCACTTTCCCACCGCATGTGTCTGGGCTGATGTTTTGATTTGTTTAGACTGATGGAATGAAGTGGAAGTGATGCCATGTGGGTTCAGAAGCCCAGACCTCCAGTGGTCTCATAGTTTCCACTTACATACTCTTAAAATGCTGCCATTGGGCTTCCCTGGTGGCGCAGTGGTTGAGAGTCCGCCTGCCGATGCAGGGGACACGGGTTCATGCCCTGGTCCGGGAAGATCCCACATGCCGCGGAGCGGCTGGGCCTGTGAGCCATGGCCGCTGAGCCTGCGCGTCTGGAGCCTGTGCTCCGCAACAGGAGAGGCCACAACAGTGAAAGGCCCGCGTACCAAAAAAAAAATGCTGCCACTGCCACAGAACGAAGCCAGACTTTTGAATGATGAGAGATGACATGGAGAGAGAGCCACCAAGACCCCTGACAGTGAGGGAGGCCATCCTAGACCTGCCCACCCCACTCAAACCACTAGATGACTACAGCTGCATGAATCACCCAGGGGAGACCATTAGAAGGATCACCCAGCTGAGCCCAGCCTGAATTGCAGAAGTGTGAGCAAATAACTCGTTGTCATAGGCCACTATGTTTTGGGGTGGCTTGTTACAACGGTGATGAATAACTGATACAGGCAAACATACTGAAATATTTATGGATAAAATGATATATTGTCTTGGATTGACTTAAAAGCAATCTGATGGTAGGGAAACGTTGGTGGAGGTATGTTTGAAGAAGATTGGCTGTCAGTTAATAATTGTTGAAGCTAGATGATAGATGTGTAGGGGAATTCACTACTCTATTCTCTCTCCCTTTAAAATTTTTTAATTTTTGGATATGTTTGAAGATTTCCTGATAAAAAGTTTTTTTTAAACGAGTCAGTATTGTAATATTGCGAACCAAGTGGAAAATTACCCATCTAGTATGGTATAACTTAAACTTTAATGTTGAATATTAGAAGACTTCATGTCTGGTCTCATAAAACAAAAATTAGAATCGAAACGAAAGAAATCAGGCTAAGAGGAAATATGGTGCAAAGAAAGGGCAGAAAACTTAGGCTGTTGGTTCTTGAGCCATCAGAGGCTGAATGAGTGCTATAAATGTGCATGGCTACCAAGTTTTAAAATTAAATGTTAGGAAAGAAGCATCGATCCGAACTCTTTTTCAGTCACCTGTGAGTCAGACTCTATGCTGAGTACTGGAGTTGTAACAGAGAGCTCATCCCGACCTTCTTGTCTGCCCTTGGACACACTGTAATCTCTTTAGCCCAGAGGTGGGAAACTCAATGCCAGCGGCCTGGTAAGGTATGTACACAAGTGAGGTGGCTACAAGTGGGGAGCTGTGGCAGTGGGCAGCATGTGCTGGATGAGGACCAGGGAAACACCTAGAAAGGTCACTGCAGCAGAGGGAGCTGGTTCTCCCACTAGCACCTCTCCTGTCTCACAAGAGACTTTTTATCTAGGCACCGGGCAGCCCAAAATAAAGACTGCATCTTCAGCCTCCTATATGTCTGGGTGTGGCCATGGGATTGAGATTTGGACAGTGGTTGCAAAAATAATATGTGCAACTCCCAGGTTATGCCCTTTAAAGAGAAGTGTCACGTCCTCTCCTTCCTTCTCTCCCTTCAGCGCACTGCTGAGACAGAGTAGACATACAGACAATCGTAACTGCCCCCAGGATTGCGGCTGGGCCACTCTATGAATTTGGGGAGCCTTAAACATCTTTGCCTTTGTGGACCCCTTCCTCCATAAAAAAGTATTAAAAGTTATATTTTACAACTGCATCGATATAATGGCACATGTAATTCAGGCTGGATTCATTTTTATATATTCATTATTATAATACTCATGTTTTTCTTCTGATTCTAAACCAAATTAAAATTAAACATTTTCATGGACCCCTAAAAATATCACAGGACTTGGGCACTGCCTGCTGCGCCACCCAATGGGTAAGTCAGCCCTGGATGGTGGAGCAGTTAGAGAGAAGAGCCAAGGTACTGGGGAGGGCCACGCCAGACAGGACCCTCCCAGAAAAGAGAATAAACATCTGCCTTTTAAAAATCACAGTTATTAGGGGCCTCGCTGGCATCCATCTGAAACTGTATGTCTTCTAATTGAACCCAGTTACTGGAGGCCCAGGAGGCTCCCTAAAGGAACTGACATCATGAAGGATGCGTAGGAATTGACCAAGTGAATGGGAGCAGGTGAGGGAGGGCATTTCAGGCAAGAAAACAATTTGAGCAAAGGCTGGGAGGAGAAAAAGTGAAAGGAACTAAAGGATTTCATTATGGCTGGAGTTTAGGATGCAAGGGTGTGTGTATGAGAGAGAGTGCTGAGTGCTTGGGTCCTTTGGTCTGTTCTTGGGGCCGCCCCTGTGTTTGGACATGCCCTCTCATCTCCTTATCTCCAGTGACTACTGGAGCCAGCAGAACATGAATGACCAGGTGTCCACAGATGGGCTGTGTCCAAGAGGAGAGCATGTGTTCAGTTTAAGGGGCCACCACTGGCCAGCTTCTGCCATTGTCACATGAGATTGCAGGCCCAGGGTTGAAAGAGTTTCCAGTTATCTAAAGAAACCAGAAATTTGATTTTGCTTGCAAAACTCCTGACTTATAAATGTAGGCCATTAACTAGGATTACAAACAAACACTGTTTATGCCCGTCGGGATCCTGGGCTGAGAGCTGGCACCCTCATGCCCTTCTGTGAGGCAGCACCCTTTTCCCTCCTCAGTCTCCAGTGGGGGCAGTCCTTCAATGACAGCATTTGGAATTGCGGGACAAGGCTGGATACGAAATCTTTAAAAGGCTAAAACAACCTTTTTCAAATGCTTTGACTCAATTGGGGTTGGTACCACTGTTGATTCTTTTTTTTTTTTCCCCTGTTCTCTCCTTTTCATTTTTTTCCCAATTTTTTTATTGTGGCAAAATCACATGTAACATAAATGTACCATCTTAACCATTTTAAAGTGTACAGTTCAGTGGTGTTAAGTACATTCACACTGTTGTGCAGCCATCACCACCAGCCATCTCCAGAACTCTTTATATCTTGTAAAACTGAAACTCTTACCCATTAAACAATTCCTCATTGCTCTCTCCCCCCAACCCCTGGCAACCACCATTCTACTTTCTGTCTCTATGATTTTGACAACTCTAAGTAGTGCATGTAAGTGGAATCCTACAGTGTGCATTTTTCTGATTTGTTATTCCACTTAGCATAGTGTCCTCAAGGTTCACGCACGTTGTGGCATTTTACAGAATTTCCTTCCTTTTTAAGACTGAATAATATTCCATTGTATGTATATACCACATTTTTCTTATACACTGATTCATCAATGGACTCTGGGGTTGCTTCTGTGTGTTAGCTACTGTGAATAATGCTGCTATGAACATGAGGGTACAAATACCTCTATTAGACCCTGCTTTCAGTACTTTTGGATATATACTCAGAAATTAAATTGCTGGATCATAGGGATTTATTTTAAATTTTGTGAGGATACTCCAAACTGTTTTCCACAGCAGCAGTACCATTTTAAATTCCTATCAATGTTGCACACGTGTTTCAATTACTCCACATCTCCAGCAATTTTTTCTTCACTATAGCCATCCTAATGGGTATGAAGTGGTACCTCGTAGTTTTGATTTGCATTTCCCTAATGACTAGTGATGTTGAGCATCTGTTCATGTACTTCTTGGCCATTTGTATGCCTTCTATAGAGAAATGTCTATTCATGTCCTTTGCCCATTTTAAAATCAGGTTTTTGTTGTTATCATTGAATTTCAGTTCTCTGTATACTCTGGATATTAATCCCTTATTAAACATATGATTGAGTTGTTTGTTCTTTTTCTAGGCCCTTAAGTTTTAAAGTTAGGTTGTTGGTTTGAGAGCCTTCTTGTTTTTAATGTAAGCTCTTATAAATTTCCCCCATATCACTGCTGGTGCTGTGTCCCATAAGTTTTGGTACATCGTGGTTTAGTTTACATTTGTCTCTAAGTGTAATTTTCCTTGTGATTTCTTATTGATCCATTAGTGTTTAAAAATATGTTGTTTAATTTCAACAAATTTGTGAATTTTCCAATTTTACTTCTCTGTTATTTTTTATTTTTATTTTTTTGTGGTATGCGGGCCTCTCACTGCTGTGGCTTCTCCCATTGCGGAGCACAGGCTCCGGGCGCGCAGGCTCAATGGCCATGGCTCACGGGCCCAGCCGCTCCACGGCATGTGGGATCTTCCCAGACCGGGGCACGAACCCGTGTCCCCTGCATCGGCAGGCGGACTCTCAACCACTGCACCACCAGGGAAGCCCTGCTATTGATTTTTAACTGTACTCCATTCTGATCATAGAAGACATTTTGTATATTTGTCTTTTAAAATCTATGTGTGGGTGTCTAACATATGATCTATTCTGAAAAATGTCCCACGTGCCCTTGAGAGGAATATGTATTCTGTTGTTGTTGGATGAATTGTATGTCTGTTAGGTCTACTTCACATGTTGTTTTTTAACTCTTCTATATCCTCAATTATCTTCTGTCTAGTTGTTCTATCCATTATTGAGAGTGAGGTACTGAAGTCTTCAACTATTGTCATAGAACCTGTCTGTTTCTCCCTTCACTTCTATCAGTTTTTGCTTCATATATTTTGATGGCCAGTCATTAGTATGTAAATGTTTATATTATTTTATCTTGATATATTGAAAGCTTTATTAATATGCAATGTCCTTCTTTGTCTCTTTTAACCTTTTTAAATTTAAAGTATATTTTTTCTGATATTAGTATAGCCACCCCTGCTTTCTTTTGGTTATTTGCATGGAATATCTTTTTCCATCTTGTCACCTTCAATGTATTTCTGTCTTTGGATCTAAAGTGAGTCTCTTGTAGATAACATAGTTGGATCATGCTTTTTTTTTTTTTTTTGCAGTACGCGGGCCTCTCACTGTTGTGGCCCCTCCCATTGCGGAGCACAGGCTCTGGACGCGCAGGCTCAGCAGCCATGGCTCACGGGCCCAGCCGCTCCGCGGCATGTGGGATCCTCCCGGACCGGGGCACGAACCCACATCCCCTGCATTGGCAGGCAGACTCTCAACCACTGCGCCACGAGGGAAGTCGTGCTTTTTTTTTTTTTTTTTTTTTAATTTATTTATTTAGTTTTGGCTGTGTTGGGTCTTTGTTGCTGCACGCGGGCTTTCTCTAGTTGCGGCGAGCGGGGTCTACTCTTCATTGCAGTGCACGGGCTTCTCATTGCGGTGGCTTCTCTTGTTGCGGAGCATGGGCTCTAGGTGTGCGGGCTTCAGTGGTTGTGACATGTGAGCTCAGTAGGTGTGGCTTGCAGGCTCTAGAGCACAGGCTCAGTAGTTGTGGCACACGGGCTTAGTTGCTCCGTGGCATGTGGGATCTTCCCGGACCAGGGCTCAAACCCGTGTCCCCTGCATTGGCAGGCGGATTCTTAACCACTGCACCACCAGGGAAGCCCTGAATCATGCTTTTTTATCCATTTTGCAAATCTGCAAATCAAATCTTTTGATTTGAGAGTTTAATACATTTACATTTACAGTAATTACTGATAAAAGAGGACTGACTTCTGTTATTTGCTATTTGTTTTCTATATGCATTATAGCTTTTTATCCCTCATTTCCTGCATTACTATCTTCTTTTGTATTTAGGTGTTTTTGTTTTTTTTTACTGAAACATTTAAATTCCTTTCTCGTTTCTTTTGTGTATATTCTTCAGCAATATTCTTTGTAGTTACCATGGAGATTACATTTAACATCCTAAAGTCATAGCACTCTAATCTGAATTTATGCCAGCTTAACTTCAATAACATTAAAAAAAAACTCTGCTCCTTTACAGTTTCATCCCAAACCCTTTTGGTTCTGGATGTCACAAAATTACATCTTTATATACTGTGTGCCCCAAAACATAAACTAATATTTCTTTTAAATGATTTAGTCTCTTAAATTATATAGAAAACAAAGTGTAGAGTTACAAACCAAAGTTAAAATAATACTAGCTTTTAGACTAACAATTGTTTCATTAAAATGCATCAGTCTCAGGGTCCCTGGTGGTGCATTGGTTAAGAATCCTCCTGCCAATGCAGGGGACACGGTTTTGAGCCCTGGTCCAGGAAGATCCCACGTGCCATGAAGCAACTAAGCCCGTGCACCACAACTACTGAGCCTGTGCTCTAGAACCTGCGAGCCACAACTACTGAGCTGCATGCCACAACTACTGAAGCCTGTGCACCTAGAGCCTGTGCTCTGCAACAAGAGAAGCCACCTCAATGAGCAGCCCATGCACCACAACAAAGAGTAGCCCCTGCTTGCTACAACTAGAGAAAGTCTGCACACAGCAACGAAGACCCAACACACCCAAAATTTTAAAATATATAAATGAATAAATAAAATTTAAAAAATTAATCAGTCTCTTAAATCACATAGAATACAAATAGTAGAGTTACAAACTGTCATTACAATAATACTAGCTTGTGTAACTGTCCATGTATTTACCTGTATTGAGGTCTTTATTTCTTCATATGACTTCAGGTTACTGTCTAGTGCCCTTTCATTTCACCCTGCAGGACCCCTTTGAGCATTTCTTGTAGGGCAAATCTGTTGGTAACAAAGTCTCTCAGCTTTTTGTTTATCTGGGAATGTCTTAATTTCTCCCTTATTTTGAAGGATAGTTTTGCTGCATATGATTCCTGGTTCGTTGACAGGTTTTGGGTGTTTTTTTCTTTTTTTCCCCATTTTAGCACTTTGAATATGTTGGCCCGCTGTTCTAGCCTCCAAATTTTCTGATGAGAAATATTCTCATAATCTTAATGAAGATCCCTGTATGTGACAAGTTGCTCCTCTCACTGTTTTCAAATTTTTATCTCTGTCTTTTGAAAGTTTGAATATAATGTGTGTTGGTTTCTTTGAATTCATCTTAATTTGAGTTCATTGAGCTTCTTCCATGCTTATATTCATATCATTCAGCAAATTTGGGAAGTTTTCCGCCATTATTTCTTCACATATCCTCTTTGCCCCTTTTTCTGTCTCTTCTCTTTCTGGGACTTCCAGGATGTGTATGTTGGTCTGCTTCATGGTAAGCCACAGGTCCTTTAGGCTCTGTTCACTTTTCTTCTATCATTTTTCTTTCTGTTCTTCATCTCAATAATTTCCCTTGTCTTATTTTCAGGTTCACTGATTCTTTCTTCCACCTGCTCAAATCTATCTTTGTATCCCTCTAGTGAATTTCCCATTTCAGTTATTGTACTTTTCAGCTCCATAATTTTTGTTTTATAGGTTTTCTCTTTACTAATATTTCCATTCTGTTCACAAATCATCTTCTAACTTTCTCCACATCTTCCTTTAGTTCCTTGAGCATGTTAAATACAGCTGTTTAAAGTCTTTGTCTAGGAGATCTGCCCATCAGTGCCATAAAGTTTTTTCAGGGACCGTTTCTGTTGTTGTTGTTGTTGTTGTTTTAAGGGTTATACTTGCCTATTTCTTTGTATGCCATGTGCTTTTTTTTTTTTTCCCTGTAAACTACACATTTGAATCTACTAATGTGGTAACTCTGGAAATAATATTTTTACATTTTCTTAGGGTTCGCTGTTTTGTGTTACTATTTTTGCTTATTTTTTATTGTTGTAGGGTGTCTCAGTGCCAAGAATCAGCTTGAGGTGTAAACTTGAGGTATTTTTAGGTCTTTGGTGAGCCTGCACCTTTCCCTGAGCATGTGGAGTCACTTTCTAATTTTCCCTGTATATGTAGTTGCTTTTCAATGTCCTAGTCTTTAATGTCTGTCTCCCAAAAGGGAAAAAGAAAACTGAAGGGGGGTGAGAAATGGTGCCAGTCCTTTAACTCCCCAGAAATCACTTCAGTGGGGTAGGGGGAGCTTACAACAGTGGGGAGAGGTCAGCAACAGTGACAGCCCGTCTCTTTACCTGCATCTCTGTGATGAGAAGCAGCAACCAGTGATCAGAGCACAGATCCCCAGTATTTGGAGATCAGGGTGCTTTTTGCCCACCTTGGCTCCCACAAGCTGTGTATAAGTTGCTCCAAGAACATGTGCACAGCTGCCTTCAAAGGTGCTGAGCAGTGGGAGATGGGTAGCTGCTACTGTGCTAAGAGCTTAAATTGACCAAAATTAATTGCATTTGATGACAATTACTGTCCAAGCCTTCCCTTGGAAGTTGCAAACCTTCAGTAGATTTCAGAATTACATCACATGGATTCTGCCAGTGCAATTGTTGTCTAAGAGGGGAGACAGGTTCCTGGTGATTCCTACTCCACCATCTTCCCAGAATCTTCTCCCCAATTTTGAATCTTATGCCACAAGTTTCACTGACCCTTAATGAGAATCTATGAGTGAAAAAAAAAAAAAAATGAACACACTTGCTTAGAGAGTGCAAAGTGATTACCCTGTTCAGAGTGACAGGGAGAACATTAGTGAATATTCAAGTACTACTTATCATAATATTTAAGTTAAATATATATTCATTCTGTAGCTAACCATGATGTAGTTGGGTTTCTGATTATTTAAAATAGCATTCATGTCATAGTCAGAGTTTAATTTTAATAGTTCTCCTCCAAGGACTGTTGACTTGTAATCTTGAAACTGTGCATATTTGTTAGAGAAAATTGCACTTGTTAAAATCCTTGTGGTAAAGAATGTGATTGTTTACTTAAAATTATCACCACTATGGTTTTTTCAGAAAGTTGAATTTTCTCACCAGCTTCATCATAAATACCTGCGAGTAGTCCTTACTGATCTAGTTACAATTAATTCAACCAGTGTAAGTTCAACAGAAAACTGTCCATTTTCTTAATTAGACAGGGGAAGTATTTGAAAGTATCTTTCTTATCTGCAAAGGGAATTTTGCAGTGGTAAAAGTAAAGTAAGTCAGTGGTTCTAATAGATTATTTTTAAAGCACAAATCAAACTCTGATCCTTCTACATCTGTGTAGATAGTTTGTGTGAGATTGTTCAGGAAGAGTGGAGAATTAGAGCAAAAGAGGGCCTAGAGCAGAGCATGAGGAGCATTGGCTGTTAAAATGTAGAACTACCATACAACCCAGCAATCCCACTCCTGGGCATATACCCTGAGAAAACCGTAATTCAAAACGAGTCATGTACCACAATGTTCATTGCAGCACTATTTACAATAACCAGGACATGGAAGCAACCTAAGTGTCCATCAACAGATAAATGGATAAAGAAAATGTGGCACATATATACAATGGAATATTACTCAGCCATAAAAAGAAACAGAATTGAGTTGTTTGTAGTGAGGTGGATGGAGCTAGAGTCTGTCATACAGAGCGAAGGAAGTCAGAAAGAGAAAAACAAATACTATATGCTAACTCATATATATGAAATCTAAACAAAAATGGTTCTGATGAACCTAGGGGCAGGACAGGAATAAAGATCCAGACGTAGAGAATGGACTTGAGGACATGGGGAGGGGGAAGGGAAAGCTGGGACAAAGTGACATATATACACTACCAAATGTAAAATAGCTAGTGGGAAGCAGCTGCATAGCACAGGGAGATCATCTCGGTGCTTTGTGACCACCTAGAAGGGTGGGATTGAGAGGGTGGGAGGGAGATGCAAGAGGGCGGAGATATGGTGATATATGTATACATATAGTTGATTCTCTTTGTTATACAGCAGAAACTAACACAACACTGTAAAGTAATTATACTCCAATAAAGATGCTAAATAAAAAAAAAAATAAAGTTTTACATTAAACAAAAAACAACCAAAAAAAAAGATCCAGACTTAGAGAATGGACTTGAGGACAGGGGGAGGGGGAAGGGTAAGCTGGGATGAAGTAAGAAAGTAGCATTGACATATATACACTACCAAATGTAAAATAGATAGCTAGTGGGAAGCAGCTGCACAGCACAGGAGATCAGCTCGATGCTTTGTGACCACCTAGGTGGGTGGGATAGGCAAGGTGGGAGGAAGATGCAAGAGGGAGGGGATATAGGGATATACGTATGCAAATAGCTGATTCACTTTGTTATACAGCAGAAACTAACACAACACTATAAAGCAATTATACTCCAATGAAGATGTTAAAAAAAAAAGTATCAGTGTATCAGATGCCTCTGTGCCTGCCTCACATCCTCCTGGCCCACCTTTTTTTTTTCAAGTTTAGTCATTCCTGCAGCAAACAGGCACATATATCCCACCAGCCCCTCCCCTCAGCTGCCTATGGAATGTCTAGATTTCTGTTGGGGCAGAGGTGGGGACTTCTGTGCCACCACCCATGCCTGTGGGGACCTACTGAGCCATTCAGATATGTGTGAAAACTTGGAGGTACTAGGAGTTACCCACCTTTAGGCAACCTTTGAGCAGTTGGAGGCAGCCTTACAATTCTGAAGTCCATTTTCCCTAGCAACTCGGCATCCCCAGTGGATTCAAGTCCCAGCTGCCCACAGCAGTGACTGGCTTCGTAGTACAGCTTTGGACTCATTCTCCCTCCCAAACCCCACTCCCATTCCTTGGAGCCACTTTATAAAAAACTACACACATATCTGTCTCAGGGTCCAACTAGTGAATTAGAAAGCACTGTTTATTTTATATTATTTTTATTTTGGCGATGCCACATAGCATGTGAGATCTTAGTTCCCTGACCAGGGATCAAACCCATCCCCCCCTGCAGTGGAAGTCTTAACCACTGGACTGCCAGAGAAGTCCCAGCACTGTGTATTTTAAACAGAAAGATTTATTCAGAGAAATGGTTGCATGTGTGATAAGAGAAGTTGAGATGCCCACCAGTGCAGGGTGGGGAGACAGACCACAGCCTGAAGTCACTGACACCTCTAGGTAGGAGGGACAAAGGACAGAGGTGATGTCAGCAGGGCCTAGAAGACAGAAGCAGCACAGTGGGCCTGTCCAGCAGGAGCTGGAGCCATAGAGGAGATACCTTTACTGCTGGAGGTGCTGCCCTCTGCCCGCTTCTGGCAGAACCCAGCCAGAAGCCAGCGGACGTGGGAGCCTAGGAAATGCAGCCTTCAGAGGTTAGCTCACTGCAGCAGGGAGTAGAGCAGGGGCAGGCAAGGAAGGGAGGGAGGACAAACTGGTCTGGACTGGCACAAAAGAACTGGCAGGGGATAGACATCAAAAGAGACTGAGAGTGAAGAGCCAGCCAGAAGTCTAAATTGTTCTGATTTTCTAAAAACGTGCTTTTTAAGATTAAAACAATATTCCCAGTTAGGATATCCCCATGTTTCCTTGCTCTGTCAACTGAGGGGGCCTGGAAGCAACAACACTGCAGTAGCAGTGAGCACATCGAGTGCCCAGATCTTGGTTTACAGTACCATTCTTCAATGAAAGGAGCAAGGGGTCCTCAGAGAAATGGCTGATTCTAGGACTAGGCAAGAGACATATAAGATGAGCCTGGAGCATCTTGTAGGGCTAGAAAGTAACGTGTTAAACACAACAAAATAAAACAAATTGCATAATGGTGGAGGTATGTGAAAGGGACAAAGGAGTCAAATAAAAGAGCTCCCAATGGCCAAATTTGGAACACTCGATCAACAAAATAAAGTAGTACTGGATTATAACCCAAAGTTTAAAATAAATATCCAGGAGTCCATACTTATAGATGATTGAATAAATAATTACATGGGAGTGGATAGACACATCTCCTGTGCAAAAGAATTCCAAACAATTTATGTAGAGACCCAGCCCTCCAGGAGGTGGAACATAACTCCCACTCCTTCAAAGTGAGCTGCACATCTGACTTTCTTCCAAGGAGTACAGTGTGAGAAGGTAGGGGGGTGGGGGGATGAGTACCTTTAGAGTGGAGAAACCTGACAAACACCACCTTAGCCAGGTGATCAAGGTCAACATCAACACTGATAAATCACAATGATAGTCTGTACCCTTGATATGGTGTGATGAGAATGGCACTTTATCTCTCAGTCTTCTTCCCCGAAACCCATAACTCCTGTCTGATGAGAAAAAAAACATCAGGCAAATAACAATTGAGGGTCATCCTACAAAACAGCTGACCAGCACTCCTTTACAGTCAAGGTCATTCAGTACAAAGAAAGTATGAGAAACTGTCACAGACAAGAGAAGCTTAGAGAGATAACAGCTACATGTAATGTCAGATCTTGGAACAGAAAAAAGGACATTAGGTAAAAAACAAAGAAAAATCGGAATGCAGTATGGACTTCAGTTAATGATAATGTATCAATATTTGTTCATTAATTGTGACAAAAGTACCATTTGTTAAAAAATTTATTTTATTTATTTATTTTTGGCTGCGTTGGGTCTTCGTTGCTGTGCGCGGGCTTTCTCTAGTTGTAGCGAGCGAGGGCTACTCTTTGTTGCGGTACACAGGCTTCTCATGGCAATGGCTTCTCTTGTTGCGGAGCACAGCCTCTAGGCACACAGCCTTCAGTAGTTATGGCACATGGGCTCAGTAGGTGTGGCTTGCAGGCTCTAGCGTGCAGGCTCAGTAGTTGTGGCATGTGGGCTCAGTAGTTGTGGCACATGGGCTTAGTTGCTCCATGCCATGTGGGATCTTCGGACCAGGGCTCGAACCCATGTCCCCGCATTGGCAGGTGGATTCTTAACCACTGCGCCACCAGGGAAGCCCCAAAAGTACCATATTAATGTTAGATATTAATAATAAAGGACACTAGACACAGGTCATATGGGAGCTGTTTGTACTATCTTTAGAATATTTCTGTAAATCTGAAACAGTTCCAAATTTTAAAAATTAAATATAAGGGCTGCTCAAGTGTAAAACTGTGTATCAGTTAGTTCTACAGGCATTTATTGAATGCCCTGTCTAGGCAGACCTGGGCTATAGGATCTGAAAACACAACAGATTCCTGCCCTCAGTAAACACACAGCCTGGTATGATGCAGGTATGTACCAATAAATACCAAATATGCAATAATAGAAATATATACAAGGCACACAGCAATTTAGAGGAGGGAGTGATTGAATCAGAAGGAGAAAAATTGTTAACCCAAATAGGATTTGAGAAATGCATATGATTTTGCTTGAAAGATAAGAGAGAGGAGAGACTTCCCTGGAGGGTCCAGTGGTTAAGACTTCGTGCTTCCACTGCAGGGGGCATGGGTTCAATCCCTGGTCCCTGCTGCATGGTACAGCCAAAAAAAGAAAGGTAGGGGATATTGTCATCTAAGACTTGAAACTTGAACACTGAGAGGACAAGCATTCGACCTATATATACCTGAACATAAAAATGAATACACTTAAGTCCTCTCAGAGATCTGTAGCATACTGATCTCTGGTGCTCTAGTCCTAGAGTCAAAGTGTCTGGATTGAGATCATCTCTCCATCTCATACTGTTTGTGTATATCAGATGCATCTCCCAGCCTCACTTGTCTTTTCAGCCTCTTGTTTTGCCTCAGCTGCCATACATGGCCCACACAAGTCTACCACCTGCTACGTAACTAGAGTTATGGTTTCTCCCACCATTTCCAGGCTTTGATAAAGTACCAACCCACAAAGCTGGGATCTAGCTTCCCCAGTGACTGCTAAAGAGGCCCGGTGAC
Organism: Stenella coeruleoalba; assembly: GCF_951394435.1. Classification (NCBI taxonomy): domain Eukaryota; kingdom Metazoa; phylum Chordata; class Mammalia; order Artiodactyla; family Delphinidae; genus Stenella; species Stenella coeruleoalba. The sequence continues at coordinate 17,585,782 of NC_137164.1, forward strand.
ACCCCGGAAGTGTCGGGTTATTGACTCCCCATGGGGCAAATTTGAGTCAGTAGGAGAAAGACAGGGGAGAGCTGACAGCAAACGCTCTCCTCTTGTCCTTCCACTGGACCCTTTGCGTTGTGGTTTTTCCATGCAGCCAGTGTGGAGGTCATTCCACGAGCCCAAGCAGCTGCTCCTGCTGCAAGACAAGTTGAATTGCTTCATGGCTCATGGTAAAGTAGTAGCCAGTGTGGTAACACATCACCTGGCATTTGCTTCCCGACTTTCCCTGCCTCACTTCTCTTTCCCCCCACTCTCGTTGCCCTGGAATTGTACCTCCCAAGAGCATTAGCTCTTGGCCTTGACTTAGATTCTGTGTTTTTCATAGGAAACTTCAGCAAGTTATAGTTTCTCTGGGCCTCAGTTTCCTCATCTGTAAAATGGAAGAAATAATAGTACCTACCTCATAGGGATAAAATGAAATAATTCACGAAAAGCACTTAGGTCAGTATTTAGCATATGGTAAGCACTTGATAGATCTGAGCTATTGTTATCTAGAGCAAGCCCTCAGTTTTGCAGCTGTGGCTTATGAGGATCAGAGAGCTTGAGTAACTTGCCTCAAATCACTCAGTGATGAAAAGCAGAATTAGGGTGAGAACCTAAAGTGGTGTACCTGAGTGAACTCAAGAACATAATGCTGAATATTAATGTTTATAAACTAAACAACTAATTGACTTTATATTAATGAGCAGGTCTTGACCTTAGGCTACTGTCTCAACAGGAGCACAACAGACACATCAAGGTGTAGCATCCAGAGCCCTTCATCCAGGCATGCTCAGTAAGAGATCAGTATAATTTCAGGGAAACTGGGAAGGTTGTTACCCTCTAGAATCTTTTCTCATTCATTGTTTGCTACCTAAAATTCTACCTTCAGTATTTTTTTTTCCAAAAGGTCTTGACTCCTGTTTATGCAAGTTTAATAAGAAAAAATGGTACATTGAAGTTTTTATCTAATAGTTATCTAGCACAACTATTTATACATAAAAGGTCTTATGGAATAAATATTACTGAGTTAACAAATTTGTAAGAGTGCCTGTTTATACCCTGGTGAATATGTCATATAATAATGGTCCCATGGAGGATGGCTTATAAGAGATGAAGAGGCTCCAGAGTACTGAGAAATAGAGTTTGAGGGAGATTTAGGAGGTACTATCGGGCTTCCCTGGTGGCGCAGTGGTTGAGAGTCCGCCTGCTGATGCAGGGGACACGGGGTCGTGCCCCAGTCCGGGAAGATCCCACATGCCGCGGAGTGGCTAGGCCCGTGAGCCAGGGCCGCTGAGCCTGCGCGTCCGGAGCCTGTGCTCTGCAACGGGAGAGGCCATAACAGTGAGAGGGCCATGTAGCGCGCAAAAAAAAAAAAAAAAAAGGAGGTACTATCAATGAAAAGGTGAAGATGGGTAAGCTGAGGGCCTGAAAATTAATGTTACTCTATAAATGTTTTCCTAGTGACAATAGCAAAATTTTCTATTGCAGTACAGCTCTTCTAGATGTTATAGATGTCCAGGAAAAAGGAAAAGGAACTTCAGAGGTAGACTTTCCAAGCATGAGGAAACTCCCCACAGTACAGGAAGGGAGCAGGAAGGCACATGAAGAGGCAGTGACAGACCAAAAGCAGGAGCAATAGATAATTCTGCTAACTGTTGCCAAGGAGGAAAAACAACAAAAAATCAATGATTAGTGGATATAATTTGGACAGATTGCAAAAGAGCACAAGATTTGGAGGCAAAGGCTTGGGGGATTTTAGGTAAAGGACTTATTCTCCTGAATACCAAGTTAAAATAAGGATGATGATGATGATACAATACTTAGCTTATTGGGTTACATGGATTCAAATCACCATCCTAATTTTTCTCGTCATCAGTCTCCAGTTTAGATATTGGAAACTCACTTTCCTTTGAAGTATCCTTTTTCTTGGGATACCCTTTGCTGAAGTTTGTGTAGGACTCCTACTTGTTCCAACCTCAGGGCTGGCTCTGTGGGTCAGGATGATGCAGACCACTGAGGATGCCCACCTTCCAGCAGAGGGCTAGAAGCACGTGGCCAATAACTGGACACTGCTTTCATGTTATCTGATAAAAAATAGAAGGACACGTGATTGAGTAAATAAATGGGGGAGAGGAGACAAACTTCCCATCCAAATAATCTATGTAGATACTCCACCCTCAAGAATGTGGAACATGGACTTCCCTCGTGGTCCAGTGGTTAAGACTTCGCCTTCCAATGCAGGGGGTGTGGGTTCAACGCCTGGTCAGGGAGCTAAGATCCCACATGCCTCGTGGCCAAACAAAAAAACATAAAACAGAAGCAATATTGTAACAAATTCAATAAAGAGTTTAAAATGGTCCACATCAAAAACAAAAAACAATGTGGAACATAACTCCCCACTCCTAAGTGTGGGCTATGCATAGGGACTTTCTTCCAAAGAGTACAGTATGGAAAGGAGGGGTGATAGGGAGAGTAACTTTATTGTGGAGACACCTGACAAACAGCACCTTAGCCAGATGACCAAGGACAACATCAGTAGTCAAAAATCATGTAGATAGTATGTACCCTTGATATGATGTGATAAAAATAGCATTTTGCATCTGTGATCTTATTCCCCCAAACGCATAACCCCAGTCTAATTACAAGAAAAAAATCAGACAAATCCCATTAGAGGGCCATTCTACAAAATACCTGACCAGTATTTCTCAGTACTTTCCAATGTCATCAAAAATCAGGAAAGTCTAAGAAACTGTTACAGCCAAGAGGAGCCTAAGGAGACATGATGACTAAATGTAATGTGGTATTCTAGACAGAATCCTGGAACAGAAAAAGGACATTAAGCAAAAACTAAGGAAATATGAATAAAGTATAGACATTAGTTAATAATAATATACCAATACTGGTTCATTAAATGTAACAAATGTGCCATATTAAGTGAGATGTTAATCACAGGGCAAACCAGACGGGAGTTATGTGGGAAGTCTGCACTATGTTTGTAGTTTTTCTATAAATCTAAAACTGCCTAAAAAATAAAGGTTATTTTAAAAGTTTTAAAACAGGGACTTCCCTGCTGGCACATGGTTAAGAATCCACCTGCCAATGCAGGGGACATGGGTTCGAGCCCTGGTCCGGGAAGATCCCACATGGCACGGAGCAACTAAGCCCATGTGCCACAACTACTGAGCCCGCATGCTACAACTACTGAGCCTGCGCTCTAGAGCCTGCAAGCCACACCTACTGAGTGCACGTGCCACAACTACTGGAGCCTGTGTGCCTAGAGCCCATACTCCGCAACAAGAGAAGCCACCGCAATGAGAAGCCCACGCACCGCAAGGAAGAGTATCCCTTGCTCACCACGGCTAGAGAAAGCCCGCGTGCAGCAACGAAGACCCAATGGAGCCAAAAATAAATAATAAATAAAATTTTTAAAAAAGAAAGGAGAACAAGTCAAAAAGAAAGAGATGTCCCAGTACAATATACAATTGACAAATTATAGGGATTATAGTTCTGAAAGTTCAGTGGAGGGAGAGAGATCACTTCAGGCTAGACTTGTCAAGGAGTATGTTATGGAAACAGTGGGTAAAAGACTGACAAGCTTCTGCTATTCAGACTAGTTTTAAGTAATTTGATTCTTTTTAAGCAGAGTAATTAGGGGGAGGGAGGAGAAACAGAACGTCCCATAAAGGAACTTTTGAAGCCTTTCAATATTTACTCTAACCCCTTAGCATCAACTCCTCCCTAAATGGTATATGTGTCGGGATTTGCAGCATTAATAATGGCAAGTAACTTGTATGTAAAGGATATGAGTAACTTACATTTCCGTTCCAAAAGCAGGGAATGCAGTTGTTACATTAGAGCTGCTCTGCCCCACTCACAGTATCTTGCTATTACCAACTAATGCCAAAAGAATGGTTTTGTAATAAAATGATAGATGTATTCTTAAACAAAAAAAGACAAGATGTTTACAAATATAAATTGAACCAATTTATTTTATGAGTAATTGTAATATCTTGATTAACTGATGAATTGTTCTTTAAGTCCAAAAGTAAGTAAAGTAAATAAACTTTAATATTATTACTAGTGAGTAATATATAAGTACTGACTTTATAAATCTTAAGGTCAGGCTTTGAATGCAAAGAGAAGTTCCTTGTTTGTGTTCTTTCTTAAAAATTTTTTTTATTTAAAAATAAAAAATGTAAAAAACCCTTGGACAAGCCTCTATCTAGATTTTCCATAAGCAGAAGAAGAGCAGTAGCTATTTCTCCAAATAGCAATTAGTAATGAAGTAATTCAGAATAATGGAAAGAGACAACATATGAAGCCGCATGAGGCTTGGCATATCTTTTGTTTTGTTTTTGTTTTGGGGTGTTTTTTTTTGGCATATCTTTGTACCTGCAGTGCCTAGCATAATATTCAACTCTCCTGGTTCAACCCTAATCTTTTTGACCCTTTCTTCTCAATCTCTTTTACTGCCTGCTCTTCCATCTGCTCAATTAGGAATCAAAAGTGATATGGAAGAGATATAGAGAACTATAAGAAAATCTGTGTAACACTCCAGCAATATATTTGAAAATATAGAGAAAAATCAATGGCTTCCTAGTAAAATATAACTTACCAAAATTGATCCCCAAAAAAGTAAGAAAATCTACACCAATCAAAACTCATGGAAGAGATTAGAGGAGTGATTTCAATCTAACCTTTGAAAAAGCAGTGGGCCAGTAGATCCGGGTTCTATCTATGGTTTGATGCAGTGTTACTGCAAGTAGCCAGTGATGAAACTGTTACTGTCCTGCAAAGAGATAAGGAGCTTATGCCAGAACATACATCAACATACTACTCGTCAAGAAAGTCTTGCTAAAAACAAACAACTGATTTTATTAATGGTGTCCTGAAATGACCCCTTTGAATTGAGTAAGTCAACCTGGGGGTCCCAGGAAATATCAGAGAAGAGAACCTCTGGAGCAAAATGAACGTTTCGTATATTGGGATATATATTTTCAAATGAATATAGGCATATTCATTTGAATATTAAATGTGTTAAGGCCTTGTTATATTCTAAGCTGATGAGATTGGTGTATACAGCAGTTTTGTACTTTGTATTGATCTTGTTATAGGTTGGGGGGTAAAGGTAGTTTTTAAGAACAACTTTCATCTAGCCACTCAGAATTAAGCACTATTAGTATTTTGGGATATATACTTTGAGAAAATTTTCACATGTAAATGTACATGAGCCGACACGAGGCAGGGTTATTCTCCCCCAAATTAAATACTACACAAACTATTTTGCAATCTGCTTTTTTCACTTAAAAATGTGAAAGACCTCCCATATCAATTATAGATAAACATTATTTATAATAATTGAATTATATTCTATTGGTTGGATGTATCATAATTTAAAAATCAGTTCCATGTCAATAATTTGAATGTCTTGGTTATTTTATTTTATTTTTTTTGGAACACACAGCTCGGCATGCAGGATCTACTTCCCCGCAACCAGGGATCGAATCTGTGCCCCGTGCAGTGGAAGCGCAGAGTCTTAACCACTGGACCACCAGGGAAGTCCCTTAAACTTTTATATATTGTAAATAGCATAATGGAGAACATCCATTATGACCATTCCAGTACCCCCCTCCTCATTAACTCTTCTAGAACTGTTGCAGTGGCTTCATAAATAATATCATTTTGTCTGGCACACAAAAAAATAGGCTGAACTACAAACTGTACATTTAGTGACAAAGTTGATTTGCATTTTCGTGCCTGCAGATCATGTTTTGAGTAGCACTGCTTTAACAAAAAGATAATTGATGTGTTGTTTAAACTACAGTTAACCCTTGAACAACACAGGTTTGAACTGCAACTAAGTGCAGGGTGCAGTTATAGGTGGATTTTTAAAAATAAATTCATACTGTATTACATGATTCAAGGTTGCTTGAATCTAAGGCTGCGGAACCGCGGATTTCAAACAACTGATGTGGGACTTGAGCAACCACGGATTTCAGTAACCATGGTGGGTCCTGGAACCAATTCTTCCGAAGATTCCCAGGGATAAGGTATCCTTATTTCAGGCCATAGGGGAAAAAAACCCCTAAAAATCTCTAAAACATGTATAAGGTTACCATAATCTTAAAATCCAATCAATATACTAACCCCCCCACCCCTGAAAAAAAGAAGCAGGAAAGGAAGGAAGAGAAGACCTCTAGGCGCGGGAGACCTAGTAGGAAACAAGGCAGAGGTCGGGCTCTGTAGCAGATCGCACTCTAGAGGAGGGGGATTGGCTGTAACATGGAAACAAAACACTGACAAATGCTAAGAAGATAAAGTAGAGCAATGTGGTGGAGAGTTCCAGGGGTGGGGGAAATCTGCTTTAACTGCTGTAACAGACCTTTTTTTTTTTTTCTGCAAATCTACACCCTTCTCTCTTTCCGTTGATCAATCCACAGCTTAGCACTTACCTCTCAGATTGTCACTGAGGCCCTTTTGTTATCGGAAAACTGGGTTTACCTCTTGGTGGGTGTTGAGCCAATAGACACAACCAAGCCAAAGAGCAGGAGAGGGAAGGATTTATTACTTGCAGCGAGGAAGGAGAACACTTTCCCAACACTGCTTCCCCAACCGCAAAATTGCAGAAGTTTTAAGCTAAGGGTACATGCGTATTCACGAGGGAGCTTGAGCAGAGGAGAATTCAGCATAGAATTGGGGCAAAGGTTGACAGAGTCCAAGCTTTAGTTGACTGATTCGGAAGGGTCAACATCATTCCATCCTCCACCTGAGTGGGGGCCTTAATTCTTTCAGAACTTAAAGATTTATTGTTATGTATATTCCTTGAAGAACCAGGACCCTGCCCCAAGGCACTATTGTTTTCTTTTTTGTTCATCCCCTCCCTTAAGATCATTAATTACTGAGACCTGTTAAAGGGCAAGCATTGTGGCCAGGCTTAGATCACAAAATGGCTTAGGCCAAAATGGGCTCTCTTATGTCAAGAAAACCATTCCTGCTTCTCTTTTTCTGGGGAGCCCCCCTAACCTATCTGCCTACACTTTAGCAAAAGGACTGCTTTATCCCTCTTCCCATCACATAATAGTTGCTAAAAAAAGATGCTGATTAAGTTGCACAAAGGGGGCTTCCCTGGTGGCACAGTGGTTAAAAATCCGCCTGCCAATGCAGGGGTCACGGGTTCGAGCCCTTGTCCAGGAAGATTCCACATGCCGCGGAGCAACTAAGCCCGGGTGCCACAACTACTGAGCCTGTGAGCCTAGAACCTGTGCTCCACAACACAAGAAGCCACTGCAATGAGAAGCCCGTGCACCGCAACGAAGAGTAGGCCTCGCTCACCACAACTAGAGAAAGCCCGCACGCAGCAACGAAGAACCAACGCAGCCATAAATAAATAAATGTATATTAAAAAAAAAGTTGCACAAAGGCTCTCATCTGATTATAACACTGAAGTAGCCATTAGTGTCTCCCTTTACCAAGGAGGACACTGGTTCAATTTGCCCGGGGTTGTTGGACTAATAATAGAGTTGGGATGCTAACCTCGGTCTTTCCCACTCAGTAACTCCATCCAGGTCACTAGAAATGCTATTGATAGGAGGGGTAAATTGAAGGGCAATCCATAAACCATCAGTGATTTGGTTTTAACTAATATCTTTCCCTCCTTTTCTCTTTACCTCTCTTTCTCCACTCAAAGCTAATGGACAGCTTGGTTTTAACATGATTAAAGCAATTCTAGAACGAACAACCAGAAAGTAACAACTAGATCGAGGTTGCTTCCCAGAATAAGATTTTATTTGGATTAAATCCCAAATTCAGTCTGACCTGACGCTGTGGGTCAGCCCCAGGATATTTCCCAAAGAATAAACCAAGTTCCTCTCTATTTCCCACTCCTCACCAGGATGGCAAGTACTGGAGATGAAATGTCACAGACTTGAGGATCCAAAGCCTCCAACTCCTCCTTTCTTTGCCTGGGCTCTGAACCTCTGTGCATTCTCCCCATTCCCCTTCAGGAAAAGACAAACAGCCTTTGTTGAAGATGTGCATGAAGTTGACACAACCCTTCAAGACTGCAGAGGAGACTCCTTGGACAATCTTCAGAACTGGAGGTAACTGCCGTAGGCTTTCTAAATCAGCTCATTCTCACCTCTATAATGGTATCACAGCTAGGGTGTAGTTTCCTAAGTGTCCGAGAGCTTAAGTACTTCACAAGTTCTTTCAAGTGCAATTGTCTCTGGGTGTGTGTTGACACCTTTTCCACTCTCCTTATCCCAAGCCTGCCCCCAGCTTTAAAACCTTTCCCTAGGAGATCAATGTATCCCTCTAAAAGCACTCCCTTATTCAATTCTTAACTACAAGTCTGCCTTGGAAGGCCAAGATCAATCAATCACATGAATAGTATTGATTCCCTAAGTGCTTTCTTTAGTTTTTTTTAAATTAGTTTTTGAATAGATGATTTATGTACATTCTAATAATTGCAAAACAACAAAAGGTATATAGTGAAATACAAGTCTCCTTTCTCTCTCTATACCAATCTGTCACAGATTCAGAAAAGTTCTGTGCCCTCTTTTTTTTTTCTTTGTTTCTTTTACACAAATGGTAACATAATAAATACTCTGCTTTTCACCTAATATGACTAGGGGATGGCTCCACATCCATTCAGGTAGATTTGTGTAAAGGTTTTTGTGGCTGGAAATCATTGCATTTTATGGATCGACTTGTTACCAAACAAAGTTTGTGTCCCCAGGGCACAGTGAGGCCAAATAAACCAAAACATCTGAGTTTGGAGCAGAGAAAGGTTTATTTCAGGGCCAAGCAAGGAGAACAGGTGGCTCATGCTCAAAAACCCAGAACCTCCTGATGGTTTTGGGGGAAAAGTTTTTATAGGCAGAGTTTGGGGTGAGAGCTACAGGGTGTATGACTTTCTTCTTTTTTTGTGTATTTATTTTTTTGTATTTATTTATTTGGCTGCATTGGATCTCAGTTGTGGCACACGGGATGGATCTTCATTGCAGCACATGGATTTCTCTCTAGTTGTGGTGCACAGGCTCTAGAGCAGATGGGCTCAGTAGTTGCTGAACACGGGCTCTAGAGCACGCGGGCTTAGTTGCCCCGCAGCATGTGGGATCTTAGTTCCCCAACCAGTAATCAAACCCGCATTCCCTGCATTGGAAGGTGGATTCTTAAACACTGGACTACCAGGGAAGTCCCTGTATGATTTTCTAATGATTGGCTAGTGGTGAGGCAACAGGGCTGTGCTCCAGGAATTGTGCTCAGCACCAAGTTACATCCTCCACCGGGATGGGGCCTTAGTTCCTGCAGGTGAACTCAAAGATATTGTTATGTAAGTTCCTTGAGGAGGAACCAGGACTCTGCCCCAAGGCTGCACTATTGTTTCTTGACTGTTCCTCCCTTGTTTGTGCATCCCCTCCCTTCCCTGATTAGCAACTGTTTGAACCTGCCCTTTGGAACTCAGGCACAGATAGGATTTGTACCTGGGAGCCCAACAGGGTCCTGCTTGGTTTCAGACTAGGAAACTGAGGTCAGGGACTCTTCCCAAACCTGACTTCATATATTGCACTGTCTTGCAGTAGATTTGTGGGTGATACCTTAAGGGCAAAAATGTTTGATTAGAAACCATATAATCAACTTTTTGATTATAAGAGGCTCAAGGAGATAGCTCTGGTGAAGGAATATGCTCTCCTTGTATTTGACATGAAACATTAGGCTAAGTGTCAGGGTCCCCTCATCCCCCTTCCCTACCTCCTTATAGTTTTGGAGGCTATAGGTACTTATGCCCAAGGGAAAGGGCCAGGTGGGGAATTAAATGTGTTCCACTAAAGGAGAGATTTGTCTCAGTCTTACCTGTATCAAAGTGATCATGGTTTTCAATTTTATTTATTTTTATTTTTTATTTTTTTGGCTGTGCAGGGCGTGTGGGACCTTAGTTCCCCACCCCCATCAGGGGTTAAACCCACGCCCCCTGCTGTGGAAGCTCAATGTCTTAACCACTGGACCACCAGGGAAGTCCCCATCATTGTTTTCAATTATCATGAATTTTCTTTAAGCTATTGACCTTTGTGTTCCCTGTGGAGAGGCTGAGGCAGTCAAAGGTTGGGGAAAAGTGGGGTGGAATGAAGATGTGAGGCGGAGGGCTCCCTGGTAAAGGCTGATAGGAAGGCTGCTAGTTCTGACTTGAAATAGGATGGGAAAGTGGGGAGAAGCGGATATTAGGTGCAGGCAGATTCCAGGTAGGGTGGCTAGGCCCCCCTCCCCCCCCACTCCCCCCCCACCCCGCAGGTACTGCCACGCCTCCACTTTTAAGGCAGCCCGTTCGACCTCACCTGTCCGCTCTGAAGCTGCCCTACCTCCCCTTAACACCCAGGTGAGGGGGGCATCTCCCCTGGAGTGGTGTTTCCCAGGAACGTAAGACACTTCTCTAACCCTGCCTAAGGGGATGCTCTGGTTTTCCAATGTCTGAGATGGCCTGAGTGTTACCGTGAAGATCAGAAACACCAGGCTGCATGCTCCCCACTCCGGTCTAGGTAAGATTGGGCCATATCGTTGCCCTCCATCCCATAAAATGTACCTGGAAAAACCTTGTCATATTGTTTATGATTTACTTTAAGATAAATCAGCGTGGGGAGTGGGGTATGTATTTGTGTGCTGGTTTTGATTTATCCCCTAGGGATGGTTAGTTACTATCTTTATTTTTTTACTTTTTATTTTTTTGGCTGTGTTGGGTCTTCGTTGCTGTGCGCGGGCTTTCTCTAGTTGCAACAAGCAGGGGCTACTCTTCGTTGCGGTGCACGGTCTTCTCATTGTGGCTTCTAGTGTTGCAGAGCATGGGCTCTAAGTGCGCTGGCTTCAGTAGTTGTGGCTCGTGGGCTCTGGAGTGCAGGCTCAGTAGTTGTGGTGCACGGGCTTAGTTGCTCCATAGCATGTGGGATCTTCCTGGAGCAGGGATCAAACCCGTGTCCCCTACGTTGGCAGGCGGATTCTTAACCACTGCGCCACCAGGGAAGCCCCAGTTACTATCTTTAATCCAGTGGTCATTTTACTTGCCCCATCAGCAGCATTTAAGGCAGTTGCTCACTCCATCCTCCTTGGAACAGTTTCAGAACAATATGTTCTCCACAGTTTCTGGCCGCCTTCCAGGACAATCTTTCTCAGCCTCCTTTGCTGGTTCCTCCTCTTCCCCCGGACCTTAAAGTACCCAAGGATCAATCCTGAAACTTTGTCCCCATTCTATCTCCTCTCTTCTTGTTGTCTCAAGGGTTTAAGTGCCATCTCTGCACTGATGACTCCCAAATTTATCTACCCAGGCAGGACCTCGCCTCTGAACTGGAAACCCTTCTAATTGCCCAATTGACAGCTCCAATATCTCACTGGTCTGTCAAAACCAACAGGATTTGTCCCTCAAAACCTGCTTCTCTCATTTTCTTCCCCATTTTGGTAAATGGCAACACCACTCTAAAAGTTTTGGTTTTGGCCCCAAACCCCCCCAGACAAATAAAAACAAAATAACACAACCCTGGAGAGTTGTCCTTGACTCCTGTCTTTCACACCTCCTGTCTTACTCAGCTTAAAAACCACAGTCCTTACAATGGCCCATGAGGCTAACAATTGTGGATGTGACTGAATTTAGTCCCGTTGCCAGACTTGGTGAGATAATGGGGCAGGGTGAGCTTACATTCCCCACAGACCTCTCATTTTTGGAGGCTACAAATGTTTGCCAAAAGTGTCTAATAACTGAAAGACTGGATGGGCTAAGATCAGTCACAATAGCCTTATTTCCTTGCAATTAATTTCTTTTTTTAAAAAAAAATTGTTTTAAGAAATTTATTTATTATTTATTTATTTTGGCTGCGTTGGGTCTTCATTGCTGCACGCAGGCTTTCTCTAGTTGTGGCAAGTGGTGGCTTCTCTTGTTGTGGAGCATGGGCTCCAGGCACACAGGCTTCAGTAGTTGTGGCACGTGGGCTCAGTAATTGTGGCTCGCAGGCGCTAAAGCACAGGCTCAGTAGTTGTGGCACTAGGGCTTAGTTGCTCCTTGGCATGTGGGATCTTCCCGGACCAAGGATAGAACTCATGTCCCCTAAATTGGTAGGTGAATTTTTAACCACTGCACCACCAGGGATGTCCTGCAATTCATTTCTTTCTTTCTTTTTAAAATTAATTAATTAATTAATTTGGTTACACTGGTCTTAGTTGTGGCACACGGGCTCAGTAGTTGTGGCACATGGGCTTAGTTGCTCCGTTGCATGTGGAATCTTCCCGGACCAGGGCTTGAACCCGTGCCCTCTGCATTGGCAGGCAGATTCTTTATCCACTGCACCGCCAGGGAAGTCCTGCAATTCATTTCTTCAACAGCTATTTAATAAGCAGCTACTCTGTGCCAGACCCTGTTCTAGATGCCAGGGATACAACTCTGAACAAAACAGACAAAAGTCTCTGCCCTTTTGGACTGTACATTCTAGTGAGTAAATGGATGGCAGACAAAATAGCAACAAGTAAGTTACATAGTATTGTGCTGGGAGAAAGCTCAAGCAGGGAAGAGGGGTGAAGAATATTGGAGAGGGCAGGGAATCTGTGTTCTGTGTTGAATGAGGTGTTCAGGATGGTCTCACTGAGCAAGCAACATTTGAATAAAGGCCTGAAGGACACAAGGAGTGAGCAGCGGTGTTTGGAGGAGTGCATGACAGGCATGGGGAACAGCAAGAGCAATGACGTGACCCTCAGCAGGAGTTGCCTGCTCTCTTCCTTTTAGTGGCACAGTGAGCAAGGACGAGAGCGTGCTCGGAGTGAAGTCAATGAGGGCAGTAGGAGGAGATGAAGCAGAAGTGGGGCCAGTCTGGCTCTGGCCACTGAAAAGGCCTACTCACATGGCAATGCCAGGAGCAAGAAATACCCCTGGCACCCAGAATGTGGTCCCTCAATTCAATTGTGGTCACTAAAGGGAACCAGGGCTTCTGTGGATAATCACTGATTCCAGAGCTAGGGCAAGAAATGAGCATTTTGTCAAACTAGAAAGCAAGGAAGCTTTCAGAGATGACTGTGTTATGTCCCAAAGACTCAAGTCAGGAGCCAATGTAAAGAGACTCTCAATGTTCAAAGATGGAATAATTTGAGCATCTCCAATGGATTGAAATTCATCAAATATATTAAAATCCATGAGTTTATAATTATACCAGAAAAAAAAACCTCCTCATAGGTCACCTTTACAGGTTGCTAGGGAACCAACTCATCACTCTAAAAACTGGTTTAAAAAGGGAAAGAATTGAGCATTTGTCTTGTCTTTTCTATATGAACTGTATCTCAGGATAGCTGAATTGTTGTTAAGGAAAAGTTCTTGTTTCAGAAGCTTTCCAGCTTGCAGATGAAGGAAGAATTGCAGAATTAGGATACCATACTTTTCTAATCCCTAATGAAATAATAGATCTAAACAATGATCATCAATGGCTATTTTTTAAATGTAGATTTATTTATTTAGTTAGTTAGTTGCACCAGGTCTTAGTTGCAGCAGGCATGCTCCTTAGTTGCAGCTTATGGGCTCCTTAGTTGTGGCATGCATGTGGGATCTAGTTCCCTGACCAGGAATCGAACCCAGGCCCCCTGCATTGGGAGCACAGAGTCTTAACCACTGTGCCACCAGGGAGGTCCCATCAATGGCTATTAAAAACTATCGGGGAAAAGCTTATGGGGTACTTTTAAATGAATGGATCAGGCTGGAAATGCCTGAATTCACTAATCAATCCTAGCATCACAGAAGAGGAGACAATCAGACATCATGTGATGCTGATGTGATGCAGTAGGAGGTTCACAGCACCAGCTAGGAAGTATCCTTGTCAAAAAATGGAACCTGAACTAATCAAGATCTAACCAATACCTTTCAGAAAATACAGGGCTTGAGGAAACATGTTGAATGATGCCACAGGGATGCAGTCAGGAAAATGCAGAATGTGGGAAACTACAGAACAGATAATCCAGTTTCTCCAACACATAAAAGGAAAAAGAAAAAAAGGCAGGGGACCCTGTAAGTTAAAAAAGATGAAGAAGATATATTAACTGCAATGTATGGACCATAAAATACTAATTTTAAAAAACTTAATAAATAATGAGAAATTTGGAACGTTTGAACACTGACTATTTGATAATATTAAGACTTTTTAAGGTATGATAATGACATTATGGTTATGTTTTTTTTTAAGAGTCCTTATCTTTTAGAGACACAATACTAAAATAGGTATCGATGAAATGATATGAAATCTGGGACTAATTTCAAAATAATCCAGTTAGGTGGAGGGAAATAGTATTTCCACACGTTAATAATTGTTGAGGCTTGGCAATTGTCCATTACACTATTTTCTCTGTTTTGTACTGTTTGAAATGTTCCATAATATAAAGTATATTGAAAGGGGGCGGGGTGGGGGACCATGTACAGAGGAGTCATAAAGAAAGACTTTCCATGACAAATGGGAATAATAATCCCTATTTTCTAACTGCAGGGCCAAAAAATAAGTCATTTTTCAGTATAGTTTCTCCTTTAGTAACCAGTAACTTAGAGTAGACCCTAAAGAACTATTTCAAAGAAGATACGCTTCCTTTTGTGGAGGAAAGGGCTTTAAAAGTTAGTCCTTTTGTTTTGGAATGTGATTAGTTGCAGTGTGGGTAGAATTTTCAGGTACCTCAGCAATAACAGGGCCAACGCTTGGCTGGAGGATGAAACCAGGAAAGAGGCATGGAGTGCTCTGCACCGCCCTCCTACTGCCCCTCTCAATTCTTCCTGCTGCTTTTATATTGGTCTGCCACTCCCAGGAGCAGGGCTACTTTGTAAGGCTGGGCAGGCTGTGCACCGCACAACTCCAGGGAACTACAGAGCCTGTGTAAATGATGCCCTCTGCGCTTCTGCAGCATGGCAGCTTCTGGCAGGAGCCTGGTCACCTCATGTCATCTCTGAGTTTAGACTCCTTAGTCCTAACTAGGGCTATTTCCTCAGGACCCTTCCTTTAGTCTCTGCTAAGGTCAATGGGTAATAATGGCGTAAATCATATTAGCTCTTTAAAATTGGTATTTCTACGAAGATCTTTTTTCCAGTGACAAAATCCCCATGTGTATTCATCAGGATAAGCTGACAAACAACTCCCAGATCTCAGTAATTTAACAAAGTTAAGGTTTATTTCTTGCTTCTATCACAGTCCAATATAGTGGTAGGAGAGAAAGGGGATCTGGCCTCTTGCTCTTTCAAGCTCCATCCATCCAGGGCCTCTGTCATCATCTCCAAAAAGTCCTTCACTGGGTCTGCTGCAAGGGAAGAAACAGCATGAAAAGGCTTCTCCATGTGAATGTCCTCTGACCGGAGGCCACACATACAACCTTCACTCACATTCCATCAGTGAGAACAAGTTGAGGAGCAGAGTGCCAAGGAGGCAGTGCTGATGTTTGGGAATAACCAGCTAGTCTCAGCCACACTATGTGAGGTAGCAATGCCTTACTGCAGTTAAATTAAGAAGCCTGTACTACAGAATACTGTATAGTCCCTGGCCCCTCAGAGAGGCGAGGGAGAGGGAGATTTCTGGTGGGACACCTTCCTGATGCTTTTAAAACTTCATGTAGCTACATTCCTTAAGCCACCTGCCAGGTGGTAATTGCTTTCAGGAGAGGAAAATTTGGAAGAGGAATTATTCAGTCATATCCCTTTTACTAGCTGGAGGCCCAGGAGGTTTTAATTTGAGAGAGGGAATCCATGATGTGCTTCAAAGATTTGGTGATTCCCTGTAGACCATAAGTAAAGCCTGTGTTTGCAGGGTTTTGGGGGGGGTTGGGGGGAGGACCATAGTTTGGCACATAGAAGGCATTCGTTAAATATTCCTTCTAAAAACTCAAAGAGGACTCTGTATTACTCAGTGTTCTCCAGAGAAACAGAACCATTAGGATGTATAGATATAGAAATTTATTTTAAGGAACTGGCTTACACAAGTCCAGAACCTTCAGGGTGAGCTGGCAGGCTAGAGACCCAGGAAGAGTTGATACCATAGTTCAAGTCCAAAGGCTATTGGGCTGGAGAATTCCTTCATGCTCAGGGGAGGTCACTTTTGTTCTATTCATGCCTTCAGCTGATTGGATGAGACCCACCCACATTACAGAGGCAATCTGCTTTACTCAAAGTCCACTTATTTAAATATTAATCTCATCCAAAAACACCTTCATAGAAACATCCAGAATAATGTTTGACCACATATCTGGGCGCTATGACTCAGCCAAGTTTAGGCATAAAATTAACCATCACAGGGTCCTTGAACCAAACAAAGGGTAGAGGTCAGGAACTACGGTTCTAAGAAATTTCCACCATTCTCCTTCCTTCCCTCTGGTCAGGCTTCAGTGCTCACCTCGGGTTCTGTGCCTAGCCCTAGAATAGGTTACTTATTTTGGCGGCATGTAGAAAATCCACCTAACAATTCCCTTCTAGCGGCTTCCTCCTATTCCACATTGAAAGAATTGGCTCAGGAATTCCCAATTAAGCTTTAGAAAATGTTAAATAATGTTAAAGAAAGCATTACTTGGGATTTCCCTGGCAGTCCAGTGGTTAAGCCTCTGTGCTTCCACTGCAGGGGGCACAGGTTCCATCCCTGGATGGGGAACAAAGATCCCACATGCCACGTAGCCCAGCCAAAAAATAAAATAAAAAAAAAGAAAAGAAAACATTACTTTTCTCCTGGAAAAAAAAAAAAGTTTTGACAAAACCTCCAGAAATGTTGCTTAAGGAAAACACTTTAGCTTTCCCACCCTGTATATGTCAATGATAGTATGTCAATGGCTACGGTATATATCTTTAATGCTTATATCTTACATCTCTGCTTCTAGTTAGTCATTGTTTGAATAAATCCTCCAGCAAAATGAAGTACCTCAAAATCACAGATTATTATTATTATTTTTTGTGTGTGTGTGTGTGTGTGGTACACGGGCTTCTCACTGTTGTGCCCTCTCCCGTTGCGGAGCACAGGCTCTGGACCCGCAGGTTCAGCGGCCATGGCTCACGGGCCCAGCTGCTCCGCAGCATGTGGGATCTTCCCAGACCAGGGCACGAACCCATGTCCCCTGCATCGGCAGGTGAACTGTCAACCACTGCGCCACCAGGGAAGCCCCAGATTATTTTTTATTCCTTTGCAGTTCTCTACAGTGTTGAAAATGCTACTGGCACAGGCAGGAACACCGATTAACGGGTGGTGTCGTCACGTTCTGTTTTATTTGACTCCACTCATGTTAAACCACCAGCTAGCCCTGGTAATAAAAATAGCCCAGGATTTATCTTCCAGGATTATCACCCAACTTTGACATCTCTACCATGCTTCCACAGAAAGAGCTTCACATAAAGAAAACTGAGGCAGGTTTGGGAGAAGAATCATCTTACTTTGTGGCTATTTCTTACCATAGGTAAAGTCTGGTGATTTAATGCAGGTATTTTCTCCCATCCTTCTCAGCCTAACTTAAATTTCATCTGAAAGAGTCCAGTAGGTTCTGTCTGCAGGAAAAGGGCTCTTTCTACCCCTGCTTCTGCAATGGCCCCTACTTGTGCTGTAATGCAGTATGGCTGAGACCTCTGTTCCTTGACCTGGGAAAGAAAGGATGTTCTGTTTTGTAAAGTACTGAGGGACCTAGATGGGTCAACACTGCTCTATTAATATAAAATGAGATTATTCACCAGCTGTTGTTTCACTGCTTTCAGCAGAGCCACTGAAACAGTTGCAAAATAGCAAAGGGTTCCAGATGGGAGCGGCCATTGTTCAAAATCCAGACAACCCAGTGGGCACGTCAGGTAATGGGCTTTGTGCCTGACCGGTGGAGAAATTCAGTAATACATCAAGGGTTTTGCATGATGGGTCTGTGCCATTGGAAAACCACAGCACCCTCCCTTTCCTTCCCACTGGCTTCTTTTTCCCCATTATTTCCCCCTTTTTCTTGTATGACCATAGATCTCCCTAAAAATCTGTTTGAGAGGAGTTACTAGATAAAGTAAAAACAAATCCAGTTAAGGAGATAGTAAATGTTGTTTTGACATAAACTTTGTCTTTTAGAGCCCATGATATGACCTACTGTGTGTTTGATTTTCACACACTCATAGAACATCATCCAAGATGGGAGGGAGGATGCCAGGGAAAGGGATCTATCTGGAGCAGCGCACTCCTCAAGCTTCATGTGCACATGAAGTAAGTGGCCATCCTGTGAAAATGCAGATTCTGATTCAGTAGGTCTGGAGAGGGACCTGAGAATCTACATTTCTGAAAAGCAGTCAGGGGATGGACAGCTCTGAATGGCAAAGGTCTTGATTCAGTGTTTTTCCCATTCACATTTTGCAGCACATCGTGCCCAAGATTTAGAAAATACAACCCAAACAGATGATCAAGGTGGCAAAATTGTTCTCCTTAAAACTAAATTCCTGGGACTTCCCTGGTGGCGCAATGGTTAAGAATCAGCCTCCCAATGCAGGGGACACGGGTTCGATCCCTGGTCCGGGAAGATCCCACATGTCCACGGAGCAACTAAGCCCGTGCACCACAACTGCTGAGCCTGTGTGCCACGACTACTGAAGCCTGCGTGCCTAGAGCCTGTGTGCCACAACAAGAGAAGCCACCACAATGAGAAGCCCGCACACCACAATGAAGAGTAGCCCCCGCTCACAACTAGAGAAAGCCCCGCGCAGCAACGAAGACCCAGCACAGCCATAAATAAATAAATAAAATTTTTTAAAAACTGAATTCCTTAATAAATACTTTGTTACAGAAATACATATGAGAATAGAGCATCATACAGTATCCATTTTTTTAAAAATGGTTCTCCTCCCCTTTCTACTGATGGATCATTCAACCTTGATCGTCACTTTTGTTGATTTTCTACTGAAGTGTAAGCACGGGATACCTATTCTCTATTTGGATACAGTTTACTAACCTAAAACTAACTTTCCCACGAAATAATGTGTTTTTTGAGAATGAATTTCCTAGATGGCATCTTGGTCGTGTGACAGGAAAGGTCAGAATCTGGCTCTGCCAATTAGGAACTGAGAGACTTTGGACAAATTGCTTAACCTCTCTGATCCTTAGTTTCTGCACCTAAAAGAATAAGTGAGGAGGGGAATTAAAAAATTAAAAAGAACATTTTTTAAGTGGGAAAATGGGACTATCTACCTCACAGGATTATTGTAAGCTTTAAAACAAGATAATATACTCAAATTACTTACTACATTACATGAAGTAAGTACATAAGCCACGTGAAGTGTTCCATAAACTGAGCTTCAAAACAAACAAAACCCTGAAATTTACATTTAGAATTGCTAAAATGTTTTCTTGTAAACCATTTTGGAAGGAAATCTTTCCAAAACATTTCTCACCCCCTACCTTGTGTACAGTGTATTCTGAATCTAATATAGCTCTTTCCTCATGACTCAGGGTCCTTGTTGTGGACATGAGTGACTGCACTGTCCTGGAACACAGGCATGACCTCAGTCAGGGCGATGATGATCTTGGTCTTTCTAACATCCACCCTCCTGCCCCTTCCCCGACTAGCACTCCCTCAGCCCTCTGTTCATACTTCCACAATAACTCTTACCACACAGAGGCCAAAATTATGTTTACCCAGTTTTTTGGCCTCAGACCCCCTTTCTTGGGGCAGAGGCCAGGTCCTCAGTAAATGCTATTGAATGAAGATCTCCCCAGTCTCCACTTAAAGGGTTGGGTGTCAGGAACTCAGAAGCACGGCTTGTGTTCATTCATTCAGACACTTTAAAACGCCTCCATGTTCTCAGCAAAGTGCTAAAAGCACTGCTCTATTTTATCTTTTAAAGATAGCCAAAGACAGAAATTACATTCCTCCTTAGAATCTTGTAATGGTTTTTAATTATTGCAGGGCCAAGAAGTTATTTATCCTTCTGGTAAATTTTAAACCCATTCTTTTTTTGTTCTTTGTTCTTCTTTCACTGGCAGTAAGGTCATTGAAGCCAGGCAGCCCTGCATTCAAACATGGATCTACAATGTGATAGTTGTTTGACTCTGGGCAAGTCACTTCAAGACTCTGCTGCTCAGTTTCTAAATCTGTACAACGGGGTAATAACAGTCTGCAGAATTGCTGTGTATATGGAGATGGTAGTAAAGGTATTTCCAGAAGTCCTCTTGGGGAGGCATTTTAACATCCTCTGCTTTGATAATCCCACTAGGGTTAAGGGTAGGGGTGGGTCTCTAAAGGTCCTCCCTGAGTAATACTAGATGGCTATGAACTAGACTTCCAGGGAGCATGGCCTGTTAACAGTCAGGCATTTTACTTTGCAGAGCACAGAAGTGAGCAGGATACCAAGCTGCTTTGTATGGCCAAGACTAGTGGATCACTTCTCAACAACCATTCTCTCCCCATACTTTGTCCTTGTTGCCAGAACCCACTTTCCAACTCTGGAGGCTAAAAGCACCAATTAGTTACTACAAGCCTGTAACCCCACCCTAGTGGATGAGTTTAAAGATAAATCTTCTGAGATATTTCTGGGAAACACTTTCCTTTCTGATTTAGGGTGGGAGGTAGGGGACACGAAGAGAAATGCTCCTCTTTCTATCTTTAGATGTAGTTATCTGCAGATATAATTCCTGGAGCTATGGCAGCCATCTTGTGACCATGAGGGACAACTCAGAGGATTAAAAATCTACCTGCTGTGGATGGCAAAGGGAAAAGGCAGAAAGCACCTGGGTTGGGTGGTTGATGACATTGTTGTGCCTCTGAATTAACCAAACCTGGAAATGATACCTCCAGCAATAATGAACCTTATTGTTTAAGTGATATTTAAGCTATATTTATATTACATATTCTGTTACCTGTTACTTTATTAATATATTACTATATATATTATATTACTTTATTATACTTTACTATATATATTATATTACTTTAATATACTTTACTATATATAATATTACTTTAATATACTTTATTATACTTTATTATATTTATTATTTTTATTATATATTATATTATATTATATTTTTTATTTTATATTTTTTATATTTTATTTATTTTTTATTTTATTATATTTATATACTTTATTATATTTATTTATTATACTTTACTATATATATATTACTTTA
Source organism: Stenella coeruleoalba (assembly GCF_951394435.1). Lineage (NCBI taxonomy): Eukaryota > Metazoa > Chordata > Mammalia > Artiodactyla > Delphinidae > Stenella > Stenella coeruleoalba. Next base: position 17,606,916 of record NC_137164.1, read on the forward strand.
TTATACTTTATTAATATATTACTATATATATTATATTACTTTATTAATATATATTTTATATATATTAAATTGAGGCGGCTGAGCCTTAGAAGTGGGAGAAAAAGGAGACCTGCTGGTAGCACAGCAGAAGAGGTGGTCAGAGAAAAGCCAGTTCTGTTGAGGATTTTGACTTCTATTGGATGTGCAGTGTAGAACTCTGTTCCACTCCTTTAGGGACACATCAGTAAATTTCACATTGCTTGCGAATACTTTTGGTGCTAATGGATTGTATGAGGGACTTGAAGAAGGGTTGAAATCTACATCAAGAATGGTGCTTGATGGGGAATTCCCTGACAGTCCAGGGGTTAAGACTTGGCACTTTCATTGCCGGGGCACTGGGTTTGAGGGAACTAGGATCCTGCAGGCCCAGCGGCACAGCCAAAAAAAAAAAAAATGTGCCTGATGAAAACAGAGACACACCTGGAAATAGCAATACTTCTAGGTTATGTAAGGATTAGAGATCCTATCTGTCAGACATCTAGAATGATGCCTAGAATTTAGGACATATGCAATAAGTTATAGATGCTATTATTACCTTGTATTACCAGTAATTTTTATTTTTTTGGTCTCGCCTTGCGGCTTGTGGGATCTTAGTTCCCTGACCAGGGATTGAACCCAGGCCCTTGACAGTGAAAGCGGGAGTCCTAACCACTGGACCACCAGGGAATTCCCACCAGTATTATTATCTCAGCTCCTGATTTGCATCCAGAAAGGAGGAAGAAATTAGATGCTCATGGGTGGGGCTGTACTTGGGGGCAGACCCAGCAGTAGGCTTTGAGAAGAAGCTCTGTGACAAAGACTGCATGAAGACAAAAAGGAGCCAAGCATGGCTGGCAGGAGCCCTGGCAGGTGAGCAGGGAAGTCCAGCTGAGCTACTGTGACCCTACAGATGGGGCAAAAGGCTGGATCCAGAGGCTGGAGGGAGAGGGAAATGGGGAGTTATTGCTCAAAGGGTATAAAGTTTCAGTTATGCAAGATGAAGAAGTTTGGGAGACCTGTTCACAGCAAGGGCATATAACACTACCGTACTGTAAACTTAAAAATGGTTAAGATGATAAATTTCGTGTTTCTTACTACAGTTAAAAAAATAGGGAGGATCCCAGTTACTAGAACTAAGGCCTACAGTCAGAACAGCCTCAACAGAAGCCTGAGAATTGTTTGGACAGAGGCTTCCTGAATTTCCCCTGATTAGAAAATTACTGGAGATAGCCTCATCCACCAGAGGGCAGACAGCAGAAGGAAGAAGAACTACAATTCTGCGGCCTGTGGAAGGAAAACCACATTCACAAAAAGAGAGACAAAATGAAAAGGCAGAGAACTTTGTACCAGATGAAGGAACAAGATAAAACACCAGAAAAAACAACTAAATGAAGTGGAGATAGGCAACCTTCCAGAAAAAGGATTCAGAATAATGATAGTGAAGATGATCCAGGACCTCAGAAAAAGAATGGAGGTAAAGATCGAGAAGATGCAAGAAATGTTTAACAGAGACCTAGAAGAATAAAAGAACAAACAGAGATGAACAATACAATAACTGAAATGAAAAATATGCTAGAAGGAATCAATAGCAGAATAACTGAGGCAGAAGAATGGGTAAGTGACCTGGAAGACAGAATGGTGGAATTCACTGCCATGGAACAGAATTTTAAAAAAATGAAAAGAAATGAAGACAGCCTAAGAGACCTCTGGGACAACATTAAACACACCAACATTCACATTATAGGGGTCCCAGAAGGAGAAGAGAGAGAGAAAGGACCCAAGAAAATATTTGAAGAGCTTATAGTCAAAAACTTCCCTAACATGGGGAAGGAAATATCCACCCAAGTCCAGGAAGTGCAGAGAGTCCCAGGCAGGATAAACCCAAGGAGAAACATGCCAAGACAAATGGTAATCAAATTGACAAAAGTTAAAGACAAAGAAAAATTATTGAAAGCAGCAAGGGAAAAAAGACAAATAACATACAAGGGAACTCCCATAAGGTTAACAGCTGACTTCTCAGCAGAAACTCTACAAGCCAGAAGGGAGTGGCATGATATATTTAAAGTGATGAAAGAGAAGAACCTACAACCAAGATTACTCTACCTGGCAAGGATCTCATTCAGATTTGACGGAGAAATCAAAAGCTTTACAGACAAGCAAAAACTAAGAGAATTCAGCACCACCAAACCAGCTCTACAACAAATGCTAAAGGAACTTCTCTAAGTGAGAAACACAAAAGAAGAAAAGGGCCTACAAAAACAAACCCATAACAATTAAGAAAATGGTAATACGAACATGCATATCAATAATTACCTTAAACGTGAATGGATTAAATGCTCCAACCAAAAGACACAGGCTCGCTGAATGGATACAAAAACAAGATCCATCTCTATGCTATCTACAAGAGACGCACTTCAGACCTAGGGACACATACAGACTGAAAGTGAGGGGATGGAAAAAGATATTCCATGCAAATAGAAATCAAAAGAAAGCTGGAGTAGCAATACTCATATCAGATAAAATAGACTTTAAAATAAAGAATGTTACAAGAGACAAGGAAGGACACTACATAATGTTCAAGGGATCAATCCAAGAAGAAGATATAACAATTATAAATATATATGCACCCAACATAGGAGCACCTCAATACATAAGGCAACTGCTAACAATTGTAAAAGAGGAAATCGACAGTAACACAATAATAGTGGGGGACTTTAACACCTCACTTACACCAATGGACAGATCATCCAGACATAAAATTAATAAGGCAACACAAGCTTTAAATGACAGCACAGACCAGATAGATTTAATTGATATTTATAGGACATTCCATCCAAAAACAGCAGATTACACTTTCCTCTCAAGTGCACATGGAACATTCTCCAGGATAGATCACATCTTGGGTCACAAATCAAGCCTCAGTAAATTTAAGAAAATTGAAAGCATATCAAGGATCTTTTCCGACCACAATGCTGTGAGATTAGATATCAATTACAGGGGAAAAAATGTAAAAAACACAAACACATGGAGGCTAAACAATATGTTACTAAATAACCAAGAGATCACTGAAGAAATCAAAGTGGAAATAAAAACATACCTAGAGACAAATTACAATGAAAACACGATGATCCGAAAGCTATGGGATGCAGCAAAAGCAGTTCTAAGAGGGAGTTTATAGCAATACAAGCCTACCTCAAGAAACAAGAAAAATCTCAAACAATCTAAACTTACACCTAAAAGAACTAGAGAAAGAAGAACAAACAAAACCCAAAGTTAGTAGAAGGAAGAAGTCATAAAGATCAGAGCAGAAATAAATGAAATAGAAACAAAGAAAACAGTAGCAAAGATCAATAAAACTAAAAGCTAGTTCTTTGAGAAGATGAACAAAATTGATAAACCATTAGCCAGACTCATCAAGAAAAAGAGGGAGAGGACTCAAATTAATAAAATTAGAAATGAAAAAGGAGAAGTTACAACGGACACCACAGAAATACAAAGCATCATTAGAGACTACTACAAGCAACTCTATGCCAATAAAATGGACAACCTGGAAGAAATGGACAAATTCTTAGAAAAGTATAACCTTCCAAGACTGAACCAGGAAGAAATAGAAAATATGAACAGACCAATCACAAGTAATGAAATCGAAACGGTGATTAAAAATCTTCCAACAAACAAAAGTTCAGGACCAGATGGCTTCACAGGTGAATTCTATCAAACATTTAAAGAAGAGCTAACACCTATCCTTCTCAAACTCTTCCAAAAAATTGCAGAGGAAGGAGCGCTCCCAAACTCATTCTATGAGGCCACCATCACCCTGATACCAAAACCAGACAAAGATACTACAAAAATAGAAAATTACAGACCAGTATCACTGATGAATATAGATGCAAAAATTCTCAACAAAATACTATCAAACAGAATCCAGCAACACATTAAAAGGATCATACACCATGATCAAGTGGGATTTATCCCAGGGATGTAAGGATTCTTCAGTATATGCAAATCAATCAATGTGATGTACCATATAAACAAACTGAAGAATAAAAACCATATGATCATCTCAATAGATGCAGAAAAAGCTTTTGACAAAATTCAACACCCATTTAGGATAAAAACTCTCCAGAAAGTGGGCATAGAGGGAACCTACCTCAACACAGTAAAGGCCGTATATGACAAACCCACAGCAAACATCATTCTCAATGGTGAAAAACTGAAAGCATTTCCTCTAAGATCAGGGACAAGACAAGGATGTCCACTCTCGCCACTATTATTCAACATAGTATTGGAAGTCCTAGCCACGGCAATCAGAGAAGAAAATGAAACAAAAGGAATACAAATAGGAAAAGAAGAAGTAAAACTGTCACTGTTTGCAGATGACATGATACTATACACAGAGAATCCTAAAGATGTCACCAGAAAACTACTAGAGCTAATCAATGAATGTGGTAAAATTTCAGGATACAAAATTAACGCACAGAAATCTCTTGCATTTCTATACACTAACAATGAAAGGTCAGAAAGAGAAATTAAGGAAACAAACCCATTCACCATTGCAACAAAAAGAATAAAATACCTAGCAATAAACCTTCCTAAGGAGGTAAAAGACCTGTATGCAGAAAACTATAAGACACTGATGAAAGAAATCAAAGATGACAAAAACAGATGGAGAGATATACAGTGTTTGTGGATTGGAAGGATCAATACTGTGAAAATGACTATACTACCCAAAGCAATCTACAGATTCAGTGCAATCCCTATCAAATTACCAGTGGCATTTTTTACAGAACTAGAACAAAAAAATCTTACAATTTGTGTGGAGACAGAAAAGACTCCGAATAGCCAAAGCAGTCCTGAGGGAAAAAAAAAGGAGCTGGAGGAATCAGACTCCCTGACTTCAGATTATGCTACAAAGCTACAGTAATCAAGATAGTATGGTACTGGCACAAAAGGAGAAATATAGATCAATGGAACAGTATAGAAATCCCAGAAATAAACCCACACATCTATGGTCAGTTAATCTATGACAAAGGAGGCAAGGATATACAATGGAGAAAACACAGTCTCTTCAATAAGTGGTGCTGGGAAAACTGGACAGCTACATGTAAAAGAATGAAATTAGAAGACTCCCTAACACCACACACAAAAATAAACTCAAGAAGGATTAGAGACCTAAATGTAAGACTGGACACTATAAAACTCTTAGAGGAAAACATAGGAAGAACACTCTTTGACATAAATCACAGCAAGATCTTTTTTGATCCACCTCCTAGAGTAATGGAAATAAAAACAAAAATAAACAAATGGGACCTAATGAAAATTAAAAGCTTTTGCACAGCAAAGGAAACTACAAACAAGACAAAAAGACAACCCTCAAATGGGAGAAAATATTTGCAGACGAATCAGTGGACAAAGGATTAATCTCCAAAATATATAAACAACTCATCCAGCTCAATATTAAAAAAACAAACAACCCAATCCAAAAATGGGTAGAAGACATAAATAGACATTTCTCCAAAGAAGACATATGGATGGCCAGGAAGCACATGAAAAGCTGCTCAACGTCACTAATTATTAGAAATATGCAAATCAAAACTACAGTGAGGTATCACCTCACACTGGTTAGAATGGGCATCATCAGAAAATCTACAAATAACAAATGCTGGAGAGGGTGTGGAGTAAAGGGAACCCTCTTGCACTGTTGGTGGGAATGTCAATTGATACAGCCACTATGGAGAACAGTATGGAGGTTCCTTAAAAAACTAAAAATAGAATTACCATATGACCCAGCAATCCCACTATTGGGCATATACCCAGAGAAAACCATAATTCAGAAAGACATATGCACCCCAATGTTCATTGCAGCACTATTTACAATAGCCACGTCATGGAAGCATCCTAAATGCCCGTTGACATATGAATGGATAAAGATGTGCTACATACATACAGTGGAATATTACTCAGCCATAAAAAGGAACAAAATTGGGTCATTTGTAGAGATGTGGATGGACCTAGAGACCGTCATAGAGTGTGAAGTAAGTCAGAAAGAGAAAAACAAATGTCATATATTAACACATATATGTGGAACCTAGAAAAATGGTATAGATGAACCAGTTTGCAGGGCAGAAATAGAGACACAGATGTAGAGAACAAACGTATGGACACCAAGGGGGGAAAGTGGTGGGGCAGGGGTGGTGGTGGTGTGATGAATTGGGAGATTGGGATTGACATATATACACGGATATGTATAAAATAGATAACTAATAAGAACCTGATGTATAAAAAATAAATAAAATTCAAAAATTCAAAAAAAAATAAAGAAAATTACTGGTTCCAGAGCTCAAGTTGAGGCTTACCCTCAACCTGCCATGTAGAAGTCAAGTTGCTTCAAGAGTGGTATAATACTTTAAGATTCCGTGCTTCCACTGTAGGGGATGTGGGTTCCATTGCTGGTCGAGGAGCTAAGTTCCCACGTGCTGCGTGATGAGGCCAAAAAAATAAAAAAGAAAGAGTGGTATAATACTATGTGTGTGTGTGTGTGTGTGTGTGTGTGTGTATACATATAAAATTTCCTCCTCTCTGTGCTTGTATGTGTGCAAGTATGTATCTCCTTACCTTACTTAACCTCTCAGAAGGGCCTTGGGTGTCAACCTAATTTATCCTGACGGCTATGAGGAGCCTTCAAAGCAAGGCACTTGCTTTGGTCAATGGGGTGTGAAAGGACATAGCACAGACACCATTTGAACTGAGGCTTTAAAGGCTATTGTGTATGTTTCCACCTATTTTCTTGCTCTTTGCTGTTCTGGCACAGGAATGGCATGTCTCAAATAAGAGCTACTCCTGCAGCTTTGGTCCCAGAATGTGAAAACACACGGAGCAGAAGCACAGCCTTCACCAATATGGCGGCAGACATGATAGCAGAATAAGGAGCACTGGTTGTTGCGAGCCCCTGGGAGTCAGGGAGTCATTTGTTAGTTTGCTAAAGCTAATACATCTGGAGAATCAGCTATTGCCAACACACAGAAGCAGGAAAAATAATAAATCGTTTTCAGCCACTGCATTTTAGGATCCTTGTAAGGCAAAAATAGATAACTGAAGCATCCTGTAAAGAAGTGATGCCAGCTTAATCCCAGGCAGGGTAGAAAGAGAGAAGATAAATTTGAGAAATATTAAAAGGGTGTATTTGAACTCTTTCAATCACTAATGATAGAATTCAAGCAAAAAATGGAATCTATTGGCTAAAGGCATTGAAAATGATTGAGGACTCAAATGATGTCCTTGTTGTTTCTCTCCATCTCTTGACTCTACCTTCCCTTGGTTGGGTTGGTACCCTGGACTCAGAACAGTGGATTCCAGCAACCTTGAGTACAGCATCTCCAGGCTCATGTCTTTCAAGGTTCAAGTTCAGTTTTCTACTGAGCTTCTTTTCTGGTCCTGCCCACAAAAGCCTGAGATCCACTCTGAATAGACTGGCTGAGGTCATAGCCCACCCCTGAGACAACCCCTACGGCGAGGGGGAGATGGCAGTGGCTGCAGAAGAGGATATGTATTGGTTATTGGATCTTTCTTTTTTTTCTTCTTTTGGCCGCATTGCAAGGCTTGTGGGATCTTAGTTTCCTGACCAGGGATTGAACCCGGGCTCTCAGCAGTGAGAGCACAGAGTCCTAACCACTGGACCACCAGGGAATTCCCAGTTATGGGTCTTTCTGTTGAAACTCAACCAGGTTTTTTGAAAGGAAAATTTATTCAGTTATATAACTTTAAAAAAAATAGAAATTTTCATGAACTATTCCAACTTCAGGTGTAGTTTGATTTAGAACCAAAACAATGTGACTAGGATTCACCTCTTGACTTTTAAAAATTACTGCCAGCTGACATACTCTTCCTACTGAGGATTTTGAAAACCAAGGAGAATTGCGTTTGGTGAATAGACTACAATCAAGCGTTTGGGGTTTGGGGCTTCCCTGGTGGCACAGTGGTTAAGAATCTGCCTGCCAGTGCAGGGGGCACAGGTTCGAGCCCTGGTCTGGGAAGATCCCACATGCTGTGGAATAACTAAGCCCAGTGCACCACAACTACCGAGCCTGTGCTCTAGAGCCCGCAAGCCACAACTACTGAGCCCACGTGCCACAACTACTGAAGTCCGTGTGCTCTAGGGCCCGTGCTCCGCAACAAGAGAAGCCACGGCAATGAGAAGCCCACACACTGCAATGAAGAGTAGCCCCTGCTCGCCGCAACTAGAGAAAGCCCATGTGCAGCAACAAAGACCCAACGCAGCCAAAAAAAAAAAAATGTTTTGGGTTCTTCTTTTTAACTGGTTTCTGCAAACATCCATAGCTATAAGATATCAGTTTTTTGTTTGTTTGTTTGTTTTTGCAGTACACGGGCCTCTCACTGTTGTGGCCTCTCCCATTGCGGAGCACAGGCTCTGGACGCGCAGGCTCAGCGGACATGGCTCATGGGCCTAGCCGCTCCGCGGCATGTGGGATCTTCCTGGACGGGGACACGAACCCGTGTCCTCTGCGTCGGCAGGCGGACTCTCAACCACTGCGCCACCAGGGAAGCCCCAAGATATCAGTCTTGATGTATGATCATAGGTTTGTGAGTAGTAAGGAATTGTTCTTTGTTTAAGTTCATTATTGTTCCAGCTGCCCACAGAGGTAAGAGTGTGAAATGAATCCAGATCACCCAAGCTTAGATCCTGGCTCTCACACTGATTAACTGTGTGACCTAGGGCAAGTCATTTTAACTACTCTGTGCCTCAGTGGATCCATCTGTAAAATAGGAAATGGTATTATCTACCTACCTTGTAGGGTTGTTGTTAATAAGTGTGAATCACTTAGAACAGTGCTTAGAACATGTTAAGTAATTAATTATTCTCATTTCTACAGTAAACAAATGGCTACTAATGAAGACAGGTTTTCAGAATTATGGCTATTTCAAATGGCAGGGCGTGGCTTGGTTCAGATTTTGCTTTGGCAGTTAGTGACTGGAACTGTATTTGCTCATACTGTGGGTCAGAAAACATTCTTATGGTATTTTTCTATGTATTTTCAATGTATTCATTTGTCCCAGCCATGTTCCCATCAGTCACTGGGCTATAATCTTCTAAGAGAGATGACTCCCTTTATTGGGCTTCTTTGATATGAAAGAAAACCTGAGCAAAGCTCAACTAAATTCTAAGGAGAAACAAACTAAAGTTTTCTTTAATTAGAATATTTTGCAATCCAGCTTTGAATAGTAAGGACAGAGTATTGTCCTCTATCTTTTTATCATCTCATTGCATAATCTTGCTTCTCATTTTATTTTTCTTTGAGAAGCTTAGAAAAACCAAAATTTCCAAATGAGTGTGACGTTAGCAGTTCATATCATGATGAGTTGTAAGTTACCCATAGCTTCTCCTGGTTATTTTTGTTTGGGTTGTTTTGTGATTCATTGAACAATTGTCCTATGAGTCTGGAATCTGGCTGATTGCATTCCTAACTGTAATGTGTCCCTCTGTGAGAGTGGCAGGGATTAAGCTCTGTGGGCACATTATCCACAGCTCACTCTTTCAGTTTGGGATGCTGTTATACAAGGCTCCAGATTGATCTGAAAGTGGGGAGAGTGGGAGGGGCTGGAGAGATGCTTAGATAAGTTGAAGTACTTTCAAAAGTACTGAAGTGGGGCTTCCCTGGTGGCCCAGTGGTTGAGAGTCCGCCTGCCGATGCAGGGAACACGGGTTCGTGCCCTGGTCTGGGAAGATCCCACATGCCGCGGAGCGGCTGGGCACATGAGACATGGCCGCTGAGCCTGCGCGTCCGGAGCCTGTGCTCCGCAACGGGAGAGGCCACAACAGTGAGAGGCCCATGTATCACACACACACACACACAAAAAGTCCTGGAGTGTGCAACTAGCATGGGTTTTATCTCCAAGCTAAAGGGTGGTGGGGAGGGAGGAGTGTGAATTTTGCCTCACTGCTCTGCAAGCCAGACTTAGATCACCAACAGACATCCTGTTCAAATGCAGACATTTGCTGGACATGTTCCTGAATTAAATTTTAGGGATGGTTTGGGAATCAGAAATCTCCTGGGTCAATTTATGGGTTTAAACAGCTACCCACACCTTAGGTTTCTCCAGGGCAATTCAACTTGTTGTTTTCCTATAGAAGTTTGATGTCATAAATGAAGAAACAAACATATGTGTATCCGGGGACTTCCATGGCAGTCCAGTGGTTAAGACTCCACGCTTCCAGTGTAGGGGACGCCGCAGGTTCCATTCCTGGTCTGGGAACTAAGATCTGGCATGCCGTGTGGCACAGCCAAAAATTTAAAAAAAAAACAGACAAATAAACAAAAGTATCCTATGATGTTTTTAATTTTTTAAATCTTTTTGAGTGTCCAGCAAGATTTATTGAGTACTCATGGTATGAAGAAAATATTGGTGTCGAATATTTGAGTCTCAAAAGCTTGAATTTTTGATACCTAAGCATTAATAATAATAATAGCTTTATTAAGCAATTAAAATGTGCTGGGCATTAACTGACTACTTTACAGGTGTAGGTATTTCTAGCTGTACTTCATAATGTAAATAACTGAAGCTTTGAAAGTTTAAGAACTTCCTGTGGTCACAAATCTAGTAAAAGATGGGAATTAAACACAGGCCTGTCAGTTGCTAAATCTGTGTTCTTTCTAAGGCAGTGCTGTCTCATGGAACTTTCTGTGATAATGTTCTATATCTCTGTGGTCCAATATGGTAGACGCAGTATTGGTGGCTAATGAACACTTGAAATGACACTGTGTGACTGAGGAAATCAGTTTTAAATTTTATTTAATTTTAATTAAATTTAATAGCCGCATGTGGCTAATGGTTGCACAGCTGTAGGACATCACATTGCCTAGTCTATAAACACTCAGGCTACCGTGATTTCATGCATGGTGGATCTGGATATCGAAGAGAGCAAATGTGAACAAGTAGTTGGAGAAAAAGATAACCTTTTATCCGAATCAAAGTCATTTAAATTACAGATTTTAAAGGAAGGTAGACCTCAAAAGGCTCACAAAATTTAGGTAGGGAGAACTTCTTTTGGCAAGCTTCTATTGTATATTTTACTTAGGGATTATTAATATATCGACAATGTTGATTATAAGGGACATAGCAACTTGAAAACAGGAAAAAAGTTGTGCCTAGAACTGTAGTCTTACTGCAAGATTCAGTTCTTTAGGCGTTTTCCAATCTAGGAAATCACGAATAACCCAAATAGTAAGGACAGAGGAGTGTGTTTACAATCAAACTAATTAACCAAGCTTTTTTGATTTCTATTTTCAGGAGTCTCCTGCCTCCAGTTATCCTGTTTTCCGTGAATGGTTTAGAGCTGAATATTTACAAACTGGAGCCTTTACTGCTCAATATTAATAAACAGACTAGGTCTCCTACGAAGGGTGATATGCAAATGAAACATAGGTGCCTACTTAATAGAAGTCTACATGATAGCCCCTTTTTTGTCTGACCTCTGGATTTACGGTTTGTCTGGATAGGTTCCAGCTCTGCTGACTTGATTGTAAAATCTCTTTTCACTAGAGACTAACTTTTCACACTTCTTTAATTCTTTCCTTGGTAACCAGTCTACCTAGACTTTTTTTTTTTTTCTAACAATTGACTATAACTTCTGTGTCCTGTGGAAACCCTTTCATTTATACTCGATGAAGGCAGTGTCTCCATGTGTTGTGGGCCAGAACAAGGCACATGGCTCTCAGAGGCAAGGGTCCTGCAGGAGACGGGTAAGCTGGCCAGACCCTGCAGATGCCCCAGCTCCAGGCTGTGGAACTACTCCTGTCCCCATCTCTCTGTGCATCTACACTCAGAAAAACAAATTACCAATATGGGCCCTGGAATCAAATTGCCTAGACCCTGTTTCCTCGTGACCATGAAAGAGTTACTTGACATTTTTTGATCTGACCATGGGGAAGGAGTCCATTCATTCACTTGTTAATTCATTTATTCATTCAGAAAATGCATGAGATCCAGTTATTCTCGGCTGGGGAACACAAATATGTACAAGCCATTTTAAGGGTTTCCAGGTGAGTGAGAGAGACAAGACTCAACACAAGTTGCAGCAATATGGAACAGTAGGTAAGCTCTTCTGAGGATCAGAGAAAGATATGGGTCCTGGCTGGAAAGAGAAATAACTAGGATGAACATAGCAATTTCAAAGCACTTCTGCATGCATTTGAGAACTTCTTAGGAAAACCGACGATTCAGAATCCTCATTTGTAGATGAGAAGATGATTCAGGGAAGGTAAAGTGACTTGCCTGGCTTGCTCTGGTAGGTAGTCCGCCCTACGGTCTGATTTTTCAGATTCTGAAGTTCTCTCCACTGTACCATGCTGGGAAAGCTTCAGGGAGAAGTGACCTCTTAGGCTGAGTCTTTAAAGAGGGACCAAATTTGACACGCAGAGATAGGCCAGGGCCTTCTAGGTAAGTGAAAAAGCAAAAATGTGAAAGCTTGAAAGATTAAGACATACTTGGGAAAGGGTGAGTAGAACATGTTAGCTGAAGCATAAGCTATGTGTACGGGAGTCAGAAGAGAGAAAAGTATACTGCAGTATGACTGCATCACACGTGGTCTTAACCACTAGACTGAGGAGTTGAGCAATGATTTGACAGTCACAGAGGGAGTGGACTGTACTGAATACTGGGAGAAGAGGTAAAATCAGGAAGATCCGGGAAGTGAGTCAGACTGTTGTGGAGAGGATGGGGGAGGCAGGGGAACCTGTTAGGAGGTATTGGGGGAGGAAGAGCTGGATTCAAGAAGTATTGAATGGTGAACTGACATGGTGACTAGGTGAGGGAGTTGAAAAAGGCAGGGAGTAAAGACGGTTAGCTTTGAGTGGAGTCCCTGAAAGAATGTTTATGCCATGAGCAGAGTTGGTGGATTTGCAGAAGGAGTTGCCTTAGGGGGAGAATCTTGAGCTCCTTCTTGGATCTGTTGTGTTTGTGTTGCCTTCTGTGGATTGTCACCTGACTGTCCACTGGGAAGGTGGGTAGTGAGTCAGAGGAAGAAGAAAAGTTTGACTGACTACCCAGGCAGAGGGGCCTTCCTTCCTGTCTCTGCTCTGCTCCCCACCCCCCTGCTCTTTAATGTAAGTGCCTGATGAATACAATGTTTGGTAGATGGTGGACACTCAAAGTATGTTTGGAAAAGAAATCCATTTGAAAGAAGAGTTGTCAGAAGTTTTGGGACAAAGGCAAAGACTAGAGTGAGGGAAAAGAGGAGACGGTGGCTAACGGTGACAAGCCCCAAATTTGAGTCACTGGAGACAGTCATTTCCAAGAGATGAAGGACTTCGGAAGGCCTGGTGGGGTTTCAAGTGGTAGAAACCTGGTCTAGTTAAGAATGTGGAGGGACTCTGGGGTCAGGGTACTAAATGTGTGGATGTTGAAGTCACCAGGAATAATGGCAAAGAGTAAAACTGACTAAGTTAGACTTGGGCAAGAAGGGACCCTGCTCTGGACCCTGCCCTTTCTTTTTTTTTCCTGTGCTGCACAGCTTGTGGGATCTAGTTCCCCAACCAGGGATTGAACGCAGGCCCTTGGCAATGAAAGCTTGGAGTCCTAACCATTGGACCGCCAAGGAATTCACGACCCTGCCCTTTAGAGGACCTGACTCTGGCTCTCTTCTGCTGCACTCCTCCCCATGGGAAGTCCATGGAGCCAAGGGGTCATGCTCACTGGAACCTGTGCTCCTAGGCCCAGCTCTGGGTACCAGGGCTCTGGGATTCCCTGTTCAAATGGCCAAGCCTGCTTCCAGGGCTTCTTCCCAGGCTTCTTTTCTGGGTCTGTTTTCCTGGGGGCACATGACGCCACAGTTTTGCACACTTTAGGCCTGAGCAATGGCCAAAGGGCATCTCTTGCGGAGGGTAGGGGGATGTGAATAGAGCTTTGGAGGTGAGTGGGTTGGTGCCAGGACAGGGAAGAGAAGGGGAACAAAAAGTGGGCTGGGGGCTGGCTTCAATCCTTCTTTGCACGGTCACATTCTGAAGCAGAAGTCCAAGAAGTCAAGAAATTTAAATTCAAACCCAGACTTCCAGGTTGTAAAGGAAGCGCATTTGTCAATATCAAAGGTTAGAAGATATTTTGAGTTTGTAAGCTTGATTTATAACTTTTAAATTTTAGATATGTGACATGTAGAACTCTATTTGGAATCTTGCCCTCACACATTAGGAATCAGCAGGTTATAAGGATCTTCATGCTGTGAGCCTTGACACCCATAACACATTTGGGGTGATAACTTGTTTTATTGTCTGTCTACTCTGATAGATATGAAGTTGTGTGGAGGCAGGATACCAGGCTGCCTTGTTTACAAATATATCCCAGTGTTAGTACGACTAGCCCATGGTTAAGTGCTCACTAAATATGTCTAAAATTCTAAAATGGTAACTTACATGATTGGTGATAGCAAGTGGGTGAAGAGAAGAGGTACAAAGGGGTAAAATAATCTGAAAAGAGAAGTTCTTGTTAAATTGTAATGGAGATTGAGCAACAGTCTGGAAGTTTCTCTTCAGTCAATCAGGAGGAGTGGCAAACATGCAACTTCTATCGCCTTAAGAACTAGAGTTGAAGTAATCTATTTATTCATTCTAACCTTTAGGTGTTTTTTCTCCCCATCAACTGAGTGTTTGGACCAGGATCACACAATGTGAGGGCCTGGAGTTCTTAAGTGACTGATTCCCTAAAGTCCACTAAAAAATATAAATCGACATTTTTAAATGAAGAAAAAAGAACCCAGCTTTTTGGTTTCCCTTGAAAAATGGGACCTTTGTCAAGACCGGCCCACGGTCCAATATGGCAACAATGGTCTGAAGCCTTTAAATGAGCCTGTGTTTATCAACAAGCCACCACCCATCACTCACAAAAGTGGCCCAGACATAGCCAGGCCAGCAAAGGCCTCTTAATTCATGACCCCTGGACCTCGGGCTCTCTAAGTCCCCTTTGCTTTGAAAGAATATCTTCTTCAATCTCTTCATGGTTATATTTCTCCCAACCTTTGAATGACCTCAGTGTCATTTGAACTGTACTATAAGATCACTTGTATCTGCCAGAGATTCTGAAACTAAATTATTTCACATACATTCAGAGAAGCCCACCTGCTCCAGAAAGCAACTATTAGCGTTATGGATCCAAATTTCCAGTGATCATTCCTACGATGACCCTAAAAGGAGATGCTAGACTGGAGAGTCTGCGGATCAGGGCTTGACTACTTCCTGAAGGCTGAGAAGATTATGTGTGGTGGCAGAACGGAGGTATTGAGGGTACATAAATGCAGGAACTGCCAGAGTGGAGGCTGCAGAACGGGGCTTGGGAGGATGATGAAGAAACAGACCCTAGAGCGCTAATCTGTTCAGGTAGTTATTGATTATTCACGATGTGCCAGGCACTGTATTAACAGAGGGTTTCAGCAATAGACCTACCAATGTCCCTACTTTGAGCTAATTCCGATGCAGTAAGCCAGGTAACACACACACATAAACACATATATCACATACATGCATATGTACATGTCAGGTGGAAATAAATGCTAATTATAAAACCAAAGCAGAGCAAGGGAACAGCGAATGAGGGTGGATGCTATTTCAGGAGACTCCCCCCACCCCACCACCCCCACCCCCACCTCGACCCAAAGAAGCAAGGGAACAAAGCACGAACCATGGATTCGTTTCTAATTTTCTAGGCTACGGGGAGAGAGGTGCGCCTCCCAGGAAGCCCCGCCCCCTCCCTGTCAATGGGGCGCAAAGTACCAACTCCGGGGAAGCCCCTCCCACCCCACCCCGCCCAGAGGCGGCCTTGGGGGCGGAGTCTCGCGCCCAGGCGCTCAAAGCGCAGCGCGCAGAAAGCCGCGCGCTTAGGGTTCCCGACATTCTCCTGGTTCGGGAGAGTTATCCCCGCCGAAGAATGGCATGCTGGGAACTGTAGTTTCCTGCCGCAGCTCCGCGTCTCGGGGGCAGTAAAAGCGGGTAAGTCTGGCTCCATTGCTGGCACATGACTTGCAGCTCCGAGGGGTTGTGGGGAGTCCTTGCTGGGGGGGGCGGGCGTTGGCGGGGGTCATCCCGAGAACCATCGGGCACATCCAGCCGGCTAGCATCCAGGCCGGAGGCCGCCTGCGTCACGTGACTCAAGGCTCTGCAGGCGCCCGCGGTTCCTCAGCGCTGTTCCCGCCCCGCCCCTCCCGTCTGTCCGCCTGAGCCTCCCCCTGCGCTGCTGCCACCTCGCGCTCGGAGGCGTCACGGAACGTGCTCTCCTCTCCCCCTCCCCCTCCCTTCCCTCCGGCCCTCCCCCACCTCCCCCTCCCGCGCCGAGACTCGCCGCCGCAGCCGCCGGAGTAGCCGCCGCCGGAGCAGCGCGCAGCCATGGCCGAGAACCCCGGCTTAGAGAACCACCGCATCAAGAGCTTTAAGAATAAGGGCCGAGATGTAGAGGTGAGTGTGCTTCCGCGGCTGGGGCCCGCCCGGCTCGCCCGCCTGGCCGCGCCGGCCCCGAGGCGGCAGGGAGGGGCGGGGGGCCGGCGCCGGGCTGGTTCTTGCCGGCTCGCGGTGGGTCGGAGTTGGCCGCCGCCTCTCGTCATCGCGGCTAGGGGCTGGGCGGAGCGGGCGGCGGGACGCGGGCCGGGCTGCAGCCGCCCCCCGGAGCTGCCGGCGCAGAGACCTGGAAATACCGGGGTTTTCGGCCCCGTCACGCGGGCGCGGCCTGCTGTCGGCGAGGAAGAGGTGTGGAGCTGAGGCGGGGTCCGCGGGCCGGGGCCTCGCGGGCCGGGGATGCTGCCGCCCGGATCTGTCGACCGCCCCACCGAGGGGGCGGCCGCGGCTCACGCCCGCTCCCCATGCAGCCTTCCGCCCGGCGCAGCCCCCTCAGTGCCTCCCGCGCTGCCGCACATGGAGCCTCGACTCTGCCGGTCCCCGCGCCTACCTTCTGCGAGCCGGGCCCAGGCGGGCGGTGGCGGCCCGCAGAGGGGGGTGGGGACCAGCCGGGTAACTGACTTGTCGGAGGGTGGTGGATGGGGGAGGGTAGGATGCGCCAGGACCGTTTTCTAATATTCCGGTGCGGTTCTCTGGAGCAGTCGTGCTGAGCTTTTCCAGCTCATACTCTCCTTACTGCTGGCATTTGGAGCAAGCTGAAGGTGGACAATAGTTTACCATCTATTGTGTGGAGGCTTTGGAAGAGACGTTGTTCCGACCTCCGCGCACAGGACCTGTTTTCTGAGCCTTTTCTTGTAGTGGGGGTGTGCATAGGGTGATCATTTCTTTGACACGTTTTACTGAAATAAAATTGGATACGTACGTTCATACGGCCTTGTATATATTTCTTGCTCCAAACTGGTAGAATTTCCAAATGATTGCAAAACTGTAAACATTCATCGTGGTCACTCTGTTGCTACTCAGCATGTTGCCATTGTCTCATTAAGGTGACATTAGCAGGTACTATTTGCAAACTCGGCTTATCCAGGCAGCGCTAGAGGTCTCTGCAGCTACCAAAAGCAGTGTAGTTTAATGCACAAACTTCACTGGGACTCTCACCTCTGGATATGTTAGGGGGAAAGTGTTTCAAGTCCACAGCCTCCTTTTCTAATACTAGGTGACATGATTTGCAGTTTTGTCATTCTTGCTAAGGGGCCATTGTGACTAAGAAGTGTGCATTTTATCCTGTCCTAAAGAGAGAAGGTGGTGAGGGAAAATAATGCCAGTCAGCGTTCTGTTTTGTAGAAAAATAGAGAAAACACAGGCCATTTTTTGGAGCTATAAAATTACATACCAATTAGGAAATACTATGGAATTCCCATTTGATTGAGACAAATAAAGTTCATCTATCTCTGTCCTGGTCATGGCTAAATTTCTTTTGTGAGAAATATTGATACTTACAAGCAAAAGTGAAACCTAGGAATAGCAACAAGAAATTTTGTAACTGCCTCTTGTTTTTGGTCCACTTGATGATAGGAGTTAAGTTTGAATTTTGCCCATCAGTATTTGTTCTTGAAGCTAACTCCTATTATAAAACAAAAGTTAATGTAGTTTGAAAAAATACGTGTATTGTTTGTACAGAAAAACTAATTAACAGTCTTTCCTCTCTTGGATACTGGTACAAGTTTTTGTCTTATTTTTTCCCCCTATTGTTTCTGGCAGCTCAGTGATACATAGTAAGGACTTCTGCACATAATAGGCACACAGTAAATATCTGCTGATAATCAGAATGTAACCAGTGACTTCTGGATGCATGCTTGCTAAGCCTTTCAGCCTGAAAATATTGGTGACATTACAATTCCCAGGATTCAGGAGGGTAACTAAGGCATGAAATAGCAGACATTCAAATGGTAGTTCCATGTGTCAGACACTATACTAAGAGCTTCATGATACCTTTTTTAATCCTGTGACAACTTTATGAGCTAGGTGTAGCATTATCCACACTTTACAGGAGGAAAGTACTTTAGATGAGGAAACTCAAGACTGTGTGTACAGCGTGCACAAGGTCATGGAGTGGGTATGAGCATTCATTCATTAATTGTCTATTGGGTATCTAACATTGTTCAGTCTGTACCTCAAGGAGTTTACCTTTACAGTTCTGTAGGAGTGTAGGAGAGTAAACTGATAATTACAATGCAATACATCAGTAAGTGTATTCTGAGAATGTGTGAGAAAATCCTGACTTGGAGCTGAGCAGTCAGGGGAGATGTTCTGGTTGATTCCTAGTGGATGAATGGGAGTGAGCTGATCCTGGATGAAAGAAAGTTGGCCTGGGAGAGGGAGAGAGCAAGGAAGGGGCATTCCAGACATCAGGGAGTGGTAATTGAAGAGTCCTGAGAATGTAGGACTCTTCAGTTACTGCTGTAGTAGGACTGCTGAGAGAGAGGGATGCTAGA
This sequence comes from Stenella coeruleoalba, assembly GCF_951394435.1. NCBI lineage: Eukaryota > Metazoa > Chordata > Mammalia > Artiodactyla > Delphinidae > Stenella > Stenella coeruleoalba. Next base: position 17,625,820 of record NC_137164.1, read on the forward strand.
AATGTGACTAAAGGATGAACTGGGGTCAAATCTGATCAAGTGACTTTATTGTAGAATTTGGTATAACTGAGACTAGACACCATATCTAGTTTAGTCTTAGCCATTTTAGAAACTATATTACACTAGAAACTTATGTTGCAGCTTAGCTCTGTGACTAAATAGCAGTGATTATCAGGCTATTTCAAAAACAGTGAGATGTACTTTGATGAGATAGCATTCCTACTTTTTCACACATAGGATAGATAAAAGATATAAATTATACAGCCAGCTGATACACAAATAAGATGCTAGGCGCAAGAATAAAATACATATTTTCTAAAAATAAAAGTGTGGGGTTATGCTAGGGAATTGTGAGTAGGGAGAGGGTTCAGGAAGAAAGTAGTTTCATAGTCATTCAGTTGGGAATAGCTTCATAGGAGAAAGGTTGGTGAATTTTATAGAAAGTATGGACTAAACTTGAACAGGGCACCTGAGAAATTAGTGAATAAAGATCCAGGTGAAAAAGAAGAGATTAGATTAAGGAGTGAAGAGATGAGACTTCCAGGTGGCTTGTGGTGGTCTGAGAATATTTTTGTGGCAAAGAGTTGCTTGGAAACTTCTTGATATAGAGATCTGAAGGAATTTATTCTAGAGTAGAGTTAGGAGGTATAGCATGATTACAGGAATGGAAAAAAGGTGACTGGCAGTAATATGTAGAATTAATTCTGGAGGAATGGTACTGTTATCCCATATGTAGGAGGAATTTTCCCAAAAATTGAGATCGGGGATGGTCCTAACATGGAATGAGGATTTGAACCTCCTCCTCTTCCCTTGTTCTCTTCCTCTTCTGTGTGAAGCTCACAGGAGAGAAAAGGGATAACGCTTATCCTGAGGTTTATAGATGGAGGTAGGGGAGGGAGTAATTATCATGGACAGCAGTTCAAGGCTTGGGTAGGGTGAATGGATTTTGTAGCTACAACTAGGAAATACATAGTTCCATTTAGTAAATACTTAAAAATCAAACATGCAGGTAACTGCCATCCAGGTCAAGTTTTTCTTGCTCCTGTACACTTCAAAGATATGACATTTTCATCAGTGACAACTAATAATTATTTGAAAATTCTTAACACTTACTGAATGTTTACAGTCAACCTGTACCAAGTACTTTATATGGATTATTTATCTAGTCTTCACAGTCCTATAAAGTATGTATGTATTATTATCCACATTTACTTCCAAGGAAACTTGAAGCCTGCGGTTCTGAACTTACTAGCCCCAAGTCCTAGGTGGTTTAAGTGGCAGAGGCGAGACTTAAAGTGCAGCAGCATGACACTGAAGCCAGAACTCGTGCTCACTGTGCTTTACTGTCTCTTCACTGAGTGGAGCCTAAGACTTGGCTTGTATGGATGCACATCTGAAGGTTAATTAATGGGGAAAATATTTAATAAATCTTGACTATATCAGGGAAATTCCTATTTTGATATTTTAAAACCTTGCAAATAAAAACTTTTGTCATCCTATTTATCATTTGATTTATTTACCTTCTACTTTTTCACTTTTGCAAAGTTTCCTTATTAGTAAGAAGCCAGTTCATTGGTTTCACTGAAAAATAAGAACCCATATCTTTGGCCTTAACACTTAAACTTTAGGCTTCAATTTCTAATACTAGGGATAAATAAATATCTTCTCATTTGTAAATTCATCTAGCACTACCAAACTTGCTTCTCTCTTTGGAACCTTTGTTGGTAAGAAATACTACCTAACTGTTCAAGCTTCAAACCTTATCCTTGACTTTGACTCCCTTCCTCCCTTCGTTCACTTTTCTGTGTTAGTCATCTGATGAGCCCTCATATTTTTACCTTTGTTACCAACCTTACCACCCTGCCCTAGTTTAGGCCCCTATCACTGTCTCCTATACAGGTGTGATAGTGCACCTGGTTTCCCTGTATCTTCCCTCCCCAGTGAACTTATGGATTGATCTTTCTGAAACCTTTTTGTGTTACTTCCCTGGCAAATCATCCCATTGCATTCAGGATAAAATTAAAGGTCCTTAGCATGCCTCACATAATTTCATAAAAAAGTCTGCCTTGGGCTTCCCTTGTGGCGCAGTGGTTGAGAGTCCGCCTGCTGATGCAGGAGACATGGGTTCGTGCCCCGGTCCAGGAGGATCCCACATGTCTTGGAGCGGGTGGACCCGTGCGTCATGGCCGCTGAGCCTGCATGTCCGGAGCCTGTGCTCCGCAACGGGAGAGGCCACAACAGTGAGAGGCCCACGTACAGCCAAAAAAAAAAGAAAAAGAAAAAAAAAGGTCTGCCTTTTCTACCTCACCTACTGCTTTTCTTATATTTCCTATATATTTTGTATTGCTATCCATGATAAAGTACTTGAGATGGGGCTGTAACCAATACGTTTCCTTCCCATGCCTTTATATATGCTGTTCTCCTGAATGCCTTCTTTTGCTATCTGTTTGGTGGGGCTCACTCTGGCAAACTCTTTCTTCACTCATACTCCTTCATATATCTCTGGAACACCAAGATTGCAGTTCTGCCATACCATGTCATTATAGTTCCAAAAAACCTTCAGAGGCTTACCTGGTGGCGCAGTGGTTGAGAGTCCGCCTGCCGATGCAGGGGACACGGGTTCGTGCCCCGGTCTGGGAAGATCCCACATGCCGCGGAGCGGCTGTGCCCGTGAGCCATGGCCGCTGAGCCTGTGCACCCGGAGCCTGTGCTCTGCAACGGGAGGGGCCACAGCAGTGAGAGGCCCGCGTACCGCAAAAAAAAAAAAAAAAACCTTCAGAAATTCTCCACAGGGCCTTTCCTGACGAATAACATACTACAATCAGTCCCTATTTTTTCCCTTCTCTCTGTTTTTTTCTAAGTGAGTTTTCCTTTACCTCTTTGGGATAGGTTGCTGTGATGTACAACAAATTCTGTGTGTGTATTGCAGCTGTTAAAGTATGTGGTCTGTCAAGAAGCCCACTCATGGTAGGGACGTTGGGTCATTTAGACCAGTATATAAAATTTAATAAATACTCTTTAAAAGAGACTAGATAATGTACTTGGAGTGAAAGGTACAGTATTATTCTAAAATATTAATAATTTCTTTTGTTATTGACTTTATGGCATTGATACCGTTGCCTACAACCCTCCTTTGACAATCTCTTCTGCTATAATGTATTTATGTAACATAAACTAATTCTTGTTTGAATGATAAAGAGGAATGATGTTAGTTCATGCAGAATTCATGTTGGTTGATGTTTGATTTTTACCAGCACATTAACTATTTAGCCCTCCCAACTAGCAGTAGTTGAACACAAGTAGTTGAAGTACAGAAACAGTTGAAAATAGCAAGCCCAGGAGTATGCCTCTTGGCTCCAATTAACCATATGTTCTGTCTTAAAGGTGCTGATTGCTCCAACCGTCTTGATATGTTTCCCTCTTTCTTCCTAATTTTGCAGAACATGAAGTTTTTCAGGAATCTATACGTCATATAGCAGGTACACTTATAATTATCTTTTCTCAAATTCACTATCTGGACATATAATCTTTCCTGGTCCTTCTGCCTCATTGATTACTCTTCTTTGGTTGGCTTTGCTGGTTCTTCTTTCTTCCCATTGATGATAGGCATGCCTTGGGATTCTGTCCACAACTCACTTCTCTATTGGCTTTTTCTTACCCACATTAGCAGTTCCCTTAGTTTTAACGGTCACTTCAGTGTGGGGAACATAAATCTGTTTTAATCATCTGCTGGAAATTAATCACATGAGCATCACATCAGCTTCTCAAGCTCAAAGTGTTTAAAGCCTTTGTTTTTTCTTTTTTCTGTTTATGGCATCATCACTCTCACTGTGACCTGAACTTGAAATTTGAGAGGTTTCTTGGACTCCTTCCTCATCTTCCGCATTCAGTCAGATGCCAGTCATGTAGCTTGAATCTCTGTGCTGTCTCTGGATTTGGGCCCTGCCTCTCTATTCCACTGCCTCCAGCCTACTTTCAGCCTTATTACTTATCATCTGGCAGTTTAAAAGTTGCCTCCAAAGTGGTGTTCTTCCTCCAGTTCATGAGATGTTTTAGTGAGCCTGATACCTGGTTATTTTTCAAGGTTCTGTGTCCGTCCCCCAGCCCCCATCCCCACACCTTTAAGCTCTAGCAACACTGAACTTCTTATATGCTTATACATAATCTGGAATCCGGCCCTCCCCTGCTTGCCAATTCTGTTTCTATTCTCAGGGTTATCCTGCTGACTGGAATATCCTTCCCTCCCTCCTGTTGCCTGGTTAATTCCTACCCCTCTTAAATACTCACCTCTGGATTTAGCTCTTCTGAGAAATCTTTCTGAATCTCCCTGCACCCCCCCAGGTTGTTAGGAAACTTTCTTCCCTCACTGTGGTTAGATAATATATTTTTATTATGTTTTATCTGTTTCTCCTATATGTACCTCCATTACCTAGTTCTTAGTACAGTGGCAGAGCAAAATAAGCACTAAAATATTTCTTAAATAAGTACCTTCATTGTAAGTACCACCAGCACAATAATTTTCCTAAAATATGCTTTTTAACTGAAACTTCTACTCTTTCAGTGCCTTTTTTTTTTTTACTGCTTCCCAAATGAAGTCCAAACTTTTTATTATGATAGGTAAAATATTGGGAGATTAAGACACATTTATAGAGAAATAATTTTTAAAATTTTCTTATATGTCAGTCATGACAATTTACTCCTGAAGACTTACATACTTCTCTAAAAAATAAGAGTGCATTCTTAAATAAATACCACATCACCCTGACACAATTAATCATTTCCTAATAACAGCTAATGTAATCTACATTTAAATTTCCCCAGTTGTCCTTTAACTTTTTTTTTTTTTAACTTTTGGTTGTTAGAACCATGATTACACAAGATCTGATCACATTTGGTTATGTTTCTTAAATCTCCTTTAAGAGACTCCTCCCACCATGGTTTTTTTTTTAACATCTTTATTGGAGAATAATTGCTTTACATTGTTGTGTTAGTTTCTGCTGTATAACAAAGTGAATCAGCTGTATGTATACATATATCCCCATATCCCCTCCCTCTTGCGTCTCCCTCCCACCCTCTCTATCACACCCCTCCAGGTGGTCACAAAGCACCGAGCTGATCTCTGTGTGCTATGCAGCTGCTTCCCACTAGCTATCTATTTTACCTTTGGTAGTATTTATAAGTCCATGCCACTCTCTCACTTCGTCCCAGCTTACACTTGCCCCTCCCTGTGTCCTCAAGTCCATTTTCTACGTCGGTGTCTTTATTCCTGTCCTGCCCCTAGGTTCATGAGAACCTTTTTTTTTTTTTTTTTTTTTTTAGATTCCATATGTATGTGTTAGCATACAGTATTTTTCTCTTTTCTGACTTTCTTCACTCTGTATGACAGACTCTAGGTCCATCCACCTCACTACAAGTAACTCAATTTCGTTTCTTTTTAAGGCTGAGTAATATTCCATTGTATATATGTGCCACATCTTCTTTATCCATTCATCTGTCGATGGGCACCTAGGTTGCTTCCATGTCCTAGCTATTGTAAATAGTGCTGCAGTGAACATTGTGGTACATGACTCTTTTTGAATTATGGTTTTCTCAGGATACATGCCCAGTAGTGGGATTGCTGGGTCATATGGTAGTTGTTTTTAGTTTTTTAAGGAACCTCCCTACTGTTCTCCATAGTGGCTGTATCAGTTTACATTCCCACCAAAAGTGCAACAGGGTTCCCTTTTTTCCACATCCTCTTCAGCATTTATTGTTTGTAGATTTTTTTTTGAATTTTATTTTATTTATTTTTTTATACAGCAGGTTTTTATTAGTTATCTGTTTTATACATATTAGTGCATACATGGCAATCCCAATCTCCCAGTTCATCCCACCACCACCACCACCCCAATCCCTGCCACTTTCCCCCCTTGGTGTCCATACGTTTGTTCTCTACATCTTTGTCTCTATTTCTGCCCTGCAAACTGGTTCATCTGTACCATTTTCTAGGTGGTTTGTAGATTTTTTGATGATCGCCATTCTGACCGGTGTGGGGTGATTGTAGTTTTGATTTGCATTTCTCTGATGATAAGTGATGTTGAGCATCCTTTCATGTGTTTGTTGGCCATCTGTATATCTTCTTTGGAGAAATGTCTATTTAGATTTTCTGCCCATTTTTGTATTGGGTTGTTTGTTTTTTTGATATTGAGCTGCATGAGCTGCTTGTATGTTTTGCAGATTAATCCTTTGTCGGTTGCTTTGTTTGCAAATATTTTCTCCCATTCTGAGGGTTGTCTTTTCATCTTGTTTATGGTTTCCTTTGCTGTACAAAAGCTTTTAAGTTTCATTAGGTTCCATTTGTTTATTTTTGTTTTTATCTCCATTTCTCTAGGACCACCATGTTTTTTATTGTGGTAAAGTATACATAATATAAAATGTACCATTTTAACCTTTTAAGTGTACCATTCTGTGGCATTAAATACATGCACATCACTGTGTAACCATTCCCACTATCTGTCTCCAGAACTTTTTCATCTTCCCCAACTGAAACTCTGTCCCCATTAAACTAACTACATTTCCACTCTCCCCAGCCCCTGGCAACCTCTTTTCTTTCTGTCCTTATGAATTTGACTCTTCTAGGAACATCACGTAAGTAGAATCATACAGTGTTTCTCCTTTTGTGACTGACTTATTTCACTTAGCATAATATCTTCAAGGTTCATCCATGTTGCAGTGTGTGTCAAATTTTCCTTCCTTTTTATGACTGAATAATATTCCATTGTATGGATATACCACATTTTGCTTATCCATTTATCCACTGATGGATCCTTGGGTTGCTTCCACCTTTCTGCTGTTTTTTCCCCACCATTTAAAAAATGCTGTTAATTTGGCGAAGAAGAAATCAGGTCAGTTTCGTGTGTGTGTGTGTGTGTGTGTGTGTGTGTGTGTGTGTGTATTTATTTATTTATTTATTTATTTATTTTTCTGCACGCTGGCCTCTCACTGTTGTGGCCTCTCCCTTTGCGGAGCAGAGGCTCCGGACACGCAGGCTCAGCGGCCATGGTTCACGGGCCCAGCTGCTCCGCGGCATGTGGGGTCTTCCCGGACCGGGGCACGAACCCATGTCCCCTGCATTGGCAGGTGGACTCTCAACCACTGCGCCACCAGGGAAGCCCCAGTTTCCTTATATTAAGTCAAGCCACATGAAATTGCCATTTTTGAGGTTCAAAACAGCCAAATATCAGCAGTTTCATATGGTTCAACCTATCAGACTGTCCTAATTACTGGATATGTCTTTCTCTTTGTGGTGTTGCTTAACTTGTTCCTCCTATTTCTTACGACTCTCTGAATTTTCTGTAAACTGGAGGTTAGTTTGAAAGGCTTAATTATCTTTAGTTTAAGTATTTTTGATTTAAATAAACCTTCAATTGGTGATGCTGTGTGCTTCAGAATATATCCCAATATTGATGTTTGACTGATCAGGCGGTTCAGATGATAAAGAGTAGTTTAATGTCATGATGTCAGAGTTACCATGTTTGGTGAAATGAATTTTAGTTGTTTGGGTGAAATATGATAAAGACTTGAATAACATTTGAAGTGAAAAAGTCACCTGACTTCTTGGGATCCAGTAAAGGAGTTAGAAAGTGTATCTAGAAAATCTTTAACTTCAAAGTCAGTGATATTCTCTTTCCATGACTGATAGCATTCCTAAGTTGACTTTGTTTTCTTAGCATAAGGTTTGGCTATATTCTCATTTCCAAGTCTCTATTCCTTTACCTTCAAAGTAGAGCAGTATTAAATATGTAAGGAGGATGTAGCTATACTTCGTCATTTTGCCATTAAGAAAAAATTTGCCACAGCTTAGGATACGAACATTAACAATTAAAACATGGTAAAATGAATCATGACTATATTAACTTGGAATTAATCATTCTGAACTGTTGAGTTTTCTGGGTTATAAGTTTATTTGTTTACATACCAAGTTTTATTTTGAAATGCCAGTGTTTCTAAAAATGTCCTATGCATGTCTCTGCCTTCTTAAGTAGAATATAATTTAGTTATTTTCTTGGTTCTTGAGAATCATCGTTATGCATATGGCTATTACTTTTTGCTTTTATGTAAGTGATGCCTTCGAGTTCTTAGATTTGTCAGAATTTTGGCCTTGATTTCTGTGCTTATGGAGTTTTTGCTCTTCATAATTTTTTTTGCCTGTCATTCCCTTGCTCTTAGTCTGTCAGCTTTTTCTTTGATATTGTCAGCATGTTTACCTGTAGTAGCTTCTTTCTTTCCTTTTAATTTGTTGCTTCATATAGTTTTTATCCTAGTGACTTAGATAACAGATTTATTAAACACTTATGTGTTTGTGCCAGGGAGGCATTGTTAATTCCGAAGACTGTAAATACGAATAATGCTGTCCTTGCTCTAGGGAAGTTCAGTTTGGTGGGAGAGACCGATATCTAAACATATGCTTAATGTGCAGTATGATCGTTCTGTGATATAGGTACATAATTTGCAAAGTACTATGAGAGCATGTAGAAAGGGAGTGACTATATCTGGGGGAATTGAGTAAGGTTACGCAGAAGATCACCCTTGAGCTAGGTCTTGAAGGAGGAGTTTGCCAAGACAGAAAGAAAAATAACATGAATAACGGTGACCAAGTCATGGAGTGTTGAAAGCATAGCATGTTCAAGCAACAGTTGATATGGTGATCTTTAATCTGTTCCCCTTTCTTTTGGAAACAGCATTCTCATTTCGCCTTTGGAAGCTACTCTTCTTCCATTGGATACCTCTTGGTGGAATTTTTCATCCAAATGCTCCTGCTTTTTTTGGTTAATTAAAGTGCTTCACTTTTTCTGGATAGTACAAAATAGGCCCATCAGATGCTGTCCTCTGGCATTTAAATCTTGAGTGAGCTGATACTGGGACCTAAGTGATTCATCCTGGCAGAAGTACTGTGAAGAAATCTTCCATTAATTTCTGCCACCTAGATCTTTGGAGTTGCTTTCATCCTGATTTTTTCATAGATCTGATTCTTTAGCTTTTCCTTTGGTTCTTTGAATTGTGCTGTATTTTTCCAGTAATTCTCCTGTCTCCCTGCTTCCCCTTGTATCTTAAATTAACTCAAATCTGTTTTTTATTGTTTGCAACATCTCTCTAATTTAAGGTGAAGACTGTCCTGGTTTGGTTAGGACTGAGGGAATTCTCAGGACACAGGACTTTTCAGTGTTCAGACCAGGAAAGTCCTGGGCAAACCTTAACAGATTGGGTACTCTAACTGAAACAGTTCGGAGTAAGGATAACAAGTTTTGGGAGCCAAACGTTGTTCAAATGGAAATATTCAGTATGCAGCTGAAAATAATGTGTGCAGAAATAGCTTGCTCCAGTTATTTTACTCAGAAGTTATCTGAATTCTGAACTAAGTGTGGGGGATAAAACAATGAAAATAATGATAATCAATGATTATCGATATCAATAATCAATGACTGTTGAGCACTTACTATGTACAAGGTACTGTGCTTATAAGAATAATCTTAAATAATCCTTACAAAATTGTCATTACACAGATGAAGAAAATGAGTTAAGTAATTTGCTTAACAATTTATTGACTGGAGATGTATTAACACGTCTTTTGTTATCCTAACTTTATCAACTGGAGATATACCAATACCTTTTTAGAGAGTGATACAATTAACATCACCATGCAAAGTTTTTAGAACTTAAAATTGATCAAGGCGTTCATTATACAACTTAATGATTGTTGTTATTCACATTTTGCTCCGTTAGGTTTTTGTTCCAACCTTGTGTATGTTATAAATGCAATTTTCAAAAATGATGCATCGCGAAATTTTGAGTGAAGAAGAATTTTTCAGGTGAATTTTATGCAGGTACTTTCTCTGATTGTCTGAGCAACATATATACTGGTGTCTCAGAAGATGATAGTTCTTCAGAATATAGTTCTGATTCAGACAATGTGAATATTAGATGAAAAAAAGACAAAAAAACCTTAGTGATTGATTCTGATACGGAAAGTGAAAATGAAACTCATGGTGCTGGAGAATGCTCCTTTGTTTCTACAGAAGAGTGGATTGAAGATGACATTTCACAAAAATTAGAAGACTTTAATAGGTGTGTCAGGTATAGCTTTTTTTTTTTTTTTTTGCGGTACGTGGGCCTCTCACTGTTGTGGCCTCTCCCGTTGCGGAGCACAGGCTCCGGACACGCAGGCTCAGTGGCCATGGCTCACGGGCCCAGGCGCTCCGCGGCATGTGGGATCTTCCCGGACCGGGGCACGAACCTGTGTCCCCTGCATCGGCAGGCGGACTCTCAACCACTGCGCCACCTGGGAAGCCCCTAGGTATAGCTATTGAATGTGATAACCCTCAAAGTGTTAGTCAAATAGCAGAATTAATTTTTGGTAATGACTTCGTTGAGTTGGTCACTTCCCAAACAAATGTGTATCACCAACAGAATGAAAAATCATATAAAAAGTATGATAAGGCTTTACAATGAACTGATGTAACCAATAGTGAAATGAAGAAGTTTCTTGGATTAATAATTTTGATGGGACAGATAAAGTCACACTGGAAAGAATATCCCGACTGATCCCTTACTTGAAACACCTATCTTTCCAAAGATTATGACAAGAAGAAGGTTCAAACAAATAATGACATTTCTTCACTTTAATGATAACTCGGAAACTCCACTTCTGCAGGCAGAATTTCAAAAGTTAAGCCTCTTCTGGATTATTTTCTACCAAAATTTCAATCGATTTATATACCCAAACAAGAGCTATCACTTGAGGAGGCAATGATAAAGTGGAGAGGATGACTCAGATTCAAAGCCTGTGATATGGGATAACTTACAAAATGTGGAATTTTGGTCAGGATGGTTAGCAAAAGTGAAACTGGATATATATGCAACCTTGAGATTTACACAATTGAAGGAAAGAAACTGCAAGAAACAGTATTATCGGTCCTACAATCTTATCTTGGTTCGTGGCACCATATTTACCAAGACAGTTATTACAATAGTATGTCCACATCTGAAATATTGTTGAAAAATAAAATCAGTGTTTGTAGACTATAAAAGAGAATTGTGGTCTACTAAACCAGTTAAAGGAGAAGTCTAAAAATCTACAGAGGGGAGAGATGACATTCTTACGGAAGGGAGAAGTGATTCTTCTTATATGGAAAGATGAGGCTAGTCCGCATGGTGACAACTATTCCTGAAGCCTCCGTAGCCTCTACAGGAAAGGAAAACAGGAGGACTGGCCATCAGATAACTAAGCCCACTTCTGTATTAGGGTATAATAAATGTATGAAAGGAGTTGATCAATCTGATCAATATCTGGCAAACTTCAATATCCTCCAGAAAACTCGAAAATGGTATAAGAAAGTGGGTTTCTATCTGAGCAATTGTGGTTTATTCAATGCGTTTAAAATTTATTGTAGCCTTAATGCACAGAATAAAGTGACTTACAAGCAATTTTTGTTAGCAATAGCTAGAGAATGGGTAACTGACTGTTCTGGTGAATGTAGTGGTAGTCCCGCACCTGGTCCTTCTTGTGGCATTTCTAAAAGAACCCCCCACTGGGACTTCCCTGATGGTGCAGTGGATGGGACTCCTGCTCCCAATGCAGGGGACCTGGGTTCGATCTCTGGTCAGAGAACTAGATCCCACATGCATGGTGCAACTAAGTTCGCATGCCGCAACTAAGGAGCCCTGGAGCCACAACTAAGGAGCCCACGTGCTGCGACTAAGGAGCCAGCGCAACCAAATAAATACATAAGTAAATATTTAAAAATAAATAAAGAAATAAATACAAAAGAGCCCCCTACAAAGATCCACCTTGTCGACTATCAGGTAAAATAAAAGAACATATTTTAGAGGAAATAATATCCACAGGACTAAAAAAAAAGTGCTGTCAGAAAGTGTAGAGTCTGTTATTCCAGGGGAAAGTGCAGTGAAACATGGTATGTTGTAATAGATGTTCTGTTCCCCTGCACAGAGGTGCCTGCTATCACACTCTAACGAAGTATTAGAATGCTTTAGTAAGACATGGACAAAGTTGTTGCAAAAAGTTGTTTGCAGAGTTGCAGAAAAAGTTGTTGATATTTACACAAACATGGGTGTTTCAGTATTCACTTACAGAACAAATCGCTGGGCGCAGGAGTTAGTTTCTGCAAAAATACCCTGGTCAATAATTTGTTAAGAACGTATAGGCGAAACTGGCATTCAGTCCTAGATTTCGTACTTTAAAATCCTGTGCCCTGAATAACCATTCTCCTACTTTGCCTCAGGGTCCCTGCTCAAGGAAGACTAGTCTGGAAATGATGTAAAAGCAAACAAATAATTACTATAATGGAATTACGTAGAGAGTACAGTGGGCACATAGGGAAAGAGCGTGGGTGAGTCAGAAAAGGCTTCATGGAGATGATTGTGCCTAAGCTGAAGCTAGAAAAATGTGTAGTTATTTCTTTGGTAGTAAACCTTGGGTGGGCCTGGAAGTAAGAGACAGCATCATATGCTCTGGGGAACTAAATTCATTCAGTATTTCTTACAGGTGGAGTGATTAGAAAGTTGGAAAAGATAGGCTGGGGCCAGATTGTGAACAAGCTTTACTGTGGGGAAAATTTTAAATTGGTAAGTGGGTTTTGTGCATTGAGAACTATTGCTTTGGTTGTACTGTAGGAGATAGACTGGTGAGGGTGGGAAGAGAGCTTGGGAGGAACAGTTAGAAAACTCTCAGGGGCCTTAGAGATGGATGGTCTGACTAATAGCACTGGCATTGGGAGCCAAAGGCAGGAAGTTATCAGAACTATTTACTTGGTATGTTTTACCTTTTAGAACAGAGGTTAGCAAACTTCCTCTGTAAAGAGACATAATATTTTAGGCCTTGAGGACTGTACAGTTTATGTTACAACTGTTCAACTCTGCTGTGAGCATGAAAGCAGCAAACACAATAGGGAAACAAAGCTTATTTAAAAAATCAGGTGGAGGGCTGGATTTGGCTCACAGGCCCTATTTTGCCTACCCCTGTTCTAGGATGATGTGACCAATGGTGAAGGTTTGGAAAATAGTTTAAACAGAGATTAGAGCGTTTAAGAGAATATAGATAAGGGCTCGTAGGGGTAAGAAGAAAAGAGGACTAGGAGGAAAGAACCCCAGGAACCACATCATTTTAGAGGACTAGTGAGTGCCACTGAAGAATGAGTCTGTAGGAAGCTTACAGCAAAGAGTCGCATCAGAACTTTAGGGGAGGAACTTCCCTGGTGGTGCCGTGGTTGGGAGTCCGCCTGCCAATGCAGTGGACACGGGTTCGATCCCTGGTCCGGGAAGATCCCACATGCTGTGGAGCATCTAAGCCCGGCACCACGACGACTGAGCCAGCGCGCCTAGAGCCTGTGCTCCGCAACAAGAGAAGCCATCACAGTGAGAAGCCTCCGCACCACAACGAAGAGTAGCCCCCCACTCGCGGCAACTAGAGAAAGCCCGTGTGCAGCAATGAAGACCCAATGCAGCCAAAAAATAATAATAATAATTAAATTAAATTAAAAAAAGAACTTTAGGGGAGAAGAGTTTCCTGAAAAAGGGTTAACAGTTGCAGCATTAAATGCTGCAGGGGAGAGGTGAGAGGTATGATGAGGACCTGAAATAAGCCGTTCATTGTGGTTGGGGGCTGGTGATTAAATGGAAAACTCAGAGAGTGGTGGAGGCTGGGAGCTAGGTTATAATAGGGTGAGGAGTGAGTCAGAGTTGAGGTAGTAGATGGAACCAGTCAGTAGAAACTCAGTTTAAAAATTTGGTACTCATGGGAAGGAGGGACCACAGGTTAGCTTGAGGAGGAAGTATGCTTAAAAGAATTATTTTTGTTGTTTCTCGGTCGTTGAGAAGTATGGGATTGACTGCTGTTTGTGAAGAAACTGGAGCAAAACAGACTTACGGACCTGGCTAGAAAAGGAATAAATAATTGAGCCTGGAATACTGGGGAGCTGTTACAGATGTGAAGTAAGAGATATATGTTGTGGTTAGGTTTTGAAGGGGCCTCAGTTGGAAAGGACTTGGAAGAAATAGAGATAGAAGTAAGGATGGGCTGCAGTAGGGTATGGAAACTGGAACAGATTATGCCTGATGGCTTCTGTTTTCTCTGACAAAGTTATCTCCAGAGAATAAAGAGTCTAAGAGAGGTAATACTTGAAGAAAAGGTGTTTGGGGGAATGCAAAATATCTAGGAATGAAGGCCAAGCTGAGATAAGTACAGTCATCCCTTGGTATTGGTTGGGAATTGGTTCCAGGAGCCCCCTTGGATACCAAAATCTGTGGATGCTGAAGTCCCTTTAAAAATGGTGTACGGGGCTTCCCTGGTGGCGCAGTGGTTGAGAGTCCGCCTGCCGATGCAGGGGACACGGGTTCGTGCCCCGGTCCGGGAAGATCCCACGTGCCGCGGAGCGGCTGGGCCCGTGAGCCATGGCCACTGAGCCTGTGTGTCTGGAGCCTGTGCTCCGCAATGGGAAAGGCCACAACAGTGAGAGGCCCACGTACCGCAAAAAAAAAAAAAAAAAGGTGTATGTAATACAGTGAATACAGTTGGCCCTTAGAATCCAAGCAGACTGACAGTACTATAGTGTTATTTTGGTAATGGCTTTGAACAGTTTTCAGTTCATTGCATCAAATTTAGCTATGAAAGCATCATGGATTATAGTTAGAATTGTTAAGCCAAATATAAAGTGTAGAAATCATACTCACTTGAATCATTAAAAGATTGAGCTAGCAAGATGCAGAACTTTAGTCCAAACCCTTTTTCTCACAGATGGTGGAAACTGAAGGCGTAGAGAAATAATGAATATTGTCCACTCACCTAGTTGATAACCAGGTTTTCTGATTCTAGTACTTGGGTAACACAGCACACTTAAAAAGAAAAGCAATATTTTAGAAAACTTTGAAACATACAGTGGTAGAATAATACATGGAACTTCTGTATACCATTTTAAAATAGTTATAATTTTTGGCCAGTCTTGTTTCATTTCTTTTCCTACCCACTATTACCCTTCCCTGGAATATTTGAAGCAAATTCCAGATATCCTGTTTTATATATCAATATTTTAACATGTATGTCTAAAAGGTAAGTCTGATTCTGACAACAACTCCAGTGTGTGGATTTTTTCCCCCATACCAAGCAGTTCTCCGACACCAGCTGGGTTTCCTACAGTTCAGCTAAATTCTGATGCCACCTACCTGGAGATAGCGTCAGATTCCATGGGTTAAGGGTTCAGTCCTACAAGACTGCTCCCCACCCCCACCCCTGCTTGCCTTTGATCAACTGGCCATAAACCTCCTTGTGTTGGGTTACTTTGGCTCACAGACCCCGGGGAAACATTTTGCTTACTAGATTATCAGTTTATTATGAAAAGATACAACTCAGAAACAGCCAAATGGAAGAGGTGCATAGGGCAAGGTATGGGGGAAAGGAGCAGACCTTTCATGTTCTCTCAGAGTGCACCAGTCTCCAGCATCTCAGCGTGTTCACCAACCTGGAAGCTGTCCAGACCCTCACCTTCCGAGTTTTTATGGAGGCATGATTGATTAAATCGTGGGCCATTGGTGGTGGAACTCAATCTCTAGCCTCTCTACCCTCCCCCGAGTTTGGGGGGTGGGGCTAAAAGTTCCAACCCTCTCATCACAGGTCTGGCATCCACCCCCAACCTTAGGTTACCCGAGGTGATCCCAAAGTTGCCTCATTAACATAACAAAAGACACCTTCACTGTGCTCTACACTTAGGAAATCCCAAGAGTTTTAGGAGCTCTGTACCGGGAACAGTGGACAAACACCAACTGTATATTTCATATTATAAATCACAATATTGAGGTCAGACATATGATATTATTATACTTAAACAAAAACTGAGACCAGTAATTGTCATGTCATTAAATACCCAGTTAAAAACACACTTTTGATATGAAATTTCAAAGTAAAAATACCCACTATTATACTGCACATTTATAGACCAAAAGGAACCTTCTCGGTCAGTTGTTTGGGGTTGGGATGTGACATAGGAAATTAATATTTTAAATAATTTTTTCCTCTCCCCAACTAAGAAGAGAAGTAAAAGAATAATCCTGTCTCTCTCAAAATAGTTGATGATAACAGGTAGTTAATTTGTAACTTCCAAAGATGGTATACAAATTATTATAGAATGAGGAGACTTTATGAAACTAAAGCCTTTTTGAAATGAAGATGACTCTAATAAATGCTATACTTTGTAAGAAAGATGTTAAAACACTTTGTGTCTCTGAAACAGCTTGATGTATTCCAGTTTATTATACCTTGACTAAAAAAACACACAACAAAAAGTTTTCTTATTAAATGTAGAAGCGTTAAATTACAGAGAGACAAAGTGGGACACCAGTGAATTTGTGTTATAGACGCTTCCTTTGTTGAAATAGTGTATACTCTTTCTTTGCATTCCCTATCTTAGAATTGCGAAGGTAAATATCCAGTTTTCCAAACATCTTTGTGATGTTTTCAGAGGGTATTCAGGTAGACACTGTAGTCATTTTTCTTTATTTAAGATAACAGTAGAGAGACAGAGGTAGAAAGCTGAACAGAGAGAGTATGGAGGAAGGTAGCTGGACAGACATGGAAATAATTACATTGTGTAGTACATCTACATGTTCCTCTCAAAATTCAAATGTGCAAGAAAAAAGTAGGTAGCATGAAAAGGATGATCATGTTAACTAAGTATTGGGCTATATATATAGACGATAGAGATGCATACATAGATGATAAACAACCTAGCAGCTAGATGTTACACGATATTAATCTGTGTAGCAGAGTATCTTTGTAAATTTGAACTAATTTTGTTAATTTGAATCTAGTTCCATGAATATCATATATATGTATCTTGGTTTTGGAATAATGTATAATTAGGGACATTTATTGAGGCTTTTTTTCTTTTTAAACTTTGTGAAAATTTTTCATAACTTTAGCAACTGGTGTTTTAAACAAAAACATAGGCAGTAGATAGAATATTTGGGGAATGGTGCTGCATGACATTAATTTGTATACTAATTCATATTAGTTAATTATTCACTTCTTAGTTACACTTCTATTTATTCTACTTACTATTAAAAATTAAATATTTTAAGGGGGAAGAGAAGATGAAAATACAAATCATGATTCTAAATAAGAAAATTTTAACATTCAGATATATTCACAAATTTGGGGGAGAAAGATTATAAACTGGTAATTCCAGTTAAGGCCCTCATACTGTTTAATGATAAAATGCAGATTTATTCTTGTATGAGAATAAATTCTCGTTGCCTAAAATCCTTCGGTAGGGGTGACAGTGATTTAAAATGCTTCCTTAATCCCCTTGGACAATTTAAAGTTACTGTTATGGACTGTGGCTGGTAGCAGCAGTGTTTTCAGTTTTGTGCTGAATTCTGGGAACATTGTTTTTGATTGGAATAAAGGAATTGATACTTGGATGTTAGAGTTCTATAATGGCTGGACATTTTCTTTTGTTTTCTAAGTTTTGTGAACGTGGGGCTAATGCAAACTAACATTTTTGTGTATCCTTTGAAACATTGGGAAAGTGGAATATTTGAGAGTGTTGAGCTAAATCAAATTTTGGAATAGAGAGGGAGAAAGTACATGGTCTGTACAATGATTATGGTAAAGTTCAAACAGCATTGTCGGTGAACATGACAACGCAACTTTAAATTTAACATTAGCTGTTCAAACTACCATTTTTTTGTTATTGTGGAGTAGAGGGAAATAAAAATGAATGAAACAAGATCTCTGCCTTCAAGGGGTATTTAATCTAACAAATAAATACAGCTATAGGTAACTATAAGAGAGATTGTGATTGTTTAATAAAAGTAAAGGTGGTTTGGGAACATAGAGGAGGGACTGGCCTTAAAGATTTGACAGAGCTTTATAGTGGAGATTACATGAACTGGGAATGTTTCATGGTTTGAACAAGAATTGTAGGTTTGATATATGTATAGCTGAAACAATTTTTTTATTAAGCTCATTTCTTGATGACAGTGTATCGATGACCTTCCCTCTGGTTTGCTGCAGTGACCCAGAGCATTAGCACGAGGGTCTGTTAGATCAGTGTTTCTCATCTCATGTGTTGCCCTAGGGGTGGCCAGCCAGGGATCTGAGTGGTGGAGCCCTTGCGGTCTTGTCCCTTAATCTCAGTCTGCTGTACAAATATTTGTGTGTGTGTGTGTTTGTGTGTGTGTGTGTGTGTGTGTGTGTGTGTATGTGCATGCGCTATGATGTGAAAGAGGCTGGGAAGCGCTATTTCAGATTACTTCACACTTCTCTTCTGGTAATAAGTTCTTTAGTATATTGTTTAGCTTTTGTGAAAAACAGCTAGAATATTTTCATAATAAGAACACATTCTGGATAAATTGTATTAGGTACCAGTGCAGACAGAATCTTCTAGTAAACTAGACATTAGCTCCATGCAGTGATTAGGGGGCCCTACCAGGTTTTTTAATTCTCAGATTTGTATTTGTGAACATGATGGCATTAAGTGAGGATATGATGTTTGTGGTCATGACTACACTTTAAATATAATGTGACCAAAATATTCCTCTGTATGCTTTTCTTCTGGTAAACATAGTAGGTACTGGACCTATTTCTGAGAAAACTATACTCCTCTCAGCAGAACAGGTACTTGGGAGGAAGGGAAGTTGGGCAAATTTGCTTACAGTAGGAACAGCCTTGAAAGGAAGTCCAAAGGCCCCTCCCAGCAAGAGGCAGAAAAGGGAGAAGCAGAAGACAAACTTAGTTTATAAGTTCTGAGTTTATAACGCAGAAGAAACCAGGCATCTGGACACCCAGGCCTAGGTGTTACAGGAGTGCCCTAGTTGTGAATGCTGCCAACTGTTGAATTCAGGATATAGCTGTAGATTTGGGGGGCTAGTATGGCTTGAAATACCCTCCTCCCACCTCCCCCCCACCCCCGTTGTACTGAAGAGGAGAAATAGGAATCCCAGCTTTCTTCTTAGTGAAGGGGACTAAGATGGTGGTAGCAAAGGGATAGTTTTGGTGCTACAGACTTTCGGAATATGGTTACTTTTTGTTTGTTTGTTGTGGTTTTTGTTAGTGAAGTAGAAGATATCTGGTGTCTTGGTATTATAGGATCTGAAGAAGGACTCAGCACCTTCCTACACTTCTTTTTCAGTTCCTCTGCCTAGTAAACTTCAATAATGTCATTTTGGCTATATAACAGTACTGTAAATAAAATCACTTTATATAAAATAAATAAGCATAGCATTAAGTGTCATATAAACATTAGTGTATGTTTTATTTATTTATAACACTGTTGTGGGTTAGTTATTGACGGCTTATAAATTTTTTGAATTACAGGTAATATTTATCAACTGCTACAGTGGTGATAAGAAACAGATCCAGTGCACAATATAGTATTACTAGGAGAAAAAAATTAGACTGTTATTGGTAATTATATATTATAGAAAAGTAAATCTTTGAGGCAATTTAATTTAGGAAGGGTTTTAAATAATTTGAGTACTTCTCAGTAATGAACTGATTTTAAATTACAGGGGTAATACACATATTGATAATATAAATTAAAAGGAGAAAATGACACATGTCACCCACACCTGCCACCTCTCTTCCTGCAAGTAACAACTGCTTTTAATAAACTTTGCTTAGGTATATTTATCCATTTTAAGTGTTTAGCTTGATGAGTTTTGACAAATAATTACTCCCTTGTAAGCACCATCACAATCAAGATGCAGAATATTTCTGTCCCCCTCAAAAGTTCCCCCATGTCCCTTTTTTAAAAAAAATCAGTTAATTAATTTTTGGCTGTTTTGGGTCTTCATTGCTGCACGCCGGCTTTCTCTAGTTGCGTCGAGCAGGGGCCATCCTTCGTTCTGGTGCTCAGGCTTCTCATCGCGGTAGCTTGTTGCAGAGCATGGGCTGTAGGCGTGCGGGCTTCAGTAGTTGTGGCGCACGAGCTCAGTTGCCCTGCGGCATGTGGGATCTTCCCAGACCAGGGCTTGAACCCGTGTCTCCTGCATTGGCAGGTGGATTCCTAAACCACTGTGCCACCAGGGAAGCCCCCCACCATGTCCCTTTGCAGTCAGTCCTCCTTTTCCCCCAGCTGCAGGCAAATACTAGTGTGCTTTCTGACATTATAGACTAGTTTGCCTTTGCAACAGTTTCATATAATGTAATCACAATACATACTCCTTTGTGTCTGGCTTTTTTGTTTGTTTAATATAACATTAATATCATTTTGTAAATCAAACTTCTTCTCAAGTGTGACTTAATACTGAGATATTGGGCTGGCCAAAAAGTTCGTTCGTTTTTTCCTGTCCACTGTTACAGAAAAACCTGAACGAACTTTTTGGCCAACCCAACATATTTATATTCCAAAATGCTAAAGGATGGTTTTCCTTCATTTCACACAACACTCCCCAATTCTTCTCTTAACGTCTCTGCCAGATGATCATCAAGTTTCTCCCATTAATGAGGGTCTCACAACCACAAGAGGCACTCATTTTGACAGTTCCAAATGATTTATAGTCCCTTTATGGATAAAACTGATACACAGTCTATTTGACATAAAATTCCTTCCCCACAACTTCCTCCTGGCATTTCCAAATACTGTACTCTGGATTTTCACATCATGAATCGGTTTTAATATCTACAAGGCAATTCCAAAAGCACCTTTAAAAAATAAAAATAAATCAAGCGGTTAATTTAAAAAAAACAAAAAAACCCCAGAACTAACAAACAAACAAAAAAATATTGGTTTGTTTACTTGGAGTTAATTCTTTTAAATTGCCGACCCATATTCCATTGTATGAATATATCACAATTTGTTTATCCATTCACTTGTTATTGGATATTTGGGTTCTTTCCAGTTTTGCACACGTATGAGTAAAACTGCTATGATATTTGTTTACAAGCCTGTGTGTGTGTGTTTTCTTTGGATAAAGACCTGGGAGTAAAATGGCTTGGTTATATGGTAAGTATGTCTTTAAATTTATAGGAAACTTTGAAACTCATTTCCAAAGTGGTTGTAGTATTTTACATTCATATCAGCAGTATATGAGTTCCAGTTGCTCCACATCCTCACCAGTATTGGCAGTCCTTTAAATTGTTGTCATTTTAGTGAGTGTATAGTGGTGTCTTGTTATGGTTTTAATTTACATTTTTCTCCTGTGTTTCCTTCTGAAATTTGTTAGTTTCACCTGTTACATTTAGGTTTATAATTCATTTTGAATTAATATTTGATATACTCTTAGATAGGGGTTGATGTTTTTCCAGCACTCATTGAATAACTTTGGTACTTTTGTTGAAAATCAGTTGATCGTATAGGTATGGATCTATTTCTGAACTCCATTCAGTTTTATTGATCTGTGTGTCTATCCTTATGCCATTACCTCACTGTCTATTACTGGAACTTTATAGTAAGTCTTGAAATCAGCTGATGTAAATCTTCAAACTTTGTTCCTCCTTTCAGGATTGTTTTGGCTACATAACAGACATCTGTATATCATTCATGCAACAGCAGCAGAATACACATTCTTCTCAAGTTCACATGGAATATTCTACAGGATAGATCATGTTACATTAGGCCATAAAAGAAGTCTCAATAAATTAAAAAAATATATTAAAATCATACTAAATATGTTCTCTGACCACAGTGGAATACAATTAGAAATCAATAACAAAGAAACTTGGAAAGTTCACAAATAATGTGGAAATTGAATAACACATTCTGAGTAACCAGTGGGTCAAATAAATCTCAAGGGAATTAGAAAACACTTTGAGATGAATGAAAATGAAAACACAACATATCAAAATTTACTGGATGAAGCTAAAACAGTACTCAGGAAAATTTATAGCTGTAAATACTTACATTAAAATAAAAAGTATAGGGACTTTCCTCGTGGCACAGTGGTTAAGAATCTGCCTGCCAATGCAGGGGACCACGGGTTCGATCCCTGGTTTGGGAAGATCCCATACATGCCGCGGAGCAACTAAACCCGTGTGCCACAACTACTGAGCCTGTGCGCCTAGAGCCTGTGCTCCACAACAAGCCACTGCAATGAGAAGCCCACACACAGCAGCGAAGAGTAGCCCCCACTCGCCGCAACTAGAGAAAGCCCGTGCACAGAGACGCAGACCCAACGCAGCCAAACATAAATAATAAATGAATAAATAAAAATAATAAATAAAAAAGTATAACTGAAATGAAATAGAAGAGAAAAACAATAGAGAAAATCAATGAAACCAAAAGTTGTTTCTTTGAAAGTATCAACAAAATTCACAAACCTTTAGCTAGACTGATGAAAAAATTACCTTACAGAAATAAAACAGATACTAAGAGAATACTGTGAACAATTATAAGCCAGCAAATTACATAACCTAGATGAAATGGAAAAATATCTAGAAAGACACGTACTACCAAACTGACTCGAGGAAATAGAAAATCGGAATAGACTTTGTAGCAAGTAAAGAGATTCCATTCATAATCATAAAACTTCCCACAAAGAAAAGCCCAAGACCAGAAGGCTTCACTGGTGAATTCTACTAAATGTGGTATAGCCATTCAATGGAATATTATTCAGCAGCAAAAACAAGTACTGACATATGCTACAACATGGATGAATCTCAAAATCATTATGCTAAGTAAAGAAGCCAAACCAACAGAAGGCCCACATATTATGATTCCATTTATATGAAATGGCCAGGCAGTCAGATTCATAGATACAGAAAGTAGATTTGTGATTGCCAAGGGATATAGAGTAGGTGTATGGGGAATGAATGATAAAGGGTATGTGGGTTTTTTTGTGGGAGGAAAATGTTGATGGTTGCACAACTCTAAATATATTGAAACCCACTGAACTTACATTTCAAAGGTGAATTTTATGATATGTGAATTATATCTGAATAAAGCTATTACTAAAGAAAAAGGCAAATTATGCCTAATACTAGCACAAATTACCTTGCTTAATGAAGGCATTCAGAATGGAAAACTGCATGTAATAAGAGTAACATGGCGTTCTGTCTTCCAGTAATGCTGCAGTACCTTAGAGTTATTGAACAACTATAAACTCTGGACAAAATATATATATATATATATATATATATATATATATATATATATATATATATATATATATATATATATTTTTTTTTTTTTTTTTTTGCGGTACACAGTTCTCTCACTGTTGTGGCCTCTCCCATTGCGGAGCACAGGCTCTGGATGCACAGGCTCAGCGGCCATGGCTCACGGGCCCAGCCGCTCCGCGGCATGTGGGATCTTTCCGGACTGGGGTACGAACCCACGTCCCCTGCATTGGCAGGCGGACTCTCAACCACTGTGCCACCAGGGAAGCCCCCGGACAAAATATATTAAAATTTTCACTTAAAGGTACTGGAGAGTGATCAAAAGCAGGCAGAAACTGGAGGCGAGCCGATTCTTAAAACATAACCATCTGATGAAATTTGTGAGTTTGTGGGTTTTAGTAAGAGGGTCACTCTATAATCGTCCCACTTCTTGGTGCAGAATACTACAGCCTTATTGGCTCAAAGTATAAGAGTACAGAGTTCCAGGCTGACAAAACAGCCAGAAATCCTGGAAGATCAGGAGCTATAAAGAGAGTGAGTCCTAAAATTTGATTGTAAGATCTGCCCAAATGCTTGGCAATCTGCTGTATTATGCATGCACGTGTGGTGTGCACACGTGCACGCACGCACACACACATGCACAAATGCTGGGCCATTTAGTTTAAGTTGAGTAGTAGAACATTAATTCTATATAGATTGTTTAAAGTTAAAGATTCAAATTGTAATCCCTAGTGAGAAAACTAATAAAAAAATAAAAAGGCAAACCTAAAAGGCTAGTAGAGCAATCAAACAGAATACTAAAAAAAATTGATTAACCTAAAAGAAGGCAGGCAAGTGGGAATAGAGAAACAGACAAAAAATAGATGAGACAATAGAAAACAAAAATAGGACAACAAATGCCTAATTTCAGCCCCATCAATAATTACATTAAATATAAATGAACTAAAGTACTCTAATTAAAAGGCAGAAATTGTCAGACTGGATTAAGAAGCAAGACCCAACTATATACTGCCCACAATAGCTGCATTTTATTTTTATTTATTTTTTGGCTGTGTTAAGTCTTCGTTGCTGTGTGTGGGCTTTCTTTAGTTGCAGTGAGCGAGGGCTACTATTTGTTGCGTGCACAGGCTTCTCATTGTGGTGGCTTCTCTTGTTGTGGAGCAGGGCTCTAGGCGCGCGGGCTTCAGTAGTTGTGGCTTGTGGGCTCTAGAGCACAGGTTCAGTAATTGTGGCTTGCGGGCTTAGTTGCTCTGTGGCGTGTGGGATCTTCCCGGACCAGGGCTCGACCTCATGTCCCCTGCATTGGCAGGTGGATTCTTAACCACTGTGCCACCAGGGAAGTCCCAATAGCTGCATTTTAAATATAAAGATACAAGTAGCTTGAAAGTAGAAAGATGAAAAATGATAATAGCGGTATGTACATTTTGGACTTTGATTTAGGTTATATATAAGGTAAATATGTTTGCTTTTAGTACTCACATTGATATTTGATGAGTTACTAAAGCATAAGTTTGAATGAATGGCTTATATATGTACACCTACTTTGTAGAGTACATAACAAATCGTATTTCGTAGACATCATGAAGGACCATTTACTGCAAATACTTTCACTGTACTGTCCCAGGGAGATAGGTCATGGTATCTTCATTTCTTAAATAAGGAATCTGGAGTTCAGAGAGGTTAAGTAATGTGCTCAAGATCACATAACTAGTGGCATAACCATTCAGGTACTCTTTCCATTGCATCACTCTTGTAGCTTTAATACCTTAAATAGGTACATAGAAATATGGTTTTTTAATAGTTTGAGTCATATTCACTAAGGCTTATTTTTTTAAAAGCAGCTCTTTGAGGTATAATTAACATACAATAAACCGCACATATTTAAAGTACACGTTTGATAAGCTTTGACATGTATATTCTCATGAACCCATCACCACAGTTAAGATATTGAATATATTCATAATGTGTAACAATTCTCCTTTCTCTGTTTTGGGTAGCATTCTTGCATTAAATTATTTCCTGGTATTGCTCTAAAATATAAAACTCTTTGAAACATAAAGACCTATTGTCTAGTCCTATCTTTCCAGCCCTCTTGTGTTAATCAGGAGAACTTACGTTTTAAAGGAATCCCATTGCAAAGTTATCTGTAAAGTGAAAAATTTGCTCAGTTTTTTAAAATGCTAACTGAGTACTGGCACAAAAACAGAAATGTAGATCAGTGGAACAAGATAGAAAGTCCAGAGATAAACCCACGCATATATGGTCACCTTATACTTTGATAAAGGAGGCAAGAATATACAATGGAGAAAAGACAGCCTCTTCAATAAGTGGTGCACAGCTACATGTAAAAGAATGAAATTAGAACACTCCCTAACACCATACACAAAAATAAACTCAAAATGGATTAAAGACCTAAATGTAAAGATAGACACTATAAAACTCTTAGAGATAAACATAGAATACTCTATGACATAAATCACAGCAAGATCCTTTTTGACCCACCTCCTAGAGAAATGGAAATAAAAACAAAAATAAACAAATGGGACCTAATGAAAATTAAAAGCTTTTGCACAGCAAAGGAAGCCATAAACAAGACAGAAAGACAACACTCAGAATGGGAGAAAATATTTTCAAACAAAGCAACTGACAAAGGATTAATCTCCAAAATTTACAAGCAGCTCATGCAGCTCAATATCAAAAAAACAAACAACCCAATCCGAAAATGGGCAGAAGACCTAAATAGACATTTCTCCAAAGAAGATATACAGACTGCCAACAAACACATGAAAGGATGCTCAACATCACTAATCATTAGAGAAATGCAAATCAAAACTACAATGAGGTATCACCTCACAGTGGTCAGAATGGCCGTCATCAAAAAATCTACAAACAGGGGCTTCCCTGGTGGCGCAGTGGTTGAGAGTCCGCCTGCTGATGCAGGGGACACGGGTTTGTGCCCCAGTCCGGGAAGATCCCACACGCCACGGAGCGGCTGGGCCCGTGAGCCATGGCCGCTGAACCTGCGTGTCCGGAGCCTGTGCTCTGCAACGGGAAAGGCCCCAACAGTGAGAGGCCCGCGTACCACAAAAAAACAAAACAAAACAAAAAACCCAAAAACTCTATTATAGGTAATGTGCAGATACCAAAAATATAGTCTTAAGTCTCCTAAGAAATTCAGTAATAGAGATATCAGAGAGTGACTATAAAATAAATACTTAATTTAATTTAATTTATTTAAAAAAATAAATTTGTTTTATTTATTTTTGGCTGTGTTGGATCTTTGTTGTGCACAGGCTTTCTCTAGTTGCGGCAAGCAGGGGCTACTCTTCGCTGCACGGGCTTCTTATTGTGGTGGCTTCTCTCGTTGTGGAGCGCGGGCTCTAGGCACGTGGGCTTCAGTAGTTGCAGCACACGGGCTCAGTAGTTGTGGCTCATGGACTCTAGAGCCCAGGCTCAGTAGTTGTGGCGCCCAGGCTTAGTTGCTCCGCGGATATGGGATCTTCCCGGACCAGGGATTGAACCTGTGTCCCCTGCATTGGCAGGCAGATTCTCAACCACTGTGCCACCAGGGAAGCCCTAAAATAAATATTGTAAAATGATTGAATCATTGAAGGAGGAATCAGAAGCATTAAGGAAAAAACAAGATACTACCAAAGTAGATTAGGAGTATTTGAAAAGGAATTTCAGCTAGAAATGAGAAATAAATCATTGACATTAAATACTCAGTGGACAGGAGAAGTGGTAGGATTAAAATTGGAAATGCTGATTACAACCTGTAGAAAAGGGAAATGAACATAGATGACTATACTTTGTGATACAAACTGTGCCAAGTTCTTTTGTAAGTATTCATTTTATCTAATTCTCAGAACCACTTTTTGAGTTTGTTTAATATCCCACTTTAAAAGAGTACTTTTGTCTACAGGTAGGGTAAAAACAGTAGGTGAAGCAAGATCAGTGAGGAAAATGATGAACTCAGTTTTGAATATGTTAAGGAACTTGTGGGATGTTTTGGGAAGTGATCCAGAAGACACTGCAGCTCAGGAGAGAGCTGGGCTTAAAGTTTTAAGGTGCTTAAATTCTGAAAGTTGTTGGACTAGCAGAATATACCAAAATTTGTGTATTTACAAATACAGTGGTTTATTTAAAGGATGCTGGCTAAAGGGAACTACAGTTGAAGGGATGATTCAAGCCTGACATCTGGAATTTACTGTCCATGTTGGCTGCCTTTTCATCTCAGAAATTAAGCCTCCTTACAGATAGTCCCTCCCTGTCCTCATCACACATTTTATTCATTTCTCATGAGTAGTGGCTTAAAAAAAATTTAGTTTTAATATAAACTATCATAAACTGGTAGGGATAATTCCTTTAACTTCATTTTAAACTAATTTGATATTTTCTTGGGGGATTATCCTTGAATGAGGTCTTCACATATGATTAGTAGTACTGTTTTAACAGTTTATCAGTCAAAAGTAATGGTTCGTTAATCAAGACTGTGTGGCACTGGTGTAAGGAAAGGCGTATAAATCAATGGAATATAATTAAGAATCCAACAATGAACTTACATTTACAGTAAATTGATTTTTCAACAAGGGTGCCAGAGCAGTTCACCAGGGGGAAAAAAATAGTCTTTTCAACAAAAGGTGTTGGGACAACTGAGCTGGACATCCTCATGTAAAGGAATGAAGTTAGGCCTCTACCTCACACTGTTAACTCAAATGGATCAAAGACCTAAATGTAAGATCTAACATATTAAAAACTGTAGAAGAAAAAAAGTAGGTGTAAATCTTTGTGACCTTGGACCAGGCATTAGTTTCTTAGGGACAACATCAAAAGCACAGGCAATCACATAAAAAATAGATAAACTGTATTTCATTAAAGTAAATATTTGTGCTTCAAGGGAAGTCATCAAGAAAGGGAAAGAGATCATCAAGAAAAGAAACCCACAGGGCTTCCCTGGTGGCGCGGTGGTTGAGAGTCCGCCTGCCGATTCAGGGGACACGGGTTTGTGCCCCGGTCCAGGAAGATCCCACATGCTGCGGAGCGGCTGGGCCCGTGAGCCATAGCCGCTGAGCCTGCGCGTCTGGAGCCTGTGCTCCGCAACAAGAGAGGCCACAGCGTGAGAGGCCCGCGTACCGCAAAAAAAAGAAAAGAAAAGAAAAGAAACCCACAGAACGCAGGAAAGTATTTGCAAATTATGTCTGATAAGGGATTTGTATCTAAAGTATATAAAGGACTCTTAAAACTCAATAGTAAAAGGCCAACCCAATTCAGAAATGGGCAATAGACTTGGATAGACATTTCTCCAAAAAAAATATACAGATGGCCAATAAGCTCATGAAAAGATGGTAAATATCATTGGTCACAATGAGATGCCACTTCACGAAACCCACTAGGATGGCTAGAATAATAACAGATAATTACAGATGTTGGTGAGAATGTGGCAAAACGAAAACCCTCATCATTGTTGGTGGGATTGTAAAAATGGTATAACCTCTTTGGAAAACAGTTTGGCAGCTTCAGAAGGTTAAACATTGAGTTACAATATGATGCAGCAATTCCATTCCCAGTTGTGTACCCCAAAGAAATAAAAACATTTCTCCACAAAACTTATTCATAATAGTAAAAAAGTAGAAATAATCCAGATGTCTGTCAGCTAACGAGTGGATAAATGTGGTATATGCTTACAATGGAGTATTATTCAGCAACAAAAGGAATGTAGTACTGATAAAAGGTAACAACATGAATGAACCTTGAAAACGTTATGCTAAGTGGAGAAACCAGTTACAAAAAATATATAATGTATGATTCTATTTATATGACTGTCCAGAAGAGGCAAATCTTTAGAGACAAAAAGTAGATAAATGTTGCATAGGACTGAGGTGGGAGTTGGGTAGAATGGGGAAGTGACTGCTAAAGGAAATGAGGTTTCTTTTTGTAGTGATGAAAATACTCTAGGGACTTGCCTGGTGGTCCAGTGGTTAAGACTCCCCGCTTCCATTGCAGGGGGCAGGTGTTCGATCCCTGGCCTGGGAACTAAGATCTCGCGTGCCGTGCAGAGTGGCCAAAAATTTTTTTTAAAAAAGAAAAGAAAAAGGAAAAATACTCAAATTGATTTTGGTGGTGGTTGCACACTCTGTGAGTATACTAAAAACCATTGAATTTGTCCACTTTAAATGGCGCAGTTGTGTGGTTTGTGAATTTATATCTCAAAGCTGTTGTAACAACAGCAAGCAAAAGGAGCAATGGTTCCACTGTGATGTATTGACTAATTGCAACCTAGACTCTACATAGGTAGGCAGAACACTATACTGTTTTAAACACCAGATAAAAATATTTCCCTATATTTAAAGATTAACTAAATGTTTCCTAATACATATGTTTATAACCTTACTGAAAAGTTGCACATCATTACGTTTCAGAATTCATCAGTAAACAAACCCAGATGATTCAATTATTAGTATGTAGTTGATAAGTGAAGCCATGGAAATATAATATTCTAGACAGAGTTTGTAGAGTGAGTAGATGAATGGCCTACAGGGTTATAGACAGAACATAAGGGAAGAACATCACGCATGGATGAAGAAGAAGGCCAAAGAGGATGGTATTATGGAAGTCAAGGAGGTAAGAATGAATGGTTAACAGTGTTCTAGATGCCACATAAGGACTGTGTTTCATGAATAGAAGATTGCTGATGATGTTAGCAAAAGCAGTGTAAATGGAATTTTATGGGAGCTGGCTAAGTGAATGGAAGCGAAGAAGTGGAAAACAGTGTAGACTATTCTTTAAAGAATTTTGGTTAAGGAAGACAGTAGTCAGAAGAAAATGTAGGTTGAGGAAGAGGTTTTTTTTTTCTTTCTTTTTTAAAAAATATGAAAGAGACTTGAGTTGACTCATGATGATGAGAAATAGAGGTTGAAAAATGGGAGAAGGGATATTTGATGAAGAAAGACCCTGTCGGGCTTCCCTGGTGGCGCAGTGGTTGAGAGTCCGCCTGCTGATGCAGGGGACACGGGTTCGCGCCCCGGTCCGGGAAGATCCCACATGCTGCGGAGCGCCTGGGCCCGTGAGCCATGGCCACTGAGCCTGCGCGTCCGGAGCCTGTACTCCGCAACGGGAGAGGCCACAACAGTGAGAGGCCCCGTGTACCGCAAAAAAAAAAAAAGAAAGATAGACCCTGTCACTGTGTTAGAATGAAAGGAAAGAAGGATGTTTGAAGATGCAGTTCATTGGGGATGGGATTGAGGAGGAAATGTGGAGGTGCAGTGCATGAAATGAAGTTGAGGGAATTGCTACTATCTAATGGTTTCTTTTTTCTTAATAAATAGAAGGCCTGACAAAAACAGAAATATTGATTAATAGAATAGGATGGAAAGCCCAGAGATAAACCCACACACCTTTGGTCAACTAGGAGGCAAGGATATACAATGGAGAAAAGACAGTCTGTTCAATAAGTGGTGCTGGGAAAACTGGACAGCTACACGTAAAAGAATGAAATCAGAACAGTCCCTAACACCATACATGAAAATAAACTCAAAATGGATTAAAGACCTAAATGTAAGACCAGACACTATAAAACTCTTAGAGGAAAACAGGAAGAACGCACTTCCACATAAATCACAGCAAGATCTTTTTTGACCAACCTCCTAGAGTAATGGAAATAAATAAAATAATAAGTAAACAACTGGGACCTAATGAAACTTAAAAGCTTTTGCACAGCAAAGGAAACTATAAACAAAGCCAAAAGACAACTGTCAGAATGGGAGAAAATATTTGCAAACGAATCAATGGACAAAGGATTAATATCCGAAATATATAAACAGCTCATACAGCTCAATATTAAAAAAACAAACAATCCAATCAAAAAATAGGCAGAAGACCTAAATGGACATTTCTCCAAAGAGGACATACAGATGGCCAAGAGGCACATGAAAAGCTGCTCAACATCACTAATTATCGGAGAAATGCAAATGAAAACTACAGTGAGGTATCACCTCACACCGGTCAGAATGGCCATCATCATAAAATCTACAAACAATAAATTCTGGAGAAGGTGTGGAGAAAAGGGAACCCTCTTACACTGTTGGTGGGAATGTAGACTGATACAGCCACTATAGAGAACAGTATGGAGGTTCCTTAACAAACTAATAGAACTACTGTGTATGACCCAGCAATCCCACCACTGGGCATATACCCTGAGAAAACTATAGTTCAAAATGGCACATGTACCCCAGTGTTCATTTGCAGCACTATTTACAATAGCCAGGACATGGAAACAACCTAAATGTCCAACAACAGGTGAATGGATAAAGATGTGGTACATATATACAGTGGAATATCACTCAGCCATAAAAAGGAACGAAATTGGGGAATATCACTCAGCCATAAAAAGGAACAAAAATGGGTCATTTGTAGAGCTGTGGATAGACCTAGAGTCTGTTATACAGAGTGAAGTAAGTCAGAAAGAGAAAAACAAATATCGTATATTAACGCATATATATGTGGAATCTAGAAAAATGGTACAGATGAACCTATTTCTAGGGCAGGAATAGAGACGCAGACATAGAAAACAGACATGTGGATGCCAGGGGTGGTGGGGGAGGGAACGAATTGGGAGATTAGGATTGACATATATACACTGCCAAGTGTAAAATAGCTAGTTAGAACCTGCTGTATAGTATCGGGAGCTCAGCTTGGTGCTCTGTGATGACCTAGATGGGTGGGATTGGGGGGTGGGTGGGAGGGAGGGGGGTATGTGTGTACATATAGCTGATTCACTTAATTGTAC
This sequence comes from Stenella coeruleoalba, assembly GCF_951394435.1. NCBI lineage: Eukaryota > Metazoa > Chordata > Mammalia > Artiodactyla > Delphinidae > Stenella > Stenella coeruleoalba. The sequence goes on from NC_137164.1 coordinate 17,657,709, forward strand.
AGCAGAAACTAACACAACATTGTAAAGCAGTTATACTCCAATAAAAATAAATAAACAGAAGGCCTGGTTTTCTGCAGAGAGGAAGGAGGGTATGGAAAAGGGGGCTTGAGAGCAGTAGCTTTTTGTAGAAAACCTACCTAGGGAAGGCTGGAAAGATTTCCAAACAGCAAGCATTGACAGTTTAATAGAGATTGGAGACCTATAGTTGATAATACCCATATTGGAGGTTGAGGTTTGTTTTTGTTTTCTCTTGCAACATTTAGCAGCCCAGCTTTTGCAGTGAGACTTGAAGTGACCCAAGGTTAGCTTTTTGCCAGGGCAACAAGATTGAAATACAAGGGGCAAAGGTGTTGAAGTATGAGGACTATGTGAGAATGAAGCAAAAACAGGAAGGGGTTAATAAATTGGGAGAAAGTCAAGGAGCTAAGAGACTAAAGTAATCTTTGTGGATCTAGATCAGTCTGTCAAATGGCTAATTAATGGGAAATTGTTTAATGCCTTAATTGGATGTAGGGAGAGTTTTGCCACTAGGGTCAGAGATTCTTCAAATTAGAGAACATTGTACATAGTGTTTAAGGGAAAGTCTACCCATTTCATATTAAAATGTTGACCGTTCCAGAGTTTTTGAATGAAATGTAAAACATCCAAAATTTATCCTGATTGGCCTGGCAGATCTCTGGCTGGTTCTTGATGAAAGGATTGCTGGAAACTTAGAAAAAAAGAACCTGTACCTGGCCAGCCTGTTGAACTGGGCTGTTTGAAGTGTTGTTGAAGACACCAGGGATGTGGTCAGAACTTGGTTTGGAGAGGAAAACTAAGCCAGCTGCTAGTCGTTAGTGATTATAAGGGCACTGGTGACAGAAATGAGAATGGGCACAAGGTGATATGGTTAAATGGTATAAACCTTTTCCACAGCTGGGTAGAAGCAGTGGTCTTGAAGTGGTATGGAGATAGATGCAACATTGATGCTGACACATGAGGAATATGGAAGCATCATTAATGATGATGAAGATAGCTAATATTCTTTGAGGCTTTCTATGCCACGCACTGTTCCCATTATAAACATTTAACATGAATTTGACTCATTTGTTGCAATAATCCTATGAGGCACTGTTATTATTTCATAGAGAAAGAAGCTGAGGTAGAGAGACCAGTAACATTCCCAGAGTGTCATCAGCTTTGCGTGTGGGAGAGCCAGAATTTAACCCTAGACCGCTGACTCCAGAGCAAACGTTTCTAACCACTGTATTGTGCCATTGTAGGATAGTGCACTCATGTAATTTGTACAATATGTATTCAGTGTGTGTTGAAAAATTTACATTAAACCTTAGAGGAAAATTGTTCAGTATAATTTTGGGTACTTTCTAATTTAATGATAATTTTGTTGGATATTTTATGGAAGAAAATAAAACCTAGAGCAGTGATTAAGAGTGTGGTTCCTTGGACCAGCAGCATCAACATCAGCATCGTCTGGGATCATTTTTATTTATTGATTGATTGATTGATTTTTGGCTGCGTTGGGTCTTCATTGCTATGCGCGGGCTTTCTCTAGTTGAGGCGAGCGGGGGCTACTCTTCGTTGCGGTACGCGGGCTTCTCATTGTGGTGGCTTCTCTTGTTGCGAAACACAGGCTCTAGTCACGTGGGCTTCAGTAGTTGTGGCACACGGGCTCAGTAGTTGTGGTGCACGAGCTTAGTTGCTCCACAGCATGTGGGATCTTCCCAGACAAGGGCTCGAGCCCGAATCCCCTGCATTGGCAGGTGGATTCTTAACCACTGCACCACCAGGGAAGTCCTCATCTGGGATCTTGTTTGAAACAAATTCTGAACCCTTACCCCAGACCTGTTGCTGAGAAATCTGGGAATGGAGCCCAGCAGTGTGTGTTTTAACAAAGCCAGTTTATTCTGATGCAGGCTAAAAATTTGAGAAGTACTAACCCAGAGCAAAGTGTAGTATGAGAAGGTGAATGAGAGTTTGAATTAGACTGGAGTGATACTGAGATTGTCAGTGTTTTCTGGATCACATTCTTAGGACTGAAATCTGATGGGGAATTATTAGTATTAGTTTACACTCTGCATGACTCCAGTTTGGTGTGTTGATGCTACTGGTCACAAGTGAGATGGGAGGCAAAATGTCAATGGATCACAACTATTGACAACTCAAACGCATGGTTGTATATCAGTAGTGCTATTTTCTTTCCTTTAAACATTAAAAAAATTTTGTAACATTTGATATACAAAAATAGATAATGTAGATATAAGTTTTGAAGCAATAATAAAAGAGATATCCATGAATCCAGTACTCAATTTAAGAACTAGAACAAAAGCTATTTCTCTGATTCCCATCCCTAGCTTCCTACCAGAAGTAATCCACGCCTAAGTAGTGACATTCTTGTTCAATTCTCCTGTCGCTGTACTGGCCATGGCAGGGCTGGGGGACTTGTACCCTGGGGGTTGGGCCTCTGTGTTGTAGTGAAATTGCATGTGTGACTCCAGAGCCAGAGCATGTGTGATTTAATTCCACATATAAAAGAAAAAAAAAAAAGTAAGCCACTGTCATAAATATGTGTAAATCATTACTTTGCTTTTCCAGATTTACCATATATGTCTGTATCCTGAAATAACATAGCATTTAATTTTGCTTGCTTGTTTTTTTATATGAAATATTCATACTGTATTTGTAACAGGAAAAGATAAAAAAATTTTTTTAACATTTCTGGATTCATTTGTGTAGCTGTAGTTCATTCATCCTCATTGCTGAGTAATTATTGTCTCACAATTCCATTTGTTTTCTTTTTAATGAACATTTGAGTTGTTTTCAAAATTTTTTGCCATTACAAACCAATGATGCCAGAAACCACTTATATATATCACATGATGGGTATATGTAAGAATTTCTGTAGGATTTATATACCTTGGAGTAGAATTGTTGTGTACTTGGGTATTTTTCATCTTTACTATATTTTGCCAAATTTTCTCCCCAAAATGGTTGTACCAACTGACATCTCACCAGTTGCTCTACATCTTCATGAACACTCGGTGATGTTATACCTACTAATGTTTTGGCGATCTTGAGTGCAAAATGGTGTCTCACTGTGGTCTTAATTTGTATCTTCCTGAGTAATGAGGTTGACCACCTTTTCATGTTGGCATTATTGTTTTATCTTCTTTGAAATGCCTTTTCTTGTCTTTCTCCTGTCTTCCCAGTGATGTATGAGTACTTTGTATATTCTGGATATTTATTAATTATTGTTCATGCTTCAAGTATTCTTCTGGTTTGGTTTCTTTTTTCACTTTCTGTGTGGCATCTTTCAAAGAACAGAAATTCTAAATTTTAATGAAGTTATTCTTCTGGTTTTAGCATTTTTGTATTCTGCTTTTAAGAAATCTTTCTCCACTTAGGGATCGTAAAGATATTTTTCTTCAAAAACTCACTGTTGCTTTTATAAATTTTCAAACCATCTGGAGTTGACTTTTCTGTATGGTGGTATAGTAGGTATCTAGTTTCTTTTTTTCCCCCACATGGATAATTATTTGGCTCAGGACCATTTATTGAATGGCCTGTCTTTTTCCCAGTTGTCTGCAATGCCATCTCTATCATATCGAGTGTCCATGTATGTTTGGGTTTATTTGAGGGATATCTTCTATTGGTGAATTTATTTTCTACTCTAATCTGTATATACTTTATAATATATCTTTAAAAGTTAGTAATTTTTAAAATTACAGCTAAACATAATTAATAGTAGTAACTTAGTATTAAATATCCAGTGTTCAGATTTCCCCAGCTGTCTTTTATATATAACACACATGAACACGTGCTAATGTATGTATAAATCACATTATAGTTTGTTTGGATCAGTATCCAGATAAGGTCCATGTATTGTGATTGGTTGATATGTCTTTTAAATCTCTGTCAATCTATAGGTTCCTACTCCATTTCCCAAGCCACTCCCCCTTCCCCTTTTGCCTTGTTGCTTGTTGTTGTTAGAGAAATGGGGTTGTTTATCCTGAATTTTGCTGATTGCAACCTCTTGATGTTTAGTATGTCCTGTTCTTTTTATTTCCGGTAAATTGGTTGTTAAATTTAAAGGCTTTGTACCCTTCCTTCCTTCTTTCTTTCTTTCTTTTTCTTTCCTTCCTTCCTCCCTCCCTCCCTCCTTCCCTCCCTTCCTTCCTTCCTTCCTTTCTTCCTCGCTCCCTCCCTTCCCCAAGTCTGATTTGTATGTGGTATTATATACTATAAAAAAAACAAACATTTTGAGATATAATTCACATACATTTTCATATCTGCTCAGTATGCTTATTTTTAGCATATTCATACTAAATATGAGTTGTGCAACCATCACCATATCCAATTTTAGAATATTTTCATTACCACAAAAAGGAATGTTGCGTCCTTTAGGATTCATTCCCCATTCCCTCTTCCCCCCCCAACTAATCTTCCTCCCTTCCTTCCTCACTCCCTTCCTTTCCGTGCAACTAGGCATGTGGAATCAGGGATCAATACCTGTGCCCCCTGCAGTGGAAGCGTGGAGCCCTAACCACTGGACCACCAGGGAATTCCTTAATCTACTTTCTATCTCTATAGATTTGTCTATTCAGGACATTTTATATAAATGGAATCATATAATATGTAGCCTTTTGTGACTGACTTCTTTCATTTAGCATAATGTTTTCAAGGTTCTTGCATGTTATTAGTATACGTTAGTACTTCATTCCTTTGTATTGCCGAATGAGTTTCCATTGTATGGATATACCACATTATATGTATGTATTCATTAGTTGATGGACATTTATTTCCACTTTTTGGCTATTGTGGATAGAGTTGCTATGAGCATTCATGTACAAGTTTTTGTACAGGCATGTTTTCATGTCTCTTGGGTATATACTAGGAGTAGAGTTGCTAAATCATGTCATGACTCAATGTTTTTAACCTTTTGAGGAACACCCAGACTGTTTTTCAGTGGCTACACCATTTTGCAATCCCACCAGCAGTGTATGAGAGTTTCCAGTTTCTCCACATTCTCACCAGTACTTAGCTGTCTTCTTTATTTTATCCATTTTAATGTGTGTCTCGTGATTTTGATTTCTGTTTCTCTGATTGCTAATTATGTTGAACATCTTTTCATGTGCTTATTGACCATTTGTTTATCTTCTTTGGAGAACTGTCTATTCAGATCCTTTGTTCATTTTAAAATTGTATTGTCTTATTATTGAATGGTAAGGGTCCATTTATGTCGTCTAGATACAAGTCCCTTATCAGATATATGATTTGCAAATCTTTTCTCATTCCATGGGTTGGCTTTTCACTTTCATGGGTAACATATAATTTTTATTAGGTGGTACATAATGTTGGGTTCTTTCTTTTTGTGGTATTAGCAACCATTGATGAACATTGCCTAGATCCATTAATTTGTTAACTGTTGTAAAGTGGTGGTATTTAAATTCTACAACTCCTTCTTTATAAGAATTCTGAGTTTAAAGTTAATGTTCCTTCAGCACATTGAAGACTATCATTTCACTGCCCTGGGGCTTCCATTGCTTTTCAGAAGTCAGCTTTGGCATGAATACCTTGAAACATGAATGAACCAGTTGGTGGCAAATTTAGTTTTTATTGTCCCAGAGCTATTGTTTTCTAACAGTATCACCACTTGACAGGCCAATTTTATATCCTTATATAGCCTTCTACCTCCTTCTCCGCAAGTAAAATTTTTACATTTGCTTCAATTAGTGTATTTAGAAAAACAGACTGGGTAGCCCAAGGAACAAGTATATAAATATCTGTATTGTAGAGAATTTTAAAAACAGGGTTATTTAGGTATAGTTTATATATAGTATAATTTGCTCATTGTTAGTATAAAGTTTGAATTTTAGTAAATTTTTCAGTTGTGCAACCATCACCAAAATCCAGTTTTAGAATACTTACATCACCCCAAAAAGTTCCTTCCTGTCCTTTTGTGAAATTATTTATTTATTTTTGTTATAGAGAGTCTTAACCTGGAGTTGATAGAGGCTTTCTGATGGCTCTAAAACCACATGAAATTATATGTAAACAATATGTTCTATAGGGCCTGTGTTTTTTGTTTTTTGTTGTGTTTTTTTTTTGCGGTACGCGGGCCTCTCACTGTTGTGGCCTCTCCCGTTGCGGAGCACAGGCTCCGGACGCGCAGGCTCAGCAGCCATGGCTCATGGGCCCAGCCGCTCCGTGGCATGTGGGATCTTCCTGGACCGGGGCACGAACCCACTTCCCCTGCATCGGCAGGCGGACTCTCAACCACTGCGCCACCAGGGAAACCCAGGGCCTGTGTTTTGAAAAGGGCAAAATTTTAATAAAGTGTCAATTATACAAATGCAGGCTTCTCTGGTCTTTAGGGTTGACTGGGGATATACAGATTACTGTGTTGAAAAGTTACATAGGATAGTATGACTATGCTACCAACTGGATGCACATTTAGGTTCATAAATTTTTAAAAATTTTTATGGATTGCTTTTTCTTAAAGTTTAATTTTGTCATACACATATATAATTCATTTTCGTACAGTTCTAAAGTCAAATGTAGCCTAGTTTCCTTGAGCTCTCTACCTTATTTCCTCCCTATTCCCATATATTTATGTGTAAAATAGTTCTATGCAATCTATTTTATGTATTTCTTTCAGGTTTTTTTTTTTTTTTTTTAGAGACGGCTTTGAGTCTTTTTTTTTTCCCCTTAATTTATTTTTGGCTGCATTGGGTCTTTGTTGCCCCACGCGGGCTTTCTCTAGTTGTGGCAAGTGGAGGCTACTCTTCGTTGTGGCACATGGCCTTCTCATTGCGGTGGCTTCTCTTGTTGTGGAGCATGCGCTCTAGGTGCGTGGGCTTCAGTACTTGTGGCACGTGGGCTCAGTAGTTGTGGCTCGTGGGCTCTAGAGCACAGGCTCAGTAGTTGTGGCACATGGGCTTAGTTGCTCTACCACATGTGGAATCTTCCCAGGCTAGGGCTTGAACCCGTGTCCCCTGCATTGGCAGGCGGATTCTAAACCTCTCCGCCACCAGGGAAGCCCTTTCAGTATGTTTTTTGATATTTTAGAAGGTTTATATTTTTGTTATGGTGGTTAGTTAGCTTTATTTAGTCCCTTCTCTTTTAGTTATTATCTACTGCTTCCCTATTTTGTGCATTTTGGAAATTGGTAGTGACCTCTTCTTCCCCTCCTCAGCATCTGATGTAAAATATACCCTTTTTTTAGAAAGGTATTTTTTAAAAAAAGGTTTGCTTGTTTATTTATTTATTTTTGTGGCTGTGCTGTGCAGCTTGTGGGACCAGGGATTGAACCGTGCCCTCGGCAGTGAAAGCACTGAGTCCTAAACCACTGGACCAGCAGGGAGTTCCCTTTAAAAGTTTCTAAAAATTGACCTTTATTTTGAGATAATTGAAGAATCACCTGCAATTGTAGAACACAATACAGAGAGACCCTTTACTTAGTTCCCCCAATGGTAACGTCTTGCAGCTTTATAGTAAAATATTGATATTTACACAGTCAAGATATAAAACATTTCCATCACCACAGGGATCTCTCATGTTGCCATTTTGTAGCCATGCTCACTTCCTCCCATCCTGCCCCCTCCTCAGCCCCTGGCAACCACTAATCTCTTCTTCATTTCTATAATTTTGTTACTCGAAGAATGTTATATAAATGTAATCATATGGTATATAACCTTTTGGCATTGGTTTGTTTTCTCTTAGCATAATTCCCTGGAGATTCATCCAAGCTGTCGCTTGTATCAATAGTTTATTCCTTTTTATTGTTGGATAGCATTCCGTGGTATGGATGTACCAAAGTTTCTTTAAACTGCGAAGAATGTCTGGGTTCCAGGTTTGGGTTATTATGAATAAAGCTTCTATAAACACTTGTGTACAGGTTTCTTGTGAACCTAAGTTTTCATTTCTCTGGAATAAATGTTCAGTAGTTGCTAAGTCCAATGTATTTGCATGTTTAGTTTTTTTTTTTTCTTTTTTTTGCATGTTTAGTTTTTTAAGAAATGATTTTCCGGGGGCTTCCCTGGTGGTGCAGTGGTTGGGAGTCCGCCTGCCGATGCAGGGGACACGGGTTCGTGCCCCAGTCTGGGAGGATCCCACATGCCGCGGAGCAGCTGGGCCCGTGAGCCATGGCCGCTGAGCCTGCGCGTCTGGAGCCTGTGCTCCGCAACGGGAGAGGCCACAGCTGTGAGAGACCCGCGTACCGCAAAAAAAAAAAATGATTTTCCAGGTATCGTTTTACATTCCCACCAGCAATGTAGGAGTTTCTCCACATCTTTCCCAGCATTTGTGTTGTCTCAGTTATTTAATTTAGCTGTTCTGATAGGTGTGTAGTAATAACTCATTTTGGTTTTAATTTGCATTTCCCTAATGGCTAATAACATTGAACATCTTTTCATATACTTATTTGCCATCTGTATATCCTCTGATGAAATGTCTCTTCATTTCTTTGGCCTGTTTTCTAATTTAATTGATTGTGTATTCTAATTTTGAGTAAGAGTTCTCTGTATATTCCAGATACCAGTCCTTTATCATATATATGTGGTTTGCAGATTTTTTTTTCTGTCTCTAGCTTGTGTTTTCATCCTCGCCACATGGAAGCTTTCTCAGAGCAAAATGTTAACATTTTGATGAGGTCCAGTTTACCAGTTATTCCTTTTGTGGATCATGCTTTTAGGGTCAAGTCTGAGAACTCTTTGCCTAGTTGTAGATCCTAAAGTTCCTTTCTTAATTTTCTTCTAAAAAATTAGTTTATAGTTTTACTTTTAAGCATGATTCATTTTGTTTTATTTTCTGTGTAAGGTATGAGTCTTAAGTTGAGGTTCATATATTTGTCTATCAATATCTACCTGAACAGCATCATTTGTTGAAGAGTCTAACTTTCCTCCATTGAATTGCTTTCATACCTTTGTCAAAAGTCAGCTGAGCATACTTATGTAGGTCTGTTTTGTGTTCTCTGTTCTATTCCATTGATCAGTGTATGTATGTCTTCACCAATATCACACAAGTGTTTATTACTACAGCTATATAATAAATCTTGAAGTTAGATAGACTGATTCCTCCCACTTTTTTTTTCCTCAAAATTATTTTAGCTATTCTAATTACTTTGGCTTTCTGTATAAACTTTAGTATTACTGGGATTTGAAAGCAGTTATGCTAAGTCTATATATCATTGTGAGGAGAATTGACATCAAATTGAGTCTACCAGTCCATGAACACAGTGAGTCTCTCTATTTTTTTTTAGATTCTTGAATTCCTTCATCAGTGTTGTATCATTTTCAACATCTATATCTTGTACATGTATTGTTAGGTTCGTACCTAAGTATTTATTTTTTTGAGAGATTATTAATGATATTGTTTGTATTTTTAATTTTGATGCCCATGTGTTCATTGCTAGTATATTGCTGGAGGAATCAGACTCTCTGCCTTCAGACTATACTACAAAGCTAAAGTAATCAAAATGGTATGGTACTGGCACAAAAATAGAAATATAGATCAATGAACAGGATAGAAAGCCCAGAAATGAACCCACACACCTATGGTCAATTAATCTATGACAAAGGAGGCAAAAATATACAATGGAGTAAAGACAGTCTCTTCAATAAGTGATGCTAGGACTTCCCTGGTGGTCCTGTGGGTAAGTCTCCGCTCTCCCAATGCAGAGGGCCCGGTTTTGATCCCTGGTCAGGAACTAGATCCCTCATGCATGCCGCAACTAAGAGTCTGCATGCCGCAACTAAGAAGTCCGCATGCCACAACTAAAGATTCTGCACGCCACAACGAAGATGCTGTGTGCTGCAGCTAAGACTCAGCACAGCCAAAATAAATAAATAAATATTAAAAAAAAAAGTGGTGCTGGGAAAACTGGACAGCTACATATAAAAGAATGAAATTAGAATATTCTCTGTATTTTTAATTTTGATGCCCATGTGTTCATTGCTAGTATATAGACATACAAATAGATTTTTATATTTTTATCTTGTATCCTGTGACCTTGTTGGACTCACTTATCAGATCTGCCATATGTGTGTGTGTATACATATCTGACATCCAGAGGCATCTGTCTTGTCTTTTCTCTTCTCTTTTCTTTCTTTTTTTCTTTTTCTTTTTTTTGAAATCCATTAGTTTTTCTAATATATTATGGTATTGGTTTTTCTGGGTTGATTTCCCAGGTACATTGTGTGCTTTTTCAGCATTTTATTTCAAGTCTTTTAGTTTCAGGATATTTTTCCCTTTAATTATTATCTTTATTGTCACTTTAATTCTAATAATTTTCACCTTCATTTCTTTTTTATTAAAATTTTAGTTCTTTGCACATTCTATATCTCTTAAGCATTACCTGTTGTGTTATTGTTCTTGGTTAGGTTTCCTTTCTGAAATATTTTTTTCTTTTATTTCAGATTCTTTCCTGATTTCTAGTACCTCATTACTGAGTGTTTCTAATTCTGATTATAATGTTCTTTCACATCTTCTATCATTCTCTAGGATATAATTTTTACATGTTTTGTTGGTACAGCTTTTTGGTAGTCTTTTATTGCATCATTCTGCTCCTTGTGTCTTATGGCATAGAATTTGACCCCAACCCTTTTATATTGTATACTTTATAATAGGTTTTCCTGAACTCTTTGGAGTGAGTGGGGGGTCAGAATAGCTTTTCTAGCTTTACCGCTCTAGACCCCCTTCTGTTTTTTTTAAGTGATTAAATAAAATATATATATATTTATTTATTTATATATCTTCCTATTTTCTGAGAACTGGCTCTTGTTTCACTAACCCACTTTGATCTGGATCCTCTCTTTACTTTGCCCCAATTGAGCATGTCTTGATCACTTGGAATTCTTTTTTTGTTTGTTTGTTTATAAATTTATTTATTCATTTATTTAATTTTTGGCTGCATTGGGTCTTCGCTGCTGCACGCGGGTTTTCTCTAGTTGCTGAGAGCGGGGGCTACTCTTTGTTGCGGTGAGCGGGCTTTTCTTTGCGGCGGCTTCTCTTGTTGCGGAGCACGGGCTCTAGGTGCGCAGGCTTCAGTAGTTGTGGCTCGTGGGTGCTACAGCGCAGGCTCAGTAGTTGTGGCGCACGGGCTTACTTGCTCCGCGGCATGTGGGATCTTCCAGGACCAGGGCTCGAACCCATGTGCCCTGCATTGGCAGGCAGATTCTTAACCCCTGCACCACCAGGGAAGCCCAGATCACTTGGAATTCTTTTCCCGGAAATTTATTTTCAGTTATAGGGCTTTTTCCAGGTAGGGGGACTTCAGCCCCTTGTTTTTGAGTCTACTCTCGTCATATTTTACAACGTTAGCATGTGCAGAAGATCCCTTCCATTTGCAGCTATTCTCAAATTGCCTTTCTAAACTCTAACGATTCATGATTTGGGGTTCGCCTCCCCTCAAGTCCTTCAGTTACCCAGTAACTTCTGCTCTTGTGTTTCCTTCTGCAGATATGCTGAGCCCATGTGAGTCCTATAGTTGGTGATTTAACCAGATCTTTCTTGTATTTGAGAATTCGTGGGGTTACCTTGTCACCAATCTTGTAGATTTTATCCATGGGGTTTTGGTTTGGCTGTCTTGGTAACTTTTTTCGGCCGTGTGGCATGTGGGATCTTATTTCCCCTACCAGGGATTGAACCTGCACTCCCTGCATTGGAAGCACAGAGTCTTAACCGCTAGACCGCCAGGGAAGTCCCATCGAGAGGTTTTATTCAAGAGAATGGCAACACAGGTTTGCATTAAAAAAAAGAATGATCTGGCTGCATTGTGGAAAACTGATTCAGTGCGTAGAAGGAGACTAGGAGACTAGTAGTGATCCGGGTGACATGTGACATGATGGTGGCTTAGTCTAGGATAGTGGCAATAAAGCTAGAAGGTTTGAATCCTATTTTGGTGACTCCATTGGATGTCAGAGAATGAGAGAGTGAGTAGACATGGATGATCTCCCAGGATGGGGGTTCGTGCAACGGTTTGGATGATTGCACTGTTTCCTAATATTGGGAATATTCATGGAATCGTAGGGGGTGTTTTTTTGGGAGGGGAAGATGGGGGAGCAGGTGTGATATTTAAGCAGCTGAGTTTGAGGCCTTAAAATTATCTGTCCTCTAATCCTAAACATACACACATGCACACATATTTTAATTCTTCAGCGAGCCTTTTCCTGACCCTCTGATCATGTCTCCTTCTGGTATAGAACTTTATTATTTACTTTCCTATCTTAACATTTAACAGACTCGTGTTACTGCTTATTACTACCATCTTTTTCCCTAGAACAGCTGCTGGCAAACTTTTTCTTAAAAGGAGAGATAGTAAATATTGTAGGCTTTGTGGGCCAAGAGACAAAAATTAAGTTAATGTAGACACAATATCATTTATAATGTAACCACTTAAAAATATACGAACTATTCCTGTGGGATCCTGCAAAAATAGACAGCTTGCCAGAATTGGCCCATAGGCTGCAGTTTGCTCACCACTGTACTAGACTGTAATTGCTATACTTGCCTCCTAGTTGCAGGCATATTGCCCTGGAGCATTTTGGTTGAATTTAGTAAATTTTTATCAAATGAGTGAATATTATACTTACAGATTTGAAGCCCAGGCAAGAGAGCTGAATAAAGGTAGATATTTGGGAGTGGTCTTCAAACAGTAATCGAAGACTTAAGAGTAGATGAGCTCACTTGGGAAGAATGTAAGGGAGGAGAGGCCCTAAGAAGAAGCCTTTTTCTGTAACTTAAACAGAGAGGAGAATGAGTGATGACTAACTCAAAGGTACTTGTATCATAGATAGTAGTCAGTACCTGTTGTTAACTGACCTAAGCCATTTGGCCATTTACACTCATAGGTTCTGTTAGATGAATAGGAGGCCTTTATATAGATAGGTGAGGGCAATAGGTGGTTTTCCTTAGAAATTTTACTATCAGTGAGTTACGTTATTTTTCTTCTTTTTTCTTTTTTTTCTTTCTTTTTGGCCGCTCTGTGCGGCTTGTGGGATCTCAATTCCCCAACCAGGGATTGAATCCAGGCCCTTGGTAGTGAAAGTGCTGAGTCCTAACCACTGGACCGCCAGGGAATTCCCAGTGAGTTATATATAATAAAATAATAAAACAAGCCTTAGACAGAATTTGCTACCCATACAAACATGCATTAGCAAGCAGTCACAAAAAGTCATATAGCTTGTTTTATGGGTTTAGCTCTTTTAGACTCTACTACCTTGTAATAAAACTTCAACCCTCAGCAGATACCAGAAAGATCTGACTAGGATTAGCAGACAGAATCCTCGAAGATGGGGTGGGACACAGGATCAAAAGGAAACTTAGACTCAGAAACTTCTCTGAAGACAGATTGCAGGGCTTGTCAGATTCTTAAACCGCAAACAGGTAAGAATCAAGACACTTGTACAGTGTTTCTAGTTAATCCGTATATCTTGAAGAATTCCAGTTCAGCAATATAAAATTATTTCCAACATCTTTTATGCTAATTAACAAACACATGTCTAAATTCAGATGTTGATATTCAAAACACTTACTAATTGGGAGCTAACCTCTGATTTGGGCACTTCACATGCTAACTAACCCCCTGTGAAGTGTGGATTCCTAATTTAGAGTACTTCAGAAGTTAACTCATCACTTCTATCCAAGCTGAAGTAGCACTTTAATGGAAATTACAGTGTAGCAGTAACTTGATCATATTTTGGAGGAGATAGGCTGCCTGGGTCTTTTTGTTGTGTACTATCTTATAACAATTTGTAAACAATTAAATGTAATAGTTATTGCAGTGAAAATACTTTTTCTTCTCAGCTCTAGTAACAATTGGATTAGATGTTTATACAGGCAAATTTTGACAATTGGTGCAATTCTAATCTTCAAGTGAATAAAGACAGCTTTCTTTACAGAATGATCAAATAACACTTCATTAATATTGGTATTTGATTGCTCAGTATTTATTACAGTTTGTATGATTGATTTATACATAAAGCATTCTCTGTATTGATAGTGTTGAAGCCTAAATGCAGAAACATATTAAATATAGAATTAGATTCAGGGCTCTTTCTTTGTACTTTTGAACCCTATTAGTGATAATAGTTTTATCAGTGCATCATTCCATCACATTAAATAAATGTTACTAATTTGAATTTTGTTTGGTAGTTTTGTTTATATTTAATATATATCTATATTTAAGCACGAGTTTATATCTAGGTTAATATTTCAATATATTTAACAAAGTTTGTAATTTGGGTTCCATGGGATATTTTTTCCCTGCAAAGAGATTAATTTATCACTGCAGTTTAAGAAAACTTGACAGAGGTACCATAACAAAAGAATCATTAAATAAAATAATAACATACTGAATCTAGCAGTATATTAAAATAATAATATACCATAACATGTAGCCTTTATTCTGAAAATGTAACCATTTATCATATTTGTATGTGTAATAAAGTAATGCATTATATCACTATGTCAAGGGGAGAAGGGATATCTAGTCATTTCACTAATTCCTGTTAAGACATTCCTGATAGAGCCTCTTAGTAAATTGTAGAAGGATACTTCTTTATCTTTTGATACAAAATATCTATCCCAAATTTATTTTCATTTTTATGTGATTTTAAGGCCATGACAATGAGGCATTTACTTTTTTTAAACATGAATCGTTTGCAATAGAATACATTAGTTGCAAGCATCAAAAATCAGCTCTGGCTGCCTTAAGAGCAAAACCATAATTTATTAGAAGAATATGAGGTGGGGGTTCCGGGCAGACCCTGCCGACTCAGAGAAAGAAGAAGCCTCTAGAGACGGTGCACCTGCAGATGGAGCAAGGTGGTGCCTGCCCACAGGGCCCTGGGGCTCCATCCCCAGGAGAGGCCAGGAGCCGCTCCTTAAAGTCGGGGGACCACTACAGGCTTTCTTACCTGAGGACCAGGGACGATGAGGACGACCCAGCAGGGCTGCTGTGAGAAGGGCCTGCCATGATGCTTGAGAAGTGCTCAAAAGGTGTCCTGGACTGCTGTGCCCCCGAGGACCCTGCTTCCTCACCAGTGTGGACTCTGAGGTTCCCAAACTGCTGGTCTGCAGCAAGACTCCTTGAAATCAAGGATTGCCAGTACTCAGCGTCTCTGTTACCTTTGCTGGGTGCTTTTTAGAAACTATGGCGGCCTTCCCACCAGGGTTCCACCCAAGCACTTGTCAGGGTTTCTGGAGGCTTCCTTGTGGCTCGTCCGCCCGTCGCCACCTGGCCTCTGGGACACGCCTTCTTCGGGTCTCCTGTGCTCCACCCCCAGCCCGGCTGCCTCTTCCACCTCCTCTGGCTCTGTCCTGGGGCCCTGCCCCTGTGCACTCACCACTTGGGGTCCCATTGTTTGAATTACTCTCTGGGTGTTCTCTGTGCCCACTACTCTTCAACTTTTCTATTTCCATAATAAAAAGATGAAAAAAGTAGAAAAGTAAAATAAAAGAATATGAGGTGGTTCAAAGAATGAGTTACGGAAACCAGGTAACTAGGAACACAGCAAGTTCAGGATATAGGCATGGTTCACTACCTTGTCCAAATGCTTCCTTTGGAAATTAATGTGCTTTTTTTTTTCTTTCCATTTTGCTCTAGGTTTAGAGTTATAGGGGAGAGTTCTGCTGGCTGAGTTTAAGCTCATGCCCTGTTTTTGCTAGGAGAAAGTGAGATGCTTTAATAGATGGTTCCATCAAGACTGTACACAACGGAGAGTATATAATTCCCCATAGAAACCTGGGTGCAGTTAGGAAACGGGGATGGCTCCTAGGCAGCCAAGCTCTACCTCCCACTCCCCACAAAACTAACCAACAGACATCCAGTAAAATAGACAGGAGTTTTGGCTTTTTAACCTCCTGTAGTTCATCATTTAAAGTCTAAACTGATTAATCCTTAAAAATAGAATCTTAAACAAATTTAAATCTTAAATGCCAGAGACCTTAATTTATGTACTAGCAGTATCAATATTTAGATACTTATGAAATTTTTGTTTTTCTTTTTAGACAATGCGAAGACACAGAAATGAAGTGACAGTTGAACTGCGAAAGGTAAGAGTGATTTGTGTTTAATAAAAAATAATTAGACTTTTTCTGATGTTAAAATTTTTTATAACTTGAATAATGAAAATACTATGGCAAATTAGTAGGCATCCCTAAAACTACACAGCATAAAAATATATCATTAAATAATTTATAATGGTATACATTTATAGAAACTTCCATTTATTGAGTTACCAGGCACTGTGTGAAGTACTTTACCACTGTCATTGAAATTCTCACAACATCTGATGAAGTTACCATTGTTTTTTCTTAATAACCTCTTTCTATGTGGGCTATGTGCTAGACAGAATTCCTCCACCTTCCTCATGTAAAAGTTAAATGTGGGAAAAAAAAAAAAAGTTAAATGTGCTTGTTAAAGACACTTTAGAAAAATAAAGTAGAATAATCTTATATCTTACCAATTGAATGCAACTACTGTTAAAATTTCTTTTCTTCCATTATTTTTGAATTACCTTCATTAGATTGTATTTTCATGCAATCAGATTTTATTTTAAGCAAATTTTAATTACCAGTTAACAAAGTACACATAATAAATTCTGTCTATATACATGTACATTTAAAAAAATAGATTTGAAACTTATTTCTAAATCTTTGTGTTTGTCTTAGATTAGATTTTCTTGATCTAATTCACTCCTAAAACTCATATATTAAATTATCATCTTGAAACTTTTCAGTTTTAGAGAGAAAGAAGGTCTTGATTCTGAGAGTACACACTCTCTCAGTGAGTCACTAGAATCAAATGGACCTGTGCATTTATTTACTCAATAAGTATTATCATACCCACTTTGTGTTATTAATTTTTACTCAGCATCGATGTTATGCTCCTTGGTATAGTATATAGTTCCTGAGATCCATTCTCCTGTACCCCCTCTGCTCCATTTTTTATTAAATTCGAAAAATACTTGCTAATCCCATGTTCTTTCAACTCCTTAACTTCATGGATACTTACAGATTAACATCAGTGCAAATTTTTTCAGCTCCCTGGGTCATTTGGACCACAGAAGTGAACTAAACCTTAGCTTAATAAAGTAAGGTGAGCTCCTTGCCAGTCGTAACACTTTGGACTTACCTTCTTTTTCTTTTCTTTTTAACTTTTTATTAACATATAACACACCTACAGAAAAGTCAACACAACTTAAGTGTACAGCTTGATGAATTTTCAAAAAGTGAACACATTTGTGTAACCAGCTCCTAGATCAAGAAAGAAACACTACCTGTATCCCAAGGCCCCTTCACAGTTTCTGCTTTCCCCCAAAGGCAACCATTATCCTGATTTCTAATGTTATAGATTATTTTACATATTTTGCATATTTTGAACTTTATATAAATAGAATGGTGTGTATCCTTTTGTATCTGGTTTTTCATTCATCATGTAAAGATCATTCTCTGTAATAGAGCTGATAGGAATAAAATTGGAATTAAGTAATTATTCATTTGTTGTTATCTCTTCACATTACACCAGCTCTCCCCAGATGTGAACCTTCACTTTCCCTTAACTTTCCATGCTTGGAATACAATTCTGAAACTTCTGTATTGGTCTTAGTATTACTCAGAATCCTCTCCTGTTTTAAGCTTTTTTGCCCTTCTGATATGCTTATAAATCTAAGCTATTCACTTATATTTATATTTGGTGATTTGTTCCTTTTATACTTGTGCTGCCCTCTGTATTTAATTTATAGAATTAAAATTTCTTGCTTATCAGAGTACATCTCTTTTTTTTTTTTTTTTTTTTTTTGCGGTACGCGGGCCTCTCACCGTTGTGGCCTCTCCCACTGTGGAGCACAGGCTCCGGATGTGCAGACTCAGCGGCTACGGCTCACGGGCCCAGCCGCTCTGCGGCATGTGGGATCTTCCCGGACCGGGGCACGAACCCGTGTCACCTGCATCGGCAGGCGGACTCTCAACCACTGTGCCACCAGGGAAGCCCCCAGAGTACATCTTTTTAAATATTCACCCTGGTTTCTTTAGAGACCGCTTTCTTATCTCTTTTTTTTCCTTCTGGATAACATTATTTCCTTTCCAATTACTATGATTAATTCCTGAAAAATCCTTGTAGGAGGATCAAAATAAAATTAACTGAAGAAATCTCAAGCAGTTCCTTATTTCACATTTCAGAATTCCCTAAGTAAGCAGCAGAAAGTGACCCTTTCCTGAAACAAAGCCTATACTTCAAAGCTTAATTGATTTTGATATAATTCTCCAGAGGTGTGTAGAGCCCTTCAAAAGAAGATTCCTCCACTCTTTATGGTCAGAGTGTCTGCCTCTGATTTCAGCCTTGCTGTCTCTATTGCTCCATTGAGGAGACAGTCACAGCATTGTTATCACTGACATTGAGATTCTTGAAAATACAAGAAAGAGAGCTAGTTCCCAGTTTCTTAGATGAGCTCTACACACTTCTGTTAGATGGTAAGCTTCTAAAGTGAAGGTAGTAACCACACTCCCTGACCCAGCCCCGACCCCCAACCCCAGTACTCCCAGGTCTCTCTCTTGGCCCATCCCAAAATGCCCAGTCAAATTCTGGACATGTAGTTGGTACTCATTACATGCTCATGTTCAAGAATTTAATTGAATTATGATATCTTAAATTTTTACTTAAATTTAAATCATTTATTGAAGCTTTAAGAAAAACACTTTAGATATAGAACAGTGCTCAGAAGCACTGATCTGTGACAAGTCAGGGAGCTTGTGTCAAAATGTTAAACAAGACACTGCTTCCTTTACCACCAAAGTCTTCTGCCTAAATAAATGAATAATGGAACTAAATGGTGTGTTTATTTTCACAGTTGATTACTAACACAAGTTCCTTATCTTGTAGCAAACCTACAACAAATAATTTGTTCAAGGACATTTAGCCAGTGACCATACTTTGAATAACACTGATACTGATCTATAAAAATTGAGGGTGAAATCTAGTTATTAATATGTAGTGCTTTACTGGCCTCAGACTCTTTTTGTTTGAACTCTTTTCTTTTGTCTCCTTGATCTCTTGCTTTCTTATTTAATTAGGCCCTTATGCATCAACATATACACAGAAGTCTGTATTTCTGTTTTATATCATTTTGAAAACAGAATTACATAGGAATTAAATAACTTGCATAAAGTCACACAGCTGAAAAATGGCAGAGCTGAGCTTTTAACCGTTATGCTATAATGCCTCTCAGTGTAAATGTTTAATATTCACTTAAATGTTTAAGTGAATAATGCCTTATAAATTGAAAATTGATCCAAAACCTGTCACTGGCATTTATAACTTTGGCACATTGTATTAAACTTGATATAATCTTCTCTTGGTGATGGATCAGTCAGATATGCCATAGTACTTTACTGTCATTAGATCTGGGATTGGGGCAGGTTGAGTTCTTACATAAAGAAAAACACCACCAAAATGCCCATTGGACTGATCAGATCCAGTACTTGTTTTAGCTGTCTGACTTAAGTAAAATATCTCTTTTTAAAAATAGCCTAAAAACAAAAAAAGCCTAAATTCCCCATATTAACAAGCTAAAGAAGCATCATCATATGATCATATCAATTGATGCTGAAAAAGCACTTGACACCCCATTCCTGATAAAACTCAACAAATTAGACAAATTAGACAACAAAATAGAAGGGGATTACCTGGACTTGATAAACAGCATCTACAAAAAACCTCATAGCTAACATCATACTTAATGGTGAAAGACTAAATGCTTTCCCCCTAAGATCTGGGAACAAGACATGGATGTCCATTCTCACCACTCTTATTTATTGTAGTGCTGGAAGTTCTAGCCAGTGCTGTAAGTCAAGAAAAAGAAATAAAAGACGTAATTTGGAACAGAAGAAATAAAACTCTCCCTATTTCTAGATGACATGATTATCTATGTAAAAAATGCTGAAGAAGCTCGGTGCTTTGTGACCGCCTGGAGGGGTGGGATAGGGAGGGTGGGAGGGAAGGAGACGCAAGAGGGAAGAGATATGGGAACATAAGAATATGTATAACTGATTCACTTTGTTATAGAGCAGAAACTAACACACCATTGTAAAGCAATTATACCCCAATAAAGATGTTAAAAAAAATGCTGAAGAATCTAGAAAAAAGTTTCTAGAACTAATAAGTGAGTTTTGCAAGGTCACAGAAAACAAGATCACACATAAAAGTTAATCACTTATATATGCTAACAGTGAGCTTGCAGAAACCAAAATTAAAAGCACAGCGCCATTTATAAGCACTCCAAAGAACATAAAATACCTTGATATACATTAAGAAAACATGTATAGGATCTGTATGCTGAATATTATAAAATGCTGAGGAAAGAAATCAGATAAGACTTAAGTAAATGGAGAGGCATATACTGTGGTCATTGACTTAGTAAAGATGCCTGTTCTCAAGTTTATCTGTTTTCAGACTCTCTCCAGGGTTTTTTTGTAGACATAGACAAGCTTATCCTAAAACGTACATGGAAAGGCACAAGCTCTAGAAGAGCTAAAATAATCCTGATAAAGAGTAAAATAGGAGCAGTTGCTCTACGCAATATTAAGGCTGCTAGAATAGCTACAGTGATGAACACTGTGTGGTACTGGCAGAAGGATAGACAGCAGTGGAACAGAGATAGAACCCAGAGATCAGCCCATACAAAAACACCCAACTAATTTAATGGACGAAGGATAGCGTTTTAAACAAATGGTGCAGTACTAGAACAATTGGACATCCATAGGCAAAAAGAAAAGAAAAAGAACCTCAACCTAAATCTCACACCTTATACAAAAACACAAAATGGATCCTAGATGTAAAAGTAAAGCATAAGGCTTTTAGAAACAAAAAATTGGAGGAAAATCATCAGGATCTAGAACCAGGCAAAGAGTTCTTATACTTCACCACAAAATCATAATCCATAAAAGGAAAATCGGATGTTAACAAATTTAAAAATTTTGCTCTGTGAAAGCCCATGTGAATAGGATGAAAATACAAGCTAGAGACTGGAAGAAAACCACATATCCATTACAGGACTGGTATCTAGCATATGTAAGGAACTCTTAAAGCTCAGTAGTAAAAAAAAAAAAACCCAAACAATCCAATTAGAAAATGGGTAAAAGATATGAAGAGACATTTCATTAAAGGAGATATACCAACAGCAGTCATGCTGCTGCTGCTGCTGCTGATTAATGCATCATTAGCCATCAGGGAAATACGGACTAAGACAAGCTAAAAGCATGTATCAGAGTGGCCAAAGCAAAAAAACAGTGGTAATACCAGATGCTGGTGGGGATACAGAGAAACTGGATCACTCATACATTGCTGGTGGGAATGTAAAATGGTACAGACACTCTGGAAAACACGCAAACTACTGATAGAAGCAGCAGCTTGCATGAATTTCCAGAGAATTATGCTGGGCAAAAAAAGCCCATCACAAAAAGATTATATACTGTACGATTACATTCATAGAATATTTTTCAAATGATAAAATTTTGGAAATGGAGGACAGATTAGTGGTTACTGGGGGTTGGTAGGGGCTGGGAGGTGAGAGGGCATTTTCTGGTTTTGGAACTGTTCAGTATCTTGACTATAATGGTGGATACAAGAACATATACAGGTGATAAAATTGTATAGAACTAAATACACATAAACACACATACAGTGAATGCAAGTAAGACAGAAAATCTGAATAAAATCAGTGGATTGTATCAATGTCAGTGTCCTGGTTGTGACGTTTTACTATAGTTTTGCAAAGTGTTACTATTGGGGAAACCTGGGCAAAGTGTACGAGGGATTTCTGCATTATTTCTTACAACTGCATGCAGATTTACAATTATCTCAATAGAAGTTTTAATTAAAAAACCCTGAATTAGTAAATTAGACTCCATTTGAAAAGAAGAAAAGCAGCCATTTGTTAAGATCAGTTAAGTGATTCTTCAGGAACAATAATCTGTGTTAGGTTGTCAGATTTTTACCTGATTGATGAACAAGTAATGTTTTTTTCCCTCCAATTTTCAGTTGAGGTATAACACATTGAGCAGAGTGCCCAAAATGTAAAGATAATATATAAAACTCCTGGGTGAATATTCATGTAACCACCCAGCAGTAGTATCACTTCATAAATGTTTATATTGAGGGGAAAATCTGTCTTGTGAGCATTTTTTTTCTACCTCTTTAGAAGCATTTAGATGCAACCAGAGTTGGACTACATCTTAAAGAAAGCAAGCAGTAGAATATATTTAAGAAACAGTCTCTGTAGCCACCATAGTCTCAGCTCTGCAGTCTCTGGGTTCAAATCTTAACTGATATTTCCCAGGTATATAATTTAGTTTAGCCAGGTTCTCTGTGTCCCCATTTATTCATCTGTAAAATAAAGATTTAAGTTTTACAGGACTAGCACTAGATAAAGATTTAAAGCAATGAGGGTATTGCTGGATAAAAACAAATTTAATTACTTATTTAAGTTTGAAGTGTGGCTGGTAAATAATTATCTGTCCTTCATCACATATGTAAGAAGTGACTGCTGACTTGTTCCACATATTTAGGTATGGGATTGCAAGCCACTTTTTCAAGATGGAATGAAAAAGAAGAACTTTATATAGAGATTAATAACAGAATTTGTTAAGTCAAAAAATATTAGGTCAAGTCATAAGAAATTGCCTGTAATTAAGCTTTTTGATCTACGAAGTGGCAATTCCATGTGGTTCAACCAAATGTCAGAAAACAGAAGATCTAAAAAGTATTAAATACATACATGGGATAATAGATTAATAATGGATTTCTAAAAGAACTTTAAAATGGATGTAATGTGTGTGTATGTGTTTGGAGATAAGGTAGGTGTTGAAACTAAGCCAGTTTCCATATCCTCTGAGCTCCCCTCCCACTTGACAAAAGAAAAAGATACCTATTATAGGTGCTGAATTTATAGTACAATCTCAAAGAGGGTAAAAATCTCTAGGTGACAAGCAGAAGGACAGTTTAAGTTCCTGGTTTTGGTGACGCCTCCGTTAATGGTTAATCACATCACCAGAAACTTGCCCAGAGACTGATTATCTTAACTTGGGTTGTACATATTTTTTTGCTGAGAGTGAAGTATGATTTTCGTGCCCTAGGGTGCCCCAAATGGACTATGTTAGGATGTTTTCAGTTCAAATATGAAGGTTGTTACTTAATTTTTGATAAAAGAAACAACTTACTAAGAAGGTATAATAATACTAAACTTGTGTATGCCCAAATATATGTAAGCCAAAATCGACAAAATTACAAGGAGAAATTTGTCAAAGACATAATCATTGTGGGAGAACTTTTGTCAACAATAAACACACTAGTTAACAGGAGATAGAAAGGTGTAAATAGCTTAATATGTGAATATTATCTAATAAACCCCATGCATATTTGAAAATTGGTTTTGTGATAGTATAAAGCCATAGTTGCTACCCTGTACAGTGAGGTACCATGGGGCTCCATAGTGAATCAAAGGAATACCTTGGGATATTCTAAATTTTTGTGAGAAACACAGTGACACTTAACATTTCAGATACCACAGAATCATTAGATCTTGAAATAGTTCACAATTTAAACATTAGATTGCACTTTTTTTCAATCACATATTTTGTCTGAGTGAAATAAAATTATTTTCTTTTAACTTCTGTGTTTTTCCCCCCAAATTACTATTAAGTTGTTTAGACCTAACCACCTGATAAAGGAAACTGTGGGGTACTTCCTTTGGCCTACACTTAGGCCTATAGACTGAGGAACTTCGGGAAACTCTGGTATAAAGTAAATGTCAGCTAATTTCAGTGTTGTTCAGACTTCGTTCTCTGATCACAAAACAATTAAATGAGAAGTCAGTGAATGAGATAGTTACAAAAACCTCATAATTGTGGGGAAAAAGTAAGCACTTCTAAATACCTTGGGCATCAAGAAATCCTAATGGAAATTAGTTAATACCAAGATATGAACAATAGGAAGATGCTACATGTCAGAACCTGTGCAATACATTTGAAGTGTTAACTTTACAAGAGAAGTTTATAGCAAGTAGAGAATAAAAAAATAGGAATTTAAGGGACTTCCCTGGTGGTGCAGTGGTTAAGAATCTGCCTGCCAGTGCAGGGGATACGGGTTCGAGCCCTGGTCTGGGAAGATCCCACGTGCCACGGAGCAACTAAGCCCGTGCACCACAGCTATTGAGCCTGTGTGCTACAGCTGCTGAAGCCCGTGCGCCTAGAGCCTGTGCTCCACAACAAGAGAAGCCACTGCAATGAGAAGCCCACCCACTGCAATGAAGAGTAGCCTCCGCTTGACACAACTAGAGAAAGCCCGCACACAGCAACAAAGACCCAACGCAGCCAAAAATAAATAAATAATTTTTTTAAAAAAGTACACCTGTCACTCAGCACCCAGCTTCCTTGATTCTTAGCATTTTCCGATATTTGCCTTATTCTCACTTTCTCTCTGATCTGTGTGTGTGTGTGTGTATGTGTATATATATGTATTTATATGTATATATGTATATATAGTGGTGTGGTGCCCCCTTACACCCTTAATACATCATTAATACATCAGTTCATACACCTTTCAACGTAACCACAGTGTGTTTGTCAAGTTCACATAGATAAATTTCTACTATCCAGTCCTTAGGCCCCCACTCATAGTTTGCTAGTTTTTCCCAATAATGTCCTTTATAAAAAGATCCAGTCCAGGATTAGACATTGCAGTTAGTTGTCATGTTTCTTAAGTCTCGTTCGATCCAGTTCTTCAGTCTTTATCTTTTTTTTTTTTTTTTTTGCGGTATGCGGGCCTCTCACTGTTGTGGCTGCTCCCGTTGCGGAGCGCAGGCTCAACGGCCATGGCTCACAGGCCCAGCTGCTCCGCGGCATGTGGGATCTTCCCAGACTGGGGCATGAACCCGTGTCCCCTGCATCAGCACGCGGACTCTCAACCACTGCGCCACCAGGGAAGCCCCAGTCTTCATCTTTTATGACTGTGTATTTGAAGAGTACAGACTGGCTTTTTAATAGAATGGCAGATTTGGGTTTGTTCGACTTTTCTCAGGTGGTCGTTATTACTGCTACTACCACAACTATTATTGTCATTATTTTGGTCAGGAGTACCACCAAGATGATATTGTTTTCTTGGTATATCAGACCAGAACGCATACCATGTTGATTTTTCCTTTACTCTTTTTTTTTAATGTATTTGAAAATTTTTTTCTTTTTAATTTTTATTGGACTGTAGTTGATTTACAATGTTGTGTTAGTTTCAGGTGTACAGCAAAGTGAATCAGCTATACATATACATACACATATATCCACTCTTTTAGATTCTTTCCCATATAGGCCATTACAGGGTATTGAGTAGAGTTCCCTGTGTTATACAGATTCTTCCTTTACTCTTTTATTTTGTCACCTTTAAAAAATATATTTATTTATTTATTTATTGTTTGGCTGCATTGGGTCTTTGTTGCGGTGCGCGGGCTTCTCGTTGCAGTGGCTTCTCTTGTTGTGGAACACGGGCTTTAGGTGCATGGGCTTCAGTAGTTGTAGAACGCGGGCTTAGCAGTTGTAGCTCACAGGCTCTAGAGTGCAGGCTCGGTAGTTGTGGCACATGGGCTTAGTTGCTCCGCGGCATGTGGGATCTTCCCGGACCAGGGCTTGAACCCATGTCCCCTGCATTGGCAGGCGGATTCTTAACCACTGCGCCACCAGGGAAGACCTCTTCCTTTTCTCTTGATGATAACCTTTGCCACTTGGTCAAGATGCTGTCTGCCAAGTTTTTCCTCTATAAATTAATAAGTATTTTGTGGGGAGCCACTTGGGACTATAAAATGTGAGTTCATGGATTTTCATATTTGAGTTGCATTAATTTTTAAATAATGTAGAATTAATTATTTGAGTAGTTACTAAATAAGTATGCTGTGATATAATTTGAAGTTGGTAATCTCTTAAGGATTAACATATACATAAGCATCTGTTTAAACATGCTTACTTGTACATAGCACACAAGTAGATGTCATGCAGATAAGCCAGTAAGCTTCAGATGTCTATTTCTAGTTTTAATTTTCCTATTTGATCTGAATTTTAACCTCAATATCTCATCAGTATCTTTCTATTGTAATCAAACACTTCTGTAAATATTGTTTTGAAGACTAGAAGGTCTTGAAATTTTAAATTGAAAAGAATCTTAGATATCATTTAGTCTTTTATCTGATTTATTTTGACTTAATCCTGTAGACAAACTAAAATCTTAGAGGAAATTTTGGTTTAATCTATATATTATGTAACATGGCACAGGTTGCCATTACAAACAGTTGAAATCCCATAAAATGTAGAAGTATCATGCTGTTGCAAAAGCCAGATAGGGGACTTCCCTGGCGGTCCAATGGTTAACACTGCGCTTCCACGGCAGGGGGCACAGGTTCAATCCCTGACTGGGGAACTAAGATCCCACATGCTGTGCTGTGCAGCCCGAAAAAAAAAAAGAAAAAGAAAAGGTTAAGATGATTAAAAAAACAAAAAAGAAAAGCCAGATAACAAGAGTTAAAATCTGATATTATAGCAAATAGATAGCATTTATGCTAATGAATTCCCATTCCCCCCACTCCCAACAAACATACAAACCTTAACATTTGAGAAGTAAACTCTTTTTCATTAAGCTGACTTCTGAATAAATTGCTTCAGGCAACCATTAGCAGGAAGTTGAAGAAAGCTTGCATACTTAGTTGAAATATATTTGCTAGACTTTTATAATAATAATTTAAATTAAAAAATTTAAATCTTCATTACAGATTAGGAGGCACAGTATTGGTCAAAAGAGTTGGTGCTTAATAAATTTGGTGTCTGTGTATGAATGCTGGCCTTTAAAGCAGTTAATTTTGTTATCAAATCCAGAATGTGGCCTGTCATGGGTTTGCAGTATACACATTTAATTCATATTATCCTTATGTAGAGATTTTGTGTTTGTTTCATAGTTGCCTGATAAAGTTGAAATAATTTTAGTGGATTTTTCATTAACAGCAGCCTTCACGACTTCTTAGCTATTTATTGGTTGTCTTTCAGAACAAAAGAGATGAACACTTACTGAAAAAAAGAAATGTTCCCCAAGAAGAAAGTTTAGAAGATTCAGATGTTGATGCTGATTTTAAAGCAGTAAGTTACCTTGTTCTTATAAGGTGTTTTAAAAATAATTTTTATAATAACCAGAGAACTTCATTCTCAATCTAAGACCAGTTTTACAATGATAATTAAGGTATATTAACTCTTATCTTTAGTAAGTAGATTATTCAATAAATGTAATTTTGCTATTAAACTCTTTGCTGAACTATCTTTTTTTCTTTTTAAGCAAAATGTAACACTAGAAGCTATATTGCAGGTATGTTATTAATTTAATATCTTCATTTTGAAGTATTTTGAAATTGATTTTTTTTTAATTTCTGAAATTTACATTTGGTGTTGTAGAATGCCACAAGTGATAACCCAGTGGTCCAGTTGAGTGCTGTCCAGGCTGCAAGGTAAGTACTGATTTGTCCAGAGAGAGAATTAGGTGTCATGCCTAGGGTGTCTTAGCTCATAGTCTAGAAGTAGTAGATTGTTATTTCTGTTCATAGTTTGAAAATTATAGCAGTTAATTTCTTATATTTCTTTTTCTAGAAAACTATTATCCAGTGACAGAAATCCACCAATTGATGACCTAATAAAATCTGGAATTTTACCAATTCTAGTGAAATGTCTAGAAAGGGATGATAAGTAAGTATGGATTTAACTCCCTATTCACTTTTTTCAGCTAACTGAAAATTTGTGATTATTATTTAACCAGTGGTTCCATTTGGTTTTGCATTTATCATATTTGTCATTTGTCATGTATTTTAATGTAATTTTCTTATTCTGTGATCATACTCAGTAGACCTAAAGTTCTTCTCTTTTTAGTTCATGAAGTGTGTGTATATTTTCTAGGAAAATTTTAGCATCTGTTTATTGTCTATTCTAACTTATCTCAAATATTTAGTCTTTATTTGTTAGTTGGTTTTTTTTAAGTAATATTTTAAAACAACCCAAATAGTGTTTGAGTCACTCTTTCCTTATGAGTCTATATATAGATTAACCTCATGACTTGAGTCAACATGAATGGCTTCCAGAACTGAGTAGCTCTTTCTTACCCTGGGAATATTCCAGCTGATCTGCTGATACTCTGAGAAGTCTTTAACAGAACTCCAACCATGAATAGTTGTCTATCATCATGGTTTTTATTTGTGGTAAATTAAAAATAAAAGGGCAGATTATAATTTTCCAGAATAGAAAGGGAAAAACACCACTTGGTATCTTTTGAGGTACTGGTCCCATTTCTGTTAGTGTTTAGAGAGATCTCGGTGTGCTATATCTTAAACTTCATCAGTTTGAGGTAAGTGGGGAGAATGTAAGTTTCAACTCCAAAATACATTAAAACAAAGGCTAATTTTGCATTTAAGGGGCGTTTAGACTTGAGATATTTTGTTAAGTGTTGTCTGTGAGATTTTCAGGTGACTAGATAAAATGGTGATATATAAATGTTTCTACTAAGGGTTTGCATTATTTAAAAATACTTCCTTCTGCTTTGATTATGTGCCACAACCATCCTTCCAAAAGCCCTTAACACTTTTTTAATACTATCATGTATATTTTCTATAACAAGATTTATTTAAGTAAAAATAAGTTTTATTTCAATTGTTAAACAAAAATTGTATTTACCTCTACTTTTAAGGCCCTCTTTTTGATCTTGATTTGCTTTTCTTTCTTCTTCTTCTTCTCCTTCTCCTTCCTTTCCTTTTTTTTTATTTTTCGGTCTTTGGCATGGGCTCATTTGTGTGGGTGTATCTGTGAAATACAGCATATATACAGAAGAATATGCTAAAATGTATGCAGACCTGTGTAACTACCACCCAAAGTAAAAATAGAAAACTACCACTAGTCGGTGGTCTCGATCTGACTTGATGAATTTGTCATGGGAAATTGTGTCATAATCTAAAAGCCCCATAGACTTTGGAGCCAAACAGACCTTGGTTTAAATCCAGAGTTTGTTGCTGACCAAAACCCAAGTAGCATTTGAGCCTCAGATACCTCATCAATAAAATTTAGGTGGTTGTAAGGAATGAAAATAATATAAACAAAACACTATACAATATCAAGCATATAATACGTTTTCATTTATTATTTACTTATTGCACTCATTATTTATTTTTTCTGTCTTCTCTTTTTTTCAAATGACATCTTAGAAGACTTTCTCTAGCTTTGTATTTTTTACGTCTTTATGTTTTCTCATTTAAGGCCCTCATTGTCAGTATTTTGCCAAACCACCTAGCCTAGTTTAATAACCCTTTCTTCTTCTAGTCTGAGACAACATAAACTGTCTCATCATCTTTGATCTTATCATCCCTTTATTTCTCCTCAGCCTCGATACCGTCTTATTTCTTGCCTTTTGCCAAAGTTCGTCATGTAGTTCTTGTCTGCTCCTTCATTTTCTCATCTGTTCCATCTTTTTAACCTCACCACTTTCTATATCGCTGACATTTATTCTCCTTAAAACCTTTTCCTTCTTGGATCTCTCTATCCTTTTGATATTAACAACCTCACTCTCTTTCTTTGATATTTACAGAGTTTCTCCTAAGTCCCTAACCTTTGGCTCCCCTTGGTTTTTGCTCACTACCACCCCCTCCTACCTTGGTATTCTATTTAAAAGAATGTGTGTTTTTCAGCTATCTATCCTAACTTAATGTAGATAATTTCTTACCAGATTTTTCCTACATTGGCCTTGAACCTTTTTTATCTATTCTGCATGGACTCCAACAGTGTTTTTTTTACTTCACTTTTCAGTAACACTCTATACTTAGTATGTCTGTAGAATAAATTTCAAGTTCTGAAGCCTGAGATTTGAGTCCTACTCCCCATACCACACACACAAACTTAGGTAACCTACCCTTCCAGTTTCATCCCATGTTATATTTTTTCATACCTTCTTGGCTTTAGCTCTCTTGATCCCTTCATAGTTATCTGTACACATCATGATCATCCCACCCATGATACTTTTATTTGTATTTCCAGCTGTCATTGCCTTTCTTTCTTTATCCCTCTTTGAAAATCTAGTTCAGTTTTCCCTTTCTTTGTGAGGTCTTCATCACCATTCCAAATTATAATGATCTCATCCTTTCAGCAAAATTATGTAGCCTTGTAATATCTCTGGTATGTAAAGCAGATGGTGTAGTGGAATAAGAGCTTTAAGACCTGTCTAGAGGTTGTGGCAGTGATTCAACTGAGATGATGAGGGCTTCAGCTAACACAGTGATATTAGGGATGGTGCTATAAATATAAGAAATATTTAAGAGGTAAAATTGACATGACCCTATTGATTAGATGTCTGTGGGAGAGGAAGGAGTCAAGGAAAATAATGACTGGCTAAAAGTTGCAACTATCGGACTTCCCTGGTGGTGCAGTGGTTAAGAATCCGCCTGCCAATGCAGGGGACACGGGTTCGAGCCCTGGAAGATCCCACATGCTGCGGAGCAACTAAGCCCATGCACCACAACTACTGAGCCTGCGCTCTAGAGCCTGCGAGCCACAACTACTGAGCCTGAGTGCCACAACAGCTGAAGCCCAAGCACCTAGAGCCTTTGCTCCATAACAAGAGAAGCCACAACAATGAGAAGCCTCTGCACCACAGCAAAGAGCAGCCCCCGCTCACTGCAACTAGAGAGAGCCCATGCACTTCACAACAACGAAGACCCAACACAGCCAAAAATAAATAAATTAAAAAAAAAATGTTGCAACTACCAATGGACGTAAAGAAGTAAGTTTATATTGACTGACTTTGAGAGCAAATGAGACATTCAGGTGGAGATAGCCAACAGGCAGTTGGACATAATAAGACAAAATTCAAGGACAAGGTAAAGGATAACCATATAATCTGCAGGTCATAAATGTAAATAGTAGTTATGTGTCTAAAGATTTTTTATTGTTTTTTACAGTCCTTCATTACAGTTTGAAGCTGCGTGGGCATTAACCAATATAGCATCAGGAACTTCTGCACAGACTCAAGCTGTTGTACAGTCTAGTAAGTAAATTAGTTAATTTAATTCCTTACTTGCTGGACCCTTTTTTTTTTTTTAAAGGGAAGGAAGTGGTGTTTTATTGTAAAGACAGTTTTATTTAAAAATTGTGAATATTATAAGTTACTTATGATAGTTGATATCTTTACTATAGCTGTCATTAATCTATCATTGAATAATTTTAATTGTGGTTACTAAAAAGTGAATAAGAGTTTTATCTTTTTGGGTCAAGACCATCTCCTAATAATAGGGTTTAAATTTTCTATTCCTAATGTCTCCAAGGTGCTGAGTAACTTATGTCTTTTAGCTTGTAACATATATTTTTTAAATTTTGCTTACCTCAAGATGGGCTAACTGTTATTAGCATGTTGACCCAAACTGTCAAAAGCTCTTTGAAAAAAACTGGATGTCACCAGGTAGTCTTAAAGTGTGGCACACTTAACTGACTTCAGGTGGTACTTAAGGTGATTCTAAGTAGTAAATGATACAGCAATAAGTTACATTGAATCAAGTAGTGAGAATACTATTTTCTTTCACTTTTGTCTTAGATATTTCAGTAATGTCAAAGAGAAGATTTCTAGGTAGATGTTAGATGTAACAAAAAGAGAACAGCAGATTTTAGACTAGGGCTTTCAATAGAGACTAGTAGGTACAATTAAATAACAGTGTTTTGTTTTCATTTTTAATTTTTTGGTTATCTTCTATGTGTGGTGATTGATACTGGTATTCTATTTACAGAAGTGATGAATAAAATTAGTTAAAATACAAATGTGAGTCAGTTCAAACCCTCATACATTGCTGATGAGAATGTAAAATAGTGCAGCCTCTTTGGAAAGCAGTTTATTAAAAGGTTAATCATAGAGTTACCATATGGCCCAGCAGTTCCCCCTACTACATGGAACCAAGAGATATGAAACCATGTGCATAGAAAGACTTGTACAGAAATGTTTGCAGCAGCATTACTCATATTATTCATAATAGCCCCCAAATGGAAATAACCCCAGTATCCATTAGCTGATGAGTAGATAAACAAAATGTGGTATACCATTGAATACTATTCAGCAATAAGAAAAAATGAAGTACTTATACATGCTATAACATGGACAAACCTCAAAAACATTATTCTAAATGAAAGAATCCAAACAAAAAAACTACATATTATACAAGTTCATTTATGTGACATGTCCAGAAAAGGAAAGTCTGTAGAGACAGAAAACAGTAAATGGTTGCTTAGGGCTTGGGGAGAGGGTAGTAGGACTTCTCTGGGTATGGGATTTGGGGGTGATAGAAATGTTGTAAAATTAGATTGTGGTGATGACAACACAACTCTGTATAAATACTAAAACCATTGAATTGTACACTTAAACAGATAAATTATATTGCATATAAATTATATCTCAATAAAGCTATTAAAAGTGTGAGTCAGTTTTAATTTAAATGTTAAATAAATAATACAGGTAGTACAGAGATACAGCTAAAAATCCTAGAGGTAGTGCACAATTGACTGAAATTTAAGAAAAAGTGATCTAGCTTATGCTTAGTTTCTACAGGTAATGAATATGATACCAGTGTTTTGGAATTTGAGTTAACACATAAGTTATGTAAAGAGTAAGGATTATAATGATAAATTATCTTGAAATATAGGGTAGGCCTGATATGGGGATAATCATTTCTTTAGTTAATCCCATGTCAGCAATTGGATCATATTGACTAAAGTATTATATTCTAAGGTTACATGTTCAGGGTAGAAATTTTTTTAATGAATTATAGGAAAAATTTTATGCTGTTGTTTTTTTTTAATTAATAATATAATAGCAACTTCAATAGGTCTGTCACTTGAATACTACTAGGGGAAAACACTAAAATTTATTATATTTAGGGTAAAGGTATTTGCCATATTTATTCATTCAGTGAATTATCACTGGGCAACTATAGTGTGCTAAACTCTGTATACAGGCTGAAATCTATGACTCTTCAACATTTTGCAGTGTAAATATTAGTTTTTCTTTATTATAGATGCCGTACCTCTTTTTCTAAGACTTCTCCATTCACCACATCAGAATGTTTGTGAACAAGCAGTATGGGCTTTGGGAAACATTATAGGTAAGTTGAATTTAGGTTTGAAAAGGCTCCAATTAAGTATCTTAATTAACTTTTCTCCTACATTGGCATAGCCATTACACACTATGTTTCCTCTAATTTTAATGTGGGTTGACTACCTTCTTGTTTTGTAAATACCAACTTAAGATTGTACCTCTTTGAAATGGATATGCAATTTGCTATGAGGATTGGTAGGTTAAATTTGTGTTCCCCAATCAAAATCTGGAGAGATAGCAACACTTGATGCCCTTGACTAATGGTGAGGAAACATAGAACATCAGTGTCCCAACATAAGCCATTGCATACATTTCAGACTTTCTCATCCTGAATGTAATTTTTTTTTTTAAATACAATTTTCATTTCTGTAGGTGATGGTCCTCAATGTAGAGATTATGTCATATCACTGGGAGTTGTCAAACCTCTTCTGTCCTTCATCAATCCCTCCATTCCCATCACCTTCCTTCGGAACGTCACATGGGTCATTGTCAATCTCTGCAGGAATAAGGATCCCCCACCGCCTATGGAGACAGTTCAGGAGGTAAATGAAGAAATGCAAAGGCCAGATGGTATATTTTCCCTATGTTTATGCCTTAGATTTTCATGCACAGGGAATGAAATAATGTATATACTGATTTCATTGCAGGTATGAGATATTTAAGTAACGTATCATACTTAATTTTGACTCCTGTGAAATAAAAGTTGAGACTCTATGGCAGCTGAGTGAATGTCAGTCCTCCCTAATTCAAGCAGAAAAATACAAAAGAAGAAAAAATCTCAGTTTTATTACTACATTGCATTGTTGGTTAACACTAAAAAAATAAGGGATTGCTACAGATAAAACTGGTCTACTTATATGCAGATGTTCTTGAGTGAATTTGCATTAAGTCCAATTGAAATTACCCTTGATTCCTGACAAAATAATACTCTTAATATGTGGCATGCTTTGTGTTAAATCTGCTAATTAAAGCAAAGTAAAATCTTTGCTATTTACATATAATTTGTAAATGGATCTGAGTATTTTAAGTTTTAAAAAATCCTATGTAACCTTTAATCACTTGACTGTGCAGAGAAATGTTGACTGTGAATCTTTAATCTTCATAATTGATATCCTTCACAATCTTCTGCCACCTCTTGCCCTTATGGAAGGGGTACTTAGTGATTCTCCCTGCTACTGCCCCCTCCCTCTCAGGTTTAAAAGAAGATCTATAATGCCTGAATTCAACAAACTTTATACTTTATACTGGTCATAATTTTCTTGACTAAATCTGAGGTTGAAAACTTTAATTTGACTCAAGTAGCTAAATAAAATCTTATTTTTACTTTAAGCAGGTAAGTGAGACAATGACAGCAGTTTTAAGAATAGCTTTTTAATTTTTTTAAATAATGCACTAGTTTTTCTTTTTAATATTTTATTTATTTATGGCTGTGTCAGGTCTCAGTTGTGGCATGCGGGCTCTTCGTTGCAGCACATGGGCTCTGTAGTTGTGGCACACGGGCTCAGTAGTTGCAGCGTGCGGGCTTAGTTGCCCTGTGGCATGTGGGATCTTAGTTCCTTGACCAAGGATCGAACCCACGTCCCCTGCATTGGAAGGTGGATTCTTAAAATAGCTATACTACATACTTGCATCTCCATTCTTTCCAGTTGACATATGTCATGAAGAAGGTTATTGAAAACAAATGTTTTTCCTTTAAGGTACATTAATCTCTGCCAGACTTAATTGAATATTTCAGTTAGACATCTGAAATATTTTTTTGGTTTTTCAGATTGAATTTATCATTTTTATTTTCCTAATAGAGATTCAAACAAACTTAATGTTGTTTTTCTTGCCCTGCAAATAGTATTTACTGCTTTTTTTAATCACAGTTATTCATTTTTACAAAGACGTCTTCATCAAGTCTAGTATTATTTATTGTTTGTCTTCTTTCCTCAGATTTTGCCAGCATTATGTGTCCTCATATACCATACGGACATAAACGTAAGTAAAGCAGAAGCTTAGATTTGGGATTTTGCTCTGGATGGGACTGAAAGCGTTTTTATTATTATTCTTTAAAGGGTTATTTATTCTTATGCTTTTAATAAGTGTCAGCATATATCTTATTAACTTGTCAAGCTTTCACAATGTATGTGGTTTTCAGAAACAGGATTAAAGTTAAATTAAGTTTGTATCTTATATCATTCAGATAGCAAAAATGCTAACTTTAGAGAAATGATCACATATGTAGTTAATTTAGTTATTTGTATCATAATAGTGTTTTAAAGTATTAATATTTATAAAGTGGTAAAAGCTTTATAAAGCTTCTTCATATTTTTTTAAAATCTCATTTGATTCTTAAAATAGGTAGGCTAGATGCTGTTGTCCCCATTTTACAGAGTAAGAAACTGGGCCTCAGGGAAACATTAAATGACTTATCCAAAGTTGCAGAGCTTGTAAGGGTCACAGTCGGTATTTAAAACTGAGATCTTCTGATGACAGATCGTGTTTACTTTCTATGAAACCACACGAACGCCCATGCTACAACCTTTTGAGATACAGTATTGAAGGATATCAAGTATACTTTTATTTTTATTTTTATTTTTTTAACATCTTTATTGGAGTATAATTGCTTTACAGTGGTGTGTTAATTTCTGCTTTGTAACAAAGTGAATCAGCTGTACATATGTCCCCATATCTCCTCCCTCTTGCGTCTCCCTCCCACCATCCCTATCCCACCCCTCTAGGTGGTCACAAAGCACCAAGCTGATCTCCCTGTGCTATGTGGCTGCTTCCCACTCGCTATCTGTTTTACATTTGGTATTGTATATATGTCTATGCCACTCTCTCACTTCGTAAAAATATGGAATGCTTCACGAATTTGCATGTCACCCTTGTGCAGGGGCCATGCTAATCTTCTCTGTATCGTTCCAATTTTAGTATATGTGCTGCTGAAGCGAGCACTCAAGTATAGTTTTAAATGCAAAGGCATCTTTACATGATTTGTCCATTACATGAGATTTAGTTAAGCAATTACTATATATATGCTGGCAAATTTTTTATCAGGCAGTCTGAAAATTCTCCTGAATGTAGCAAGGCTAAAAGTTAAATTCTTCCACAGAGTAAAACAATGGATAGGGCTTCCCTGGTGGCGCAGTGGTTGAGGGTCCGCCTGCCAATGCAGGGGACACGAGTTCGTGCCCCGGTCCGGGAAGATTCCACATGCCGCGGAGCCGCTGGGCCCGTGAGCCATGACCGCTGAGCCTGTGCGTCCGGAGCCTGTGCTCCGCAACGGGAGAGGCCACAACAGTGTGAGGCCCGCGTACCGCCAAAAAAAAAAAAATAAATAAATTTCAGTGAATTTAGAACTGATTCTAGCATTGATCTAGCATTAATTTGGCTTCTGATGTTCCAACTAAGATCTCTTTCTGATTTGTTGTATGTTTGTTTTTATAATCCTATCTTTGTTTATACACACACACATAATATGTATGTATGTGGGTGTCAGAATTATGTGTGATTTATCATTGGGATGAAGAAAATGCATCTTTGCTAACATTTCTCAAGAGGCAATGTATAATTCCTGTATAAATATTGAACTACACGTTTTGCTAGTTAATTTTAGGACTTTAAGTTCTTAGGAGGGTATCTTTTAAAGGCAACTAAAGTAACTTTTTATTTGTGAAGTGTTAGCCTGAACTGTCATAAAAATTAAGTGAAAACTGTTTAGTTATATACTGTCCTGTTTTCCAAATGGATGTAAAAGTGACTTAGCAACAGACATAAGATAATAAATATCTTAAAAGAAAGGGGGAGGAGGTAAAATTCTTTTTATAAATGTATTTGTTGTTATTGAATGCTAAATTTAGTCCTAAGCTTTCTGAAAGCCAAAATTAAAAGGCAAATAAGCAAAATATCTGATATTTCCATCAAGTCATTTCCCCTAGGACATTATGGAATTGATTATAGACAAATAAAAGCTTCCATCACCTATTGGTCTTGTTTATTTGAAAGCTAGAGGTATTAAAGTGATGAAGTACTGTAGTTATAAGTATATTTATTGAGTTTAACAAACACAGGTTGTTCCACTTAAGCCAGAATTGCACAGAGAATTATAGGCACAGAGATGAAGAAGACATAGAGGCCCTGCTCTCTAAGACCTCAACATTAGTAGCAGGTAAAAAGAGTGAATGGAATGAACTTTTGTCAGTTACTTGCTATACTAAATCTGTTTCTATAATCTCCTTTTATCTTACCAGCACCCTTATGAGATAAGTTTTGTTCTCTTATTTTACAAGTAAGGAGACTGAAACTTAGTCAAGTAAAATAACCTAACTAAGATCATACAGTGAATAAAAGCCATGGCTGAGAATTGAAGCCAAGTCCAAAGCCTATGCTCTTTCATACCATGATCACATAAGCACACAATATGTGTGCAAACAAACAAGAAAAGTAAAACAGAGGCATGACCAAAATGCTAGAATTATGAAAGCACATATTCTCTCTGGCAACCAGAAAGCTTCATTGAGGAAGTAACATTTGAAATAAGCATTATAAGGAGATGGTGGTGGAAGTGGTGATAGAAGTGAAGAAGATGATTATGTTAATAGTTGGCATTTATTAAGGGTTTTAAAGTGTGCCAGGCACTGTTTTAAGTACTTTTCATGTTAACTCATTTATTCCTTATAAAAAATCCTATGTGATTGGTTACTGTAATTATCTCCATCTTACAAACAAGGTAAAAAGAAAACAGATAGTTAAGTAATTTGTCTAAAGTCATACAACTAGGATAAGAAGGATTTTGTCAAGTTGAAAAGGTCATTTCAGGTACATGAGGAGCAATAATAAGGAATCAAGAGAACACATGGAGGGTGTGGAGAATACAGGTGGTTAATAAACCAACACGTTTGCTGGGGAGTTAAGTTTCAGGGTTTTGAATGCTGTTTTAAGGAATTTGGGCTTATCTTGTAATCAGTGCAGAGTCATTGAAGATTTTCAAATAGAGGAGTGATATGCTCATGTCCGTTATAGTCAGATAACTTGGAAAAGGCAAGGAGGGTCTGGAGTGGGGAAAGTTTGAGTGTAGCCTGGCCTATTTTACTATCATAATAGGTTTAAGGAAGTTGATGAAGGTATGAGCCCGAAGCTAATGGTTAGGAGAGAGAAAGTGAGTTAGAACTTCAACAGGAAAGGATCAAAGAGAAGGAGAAGTAAAAATTACTTTGGTTTCTAATTTGGCAATCTAAATGGATAATAATGCCATGGACCATCAGGAGTCAAGCAAACGGATGAGACTGGTAGAGGGAGATGATGGGTTTATTGTAGGACAGACACATTCATTCTGATTTATTTGTTGTTCCTCTGTAGTAATGTTTCCAGGAAGGAAAAGGCCATACATCTTTGAGATTTATCAGTACTTAAGAAATTCATGAAAATATGGACATGGAGTAAGATTCAGAAAAAGGGCTAAAAATTGAATTCTGAGGAATTCTCTGCATTTGAGCAGTGGTAGCAAGGGAAAAGGAACCAGCCAAGGAGTTTTTTAAAGTAGAGAGACGGAAATATAAATTGTGAAGCAAAGAGTGGGGAAAAAAATAAGGCAGAGATTCAGCAGGTTCTAGATCATACAGAGTCTTGTGTACCACCTTAGGATTCATGTATCCTCTTTATGTAGCTGAGAGGGAGCTACATTATGGATTGATAATTTATACCAATTATGAGTGGAGTGTAGATTTTAGAGGAAAGTGGAGTTGAGAAGACAGATCGGTGTTGATTTTGTGGTGTGAATGAGAGAAAATGAGGACCAGAACCAGAGCTTAGACATTAGCAATAAAAAGACAAGGGAGGACTGTAGAAATGTTTAGGTGATAAATTTGCTGGTTTTGCTATGGGTGGTGAGAGAAGAGAGGAGTCAGGGATAGTACCTAAATTTCTAACTTGGGTCTTAGGGTAGGACACAACAGAAAAGAAGTATAGCAGCAAGGAGAGGTATAAAACAGCAGGACATGGGCTTCCCTGGTGGTGCAGTGGTTGAGAGTCCGCCTGTCGATGCAGGGGACATGGATTCGTGGCCCGGTTCGGGAAGATCCCACATGCCACGGAGCGGCTGGGCCCGTGAGCCATGGCCGCTGAGCCTGTGCGTCCGGAGCCTGTGCTCCGCAACGGAAGAGGCCACGGCAGTGAGAGGCCTGTGTACCGCAAAAAAAAAAAAAAAACAGGACAGACTTCATTTATGAGACAGTCACTAGTGAGACTGCTGGAGAAGCTGCGTTAGGGTGTGGAGAGAATTAGGTGGTTTATGGACATTCGTATGCCTTTGTGACATTAGAAGAATCACTAAATATTGACCCCCGAGGACTAGAGAAGAAATCTGGACTGATTCAGGTCAGTCTGTGTTCATTTGCTTTCTAGTTATTGTGCTTAGAAAAGTTAAGGTGCAATTGCAGTGATTCTGTAGCATTTGGTTTTCCTGTCCTTTTTGAAGTTGTTCATCCATGGCTTGACATGCACAGATAATTTTGAGTATTATCTAACTTTTGATACAAATCTACTGCTGTTACAAATGAAGTTAATCAGTTGTAGCAGATTGGTTACGTGCTGAGACTTGATGGTTAGTGACACTTGATGATATGTCAGGGGTCCCCGAGACCACCTTCAGGTTCAGTAATTGGCTAGAAGGAATCACTGAGAAGCTTTTACACTCATGCTTGTAATTTATAGCAAAAGGATACTGATTTGTCTAGGGAAAACTCAGTCTTTTCCTTCCTGTATAGGGAAAAACCCAGTTCTTCCCTACGGTGCATATCTCTCCTATGTGTCTCCTTCACTACTTGTACAGAACACTTCACTGCTCATACTTCTTGTCACCAAATGTGTTGAGCAGGGCTGGGCGGGAGGGTTCCCCACAACAACAAGCAAGTCTCTGTGACCCACTAGGTGTCCTACAATTTAATTCAGTTCCAACACTACCCAGAAATAGTGTCAGATCCCACAGGTTAAGGACTCAGTCCCATGTGATGGCCACCTCTTCCCCCAGCCCACAGGCACACTTCAGATGCCAGTCACAAAGTCACAAGCCCTGTGCTTCTGACCACCCAGCTATAGATTAGAGGTTTCAAAGACCCCCTCCTTGGGTTCTATTAATTTGCTAGAGCAGCTCAAAGAACTCAGAGAAATAGTTACATTTACTAGTTCGTTAAAGGATATGATAAAAGATACAGATGAACAGCCAGATGAAGAGATACATAGGGCGGGATCTGGGAGGGTCCTATCCCCGTGAAGTTGGGGTATGTCAGCCTCCTGGTGTGGGTGTGTTCGCCAGCCAGGAAGCTTTTCAAACCCCCTACTGTTGGGATTTTATGGAGGTTTCCAAAGGTAGGCATGATCAGTTGTTAACTCTGCTTCTAGCCCCTCTCCACTCTCTGGAGAGTGAGGAGCAGGGCTGAAATTTCCAGGCTTCTAGTCATGACTCGGTCTTTCCGGTGACCAGCCTTCATCCAGGAGCCCTCCAGGAGGCCGTCCAGAGTTACCTCATTAGAGCAAGAGATGCTCCTAGTGCTCATATTGCTTAGGACATTACAGGGGTGTCAAGGATGGGGTCAAAGACCAGATATTGGAACAAGAGATGCTCTTAATGTTCTTATCACTTAGGAATTTATAAGGTTTTAGAGCCCTGTGCTAGAAACTGGGGGCAGAGACTAGTACATTTCTTACCATTTCACAAGATTAAAATCAACAAAGGCTAAAGGTACATAGGGCAGAGTTTAGGAGGACCCAGGTGCAAGTTTCCAGTTGTCCTTTCCCAGTAGATTGGTAAGGACAATGCTTTATTCTCCCATCAACCATGTGTGGCGACACATATCAAGTATTACCAACCAGGAAGCTCCTGAACTTTGATGTGTCCAGGGTTTTTTCTGGGGAGTCAGTCACATAGGCTGACTGACCTTAACTACTCAGTCTCTATCCCCTCCCAGGAGTCAGACTGATACAGTGTGGCCCAGGGTCTCAGGAATGCAATGTTATTAAGCAGGATAATCCCAGGGTTCAGAGGTTATCTTGAAGGAGCTGATCAAGGACCAGTCCTTTCTTCGGAATGTATAGGATTTGAGTACCCTGAGCTTTACTCAGTTACCCTTTACTGCATATAAGGATAAGTATACAGTTTTAACTTGGTTCAGCTCTAGTTGTCTCTAAAGCATGTGTGATGTTAACATTCCATAGACATTCTACAGACACCTACTAGGAAATGGTGTACATGTTAATAGCAGTTTTTGGTAAGGGTGCCTGCCTAACAGGACATTATTTGTTAGCATATTTACTGGAGGTGGTAAAAATTGGTAAAGCTCTTTGAGCTGAGTATATTATTCTTTGGAGACTTCGGATTGCTAGAGATTTTCCTTTGGTTCATAAGATACCAGTTTTCAAGAAGTTTGTTCAATACATTGACCCTTTGAGTTGCCTATCTTTTCCGTGTATATATGTGTCTCATACTGTGTGTCTAGAGATCAGCTTTCTAGCAGTCTTCAAGTACATGAAATATTGCTGAAGTAAAAAATTTTAAATGTTTCCAGCCCAGAAAAACAGACATAGTGAAAAATAAAGTAGCTCAGGATTGCCAAAGACTTCATTGGCACATGATTAATCTGACTATTAGCTGGAAGGAAAAGAGTACACTCATTGACTATTAGTGACTGTAAAAGCCAGGCATTTTACCATAGAAATCCAGAAAAAGGGAAAAACCAAGAAAAAAGAATATTGGAGGAGGTGTAAAATAGCAGAAGCAGCTCAGATGGGAAAAGGCAGCAAAAGGTAAAATTACAAATGTCAGAGACATTGAGCAGCTGTTAGCCTGATTATGGAGATGAGGAAAGCAAACTGATGAAAATAGAAAAAACTAGAATAGCCTGATAATCTTGTGCTGTGAATTTCAAAGTTTTAAAGCATTTTTAAAACGAGATTTTCGATGAAGGCCCAATATATTATAAAACAAAATTAAAGAGAGACTAGAAGAGTCTTTACAGCTTCAGGGGGCCTGAGACCTAGCTATAGCTTACTTTCCCCCACCAGCCTTTGAGGTGGTGTCATGAAGATCTAACCAAAAACCATTAATTGATCTGAGCTTAGAAATCTTAAATATTTCATTTTTCTAGGTTACTGTATATTAGAAAAGAACGGTTTTCTGCTAATAGTAGGGAGCTATAATGGAAAAATGTTACCTTTCATTTAGCAGCTTCCTAAAACATCACAGGCCAAGGCAACCAAGTATTGTTCTGCGCAGTATTCCATTTTGTGGCTATGGTTTATTCAAACACACTATTTTGGGTAGGCATTTAGACCATTTCTTGAATTTTGCAAATATGAATAATGTAGCGGGCAGTAATCCTGTGTGTTTTCATATTACTGGAGATAATATTTCAGGGTAAATTCCTAGAAGCAGATTGCTAGGTCAAAGAGTGAATGCATTATAATTTTTGTTATACACTGCCAAATTCCCTGCCTTAGGGGCTGTGCCATTTGCATTCCCAGCAGCAACATACAAAAGTGACTTTCTTCATGGCCTTGTCCATGTGTTGTCATTTAAAAATTTTTGCCACTCTATGAGAAACTGTATCTCTTTTTGTTTTGCGGTACGTGGGCCTCTCTCACTGTTGTGGCCTCTCCCGTTGCGGAGCACAGGCTCCGGATGTGCAGGCTCAGCGGCCATGGCTCACGGGCCCAGCCGCTCCACGGCATGTGGGATCTTCCCGGACCGGGGCACAAACCCGTGTCCCCTGCATCGGCAGGCGGACTCTCAACCACTGCGCCACCAGGGAAGCCCTGTATCTCATTTTTAGTATGTGTTTCACTTGTTGTGAGTGAAGTTGACCTTGATTTCATATGTTGAAGAACCATTTTTACATCTTTGCAAATAGCCTATTCATCTTTATTGCTCATTTTCCATCAGATTTTTGATCTCTTTTCCTAGGCTTTTAAGAGCTCTTTGTGTATTAAGGACATTAACTCTTTATTTATGATATATATATATATATATAGTCAAATATTTTCCTAATTTGTCCTTTGGCTTTGATATATTTTGCCATGCAGTTTTCTCCTTTTTATGTAATCAGATTTATCAGTCATTCCTTTTGTTGAATCTAGATTTTTTTCCTGAGTTATAGATGGTTTGTTTTTGTTTTTTGCGATACACGGGCCTCTCACTGCTGTGGCCTCTTCCGCTTCGGAGCACAGGCTCCGGACGCGCAGGCCCAGCGGCCATGGCTCACGGGCCCAGCCGCTCTGCGGCATGTGGGATCCTCCTGGACCGGGGCATGAACCCGCGTCCCCTGCATTGGCAGGCAAACTCTCAACCACTGCGCCACCAGGGAAGCCCTATAGATGTTTTATTATGTTAAGGAAATATCCGTAAAATCCCATTTTGAGTGTTGACATCAAGAATGC
Source organism: Stenella coeruleoalba (assembly GCF_951394435.1). Taxonomy (NCBI): domain Eukaryota; kingdom Metazoa; phylum Chordata; class Mammalia; order Artiodactyla; family Delphinidae; genus Stenella; species Stenella coeruleoalba. The sequence continues at coordinate 17,701,306 of NC_137164.1, forward strand.
GTGTTGGAATTTTTCAGTGTCTATGGAGAGGATTATATGATTTTCTCCGTAAGTCTATTAATATGACATACATTGATATTCCTAAAATTGAAACATCCTTGCATTCCTTGAGAAATCTCACTTGATTATCATATATTATTTTCTTAATGTAGTATGGGATCCTTTTCACTAATATTTTATTCAGAATTTTTACATCTCTATTCACATAAGAGATACTGGTCTACAGTTTTTTTATGCTATCTTTATTCAGTATTAATACTGTATTTTTATTGCATTTTAAAAGTTTAGGTATTAACATTATGCTTCATTCGTTTTCTATGCTCTGGAACAATTTATATAGCCTGAGGTCTATCTGATCTTTGAAGATTTGGTAGTTTCCCTCTTGAAACCTTTTGGGTCTTGATACTTGTGTGATTAGTTCCCTGATAATTTTCTCTATTTTTGCTATTGAAATTGGCTTGTTTAAGCTCTCAATTTCTAGTGAGGTTAGTTTTTTGTAAACTACTGTCCTAGGAAATTATTCATTTCATCTAGGTTTTCAATTTTGCTTGCATTTAAGTATGCAAAGTAATCTCTTTATGATTTTTTTGTTTTAATTTACTGTTTCAAGAGTTATTTTCTTCATTATTTCTTATTTTGTACATTTGTGCTCCTCCTACCACTTCTCTAATTAAGTTAACTAGGACTTTTTTTCAATTTTTTCAAAGAACTAGGATTCTGATTTTTAATTAGATCTGTGGTTTTTCTGTTCTTTACTTCATTACTTTCTACTTTTGTACTTACTGTTTCTTTTTGCTTTCTTTTGGTTTGCTCTGTTCTTTTTTTTTAATTTATTTATTTTTGGCTGCGTTGGGTCTTCATTGCTGCGCATGGGCTTTCTCTAGTTGCAGTGAGGGGGGCTACTCTTCCTTGTGGTGCGTGGGCTTCTCATTGCAGTGAATTCTCTTGTTGTGGAGCACGGTCTCTAGGCACACGGGCCTCAGTAGTTGTGGCTTGCAGGCTCAGTAGCTGTGGCTCGGGGGCTGTAGGGCTCAGTCTCAGTCGTTGTGGCGCACGGGCTTAGTTGTTCTGTGGCATGTGGGATCTTTCCGGCCCAGGGCTTGAACCCGTGTCCCCTGCACTGTGCCACCAGGGAAGTCCCTGCTCTGTTCTTTCTCTAGCTTTTTATTTGTGATCTATTTTCATTCTTTTAAGTTCTGTTGTATACATTTTTAAGGCTATGAACTTGCCTTTGAACACTGCTTTAGGTAAATCCCATAGATTCTGATACGTGGTGTTTTCATTATAATTTTCTAGAAATTTTTTTTCTGTTTTGTTTTTTTTTTTTTTTAATCCAAGAGTTGTTTAATATAAGGCTCTTAAATTTCCATGTGGTATTTTGGTATTTATTAATATCTAATTTTATTGCCTTGTAATAGTTTTATAATATTTCTGCTTTATGTAATTGATGTTTTCTTTGGACCTGATAATATTTTTGTGCTCCATTTGCAAGTTTATTATCTGTTACCAGGTTTAAATTTCGATGTATATTTATAAAATCTGTATCCTCACTTTTTATCTACTTGACTTCTCATACTGACAACAGTGTATGAAAAATCTTTTTTCAGTATATTTTTATTTTTTTCTTGCATCTTTTTATTTTCTCCTTTGTAGTGGTATTTACAGGGTTACTTGGTGAATAGATGTTTTTAACAGTTACATATTCATTATAAATTGTGAGATATAGCTTTACAAAGTAGCCTTCTTTATTCTTTGTAATACTTTGTAGAATGAATTCTACTGGTCTGCTAACAGGATTGTAGTCTCTGCTTTGTTATCATTTACTTGGTGTACCTTTGCTTGTCCTTTTACTTTTAGCCTTTTTAAATGACTGTTTTAGGTGTGTCTCTTGTATACAACATAGAATTGGGTTTTGTTTTAGGAGCCAATTTGAAAATCTTTTTATTGTTACAGGTGAGTTAAGCCTGTTTCATATTGTTTGATATGTTTGGTTTCAATTCTGTCCTGTTATTTTGTGTTATAATTTCTGTGTGTTTTATTTTCTACTTAGTGTTCTTTCTTCTCTCTTTTAAAAATTTCTTTTGGTATTTAGGAATGTTTGTTTTTGTTCTAATGTTACCTTTATACTTATACCTTTTATAATGCCTTTTGTTTTTTTATTGTCTGGTTTGATAGGTTTAAATGGTATTTTTTGACTCCTGTCTTTACCCATACAGCAAGTGATGAGCTTATTTCTATTTTCTCTTTTCTCTCACCTCATTCTCCCATTTTTGAATCTAGGTTTGTGTCTTTTGCCCATTTTGGGAAGTTTTCCATCATTATTTCTTCAGATATTTTTTTCAGCTTCACCTCTCTTTCTGGGACTCTACTGACATAAATGGTATTATATCTTTTGTTATCATCCTACAATTCCCTAAAGCTCTGTTCATTCTTTGCAGTCTTTTTTTTTCTCACCCAATTGGATGATTTGTATTGATCTGTCTTTGAGTTAGTTGATTTTGTTTTTTCTTTCCCTTCTACTATTGAGTCCTTCCAGTGAGTTTTAAATTTTGGTTACTGAGTTTATTAGTTTTAAAATCCATTTGGTTCTTCTTTATTTTTCCTATTTCTTTGCTGAGACTTACTATATTTCATTTGTTTCAAATGTGTTCATAATTGTGTGCTGAAGTATTTTAATGACAGTTACTTTAAAATCCTGTCAGATAATTCCAGTATCTGCGTCATCTCAGTGTTGGCATCTGTTGACTTTCTTTTCGTTTCTCAGTTGAGGTGATCCTGGTTCTTGATATTATGAGTTATTTTCAGCTGTAGCCTGCATTTTGAGTGTTATGTTATGAGACTCTGATTTCTGTTTAAATCTTGCTACCTGTTACTGCCAGACTTGGTAGTAGACAAGCTTCACTCACACACACAGCATCTGTAGACACCTTCCAGCAAGGAGGCTTTCCTTGTGGGGGTAGGATGGTACATGGATGGAGTTCTCAGGCATACCTTCTGTCCTCCCATTTGTCAAGTGCAATATTTCAATTTTTCTGGAACATATAACATTTAAATTATTCTTCCACTCTTATCCTCACATTTGTGTTAGTTTTTGATCTACAGTGAAATATTTCTTCGGTTATCTCTTAGTTGAATGAAGCTTATCCTCTGGTAAAGGTGTCAGCAGATTAACTGTAGAAGACAGATAGTAAATCTTGTAGGCTTTTTGAGCCACATGGTCTCTGCCCCACTAAAGTGGAGTCGTTTTACTAGGATATGTTACCTTTAAGCTCTTCACTACTCTTCTCTGAAGTCTCACATAGCCTTAGGGCAGGAGGTCCAGACAAAAGGTAGAATTTAGTTTTTTCTCTTCTTACAGGTAATTTGAAATTTGTAGCATTCTCAGACTCCTAGTAATGTTGAAGGTGCAGGCTATGTGTGGTTTTATTTGCTCTTGTTAATCCATATACTTTTCTGAAGGTTACATGGAGAGATTTGAATTCAGGTGGCTGCTGTTATTTTAGAGCAACAAATGTCTTTAATTTGAATATTCTAATAGGAAACATCTCTGGATTTCACATGAGATCAGGCCTGTGCTTACATTCCTCTGTGAAGACACCAAGGAAAACTACATATAAGCTCTTTGACTTTGAATGAGTCAACAAACCTGAGCCTGATTTTTGTTTTTTTATTATTTGCAAAATTAGATGGGTGTAAGGCAAGGTTGATACTGTATGCTCTTCAATTGGGACATTTTTCAAGAGATTTACAAATAATTATTTTTTTCCCCAAAGTTAAAATGCCAAGTCATTTCTTTTATGTTTACTTTAATAGTCTGAAAAATTACGTTGCTAAACATGTTTAAAAACTACTAATATGGATAAATGATCTCTTTGGGCTCTTCTAAACTGGAAGCAGCGTGATATATTGGTCTCATTCTATGTATAAAGTGTTTCCTTGTGATTATTGGGTATTTAGTTTGTGGGGGCAGGGAGAATTACTTTTCTGCCTATTTTTAAATTTATCTACCTAATAGATAGATATGGAAGTTGGGGTAGAAGTTGTCCCGGACTTCTTTGTCTCACTTTTGTGAAGAGTGGCCTGAGGTAGCCATTGAGAGAGTTTTATCTACTACGTAGTAGATGTATCAGCTTAGCAGATATTTTTGCTACCAAGCTAAAAAAATTCAGTTACTTTTTATGTCACCATTCCATAAGTGTATTATGTATCTCAAACATTCAAACAAATACATTAAATGGTAATTCTTTTTTATTTCCTGAAGATTCTTGTGGATACTGTTTGGGCACTGTCATACCTGACAGATGGAGGTAATGAGCAGATACAGATGGTTATTGATTCAGGGGTTGTGCCATTTCTTGTGCCCCTTCTGAGCCACCAGGAAGTGAAAGTTCAAGTAAGTACTTAAACATTTTTTCTTACTTGTGTAAAGTTTGTATTTGCTATAACCAGTTAACTTGTACAACCAGGCTTCAGTTCTGTCTATATGCACATTTCTTCAGTATTTCTTGTGCTATTTTACTGAATCTGCTTTTGTTGATTTCTAAATCTTCATCTCAACCGGATTCTTTGCTGAGTTGCAGACTCATGTAGCCAATTGTCCTTGCGTCCTTAGACATATCCTCTAAGAACTCCATTGTCATTTCAACCAGACAGAAGTGAACATACCATCTTCTCCCACAAACCTGTTCCTCTTTCTATATCCCCTTTCAGTGGACAGCATAGTCCAAGCTAGAAACCTTGATATTCCTCCTCTAGTCTCCCTTCCATTACAAAACCCTGTCAATCCTTATTATATAGCTTTCAAATCTGTTTTCTCCTTGTATCTAGAGCCACTGATTTAGTTCAAGATTTATTTTCTTTCCTCTGGATAATTGCAAAAGCTTCCAAACTGCATTTTCTCCTCTCCCTCTCGTTTCTCCTCACTCTAATTAGGGGTACATGGCTGATAGATCTTATTCATCCCACTTCTGCCAAAGTGACTTTCTAGATACAAATGTGTGCCCGTTGGAGGCCTTTATTAAAATCTGTGGTACCAATTTACTAATAGGTAAAAATAGCTGTTAAAGAAGGACCTTTATAATTTTTATTTTAATATTTTTCCAACTATTTTCCACACAATTTTTCTATATAGTTCCAGTTTTCATAAAACTATTGTTTAAAGTTCAAAACTACTTTCCAGTTCAGTGAAATGATTTGTGTAAGAGTGCAGTAAATTTTAATCATTCACCCTTCGCATTTTTACATTTTCTCAGGATTATAAAAAGCATATTATCAGTTTCATCATAAACAAATTTATAGAAAACATTTTATCCCCACCCCAGACAGCAGCACTCAGAGCGGTTGGCAACATAGTGACAGGTACCGACGAGCAGACCCAGGTTGTTCTCAACTGCGATGTCCTGTCACACTTCCCAAATCTCTTATCACACCCAAAAGAGAAGATAAATAAGGTAAGGCATATAACAGCCTTGTAAGTGCATTTCTTTCTTTTTGTATATCTCAGTTTTGACTGCCTTCTTGTTTCTGTTTCTATTCCTGTTTGCTTGTGATTCTCTTCAAAACCACTCTAGTTAAAGATGAGAATTATTTCAAATCACCTCTGCAGTTGTTTTGTTTCATTTGTTAATTGCTTGCTATTAAGTGCTGTCATGATCATCACAGAATAAAATTATTTGTATATTAACCAATGTTTTTATTTCAGTAGATTGAGCAGTAGCAAATTAGTAGCCACTAGGTGAGAGTACATATGAAATTTTCCATTGGGTGGCCGGTTTTTTTTGTTTTTTTTTTTTTTCTTTTTGCTGATGTGTTTTATAAACAAATAGATCATAGTTTAATCTCCCTATGAAATGAGATTGAACGAAAAACTGCAGTGCCTAAATTAAAGGATCATTAAAATTGGTTTTTTTTTAAAAAAGATTTTAAGCTTAAGATACAATCTTACTGATAAATATGTGCTTAAGTACTTCAGTCTTCATGTCTGGCTTATTTCATATTGCATGTTTTCAAGGTTCATCCATGTTGGAGCATGTATCAAAACTTCATTCCTTTTTATGGCTGAATAAATATTCCATTGTGCCTATATACCATATTTTGTTTATTCGTCCATTTGTTGATGGATACTTGGATTGTTTCTACCTTTTGGCTACTATGAATAGTAATGCTGCTAGGAACATTGGTTTGAGTCCCTGCTTTTAGTTCCTTTGGGTATATATCTATGAGTAGAATTGTCAAGTCATAGGGTAATTGCATGTTCAAGTTTTTGAGGAACCACCACGCTCTTTTCCATAGGAGCTGCACCATTTTACATTCCTACAAGCAATGTTATAAGGGATCCAGTTCCTTTTTTTAATTATTATTATAGCCACCCAGTACTGTGAAGTGGGGTCTCGTGATTTTGATTTGCATTTAATTTAATACAGTTTTATCTGCCTGAAATGCCACTATCCCTCAAACTAACAAAACTGATTTCTTCTTTGTCATAATTATATTTATATAGTTGCATGACTATAATTTGACAGTTGGATTCTTTTTTAATATTTATTTATTCATTCATTCATTCATTCATTCATTCATTTTGTCTGCTCCGGGTCCCAGTTGTGGTATGTGGAATCTGAGTTTCCTGACCAGGGATTGAACCCAGGCCACGGCAGTGAAAGCACTGAATCCTAATCACTAGACCACCAGGGTACTCTCCTACAATCTTTTCATTGTAGAGGAGGAAGAAGATACACATTTGACACTAAACTTATAATAAACCTATTTGTTCGTGACATAAATCATTTAAGGTTACAATAAAATTTGTTATATAGACCATCCTAGACTAGTTAGAAGCTTAAGTTGTAAATATATCTTGCAAGTAAAATTTTTTTAAATTATTTTCTTTATATTTTTGGCTGCACTGGGTCTTAGTTGTGGCACGTGAGATCTTTGTTGAGGCATGCGGGATCTTCCGTTGGGGCGCTCTGGCTTCTCTCTAGTTGTGGCGTGTGGGTTTTCTCTGTCTAGTTGTGGCGCGCGAACTCCAGAGCATGTGGGCTCTATAGTTTTGTGGCACGCGTGCTCTCTCGTTGAGGCGCGCAAGCTCAGTAGTTGTGGCGTGTGGGCTTAGTTACTGCCCCATGGCATTTGGGATCTTCCCAGACCAGGGATCGGACCCACGTCCCCTGCATTGGAAGGCAGATTCTTTACCACTGGACCACCAGGGAAGTCCCTGCAAGTAAATATTTTTACAATAAAATAATTCACCTTTCTTAGAAGTAGTTTTAACACAAAGTATTAGGAAAGTCCGTCTTCTATTTATTTCTATCATCTGTCTTTTAGAGGGAGCTCATGCACAAAAAATACAAGGTCCGCGAGTAAAGTCTTTTGTCTGTTTTTTTCACCGCCGTATCACCATTGTCTAAAATAGTGCCTCCGGTATAGTCCTAGGTATCTATATTATTGAAGGTTATGCTAGGTTAATGGGTCCAGATATTATGGATAGAAGTTTCCTTATATGTTTAAAAATGGGAGATTCTATATAACCTAATCACTCTTAGGTGTGTTTCCCTTAATGCAGCTGAGGTGACTTGTTACTGTATATATAAACTACATTAAAATAAAAATATAAACACATTAAAGATACAATTTTGCAAATAAAGTTGCCCTTTATTTTGTTCAATTATAGGAAGCAGTGTGGTTCCTTTCCAACATTACAGCAGGCAACCAGCAACAAGTTCAAGCTGTAATAGATGCTGGATTAATCCCTATGATTATTCATCAACTTGCCAAGGTCAGTCATTGTTATGAGTTCATCGTGTCTGTTAATATATTATAACCAAGACTGACCAAAAAATTCATTTTAACATTTCTTTTTTAACCTTCAGGGGGACTTTGGAACACAAAAAGAAGCTGCTTGGGCAATTAGCAACTTAACGATAAGTGGCAGAAAAGATCAAGTGAGTTTGGGAAAAAACTGTTAATAGTTGTTAATACTGGAAAGCATACTACTCTCTTAGGTTTAGGAGTTGTTGATTGTTTATTAGCCCCGTACTGTGTTCTTTTGGGGGAAAAGATAATTATATAAATAAGAGTATCTCTTCTCTTCTGTTGTCTAGGTTGAGTACCTTGTACAGCAGAATGTAATACCACCATTCTGTAATTTACTGTCAGTAAAAGATTCTCAAGTTGTTCAGGTGGTTCTAGATGGTCTGAAAAACATTCTGATAATGGCTGGTGATGAAGCAAGCACAATAGCTGAAATAATAGAAGAATGCGGAGGTAAGAGGGTTGATTAAAGAAAAATAGTTGAGCACTGGAACTCTGAAGCATTAGTTCCTTTACAGACAGCTAATTAGAAAGAAAACTTAGAATATATTGCTATTAATATTAACATCATCCGAGGATGTTGCTATTCTTTGTTTGCTATATTAGTAGTCCAAGAAGATGTTCCAGAAAACAACTGGTTGTGAAAGTCACGCCATAACATTCCTAGAGATTGACAATGCTTTTCAGGAAACACAAATACTCCTCCTGAAGTCACATTGCATAAGAGCAAATTAAAAGCTCTGAAAAACACTATAATAGAGAAACTTACAGGCTTTGTTTAATTTGGCATTTCTCAAACTCCTTGACAGTAAAACACTTGTTTTCATGTTATACCTATTATCATGTGATTCTGTGGACCTCACTTTGTGAAATACTGTTCCATATATTGGAATAGGTCATGGAAAAGGTCAGTGATTTCACAGTCATCTAGATATTTTGTTTCAGTCTTATGATTGCTAGAACTCCATGCTAGGGTTACTACTACAGAAATTACTTTGAAAGTTTAATAAGAAAGAACTGTGATTTGAAATACTATATCATTATTTTCTCTGGTAATGACATATGAAGCATATATTTTAAAATTCTGTTTTTAAAGGTGCCTGTTCAATGTGTACTAAATTGCTCAAATCTTAAATTAACTTATCTTAATGTCATGTTTTATTTTATACGTTTTGTTGACTAATTTGTTCGATTATACTACCGAGTTTATTTTTTTAAGAGAAAACAAATGTGATAGCATCATAGAATGTTCAGACTGGAAGTATTTTCTTAATAACAAGAAGAAAATATTCTGGAGATGTTAAGGAGTTTTGTCCATGGTCAGGGAAGTAGTTAGTGATAGGAGCATAATTAAAAGCCAGATTTTCTTACTGTACTACTGTTAATTCACTGTTTATTTTGTTTTAAGATGTTTTACTTTTTAAATAATTTGAAATGAACATTGTAGTCTGGTTCAGAACAACTTAACCCAGAGAGTTTGAGCTTGTTACTCCAGCTTTTTATCAAGATAGTTGCTTCTGTCTATGAGATAAATACTTATAATTAGGATACATATTTACTTAGCATTTTATGATTTTATAAGGTACTCTACATCCATTAGCTTTGACACCTATTTTCCCATTTTTCTGGTTTGAATATTACTATATAAAAACTGAAACTATTTCAAAATAACTTAGCTAAAAAGACATTTCAAGGAAGAATATTTATTACTAAGGATTTAATAGACTTATGTACATGATACATGGAGTAAATATATTGGGAATATAAATAAAGGCATTCTATAGTTACTTTTCTGAAAAAATATTTCCCAGATTCACTGTAGCTATAGGACGTAAGCACCCTGTTCAAATTTTTTTTTTTTTTTTAAGAAATTATTTCAGGGATTTCCCTGGTGGTCCAGTGGTTAAGACACTGTGCTTCCACTGCAGGGGTCATGGGTTCGATCCCTGATTGGGGAAGTTCCACATGCCCCATGATGCAGCCAAAAAAAAAAAAAAGAAATTTACTTCAAAATTTAAAGCTTTATCTTATATTTATATCAATCATTAAGTAACATTTGGAAAACAAAGAGAAGGACAAAAATTACCGTATGCAACAGTATGTTTATATTAAAGGAGTCCTGGGGCAGGGTGGTGGCAGAGATCTTGATTCTAGTTCTGTCACTAACTTGCCATGTAACCTGAAATAAATCCCTTTACATCTCTGTGCCACAGCTTCCTCATCTGTCAAATGGAATATTTAGGTGTTTTTTAAGCTGCCTGCCTCAGGGACCAGGATACCTCTAGGGCTTCTAAAGAGGAAGAAATTAGTGGGATGCTGGCCCTCTAACCAGAGCAGCTCAGGGTTTTATCTGTATTTTAGATGAACTGTCATCTTTGGAGGGTGGTGGGAGGGTGTTCTGAGTTCTTCAGGATTTTCCATGATTACAATGAGCACAGTTTTTATTAGTATGTACCTAATTATTTTGACTATTTTATTTTTATCAGGTTTGGAGAAAATTGAAGTTTTACAGCAGCATGAAAATGAAGACATATATAAATTAGCATTTGAAATCATAGATCAGTATTTCTCTGGTGATGATGTAAGTATGTATTAAAGTATGATATGTCTACGTGTACATTAAAATCTATACATAAAGTAAGTTTTCTAAGAGTTTTCCATGACTAAATTTATACTGTATTTCTGTCACCTTGTTGCTTTTGTGGTTTGTTAAATGGGAAGAAATGGTAATTATAGAAATGATGTATGTTCAGATAGGTAGAGTAAATCTACAGATACAGGAACTAAAGCATGGGGCAATTTTTAAATGTGTGTTCGATTTTTAATTGTTAGATTTCTTAATAACATTGTTGATTTACTTAAAATATTTTTTAGGTGACAAAAACATTCATATGGAATTCTCTCCTAAGAAGTAAATCAATTCCACTTACACTGTAATGTGTAGTATCTTAACATAATAAAGATTCTTTTTCTTGTTTATTATAGATTGATGAAGATCCTAGCCTCATTCCTGAAGCAACACAAGGAGGTACTTACAACTTTGACCCAACAGCCAACCTTCAAACAAAAGAATTTAATTTTTAAGTTCAATTGAGTGCAGCATCTTTCCCACATTCAATATGAAGCACCACCAGATGGCTACCAAATGACAAGAACAACAAGTACAAAAGGCTCCAAAACATACATGCCTCTTTGTTTTGATGCTTCTAAAGCAAGCCATGTCTCAGTCACTTTGCAGTTGCCAAAAGTCACTATCCACATGGACTGTAAATGCATATGCATGATTTCCTAAACTGTTTTAGAATTCTCCTTAACAATCTCAACTACCCTATTTTTCCCTGTTCCCTGGTGCCACACGCTGACAACCGCAGTCTCCAGTTTAGAATATTCTGTAGTGGTGGCATGTCAGCTGCCCACTTGATATTCCTTTGGAAAATGGTGCGCTATGGATCAAGACACTTTGGTATGACACATACACATGTTGGAAGACTTTAAAGAGGTGCAGTCTGATCTGAGCCTCCATCATTGTCCTCCACAAACATATTTTCATACTCTTTATGTGGAAGAATAGATTTTAAAGTACAAGCCAAATGATTTTCATTGGTGGAACTGACACAAACAAAAAGTAACTTAAAAAAAAGAAACTTGGTTATTGATTAAACAGATAAGTTTTAAAAAACTGTACTTCATCTACCAGTAATTGATGTGTTTATTATCTGCCTCAGAAGCCAGGGTTGGAGGAAGAACTTTAGCTATGGATGGTAATGCTTTCGCCATTATACCTAATTTTTGAGAACAGCAAGCCCTATTTGACCACTCACTTCAGCCTGTGTGTTCCTGCTGTTTTGAAGTAATCAAATGCTGTGCATGGTATTTTACCTGAGCTGCAACCTGTTACGGACTTGAACTTCTGTTTAAGTTGAAAGCAAGAGTCCCTGACTATAAAGAAAAAAATAAATAAAAACAAAAACACAAAATTCTAAAGTACCCATTGGTGATATTAAAAAAGAAAATCTTGCTTTCAGCTTTCAGGAGTTAATATTTTTCGTTTTAAATTGATAATTGGGTATGGTTGATTTATATTGGGTTTAAACTGTGGAGCTTTCATGTTTACTGTAATTTAGTCTTAAAATATTTTTTCTTAGTAACCAGTGCTTTTGATAATGTGGTTGGCAACAAAACAACAACTATTTAGAAGTATCATAAAACTTCATTCGTTGATTATTGGAAAGTTCATTCAGATCCTACTCTAAAAGCATATTCACATATAAAAAGATTCAGACAAGGATCTGCATAGAGGAATAATCTGCAGTTATTTAACATAAACCTGATTTGCAGTGATCTTTAAGTAATTCTGCAAAATCTGGTATTACTGTGTAAAGTCATTGCTTTTGGTAAATTGTCTGACCCAGCTATTCATGAAAGAATTTGAAATTTTTTAAACTGAATAATTTGTGCTGTCACAGGAATGGTTTTATTGCTATTGTTTACTGGGTATAATTTCCCAATGAATTGATGTGAAGGGATAGAAAATCTAAACTAATTTAGTTATCCGATGGGGGGGGTGTGTATTTACTGTGATGAAGATGAGACAGATGCCATCAGAGCTTTGTGAATCAGCGGGGGTGTTTTCACTGATAAACAACACATAGCAGGTGTGCATTCATTACAAATATATGTATCTGCCAAGGTGGAGCCACTTTAAAGAGTGAGTTTTGTCTTGTATCTAAAGTGGATACAAGAGTATGTTTAAACTGCAAGATTTTTACTTGCTAGAGAATCTGTTTTAATATAGTGGTTTGGCCTCTGATTATTTATAGGTTTTATAAATTTTAGAATCAATTTCTCTTTAAGGTGGCTCAGATTTTTCAACTCTTGTGCACATAAAATTGAGTTGAAGTTCATTGTGCCTTTTTTTCTTTATCCAAATTTTGAGTTAAAGCTTCATATGGTAACTGCATCCTGTTCAGTAGTCTAAATTTTTGAAACTGTGTGGTGTTCACTAAAAGTAGGAATAACAAAGTCAAAGCTAATTAAGGTCACAAACTTCGGTGAAACCCTTGAAGTCCAAATCTTCTCAATATTGTGAATTGTACCCCTTCCAGTTTACTTTCTTCTGGACTCTCCATACTTACTGACAGTTACCTTTTAAATTTTGCACACATTAAGATTAAATTGGGCCTCTACTGTGCCGATTCCTATTTCCTCTTGTGTTTTAAGTGCAAACTAACATAAGTGAACATTAGCATCAAGTAGTGCAGACTTACGTATGCATTGGCTTGATCCAATTTGTTGTGACCTTATCAGTTTGGAAATGGAGATGCAAAATTTCGTAGGTAAAGGAAACTAAGTATATTGCTGCACTTTTAAGTTTTCAAAACAGTGTTGAAAAATTGCATTGTTTTTATTTTTTTTTAACTCGGTTAAAAAAGACTAAAACATTCTTTCAAAAGAGGCATCTAAATGTGTTCCTAATTTTGTATATGGGCTTAGGTTTTGTAACCAATAAAAAAGCTGCTATCAAATATGGTAAAACATTGAAGAACTTATCTTTGAAAGTATCTTAATTTCCTTCTGCCTTCATTCATCACATGGTGTTCTCTCTATGTATCTCAGGTTTAAATACCACAACTCATAGAAAGGCCATTTGAGATGATAGTGTAATTATGACTTTCATAAAACAAAAATTCAAGCTTTACTTAAGGCCTGTCTAATCCTTGAAAACAAAAACTTTGGAAGATAGTTATTGAAGTAAGGTTGAGGCTCTAAATGAAATCTTGGATTAATTGAAAGAACAAAGGAGCAGCCAAACTTTTTAGTATACAGGTATTTTTACTTTCATATAATGACACTTCAAAGTATTTTTGAAAGAACTCAGTATATAAGTAAATAAGTTACAATACTCCTATTTAATCTTTTCATAATTTACTTCAGAAGTGTTGTCCTTCTGAGGAGATTAATTTGTGAATGTCAGTTGTCTTACAGTGATGGTTATGAATTTTCTTAACCCTAGTTGAACTGGGGGTTTTAATTAAATCTGTTTGGAGAAAGGGAGTATAATTTCTGTACATTAAGCTGTAAGTCTTAAGGCATATAGGCCAAGGAGTTCTCTCTTTTACCCACCAGTCATTTGTCTAAAGTGTAAAAGGAACTCTTCATATAAATGTTGTACTTAGTTAAATGACTGAAAAACAGTGGTAGAATGCTTCTCAAAAGCACAGTATATAGATGAGGTTCTATCTGTACATACCTATACACAGTTGACCCTGGAGCAACATGGGTTTGAACTGCATGGGTCCACATATGTGTGGATTTTTTTCAATAGTAAATACTGTAGTCCTACACGATCGGCAGTTGGTTGAATCCTCGGATGTGGAACCACTTACACAAAGGAACTGCTGTATGGAGAAACTGCGTATATGGAGCGCTGACTATAACTTACAGGCGGGATTTTCGAATATGTAGAGGGTCAGCACCTCTAACCCCTGCGATGTTCAAAGGTCAACTGTATAGGTGGGCTCAGTACTCTATAAAGAGAAAGTGTTTAGGAAAAGGGATGTGGGAATGCAGCCTGTTCACATCCTTAGCCTCTTCATTTGCCCATGAAATTCCTCAACTAACTTTAACGTAAGTTGGGGTTTTTCAAACCCTTCAATATTGACATTTTAGGGAACTCCCTGGAAGTCCAGTGGTTAGGACTCCGCATTTTCACTGCTCTGGGCCCAGGTTTGATCCCTGGTCAGTGAACTGAGATACCGCAGTTGCACAGTGCAGCCAAAAAAAAAAATTGACATTTTAGGCTGGATAATTCTTTGTTGTGGGAGGCTGTCCTGTGTATTGTAGGGTGTTTAGTGGCATCCTTAGGCTCTGCCCACTAGCTGTGGGTAGTACGTCTCCACTCTCCAAGGCAGGACAACCAAAAATGTCTCAAGACACTGCCAGATGTTTCCTGGGGGCCAGAACTGCCCCAAGGTGTGAACCGTTGGCCTAAATCAATTCAGGTAGAAAACTTCTCCAAAGGAGAGAGCCTAAATCATGCCTTTTTGTTCTATGAATAGTGCTAGGCTTTTTTTCAGATACATAAGATTAAAAAATGAGACAAAAATGTGCCTTTTCTTCATTCTCAGTTTTAGGAGAAAGCAGAGCTATACCTAACCACATTTCCCAAATCCCCTGTGGGCAGTGCTGAGCCCATCTTTTGCAAAGGACTTGGATGGGAATGGGAATATGGACAAGTTACCCTCTTAAATGTATCCTGTGGCTAAAAGAAGTGTGAAACAACCAAATGTGTTGATTGCCCTTTGTCTTCTCAGCACTGCCCTGTAGCAGTGTTTTTCAAACATTTTTAGTTGAAGATCTTGAAGTTCTCTGAGAAAGCTGGGGTTGGAGCAGAAAAATCACAGCATAGTTTGAAAAACACCTCTTTGAAGCATTATGAGAGAATGGCCTCATCAGGAGACTTACAAGTTTATAAAAAATGATTAAAAGCAGGGGATCAATGGCTGAGCAGAGCTATAAAGGATGTGTTCCCTGCAGGGAATTTCTTCTACAACATCCCTCTTCCCAACTCTGAAGAACTGCCTGCCATCCACCTTCTTGAGTAATTCCCTTTTTTAAAACTGTGGTCCCCGGAAGAAAAATGGGACCTTGTGCCAAGTAATGTGTGAAGCCGCAAGAGAAACCGGCCATCTTCACAGGACAGCCATTTTACTTGATGGTAAGGAAGACAGTTTTATGATACTGTAAGCCTAAGTGTTAGAGAGTAAAGGACACATTTTGCATAATGTCTTAAAGATAAAATCAGATTTTTTTTGAGGCAGGCCATTTTTATGGACACATTCCTACAGGACTAGGAGTCAGAAGAGTTTGAGAAGTAAATGGTGAGGCACTCACTCCAAGTGGGCCAGTTCTACTTGTGGAATAGCTTCAGTTGTGACCAGGTCTTTTCTTAATATTGAATAGAAGTCACCACTCTTTTTTTTTTTTTTTTTTTTGCGGTACGCAGGCCTCTCACTGCTGTGGCCTCTCCCGTTGCGGAGCACAGGCTCCGGACGCACAGGCTCGGCGGCCATGGCTCATGGGCCCAGCCGCTCCGCGACATGTGGGATCTTCCCGGACCAGGGCACGAACCCGTGTCCCCTGCATCGGCAGGTGGACTGTCAACCACTGCGCCACCAGGGAAGCCCAACCACTCTTAAATGACCATCATTATAAATGAACTGTTCTCGATTCTGAGTAGACTTCTAGTTATTCCCAAATAGCAGAAGACACAGATCTGTTTTTATCAGCTTCCTTCCTCAACCTGAACACTCCATGCATTTTAGCCAACCTGCTTATAAAGTCCTTCCTGGACCTGGTTCCTGTCGGCTTCGCGACTTCCAAGGACCCCACGAATAGAGTGTGGTGTGGCTAGTTTCTGGGTACAATGGAACGGAAACATTCCATTATCTGGCCATTTAATATTGTTAATGTGGAGGAGATTGTTTCAATTATTTTACAAGCTTCATCACAATTAGATTTGTGATCAAGTAACAGCCTCAGTTCCCTTTGTCTTCAGCTCTCTTCTTCCCAGTAGTTAGGCATTTACATTTTTCAAACCTAAATAGAAGAATTTATAAATTTCATTTTATTGATTTCAGCCCAGTTTTCTTCATAATAAGAAAAGATTCCATATCTATATGTATCCTTTCCATGTCTTCAGTCTTTTATAAGTAAGAATTTTGACTAAGCCTTTAGGAACATTCAAATATTTCTTGAGCATCCTATCTCCAGCCAGGTACTGTGCTAGGGCGCAGGGTCCGCACACATGAATAATAGTAAAAAAGTTATGACAAATGTTAGAAAAAAGAGATACACAATGATACATAATAGAGGGAATCAGCCTCGTTAGGAAGGTGATAATCAGGCTGGCAGTGAGTTCTTACTACGTGCCAGCCACTGGCTTGAGTGCCTGAGAAGTACCAACTCGGCCCTCAACAACTCTGTGATGAAGGTTCTATTATCAGGCAGAGGAAAGTTAAGTTTGCCAAAAATTACATAGCTTATAGTGGTGAAGGAAAAGCAGAGTTAATAGAGCAGATTCACTGGAAACTTTTCTGGCAGAAGAAACAGTACATACAAAGTAGGAAGCAGCATGGGAGTCCAGGGAGGGAAAGGAAGTACAGCTGGAGCCAAGATGATAGTGGGGAGGAGGACTACCGGGGCAGGGGAGGGGCTGAAGAGAGAGGCAGGTGCTAGACCACACGCCTGTAAGTCATGGAAAGAAACTTTGGTGTTCTAAGAGCAATGGTAAATCATTATTAGGCAAGAGTGATGATAGGAGAATTGTGTTCGGTAACAATCATTGGCTGGTAAGGTAAGGACAGGAAATGTACTTTGGGTTTAGTGATGTGTCAGGTCGAAGTAGTGTGAAGCCCTGAAGTAAGAGATGGTGAACAGTGGGTAGGATCAAGAGATACTTGGCAGCTAAAACAGACAGGAGTAGGTGATTCTTAGATCTGGAGTTTGGGGAGAGGGAAGTATCAAGGATGATTTCTGTGTTTCTGGGTTGCTGTAACTGATGAATGTAAATAGAGTAAGATAAGCAACACTGAGGGGGAGTTCCCTGGTGGTCCAGTGGTTAGGACTTGGTGCTTTCACTGCCATGGCCTGGGTTCAATCCCTGGTCGGGGAACTAAGACCCTGCAAGCCTTGAGGCGAAGCCAAAATACAAAAAGAAAAAGGAAAAAGATAAGCAACACTGAGAGAGACTCAGACATAGGGAGTAGAGGGTGATGAATTCAGTTTGGATTGTGTTGAGTGGAGACGTCCAAATGATGGTCAAGGAGGGCAGCTGGAAATACTGGTCTGGGGCTCAGAGGAGGGGGCCGGGCTAGAGATTTGAATCCCCTATTTTGCTGATTAGTAAAGCAGGAAGTGAGGGTGAGACTGCCTGGGTTCAGCATTTGGAGTGAGAACAGGGCTTAGGACTGAAGTTCTAGCATTCAAGGGGCATGTAGAGGAGGATGAGCTTGCAAAGGAAACAGAAGGTATGGTTAGGAAGGGGGGAAGAAAAGCTGTGTGTTTTCTCAGAAAACTGAGGGAAAAGAGATTTCAGTGCCTAGTGATGCTGTTGAGAGGTCAAGTAAGGTAAGGACAAGAAATGTCCTTTGGTTAGTGATGCGGAGGTCACTGGTCACCTTAGTGAGAGCTGTTATCACTGCAGTAATGAGGGTGGAAACTAGAGTAGGCAGGACTGAGGAAAGGGCAGAATATGAAGACAGTGAATCTAATCAGTTTCTTAGGCTTTTATTTTGCTCAGAAGGGGAACAGGGCAGGATAGTCGCTAAAGAGTGGTGTGGGGAAATTGATGGGGGAAATCCAGTTGAGAAAGACATTGAATATACAAGAGAAGAGCAGTCATCAATTTTCCAAGTTACAGGAGAGAATCCAAGGCATAGGTGGCAGGATTGGCCATACTCCTTCAGTCAGCAGTTATTTAATTGAGCAGCTAGTATATGTCACACTCTGTAATAGGTGCCAGAGATACAGCAGTAACCAAGCCAGACACCTGGCCTTGTGGAGCTTATACTCTAGTGGCAAGAGACTAACAATACATGTATAAATAAATAATTTCATCTAGTGTTAACTGCTATGTAAAAAATGATACGGAGTAACTAAGGGGGAAAGTTTTTGAATTTGTGTTCAATGCCAGAAATCATTTTTTAAATTGTGTAAAATACACATAAAATTTCCCATCTTAAACATTTGCAAGTGTGTACAGTTCAGTAGTGTTAAGTGTATTTATATTGTTGTGCAACCACACTCCAGAACTTTTTCATCTTACAAAACTGAAACTCTATAGCCATTAAACAAGTCACCTTTTTTCCCTCCCCCAGCCCCTGGCAAATACCATTCTATATTTCTGTCTCTAGGAATATGCCTACTTTAGGTGCTTCATATAAGGGGAATCATGCAGTATTTGTCTTTTTGTGACTGGTTTATTTCACATAGCATAATGTCCTCAAGGTTCATCCATGTTGTAGCATATCAGGATTCCCTTTTTATGGCTGAATAATATTCTATTATATGTACAAACCACATTTTAAAACAACAAATGACTTTTTAGCATAAGTACCCTAGTTATATGCTGGTATAAGTATATACTTAAAATTTCGTTTTTTTAAAAAATCTGAAATTCAAATTTATCTGGGCATTCTATATTTTACCTGGCTACCCCAAATTGAAAACACAGGCTTGATCAATAAGGGTTACAATCTTTTTAAACTCTGACTTCTTTGAGCACTTGAGAAAAATGTGTATTCTGTTGTTTTTGGATGGAAAAGGTTAAACATGGTGATCGGAACAAAGGGGCACGTCACTGAAGGAGAGCTATACAGTCGTCCCTCGGTATCCACAGGACATTGGTTCCAGAAGACCCCGTGTGTACCAAAATCCGTGCACGTTCAAGTCCCATTAGTTGTCCCTTCCTATCCACAGATGCGAATCCTGCGAATATAGAGGGCCGACTGTAGTTGTCAATATATATTAAGTATCTACTCACACTGCAGGGTCAAAAAGCAAAGGCCTTGGGGACACCCATTCATGGGCTCTGGCCTCGGCCCAGCCACTGAGCGTCCTTAGACAAATTATTTAATGTCTGAGCCTCTTTTCACATTTGTAAAATAAGAAAACACTGAACTCCTAGGGTTGTTGTGAAGATAAGATGCCACAGGTAAAAGCATCTAGTACCAAGCTGATGTGGCCTATTGCTCCTCTCCCTCATACTCTTGCTGCTTTTTGGATTTTTTAAAAAAAATTTTTTCGCTGCGTTGGATCTTCGTTGCTGTGCGTGGGCTTTCTCTAGTTGCGTCGAGCAGGGGCTACCCTTTGTTGCGGTGTGCAGGCTTCTCATTGCAGTGGCGTCTCTTGTTGCGGAGCACTGGCTCTAGGTGCCCGGGCTTCAATAGTTGTGGCACATGGGCTCAGTAGTTGTGGCTCGTGGGCTCTAGAGCACAGGCTCAGTAGTTGTGGTGCACGGGCTTAGTTGCTCTGTGGCATGTGGGATCTTCCCAGACCAGGGATACAACCCGTGTTCTCTGCATTGGCAGGCGGATTCTTAACCACTGCGCCACCAGGGAAGTCCCTGCTTTTTGGATTTTTAAGATATAGGGTCAGAGTAAGCCACAAGGGCTTTAAAATGCCTAGTGGTGGTTGCTTGCAAGAGCCTAATTAGAACCTTTTGTCCCTAAAATTCTCCCCCCTCTATTGGCAAAATTTCCACCATCTGGATTTCACTTTGTGGTGTAAGGCTTTGAACCTTGTTAAAAATCACACTGCGTCAAATGGTGTGGCCCTATTACCAGCCCTTCGGGCGTGGTCTGGTAATAGGTTTGGTTCCGGCAGTAAAGCGAGGAGGTGAGCACGTTCCTGGCTTAAGAAAACCTCCGGGCTCTGGTAGCCAGCGACTCGGCGGGGCGGCTGGGCGGCCGGGCGGAAGGGTAAGCCTCCGTCCGCTCCGCTCCGCCCCGTCCCGGCCGAGTAGCCCCGCCCCCTCGCCGCCCCGCTTCTCCCGCCGCACCGGGCAATCCTGGTTGTTGGTGCCCCGCGGTCGGTGCCGGGAGCGGGAAGCATGCGCGGCGACTGGGAACTGGGCGCCGCGGCTGGAGGCCCGCTGCTGCTGTGCGCCGCGCTGCTGGCCGTGGGCTGCGCACTGGGTCTGCGCCTGGGCCGCGGGCTGGGGGCTGCGGACCGCGGGGCGCTAGCCTGGCTCTGCTTCGACGCCCTGGTGCACTTCGCGCTGGTAAGTGTGGTCGCCTCGGCATCGAAAACGCGGGCGGACGCCGCCTCTCTTGGGACCCTTCCCTCCCTCGTCCCAGAGAGTTTCCAGAAAACGACATGGACGACTCGGCGGCCCCGTCCCCTGTGGCGGGAGACCCGGGAAACCTGTGGAGGCCGCGGTGCCCGTGGCCTTTGGCCAGATACTACACCTCTCCGAGGTCCCAAGTCTGTAAAAAGAGAGCGCAGCCTCCCTATGTTGCCAATTCCTCTACCAAAGAAAAAACAAAAAATCAGAAAACCGTGAAAATTGTTATTCGTGTACGGTGTTGTTAGTCGGTTGGTAAACTACAGAAAGGCCTGGCTTACTTAACATCTTATCCTGCACATAAATGTTGAACGTAATTGAGAGAGTTTTTGAATGCCCCAGAGGGAGCGGGGAGAGGTGATGAGGCGTGCTGGGCCCTGGACCAAAACCAGCCCCCCGCCCCGCAATAGTAATCACCATTTGTTGGGTGACGACTGTATGCAGGCACAGTACTGTGTTTAAAATTTCTGACCTATGAACACCCCGTAAGGTACTTGTTATTGTCCCCACTTTACAGAGGAGAAAACGGGCCCTGCAAAGTTAGGTGACTTTATAGTGCCACACAACTGGCATGATTCAGAGTCAGGTTTAGTCTGGCTCCAAAGCTTGCACTTTCTTTCACGCCAGGCTTTAGGAAACATATCCTTAAAAGTTCAACTCACTTTATAAATGGCCAGGACGGTTGTATTTAAGGGATTCTATTGAAAATGCCCCCATCCCTGTGCACGCACTTCTTATTTTAAAGCTTTGTTTAAAACTATGCCACAATATCTTTTTTTGCAAATTTGACCTTGCTTAAATCTAGGCAAACCTATAGCTAATGTGAAGCCAGAGTCTATACAATCCATCCTCCTCGGCAGCTGTGGATTCAACCAGTGGAGAATAGAAAATACCAGAAAGAAAAAAAAAATCCAGAAATTTCCAAAAAGCAAAACTTGCATTTGCCACCCTCACAACCTACTTCCCCGCAGCTATTTACATAGCGTTTCCATTGTGTGAGGCATTAAAGGTAAGCTAGAGAGGAGTTAAAATATAAGGGAGGATGTCAGGTTCTATGCAAATACTACTTCATTTTTACCTAAGGGACTGGAGCATTTGCGGATTTTGGTATCCCCAGGGGTCCTGGAAGCAATCCACCTGAGGATACTGAGGGAGAGATGGAGTATTGAGAAAGAAAGAGAAAGCAAAGTTTTGGATAATCATCTAGGGCTATAGATGTTTATCCGTTGGATATGTGCACATACCAGATGTTGCTGGAATGATGAAATTCCTTCTTTCCTAATAGTCAACTTGTGGAGACAACAGACAGTAAATACTTCCCTTAACTCCTTTATTTATAGAATTGATTTTTAAGCTGTCAGTGAACACAAGGTGTCCCAAAGAACAGGGGCAGTAAAACAGGTTGCTAGGCCCACTTAAGAGAGTATTATATTTTAGACACACAAAAAAGTTATAAAAACACTAAAACATATACATATATGTCTTCCACCTGGTTTAAAATTAATTATACTTTTCACTCACAGACTGTGACAGGTAGCACTACACACATCTCCATTTGTGGCAACTTAAGGTGTAGCCCCACGGGTGGAATCATTGCTCCACTCTCCCCCGTCCTTGTTCTAAAGGAAATGCCTCCCTGCCCCCACCCACGGCCCCATCTTGTGCCGTTTACCTGTCCCAGCTGCAAAACATCCCACTGTTTGCACCATATCTTAGTTCTTTAATTCTAAAATGTACATTTTTTCGCATGTTGCAACAATGAATGACATAACCACTGTGGCTTCTTTTGTTGATATTTTATGTCTCTGGGATTGGGATATATCTTACAATTGATGAAGAAATATGATAAATAAAAACAGGCCCGTTAATATTGGCTGGTTAAATTTACTATTTACACACTATTTCAACCAGCATCTTGGTACACAAGTCTTAGAGATTGGTGAGAAGGCACTTGACTAAGTGGTTGAGGCCTGCAAGACAAATGCATGTCCGTATTATCTTTGGGATAATTGGGCGTTCGTTGCAAGAATACCTAGAAATGTGGCAGGAGCTAAGATTGGAATGTAGAGGCTGGAGGAGATCTGAAACCACAACTCACTTGTTCCCACTAGAACCTAAGCTGCTTCTCCTCACCCCTTTTGCCTTTACTTCTCAAATAGAGGAGATGTTTGGGTTTGTTGGCCGCCATCAAATGCAGAGCTCCCCTATTGGACAGAGTTTCAGGCCAAGCATTCCCAGAGGTAGTTCACCTCCCAGATGTCCAGCCAGACTGTGGTTATTCGGGGCTGCAGAACTGACCTTCAGGTTAGTCAGCTATGGCCAAGATGAAGGTCTGGTTCGTTTCTCATCTGGTAGGAGCCATGGTGACATACGTGAGGAAATCAATGGCGTGACTCACCATCCCTCAAAAGTTGGCAATAGGCATTTCTTGCACTGGTGCTTCATGGGTTTTCCCTCATCTGCGATCTAAGTATAGCATTCTAGGCATGGCCAGAGCCTGGAAGCAGGATGTGTACTCCTATGTTTGGGAAACATCTGGAAGTCCAGATTGATTAGAGCACAAGATTTACATAGGGTAAGATTCCAGCAACATCTCTCCAACTGACAAACATCTACAGACCTAGATGATTATTGAAAACTTTGCTTTCTCTTTCTTTCTCAATACTATAATCCTCCTTTGGTATGCATGGTAGGTTGCTTCCATGACCCCTGAGGATACAAAAATCCTCAAATTCTCAAGTCCCTTATATAAAGTGGGAGGACAGGCAGGAAAGGGAACTTGAATGACAGGTAAGACTTGGAGTTTTATTCTGTGGTAGGAAGCCATTGAAGGGTTTCAAGCAAGGAAGTATGGCCAAAGTAGATCTTGCAAAAGATAGTTTGGTGGTGGTATAAGTCAAACTGTAAGGGGTCTGAGATTTTACCCTTCTTACAAGTTAAACAAGTTAGCCTGTTTGATTCCCCAAGCTCCACAGGGCAATACAGTGAGGGCCAGATGATACCTGCGCATGCTGGGGGTGCATTACAGGAGAAAACCCCCAAATTAGGCTCCTTTCTTATATGGAGCTGCTGGTGACCTGCTCGTACTTCTCTCTGGGGAGAGACTGTATCTTTACTCAGGCATGAAAACAAATCTTCTCTGGGGAAGAGGAGGCAAGGTCTTTTTCTCAGGAGGGAGATGTCTCTAAGCTCTACTTCCCTGGAATGTCTCCTTACATAAATATTCTTAAATTATGTGTAAATGCCTGTGCTCAGACATCCCAGACAGTGCAGGACTAGGAGATAGTCAAGGAGAATTGTCTCCCAACAGGTGCAGGGTGGATTGGAAAGGACAGTTCAGGGGCAAGAAGATCAGCTAAAAGCAATTGCAGTATTTTAGGAGTGAGAAGAAAGAGCTGAGCTAAGGTGATGGTGGAAGTTAAAACGGGGAGGAAAGATAAATACAAGAGACTTTGCAGGGGAGAATTTTGTAAGTCAAATTGACCCCTTTTACATTGTGGGTGGAGATGATCTTGGAGTTTAGAACCTGGCCGACATGGATAATGTTGATAACGTTAACAAAGACAGGAAAGTCGGATTTTAGAACTGTGAATCTGGGGCTGGGGGTGTGGTTGAGGGGAAATGGCCAGAGGCATTGAAAATGTAAGACCTGTTGGGAAAACAGGGCAGAATAGAGAGTTGGAAGTTCTTCATTGCCTTGGAGGAGACAACAGGAAGCCCTGGGGATGAGTGACTTCTGAGTAAGAGAAAACAGAAAGGTGAAAAGGCTGAGGGATGACAGCAGAGTCTTTTAAAATGTCTGCATTGAACAATCAGGGAGAGGAAGATCAGGAAGTGGAGAAAGTGGGAAAGACCAAGAACAGGATAGTGCTGGGTCCTGGGACCCAAGGGAGGGAATTTCAAGATCCTTGTTAAATGTGCAGCACCATTTAAAAAATTAAAATTTAACATTTAAAAAAAGGTGAAGACTGAGCCAGGGCCTCTGGGACCAGCCATCAGGAAGTCAGTGGTAGAGTAGTATTGCTTAAATGGAGGAACCAGGAGCCAGAGGCAGGGGCTTAGCAGGTAGGATAGAGAAGAAGTGGAGGCTGCATATGCAAGACCTTCAGGAGATTTGGTGATGGGAGCAAGGAGAGTGTAGGAAGGCACCGGCTTAAAGAAAAATGGACAATCTAAGGGTTTTGAGTTTTATCCAGGGACCTTACTGAAGACTATGGGCCAGGAGACAACCTCTTGGGAGCTCTGAGGAAACTACTCCCAAAAGATGGGGGAGAAACCAGCTTGTTTATGGTTTTTGGCTCGGGAATACGTGCAGTCAGCCTACATCTTGGTAAAAGATCACTGCTAGTCGCAAAGAGCAGATATCTCCAGTTAATGATATCAGTGCTTTTCCATGTACAGGAAGATGCAAGGATCTGGCTCTTAAAAATTCTTCCTGAGATATGCGTCTAACTACCTATGGGGCCTGTTTTTCTGAAGCACAGAGTGTCTCACCCTGTCTTTCATCCCAAGTTCCTCTCAGGGTGCGTCAGCGACTGCAGTGGCTATTGACTTAATTCTTGTAGGGCTGGGAGCTCAGCAACACCCTTTGTTCTTCTTTGTTTACAAAGGAAAGCTCAAAAGCCAGGCAGGGGCAGGCAAGAGACTCTGGGTTTAAGATGGGAAAGTCTGAGCCTGTTTGTGAGCAGGAGCCTGGTCAAGGGGAGAGTGAAGGGCAGAGGCGTGTGCGCACAGACACCGTGTGCTGCCTGGCCCCGTGAACTGACCTCCAGCAGAGCTGCGTCTGCCTGAGTCTACCACTTGTCCTCTGCTCAAGCCCCTTGACTAGTCATTCCCACCTTTTCATCACTGTGGAGCACAACTTGGGCTTGTCCGTCAGGGTGCAGGGCAGTTGTCACAGCAAATCTGGGCTGGGTAGTCTCTCCATTCATTCTGCCTTAACACCCACGGGCAGTCTTTCTTCAAGAAATCCTGAGGCTGCTTAAGTCCCTATTGATTTGTGTATTTTGGACATTACCCTTTTCCATTTAACATCACCATCTGTTCTTCGCCTTCCACCACAATAACTTCAGCCTCCGACCTTGGGACTTTCTAAAAATGTCTTCCTCCTCCTACTTTACCATGAGGTCTGAAGTTGCCTTTTAATTCACCGTCTGTTACTGGCTCCTGTTTTCCTTTCCTTTTTTGGCATCGTCATCTTCATCAGTTCTACTCTAAGCTAGATATCCTCTCTGGTAAATGAATTTATAGTCCTTGTGCTCTTTGGTGAGCCTGGTGAATCACAGTTAGTTTAGGTGTGTATTAATGGTAAATGTTTATTATGGTTAATTTTATGTGTCAGCTTGACTGGGCCATGGGGTATCAAAAAAGATTTTTTTTAACATCTTTATTGGAGTAGAGTTGCTTTACAATGGTGTGTTAGTTTCTGGTTTATAGCAAAGTGAATCAGTTATACATATATCCCCATATCTCTTCCCTCTTGTTTCTCCCTCCCTCCCACCCTCCCTATCCCACCCCTGGGATAGAGATCTGCACCGAGCAGATCTCCCTGTGCTATGCAACTGCTTCCCACTAGCTATCTATTTTACATTTGGTAGTGTATATATATCCATGCCACTCTCTCACTTTGTGCCAACTTACCCTTCCCCCTCCCTGTATCCTCCAGTCCATTCTCTAGTAGGTCTGTGTCTTTATTCCCGTCTTGCCCCTAGGTTCTTCATGACCATTTTCTTTTTCTTTTTCTTTTTTTTTTTTTTTTTTTTGCGGTACGCGGGCCTCTCACTGTTGTGGCCTCTCCCGTTGCGGAGCACAGGCTCCGGACGCGTAGGCTCAGCGGCCATGGCTCACGGGCCCAGCCGCTCCGCGGCATGTGGGATCTTCCCGGACCAGGGCACGAACCCGTGTCCCCTACATCGGCAGGCGGACTCTCAACCACTGCGCCACCAGGGAAGCCCGTCATTGTAGTTTTGATTTGCATTTTTCTAATGATTAATGATGTTGAGCATTCTTTCATGTGTTTGTTGGCCGTCTGTATATCTTCTTTGGAGAAATGTCTATTAAGATCTTTTGCCCATTTTTGGATTGGGTTGTTTGTTTTTTTGATATTGAGCTGCATGAGCCGCTTGTAAATTTTGGAGATTAATCCTTTGTCAGTTGCTTCATTTGAAAATATTTTCTCCCATTCTGAGGGTTGTCTTTTTGTCTTGTTTATCGTTTCCTTTGCTGTGCAAAAGCTTTTAAGTTTCATTAGGTCCCATTTGTTTATTTTTATTTCCCTTTCTCTAGGAGGTGGGTCAAAAAGGATCTTGCTGTGATTTATGTCAAAGAGTGTTCTACCTGTGTTTTCCTCTAAGAGTTTTATAGTGTCTGGCCTTACATTTAGGTCTTAAATCCATTTTGAATTTATTTTAGTGTATGGTGTTAGGGGGTGTTCTAATTTCATTCTTTTACATGTAGCTGTCCAGTTTTCCCAGCATCACTTATTGAAGAGGATGTCTTTTCTCCACTGTATATTCTTGCCTCCTTTATCAAAGATAAGTTGACCGTTGACCATATGTGCGTGGGTTTATCTCTGGGATTTCTATCCTGTTCCATTGATCTATATTTCAGTTTTTGTGCCAGTGCCATACTATCTTGATTACTGTAGCTTTGTAGTATAGTCTGAAGTTAGGGAGCCTGATTCCTCCAGCTCCGTTTTTCTTTCTCAAGATTGCTTTGGCTATTCAGGGTCTTTTGTGTTTCCATACAAATTGTGAAACTTTTTGTTCTAGTTCTGTGAAAAATGCCAGTGGTAGCTTGATAGAGATTGTATTGAATCTGTAGATTGCTTTGCATAGTAGAGTCATTTTCACACTGTTAATCCTTCCAGTCCAAGAACATGGTATATCTCTCCGTTTGTATCATCTTTAATTTCTTTCACCAGTGTCTTATAATTTTCTGCATACAGGTCTTTTGTCTCCTTAGTTAGGTTTATTTCTAGATATTTTATTCTTTTTGTTGCAATGGTAAATGGTAGTGTTTTCTTAATTTCACTTTCAGATTTTTCATCATTAGTGTATAGGAATTGAAGAGATTTCTGTGCATTAATTTTGTATCCTGCTACTTTACCAAATTCATTGATTAGCTGTAGTAGTTTTCTGGTAGCATCTCTAGGATTCTCTATGTATAGTATCATGTCATCTGCAAACAGTGACAGCTTTATTTCTTCTTTTCCGATTTGGATTCCTTTTATTTCTCTTTCTTCTCTGATTGCTGTGGCTAAAACTTCTAAAACTATGTTGAATAATAGTGGTGAGAGTGGGCAACCTTGTCTTGTTCCTGATCTTAGTGGAAATGATTTCATTTTTTCACCATTGAGGACGATGTTGGCTGTGGGTTTGTCATATATGGCCTTTATTATGTTGCGGTAAGTTCCCTCTGTGCCTACTTTCTGGAGGGTTTTTATCATAAATGGGTGTTGAATTTTGTCGAAAGCTTTCTCTGCATCTATTGAGATGATCATATGGTTTTTCTCCTTCAATTTGTTAATATGGTGTATCACATTTATTGATTTGCGTATATTGAAGAATCCTTGCATTCCTGGGATAAACCCCACTTGATCATGGTGTGTGATCCTTTTAATGTGCGGTTGGATTCTGTTTGCTAGTATTTTGTTGAGGATTTTTGCATCTATGTTCATCAGTGATATTGGCCTATAGTTTTCTTTTTTTGTGACATCTTTGTCTGGTTTTGGTATCAGGGTGATGGTGGCCTCATAGAGTGAGTTTGGGAGTGTTCCTCCCTCTGCTATATTTTGGAAGAGTTTGAGGATAGGTGTTAGCTCTTCTCTAAATGTTTGATAGAATTTGCCTATGAAGCCATCTGGTCCTGGGCTTTTATTTGTTGGAAAATTTTGTTGTTGTTCTTGGAAGATTTTTAATCACAGTTTCAATTTCAGTGCTTGTGACTGGTCTGTTCATATTTTCTATTTCTTCCTGGTTCAGTCTTGGAAGGTTGTGCATTTCTAAGAATTTGTCCATTTCTTCCAGGTTGTCCATTTTATTGGCATAGAGTTACTTGTAGTAATCTCTCATGATCCTTTGTATTTCTGCAGTGTCAGTTGTTACTTCTCCTTTTTCATTTCTAATTCTATTGAGTTGAGTCGTCTCCCTTTTTTTCCTGATGAGTCTGGCTAATGGTTTATCAATTTTGTTTTTCTTCTCAAAGAACCGGCTTTTAGTTTTATTGAGCTTTGCTCTCGTTTCCTTCATTTCTTTTTCATTTATTTCTGATCTGATCTTTATGATTTCTTTCCTTCTGCTAACTTTGGGGGGTTTTTGTTCTTCTTTCTCTAATTGCTTGAGGTGTAAGTTTAGGTTGTTTATTTGAGATGTTTCTTGTTTCTTAAGGTAGGATTGTATTTCTATAAACTTCCCTCTTAGAACTGCTTTTGCTGCATCCCATAGGTTTTGGGTCGTCGTGTTTTCATTGTCATTCGTTTCTAGGTATTTTTTGATTTCCTCTTTGATTTCTTCAGTGATCTCTTGGTTATTAACTAGTGTATTGTTTATCCTCCATGTGTTTGTATTTTTTACAGATTTTTTCCTGTAATTGATAGCTAGTCTCATAGCGTTGCGGTTGGAAAAGATATTTGATACGATTTCAATTTTCTTAAATTTACCAAGGCTTGATTTGTGACCCAAGATATGATCTATCTTAGAGAATGTTCCATGAGCACTTGAGAGGAAAGTGTATTCTGTTGTTTTCGGATGGAATGTCTTATAAATATCAATTAAGTCCATCTTGTTTAATGTATCATTTAAAGCTTGTGTTTCCTTATTTATTTTCATCTTTGATGATCTGTCCATTGGTGAAAGTGGGGTGGTTAAAGTCCCCTACTATGATTATGTTACTGTTGATTTCCCCTTTTATTGTTAGTATTTGCCTTATGTATTGAGGTGCTCCTATATTGGGTGCATAAATATTTCCAATTGTTATGTCTTCTTCTTGGATTCATCCCTTGATCATTATGTAGTGTCCTTCTTTGTCTCTTGTAATAGTCTTTGTTTTAAAGTCTGTTTTATCTGATATGAGTATTGCTACTCCAGCTTTCTTTTGATTTCCATTTGTGTGGAATATCTTTTTCCATTGCCTCACTTTCAGTCTGTATGTGTCCCTAGGTCTGAAGTTGGTCTCTTGTAGACAGCATATATATGGGTCTTGTTTTTTTATTCGTTCAGCCAGTCTATGTCTTTTGGTAGGAACATTTAATCCATTTACATTTAAGGTAATTATCGATATGTGTGTTCCTATTACCATTTTCTTAATTGTTTTGGGTTTGTTATTGTAGGTCTTTTCCTTCTCTTGTGTTTCCTGCCTAGAGAAGTTCCTTTAGCATTTGTTGTAAAGCTGGTTTGGTGATGCTGAATTCTCTTAGCTTTTGCTTGTCTGTAAATGTTTTAATTTCTCCGTCAAATCTGAATGAGATCCTTGCTGGGTAGAGTAATCTTGGTTGTAGGTTTTTCCCCTTCATCACTTTAATTATGTCCTGCCACTCCCTTCTCGCAGAGTTTCTGCTGAAAGATCAGCTGTTAACCTTATGGGGATTCCCTTGTGTGTTATTTGTTGTTTTTCCCTTGCTGCTTTTAACATGTTTTCTTTGTATTAAATTTTTGATAGTTTGATTAATATGTATCTTGATGTGTTTCTCCTTGGATTTATGCTGTATGGGACTCTCTATGCTTCCTGGACTTGATTAACTATTTCGTTTCCCATATTAGGGAAGTTTTCAACTATAATCTCCTCAAATATTTTCTCAGTCCCTTTCTTTTTCTCTTCTTCTTCTGGGACCCACATAATTCAAATGTTGGTGTGTTTAATATTGTCCCAGAGGTCTCTGAGACTGTCCTCAGTTCTTTTCATTCTTCTTTCTTTATTCTGCTCTGCAATAGTTATTTCCACTATTTTATCTTCCAGGTCACTTATCCGTTCTTCTGCCTTAGTTATTCTGCTATTGACTCCTTCTGGAGAATTTTTTTTTTTTTTTTTTTTGCAGTACGCGGGCCTCTTACTGTTGTGGCCTCTTCCGTTGCGGAGCACAGGCTCTGGATGCACAGGCTCAGTGGCCATGGCTCACGAGCCCAGCTGCTCCATGGCATGTGGGATCTTCCTGGACCGGGGCACGAACACGTGTCCCCTGTATCGGCAGGTGGACTCTCAACCACTGCGCCACCAGGGAAGCCCCTTCTAGAGAATTTTTAATTTCCTTTATTGTGTTGCTCATCACTGTTTGTTTGCTCTTTAGTTCTTCTAGGTCCTTGTTAAACGTTTCTTGTATTTTCTCCATTCTCTTTCCAAGATTTTGGATCATCTGTACTATCATTATTCTGAATTCTTTTTCAGGTAGACTGCCTATTTCCTCTTCATTTGTTAGGTCTGGTGGGTTTTTACCTTGTTCCTTCATCTGCTGTGTGTTTCTCTGTCTCCTCATTTTGCTTAACTTACTGTGTTTGGGGTCTCCTTTTTGCAGGCTGCAGGTTCATAGTTCCTGTTGTTTTTGGTGTCTGTCCCCAGTGGCTAAGGTTTGTTCAGTGGGTTGTGTAGGCTTCCTGGTGGAGGGGACTAGTGCCTGTGTTCTGATGGATGAGGCTGGATCTTGTCTTTCTGGTGGGCAGGACCACATCTGGTGGTGTGTTTTGGGGTGTCTGTGGCCTTGTTATGATTTTAGGCAGCCTCTCTGCTAATAGGTGTGGTTGTGTTCCTGTCTTGCTGGTTGTTTGGCATCGGGTGTCCAGCACTGTAGCTTGTTGGTCATTGAGTGGAGCTGGGTCTTAGCATTGAGATGGAGATCTCTGGGAGGTTTTCACCGTTTGATATTACGTGGAGCCGGGAGGTCACTTGTGGACCAATGTCCTGAACTTGGCTCTCCCACCTCAGAGGCACAGCCCTGACGCCTGGCTGGAGCCCCAAGAGCCTGTCATACACATGGCTCAGAATAAAAGGGAGAGAAAAAAAAAAAGAACGAAAGAAAGAAGAAAATAAAATAAAATAGTTATTAAAAAAAAATTATTAAAATTTTTTTTAAAGTAATAAAAAAAAAAAAAAGAGGGCTTCCCTGGTGGCGCAGTGGTTGAGAGTCCGCCATCTGATGTAGGGGATGCGGGTTCATGCCCCAGTCTAGGAGGATCCCACATGCTGCAGAGCAGCTGGGCCCATGAGCCATGGCTGCTGAGCCTGCATGTCCAGAGCCTGTGGTCCGCGGCGGGAGAGACCACAGCAGTGAGAGGCCCGCATACCGCAAAAAAAAAAAGAAAAAAGAAGGAGAAGGAAAGAAAGAAAGAAAGAAGAGAGCCATCAACCAAAAAACAAATCCACCAATGATAATAAGCGCTAAAAACTATACTAAAAAAACAGACAAACAAAAAAATAATGGACAGAACCCTAGGTAAAAGCAGAGCTATACAGACAAAATCACACACAGAAGCATACGCATACACACTCACAAAAAGAGAAAAAGGGAAATATATATGTATGTATATATATACACACATATATATATCTCGTTGCTCCCAAAGTCCACCTCCTCAATTTGGGATGATTCGTTGTCTATTCAGGTATTCCACAGATGCAGGTACATCACGCTGATTGTGGAGATTTAATCTGCTGCTTCTGAGGCTGCTGGGAGGGATTTCCCTTTCTCTGTTCGCACAGCTCCTGGGGTTCAGCTTTGGATTTGGCCCCACCTCTGCGTGTAGGTCGCCGGAGGGCGTCTGTTCTTCGCTCAGACAGGACGGGGTTAAAGGAGCAGCTGATTCGGGGGCTCTGGCTCACTCAGGCCTGGGGGAGGGAGGGGTACGGATGCGGGGCGAGCATGCGGCGGCAGAGGCAACATGACATTGCACCAGCCTGAGGCGCGCCGTGCGTTCTCCCGCGGAAGTTGTCCCTGGATCCCAGGACCCTGGCAGTGGCGGGCTGCACAGGCTCCCAGGAGGGGAGATGTGGATAGTGACCTGTGCTCGCACACAGGCTTCTTGGTGGTGGCAGGAGCCACCTTAGCGTCTCATGCCCGTCTCTGGGGTCCGCGCTGATAGCTGTGGCTCGCGCACGTCTCTGGAGCTCCTTTACGCGGCGTTCTTAATCCTCTCTCCTCGTGCTCCAGGAAACAAAGAGGGAAGAAAAAGTCTCTTGTCTCTTCGGCAGCTCCAGACTTTTTCCCGGACTCCCTCTCAGCCAGCCGTGGTGCACTAACCCCCTGCGGGCTGTGCTTACGCCGCCAACCCCAGTCCTCTCCCTGCGTCTGACCGAAGCCCGAGCCTCAGCTCCCAGCCTCCACCCGCCCTGGCGGGTGAGCAGACAAGCCTCTCGGGCTGGTGAGTGCTGGTTGGCACCGATCCTCTGTGCGGGAATCTCTCCGCCTTGCCCTCCGCACCCCTGTTGCTGCGCTGTCCTCCATGGCTCCGAAGCTTCCCCCCTGGCCCCCCCACCATCTCCCCCAGTGAAGGGCCTTCCTAGTGTGTGGAAACCTTTCCTCCTTCACAGCTCCCTCCCAGAGGTGCAGGACCTGTCCCTATTCTTTGGTCTCTGTTTTTTCTTTTTTCTTTTGCCCTACCCAGGTACGTGGGGAGTTTCTTGCCTTTGGGGAGGTCTGAGGTCTTCTGCCAGCGTTCAGTAAGTGTTCTGTAGGAGTTGTTCCACATGTAGATGTGTTTCTGATGTATTTGTGGGGAGGAAGGTGATCTCCACGTCTTACTCGTCTGCCATCTTCAAGCTCCTCGGTACCCAGATATTATGACAAACGTTTTTCTGGGTGTTTCTGTGAGGGTGTTTTTGGATGAGGTTAGTATTTAAATTGGTAGAGTAAAGCAGAGTGCCCTCCCTAACATGGGTGGGCTTCATCCCATCAACTGAAGGCCTGACTAGAACAAAAATCTGGCCTTTCTTCAAGTCAGCAAGAAATCCTTCTGCCTGACTATCTTCAAACTGGGACCTTGGCTTTGTACTGCCCTTGGACTTGAACTGAAAAAATGGCTTTTCGTAGGTCTCAAGCCTGCTGGCCTTCAGACTAGATCGCCACCATTGGTTCTCCCTGTTCTCAGGCCTCTGGACTTAGAACTACATTAGCTTTCTTGGGTCTCTAGCTTGTTGACGACTCACCCTGCAGATGGTGGGACTTGTCAGCCTTCATAATTGCATAAGCCAGTCCCTTATGATAAATCTCTTTAGATAGATAGATAGATCTAGGTAGATAGATAGACCTATATATACATACAGATTTAGATATAGATATAATCTCCCAGTGGTTCTGTTTCTCTGGAGAACCTTAGTATAAACTTAGAAATGGTGCCTAATTAAAAGCCTAGGGAATGGCACCCATAATGACCCACTGTCCATTATTTAGGGTGTGGGTAGACAGCCCTTGTACTTCTGCAGACCAAAATTCAGTCTGTTTTCTAACATCATGAAGAAGGATGTTCCTTAGCAATAGGGATAGCTGTCTGTGTAGCCACATCTCAGAAATGATGTATTTTTCCGTTGTTCCTCATTTCCACAAAATTTGAGTGCCTGCTGGGGTACTTGCGTCTTGCTGTGCTAGATGTAAACAAAATGGATGGCCCTTGTCCTCTCAGAGCTTATGGAATAGCAGAGTTTTTCTCCTATTGTTTCATTTGGAGAATAATAGTTACTAATATCACTCTCAATGTGAAACCCATATGAGAAATTTCTTTCACAGATAAGTGCTAGGAGAAGCTTAATTTCTCCTAAAAAACAATTGGTCTATTTCTCTCTGAAGCAAGAGCAATATAAATGTTTCTCCTTTTCACTTTGGCTGCTTGGAAGCTCAGAATCACATTAAGCTCTATAATAACAACAAAAGATGGTCTGCATATAGACATTCTTATTGACCCTGATCCAAATTCAGGGTAAATTATGTATATTTTACCATTTAATGAATTTTTTTTGTTGTAATTGACCTAAAATCTTTTGTATAAGGAAGAAGTATGTAAATACTTCAAAAAATTTTAATGCAAGTAAAATTTATTTCCTTTGAAATGGAAAAGATACTCTAGGGAAATACCTTTTTTCCTTTATAACACTGAGCACAGTTTGTAGCTATTTTGTCTTCCTCTGTCTCTAGTACCTGGCATGTTTGCCTGGTTTGTAGGAGCTATTATGGAATAATTGTTAATATTGAATGAATGGAAGAATGATTCTATCCTTTCAATTTATAGCAGTATCAGTCATTTACATTTTAAGCCTCAAATTGCTCAGATATCTAAAATGTCAGTTCTTTTTCTATGTCAGACAGTCTTTTAAAACAAAATTTATTTAAATCGTATATTCCCACAATCATTGCAAAACATAACATTTATATATCTAAAAGGAGGAAAAAGATAAAATTGCCTAGAGATAATTATTGTTAGTATTCTTAATAGTCTTCCAGGGACTTCCCTGGTGGTCCAGTGGGTAAGACTCCGTGCTCCCAATGCAGGGGACCCAGGTTTGATCCCTGGTTGGGGGAACTAGATCCCGTGTGCATGCCGCAACTAAGAGTTTGCATGCCACGACTAAAAAACAAACAAACAAAAAGCTCCCACATGCCACGACAAAGATACCATGTGCAGCAAGTAAGACCCAGCACAGCCTAGATAAATAGATAGATAAATAAATAATCTTCCAGAATTTATATGAAAACATATATCCAGATAAATATATTTTTCAGAATTCTGTTTACAAAAATGGGATCATATTATTCATTCTTTGTTACTTTTTTCATTTAACTATGTCCAGTGACCATACAGATCAGTCTATTGAACTACCTCATAATTTTAAACACCTGCATAGGATTCCATTATACTTTATGTGTAATCTGTTTAACCGATCCCTAATTGTTGGACTTACAGGCTCTTCCCAGTTGCTGGCAATTATACAGAATGCTCTCTGTACATTTTCATTCACTTGTCTTAAGTATTTACACAGGATGGATCCTGGAAGTAGAATTACTGACCCTAAGGGAAGCCAGTTTTTAAAGATTTCAGAAAGATGGTACCCATTTATATTCCCATCAGCTACTTTCTCACACTCATCCAGTAGGAGGTATCCATATTGTATCAGATACCTCTTTTGCATCCTCTCGGATCTTCTTGGCTTCATCGGACCCTTGACAATATGCTCTAGTCCTGCCACCGTGACAGCGACCAACTCCAGCTTCGTTGGGGCCCAGCCAGGCAGCACCTGCTCCCACCTCCTGCCCCAGGCCCCTTGGATGCCACTCGGGTGTGAGATCCTGGGGACCCACTCAGCTCCCACACACCTACCCACAGGCTGAAACCTTTGACGGTGGTCTTTGGGAACTACAGGATAAATTCTTCTTCCGTCCTCCCCCAAGATGAACTCCCCAAAGGAGCAGTAGTTCATAAAATCTCTAGAAAAATGTAAGGTTGAGACATCAGTTAGCTTGTTACTAAGCAGCCTTACTGAGTTACTAATCCCTGTAATGCACCCTCATAACTGATTCATCCTTCTCCTTTGTCCCATTTCCCATTTCCCCTCCTCTGCCTCCTTGGGATAGCAATCCCCATAATAGTAGTAGAACATAGCATGATACTTTCTGGGGGACCCGGGTCAAAATATCCTTTTCCCATAGAATGGATATACCATAATTGAACCAACCGTGCAACCTTCAGTTTTGGTTTTGTTTTTTTTTTAATAACTTTATTTATTTATTTATTTTTGGCTGCATTGGGTCTTCATTGCTGTGTGCGGGCTTTCTCTAGTTCTGGGCTTCTCGTTGCGGTGGCTTCTCTTGTTGCAGAGCACAGGCTTCAGGCACAGAGGCTCAGTAGTTGGGGCTTGTGGGCTCTAGAGTGCAGGCTCAGTAGTTGTGGCGCACAAGCTTAGCTGCTCCATGGCATGTGGGATCTTCCTGGACCAGGGCTCGAACCCGTGTTCCCTGCATTGGCAGGCGGATTCTTAACCACTCCACCAACAAGGAAGCCCAGGGTTTCTTTTTGGTTTTGTTTTTTGCTCCTAAAAACAAACAAGAAACTACAATAAACACTCTTGAACAGATGTCTTTTCTTCTGTAGGACAAATTTCGAACCTGAGATTCAAGTCAAGAAGTATGTCTAAGGAGATATAAGTTTTTCTACCACAAAATGTGTCATGTAAGAAATAGCTCATCTTTCTTTTATCAAAAATTTTAAAAGGTAAATATGTGAAGTGATGGGCGTGTTAACTAACTCGATTATGGGAATCCTTTTACAATTATATCAAACATTCACATTATAGACTTTAAATATCTTACAATTTTATTTGTCAATTATACCTTAATAAAGCTGGAAAAAAAAGAAAATAAATTGAATTGGCAACCTCCTGTCCTGCCTGGGAGTGGGAAATAAATTTGACCTCAGTTATTAGGGGTCTTCTCTCTTTTGCAGAGTCTCATGAGAACGCAGGAGACTTACATGATTCCCAGAAAAAAGGAGTACCTAGTCTTTGCTCCATCCTCATCACAGCTGATACCCTCAGTGCCTGAGCCTCATGTTTTCTTGAGGGAGGGCAGCTCTGCTGTTCTGTACCAGGCTTTGGGACAGGAATCTGGGGCTGAGTCCTGGGTCCACCTCCTATACCCTGTTTTTCTTTTTCTTTTTCTTGTGGCCATGCTGTGCAGCTTGTGGGATCTTAGCTCCCTGACCAGGAATCGAACCCTGGCCCTTCGGCTGTGAAAGCATGGAGTCCTAACCACTGGACTGCCAGGGAGTTCCCTATAGCCTGTTTTCCTATGAGGCTGTTCATCTTTTCCTTATTGATCTGAAAGAGATAGACATATGTTAGTGCAAATAATTTTACGTTTAAATTATAAATGTATAATTTTACATTTTATTATACACTTTTCTTGGGGGGGAGCAAGAAAGTATCTCAACTTCATTTATTGAATAATCCATTCTTTCTCCACTTACTTGAAATTCCATTTTTATCATATGCTGAAATCTTTTATATGCATAGATATGTTGGGATTTTTTAAATTTAGTTTTATTTTATGAATCTTTTGGCTTCAGTTCTGTTTCTTACCATTTTAGCATTATAGTCGTTTTTATTTTTTTTTTAATTTATTTATTTTATTTATTTTTATTTTTGGCTGCCTTGGGTCTTCATTGCTGCACGCAGGCTTTCTCTAGTTGCAGCGAGCTGGGGCTACTCTTTGTTGCAGTGTGTGAGCTTCTCATTGCGGTAGCTTCTCTTATTGTGGAGCACGGGCTCTAAGCGTGAGGGCTTCCGTAGTTGTGGCTCGCAGGCTCTAGAGCTCAGGCTCAGTAGTTGTGGCGCATGGGTTCAGTAGTTATGATACACGGGCTTAGTTGCTCCGCGGCAGGTGGGATCTTCTCGGACCAAGGCTCAAACCCGTGTCCCCTGCATTGGCAGGCGGATTCTTAACCAGTGCACCACCAGGGAAGCCCCTATAGTGCTTTTGAATAGCCAACGAAGCGAACTCATCACCCTTTTTCAAACACGTTACTATATATCCTTCGAACTCATCACCATTTTTCAAGCATGTTACTATATATCCTTCCAGATGAACTTTAGATTCATTTTTCCAAGTTCTAAAATTAGGTATTTTGATTTGGGATTTTCTTTTTTTTTTTCTTTTTTTTTTTTTGCTGTACGCGGGCCTCTCACTGCTGTGGCCCCTCCCGTTGCAGAGCACAGGCTCTGGACGCGCAGGCCCAGCGGCCATGGCTCACGGGCCCAGCCGCTCCGCGGCATGTGGGATCTTACCGAACTGGGGCACGAACCCGTGTCCCTTGCATCGGCAGGCGGACTCTCAACCACTGCACCACCAGGGAAGCCCTGGGATTTTCTTAAATGTATAGATTAATTTGAGATTAAATGATATCTTTGCAATACTGAGTCTCTTCTAAGAATTGAGTGGATCTCAATTTGTTTAAATAAATCTTCTGTGATAGTCTCTTAAAATTTACTTCTAAATATTTTATATTTTTATTGCTATTATGAGATTTTTCTCCTTTGTATTCTAACAGACTATTGTTGTGATAAGTGAAAATTACTGGGTTATATCTATATCTATATAGTAACCAGCCACTTTTCTAAATTCTCTTTTTCCCCCTCCAGCTTTATTGAGTTATAATTTATATACAATAAGATTCACCCATTTTGTATACGGTCTGATGAATTTTGGTGATTGTATAGAGTTATGCAACCAACCACCATCACAGTAACAGTATAGAACATTTTCATCACTTTTTGAAAGTCTTCTTATGCCCCTTTGTAGATGATCCCAGCCCTGACCTCTGGCCCCAGGAAACACTAATCTGATTTATTGTCACTAAAGTTTTGCCATTTCTAGAATTTCATACAAATGAAATCATACAGTATGTAGTCTTTCATTTAGCATGATCTGCTGCTGACTAGTATCCCAGCTATATCCCAATTTATTTATCCATTTACCAGTTAACATTTGGGTTGTTTCTAGTTTGGGGGCTGTTATAAA
This sequence comes from Stenella coeruleoalba, assembly GCF_951394435.1. Lineage (NCBI taxonomy): Eukaryota > Metazoa > Chordata > Mammalia > Artiodactyla > Delphinidae > Stenella > Stenella coeruleoalba. The sequence continues at coordinate 17,740,446 of NC_137164.1, forward strand.
TAATGCATCTGTGGGTATCTACTTCTAAGTCTTTGTGTGGGCATATATATTATTATTTTTTTTTTTTTTTTTTTTTTTTTTTGGGCATATATATTATTTCTCCTGTGTAAATGCCTACGAGTGGGATTCTTTAACTAGAGTAGAAGCTGCCAAACTCTTTTCCAAAGTGGCTGTACCATGTTCCATTCCCACCAGCAATACTTGAGCATTCCAGTTGCTCCACATTCTCACCAGCATTTAGTGTCTTAGTCTGCTAGGGTTGATATAACAAAAATATCACCGACTGGGTGGCTTAAACAACAGACATTTATTTCTCATGTTCTTGAGGCTGGGAAGTCCAGCCTCTACCCATATCCATGTGGGTTGAATATGGGTTGAATTGTGTCCCTACCAAAAAGACCCATGTTGGGGTCCTAACCCCCATGACTTCAGAATGTGGCCCTGTTGAGAGATCTGGTCTTTACAGGTGTAATTAACTTAAAGTGAAGTCATTAGAAAAAAAATGAGGTCATTAGCATGGTTCCTCACCTAATAACGACTGGTGTCTTTATAAAAGGGGGGAATTTGGAGGTAGGGACATATACACGGGGGGAACACTATGTGAACATGAAGGCATAGATCAGAGTGATGCTCCTACAAGCCAAGGAATGCCAGAGTTTGCCATCAAGCCCCTAGAAGGTGTAGAAGGAGGAGCATGGAACAGAGTCTCCCTTGCAGCCCTTGGAAGAAACCAACCCTGCTGACACCTTCATCCTGGACATCCAGCCTCCGGAACTGTGAGACAATAAGTATTTGTGGTTTTAAGCCACCCAGTTTGTGGTACTTTTCGGTGGCAGCCCAACCAAACGAATACACCATGTTTCCTAGTAACTTGAGTTCATTCATAATGTTGATTTGTTCTTGGCCTCTCCTGGCCTCTCCTGACCTCTCCTACATATTAATTTTCAGAGTCTGATTGGATTCATTCCCTGTTTCTGAATCTGTGTTCCAGAGAGTAAGAGTTTCAGGAGCCCAGCTCCTCTGTGTCTGAGTGTGGCATTTTGGATAGGCTTCTTTGAAGGCCAGGCCCCAGCCTATGCGTTGTCTTCCTCCTCGTCCCTCCTGATCCTCTCATCCAATCACCTACAGCCAAAGGAGTGGCGGTCACAGTGTAGAACACGGTCCAGCCCATGGGAACTGGGGGCGGAGTCATGCTGGGCACAGCATGCATCGGGACCCACACACCTAAAGGAGCACCCAGGGACTTCCTGGCGGTCCAGTGGTTAAGACTCTGCACTTGCAATGCAGGGGATGCGGGTTCAATCCCCGATCAAGGAACTAAGATCCCACATGTCCCGTGGCCAAAATATATTAAGAAAATAAAATAAAATAAAGGAATGCCCAGTACTGTGTGTGGAAGGGGAGAAAGCCGCCATAGTTGAGGCCTTTAGGAGCCAAGTAGGCCAGCCTCCCCCTTGTATAGGGATTTTACTGATAGTCCAGACAGATGTTGGGTCATTCACCCTTTGCTTGAAAACTTTGTCAGTGCCGTCTTTCCAAAATAGAATAGCTCTAGTTACAAGAAAATGTTTCCTTATGTTGAGCTAAAATTAGCCTCCTTGTGACTTCGACTTCTAGGGTCCTACTTGTGCCCTCTTGTGTAACCCAAGGGGAAGTTGAATCCCGGGTCTATGAAACAGCTCCACTGCTTCTCACGACATGTTTTCCTGGTGCTTCTCTGTCCTGTCACTCACCCTCACACACTCCACAGGCTGCCTTTCAAGGGCAGTGCTGGTTACGCTGGGCTGTTACAGAGGAGGTCTGACTGTTATTCAAGAAGCCTGGGGCAGAGTGGACAGGTGGGAAGAGTATGGCCTTTGGGGTCCAACGGTGCAGCTGGCCCAGCCATTTCCCACCTGTGAAACCTTGGGCAGCACCCCTTTCCCTGCTGAAAACCCTTTCTGTCATGCGGAGGGGAAGGAAGGACTATATGTGCATTATGGAATATATGTGCATTAAACGTGTGTGAGAAGTACAGGCTGAGGAGTCTGCAGAGCATGTACAGAAAAGTCAAGATTCTCACTACAGTGAGAATAGTAAAAATGTACAACTATTTATTTCATAGTTTGCTAAGACTCGTATTTTGCATTAAACCCTTTAGGCAGCAAAGAGAAATGAAAAGCGAAATGTATGTTTAAAAAAAAAGGAAGAAAGGACTTTTTTTTTTCTGTCTTGGTTTCCTTATTGTGTTAATCCTTTCAGGCTGCTGTAACAAAATACCACAGACTGGGTGGCTTATAAACAACAGAAATTTATTTCTCACAGTTCTGGAGGCTGGAAGTCCGAGATCAGGACACCAGCATGGTCAGCTGAGAACCTGCTTCCTGGTTCATAGCTGGCACCTGGGTGGATGGGACTAGGGGTCTCTCAGGAGCCTCTTTTATAAGGCATTGATCCCATTCATGATGGTTCCACCCTCAAGGCTTAAGCACCTCCTAATACCATCATCTTTTGGGGGAAAGATTTCAACATGAATTTGGGGGCCATGTCTATAAAGTATGGAAATAATATTTTCTTCAAATGGTTATTATAGGATTAAATAAAGCTTTGTAATTTAGGGCCGTGCTTCTCAAACTTGACTGTGCATAGTAATCACCTGGGGATCATTTTATAATGTAGACTCTGACTCCATAGGTCTGGGATAGGGTCTGGGATCCTGCATTTGTCACAAGCTCCCAGGAGGTGCTCATGCTGTGGTTTGTGGACCACATTTGAATAGCAAGGATGTAGGGCACCGGCACAGTGCCTGGCGTTTAGCAGAGTTCAGTAAATGTTAATTCTTCCTCTGTCCCTTTTGTGACCCCTCCTCGCCATACCCTTTAGTTGGATTAACTTTTAATTTTCATCCCATCCCTATGTAATAATGTGGTAATACACATGTCCAATTAAGATGAGCCTTGGAAGGTTTCAAATCTCTAAGAAGTAACAACTGCCTCAGCAGAGAAGGGTATATTCTTAAAACGGGAGAAATATTCTTTAAGTCCTAAATCAAACACTAAGCTGCTATGTTGTAGGAACAATAGGACTTGTGTGGCTGTATGATTCCTGAAGTACACAAAAGGGCCAGCATGGTCCATTGTTAATGTCAGGCGACAGCCCATCTGCTAGGACAGGTTCCGTCAAATGGAAGTCGTCATCTCATTAAGTGGATGACAGCTGGGCAGCATATATTTATGAAGTCACTAAAGCCTTGTCATTGAGGTACTGTAGGAGGCTGAAGCAGCTGATCCTTCCAGAAACAATGATGTATGCTGTTGCCATGATATGGAAAAATCAAGTCTGATTAGACGGAGGTTTTGTGAGTCAGATCAGAAAATGCTAATAAATTTTGACAGGATTTATGTACTGATTCTATTCTTATTCCACTTTTTTCTCCCACTCTTAATTCATGTTGCACTGTTTTTCTGGTTCTTCATCCAAATGCACTTTAAAAAAAAAAAACTTACAAATATATTTAAGTATAAGTTCAGCCTTTACAAATACAAACACAAATTACAAAACAGAAAATGTATGTTCTCTTTTATTTCTATAAAGCCTTTTTGCTGCTAAATTTTTCTTTAAGGGTGAAATGAGTAAACTGAGCATTCTCTACAAAGTGGTCGTTGAATTATAGATAGTAGAAGCTTGCCCAGCTCAAGCACCCTTTTTTTTTTAATCTGAGCTTTGACTTGTAGCTGTCTTAAAGTCTATAAAATCCTTTGTTAGAATTACATGTCTGGAATACCTTAAGTGAAAAATAGACTGACCTCTGTTACTTAATTTATTTGCCATGATACATTTTAGCTTTTAAGCTGATTTTGTTGGCAACTCAATTAGATAGGTATAGTTCGGTCACAATTTAGAGCATCTAGTATGAACTTTCCTATGTTTTTTAAACCAAAATTCCTGATACACAGAACTTAAAAAATTTTTAAGTCAATAAACATTGTGGAATTTTCCTCATCACCCTCTAGGTTAACAGTAGAAAAACTGATGGCAGGGAGAAAGTATTTTAAGTATTTGTAGCTACATAATAACATATACATGAAAAATTTCTTGAAGGCTACTGTGGAGCTCAACAATGGTATCTCATGAGGATGAGATTGGGGGTCAGGAGAGAGACTTTTACCTTTCACTTTATAGGCTTTTGTAATTTTTTTTTAACTTTCAGCATGTATCCCTTTAATAATTTTTACTAGTTAAAATAGTAAATGTACACCACTAGAAGGGATGTCAGAGAGTAAAGAAAGATCTGTTGGAAAGTTAGCATGCCGTGGGTGTTGGGAGCACCGACATTGCGTAGGACAGGTGAGCTGTGACAGGAAAAGGCCCTTATCGGCGTGATTTGCAAAAGCCCACTCTGCACAGCTTCTCTGCAGACTTAACTGGACAACAAGAGAGAATTCTCTCAGCGTGTCACCCAGAGCCGGACACCAGGGCTGGCATTTTGATGGCTGGTCGTTCACCGGAAGGGCATAGGTAATTTGAAAACGGAGTGTGAATAATGAGAGCTTTTTTCCCTTTCTTTTTTTGGTCATGACCATTGGCTCTCCTTACTTTTTATCCCTTTTGTGCAAGTGTCCGTGTGTCCGTGTACGTGTGTCTGTGTGTGTGTAGGACACTGTGGGGCTGGCAGAAGGTGAGCAGGTTTGCCCTGTGGTTTATTGAGGCTGGAGTAATCTGGAGACTCATAGCAGTGACTGTTGAAACACCGGTTTGTTTGATATTAAAGTGCATCCGAAGGGGAAAAGGATAGCAAACGGCTTACTGCTGTGCTGTGCTCGCTCTGCATGCAGTGTGCTGCACCCCTCATCTGGTTTCACCTCAGCTGTGCCAGCCCCGGTTGATCCAGACCCAACACCCAGGCTGCTTGGGGTCTAGAGGGGATCCTGGGAGAGCTGAAGCTCAGGCTGTGGAGTCCCAGGTGCTCCTGACCGTGGTCCGGGGGCCCCACTTGTGTGTTAGAAGCGTGAAGGCCAAGGGCCTCTGGGACCACGGGGTCCTGAGTCAGGAATCCAGAAACGCGAGGGGCAACAGTTCTTTTCTGACAAGGTGCTATATATCTTTTTAAAATTAAGTTTTACTGTGAAAAATTTCAAACATTCACAAATGTAGAGATAATAGTATAATGAATAGGTTTGGCGTTTTCAAATTTTGATGCACTTGCTTTTTCTTCTTCTCCCTCCCTCCCCCTTTTTCTTTTGTTATTGCTCAAGTCCTTTAACGGGAATCCAGACCGCCTATCATTTTGCTCCTACGTCCTGAGTAAGCCTATCTCTGAAAAGTCACGTTGTGCTTCTTAGGGGACAGGTGTCTGCCTCTCAGACGATGGTAGGAATTACTACAATAATAGCACAGGAATTCTTGAAGACATCCTCATGCCCAGCCAGTCATTCAGGGAATCTACCCTGGAGGTCGACACGAGCTTGCTCTTCCCAGGGCTGATGAGCACCGGCAGGTGTAGGACGCACAGCCCGTTCCCACTGGAGAGGCTGGGGCTTAAACAGGCTCTGACCCCACCATCCTCCATGGGGCCCCTCCCTCCACACCTGACCCTCTCCTGACAGGCACCCACACAGGCCGCTGCTCATCGACCTCACCAGTGAGGTCAGTGGAGCAAGTGCTGCACTCCGGGCTTCCAGTCAGTAAGAGGCACTCTGAAAAGGTGAAGATGGGGATCTAGTCTAACACTGCTCACCACTCTTTCATTCATACATCAAACATCTGTTGCGAGCTTTACTCTGTTCCTTTATGTTGATTAGGGAATTGAAGCTCAGCGAGGTCAAGGTAGCAGGGACTGTAAGAAATAAAATCTACTGTCCCTGTTTTTGCTCAAGCTCACCCAGCTCTCCAGCGCGCAGCACGGGGCTCTCACCCGTACACCGGTTCAAGCCCTACTTCCCAGTTATAGCAACACCCTCCCGACGGCCTTTGCTGCTTGCCAGGCTCCTTTCATCTGATCCTTAAAATCTCCAGGTAGCGGTTGAGCTCAAACATGAATTTTAGTTCCGGTTGGCTAGTTCTTCACCATACACTATGATTAAAGACTTTTGGAGCTGATAACCTTCCAAGCTTATTCTGCAAGTTAATATAAACTTCGTGTTCCAGAGCCTAGAAATAATTTTAAGGGGGAAGAAAGAGTGCTTTATGGCTCATTTGATATAAAATGTGAATTCATGGGAGGAACTAAGTCTGTTTCCATTCTCTACAGATAATTTTGGCCCTTGGCAAATAGCAACTAATGTTTCCAGGGACTTCCATCTCAGGCCTGTTTGGTTAGAACAGATCTGGTTCAGAAGCCCCCAAAGAATCTTTAGGCTCATAAGAGCTGGTCTCATTCTGAAGCTGGACCACTGCCTTGTGGCCCTGATTTGCTCAGTTTTGCATTGAGTCTACTACTGGTGGAGATTCAGCAGCAGATAGTAGTGGGCCTGTGTTTGTCAATTTACGTTTCTCATGGTGAGTTCCTTACAGGATAAGATCAGACCAAGCCTAGAATCACAGAACCTTCCAGAGATGGAACATCAGTTCCCTGGAACCCTGATGTTGACACCTTACCCCTTTTCACTTCGTTCTTTTCCTGGCTTTAAATTCAATGTCCTTCCTGTGGTGCGACATACCAGGACTTGATGGTGTAGGGAAGGGTTAGAAGCCCTTAGAGTTGTTTTGGGGGAAGAATCAGGTAGTTGCTAATGCTAACGTTACATGGCCTATGTCATGAAGGAAAGCCACGTGTGTGTGCCTCTGTTCGGCGCCCTTTTTACATAAAGCACGAGGGCAGGGTTCCTGTGAAGGCCCATCACACCATCCAGGTCTACACTGACCCACCAGACCTGCCCCAAGTCTGCGGCCATCCTATTTCTCCTTTCACACAAGAGCATTTTCTCCATATAGAGAATGTTTTACCCAAAGACCTTTGAACACCATGTGTCTGGATCCATTTCATCTCTGTTATCGCTAAGAAAAAACTGCAGACAGAGAAATTAGGAGACTCGGCCAATTCTACATGATTCAAGGATAGCTGTACAAAGTTTGCAGATTCAGCCTAGGATTGTCTGTTAAAGCTCACCATCCATGTATTCCAGGTAAATTACATTAATCAACACCTGGTCCTGCCATTGAGCTTTGCTAGAAGGAGAAACGGACAGAAAAAATAAACCATTATTGTGCAGTCTGGTAAGTGAGTGGTAAAATTGTGTCCAGGTCAAGAGGTAGCACAGTGGAAAGAAGTCACTGGGGTTTTAAAGACTGCAGAGGTGGGCTTCCCTGGTGGCGCAGTGGTTAAGAATCCGCCTGCCAATGCAGGGGACACGGCTTCAAGCCCTGGTCTGGGAAGATTCTACATGCCACAGAGCAGCTAAGCCCGTGAGCCACAACTACTGAGCCTGCGCTCTAGAGCCCACGAGCCACAACTACTGAGCCCACGTACCACAACTACTGAAGCCCACGCGCCTAGAGCCCGTGCTCCACAACAAGAGAAGCCACCGCGATGAGAAGCCCGTGCACCGCAACAAAGAGTAGCCCCCGCTCGGCGCAACTAGAGAAAAGGCCGCGCACAGCAACAAAGACCCAGTGCAGCCAAAAATAAATGAATGAATGAATTAATTAAAAATAAATAAATAAAGACTGCAGAGGAGTTTATCAGGTGACAAGAGAGTAAAGGCACTCAAGATTCGCTGCAGACCCCTTGCTCCCCATGATGGACTGGCAGATCTTGCCCTTTGATAGTGGCCCCTACTCTGCGCTGCCAAATGCTTTGACTTTAGCAGAATAATTGGTTAATCATGCCCATGGGGCAGTCTGCCCATCAAGTTCAAGTACCAAGTGGTGATCTCTCCACTGAAAAATATTTATATTCTCAACAACAGATAAACAGTTAAAAAATGGGCAAAAGATTTGAACAGACATTTCTCCAAAGAAGATAATACAAATGGCCAATAAGCCATCAGATCAGTAGTCATTAGGGAAATGCAAATCAAAACCACAATGAGATACCACTTTACACCCATTAGGATGTCTATTGTGAAAAACAGCAACAGCAAAGGATAATAACGAGTGTTGGCAAGGATGTGGAGAAATTTGCAACTCTGGTGTACTGCTGTTGGGAATGCAAAACGGTACAGCCACTGTGGAAGATAGCATGAGGGTTCCTCAAAAAGTAAAACAGGAACTTCCCTGGCAGTCCAGTGGTTAAGACTCCACGCTTCCGATGCAGGGGGCATGGGTTCGATCCCTGGTCGGGGAAATAAGATCCCAAATGCCGCGTGGCCAAAAAATAAATAAAATACATAAAAAATTAAAAAAAATTTTTTAAAGGTCAAATTAAAAAAAAAAAGGTAAAACATAGAATTACCATATAATCCAGCAATTCCACTTCTACCTAAATACCCAAAGGAACTGAAATTAGGGACTCAGACAGATACTTGCACACCAGTATTCATAGCAGCTTATTCATGGTAGCCGAAAGGTAGAAACAACCTACCTAGATGTTCATCAGCCGATGAATAGATAAACAACCTACCTAGATGTTCATCAGCCGATGAATAGGTAGAAACAACCTACCTAGATGTACATCAGCCGGTGTATACATACAATAGAATATTATTCAGTCTGAAAAAGACATGAAGTTGTGACACATACTACAACATGGATGTACCTCGAGGATATTATCCTAAGTCAAATGTCAGACACAAAAGATAAATGAGGTACCTAGAGTAGTCAGAGTCCTAGAGGCAGAGATAGAATGGTGGCCACCAGCGGCTGGGGGGAAGACGGAGTGGGAAGTTATTGTTTAATGGGGACAGGGTTTCAGTTTGGGAAGATGAAAAAGTTCTGGAGATGGATGACGGTGACGGTTGCACAACAGTGTGAATGTACTTAATATCACTGAATTGAATACTTAAAATGGGTAAAGTGGTAAATTTTATGTTATGTATATTTTACCGTGATTTTTAAAATCCATAATATTTACGTACTTTTTTGGGGGGGGGGAAGCCAGGCACGTGTACTCTAGGTGGAAGAGCAGCTTGTACACAGGCCTAGAGGCCCGCTTCCTCCTGGAAGTCTTCCCTTACTGTCCCAGCCACTGCTCCCTCCTCTTTCTCCAATCGTTATTGAGCAGAATGTCAGTGTAACACAACTAGATAACAAGCTGTCTGAGGCCAGGACCCAGCTTACTCTAAAAAAAAAAGTCCTGACGATTTTGTTTAATGTTATTAATTAGTAATGTTACTCTTTCTTCCATGTCTCTCTACCTGTCTGGGTTTTTTTAATAATTTTTTTTAGAAATAATTGACTTTATGGTCAATTTAGAGATTGATGTACAGTTGTTAAAAAATAACAGAGATCCCTTGTGCACTTTGTCCAGTTTCCTCCAATGGTAATGTTTTTCAAAACTATAGTATAATATCACAGCCAGGACACTGACATTGACAATCCACTGACCTTAATCAGATTTCCTTAGTTTTGCTTGCACTTATGTGTGTGTGTGTGTGTGTGTGTGTGTGTGTGTATGTGTTAAGTTCTACACCATTGTACCAGGTAGGCTGGTGTATTCAACCACAGCAGTCAGATACCGAACAGTTCCAACACCATGAAGATCCCTAGTGGGTTTTTTTTGTAACTACCTGCACTTCCCCTCCCTCCACCCCTTAACCCTGGAAACCACTAATATGTCCTCCGTTTCTAAAATTTATCATTCCAAAAAGTGTTATATAAATGGAATTATAGAGTATGTAACCTTTCGGGGTTGACTTTTTCACTCAGCATGATTCCCTGGAGATCCATCCAAGGTACTGAGTGTGTCAGTAGCTGGTTCTTTCTTATTGCTGGGGAGTAGTCCAAGGTATAAATGTACCATGGTCTATTTAACCATATACCTTTTGAAGTACATTTGGTTTTTAGCTATTACCAAAAAAGCTGCTATCAACATTTGTGTACATGTTTTTGTGTGAACATAAGTTTTTATTTTTCTGGGATAAATGCCCGAGTGCAATTGCTAGATCATATGGTAATTGCATGTTAGTTTTAAGAACCTGCCAAACTCAGGTTTTCCAGGGAGGCTGTTCCGTTTTCATCCCACCAGAAATGTATGAGTGATCCATTTTCTCCACATCCTCATCAGCATTTGGTACTGCCACTATTTTTTATTTTAGACATTCTGACAGATAGATAGTAATATCTCATTGTGGCTTATTTATTTATTTTTGGCTGTTTTGGGTCTGTGTTGCTGTGTGCGGGCTTTTTCTAGTTGCGGCGAGTGGGGGCTACTCTTCGTTGTGGTTGCTTCTCTTGTCGTGGAGCACGGGCTCTAGGCATGTGGGCTTCAGTAGTTGTGGCATGCGGGCTCTGTAGATGTGGCTTGCGGGCTCTAGAGCGCAGCTCAGTACTTGTGGCGCATAGGCTTAGTTGCTCCGCGGCATGTGGGATCTTCCCAGACCAGGGCTCGAACCCATGTCCCCTGCATTGGCAGGCAGATTCTTAACCACTGCGCCACCAGGGAAGTACTCTCATTGTGTTTTTAATTGGCATTTCCCTGATGGCTAGCAATGTTGAACATCTTTTCATATGTTTGTTACCTGTATATTCTCTTTGGTGAAATGTCTCTTCATTTCTTTTGCCCATTTTCTAATTAAATTGGGTTTGTGTTTTGTTTTTTCTTTTAACTCATTCCCTCCACCCTTCCTTTTATTTCTTATTCTTTTAGTAAGCATTTTTTAGCATGTCCCATCTATCAGGCATCTGGAATACAGAGACAAAGGCAAAGACTTACCCTAAAGAACTGATGGTTTTGAGGAGGAGACAAATAAGCAGGATTCTGTTCAGGAAAGACATCTACCTCCTATCAAGAGAATTAGTGAAGGCTTGTTTCCTGGAGGAGGTAACATCTGATCAGCATTTGGAGGGTGGATATGTTCATTATACTTTATATGCTATACTGCCTTTACACTTAGAGTAGTAATACAGTAAGAAATATATAGTGCCTTCTAAAAGCCCCACAGGGCACCTTTCTTTCTAAGTAATTCATTACGTGGACTTGTCATTAAATCAAGGTTAGCAGACACAAAATACCACCCTGGGTTCTTGAGGATTCTAAGACAGAGAAGACAACATCCCAGGCCCCCAAGATGTATGATCTAATGGGCACTGGAGATCCACCACCAGCAGACAGTTGATTACAGAAACACAAATTTAGTAACAAGGGAGAGGGAGAAATTAATTTTTACCAGGAAGTTTGGGAAGGTTTCTTGGAAAAAGGAGGGTTTGAGCTGGGATTTGAAAAAGGAGTAGAACTCCAACAGGTAGATATAAAAGGGAACAAATTTGGTATACACTCCTGGGTCCCTGCATGTTATAGATTCCAGGTTTCCATGCTGCTCTTACCCAGGGAATTGCTTCTGAGGAAAGATTCTAGACTGGACGTCTGTGTCCATGTTTGCTGATGGCCCCAGTTGAAGAGGCTGCTAGTGGAAGTCACATCTAGTTTTAGGATGAGATCAACAATCTAATTTTGGGAAGTCCTTCATCTCACAGATAGATGTACTGAGGCCTAGAGAGGATCAAATTCAGCTCAGTCTTGTGGCCCCTACTGGCCAGTCAGTGGATGTGTTTTGTCTAGAAAGTTCCCAGGTCACGCCAGGGAAGTGGTGTGGATTTCCTATGGCTCTGCTAAAAATAAAAAGATCATGGGCTTCCCTGGTGGCGCAGTGGTTGAGAGTCCGCCTGCTGATGCAGGGGACGCGGGTTCGTGCCCCGCTCCGGGAGGGTCCCACATGCCGCGGAGCGGCTGGGCCCGTGAGCCATGGCCGCTGAGCCTCTGTGTCCAGAGCCTGTGCTCCGCAACGAGAGAGGCCACAGCAGTGAGAGGCCGGCGTACTGCAAAAAAAAAAAAAAAAAGATCAATTGGTGAAAATAAGGAGTTGCAGAGTGGATGGGGAGTACTTCTTGTTTAAAAACATTGTTTATCTCACATGTAATTTTTTAAAATCTCCTTTAAGGAATATAATTTTTACATATGCTCTGAAATAAACCACACTTACCAATTAAGTAACTTACAGAATGTCAAGAAAAGAGAAAATAAACCAGTTTCAAAGCCTCTGTTCAGCAAAGATTGGAATGGATAAATAGCTGGAAGATGTATTAATGAGATGGGGAGAAAGTCAGGTTTCTTCTCTCAATTAGAGAAAAAGAAAGGCAATTACAAACTGTAGCATAAACAAAAATATCTATAACAAAGTCATGGCCCAGATATGAAGCAAACTAAACTGTAGCATGAAACGAATAAAATAAAATGTAGCCTGATTTTGAGAAATGTATGAGTGTAAGAAAAAATATTCCATTTGCCACATTCTTCTTAAGTGACAAAAATACTGGGTTTGTAGAGGAAGAAGTTGTGGCCCATTGCAGTGAACACTATTTACATAATCACCATATTGTAAATGCTGTTGATTGAATGGAAATGCAGTCAATTTCAACAACATACAAGCAAAGTGGACAGAGGTTGAGAGTTGGAAATGGGGAGGAGAGGGAGAGAGGATGGTGGGTGTTCTCATGCTTGTCTGATATCGTAAGAAGTCCAAATACTGCACAATATTGATGAGTGGGTAAGCTGAGGCTTTAAGTTTACTTTTTTTTTGTTTTTTGGCCACACGAAGCGCCTTGCAGGATCTTAGTTCCCTGACCAGGGACTGAACCCACATCCTCGGCAGTGAAAGCGAGGAGTCCTAAGCACTGGACGGCCAGGGAATTCCCCAAAGTTTACTACATAAGTTACACATTTGGATAACTAATAGAAGAATTAAAGAGAATTCATATAGGGACTTCCCTGGTGGTCCAGTGGGTAAGACTCCAAGCTCCCAATGCAGGGGGCCCGGGTTCAGTCCCTGGTCAGGGAACTAGATCCCTCATGCCACAACTAAGAGTTCGCATGCCACAACTAAAGATCCTGCATGCCACAACTAAGACCCGGCACAGCCAAAATAAATAAATAAATAATTTTTTTTTAAAAAAAAGAGAATTCATATAGCTATTAAAGGGATTCAGAATATGCTACTCCAAAATATACCCCTTTGGCATATTGATTATTTTGAACTGAAGGCAATTGAGAAACTGTAGATGCAGGAAGGGCTCTCTGACCTCCCTCTTTCTACCTAAAATCAGGTCTTTGAACTTCCCATGAGAAAGGTGCCCTCCCTTTACCAGGAAGAAAAGAACATTCTTATCACTGGGGACTGGGTGTCAGTGCTGAAGTGGTCCTGTACAAATAAACCTACCAAAATAACCCTTGTCTTCCATTACTTTCTCCCCATGTATCTCCTAGTCACTTTCTCACAATTTGCTGTCCTCAGCTCAAGCCCCTTGGTCTTGTCACATCCCTGCAGTTTATTGTTCTTTGTGTAAAAAGACATATAAGTTTTGGGGCCTAACAGCTTATTCAGGTCTTCATTTTCCCTTCAAAGACTCCCATGTACATGTAAAAATATTAAATATGATATGTATGCTTTTCTTTTTAATCTGTTTATGTCGGTTAATTCTTAGGCCAGCTACAGAACCTAAGAGGGTAGAAGGAAGTTTTTCCTCCCCTAGTATCAAAAATTGGAAGAAGGGAAGGGGAAGGGGAACAGCATAAATTATACTGTAATTTCAGGATGATTTTCAGTTGATAATGTCTAAAGAAATAGTAATATAAGTATATTACATGTTATGAAAATGGTTGCCAGAACTACAGACAGAAGTGGTTAAATGTGGTTGCCTCTGGGAAGTTGTACTAGAAGTGACCTCGGGGATTAGGCGGAGACACAATTTTGATGTCACATAAGTGATTGTTTTGGTAAAAAGAAATGAGAAGGGTTGTATTGACCAGGAACAAAATTTGTTCAAAGTATAATTGCAGCTTTTTCATTACCTTAAATTTTAAATATAGCCTGTAAGCATTTCTAATTTTCCTAAATTTGCCCTTGTGCAGGAAAAACAACTAGTTCAGCTCTGATATAGATATTTGAATGCCACTTTTGTTAAGAGAGATCTTGGATTTTTTTGAGGTGAGACAAAATGAAGTACTGTGAGGTGCTTCTCAACAGTGTAAAATCCCTGGATTAATCCAGAGTCTAGCTTATTTAATATACCATTTAAGCTCTTTTCTTGTGCAAAATCTTCAACTTATATTTTCCCCATCAGGGCACACCTCTGATTTTATAATGCCAATCATTGAAAACTGACATTTATTATATATAAACATTCCCTTTGGACATATCCATTTCCAAGTTCAGGGAGCCAGGCTCCAGGAACCCACGCACGCACACCGGGACTGTGTGGTGTGGGGCAGGGCAGGGGACGCTGGCCACACTGTGGTACCATCCTGTGGTTGTGATGCTAAATTAGAGCATGTTTTCGTTTTCTTCTCTCTAGGAAGGCCCTTTTGTCTACTTGTCTTTGGTAGGAAACATCACAGATTCTGATGCCTTGATCGCTTCGTTGTGTAAGTAATTTAAAACGTTTGCATTTGCCATGTTTGAGGGATTAATTGCAAGTATGGCTGTCAATTAAATGAGTACCTGTACCCATGCTGTATGATTCTATTTACATGAAATGTCCAGGTTAGGCAAATCTATAGAGAAAAATTATAGATTAGTGGTTGCCTGGGTGTGTGGGGAGGGGGCGGGATCATAGGCCAGAAATGGGGAGTGACTGATAATGGGTACAGGTTTCTTTTTTGGGGTAGAAACATTATAAAATTACACGATTTGTGGTGATTCAAATCTGAGAATATACTAAAACTTGTTGAATTATACACTTTAAACAGATTTAAAAACACAGGTCTGGCATGTGAATTATATCTCAATAAAGCTATAATTTCAAATTTTTGTTTTTATTTATTTAATTTATTTATTTTTGGCTGCACTGGGTCTTCGTTGCTGTGCATGGGCTTTCTCTAGTTGTGGCAAGCAGATGCCACTCTTCATTGCAGTGTGCCGGCTTCTAATGGCAGTGGCTTCTCTTGTCGCAGAGCACGGACTCTAGGTGTGCGGGCTTCAGTAGTTGTGGCTCGCGGGCTCAGTAGTTGTGGCTCACAGGCTCTAAAGCACAGGCTCAGTAGTTGTGGTGCACAGGCTTAGTTGCTCCACGGCATGTGGGATATTCCCCGACCAGGGCTCGAACCCGTGTACCCCTGCATTGGCAGGCGGATTCTTAACCACTGCACCACCAGGGAAGCCCTATAATTTCAAATGTTTATAGTGAGTGCAGATTGAGGAGTTTGCAGTATTTAAACTGGGTGTTTTCCATATTTTTATTATTAACTTTCATATATATACATATATATATATATATACACATATATATGTATATATATATGGTCTTGTAGATAATTTCCAGAAATCTTCCTGCTCTGCAGAGATATTAACTAGTTTTCCCTATCTTCGTCATGTTGCTGTAAATCAATCAACATTCAGTCAGTCAGTATCAACTACCTCCAATGTGCTGTGTCAGTACTGACAAATAAATGAGCTGTGCAGCAACTGGGTTCTTTGCCACTATTATAGAGCTGCCTTGTGCAGGATAACTTCTTTCAGATTTTGCATCTGAAAATCTGCATTGTTTATCTCATTTCTCCCACAATTCTGAAATCGTGTCCTCCAGCCAGGATCTGGACTCCTGTTCACCACTAGTGTTGTAAAACTCTTCTAGAGAATTGAGTCAGCCACAATTAGTGCTTCCCAAAGCAAAACACATGTTATCTTTGATGTCCGTCAGGTCCTAGCCATGGTAGCTCAGGGCGCCTGAGTCCCACAACTTTTTTTTTTTTTTTTTCGGTACACGGGCCTCTCTCACTGTTGTGGCCTCTCCCGTTGTGGAGCACAGGCTCCGGACGCACAGGCTCAGCGGCCATGGCTCACCGGCCCAGCCACTTCGTGGCATGTGGGATCTTCCCGGACCGGGGCACGAACCCGCGTCCCCTGCATCGTCAGGCAGACTCTCAACCACTGCGCCACCAGGGAAGCCCTGAGTCCCACATCTTGAGGCCACCCGCTCAGTTCCACGGGCTAAGGAATATGCAGCTGTGCAGCTTTCTGGCGAGTCTGCCAGATTAAACTGTGCTTGAGAACTGCTAGGGAAGTCTGGGGTTGAGAATTCCAGCTCAAGTCACTGTCCTCCTACCCCGGCTGCCCTGCTCAGCCTCAGAGAAAGCAAACAGCCCAGATTTGGCTCAGTCCCATGAAATGCAAATATCTAATTCGATCTTTATCAGTCATCTTCAGTCTACATTTTCACCTTCAAAAAATGAAAACTCGGGCTTCCCTGGTGGCGCAGTGGTTAAGAATCCTCCTGCCAATGCAGGGGACACGGGTTCGAGCCCTAGTCCGGGAGGATCCCACATGCCTCGGAGCAACTAAGCCTGTGCGCCACAACTACTCAGCCTGCACTCTACAGCTCACGAGCCACAACTACTGAGCCCATGTGCCACAACTACTGAAGCCCGCACACCGAGAGCCCGTGCTCCACAACAAGAGAAGCCACCTTAATGAGAGGCCTGTGCACCGCAACGAAGGGTAGCTCCCACTCGCTGCAACTAAAAAGAAAGCCTGCGTGCAGCAATGAAGACCCAACGCAGCCAAAAATTAATTAATTAATTAATTAATTAATTTTTTTAAAAAAAGTGAAAATTCATTTAATGGAGGTACCCTTTATTAGTGTGAAAGTGAAAATCTAGTAGATAATGTCAAGTAGTGCTTCTTGGACTTTAAAGTACACAGATTGCCTGGGGTTCTTGTTAAAATGCAGATTCTTATTCAGAGGGTCTGGGGTAGGGCCTCCCATATATTGATCTGTGGACTGTCCTTTGATTCAGCAGGTTGTAGAACTTGTTAAAGATGGTAAGGAAGACTTTGTTCAAGAGGGACTATGGCAATGGGAGAGAGATTGGGCTCAACTCTAAAGACAAGGACAGGTGGAGATTCATAGGCAAGGAGCAGGGTTGGGGTCAGAGGATGGAAAATTACTGAGAAGAAACATCAAGGCTGTGGGACTCTTGATAGACTGACTCAACAGGATCCTTGCTGAAGGCAGGCCAGGGTATTAAGATACAGAGGGTGGGAGATGAGGAATTTGATCAGATATCAAGATTATCTACACTCCCATGTTCGTAGCAGCAGTATCTACAATAGCCAAGACATGGAAACAGCCTAAGTGTCCATTGACAGAGGAGTGGATAAATAAGTTGTGGTGTATATATACAGTGGAATATTATTCAGCCATAAAAAGAAGGAAATCCTGCCATTTGTGACAGCATGGATGGGCCTTGCAGACATTATGCTAAGTGAAATAAGCTAGACAGAAAAAAACAAAAACTGTAATATCTCATATGTGGAATCTAAAAAACAAACAACCCAAACTCATAGAAAAAGAGATCAGATTTGTGGTTACCAGAGGCAAGGACTGTGGAGTGGGGGAATTGGATGAAGATGTTCAAAAGGTACAAAATTCTGGACTTCCCTGCTGGTACAGTGGTTAAGAATCCGCCTGCCAGTGCAGGGGACACAGGTTCGAGCCCTGGTCTGGGAAGATCCCACATGCTGCGGAGCAACTAAGCCCGCGAGCCACAACTAGTGAGGCCCGCGTGCCACAACTAGTGAGGCCCGCGTGCCTAGAGCCTGTGCTCCACAACAAGAGAAGCCACCGCAATGAGAAGCCCATGTACCACAACGGAGAGTAGCCCCCACTCGCCGCAACTAGAGAAAGCCTGCACGCAGCAACGAAGACCCAACGCAGCCAAAAATAAATAGAAAAATAAATAAATTTATTTTTTAAAAAAAGGTACACACTTCTAGTTCTATGATAAATAAGTACTAGGGATGTAATGTACCACATAATTAACACTACTGTATGGCATATTTGAAAGTTGTTAAGAGAATAAATCCTAAGAGTTCTCACCACAAGGAAAAAAACATTTTTTCTTTTTCTTTTTTTTTGTATCTATATGACATGATGGATGTCATTAAACTTATTGTGGTAATCATTTCACAATATATGTAAGTCAATTCATTATGCCGTATACCTTAAACTTACACAGTGCTGTATGTCAGTAATATCTCAATAAAACTGGGGGTTGGGGGGAGTGATCAGATACCAAGAGTGAAGGATTTTCACTAAACTTACGCAGCAGGATTCTTGTTGAAACTGGACTAAGTGGGCCAAGCACAGAGCCCAAGGTCGAGACCTTTTGGAGAAGAGGGCTTGGAGGAGGCTGCCTTGAGTTTGGTCAAGAAGAGTTGTGCCCCTAATCTCCACTCTGTGGCAAAGGGCACAGCCGTGGCTTGGCTACTGGAAACCTCCAGCCCTTCGTGTGCATCTTTCCCTCTAAACCTCTTCCTGAGCCTGGCAGTCAGTCCCAAGATAAAGGATGAGGATCACATCATTAGGTTTATTAATGCTCTGTTTGCCCTTTCGCTGTTGTAGGTGTTTAACCTGCAAAGAGTTGGTCAAGGTTAAGCAGTAGATGAGGAGATGCCAGAGGCTTGATCCACTGGGGCCAGCAGATAGCAGGGCCTGCTTCCAGTGCCTGTCCCCACCCCCCTTCCCCCCACTTTCACTTACACACACGCTGTCTCCTTCAGCTTTGCTGAATTTCCTGCAGTTTCAGACACACCGAGCGCTCTCAGCCCCAGGCCTTTGCTCAAACTCCTCCCCGAGATACCCTCTCCCTCCCCCAGTTCAAGGCTCGCCTCTTGTGATGTAAGCCCTGAGATTTTTTTTTTCGTGCAAATGTGCTTTATTTCTGTAATTTAGAAGAGACCTTTTGGTTTAGGGGATGGGAGCTGTGTTTCAGTTCATACATATCGTCACACACTTCCCCAAGGGGGAGGAATTGACAGGCCACACGGGGGTCCTGTTATATGACACCCTCATCCAACTGGCCCTTGAGACTGGACCAGGTGCCCTTCAGGACAGAAATCAGGATGGGCTGCCCGCTGATCTTGCCTGCTGGTCATCCTCACCTTCATCCCAATCCAAAGCCTTGATTTCTGACACTGTGGAAGGTACGGGACTAAGAGAAAGGCCTGAGATTAAGATCCCAGATTATGTGTGCCTTGACGTCTGGTAAAATCCAGAGGGCCTCAGATGTCGTAAGTGCCAGGCCCCTCTGCACCCTGCTTCCTCATATAAGGTCCCTAGACAAGCAGCCCTCCTGGTCTCCGGAACCAGCACGGTGCCTGCGTACCCCTGAGGAGCCGGCTTCAGTTCCCTGCCAGCCCTCAGAATTACTCAAACAATCCTATCACATCCTGCCGCGGGGACCGGGGGTCACCCCCCTGGTGTTACTGCAGAGCCCACCTCCCACAGTCCCTCCTCGTTCACTCCAGTTCCTAGGGCAGCCCCACGCGGCACAGTGTGCTTCTCCCCGAGCCTGCGAGTGTTCTGTGACTAAGGAAGGGCCATCAACCTCATCTGCCCAGTGTCACCTGTGGGGTGTTAAGCCACCGCATAAGCCCAGGGCGGGAACCCTTCCCTCGCGTGTAGGGTGAAGAGGAAGCGATCAGAACACCTCATCTCCTAGCTTGTGCAGTGCCTTTTCTCCATGTCCCTATTCTCTGTCCCCGTCACTTATTACATGGTTTGAGCTCGCTACAGTATGAACCACCAGCAGCAGACTTTGTGTCCTGGTCGCTGCTGCATTCTTGAGACCTAGCATAGAGGCGTCTATACGCTACAAAATAATTGTTGAATTAAAGAATGAATGAAGGGGACTTCCCTGGAGGTCCAGTGGTTAGACCCTGTACTTCTAATGCAGGGGGCATGGGTTCGATCCCTGGTCAGGGAACTAAGATCTCACATGCCACGTGGCCAAAACATAAATAAATCAAAATTTTTTTTAAAAAAGAATGAATGAATGGGGTTATTTTTGTGAATGTCTAAACACCCACTAATCTCTTAGCTCCTAAAGCATTGACCTTTTACTTGTGATATTTTCTTAGATTTTGGCTACACTAGATAGTATATTTCACCTATTGTATCTATGTGTTTTTTTTAATTAATTTAATTTATTTTATTTATTTATTTTTGACTGCATTGGGTCTTTGTTGCTGCGCCCGGGCTTTCTCTGGTTGCAGCGAGTGGGGGCTACTCTTCGCTGCGGTGCGTGGGCTTCTCATTGCGGTGGCTTCTCTTGTTGCGGAGTCTCCATGGACTCTAGGCACGTGGACTTCAGTAGTTGTGGCGTGCAGGCTCAGTAGTTGTGGCTTGCAGGGTCTAGAGCGCAGGCTCAGTAGTTGTGGCACACGGGCTTAGTTGCTCCCCAGCATGTGGGATCTTCCCAGACCAGGGCTCGAGCCTGTGTCCCCTGCATTGGCAGACAGATTCTTAACCACTGAGCCACGAGGGAAGCCCTGTATCTATGTTTAAATTTATAGGGAAAACTTTTACTTTCACTATGATGTTTTCCAGTTAGGTCATGGCAGGCAGTCGGCTAAGGACAGGCTGGACGGCTCTGCCTTGTCTGCCAGTTGCGTCTGGCCTTTCACAGAATCTCTGCTCAGCGTGTGTCTGTGTGTTATCTCATTAAATAGCTAATCGTGTTTACTGGCGTGTCCTTTCTCTGGGGACAGCCTTTCATGGGAACCCTTTGTCCCTGGCCCTGGAGGGATCCTAACTCTAACCATTAAGAGACTATTGCTTCTTTTTATGGCTGAGTAATATTCCATTGTATATATGTGCCACATCTTCTTTATCCGTTCATCCGATGATGGACACTTAAGTTGGAGGGGGAAGGGTAAGCTGGGACAAAGTGAGAGAGTGGCATGGACGTATATACACTACCAAACGTAAAATAGATAGCTAGTGGGAAGCAGCTGCATAGCACAGGCAGATCAGCTCGGTGCTTTGTGACCACCTAGCGGGTGGGATAGGGAGGGTGGGAGGGAGGGAGATGCAAGAGGGAAGAGTTATGGGAACATATGTATATGTATAACTGATTCACTTTGTTATAAAGCAGAAACTAACACACCATTGTAAAGCAATTACACTCCAATAAAGATGTAAAAAAAAAGAGACTATTGCTTTGTGCTGCTCAGACCAATCAGATCACGCAGCTAATTTTTGACCATTCATACCTTTTCTAAGTAATGTGAGAACAGTAGTTAAAGGGAGAGAAGAGGGTTTTGGGTTTTTTTTTCCTCTGGTTATTTGAGATCTTAGGACCAGCACGTATTACTTTGTTAAAGTAAAAAGGAAAGAGAGACAGAGAGAAAGAGGTGGGGGGGGGGGAGGTGGGGAGGAAGGAAAGAGAGAAAGAAAGAAGGAAGGAAAGAAGAGAGAAGGAGGGAGGGAGGGAGGGGAATATGACTTCATCTAGTGCATGGCCCTTGGTCCTTCACTAAAAAGACTATCTGACCTCATGGTGCTTCCTAGAAGTAAGCATCCTGATAACGGGGCCTGGAAAGATTTCTTAGGGCACACCTGCTCCCTGGTCAGCACAGTTTCGTGGTAGCTGTGTTAGTGAATTCTGTCCCTGTAGCAGACCGAAATGCTCCTTTGCCCATTTAGGATTCATTCTGTAGTCCAGGCTGTGTTACTGTCCTCCCCTCCCCTCCCTGCTGCCTCCCCAGCACTCAATTCCTCTTCAATCCCTAATAAACGTGTCTTTTTATAAACATTTCCTTAATAATAATTTTCCCACATCTAACTAATACAGACTTCATGTTGAAATTTTGACGTAAGGAATTATAATGCATTTACCAAGATAACTATTAAAGATTATCTTTGCAAAGTCTGACTGTGTCAAACTGATGTAGAATTCTGCTGCTTACGATGAAAAGGGAGAGGGTGAAGAGGGCACACGTGTGAAAGCACTTTGGAAAATGCAAATCATTTTACAAATATAACATGATATTGTTGTTATTACTTGTGTCCGGTGGCAAATGCGTTTTCATCATAGGGCCTCTCTTGCCTTCCACTAAGGCATAATGAAGACTACAGAGAGAGTGGTAGTTACTCTTTTATCTCCTCCTAACGGGGAAAAGAAGGTCATTTCCTCTGTCATAAAAATGATTGCCAGATGAGTAACAAAATGTATTTTGTTTTCAGGGAAAGAATATGGCAAAGCTGACGCGAGATGGCTTTATTTGGATCCAACCATTGTGTCTTTGGAAATTCTGACTGTCGTCCTGGGAGGGTTTCTGGCATTGGTTCTCATTTATGCCATCGTCAAAGGGAAACATTATCGGTAAGTGCTCTTCTCCTGTCCTACGGAAAAGAGGAGGAACATTAGCTGTCCCAACGCCAGTGTGACATTTGGAGGGGATAATGACCAGAGTTCTTTGTTAGACAAAAAGTAGACTAGAAACAAAAATTGTTAGATATTAGTTAAGGATCATGGTGCCACCAGGATAATTTCAGACCATTCAAAATAAAAAAAATATGAGAAATATGATTGTATTGACAACCTAGGTGCTGTATAGACAAGCACAGTGGTGAGTGACAGCATTGGATGATTTGCCACCAATATTTTGGAGAATCAAAAGGTAATATTTGCATCCTTTCCCTCCAACTCATTCTAGAAAACTCCCATTCCGCTTGACACAAAGAAAAATCTCTCATGTAATTCTGAGGTAGACATGCAAGATAAATAAGAAATCTTTCCAGAAGCAGGCTGTGGAGGGTATGAGGAAAGCAGAAGAGTGAGGAGACGAAACAGAAAGATGGCAGATTAACCGTCCATCAGTCAGACCCTGGAACTTTAAACTCCGCTTCCTCCCTCCCTTTCCTTCCTCTCCATCTTAGGGACGGGGTGACCTGGGACAAACAGATTGCTATCCTGGGGATGATTCCCTAAAACAGTGTCAAGTAGGCACAACGGCATTCCATTTTCCACCATCTTGGATCAAAGAAGAAGTCTTATGTAAAGCTTCATCATAAAATTTCAGATTTGAAAGAGACCTCAAAGGTCATTTAATCCAATTTCCCCCACCCAGTTTTACATAGAGCGTTGGCAGGAAGAATTAAATTTCTCCTGGGTGCCTTCCATGTCTTTGACTCCATGCTCGTGGTTGTAGATTTACTACATGCACCCATTTGTTTATTATTTCAAACATTTAACACATATGCATTGTTGAATATGTGCCGGGCACAGTGCTTTATCTACATATCTCATTTAATCTCCACAATATTATTCGAGGAAGGGACTATTATTCTCCCTTTTACAACAGGTGAAATTGCAGCTCATAGAGAGATTCACATCCAGGTCTCTCTTTACCGGGTCAGTTGTGACCTCACCAAATCTTCCGAAGAATAGGACAGGATACCCAAGAGACCTTCTTTAACTCTGAGGATAATCTTCTAGGAAAGGCACTATTGCTTCTCCAAGGAAAGCATGGGTCTTCATTAATTATCAATTTGCCCCATCAAAGGAGCTCTACGTAAAACCTGAGGTCCAACTTCAGGGAGGTTTTCTGCCGTGGAAGACTGTTGATGCTGCTGGCGGTTTCATCCCTTGTCTCTTTCTCTCTAACAGGCATTTCATACAGATCACCCTGTGTGTGTGTGAACTGTATGGCGGGTGGATGACCTTCTGCCCAGACTGGCTTATGGGAAGCCCCAACCTCAACACCAACAATTGGCTCTACTTTTGGGTCTACCTGGTATTTTTCAATGGTGTTTGGGTTCTGATCCCAGGACTGTTACTGTGGCAGTCATGGGTAGAACTCAAGAAAATGCATCACAGAGGATTCAATTCAGGCAAAAAGTTTCAGTGAATTTTCAAAATCATAAACACCATCAGCGTGCTTTATGAGCCAGAATGAATCAAACCTGTTTGTTGGGCCAGAATGTAATACATTCCAGTGTATACTTTTCTTTTATATTGTCATTCTTGAACAAGCTAATTGCTTTCAGTTGAATCAATTTCAAATGGACTGTAAGGTTGACAAGTTTTGTCTGTTGTTTTTTCCAGTTAAATGGCAATACAGGGAACAGAGAATAAATTTTAACTTGTAATAATAACACATGTAATGATATACTTTTATGGCTAGCATTAATTGTTCTACGTTAATAAAGCCAATTATCATGAAATGCTGTAGAGCATGTTATATTAATTTTTTATTTCAAAGAGCATGTTGTTGCCTCAACCTTTGATCTTCCCTTCAGTCTTCTGGTTACCAGAGTGAAACCAGGAATGAAATGAGTGCTTCTGTTTTGTACTTTATCAAATTTGTGAAGCCAACAAAAATGATAGTGGAAGGAATCTGTGAGTGGGGTAACTCCTCATGGGTGAACATTGGGGTTTCACACAGATGATTGATTTATATCTGTCCTTTTTTAAGGAGGAAGATTTAAGATACCTTACAAAAATACGATAAAAAGTAAATCGGGGGGCTTCCCTGATGGCGCAGTGGTTGAGAGTCCACCTGGCGATGCAGGGGACGCGGGTTCATGCCCCGGTCCGGGAAGATCCCACATGCCGCAGAGCGGCTGGGCCCGTGAGCCATGGCCGCTGAGCCTGCGCGTCCAGAGCCTGTGCTCCACAACGGGAGAGACCACAGCGGTGAGAGGCCCGCGTACCGGGAAAAAAAAAAAAAAAAAAAAGTAAATCAGGAAATAGGAACATAGGGAAAATGAGTGAGAAACAATAAGATGAAGGTAAAATTAATATGCAGAATGCATGCCGTGACGTCGTATGTAACTGATAGAAGTGAAGCATAAGTGTAACGCTTACCTTCAGTACCAAGAGGGAGACATGATCACCCTATGTTTCAGAAAACACTCGTTTTGGCAGATGGCTATAGCACTTCCGTCAGAGGTGGGGAGCGGGTACTTACATTAACTTGTTCAACACCTGGCTTTCTTACTAGCCTGTTGGCTCACAGATGTGTTCTCTGCCTAGAAGGGTGCCCGGCCTATACACCAAGCACTTGGTTGGTTGTGGTGGATGCTGTCACTTAGCTCAGTCTTAGCTCAGTCTGCATTCCCCCTCCTTCTAGGTGTCCTCTTATCCTGCAGAGAGCTGCAGGTTGTGGTCCTGGATGCAAAATTGCTGTCACCTTTCAGAGGTGCTTGTGAGCGGTTTGGAGGGTGAAAGCATGGAGACCGTTTTCAGCTGTTCCTTTTTTACTTTTGCTGTTTTGTGGCGACAGGTAATGTCTATGACTATGGAAACGTGAGGGTTTGGAGCGTTAGCACATCGAGCGTTCAACCTCGTGGGTACTGAGAGGCAGTTGTGGTTGGGGCAGTAGGAGTAAAGGGTTTGCGGGCTGAGGAGCTCCAGTGGTGGCCTCGCTGGCAGTGCCTGCCTTGGGAGGGTCCATCTTGTGGACATTTGGGAGCCATTCCTAGAAGCTGAGCCAAGCACCCACTCTTGGAGTCCTCCAGTGATTTTTATAAGCATCCTCTATTAAATCCTCCTGCTTAAAACACCTAGAGCAATTGCTGTTTTCTATGCTTTTATCCTGAATGATACCTGACTATGATATTCATTGAATATTGAGTAAGTCTGGCCAAGTAAGTTTGAGGAATATTACGTTAGCACATTAAAGACTTTAGAAGTCCTGCAGTGAAGAAACTAGATTAACTTGTTTAACTCAGCTTTTCCCAACATATTTAGCAGACCACTTTAACAAGTAGGACGGTGTTTCATGGAACATCAGATAGGGAAGCACTGAGTAACAGAGTTCCGTTTTCATGAGATTAAAAACAAACCAGTTGCCAATAAACAATTAAAATAGAATTTTTAAAAATACCATTTACGGGCTTCCCTGGTGGCACAGCAGTTGGGAGTCCGCCTGCCAATTCAGGGGACGCAGGTTCGTGCCCCGGTCCGGGAAGATCCCACATGCCACGGAGTGGCTGGGCCCGTGAGCCATGGCTGCTGAGCCTGAGCGTCCGGAGCCTGTGCTCCGCAATGGGAGAGGCCACGTTGGTGAGAGGCCCGCATACCGCAAAAAAAATAAATAAATAAATAAAGGGAAAAAAATACCATTTACTATAGCATCAAAACATTCTAATATTTAGGGGAAAATTGAAAGATATTAAGGCTTACACAGAAAACAAAAACAACTATAAAACATTGAGAGAAGTTAAATAAGACCTAAATAAGTAGAGAGATATGTCATGTTCATGGATTGGAAGGCTCAATATTGCAAAGAAGTCAGTTCTCCCCAAACTGAGCTATAGATTCAATGTAATCCCAATCAAAACCCCAACAGATTTACCTATTTGTCATTTTTTAAATGGTAACAAGTTGATTTTAAGATATTTTATGGCAATGCAAAGGGCCAAGAGGGCGAAGACAATGTTGTAGAAGCATAAAGCTGGAGGACTTGCTCTACCATACATCAAGTCTTCATATAAAGCCACAGTAATTAAGGCAATGTGGTATTGGCACCAGAAAGCCAACAGACGGGTAGACCAACGGAACAGACTAGAAAGTCCAGAAACAGACCTTCCTGTATGTGGACACTGGATTTAGGAAAAACATGCCACTGCAGAACAATGGGGAAAGGATGGTCTTTTCAATAAATGGTGCTGGCTCAGTTGCATGTCCATGTGGTAAAAATGAATTTTGATCCTTACCTCACATCATGCACAATATCAACTCCAGGTGAATTGTTGATTTTAGTTTTTTTAATTAATTTATTTATTCATTTTTGGCTGCGTTGGGTCTTTGTTGCTGCGTGTGGGCTTTCTCTAGTTCCGGCGAGTGGGGGCTACTCTTCGTTGTGGTGCGTGGGCTTCTCGTTGCAGTGCCTTCTCTTTGTTGCGGAGCACAGGCTCTAGGTGCACGGGCTTATTGATTTTAATGTGAAAGGCAAACAATAAATCTTCAAGAAGAAAAAAAAGTGGAAGAATATATTCTTAAAAAGGATATAGAAAGCTGCAATCATTTTGACTGCATTAAAATCAAGTACTTCTGCTCATCAGAATTCACCATTAAGAGAATAAAAAAGGAAGTCAGAGACTTCCCTGGTGGTGCAGTGGTTAAGAATCCACCTGCCAGTGCAGGGGACACGGGTTCGATCCCTGGTCTGGGAGGATCCCACGTGCCGCAGAGCAGCTGAGCCCGTGTGCCACAACTACTGAGCCTGTGCTCTAGAGCCCGCGAGCCACGACTACTGAGCCTGCGTGCCAAAACTACTGAAGCCCACACACCGAGAGCCTGTGCTCCACGACAAGAGAAGCCACCGCAATGAGAAGCCCGCACACCGCAACTAGAGAAAGCCCACATGCAGTAAGGAAAACCCAACGCAGCCAAAAATAAATTAAGAAAAAAAAAAAAAAGCCAGAAGGTAGAAGATATTTGTAGTACATATAATTGACAAAAGACCTATCCCAATGGGTAAATCAATTAGAGAAAGACAATCTAATAGAAAAGTTGACAAGATATTTGAATAAATACTTCACAAAAGAGAAGGCAATTCAGGAAATGATAATTAAGGCCACAATAAGATGTTGCTATACACCTATAAAAATGGCTAAAACTAAAAGGACTGACCATTATGAGGGTTGGTGAAGATGTGGAACCACTGGAATTCTCATACACTGCTGGTGGAATGTAAAGTGGAAAACTACTTTGAAATTAAACTGAACGTGTGCAAGCCCTGAAACCCAGCAATCTGACTCTTAGGTATACTTCGCAGAAGTGCTTTACTATGTGTACCAGAATGGTAGCATTATAACCCCAAGCCGGAAAAAACCTAAATGAGTAGATTGTGGTATATACATACAATGGACTACTGTACAGTGAAAATTATAGGAATGAAAATTAACAACCTACTTCTCATAGCAACATGGATGAATTAGTGATAAGTGAAAGAAATAGTGATAAGTGAAAGAAGCCAGACTAAAAGGATACATATTGTATGATTCTATTTTTGTAATGTAAGGTTCAAAAACAGATAAAACTGTGATGTTAAAGATCACGACAGAGATTGCCTCTGGGGAAGAGGGTGGGTATAGTGATGGGGAGAAGCCATGAAGGGGCTTCTGAGGTGCTGGTAATGTTTTATTTTTTTCCTTTGAGCGGTTGTTACAATTTGCGATAATGCATTCAGCTGTACCTTTATGAATGGTGTGCTTTTGTCGATATATGTTATACTTCAATTTAAACATTTTATTTTTAAAGATTCCTGGTATGAAGCCCTGAAATATGTCTCCAGTGGGTCCTCACGAAGAGGACGCTATGTCCTTGACGACAGAATTTAGTACAACTCGGGCTGTTTGTAACAGTGTCCCCCACGTGGGCTGAAGGCAGGACGCCAGAGAGAGAGTCTGTAAAAACCTTTCTATGAGGGATTACCCAGTTGTTTCCAGTACTTTGCTCTCTGCTGATCTGGCTCAATCTGAGGGTAAACAGAGTAGAGAAAAATGGATGGGCTGCCTATCCTGCAGACAGTCCTGAAAACACGATTTTTTTCTCAACTGAGTTTTTGCTGAGTATTGGATGGGAGAGAAATGGAGATTATAGACTCTGACAGGAACTTGGAGGACAGATACATTCTACTGCCAAGTAAGGACAGATCTAAATGTTTTAACCCTTAAGTGAGTTGGAAGGTAGATTGATGTCCGCATATGAAGTCTAACAGGTCACTGAGAATAGAAGCCCATCTCCCTGTGACAGGAAGGTAGGGGCAAGGTGACATAGGTAATACTGTATTTCATTAACTCTAAGATAGATATTTTCCACCCACATTTTAACATTTTAAAAATTAGAATGTATTCTACAGTTGATGTGTCATAATTGAGTTGGCAGTGTTTTTTCCTTACAAAACTATAATCCATCTTATAATCTGATGGCATCTTAGATTCAATTAAATAAGTCACTGCCTTCAATATTGTTCCTCTTCTCAAGCCTCGATATCTCCAGCTACTTGGAGGTGATAGTTCAAATATATTTTAAGTCTAAATTTTGCTTGGGACCTTAGGAATCATTGACTTCCCTATCCGCCCCCCCGCACACCCCGCTTCTATCACATTCGTTTCCTAGGAGCCAGCCATAGAAGGAATATTTGGATGAACGTATCACATGATTTGCAATAAGTTATGAATTGCTTATGTGGATGGTAACTGGATTCCTTCAGACTGTCCATCACTCCCCAGTATTGTTTACACTAGAAATTTCCTCTGCATGCTCTGCCTTTCCAGATAATGTTGAGGCAACTGTCGGCATAACCCATCTAAAATCAGAGTCTAAATGATGACGTTTTCTTGTATTTAATTATGTCAGCTTTACAACTCCTGAAGTGCTAGCACGGAGGCTCCAGGAAGAATCTGCAGACTGCAGTATGAAATAGTAAAATAAAACTTTGTCCAAACAAGGCTTGGTGGAAACCAAAATGCACAGAGTTTGGAGAAGAATCCTTTGTTTTCTTTTTTTTTCTCAAATTATTCTTAAAATCCATGAGCACTTTTTTCTTTGTTTGGTTGGAAAGCTGGAGTTTGGATCTAAAAATAAATAATTTATAATGAGAATAATTGGGCAAAACCATGAATGAGAAAGGTTAACTGTTGCTGTTCTTACTTTTAATAAAATGCCCTTGAGGTAATAGGGAGGGGCCTGGCAGGCCTCCTCCACCCACTGTGCTTTTGGAAACTCTACATCCTCTGTCCCTTTCCAGTGGCAGACCCGACCTAACAAAATCCATATCCCACTGCCACTTCACTGCAGGAAGCAAATCATATCCATTAATTCACATTAAGATGCTAATAACTGATAGTGGTTTGAGGTATTATCTGTCCGGAATATATTTGCATTAAAAAAAATATGCAATTGATTCATGTCCGTTGCTGAAAAATGGAAAATCCAGATAAGCAAAAAGAAAAAAATAATCATTACCCCCAGTATCATCAGACAGAACCACTGTTACAAATTTAGTTTCCATTTCTCAAGCTCTTGTCTGTGCTTGTATTAACATTTGGGGGAGGCTTTTAACATTTGAAGAAGGACTTTAACCTCCCCCCTTCTTTCCTCTCTGTCCCTTGTCCCAGATTTATCATCTAAGAAGTAGCAGTTGTACATGTACACACAAAACCAACCGGATAGTATTACAGAACATGCTCCCATTCTTGAGAAATTCATGCGCTTATAGAGGTTGATAGGTAGCAGTTATCGTTTATTTTGTTTATGTCCACACAGATCAAGTTGACATCTTAAAATATTGGATTGGCCACCTCCCAACTCTTCAAGGGAGGGATCCAGTATGCTGAGCGTGCTGCAGTGTTACTTTTTAGGTGTTTAATCCCTTCCCCTCCAGAAGCCTTCCCTCAGTCCCCCAGGAGTCAGAAGGGGGAGGACTCTGAATTCCCGTAGCCCTTGTCTGTGTCACTTAAGTGGCCCTGTATTGTTTTGTTATTTTTGACATCCACCTTCCCAGCTACACAGGGGCCCCTCAAGGCCACGCTTAGAATCCTAGAATCATATATTGTTTAAAGGGGCCTTGGACAGGTCCAGTTCATATACGAGGAGACTGAGGCTCAGAGGGGTTAGATAACCTGCCCAAGGCCACAGAGCTTTTCAGTGAACTAGAACCTAGTTCACTTAAAAGTACTCTTTCTAGCCCAACAGTGTTAGACATGTTCCCAGAAGCCTGCAAGCTATGAAAATTATTCAATTTTATGGAAACAAAAATTTAACCTCAGCACATTTCTGATCATCTAGGTCTATTCATTATACTTGAGTAGGCTCTCAATTTCATTGTTTTGATTTTGTGTTTTGTATTGTCCTGTAAGTATTTGTCACTGGTTGGACCAAGTGGTCAGGTAGCAGCAGTTAACTTTAATGCTTTGGTTTTTCTAGGGGGAGGGGTGACAAAGTGGAGGACGCGCTCTCAGGGTCCCCACTTTTTCAAATTTGAGCAACACTCCAGACAGCACATGACTTCTTGTTCCCCACAAATGTGTTTGCTGATGATGCATTTTAGTTTAAAAATAAATTAAATATTCTGTCTTGGCCTCTCATTTCTGATTCACTGTATTGTGCTGGAAGTAACTGTGAACAGGTTTTTGGCATTTCTTGGTTGCATTTTGGGCATCGGACTGATTTTGGTCCCGGGGGTGGGGATGGGAGGGCGGGATCGAATCACTAAGAACTGGAAGCAGGAAATGGATCTCACTGGTGTGCCCCGAGTGCCCACAGTTTGAACTGTCTCCATAAAGCCAGTGCTTGTCCGGAGATGGGACCACAAATATTCATGCCCCCTGCAACAGTGACATCTGGTGGCCCTGGGGTAATAGGACAGCAGTCGAGTGGCTGATCTGTGGATTTTGATGAGATGACCTTATCCTATATATACTTGTCGCCGTAGGAGCCACTGCCCGTTCCTAGGGAGCCCCGTTTCCTCCTGTGACACACCCACCTCCAATCACCCTACACCCAGGAAGCACCTGCAGCAGTGCCTCTGCTTCCTGGGGGCACTCTCCTCCCAGGCCCCCTGGCCGCCGGGCTGGGAAGAAGTGGACTTGCCCCATCTGGCGCGTGTCAGCCGCCAGCAGCCACGTCAGGCCAGGCCTGGCCTGGATTCTGGTGTTCGAGGGCCAGTGATTTACTGCCTGCCTGGGCAGCAGGTGGCTGGGGTATTTTTAGTGTGTGGAGCCTTTAGGAGTGGGATTGGGTGTGGGCAGGAGGCAGCGGTGAGGTCTGGGGGAGTTAGCTCTTCCAAAGTTCAAGTTGAAAGCCTCCTAATTGGGGGGGGGGGGGCTGTCTGTTTCCTAACCTCCTGTAGGCTTTCAGGTTCTTGGTACGTCTTCTTGAATCTGTCTGCCTTTTTCCTTTGCTTGGTCAGTTTGTAAGCATGAACTAGAGAAAGTGGAAACCTTTGGGATGCCAAGTTGTTTGGTATCTAGGAAAACACTGGGTCCTATTAACGCCCTGCACCTGTATTCATTCCACTTCAAAGCTCTTTTCTGTTCGTTGTATTATCTGATCCTCACGATAATCCCTCACGCTCTGTGGACGGGGATTATCATCTTCCTTCTACAGAAGAAGAACTGGCCACGAAAGGTGAGCATCTGTCCCGCGCCACAGGGAGCACACGGGACAGAACCCGGAGCCGAGCTGTGCCGGTTTTGCCGCTAAGCGGTGCTGAGTTCGAACCCACTGCCCCGGCTCACATGCCGTGGGATTTGGGGCCCAGCTGCTTGGCTCCTGAGTCTCCTTATCCAGAAACGGAGTCGTGGTACCTGGCACACACTCCTGTGAGGATGAGCACATATCAAACACTCCACCCGCTGTTCTGATCCAAGTAAACGCTTCCACGTTTATTTAGCTTTTGACTGGGTCTGTTGTCCAGGTTCTGAACATACGACATCGCCGCTGCTCCGTGTGAGAGACAATCTCAGAATCAGCAATTAAACGTGCCAGGCGCCCAGGCCTGGAGCAGAGCAACCGGCCGAAACCTGGGGCTTCTGAGCAGGCACATCACAGAGAATAAAAGGTAAAAATTAAGCAGCCTGTGGGCCGGGAGGCTTTGTCAGTCTGACCATCTGAGACCGAGTTTGAGTTACTTTCCCGCTGCTGTTACTTGGTGGCATCGGGGCTTTTGTGATTCCTTGTCCTCGGAATCTTTTTGTTTCCTTTCTAAGGAAACATTCTGCTTGTGCTTCAGAGAAGAGGGATTTTCGTCAGCACCTGGATGGAACGTTGTCAGCACCCGGAGAGACCAGAGGAAACTGGGAAAACAGGTGACAGAGCCTCCTGCGGTGCGGGAGCTGGAAACAGCTACGACTGTGAGTTGCCGACTCCTGCATTTCACCCAGACCAGCTGAGCTGGACCCCTGGGGTGTCCTCTCCGCGGCTGCCCCTCCCATGTCCAGAGCCAAGCCTGAGAAGGCCTGAGCCTCGAGGTCTATCCCCAGTTGGGGGATAGGGCCGCTGCCAGGCTGATCTTAGTTTTGGGTGGGGCTGCCATGGGTCTGTGGGCCCACTGGGCCCCAGCCTCCCAGCTGGGTGCCTGGGTACCTTAGAGCTGGACCTCTGCCTCCGTGGCTTTGTGTAGGTAGCACTTCAGTTTGCCATGGGGATAGAATCTGTCGTGAACCTCAGTTTATTTGCCTGTTGGCCCTGAAACTCTAAGTAGACCTCACTGGTGGAGAGGGGCTTGGCGGTGGTGGTGGAGGTGACACGTGGGAACCAGGTCTTTTTCCTGTTGGTTCCGGCTTCAGTAGTTCAGTAAGAAAGCGTCGTCAGTAGTTCACTAGTCTGAAGTCACGTTCTGTGTTGAAAGGGTTCCGTGGTCATGATCAAAAGTGCTATACCATACCCCCGCCTGCCTTGCTTTAGAGATCGCCTATTCCCATCATCATATTCAGGGCTCTGAGATGTCCTACAGTGGAGAAACCTGTGTAATTCCATTAAGCCCACGTTTCTCAAGCTTGTTGGACCATGGAACCCTCTTTTCAGGCCAGTAGCCCTTCGCAACCTTCAGAGCTAGTGTTTCACAGATCCTACCTTGGGAAGCACGGGCACAAACCATGCCACGGCCATGAGAGCTGAGAGCCGTGAGAGCTGTCAGCTGCCTTAACTCGTGGCTGCATCCACCCCCGATGACACCTCCTCGGACACTGATCCCTCCTGAAAGCGAACCTGAGCTCATCCCATCATGAGTCAGCCCCGCCTGGCCCATCTCCCCACTGCTAATCCCACTCAGCCCTGGCTTTCTACCACCTCCCAGTTGGCCTGGTAGCTGAGCCGTCATGCGGCAGCAGGTGGGGGAGGATTCCCCTGTGTCTCCAAATCCTCCCAGAGATGCCACAGCCATCTCCCCCGTCCCTGCCCCCATCCACACCCAGAGGTGCCGCTCACCTCGAGGCCAGGAGCCCCTTGGGCGGCGATCTTCTTGCTTTTCCCTCCTTTCCTCCCTTCTGGTTCCTCAGCCTGTGCTTCCCCACATCTGCTTAGAGCGCCCTGGGCCTGGGAGGAGCCTTTTATTAAGTGAACCCGTCCCACACACAGCCTCAGTCCTGATTTGGAAGACTTCAGCCCTGGCTACCCTGGCTATTCTGAGAATGTATTACCCTATTTTTTATCTTAAATCCAAGCAAGATGTCAACCAGAGTCCTTGAATCTACCTGTCCTTCATCCCTGGTTTCCCTCCTCTTCACATCCCCAGACCCCCGAGTTTCGGTTGAGTCTCTCCCAGCTGGCAGCCCCATTCCAAGCAGAGGAGACACTGCAGTCAGGACGAGGGTGGTTTGTTACAGGACTGGGTGAGATTAAATCCCAGGGGGTCCTGCCCAGCTAAGGTGCATTTCCCCCTGTGCGTTATGATGTTTTCCTCCTCTCTGCTTTGGTCAACGTCCTACAGGAGTCACTGCTTTGAATCCATTCTGGGATCTCTGGCTTTTAGAACCCATTGCCTGCTCCTCATTCTTTACTGAAACCTGCTCTCAGCATAGCATTGATCAGTACATTCCCATTAAGTTAGAATCAGCTAAACACCCCCAAGATGGGAGAGAGTTCTGTGGGCAGGGACTCCTCCTGGGAGCATGTGAAATTGGGAAACTAAGGAATCTAAGAAGTCTAATATGCAATTTCACACAACTTATAACTGAGAAGTAGCCGTTGTCACCGCACGCTCACCCTCAACATCTAGGGGTGCATATCCCCCCGGCGTGGCCACATTTATGTTAGACTGTCTTCAGTAAAAAGTGTCAAAGCATATGCTAAGTAAGTAGGACATCTCTGTCATCCGCCACACCTGTCTGAGGTTAAAAGTTCTTTTCCTTAACTCGTAAATGATTAAAGACTCAAGCTCTTTTTATGATTTGACCTTGGGATACCACCCCTGAGCATTATTTTATAAACCTGTGAAATCTTGGTATAAAACTGTAGATAGGTGGTTTCCAACATTTAGTGCCTGTGTTAGTCACCCAGCACTGAGGGGGAAAAAAACCACAGAAATCTTCTCAGTGGCATATGCAGCAATAAGCGTTTGTCTCCAGAGCTCTGTGGGTCATCCGGGATTTGACTGATCCAGGCTGGGCTCAGCTGGTCGACTCTGCTAAGGCTGCAGTGGCTCAGTGGCTCTGCTACTCACTTCAGGTCTCTGGACCACTCGGTGGTTTTGCGCTACATGCCTCTCATCCTATCCTCCTTAGACAGCAGGTTAGCTGAAGCTTGTTCTTCTGATGGCAGAGGCAGAAGAGGGTAAACCCCAGTGTGCAAGCACTTTTCAAACCCCTGCTTGTGTCTGTCTACTGACATCCCATTGGCAAAGAAAGTCATATGACCAACCCCAGTATCGACAAAGAAGGACATTCCATCCATGATGAAGCCATAGCAAGTGTGTGGATGGAGAAAGGAGTGAAGAATTGGGGCCAATAATACCACCATGCTCACCTGTGGCACACAGGGACGAGATGAAGGGTTTCTTCTGCCAATTGCTGCTAGCAGAGTTCTGTTGCAACAAAGATGCTACAGGGAGCCTAGCAGTTGGGGGAAACTTCTGAAGGTTAAACAGCCCACAGGCTCCCTGTGACCAGAGAACCAGGTGACCATCCTGATCAGTCCAACTCAGGTTCTGGTGGGGGTGGGTAGCCCAGGAGCCCAAATGAGGAGAGAGTAGGCAACGGAAGTGCAGAGAGTGGTGCGGCCACCAAAGTGCCCTTCCACGGCTAAGGGTGCGAACCGTTATGCTCTGACAGACAGATGCCAAGGAAAGCACTGAGGAGGTCAGAACTGGGGCCAGCCAGGGGAAGACCAGCTTTACCCAAAATCAGAGCAGGAAGGAATACCAAATAGGCAAGGTTGAGACCCTGACTCGAGCCTACAGTTAGTTGGGTTTATACGCTTAAATTAACCATTGGGTAAGCAAGGTTACCCGTGATGTCCTGGTTGCTCATGCCTTATTTATTTATTATTTAAAATGTAGTTTTTATTTATTTTATTTTTTAAAATTTATTTGTTTTTGGCTGCGTTGGGTCTTCGTTGCTGCGCACAGGCTTTCTCTAGTTGTGGCGAGCGGGGGCTACTCTCGTTGTGGTGCGTGGGCTTCTCATTGCGGTGGCTTCTCTGGTTGCAGAGCACAGGCCCTAGGCGCGCGAGCTTCAGTAGTTGTGGCTCGTGGGCTTTAGAGCGCAGGCTCAGTAGTTGTGGCGCACGGGCTTAGTTGCTCTGCGGCATGTGGGATCCTCCTGGGCCAGGGATCAAACCTGTGTCCCCTGCACTGGCAGGCAGATTCTTAGCCACTGCGCCACCAGGTAAGTCCCTAGTTTTTATTTTTATAAAAATAACCAGGTATCTAGTTTAAGAAGTGAAATAAAAACAGAGGCTTATAATGGAAAACAACAGTCTTCTGCTCATCCCTACTAAGCCCTGACTGCTTCTCCCCAGAAACAACTGTTTTAGCTGTGCCTTCTTATCTTTTCCCTACATTTTTTTTTCCAAATTTGTGTCGCTGTTTCTTGATTTTTCAACCTTAGACATAATCTTTTTCTCTTCCTACCTTGGAAAATGAGAATTTAACTCTCTTACATTCTCCCCCATGCTCTACCCACACACATATATTTCCCTTCCCCGCATCTTCCCAATATAGATATTTTGGTTAAATGAATATTTTAGTATTTACATTATTATGACTTATGTAAAAAATTTTCACAACTGAGCCATTTAGTATACTGTGATTACAAAAAGTGCAACTTTCGTTTCCCTAGGAGCTTTTTTCTTTTTTTTTTTTTTGTCTGTTTGCTTGGTTTTCTACATACTTATCAATAATACAACCCTAGAGGGACTTCCCTGGTGGCACAGTGGTTAAGAATCCGCCTGCCAGTGCAGGGGACACAGGTTCGAGCCCTAGTCCGGGAAGATCCCACATGCTGTGGAGGAACTAAGCCCACGAGCCACAACTACTGAGCCCATGTGCCACAACTACTGAAGCCGGCACGCCTAAAGCCCGTGCTCCGCAACAAGAGAAGCCACTGCAATAAGAAACCAGTGCACCGCAACGAAGAGTAGCCCCCGCTCACCACAACTAGAGAAAGCCCGCACGCAGCAATGAAGACCCAACGCAGCCAAAAATAAATAATAAATAAAAAATACAACCCTAGACTGTCAAAACTGAAAATTTCACTGATACAATCAAACAGATAAGATAAACTATTGGGTTTTTTGGTTCGTTTGAGACATCCTTCTGGGAATGTTGTTCTGAAAACTCCTTTGCTTCCCTCTGGTGGCGAATTCCACATTGCCTGCATCCCAGGTGTCCATTTTGGTTTATTCTCTTGAGGGAGCATGACTACCAATAGCCTTCTGATAAAAGAAGCATGTGTTCTTGTTTGTCTGAAAATGTCATTATTCTATCTTCATGATTGATAGCTAGATTAGGTGTAAAATTCTGTGTTGGAAATAATTTTCCCTCGGAATGTTTTAGCTTTTCCTTTTTATTTTGTTT
Organism: Stenella coeruleoalba; assembly: GCF_951394435.1. Lineage (NCBI taxonomy): Eukaryota > Metazoa > Chordata > Mammalia > Artiodactyla > Delphinidae > Stenella > Stenella coeruleoalba. The sequence continues at coordinate 17,777,828 of NC_137164.1, forward strand.
TGCGGTACGCAGGCCCCTCACTGTTGTGGCCTCTCCCGTTGTGGAGCACAGTCTCCGGACGTGCAGGCTCAGCGGCCATGGCTCACGGGCCCAGTCGCTCCGCGGCATGTGGGATCCTCCCAGACCAGGGCACGAACCCGTGTCCCCTGCATCGGCAGGCGGACTCTCAACCACTGCGCCACCAGGGAAGCCCTAACTTTTCATTTGGAAATAATTCTAGGCTTACAGAAAAGTCCAAAAACATTACAGAGCTCTATCTAGTGCCTTTACCCAGCTTCCCCTAATGGTAACATCTTACATAGCTATAGTACAGTGATCAAAATTAAGAAATTAACTAAAAAAAAGGAAAGAAAAGAAGTTAACTCTGATGTACTTCTCAGGGTACAACATCAAAAAAAAAAAAAAAAGCAAGTAAGTAATTAACGTTGCCACACTACTGTTAACAAAGTGACAGACTTTGGATCTCACCAGTTTTTCCAGTAGTGTCGTTTTACTTTTCCAAGATCCAATCCAGGATCTCACATTATATTTAGCTGCTGAATCTTCTTCATCTCCTACATCTAGAACACATCCTCAGTCTGTCTTTAACAATTTCGAAGAATACTGGTCAATTATTTTGTAGAATGTCCCTCAGTTTGGATTTGTCTGATATTTTCTCATGATTAAATTGAGGTTATGGATTTGGGGCAAGAATACCACAGAGATGATGTGTCCATCTGAGTGCATCCTATCAGGGGTACATGATGGTGCTGTGTACTACTCAGGGTATTCATCTTGATCACTTGGCTAAGTAGTTGAGGCCAGGCTTCTCACTGTCAAGTTACCATTTTTCCTTTTATAATGAGTAAATATATTGGTAGACATAATTTAAGACTATGCAAATATCTTGTTTATCCTCAAACTTTCACCTACAGATTTTAGCATCCATTGGTGAATCTTGCCTACAATTATTACTGTAATGTTCTTAATGATAATTTTCTATTTCTCTCATTTCTTTTACATTTATTAATGAAATTCTTTTGTAAGATAGAGCTGTCCCTTCTCCTCCAGGTACTTAGTCATTCATTTATTTACTTGTATCAAAATGGACTCATAGATATTTATTTTATTCTAGAGGTTATAGTACAATTTTATTGTTCAAATTGCCTTCTGAATTTTGAAGGCTTTGCTCTGTTATCCTTTGGATTTCAGTATTACTATTAAGAAGTTTAATAGTAGCCTGATTCTTGACCTTTCATAGTGACCCATTTTTCTTTTTTAGGATGTTCTGAAATTTTACAGTATTGTGCTTTTTTGTTTATCTTTATAACATGCATTTGTATTGGGCACTCCATAGACCCTTTCAAGCTGGAAACTCATGTGTTTTGGGGAAATGTTCATATTTTATTTATTTGTCTGATAATTCACCCCCTCTACTTTTCCCTTCTCTTTTTTTTTTTTTTTTGTGGGATACCCATTATTCTGATGCAAAACTTTTGGACTAATCCTCTAGTTTTCTTATGTTTTAATTTCCAATTTTTCATCCTTAATCTTTTTATTCTACTTTTTAGGAGACTTTTGTTTCTACTTTATCTTCCAACTTTGTACTGGCTTTTTCAGTGGAGATTTCCAAGAGCTCTTTCTTGCTTTCTAAATATTTTTTATAGCCATCTAGCTTCATGGCTGTGATATTTTCCCTTATTTCTAAGGAGATTTGCCATTTGGGGGAAGTTTTCTTTTGCTTCCTGCAGTGATCACTCTTCCCTCTGAGTTGTTTTTTTCCTGCTTGTTTTTGTCTCTCTCTCTTATGTTGGAGACTTTTTCTCAGATGTCCTGTCATCCTTTATTGTCTGTTCCTGCAAGGCGTTGAGCAGGATATTCACACTGTGTCAGGTATTACCCAAGGTCCCTTCACGTTGGAGTGATCCAGCAGCCACTGCCTTTACCAAGAGGTGGAGCTTTGCTTCCCCACTAGTGAGATAAGCAGAAGTTGTCTCCTGATGAGATGCAGCATGAAGTAGAGAATGTCACCTATGTGTCTTACCAAAAACATCTGATCTGAATCTAATCGCACCTTTAGATCTAACTTCCACTTGACAGGATTTACAAGAGATGTGGGGACAAGTTCAAAGACAGAAGACCCAATCAGACAAATCAGCTGTGAGACACTTCTTCAGTTAATGGCCTGGTCCCTTCAAAAAGTCAACATTGTGGGGCAAACAAAAGGAAAGAGGACTGTTCTAGGAAGGAGAATAAAGAGACGTAATAACCAAATGCAATGAGATTCTAGGGACAGTGGGGGAAATTTGAATGGATTGAATGGATTTTGAATTTTAAATGGATTAATATTAGAATATATTTGGAAGCTTTTTTTTTTTTTTTTTTTTTTTTTTGCGGTACGTGGGCCTCTCACTGTTGTGGCCTCTCCCGTTGTGGAGCACAGGCCCCGGACGCACAGGCTCAGTGGCCATGGCTCACGGGCCCAGCCGCTCTGCGGCATGTGGGATCTTCCCTGACTGGGGCACCCGTGTCCCCTGCATCGGCAGGCGTCACCAGGGAAGCCCTGGAAGCTATTTTAAATTTTCTTAGGTGTGATGCATTTGGGTTATATAAGATCCTTATTCTTTGAATAGAGATACTGAAATATGTAGAGGTGAAATATCATAATGTCTGCAGTCATTTTCAAATGGTTCAGAAAATACCGTACGTACACCTATATCTAAAGATAAAGCATATATGTTAAAATATCAACAATTGTAGAACTTAAGAGGTGGGTATATGGGTGTTCATTATAGTATTTTTAAAATTTTTCTATATGTTTACATTTTTTCGTGATAAAAATGTAGGTGGAGGAAGGAGGGAGATACCAAAAAGTTGCTAGAAGTTTGTGTGAGTCCTGGTACATGGGCAGGAAGGGCTCCTCAACTGGTGAGGCAACTGTTTCATCCAGAGACCTTCACATGTCAGTGTTGTGTGTCTTCTCTCCAGCCAGTCAGTTCCCGGAGAGGGGCTCCCAGTGCCTGCCTCAGTGTGTAAACCTCACGGCCAGCCCCTGCGAGCTGAATGGAGAAGGGGTCCAGGCAGCCTCTCCAGTCAGTTCACAGACTTTGACGGAACTTTTTCATGGATGTCTCACCCCATCCCCAACTGGGCAATGCCTCCAGAGAATAAACTGAAGGTATCCTACCAGGGAGCAGAGGGGCAGTCGCCTGGGCTGAGTAAAATAGGGGAAGGAGCCTGAGAGTATGTCTCTTCATACAGACTTTCCACCAGTTCTGTTTCCTGCCCCACTTTGTTGCTGCTTGATATCCCAAGTCCTGAGATCCCCTGGGGTTTGGGTCAGAAGGGCTTGCTAATCACGGTGAGGCTGTGCAGAGCATGGTTTGTGGGCCACACCCCTGCAGAGGTTCACATTCTGCCGTGTGACCTGGGACAAGTTATTTAACTTCTCTATGCCTCACCTGCAAAATCAGGTTACAAACTTTCACATTGTTGGGGGATTACGTAAGCTAACACACCTTCAACATTTAGACCAGTGCCCGATACAGAGTTAAGTCCTTTGACTAAACACACACACACACACACACACACACACACACACACACACACCCCTCCCAGCCCCCACCAACTTGGGTTTCTACTTTCTCTGATCTGTGAGGTCTCTTTGTATCTTCTGCAATTTTAGTGCTATCTCAAGCCTGCTATATGCACTTCGGCTTTCTCTTTCCTTGTGGGGTTTGGCCTTTTTTTAAAAAATCCCTTTACTGTCCCTGCAGTCAGGTTTGGGGAGTTAGCAGAGTTACATGTATGTGTGCATTTCACAACGTTAAACCACAAGTCTCAACAGCTTGCTTTCTTTCTTTGTCTCTCCTAAAGCCCCCCTTCCGTACATTCATCATATTCTAGCCTGAACTCACAGAGTGTTGCAGGCAGAGCCAGGGGAGTGAACGCCAGGCTTCTTAGATTGGAACCAGCTCCTAATGTTCTATCTAGAAAATGCTGAGAAGCACCTCAGGATAAACCTGCTGGTTGAGTGTTCCATGAGCTCCTTTCCGGAATCTCCTGAGTCACCGTCACTGGCAGAGGGGAAGGAAGGGTTTGTGGTGGAGCCACCCTGAAGCTTGTGTAAGAAGCTGTGGCCCATGGCTGTGTCAGCACCAAACAGCCAGCAGGCTTCTCGCCCCCCCACCCAGAGCTCCTGATTCCTAGGGGTCACCCGATCGACCTAGAGAACTTGATCCTGTCTTCACAGTGGTAGAAGGGGGCACCTTTGCGAATGACTTGCTTGAAGAGTTTGGAATGCTGGTTTAAAAGAAAGAATTCCTCCCCAGGTAGGATTAGGCCCACGGAGTTTTGTGATCCTGTTCTGCCTGGGTCATGACGTTGCCCTTTTAAACTCAGAAGCCCCACTTGAAGTGTAGGATACATTTGAGGGAGAGTGGCTTCTCCAGTTACATCTGAAGCCGCCTTCTGGCTGGTCGTCCCTTGGACTTTAGCGCTTTCTACTGAACGGTAATAAAGAGCTTGGGCCGCTTATTTCCATTTTCCATTCCCCTCCCGACCCCAGATCCATTCTGCAGACCTGCCTGCTCTATTCCGTGCCCTGGGAAGGCAACTGCTGATAGAGACACTGGACTGAGATGACAGGGTGGGAGGAAGAAGAGGCCAGATGATTCTCTGCCCACTCTCAGCCTAAAGGGGTGCTCCTGACCCAGCCCCCTAGTTCTGCACTCCCTGGCTCGAGGCCACCTTTTCCAAGTGCCTGAGAAGATGGTGGTCCACACACCTAGACCCTCCCTTCTGGACCTTCTTTCTGCATACAGTAGGTCCTTGCTGTGTGTACAGTGAGGGGGGCGGGCACGTTCATCCCAGCCTCAGGCAATCTGTGAAGTCTGGTTCATTCCTTTTTGGCAGCCCCCGGCTCCGCGACCACACTTTTTTTTCTTTTAGCTGCATCACAAGGCATGTGGGATCTCCTTTCCCTCATCAGGGATGGAACCCATGCCCCCTGCATTGGGAGCGCAGAGTCTTAACAACTGGACCTCTAGGGAAGTTCCCCCACCTCCTATACTTCTTTCAGCCGTTCTCAACATTTAGCTTTGCTTCCTTTACACAACCTCTTCTGAAAAGACCCTGACAATTCATTCACATTACAATGCCAATAACTATCCCTGCTACCTTTCTTCTAGGGATATTTTCTTTGAAAAACCGAAGTCCAAGGGATGAATCTGTAACTGTTGAATTTCAGAGAGGAATAGAATTGAGGGTGGGATTCAACCCCCCATCTTCTCAAATCATTCGTCTGTCTATTCAGTCCACCAGGCTTTGCAACGGGAGGGGGCATTTAAAGTGCGTGGAAGAGATACTAATTCTGGGCTTTGGCTACTCGAATTAAACGTGCTCTGGCGTGGGAAGGCCAGGGGAGAAGCTCTAGAATGGGGATGTTAAATAGAAGTGGTAGGGAAGAGGGTAGAGGCTAAGTGTCCAGAGTTCAGACATCAGAAGAGCAGTCTAGGGCTCTGCACCCCTAACCCCTGTACCCTTCCACCAGCCTTGGCCCCCTCTTCACCCCAGAACAAGTCTGAGTCTGGAGAATTCTGAGGGTGGGAGAGGGATCTGCAAGAAAAGCCTGGGCCCCCAGAGCTCGGCTTCATTTGCATTTGTAGCGTGCTTCAGTGTGGCGATATTAACCGCTGTCCCTTATTGAAAGCTAGACTGTATGTCGAGGGCAGGGACAGTGCCTGTATCTCCTCCATCCTTGTAGCCCTTGCACGTTGCTCAGTGTTTTGCACATAGTAGGTGCTCAAGAGATACAAGCTGCCTTGATGAACACATTATCTCGCTGAATTCTCATAAGAACTTTGCGAGGTGCCCCCTAGTATCACTCCCATTCTGTAGATGAGGTGGCTGGGGTGTAGTTGGGTTAAATAATTTGCCCAGTTGGTGAGTTATAGAGTTCCTGTTCCAGTCCGTTCTGACTGACTTCAAGGCCAGGCTCGAAGCCTGTGGGCACAGGCCAAGCGCGTTTAGACGGCACCAGCTTGAGCAGAGGATGGGGTTGCGTCTCCATCTTGGTAGCAATTCTCTCATGGAAGAATTTTCATAACCCTGAAAATCCTTATATATGTTTCTCTGAATCCTTTATATTTCTCCTCCAGGCTAAGCCAACGCTTAGTGCCATATGAAATTGAAGTTTGTGGAATATGAAAAAAGGTAGAACAAACATTGCAAAATGATACGGTGTCATGTTCATAATCCGGAGATAATTTTTAATAATGTTGCCTCCTTTTTTGGGAAGAATTGGAAGTGCTTTGATGAGAATTAATTAGTTTAGGTTTGTAATTTCATGCTTGAAGTAAGCTGCAAAAATGCCCATGGGTCCCAGGTTGCTGGAGGGGACCAGGGTGAGGGAGAAGGATTCATTATTAGGTTTTTAGCTTGAAATCTGAGGCAGAACAATACCATTTCTCATGGAAAAATTTTAAATACTTTTCCATAGCCAAATTTCCTTGGGGGTGAATATATCAGAGGAGTGGAAATCAAGACAATGAGGTAAAAATAAAAGACTCCTTTTTTCCTTTCTAAAATTATTTTGTTTTTCCTGAGCCACTGCTTTTACGAGACGTGTGGGAAGGGAATACAGGGGTAACACTTCAGTGCACCGAGAAATGCTTCTCTCGGTGAGTTCAGAGGCAATCACAGGATTCTGATCACAGGTTTCCATAATCCTGTGGGAGAGGAGTGCCACATGTATCATTCCTAATTAAGTGCCCTCCAAAACCTTCTAGGAGGCATTCGGGGTGATTACTCTTCACCAATGTCTTGTTACTAATCATGGGTGCGATCAGGAGCTCACAGAGCCAGGCCAATGGGATCTGTTAGGAAAAGAGAATTAAAAACAAATCTGCCAACCCAGCAAACCTTCTCCACAAAGGTAGGAGAGAAAGAAAACAGTTTTGTTATTGAATAAGCATCAAACCAGAATGCAATGTGCAGCACAGGCAATCAGCTAAGAGACTGCAGAGACAGACAGGAATCTCAGCCTTTTGTACAGGCAGGCAGACACAGGCCCTTACCTACACAATAACAACCAGTCCTCACACCAAGTTCATCCTGGATTTGCCTGGTAATTGGGGTCACCATCTGTGTTACCTAATTGGCTTTAACCTAAAGAAAAACCAGCTTCTCCTATCTTTATGACAGGAGGTAGTTTTGCAACAAGGAGCAAGGCTCCCACCCTCCCACAGAGATGGGAGAGGGGCCCTATCTCCCTTGATGATGGCATTTCAAAGGGATGGCTCCCTGGTCCTTGAGAAAGACAGTCCTAAAGCTGGCAGGAGTCTGAGTTAGCTTTTTAAAAACTTTACATACCTTTCAAAGAGACAGAGAAAAGAACTTAGAGTTACCAGTTTTCTCAAGTGAATGCTCTAAAAAGAGGGAGGAAGGAGAAGCATCTTCCCTTATTTTCAACAGGGAGAGCTAAGCCTCTTATTTTTCATCTGTATTTGCCCTTTCAGGCCCAAGAAATGGCAGGAATGGGATCCCCACCTCCCGCTCACTCAGGGACTCTCCCACCTTGACCCAGGCTCTGCGGCAAGAGGCACAGCCTGGACAATCTCATTGCTTGACTGCCTTGCCTCTGTCCATCTTTGGGGCTGGGGCTTCTGGAAGGGAGCAGTACCCCGCTGGTGTTGAGTTGCATCAGGTGGGTTCTGGGGAAAGTACGAGTCTTTTGTGAGGTGACCTCACCGTACCACCTGAGGTTGCAGCCAGGACACTTGAGGTGTCGTGCATTCTAAAATCTGCCTGGAGGACGGACACTTCCCTGGTGGTGCAGTGGTTAAGAATCCGCCTGCCAGTGCTGGGGACATGGGTTTGATCCCTGGTCCGGGAAGATCCCACATGCCGCGGAGGAACTAAGGCCGTGCGCCACAACTACTGAGCCTGTGCTCTAGAGCCTGGGAGCCACAGCTACTGCGCCCATGTGCCACAACTACTGAAGCCCGTGCACGCCTAGAGCCCGTGCTCCGCGACAAGAGAAGCCACCGCAATGAGAAGCCCACGCTCTGCAATGAAGAGCAGTCCCCCGCTCGCCGCAACTAGAGAAAGCCCGCACGCAGCAATGAAGACCCAATGCAGCCAAAAATAATTAATTAGTTAAAAAAAAAAAAAACCTGGAGAGCGAGAAGGAAGGCAAGGTCCCAGCTCACCACGTGCTGAGGATGGGGGCCTAGCCCACTTTAAAGAACACAGCTTCCCCCAGCCCCAGTGGGAGGAGATGAGTGTGGAAATCTGTGAGGATGGACAGCTGAAACCCAAAACTCAGCAGGACCAAACTAAACCCCAACTCCTGCAGTTCTTACTTTCACCAAAGGATTGCTTCTATCCAAGAGGGGAAGGAGAAACATCTTCAGAATCAATGAGTCAGAAAGGGAGGAACTCAACCCATATTCAAAGGGGTAATCAGCTCTCCAACGTGGAACAAATCTCACTCTATACAGTGTTTGTGGAGAAGAAAACCAGATTCCTTTATATATAAGGAGGAAACAGATTCGTGCTTTTCAGCCACATCTGCTCACGCACCTCCTCACTCCCGCTCGTGGGTTAACGGGAGGCTGATGGACCTGAAAGGTGTGGGTGAATTGGAACACGCAAAATACCCCTCTCATAAGGAGAGCACCTTTTAAAAAACAAAACAGAAGGCATGATTTGTTTCTTGCTAAGCTTCCCTGTGCTGTAGCTCTGTGATATAAGTACCTGTATACGTACATATGTGTATGTTTCTCTCTGAGCAGAAGAGCAGGAGGGAAGCCCCTCTGTCTGCCCCCACCATGTCCCTGGCGGGCTCTGGCTTGCCTTGGGTGGGGAGGCAAGGGCTGAGGCTACCCTACTGGCCCCTGACTGCCCTCCTCTTCAGTTGGCAGTGGCCATGGGAGTGGAATTCCCAGTCCTACGGGCCAGCTTTGTCCCGTTGCTACTCTTGCTCCCGGCAGGCAAGGCCAGCTACCCCATGGTCTTCAGGGAAGTTTCTGAAAGAGGATGGGATTTCACCCTCCTTCCAGAGCCAACATTACTGGAATGGGAGAAGGAAGGATGAAAGAACTGGAGAGGGCAAAGCCAGGCCACTGCCTGTGTGCCATGGAGCATCCTCACCTCCTCCCTGGCACTGGCTCTGGGCCCTGTGTCTGCTCTCTCTGGCCACCTCTGTGGGCTCAGCCTTTCCCAGGGACCCTGGCAGATGCCTAGTGACATGGCAGATGGACCCTTTTCCACTGTGGAGTCATAAGTGTTGGGTAAACTATAATCAAAAATAATTGTTTTAATGTAGGCTGCCCTTGAGCAAAAAAAAAAAAAAAAAAAAAGGAAATCCTCAAGTGGCAGAAACCAGTTGAAGAGGGAAACCACAGCTGAAGCAGTTGAGTGAAGCCTGGAGTCCAGGGGGATCTTAGAGGAGCCCAATTTAGGCTCGAGGGACCAGGCTGTAGTCATAGCACCTGTACAGGAGATGTGGCCTCACTCTTGCTTGGAGGAGAGAAAATTTTGATCTGAGCTCAGCAAAAAAGCAAGAGCATTGAAGTGGCACCCCTTTCTTAAAAGGGGATTGGAAAATTCTGCCCGCCAGCTCAGCCAGCCATGCCAAAGCAAACGGTCTATCTTGGGAGTGCAAAGAAAAACAGTTGCCTGTCAGAAACCGAATCCCTGGGGCCTGTGCCATGAATGAGCACAGAGTTCAAATTCCTACTACCTGTGAGGTCCGTGAGCCCCAAACAGAGAAAATAACATAATATTTGGTCTAAAACAATTGAAACCTCCAGGATCCTGGTAGACGCTAATGTGAAACCACTGTGTAAAAACTGTCATAACCCAGAGCACACGGGAGTCACACAGGAAAAACAAATCCTACTGAAGATGAGCTCACAATAAAAAATGACAAGTCATGTGAGGAAATGAGTCTCCATGAGCAGAAACCAGCAGATGCCTCCAGAGGGTCCTCAGTGCCTCAAACTCTGCAGATAACGGAACAGTCTGAAAAGAGCTATAAACACATTCGGACCCAGCATTCCAAAAGCAGGGTTCAGGGTTCTAGCCCCTTCCCAACCTGCCCCTCCTGTGTCCACCTTCCCAGTTCATTCCAATCCCACCTGCCACACAGACTCAAAATCTTGAGCACCTTCAAGTTCTTCCTTTCTCAGCCTTTTGTCTTAAAAATGGCTCTCAATGTCCTTGCCTCCCTCTCCTCTCCTCTGTGACCATGATGGGCATCTAGCTGGGCTGTCCACTTTTCCGTCCCCAGCGTCCCCCCTTCTCTTTATTTCACCTCCACACTGCCACTAAATTAGCCTCTTAAATGGAAGCCAGATGGTTTCACTTCTCTGCGACAAACTCCTGATTATGAAAGTCTAAGCCTTCCTTAATTTGGAGCTAAACTTTCTTTCCAGTTTTGTTTCCTGTTATAATATATCCTACCCCTCACCCCAACCTCGTGTTTCAGCCTTTCTGGTTTGTTTGTCCTTCCTATACTCTCCCTCATGCCTCCAAGCTGTCTCTTCCCTCTGACTAGGCTGCTCTCCCATCTCATCTGCCTACTGAAGGTCAACCTTGGCTTCAACCTTCTAGAAGCATGATGTCGTGGGAAAATGCAGGCATCATCAGGGCTAGAATATCTGGTTTCGAATTCCAGAAATGTCACTTAAGAGCAGTGCCTCAGGCAAGTCACAACCTCTCTGAGCCTCAGTGTCTAATTATATAAAATGGGAATGATCCCTACTTTGCAGAGTTGGGAGAATTAGAGATAATCTCTGTAGAGCACTGAGCACGGAACCAGCCCCAGTACGTGATCAGTAAACAGTAAACTCTCAACCTCTCCTTTTTTTAATTTTTTTATTTTTTTGCGGTACGCGGGCCTCTCACTGTTGTGGCCCCTCCCGTTGCGGAGCATAGGCTCCGGACGCGCAGGCTCAGCGGCCATGGCTCACAGGCCCAGCCGCTCCGCGGCATGTGGGATCTTCCTGGACCGGGGCATGAACCCGCATACCCTGCATCGGCAGGCGGACTCTCAACCACTGCGCCACCAGGGAAGCCCAACCTCTCCTTTTTTATGGGAGTCATGTCCTCCTGCTTCCCCATCTAGAGGACCATGAGGCTGGAGTCTCCTTTGTCTTTGCATCTTTGCCCTTTTCTGTGTCTAACATAGGAAGTCTTGAAACACATTGATTGACACGTGGTGGAAAGAACTAGGCACACCTAACTTGATGTTAGAAGGGGAGACTTTGGGTAGAGGGACCTCTCAGATGTTGGAGTGATTGTGTCACTCCAGAGAGGGCAGAACCACCATCAGGAGTTCTAAGGAGGCTGATGGTAGCCCAGGATGGGAAGGAATATCCAAATTTAGAGCTGTTTAACACGAGAATAGGTACCAAATGGAAGTTACTTGCCATTAAAAAGTATAGAAAGTATTCCTGGGTGGAATGAGGTATAAGACCAGATCCGTGATTCTTATCTTAGGGAGTCACAGGTACCTTTGAAAATCTGACAAAAGTTATGGATCTTCTTCCCTAGAAAAATGGCCCAAAGCATAACATTTTGCACATAATTTCAGGAGCTTCATGGATCTTAGGTAACGTCACCTGAAAACGCTTCGGCTTTCCCTTTCACTATTAATAGTGAGAGGTGCATTGCTGTTATACATATCTTCAAAATTCACACCTGCCATCTGGAGGTCCAGCTTCATATCTAAAGCTCATTGCCTTTTGCCACAGATTCAATACTCGGCATATTTTTTGATAAAGTGGATAAATAAATGAATGAAATCATTGATTAATCTGATCTTCAAGGAAACCTGTGTGCTTGAAGGAGAGAGAAAGAGAAGGAAAACAGAAAGAAAACAATGAAGGGTTTTAGAGAAAGACCAGTACAGGATAACAAAAAGTTGGAGATGGGTTAATCAGGGTCAAAGAAGAGGATCAATTTTGGAAGGCCTGAACTCCTGGCCTCTGCCCAGGGCTGAGCGCCCCGTTGAACTTCTAAACCCAAGATCCTGCAGAAGCAGACTCCATCCTGCTGGCCCTGACTCCTTGCCCTCAGAGTGATGGTGACACATACCCAGGGGCTCCCAGGGAAAATCACTCATAAGATCATGCCCACGTCCAGGTGATATTCTGATTTGATTTTGAAATCTCTTTCCCTCTGTGAATTTAGGTCTTAATTATTCTGCAACCACTTTTTCTGTTATTACAATTGCTTAGTTCAGACGTGGTAATGAGTTACTAAATGAAGTATGCTGAGGTTTGCTTTTTCCCTCAGAGTATCATTATTCAAAGAATAGTTGATTTTCAACACAAACACCGGTGACAATAAGTCCCAAGAGGAAAATATGCTGTCCGAGCGCAGGGGGATTCCTTGTTTGAGAAACTGAATTTGAGATTCTCCAGGATTAGCTGGTCTTCCGATCCACATGAGCGAAGAAGACAGGCTGCTCTGCCCCGGTCAAGGCCTCTGGCTCTCCCCACAGCCTGCCCCCTGCGCGCACCTGGAGTTACAGTGGTTGTGGGATTTCAGGAGGCGCCTCAGGCTCTCCAGGGCCTCGGGCAGCCCCTCTCCAGTGAGGGCGCTGCAGCCCTGCAGCTCCCAGCAGTGCCCCTGGAACCTGTGCAAGCCCAGCCTGTCTCTGATCTCAGGCAGCGGCAGGGCGTGGGCTGCCTCCTGCTTGTTGGCCAGCACCAGGAGGGGCACGCTGGCCAGGTGGGGGTCAGCCAGGGCCTCGGTGAGCTCAGCCGCTGCCTCGGGCAAGCGGGCTTCGTCTGTGCTGTCCAGCACGAAAATGAGGATGTCCGTGCCCTCCAGGTAGTCCTTCCAGCTGGCCCTGAGCTGGCTCTGCCCCCCGACATCCCAGAGGGTCAGAGACACGTGCCCAGGGGCTTCAAGAGGCTCCACGTTGAAACCCACGGTGGGCAGGGTCTCCACCAGCTGGTCGCCCTTCAGTTTGTACAGGAGCGTGGTCTTGCCGGCCAAGTCCAGGCCTATCATCACCACCCGGGCTTCTGCCTTGTGGCCTCGGGAGTTCACAGACCCCATGGGGGCCACTGCCAGACCCTAGGGGAGAAAGGCCGGGTGCACACATCAGCCATTCTTTTCAGAAGAAACACAAATCCTTGCGGGCACATGGGAGAAGAGCTTCTACGCCCGAGTAGGAAAGTATCTTTACAGTGTCATATTTCAAACAAAGGCCTGGGCTTCGAAAGGGCAGGGAAGTAGGGGTGTGTGAGTCAGCATCCGCTGACCTATCTCTGGGGGGTGCCCGCTGCAGAGAAGAGGGCAGGGCCTCCCCCTAAAAGACACGGAATGTGGGCTCACATTCCTTGGGAGTTAAAGCAGGGAGGCACAACGAAGTTCCAGTTAGACAAACTGAAAGATGTTTCAGTTCTTGCAGGTCTGTGGCTTCTAGCCTCTGTTTTCCTCCTGTAAGCCTAAACCCCGAAGGGGAAGCTATCTTGGGGTCAGTGCACTGATGGAGGAGGGCAGTCGGCTCATGGTAACTTCTGCTTCCTTTGCCCCCCCCCCCCACAGGACCAGGCCGCATCCTGTAAACAGTGCTATTTATAAATACTGTTGACCTTGGACACATGTACGGCTGGGAGCAAAGTGCTTTCCTCCAGTGTCTTACTAAGGTAAATTCCCTCCAGGACATTACACAGGTTTTTCAAGAATCTCAAATTTTAAGACTAAGACCTGTTCCCACCTTAGTCCAGGGAAAACTTGGCTGGAACAGGGGGAGGGACATCTCACACCCAGGGGAGTATATTTCAGCTGCCCCTGGAGGAAAATAAGATAGCCTCTGTTCATTCCTCATGCCAGGGGTAGAAGAGTGAAATTAAAGTTACCTCAGTGTTATTAGGCTGCGGCCGAAAGCTCCCCCTCTGTGGTGGTCTTGCACCTGCAGCTGCGCTCAGTCCTGAGAGCGAGATGGGAAACGAGTACAGTGACTGTGGCCGGTTCTCCCTTTTTGTGCTTCCTTTTCCCAGATGCTTGGGGGCGGGGCACAGGCTCCGCAGCCCCGCCCTCACCCCTGGGGCTCCCTGAGCAGAGCAGTCCTGCTGAGGATGTGCCACAAAGATGCCCCCAGCCAGGCCCAGAGCCGACTCCCCGGTTCTTGGCCGTTCAGACTCCATATGCAGGAGGGAGGGCACCCAGCTCAGCACCGTGCCGTGGTCCGCTGATCTCCTGCTGTTCCTCTCACAATCCTGGGATCCCCTCGGTGGAGAAATCTGAGAATCAGACCTCTTCCTTCAGCTCATGCCTCAGTGTGTTTCTGGTGCCTGGAGATTCTTTCATTTGCTTGGAACTATATGTGCTTAAAAACTGCCTAAGTAGGATTAAAACATTCTTAAAAAATAGGTTTAAATGTTGAAGGTAAACCAAAATAGGTATATATATATATACTGAAGGTAAACCATAAAAATCAAAAAGTTGTGTTAATGGGTAGAACTATGCGTGATTAAGCTCATTGCTTAAATTTTTTTCTTGAACAGTGCAATTATGTTTCTCCCAGTAAAAATGATGCCTTCAGAAAATAGAATTTTGAAAAAGTTGGCCAGTCAGAAGCCCTTGTTTCTGTAGCAGATTCTGATTTGCATCTGGAGCTCCAGTGATTTGGCTCTCGTAACCAATGACAGTTCTCCTTTCTGGCACATTCTTTCATTACAATGTCAAGAACCAGGTTGGGGCGTGTGAGTCTCTCATCTTACCAACGAAGAAACAGGCTCAGACAGGATACATTATTTGCTCATGGTCTTGCTAAGATTTATAATTCGTCTCTTTCTCTTTCACCATGTCGTGTTACTCATGGAGAAAGTGCTTTGCAAATGGCAAACACCTTATTGTAACGGTTGTCATTAGGCTGCTATATTTTAATAGGAGGAAGCGATTGGGAAAAATCAGAAACCCGGGCGCCACTGTGTCCTGTTGATTTATAGCCAAGGAGCCTAGGGCTGTGGTGTCAGTGGATGGAAAATTAGTAAGAGACATCATCGGAAAGGGGGGTTCTGGCTAAACTGACCTAACAGAGTCGTCACTAAAGACAGGCCAGGGTGATCAGACATCACCTGGGGGTTGGTGGAGAATGAGGAACCTGGTCAGATATCGAGGGTGGAAATTCTCATTAAACAGACTTCGCAGGGTTCTTGCTAAAACTGGATTTTATAAGGAAGTGCACAGTCTCAAAGCGGTAAAGGACTGTCTGGAGGGGGGCTTGTCCATCTCACGCATGTGCTGGGCAGTTAGATGAAGCCGTGACCCAGCCCTGTCCAGGCCTGGCTGACAAATCAGTGGGAATCCTGCAAGGAATCTGCCAGGACTTTGTAGGAGGATTGGGGCCGGCAGAGGATAAGGATATAGCGGGCTAAGGATAAGGTGTGCATGGGGGCTGAGGGGCCAGGGATGATACTCTGGCCCTGGTTCCCCTTGTCTGAGCCCAGGGGAGAAGGGAGTCTGGCAGACTGAAGAAGCCATTGACTTGAGGGGCTCAGAGGCACCATACCAGGCTGCTTGGGTGCTAAGTGCCCCCAGGTGACACAGTGAAGGGAGAGGCACTCCCCCTGCCTCCTGCCCTGAGGATTCCAGGGAAGCCTGGGGCCCCAGGGCCAGCATGCACGCCATCTGGAAGCCCAGCTTTGGTACTGACAGTCAGGCTCTTAGAGAAACATCGCCCTCTAGGGTCTAGACAGGCATTCAGGGGGAGGACCCCTGAGCACTGACCAGTCTCTCCTGGAAATAAAGGAGCCTTTCCTGAGGGCTAAGGTCCCTATAATCTGGAGAAGGTGAGAAGCAAGGAAACAGCGATTACGTTGAATGGGGCTCTAGTTCTACCCGGAGGCCGTGTGGCCCGAATTATCCCTGTACATTCCAACCCCATCCCTTTGGCTCAGCAAGCAGGAAAGCTTTTCATTGGACGCCCTCGTGTGGGGAGCTATAGAAGGGCTGCTGATAGAAGGGCCGCTGACCTGGGAGGCAATGAAGAGCAGAAGGTAACAGAGTGGGTTTTGGTTTGGGACCATCTGGGGGCACACTTGGTCTCCACTACTTATTTGCTGTGTCACCTCATGCATGTTCCTGAATTTCTCTGTGCCTCCGTTTCTTTATCTGTAAAATGGAGATGATGATAATACTATGGTACCTAACTTGAAGGGTTATTGGGAGGATTGCATAAATTAAGGCACATCACTAATTACTCACATCAGGGACCTAGTCCCAGGTTAGTACTGTGAAATAAGGGAAGGGGAGCCATCAAAAGCAGAGGTGTGGTTGGAGAGGGACATGCAGCTCTGTAAGCCTGTGACTGCAGCTTCTAGAACTATAATAAAGACGGGTGTCTCTTCTGGGCTCACTGATACCAGGAGAGACAAGGGTCATGGGCCCCCACCTCTACTGTCCCTAGAACTTAGGACTTCCCATGATGGCCACTGGATAGCGCCCCATGGTTCAGAGAACGAGTTTAGAAATCTATTTTTTGCCAATTCTTGGGCAGATATTCAGGCCCGGAGGATCAAGGCATACTCTCTGCACTCACAAAGAAATGATTTATAGGCCAGAATGCTATTTCTTACATTTCCAATGGGATCTATTCGGCCCAAGATCAGGGACCAGTTTTCCATGCAGCACACCTGGAGAAGGTGTGGGAGGAGGGGAGACGTGGCGGATGCACAGGTGAGTACATCAACCGTGGAAGCTGCGTCCCAACAGGCTGTTTGGAAACAATGGAAAGTTGGTGGATTTTAAGGGACTGTTTATCATGGAACAGAGCCTGGTGACGGCTTTCTTTTCTCCTCTCTACAGTTAGGTTCAAAGGGAGAAAGTGCTAGAATCAGAGCTTTGTTCCCCTGGAAAGTGCTGGAGAAACACTGACAAATTCCTCCTTCCAGCCGTCCTTTTCCTGGGCTGCATGGGGGACCCTGGCTTTCTGTCTGTCTGTTACAGCCTCATCTTTCTCTAGTCTCTCACTTTCTCAACTTGGCAATACCCAAGTAAGTAAGTGGTTTCCAAGGACTGCATCTTTCGAAGATCAGGTGGGGGTTTTTTGGTTTTTTGTGTGTGTTTTTTTTGCGGTACGCGGGCCTCTCACTGCTGTGGCCTCTTCCGTTGCGGAGCACAGGCTCCGGACGCGCAGGCTCAGCGGCCATGGCTCACGGGCCCAGCTGCTCCATGGCATGTGGGATCCTCCCGGACCGGGGCACGAACCCATGTCCCGTGCATCGGCAGGCGGACTCCCAACCACTGCGCCACCAGGGAAGCCCCGAAGATCAGGTTTTATTCATTTATATTTTCAAGCTCTCCATACAAAATTCAAAAGGTACAAAAGGGTCAAGTGTCAAGGAAGTTTCCCTCTCACCCCTGTCCTCCTGCCATGCGGGTGCTTTCCTGGGAAAAGAAACCCACATCATCGGCTTCTTAGATATTTTCCCAGAGACAGCCTGTGCACATGTAAGCAAGTATGATACATTAGTTTTTCATGGTTTTTCTTTCTTTCTTTCCCCAAATGGTAACATACTCTGAGGCATTTAATCTCTTGAGTAAATCTTCTCTTAATCACTTTCTTAGGCATCGGCTCTGTCAAGGGTCAGTGGGAGAGGCAGGGAGGGGTTGCAGCCAGCAGCCCCACCCCCAGTGGGTGATGTGAGGGGCATGTGAAATACCCCAGTGGGGTATTGTGGTGGGAATCAACACTCCAACCATGCTAAAAGTGGAAATTCTCTCAGACATTTAACTCCATCTGTGACTATCCTTTATTAGGCACTCCCGTGGAGCCCTAAGCAGTGTATCTGAATTTGGGGTGGTTACCACAGGTGCAGTGTGTTTATGGGAACCTGGTTACAGGTAGGTATGGCCATGGGTAGGCTTTCCCCAGGCTTGGAGAAAGTGGGCAGAGAGCACAAGGTCGACGGATAAACTGAGACCAGTGACTCCCAGTGGCAGCACTTGGAAAGTTTGGTGAGTGCACACTGCTGGCATTCAGTGCGTGGGGACCAGAGATGCTAGACTTGCTACAGTGCCCAGGATAATTCTGCACAAGAAAGAATGTTTCTTGAATTTGAATTCAGCTTTCGAATGCCCCAGACATTTCTGTCGTTTTAAAAGCCCACTATTTGTAAAAATTATCTGATCCTAGAACCTAATTTTGTTTTATATGTAAACCCAGACAATTTTCTGCATCGTTTCACATACATGACGTTTTCCAGAAATGTCACTACTCTGTGAATTGAGGAAAGCTTTGTTTTGTTTGGAGTTTTAGCGTGAGCTGTTCACCATTTTAAAAAATCACATCTCTGACAGCAGCAATGCCTGCGGCATTTAAGTTGCTGATGAGACACAGGAAAATGCTGTATCAGGTGCCAGTGAGGCCACAGTATTTCTTTTTAAAAATTTTTTTTATTTTTAATTTATTTATTTTTGGCTGCATTGGTTCTTCGTTGCTGCCTGCGGCCTTTCTCTAATCGTGGCGAACGGGGTGCACAGGCTTCTCATTGCGGTGGCTTCTCTTGTTGCAGAGCACGGGCTCTAGGCACGCGGGCTTCAGTAGTTGTGGCTCGCGGGCTCTAGAGTTCAGGCTCAGTAGTTGTGGCGCACGTGCTTAGTTGCTCCGCGGCATGTGGGATCTTCCCGGAACAGGGCTTGAACCCATGTCCCCTGCACTAGCAGGAGGATTCTTAACCACTGCGCCACCAGGCAAGGAGGCCACATTATTTCTGTGTTTAGGTGCTGTGATTGTGCCTGAGCACTTATGATGGAAACAGAGATTCTCTTACTACATTTACCTTCCTTTTATTTATTCCTTATCTTTTAGTTAAAGCATTATATTGATTTTCTTTCAAGACCATGTGGACAGGTAGATTCTATCATTTCTGATTTTCATTTCTTGATTTTAAAATATTGGACATTGTAAAATATGTGTTATGTAAAACAAAAGGTGAGTTGCTGTTTGGGGCCCCTCCCATAGGAGGAGATAGTTGGATAGAGGAAAGGATGAGTGAGGACCAGTCATGGGGGAGCCAGGTGGAATGACAATGGGGGACCCCACATCGGAAGTCATAGATGGTGACAGCCAGAGGGTACAGCTTCTTGCTGTCTAATCAGTGAAGTCTGTTCCTTCAAGGCAGTGTGCAGTCTCACCCTCATGGATTCTGGCTTCTAGTGTCCTATGGGCCCCCTTGGAGCAGAACAGTGTCCCACCATATGCTCAGTATTGCACAGGGGCCAGGTGCAGGAGCAAGTCAACCACCCTAAAACTCCACATTCATCGTGGGTGGGAATTTTTGTGTATGAAGATCTAAATCAGGCATAAGGTACAGTAGATACTAATTGCAAAGATATTTATAATATATAAATATTTTTATTTTATTTTTTCATATACCTTTTAAAGAGATATATCTGTGATAGCTCTGTGCCTTTCCATGCTTTTCCTAGGCAATTGGTTTCATGGAATATTGCTGATATATTGCCCTCCACAGATCTTCCCAGAACACAGAACTCTGTCTGCCTATGCTTTTCTAGTACTTTCACTACACATGAGGCTCTCCTAACAGAGGGTGAATCAATAGGAAACATTCTACAAGAAATATTGATTCTGCAAATGGCCTGTGGAAGCTGCTTCCCTGTGTTCCCTAAATCCTGGGTTTGGGATGCTCTGTGCCTGCCTCACAGCGTCTGAAGAGCTGGGCTGACTTCCCGGTACATCTTCCCCAGTGCCTACGTGGAGTGTCCTAGGCCTGGGACTCCTGATGGGAGGCCTTCCCAGAGCACAGCTGTGGGCCCACATCTGCATCTCTGCTGCCCGCGCCTTCAGCTCTGGGCTCAGCCGCCTGGATTATTTTGAAATCCGTCTAATGGCCTTAGTGGAGAGAAGACAAATGCCCTTTGTGTGCCCCACTACTATCACTCATATTTTCTCATCTTTCCTCCCTTTTTTGGCCAGAGTTTCTTCAACAATCCACAGCCCCCTTATTTCTTGTGTTCCGTTGCACTTAATAATCGGTTTGCCAGTTACAGTCCGGCCTAATTATAGCTGTTCCACGTGGGTGTAACCAGAGTGTACATACCCGTCTGTATTCTGATTTATTTCATTTAAGTCTATATAGAAAATTACACAGCCTTACCCCTACATAGTCTCCACTAAAAACTTTTGTGTTGGCTTCATAACTATATTACATCAAGGAGAAATACTATGATTCTAAAATAATGCTGAATTAAAGATTTTGTGAATAAAATTTTTCTCTTCATTTGGATTATTTCCATTGGCTGAATTGCCAGAGTTGGTATTTCTAGGACGGAAGAAATGAACGCTTTACGGCTTGCTCAGATCTGACAATATGTCATCATGTTGCACTACGAGTTACGCCTTGATTTTACAAGTTGGATTTTTCTTTTTCTTTTTTTCTTTTACAGACTGTCCAGCCCTCCAGTTCCCAGGCTCAAAGCACCCATGCTTTGAGTTCCTCAGCCCTCAGAGAGGAGGTGGTAGCTGGATGTACCGTCCCCAGACACTGTTGTGGGGAAAAGCTTCCAGGTGCCGCAGAGATTGGGGAATAGAGGAAGCGTTCCCACTGTTGAGGATTTTGATGTAATGATGAGAATGGTAACGGTACTGGTAGGCACCATTTACTGGGTTCTTTATGTTAGGCGTTTAATGATCTCATTTCCTCCTCTTGACCACTGTGCCAGGTAGGTATCGTTATCACCATTTTATTAAGAAAAAGCTGAGGTTCAGAGAGGCAAAGTAACTCTGCTTTCAGCTGCAAGTGGCTGAGCTAGGTTTTCTTATGATCTCACTCGACCGTAGGTAAGGAGGGAGGAGGTCCCAGGTTGGTTCAGCAGCTCAGCAGTGTCATCCGGGAGCCAGTCTCTCTCCACATTTCTGCGTTGGCATCAACTTCTGGGTGATGTTTCCTTTCCTCGGTGCAGCAACACCAAGCTTCTCATCCTCACACAACCAAATTCAAAAGCAGGAAGAAGGGAAAGGTGGCAGTCTTCTCATGTGTTTGTGTGCATGTGTGTGTGTGTATTTATTTTATCAGGAAGGAAATATTCCCCCAGAGCTTCCCAGTCAATTTTATCTGATATCTCATTGTCCAAGAGAATGAAATGACTTGATTTGACCAGGCAGGGTTCACCTCTGAGCGTACTGTCTCTGTCTCTTGATAGCTGAATACAATTGCACTATTCTTAGTGAGAAGAAAGTGGGAATAGTGTTGGGTGGGCAACAGTGTCGACTGCATTTCCCCAGCATTCCATGGTAGAGGGTTGTCTTCTTACATACATGCTTTCTTCCAAGATCTCTTTAACATGAGCTAACAGTGTGTGTGTGTGTGCACACACGTGTGTGTGCCAGCAGGCACGTCCCAGGTGCTCACACTTGGTTGCTTGTGTAGCCTGGTCATTGAGTCCAAAGATAAGAAATCAGTGGAAATGCTGCAGTAATTCTTGCTTGCTATCTTGCAAATGAGAGACAGGGCAGGATAGCGAGGCTGGGTTAGTGAGGCACCATCATGTATTAAGGAAGAAGGCAGGTTGAAGAACGAGGAGATCTGGATTCTAGCCCCAGATCTGCTACTTTCTATCTGTGTTACCTTGGGTAGGTTATTTAATCTTTCTGAACCTCAGTTTTCTCATCTGTAAAGCAAGAAGGTTGGACTAGGTCATCTCTAAATTTTGTTCAGCTCTAATATTCTATAGTTACAGTGCAGTTTTTACTGAGCAGCTATGAGCAGTGCTCTGTACAGTCTATCACATTATTTTTTTTACATTATCTTTTTAAAAACCTTTCAAAATGCATCTGCATGCCATATGAATGGAAGAAGTCAACATTATTCATGTACATGGAGACTAGGACATCATGTAACAGAATTACATATAGAATATAGTATTCCAGACTCTTTTTAAATGTCTTTAGTTTGCATTACAAATTGTACTTTGAGGTATTATCACTTTAACTGGCTTGTGTTTTACATTTACAGCACAGCTCATCTTCCAGAACTTTTCACTGTTTCGAGTTTCCATTTTATTGGAAACACCATCTCTTTATAACTGAGTAAAGAACATGGCAGAGTCGGGGGAAAGCTTTGCGCCTGTCTCTTTTTACTCTCTCTCTCTCTCTCACTCTGAACATAAATAGTATCTTGACAGCTGATCTTTGTCGTTTCAAAAAAACACATGAAAAGGAAACAGCAGTGGGTGATCTGCTTTCTGAAACAGTGTAAGAAAGATCTGAAGAGTGTTAGCTCTGCACTGAAGCTCCTTCAGCTTCTGCTTTTACAATATTTGCAGGAAGTTTCCTGACACTAAGGGGGAAAAGAAACAGTGGCCAGAGACTGTCTCCTGAAAATATGCAGGAAGGATAATATGGAGGCCAAGACGGACGTGTGTGATGAGCTCCAGCCGTGCCTCAAAACAGGAAAGGAACTGATGACAGGGAGGTTTTGCTATTTATCTTCCAGGGTTGTTTTAATATGCAAAGTAGGTCCTCAGCGGCAGCTGCTATTCCGTCAGCCACATTTCCTGAACTGGATAGTGTATTTTTAGTTGACAGGAAAAAAAAACCACCTGGTTAGGAAGGAGCTCGGATGGTCACGTCTCAGAAACTCAGATCAGCACTTGAGACTTTACTACATTTCCCAGATGAGTTACTGTCACTCTGGGCAGCAAGCAACAGAGTGTTTACTTCAATTCTCTTCCTTATATTAAAAATCATTATATAAGGTATGATGAATATATTTTTCTGTATAAGCGTCAAACAACATAAAAGTCTACAAGGTGAAATTCCTAAGCTCACCGCCAAATCACTACTCCCCTCCTTAGAGATAACCCACAGTTTGATGTACATTTTTACAGTGGTATTTCTATAATATACTCACATATTTTGGAGCAGACAGATATTTTATTTTGTTTTGTTTGATTAGGTCTTTTTTTAATGTAATTGTGATATCTGTAACATTTCATTTAACAATATTGCAGCGATTTCTCCATGTTAGTACATATAAGTCTACCTTGGTTATCTTTTGTTACTATTTTTAAAAATAATTTATTAAATATTGAGAAGGCCATAAGAAGTATAATACTAAAACAGGTGAAATTATGTGACCCTAGAGATTTTCAGAATCTGCAGGAGACCTTTCTAGAACAGGGAGTGCTGCAGCTTCCCCAGGCCAATCTTATGTGGCTGCACAGGTATCGATAAGATGGGAGATCAATGGCTGCTCTGGAGGGAAGGCAGAGCATTCCCCAAAGAATGGGTGTTTACACAACATAGGATTGTTCAGATACTTTTGGCCCCTAGCAAACATTGCCTAAGTGGTGTTCTTGAGGTTGGTACATACCTATGCTTGGGAAAGATGTGGAGGCTGGAGGAGGTGAGGAGATGGGGAGAAATCTGGAGTGTAGAGAAGCTTGGATTTCCGTTGACACACTTTTTTTTTTCTCCTAGAGAGATACTGACACACAGTCACTGGATTAAATTGATGCTCCCATCTCAATTAACTCATTAGGTAGGAATAACAAATTTACATACCATTGTGTGGGCTTATTCTCATGAACCCTCCATCCAAAAAAGTAAAAAAAGAAAAGAAAAAGGGAAGATGTGGGGTTTTTTAAACCCTCAAACACTGAAAACTTTTCTTCCCTTTAACTGCTTTCCCCAGTCACATCAGGTGAGTTATATGTGAAAATGATATTTCAGAGTTTGCTGTGGTAGAAAAAGAAAGAAGTAGGAATAAGACTTTAAGAAAGGAAAGAGGGACATGTAAAAACTATATCAGGATATGAATACCAATGCCCCACCCCTAATCATTTGAAATAAGTTTTAGAGACAGCAGCAATACCGGATTTCCATTTAGTCACCCGCTAGATCTGTTGCCTTTTAAACAACTTTAGATACCATTTTTATTTTGATAAATTCAGGGAGACGGCAGGAAAATGTCTGCCTGGCGTGTTACAACATACTAAACTAAAACTCTAGGAAATGGTGACTCCTGTATAAATTCTGATTCTCCTTCTTCCTAGGGGTGTTTTATCCATACCTGAAGACTCCTTGGAGATCCCTATTGTAAGATTGGGAACTCTGCCTTCTAATCTGGCTCATTGATTCACTTCTGAGTGGACTGAGACAAATCCTACTAATTGTTGAATTTGTTTCCTTGTTTGTGAAGCACTGAAGTAAGTAATCCTCTTGTGGAAGTGCCTGGGCCACCTTTTAAAAGTTGGTCACCCCTGTAGCGGGATCGGAAATATTGCAGTTATTTTTGGAGTTGGATGAAGAAATGTATCTTGAAATTAAAAAGTAGTTAAACCTATAGCATTTACCATAGCTGGGTTTGAATTTCGTATCAAAGACAGTGTCACATCTAGGTTGGTTAATAAATAAACTAGAAGCAAACACAATAAATGGGAATAAAACATTTAACAGATGTTAAGTTTGGCTCACGCCACACGGTGGCAGGCTTACTCTGTGTTGTGCTTCCTTTTCAAGCAGCAAATCTAAATGCTTGCATTTAACTACGTTAAATCTTTTTAGAAAGTTAACTTTTAGAAAGTATGACATAAGTTATTAATTTGTCAAGATTATATTTTCTTATAAAGTGTACTTTACGTTGTATGATACCTGAACAGCAGTGATTTGAGCCTTCAACAGGACATTCTACCTCTAGATCTCAATTACTTCATCACTAAAATGATGGGCTTGGGTTACTTACAGTTCTAAAATTGTCATACCTCTCCTATAACTAAAAAAAGCCTAAACATTCTTCTTCAGTAACAAGAATTTCAGTCATATTGCAGTTAACTTGATAAGGAATATAGTTTTTTAGTTAGATTGCCTAGATTTGAATTTGAGTTCTGTCATTTATTAACCGTGAGGTAAGGAACTTCACAAATTCCAGTTTCCTCACCTGTAAAGTGCTATAAATTATACTACATATCCAACGGGGTTGTTAGGATTAAACGCGGAAAAATGTATGTGTGGCAGAGACTCGCAAACTGTTCACCAAATCATCTCTTTTTTTTCCTGGATAATCAGCTAAACCACATTTCACATCGTCACCTGCAGTTAATTGTGGTCATAAGACTGAATTCTGACCGATGGAATGTAAGAGAAAGAAATTCATGTCACTCCTAGGCTCAGCTCTCAAAAATCTCCCATTGTGATCTTTGTTCTTTGAACTTCTGCAGTTTCCCCGGAAGCTACTTGTTAAAGATGTCAGGACAACGATCTTCAGGAAATGGAAGGAAACTTGGTCCCGAAGCACGGTGTGGAGGAGAGCTTTATGCCTGTTAGAAACACTCGTTTTGGACTTTACGTAAGTGAGAAATAAACTTCGATTTTGTTAAGCCACTGAGATTCTGGGATTTATCTGTTATGGCAGCTAGCATTAACTAAAATAGCATGTAAAGCACTTAGCACAGTACCTGTTTAATAAATATTAGATGTTATCAATATCATGACTCTTAATAATACAGACCAAGAGCCTAAAACACAAGCAATAGTATGGAAATCTCTTCTGCAGTATACAAGACTTGGGCCCCCCCTTTTTTAAAAAAAAAACTAGAGAAATAAAGTTGAATGTAGAAGTAGGAAAAATCTGAACAGTTCACCTATGTAACTTGCAGAAAGTCAGTATTTTGTATTTATATTTGCTACATACACTTTGGGGAAAAAATTAACAATATAAAAGAAGAAAAATTGAATTAAAAATTTAAGTTGGTGCTATCTTTAAAATAATACATTTTAAAAATTGAAGTATAGTTGATGTACTATATCATGTAAGTTTTAGGTGTCCACCATAGTGATTCACAATTTTTAAAGACTGTATTTCATTTAGAGCTATTATAAAATATTGGCTGTATTCCCTGTGTTGTACTATATATCCCTGTAGGTTATGTATTATATACACAGTATATTTTATACATAGTTTGTACCTCTTAATCCCTTACCCCTATTTTGCCCCACCCCCTTTCCCTCTCCCCACTGGTAACTACTAGTTTGTTCTTTATATCTGTGTGAAATAATATTTTAAATTGTTTCTTCCTTCTGATGACTTCAGTGTTATGATTCATTCAATGATTTCTCTTAGTACTTCACACAACGCTTATCTTTCTTTCTTGAAAATGTCTTTTCTTGGCTCCAACACTTTCCGATATTTTAACACTTTTGCTCATGCCTATTCCCAGTTCTCTTAAAGCCCAGATCAAATTTCGCATATTCAAAGACTTCCAAGACATCCTGGTTGGAAAGGATCCTACTTACACTGAACTGTAACATTTATACAATCCAAGGCTCTTAACCATTTGCTCTCTTCTATAGTAGGGTTTATTTTCAGGTGGGTTTATAGAGCTTGCTTCTCCTGAACAGACTGTAAACTACTTGATGAGAGAGACTGTGTTTTTTGTTTTGTTTTGTTTTGTTCTAACATCTTTATTGGAGTATAATTGCTTTACAATGGTGTGTTAGTTTCTGCTTTATAACAAAGTGAATCAGCTATACATATACATATATCTCCATATCGCCTTCCTCTTGCGTCTCCCTCCCATCCTCCCTATCCCACCCCCTCTAGGTGGACACAAAGCACCGAGCTGATCTCCCTGTGCTGTGCGGCTGCTTCCCTCTAGCTATCTATTTTACATTTGGTAGTGTATATAAGTCCATGCCTCTCTCTCACTTCGTCCCAGCTTACCCTTCCCCCTCCCCATGTCCTCAAGTCCATTCTCTACATCTGAGTCTTTATTCCAGTCCTGCCCCTAGGTTCTTCAGAACCATATTTTTTTAAAATTCCATATATATGTGTTAGCATACGGTATTTGTTTTTCTCTTTCTGACTTACTTCACTCTGTATGACAGACTCTAGGTCCATCCACTTCACTACAAATAAGTCAATTTCGTTTCTTTTTATGGCTGAGTAATATTCCATTGTATACATGTGCCACATCTTCTTTATCCATTCATCTGTCAATGGACACTTACGTTGCTTCCATGTCCTGGCTATTGTAAATAGAGCTGCAATGAACATTGTGGTACATGACTCTTTCTGAATTATGGTTTTCTCAGGGTATATGCCCAGTAGTGGGATTGCTGGGTCATATGGTAGTTCTAGTTTTAGATTTTTAAGGAACCTCCATACTGTTCTCCATAGTGGCTGTATCAATTTATGTTCCCACCAACAGTGCAAGAGGGTTCCCTTTTTTCCAACCCTCTCCAACGTTTATTGTTTGTAGATTTTTTGATGATGGCCATTCTGACTGGTGTGAGGTAGTTTTGATTTGCATGTCTCTAATGATTAATGATGTTGAGCATTCTTTCATGTGTTTGTTGGCAGTCTGTATATCTTCTTTGGAGAAATGTCTATTTAGGTCTTCTGCCCATTTTTGGATTGGGTTGTTTGTTTTTTTGATATTGAGTTGCATGAGCTGCTTGTAAATTTTGGAGATCAGTCCTTTGTCAGTTGCTTCATTTGAAAATATTTTCTCCCATTCTGAGGGTTGCCTTTTCATCTTGTTTATGGTTTCCTTTGCTGTGCAAAAGCTTTTAAGTTTCATTAGGTCCCATTTGTTTATTTTTATTTCCCTTTCTCTAGGAGGTGGGTCAAAAAGGATCTTGCTGTGATTAATGTCAAAGAGTGTTCTGCCTATGTTTTCCTCTAAGAGTTTTATAGTGTCTGGACTTACATTTAGGTCTTTAATCCATTTTGAGTTTATTTTTGTGTACGTTGTTAGAGAGTGTTCTAATTTCATTCTTTTACATGTAGCTGTCCAGTTTTCCCAGCACCACTTATTGAAGAGGCTGCCTTTCTCCATTGTATATTCTTGCCTCCTTTATCAAAAATAAGGTGACCATATGTGCGTGGGTTTATCTCTGGGCTTTCTATCCTGTTCCATTGATCTATATTTCTGTTTTTGTGCCAGTACCATACTCTCTTGATTACTGTAGCTTCATAGTATGGTCTGAAATCCGGGAGCCTGATTCCTCCAGCTCCATTTTTCTTTCTCAAGATTGCTTTGGCTATTCAGGGTCTTTTGTGTTTCCATACAAACTGTGAAATTTTTTGTTCTAGGTCTGTGAAAAATGCCATTGGTAGTTTGATAGGGATTGCATTGAATCTGTAGATTGCTTTGGGTAGTTAGTCATTTTCACAACATTGATTCTCCCAATCCAAGAACATGGTATATCTCTCTATCTCTTGGTATCATCTTTAATTTCTTTCATCAGTGTCTTATCGTTTTCTGCATACAGGTCTTTTGTCTCCTTAGGTAGATTTATTCCTAGGTATTGTATTCTTTTTGTTGCAGTGGTAAATGGGAGTGTTTCCTTAATTTCTCTTTCATATTTTTCATCATTAGTGTATAGGAATGCAGGTAATATCTGTGCATTAATTTTGTATCCTGCTAACTTTACCAAATTCATTGATTAGCTCTAGTAGTTTTCTGGTGGCATCTTTAGGATTCTCTATGTATAGTATCATGTCATCTGCAAACAGTGACAGCTTTACTTCTTCTTTTCCAATTTAGATTCCTTTTATTTCTTTTCCTTCTCTGATTGCTGTGGCTAAAACTTCCAAAACTATGTTGAATAATAGTGGTGAGAGTGAACAACCTTGTCTTGTTCCTGATCTTAGTGGAAATGATTTCATTTTTTCACCATTGAGGACGATGTTGGCTGTGGGTTTGTCATATATGGCCTTTATTATGTTGATGTAAGTTCCCTCTATGCCTACTTTCTGGAGGTTTTTTTTTTTTATCATAAATGGGTGTTGAATTTTGTCAAAAGATTTTTCTGCATCTACTGAGATGATCATATGGTTTTTCTCCTTCAATTTGTTAATATGGTGTATCACATTGATTGATGTGCGTATATTGAAGAATCCTTGCATTCCTGGGATAAACCCCACTTGATCATGGCGTATGATCCTTTTAATGTGCTGTTGGGTTCTGTTTGCTAGTATTTTATTGAGGATTTTTGCATCTATGTTCATCAGTGATATTGGCCTATAGTTTTCTTTTTTTGTGACATCTTTGTCTGGTTTTGATATCAGGGTGATGGTGGCCTCGTAGAATGAGTTTGGGAGTGTTCCTCCCTCTGCTATATTTTAGAAGAGTTTGAGAAGGATAGGTGTTAGCTCTTCTCTAAATGTTTGATAGAATTCTCCTGTGAAGCCATCTGGTCCTGGGTGTTGTTTGTTGGAAGATTTTTAATCACAGTCTCAATTTCAGTGCTTGTGATTGATCTGTTCATATTTTCTATTTTGTCCTGGTTCAGTCTTGGAAGGTTGTGCATTTCTAAGAATTTGTCCATTTCTTCCAGGTTGTCCATTTTATTGGCATATAGTTGCTTGTAGTAATCTCTCATGATCCTTTATGTTTCTGCAGTGTCAGTTGTTACTTCTCCTTTTTCATTTCTAATTCTATTGATTTGAGTCTTCTCCCTTTTTTATTTCTGATGAGTCTGGCTAATGGTTTATCAATTTTGTTTATCTTCTCAAAGAACCAGCTTTTAGCTTTACTGATATTTGCTATTGTTTCCTTCATTTCTTTTTCATTTATTTCTGATCTGATCTTTATGATTTCTTTCCTTCTGCTAACTTTGGGGGTTTTTTGGTTCTTCTTTCTCTAATTGCTTTAAGGTTGTTTATCTGAGATGTTTCTTGTTTCTTGAGGTAGGATTGTATTCTATAAACTTCCCTCTTAGAACTGCTTTTGCTGCATCCCATAGGTTTTGGGTCATCATGTTTTCACTGTCACTTGTTTCTAGGTATTTTTTTTATTTCCTCCTTGATTTCTTCAGTGATCTCTTGGTTGTTAACTAGTGTAGTGTTAAGCCTCCATGTGTTTGCATTTTTTTACACACTTTTCCCTGTAATTGATCTAGTCTCATAGCATTGTGATCGGAAAATATACTTGATAATCATATCAATTTTCAATTTTCTTAAATTTACCAAGGCTTGATTTGTGACCCAAGATAAGATCTATCCTGGAGAATGTTCCATGAGCACTTGAGAAGAAAGTGTATTCTGTTGTTTTGGGATGGGATGTCCTATAACTATCAATTAAGTCCATCTTGTTTAATGTATCATTTAAAGCTTTTGTTTCCTTATTTATTTTCATTTTGGATGGTCTGTCCATTGGTGAAAGTGGGGTGTTAAAGTCCCCTACTATGATTGTGTTACTGTCCATTTCCCCTTTTATGGCTGTTAGCATTTGCCTTATGTATTGAGGCGCTCCTATGTTGGGTCCATAAATATTTACAATTGTTATATCTTCTTCTTGGATTCATCCCTTGCTTATTTTGTAGTGTCCTTCTTTGTCTCTTGTAATAGTCTTTATTTTAAAGTCTATTTTGTCTGATATGAGAATTGCTACTCCAGCTTTCTTTTGATTTCCATTTGCATGGAATATCTTTTTCCATCCCCTCACTTTTAGTCTGTATGTGTCCCTAGGTCTGAAGTGGGTTTCTAGTAGACAGCATATATAAGGGTCTTGTTTTTGTATCCATTCAGCCAGTCTATGTCTTTTGGTGGGAGCATTTAATCCATTTACATTTAAGGTAATTATTGATATGTATGTACCTATTACCATTTTCTTAATTGTTTTGGGTTTGTTATTGTAGGTCTTTTCCTTCTCTTGTGTTTCCTGCCTAGAGAAGTTCCTTTAGCATTTGTTGTAAAGCTGGTTTGGTGGTGCTGAATTCTCTTAGTTCTGCTTGTCTGTAAATGTTTTAATTTCTCCGTCGAATCTGAATGAGGTCCTTGCTGGGTAGAGTAATCTTGGTTGTAGGTTTTTCCCTTTCATCACTTTAAATATGTCCTACCACTCCCTTCTGGCTTGCAGAGTTGCTGCTGAAAGATTAGCTGTTAACCTTATGGGGATTCCCTTGCATGTTATTTGTTGTTTTTCCCTTGCTGCTTTTAATATTTTTTCTTTGTATTTAATTTTTGATAGTTTTAGTAATATGTGTCTTGACGTGTTTCTCCTTGGATTTATCCTGTATGTGACTCTCTGTGCTTCCTGGACTTGATTAACTATTTCGTTTCCCATATTAGGGAAGTTTTCAACTATAATCTCTTCAAATATTTTCTCAGTCCCTTTCTTTTTCTCTTCTTCTTCTCGGATCCATATGATTCAAATGTTGGTGCGTTTAATGTTGTTCCAGAGGTCTCTAAGATTGTCCTCAATTCTTTTCAATTTTTTTTCTTTGTTCTGCTCTGCAGTAGTTATTTCCACTATTTTATCTTCCAGGTCACTTATCTGTTCTTCTGCCTCAGTTATTCTGCTATTGATTCCTTCTAGAGAATTTTTAATTTCATTTACTGTGTTGTTCATCATTGTTTGTTTGCTCTTTAGTTCTTCTAGGTCCTTGTTAAACATTTCTTGTATTTTCTCCATTCTATTTCCAAGATTTTGGATATCTTTACTATCATTACTCTGAATTCTTTCTCAGGTAGAGTGCCTATTTCCTCTTCATTTGTTTGGACTGGTGAGTTTTTACCTTGCTCCTTCATCTGCTGTGTGTTTCTCTGTCTTCTCATTTTGCTTAACTTACTGTGTTTGGGGTCTCCTCGCAGGCTGCGTTTCATAGTTGCCATTGTTTTTGGTGTCTGCCCCCAGTGGCTAAGGTGGTTCATGGGCTGGGTAGGCTACCTGGTGGAGGGGACTAGAGCCTGTGTTCTGGTGGATGAGGCTGGATCTTGTCTTTCTGGTGGGCAGGTCCACGTCTGGTGGTGTGTTTTGGGGTGTCTGTGACGTTATTATGATATTAGGCAGGCTCTCTGCTAATGGGTGGGTTTGTGTTCCTGTCTTGCTAGTTGTTTGGCATAGGGTGTCCAGCACTGTAGCTTGCTGGTCATTGAGTGGAGCTGGGTCTTAGCATTGAGATGGAGATCTCTGGGAGAGCTTTTGCTGTTTGATATTACGTGGAGCCAGGAGGTCTCTAGTGGACCAGTGTCCTGAACTCGGTTCTCCCACCTCAGAGGCACAGGTCTGACACCCGGCCAGAGCACCAAGAGCCTATCAGCCACATGCCTCAGAAGAAAAGGGAGAAAAAAAGAAATAAAGACAGAAAAAAATAAAATAAAGTTATTAAAATAAAAATAATTATTAAAAATAAAAAAATTAAAAAGTAATAAAAAAAGAAAAAAAAAAGAAAGAAAGAAGAGAGCAACCAAACCAAAAAACAAATCCACCAATGATACCAAGTGCTGAAAACAGTAATTAAAAAAAAAAAAAGGACAGACAGAACTCTGGGACAAATGGTAAAAGCAAAGCTATACAGAGAAAATCACACAAAGAAGCATACACATACACACTCACAAAAAGAGAAAAAGGAAATATATATATATATATATATATATATATATATAAAGGAGGAAGAGAGCAACCAAATCAATAAACAAATCTACCAATGATAATAAATTCTAAATACTAAACTAAGATAAACATAAAACCAGAAACAAATTAGATGCAGAAAGCAAACCCCAAGTCTACAGTTGCTCCCAAAGTCCACCGCCTCAATCTGGGATGATTTGTTGTTTGTTCAGGTATTCCACAGATGCAGGGTACATCAAGTTGATCGTGGAGATTTAATCTGCTTCTCCTGAGGCTTCTGGGAGAGATCTCCCTTTCTCTTCTTTGTTCGCACAGCTCCTGGGGTTCAGCTTTGCATTTGGCCCCGACGCTGCATGTAGGTCATGTAGGTCGCCTGAGGGCATCTGTTCCTGCTCTTACAGGACGGGGTTAAAGGAGCAGCTGATTAGGGGGCTCTGGCTCACTCAGGCCGGGGGGAGGGAGGGGTATGGATGAGGGGCGAACCTGCGGCGGCAGAGGCCGGAGTGACATTGCACCAGCCTGAGGTGCACCATGTGTTCTCCCAGGGAAGTTGTCCCTGGATCATGGGACCCTGGCCGTGGTGGGCTGCACAGGCTCCCGGGAGGGGAGGTGTGGATGGTGGCCTGTGCTTGCACACAGGATTATTGGTGGCTGCAGCAGCAGCGTTAGCATTTCATGCCCGTCTCTGGGGTCTGAGCTGTTAGCCGCAGCTTGCGCCAGTCTCTGGAGCTCGTTTAGGCGGTGCTCTGAATCTCCTCTTCTCATGCACCCCGAAACAATAATTTCTTGTCTCTTAGGCAGCTCCAGACTTTTTCCTGGACTCCCTCCCAGCTAGTTGTGGCGCACTAGCCCCCTTCAGGCTGTGTTCACGCCACCAACCCCAGTCCTCTCCCTGGGATCCGACCTCCGAAGCCCGAGCCTCAGCCCCCATCCCCCGCCCAGCCCGGCGGGTGAGCAGACAAGCCTCTTGGGCTGGTGAGTGCCAGTCGGCCCTGATCCTCTGTGCGGGAATCTCTCCACTTTGCCCTCCGCACCCCTGCTGTGGCTGTGCTCTCCTCTGCGGCTCCGAAGCTTTCCCCCTCAGCCACCCACAGTCTCCACCCGCGAAGGGGCTTCCTAGTGTGTGGAAACCTTTCCTCCTTCACAGCTCCCTCCCATTGGTGCAGGTCCCGTCCCTATTCTTTTGTCTCTGTTTTTTCTTTTTTCTTTTGCCCTACCCAGGTACGTGGGGGAGTTTCTTGCCTTTTGGGAAGTCTGAGGTCTTCTGTTCAGTAGGTGTTGTGTAGGAGCTGTTCCACATGTAGATGTATTTCTGATGTGTTTGTGGGGAGAAAGGTGATCTCCACATCTTACTCCTCTGCTGTCTTGAAGGTCTCCTCGAGATCTTCTGTGGTATTGCCCACAGAAGAGTGTAGAGTTTTGTGCAAATAGTTATTTTTTTTTTTTGGGGGGGTTTTTTTTGCGGTACGCGGGCCTCTCACTGTTGTGGCCTCTCCCGCTGCGGAGCACAGGCTCCGGACGCGCAGGCTCAGCGGCCATGGCTCACGGGCCCAGCCGCTCCGCAGCATGTGGGATCTTCCCAGACTGGGGCACGAACCCATGTCCCCTGCATCGGCAGGCGGACTCTCAACCACTGCGCCACCAGGGAAGCCCCCGCAAATAGTTATTGATACTAGACTCACTGGTATAAAAGCCCCAAGTATATGAGATTCCCCCTAACGTTTTAGTATCTATCTTCCATGGAGTTTTATAAGAATGAAGAGCAACAGCTGAACAATACTTTATAATTGGGGAACAATAGTGGCAGAGATGGTATTTTATGGTCAATGGTTTCGGTTAGAGGAAGTTTACAAAGAATACATTGGTGCCTGGTTTTCCATTTTGAAATGAGGATGATTTTATATGTACTACTGGTTAAACTTATTTTGCTTTTTTCAGTCCATCCTAACTATTCATTTTTTCCCTTCTTTTTTGCATATTTGCTTAAGATGTTTTCCTTAAAAATATTAAAAGTAATAGATAAATTTTTTAACATTGTATATGCAACATCATAAGGACCTTAGAATGTTAAACTCTGAATCTTGCCTTTCGTCTTCAATGTGATTGCTGTGTAATATCCTAGTTTCACCCTGTGTTTACCCTCTAAAAATTAGTAATTTTTTATAGTCAGTGTTTACTTAGATTTACCAATGTATCTACTGATTTCTTTGCTCATTATTGATTCTTGCATTCTAATCCTTCCTCCTTGGTTTATTTTTCTTCTTTCTGCAAGGGTCTGTGAGTGGGAAATTCTCTTAGTCTTGGTTTGAAAATGTCTTTATTTTATCCTCACCTTTGAATGTTAGCTTAACTGGATAGAAAGTTCTAGATTAACAGATATTTTCCCCCATCATTTTGAAGATATTATTTCATTATCTTTGGCATCTATTGTTTGTAATAAGAAGCCAGCTTTGTATGTGTATTGTTTCTTTGTAGGTGAATGTGACTTTTAGGCCCATCCTTAACATTTGTAGAACCCAGTGCAAAATTACAAATGGAGGCTCACATATCATATGTCTAAAAATTTATGAGTTAAAAATCAAGCCAACAACTTGAATAAAATATATTCTGTTGTGTCTTGACAAATACAGCTTTTAAAAACCTGGATGGCCAAGCCTTGAATTTAGTATTCTTGGAATCTTTGGGGTTCCATATTGGAACTTGGCACAGCAGGGAGGGAGTACCATCCTGGTCCCTGTCCCAGAGTTCACCTCCCATCTTTTCCAATCCTGGCTTCATCTCACACTGCAAGGAGCTTTACACATATGCTTGGGGACACTCAACTTCCAAGCCCTACAACAGTCCCTCCCTGAGCACCCCATGGCCCTAAGGGTGTGCAGTCTGTCTTAGGGGGGATGGATATACGGAAGAGGTCCATGCAGATCCTAGAAGTGGACTGGGAATTCCAGGGTCTTGGGCACCTGGAACATGGTTTGGAGGGAAGGGGCAAACTTTGGGTGGGCATGTTTCTTGATGTTGCAGTGACCTCCTTAATGGTTTCTTCCCATCCCGTCTTTTTCCTCACTATCAGAGAGAATTTTTTAAAAGCACAAATCACAGCATTTTACACTCTTGCTTAAAAACCCTTTAAAGGCCTCCCATTGCATTTGAAAAAAAATCCTTTAAAAGGACTACAGATCTCTGGGTGGTACTTCAACAGGCTAAGCTCTTTGGGAAGAGCCTTTATCCAAGATGTTTCTCTTCCTAAGACACGCTCTCCTACCTGCTCTTCCCATGACTTCTATCGTATAATTTTTGGCTTAAATGTCACCTCCTCTCCAAGTACACCTTCCCTGTGTTTGCTATTACTGCATCTTGCTCATCTCCTTCAGAGTACAAGTCATGAATTTATTTTACTTGTTTAGTGTCTTCTCCTTCAAACAACAATCTACACTAAAGAGACTGTCAAAGATAAGATATCCTGGGAAGTCGACTCTGAGATGATTAGCACATAGAAAGTTTATTAGGAGGGACTCTAATTAACACCTATTGAACAAAAGAAAGTAAGACTGAGCAGCAATCATTCAGGGGAGGCTGGCTTCCCAGAAGGGGGCTGACTTTCAGCAAACCAGTTCTCTTCAGCTGAAGCGATTCCTAAGAGGGCTGCAGCTGTGTTCTGGGCAGGGCGGTATCACATGCAGGACGGTCCATGCCTTGCGCCACTCAGATCCACTTCCTTCACACGAATCTAAGGAGCAGTTCCTTCAGGACACTGGGGTGCCATTTTTCCTTGGGAAACTTATAAAGAGGAAGGTTAGTAAGATGAACTACAACCCCCCCCTGCTGCTGCAGTTGGTCTTGAGGCTGTGACCAGTAGCCATCCTCTCCCTCCTCACTGTCAGTTAGCACCTCTGAAGGTTTAGGTGATTTACCCAGTGGAGTGACTCAGACTCTCTAAACCCATGTGTTCCAGTTACTGTTTACCATGCCCTTCTCAGGCTGCACCTGCCGCTCTTGTCCATTTGTCATCAAAATTGCACAAGGCAGTACTAAAAGATGTCTAAGTTGATTATCTGGGTGCCCCAAACACATGCTTCCCTGCCTCCACTGTGTAACAGTAGCCCTACTGCCTCTTGATGGTAAGAGTCAATTACGCCCACCAGGATCTTACTCTTGCCTGCTGGTCCTTGAAACGAGGGGCCCAAAGTGCCTGGGTGGTGGTGTAGCCTAAAGTTCAATGGATATTCCTGCTGTGTTCCCTGGTAGAAATGTTCCCCCTCTGAGAACCAAGACCTTTAAACCTGTGGTTACAGTTGTGAGGATGAAAAAGCAGAAATTCCCCAAGTGGGTCACTGGAATTGATGGTAAACAGGGACACTCCTGCTTCCACACCTGGATCTCATTCCCAGGTATTCTGGGGATACAGCACCATATAATGGTGATTGATTTAGAGCATTACTACATCCTTGAGGGTAGCACTTTATCCTCATAGGGTATCATCCCCAAGATGACAATTCAGCCAAGCTTTCAACAGGCTGCTCTATTGCTTATTAGGCCAGTAGCTTCTGGGTGTTTTGCCAAGGGATAGGTCCAGTGGATTCCACAGCCATGTGCCCACTGCTACCTCTCCTTTGTTATAAAGTGGATTCCTTGGTTGAATTCCATATTTAAGAAGCTCTTTCATCTGACAAAGGGCAAGGAAGCAATTCTAAACGGAGTGTATTGGATCACTTTTACACATAAAGGTGATCTTATGTGGGAGTGATATTGATACTATGAGAGGAGCAATCTCATGCCTGGTCCAGGGAGCAAAGTAGGTTTATCTTTTTATTGTTTATTTATTTTTTTAACATCTTTATAGAAGTATAATTGCTTTACAATGGTGTGTTAGTTTCTGCTTTATAAAAAAGTGAATCAGCTATACATATACATATATCCCCATATCTCCTCCCTCTTGCGTCTCCCTCCCACCCTCCCTATCCCACCCCAGGTTTATCTTTTTATGCCACCTGTTCAGCATAGCGTCTGCCTCAGTGCAGGTGAAGATATGAATCAGCAGAGTGGTCTACTTTAGCCAGGGCTAAGATGCTTGTTTGTTTATTTAATGTGTTTTCATGGTGAGCAAAGGGAATTCATCTGGTTCTTGGGGTGAGGGAAAAAAGGAATTAGAATTAAAATTCTTTTCCTAGTCTCCATTATCACTTCTCTCAAGCTTCCCCCTGCCCTGCCCTGTTTTATGCCATGTTTATTTATCCCAACTATAAGAGCAGAAATTATTCCCAAAGTAGTTTGATCAATAAGGATTGAGGTTGTAAAACTCATTGTGACTGATCATGTTTACCTGTTTGGTTACGCTAATTGAAAATCACGGTGGAATCTCCCTCTAGATAGAGTCTATATTTTATTACATTTGCAAAACCCTAAAAGTTATGTCATTCTCAATTCTCAGAAATAATGATGTTTTTGAGAATGTCAGACAGATTTCCTGACTATGAATTATATACACAGGTAAACAATCTTATATAGTGACCTAAATATTCCCTATTTAGCCTTTGTAAGAGTTGGTGGTCCTCTGGCTTATCTCTCTCAATCTTGACCAGCCATGAGAAGAGGGAGGGGCAGAGAAGAAAAGGTGGAGATAATCTGAGTGCTCCCAGCTGTTTTCATTCTCTCAGGAGAAATAACATTCAAGTCTTTGAGGAAGTAACTGAAATCCCTTTTATTTTTGCTTGCTGACTGTCAAGAACTTTCTAGTGACGCATGAAAAACAAGTGTCCGCCTAGGGGGACCTTCAGAAGATTTTCTTGGCAAAGAAAATTGTGTAAGAGGTGCACTCAATCAAGTCCAGCTGAAGGAAGTGGGGCTGGATTGGCTGACCCACACCTGCCCCAAATGACACCTACAGGAGAAGAGCACAGTGGAAGAAAAGGGAGCAAACAAAAGATGATGTTCTAATTTTCCATTTACTGAGAGATTACCTTTTGAAATGAACTTCTGAAGCCTCTAAGAGTGATTAGAATTGTTCTGTGTCCCACCCACCTTAACCCTTATGTTAACTGTGTTTCCCTAGGTTCTTGACAGATGCTTTTTACCAGCATGGTCCTGTATTAGCGTGAACGCCAGGAGGAAGAGTCCTCGTCCTTGCGCATCTTGGAGATAGAGCCCAGTTTCTTCTTAAAGTACTACTTGTAAATTGACAGCCTTTTGCCCTGTAGAAAAAGGTTAGAGAGCTCTAAAATAATCTTCTTTGGAACAACTAATTTTGCTGTTTTCAGATAACAATTATAGAGAGCTTCTGGAGCTGGAAAAAAAAAAAGTAAAAAAAAAAAAGAAATCACCCAGCACTAGTGCACAGGTCAATTTTAGGTGAAGAGCCTAGGATTTGTCTAATGGAAAGTTACTCAATCCAATAAATGATACTAATAAATGGCTAATTCTTTCAAGTACATTAACGTTAACCTAATTAGGTTTCCTTTGTTCCAGATGTAAATGAGGTAATCAAGTCCAGCCAGTCAGGTGTTACTTGCTTTTCTTAAATAACACTGTTTCAGGCTTCCGTATCTTTGAACACACTGCTCTCTCTTCTGGAGGAGCCTTCACTCCCTTTTTCATCTAACTACCACTTGTCCACGAAGTTCACCTTCCCAGGAAGTTTTTTTCCTAACCCCCTGTATAATTCGTGGTCCCCCATATGTGTTCACTTAAGCATTCTGTATCACACTTTTCACCCTGGACTGGAATAACCAGACTACACCTTCCCTGAGATCAGCAACCATGTCTTATTCAACTTTTCATCCTCCAAGATGCTGCAAATACAGCATCAGGCACACGATAAGCAGTGAGTGCTCAGGGATGACGCAAACCCCCATTTTTTCTCAAACATGTTTTATTGAAGTAATTTTGATCAGGTTGATACCTAAAGAAACTGACTTCAGTGTTTTGAGAAAAGTAGGCCTCTTTTAGTAAATTCACTGAACCGCTACCTTGGTCAAGCCACTTCGTTCAGTGGATATTAAGGGTCTATCACGTGGACCTTCACTCAGTGGATGTTGAGGGCCTACCACATGGACCCTCCTCATTCAGTGGCTACTGAGGGCACAGAAATAAGCCCAGAAGTCTTGTTTTAAAGAGTTTATAATCTAGGGAAGAAGATAGGGATAGATAATTTACTTCTTAGAGGAAGTGAACAGTACATTTTTGAGCAATGTGAGATTTATGTATCAGAATATGTACAAGGTCCTGGAAATCAGGGAAGGAGTTACATCTGACACCATCTGAATGAACTTCAGTTGCCGATGCTGTTGAATCAGGAGGATGCAGGGTAGGAAGACAAGAGTAGGTGGTATTTGACCTGGATTTTGAAAGATGAGTAGGAGACTGATGTGTACCTTGGCGTGTTGTTAA
Source organism: Stenella coeruleoalba (assembly GCF_951394435.1). Classification (NCBI taxonomy): domain Eukaryota; kingdom Metazoa; phylum Chordata; class Mammalia; order Artiodactyla; family Delphinidae; genus Stenella; species Stenella coeruleoalba. The sequence continues at coordinate 17,817,536 of NC_137164.1, forward strand.
AGATAACAAGGGCTCAACAGTGGTTAAAGCAGTAAGAACAGAGTTTATTCAGGAACTATTGCAATAGGGGAAAAGAAACCTCAGTATACAACTGGGCTCAGTTCCCCTATTGCAATAGTTTTTGATTAAAATCTGTTTTTACTGCCTTAACTACTGTCTGGTTCTGGTTTTCTTTATGGGAGGAGAGGGTGCTGACTCAAGGCATTTCAGGCTGAGGCAAAAGAATGAACAAACATAAAGAGGAGTAAAGCAACTGAGGGAAAAAGTAAGTAATCTAAAGAAAATTGAGCAGTCAAGGAAAACAGGAATTCTCTGCAGCCAGAGCCTCCAGTAGTACTGCACAAGCGCTGGAAGATGAGGAAAAGTAGGCTTCTTTTAGCTTAGAAAATGCTGTGTTTTCCTATTTAAATGGGGAAAGTTTAAACAAAATTGCTTGAAAAGTTATGCCAAGAAGTTGGGACTTTATACTGTAGAGCCAGGGAGTTTCCAGAAAGCTGTGCAGTACTTTATAAAGATGACTGTGGTCTCAATAGATGTTAGGCTGCATGAAGCACCAGGAAGCATCTCCACTCCCAGCCTCGCTTTACTCATTTATAACAAGAAAAAAATATGGGTCTTTTGCTGTCTTAGGTCCCTTCCAATCTTGACAGCCTGCTTCCCCGAGGTACCGCTTCCTTCCTTCCATTACCTGGGCCCTGTGCCTCACTCCCTCCTTCCTTCTGATCTTGGTTTAGTTTCTCTATTCCCGGGCCTTAGGGGCTTTTCGACCGGTAGATAAATGGGGGGATGGTGGGGGCGTTTCTGGAGTAAAACGAGTCTCTCCTCCGAGGCCCTTTGTTCCCTGCAAGCACCACCTCAGTAATGCCCACGTGTAGGGCGCGCTATGGAGCAGGGAGAGGAGTTTCCAATTGCATGTCCGTCCTAGGTCCCTTTGGGGTGGCTGGACGGCCCTCCCCACGGCCAATCAATCATCCAGGGAGGGCGGCAGGAGCCCGCCCCTCGCGCGTCCCTGGTTCCCAGAGAGACAAAAGCCTTTGAGTCTCGGCAGCCAACGAGCGCGACCGCGACTCTCCGCAGAGCCTGGGGGCGGATTCGGACGGCCAATCGGCTTCTTGAGGAGTCCCGTGCCCGCCGGCCCAGGGCCGAGAGACTACAGGATCCCAGCCTGCCCGGCGAGCGGATTTGCCCGGGGCTGGCCGAGCGAGCTGGGAGGCGGTATCACGTGAGGCGGCCCGGACCACGTGACCCGGCAGCCCGGCCCCCGGCCCACTCGCCAGCTCCGCCTTTAAGCCCGCCACTCGCTGGGTCCCGCAACGCTTGCGAGGTCCTCCCGGCGCTCCCGGCTGCTGGGCCTACATGGACGGCGCGCGGCCGCGGCTGGCCTCCCAGGTAGCCGTGGGGAAGGGGGGGCGCGGGCCCGAGCTCGCGGAGACCCCTTTCGCCCCTGCCTTCTCCTTGCTCCCCCTTCCCCGCGGGCCTGGCCGGCGCGCCCTGTTACTCCTGCGCCCTCCCTCCCGCCCTCCGGCACGGGTCCCCCGGCCCCCCGTCCGCTGGGCGCTGCATCCGGGCGGGTGATGGGGCGGCCGGCACCGCACCGTTAGCGCCTTTGCTAGCGTTTCTTCCGAGGAGGAGGGGGGACGGGGTTGGGAGAAGGTCGGGAAAGTTTTCCCTACTCCCTCTCTTTTTTGAGCTTCAGGGACGCGGTTTTGCTCGTAGCTGAAGTCTGTCTTTGCTCTCGACGCTGTTTGCGTGAGAGGAGACCTCCCCTCCGACTCTCCCGGTCCTCCCTCGGCCCTTAGCATCTCTTCCTCGCCTCCGAATGTCACAAACTATACTCTACGCTGTTTCCCTTTCCCCCACACCACGGAGTCCACCAAGGGGTTTCACTTAATAGGGACTTTTATCCAGGAGTGCGATGAACCGAATGAAAAGACATTTCTTGTCCTGCCTCGGGTAGACTACCTATTCTATTATATTTGAGATGAACATCTAGGCACGCTCTGGTCTGCTCTCGTAAGTAAGCTTTTTGTTTATATTTATTTGTATGTGAGACTCTCCGAAGTCATCTGCTGCAGAACTCTGCACCTGGGGATCACAATTTTATAAAGCAATATTATAACACTTAACCCCCCCCCCCCCCCAGATTCATAGTCTTATTTGTCTTTGGCCTTTTCTTTTTGGGGGAAGATTATAGCCCTTGGAGGCAAATACTATGAGTTGCTGAAGCTGGTGTGCGTTGTGAGCTAGTAACATGAAAATACCAAGGTATGTAATGCTGAAAGTAATGGAAAAATGATTTAACCCTGACAACAGTTTATAGTGTGCTTTAGATTTTAGAAAGTATCCATTTGAAGTGGGCGCTGGTGAATTTCACCTTTTTAAGCTGCTTTCAGGGTTGAATATGTAACTGTATATTTAGATTCTATTAATATAGCAGTTGATCTGTGGAATGGGTATCTTTTAATCCATTGTGAAAGTACCAGTCCATTTATTAATACTTCTAGACAGGTCCTTTTTTTCTACCCTCCAGCGTTTCTCTTGAAGAGGGGATATTAATCTCTTAAGAGATTTCTTCCACGGTGGCTTTTATGTGTGATCCAAATGATCAAGTTCTGAGAACTTCGGAAATCAAATAGCCATAAAAACCAATGCAATCAAGTTTGTAGCTTTAAAAAAATTCTTTTAAAATTTTTAAAGCGTTGCCTCTGTGGTCCAACAAGAGCTTGGCTACATCTTAATAATCAGCAGTTCAAGCTGAGGAGTCTGAGACAGTGTCCTCCTTTATCTGAAAGAGTGGGAAAGATGAAACTGAAGGGAAGTCAAAGACCTTTATTATTATTTTTTTGGGGGGAGAAAGCATCGCTCTTTATTTTTTAAAATTTTTTTGAATTTTATTTATTTAATTTTTAAGATCTTTATTATTATTATTATGCTGTTCCTTCTGTGTGTACTACATTAAAGAGTAAGACAGGCATGGGAAACAAGGTTTGGACCCTCAAGGAATCTAGAATCCAAGCAGAAGCATGAAGAAGAATGTACATTACATGTAATTTATATCATCTAAAGATAACAAGTTAATATTTTGGGGTGTAAGCCCTTTTTTTAAATTTATTTATTTTTGTCTGTGTTGGGTCTTTGTTGCTGTGCGCGGGCTTTCTCTAGTTGCGGTGAGCGGGGGCTCCTCTTTGTTGCGGTGCGCGGGCTTCTCATTGCGGTGGCTTCTCATTGCGGTGGCTTCTCGTTGCAGAGCACGGGCTCTAAAGCCCAGGCTCAGTAGTTGTGGCGTACAGACATAGTTGCTCCGCGGCATGTGGGATCTTCCTGGACCAGGGCTCGAACCTGTGTCCCCTGCATTGGCAGGCGGATTCTTAACCACTGCGCCACCAGGGAAGCCCTGGGGTGTAAGTCCTTTTTATGAGACAGATTTACTGGGTTGCTGTGTTCAGATAGTGAGATTCCAGATTGTAAGAGATACTGTGATATCCAAATCTAGTTCATTCCTGAGCCTAGGAGAGCCAGTTACAAAAGTTTGAGTATTGAAGAATTTATCCAAATCTATTTGCTTCTTGAGTTATAGAGTTTGGATAGCAAGAATTCAAATAGTTGGGGAGACCTCTATGTTTTCTAGTATTAGATATACTTTAAAAAATGATATCATACTCATGCATACATAATATATTGTAAAGTGTGAAATGACTTCAGAAAATGATGAGTCTCATCTGGGGAAGATTATACTCAGACCGTTCCTGAAGGATGGTCTCTATTTATCCCACAACCCCAGAAAAGATTCCATGGCTTTTCTAAGCTTAGCATTCCGTGGGGGAAAAAGAATATTTTGCCCAGGTATTCTTTTTCATGCTTAAGAAAAAGTTCTAGTTTGGGAAATAGACAAAGTCTATCCCCTCTCTAGTGCTTCAATCCTGAACTCAAGTGGTATTGTGTAAAACATTCAGTAATACTGTTTGCAGCTGTGGTAGAGGTGTTTTCCAAAGATGACTGCCAGCAATTCCTCCCATCCCTCCACTACTGCTTCTCCTCCCATCAAGAGATGCCGTCTGTTTCTGCTCCCTCTGAATCTAGGCTGGCCTTGTGACTGCTTTGACCAGTAGAATGTGGTGGAAGTGATGTGTGCCAGTTCTGGACCTAGTCCTTAAGAGGCCTGGCAGCTCCAGCATTTACCCTCTTGGAGGCCAACAGCGTGTACAGAGGCTTGGAATAGACTAGGTGGAGAAAGAGAGCCCACCTGAGAGAGATATGCGAGCAAGGCCTGTTTCAGCCCTAGTTAGTCAAGTTCCCACTGCCTGTGACCCCAGCTGAGCCCAATCAAAACACAGAATTGAGAGAAATAGCAAATTGCCGTTGTTTTAAGCCACTGAGTTTCAGGAATGACATATTACTCAGCAAACGGTAACAAACCCTGGGTATAAATGTGGTTCACATGTAAGTCAGTTCCAAGATGGGATCCCCGAGCACAAAATTGTGGCCAGCATATGCAGTGGCATGCTTTAAAGATAAATCTCTAAATGAATTAAATCTTTACTTCATATTAACATAGGGATGTGCTTACTGAATTGATTAAACTGAAGACTGGCTATGTCGACTACTAGGTAACTGGTTAAGTCAAAAGTCATTTTCTTTTGTGTAGTTGGTTATTATTTGTATATATGATTGTTACTATCAGTCTTAACACTTGGTGATAGGAGTATCTGACATATTTTAAAGGAATTGCCAATTGTTGAGATGACAGATGTGTGGTGTTCCTTGCAGTTTGCCATTTGCTCAATTTAGCACCATGCTTGTAGTCGTAAGTCTTGACAGTACAGACGTAAGATCTGCAGTGAACGCATGTCTTGAGAGGTGCTTTGCTCTCAAGGGTCAAGGAGAGTGAATCTTATGCACACTGTCGTTTCTAATGGATATGTTGCAGGACTTTAAAAAATAACTGATGGATTTTTCAGGGGCACTTCTTCCTGCCTTTAAATGAAAAAGTTCTCTGAGCAACTTTCCATTCCAATTCTGGTTAGTTCGGTTTAAAAAAAACCCAGAAAACCAAAAAAACCTCTTTTGTTGGAGAAGAAAAGCTCACAGGAGATCAAATGGATGCCTTTATAGACTTATGGTCTCCAACTCCCCCCGGGCTCTGTCTTAGCATCTTTTTAGGTTTCCCTGGTCAGTGTTCTTTCCCATCCTCCCTGGTGGCTGCTTCAGACTTGAGACCCTTGTTTTTATTGCTTCACCCCATTTTCTGTTGCTACCTCCCCTCTTGTTCTCAACAGTAAGCTTTCCATCTTCCTTCACTGGGAGAATTGGTGACCTCAGGAGAGAATGCCCTCAAATGCAAATCAAACCCACAATGACCTACCACCTCACACCCACTAGGATGATTATAACGATAAAGACAGACAATAATTAGGTGAGGATATGGAGAAATTGGAGCCCTCATAAATTGCTGGTGGAACTGAAAAATACAGCCTCTTTTAGCAGAGTCTCAATAGCAGAGAGAATGCTAAAGAAAGAAATTACCTCCAACCTCTGGTTCCCCAACCTTTAAACTCCCTTTCATCGTATCTGTCCTTCTCTTGTGTTGTGTGGAAGATTCCCCAGCTTTCTATAGCTTATGTGCACCTCTGCTTCAGATCCCATTCCCTAGTCTTTCTCAGAAACCTCATTTAGTTATGTCCTCTCCTCTGTCTTTCTACTGACTCCTTCCCAATAACATTTAAACATTTTCAGGTCTCTAACATGTTTGGAATAAAAAGATCATCCAAAATATGTCCTTCAGCTCCAGCCCATTTTACAGTTACTACCCTCGTTCTCCTTTTTCCCTCATAGTCAAATTTCTTTTTCTTTTTTTAAATAAATTTATTTATTTTTGGCTGTGTTGGGTCCCCGCTGCTGTGCGCTGGCCCCCTCCAGTTGCGGCTAGCAGGGGCCATTCCCCGCCGCGGTGCATGGGCCTCTCATTGCGGTGGCCTCTTCCGCTGCGGGGCACGGGCCGTAGGCACGTAGGCTCAGTAGTAGTGGCATGCGGGCTCAGTAGTTGTGGCTCGTGGGCTCAGTAGCTGTGGCTCGTGGGTTCTAGAGCGCAGGCTCAGTAGTTGTGGCGCACGGGCTTAGTTGCTCCACAGCATGTGGGATCTTCCCGGACCAGGGCTCAAACCTGTGTCCCCTGCATTGGCAGGCGGACTCCCAACCACTGCGCCCCCAGGGAGGCCCCTCTTCACAGTCAAATTTCTTGAACAAGTTCTTTCCATTCACTGTTTCTTCCTCTTCACCTTTCGCACGCTCTCAACTTGCCGCAGCCTGGCCTTGTCCATCCACAGCCTCACTGAAACTCTTCTTAAGGTCAGCAACAATTTTTGTTAAATCCTGTGGACCTTTATCCGTCCTTACCTTGTTTGGCCTCTCAGCCGCGTCCGACACTGACACTGCCTCCTCTGTGTGATGCTCACGCCCCTGGGCTTCTGTGTCACTGTTCTCCTGTATCTTCCTATTCTGCCTGTTCCTTCCGTCTCTGTTATGGAGCACCCATTGTCCCTTTGCTGTCAGAGTTCCTTTGAGTTCTGTCCGATATCATCTTCTCTTCTTACTCTACACACTTTTTACTGAGTGATCTCATGCCAAATTGCCAAATCTCCAATCCAGATCTCTTTCTTTTTAAAATTATTCTTTTTATTGAAGTATAGTTGATTTACAAATATTGTGTTAGTTTCAGGTGTACAGCAAAGTGGTTATACATATATGTATATATCTATACAGATCGTTCTTGATCTTCAGATTTATAAATATCTATTGGACATACCTACTTTTTTTTTTTTTTGCTGTACGCGGGCCTGTTGCTTTTGTGGCCTCTCCTGCTGCGGAGCACAGGCTCCGGACACGCAGGCTCAGCGGCCATGGCTCACGGGCCCAGCCGCTCCGCGGCACGTGGGATCTTCCCGGACCAGGGCACGAACCCGTGTCCCCTGCATCGGCAGGCGGACTCTCAACCACTGCGCCACTAGGGAAGCCCTGGACATGCCTACTTTGATATCCCACAGGTAGCTAAAGGTAAAATGTCCAGGGTAGAATTCCTCATCTCCTCCTGAAACTAGCTGTGTTCTCTCTACCATAGTAAGTGGCATTACAGATCGCTCTCTGCCTAAGCTGAGCATCTGAGTGTAAGCCTTGGCTCTGCCTTTTTCCTTATCCCGCTCCCTCCTCTCATTCAGTCAGGTACAGAATGCTTTTGAGTCTGCCTGTTTTCCCCACTTACATTTCCCTGGCATAGGCTTCCATTCTTTCTTTCCTGGTTCCTGCAGCCGCCTTAGGCTCTGAGTATGTCTCCCCCATCACCCCCATCTAGTCTGTACATTCTGCCAAAGTATCTTTCACAGACATACATACCTGATCACGCCACTTCCCTGTTTAAGATCCTTCAGTGGTTATGTGTTGCTCTTTGGATAGTCTTAAGTTTTTTGGCTACAACTGTGCTGAATTTCTTTCAGTTCCTCCACCAGACTTTTACCTGGCATATATGTTCACTGTTCCAGGTGCTTGCCTTCTCTTCAGGTACTTGACACTTCCTGATTCGGGTGATTCAGTAGCATCCAAACCTCCCGGTCAGAGCATGGCCACACTGTGGTGAGCATCTGTTTATGTGCCTAGACCCCCCGATCACATGGAAGTTCTGCTGGGGGTGAGAGGGTGATGTTGGCTGTGTGTCATGTTTACCTAGAGGACTTTCAGTAAACATTTACGGAGTGAATATAGTGTGGTTCTGCCTGTCTATTGCTGGAATTTTAGTTTGGCTTTAGGCCATTACAGGGCACAGTTGATACTTTTCATGCAGCAGAGACTAGTAGATGAAATCACTTCAAAGATGTCCCCGTAGGAGAGGTTCATGATACCATAAATAGGTTTGAACTTGGGCCCCTCCACTCCAGCCTTGGACTTATTAGGAAAATAAAATGAACTATTATTGTGTTCTATCCATTTCTTTAATTGTTGACCCATCTATTTTTATGTAGTCTATTTTGCAAAGTCTGTATGTTTGGTGCAAAAAAAACACAAAACCATAGAAGAAAATTATTTGTAATCATGGAGGTTTTTTTTTTCTGGTTTCCTTTTGAAAATAAAAGTGTTTTGTAAAAGCAACATAGTCAGCTTCACAACCCTGAATGTTATTCTTTTTTGTTGCTAATGCTTTTGCCACTTGGGTTGTTTGCTTTGCTAACCCGAACACTTGGCTTCAGTAAAATTTTTTTTGTCACTTACAATGAGTGGTCAGATTCCCGACTTCCTAGAATTGCCTAAAGCTTCTGTGCAATGAAATGAAAGCAGCCTCTTGGATGATGGGGCTTAAGAATTGCTTCCTGAAGCCATTGCTGCAAATTGTGCTTCGAGTTAAGTAACGTGGTTGGTGGTTGGGAGGTGACAGTAGTCTTCTTAAATGAATGATGAATTTGAAGGAAACTGATGAGGCAAAGGGGAATCACAGTGAGTGTTAGGAAATTCTAAGACAGCAGCATGTGGTCTTTATTTTATTTTATTTTCCGGTACGCGGGCCTCTCACTGTTGTGGCCTCTCCCGTTGCGAAGCACAGGCTCCGGACGCGCAGGCTCAGCGGCCATGGCTCACGGGCCCAGCCGCTCCGCGGCATGTGGGATCTTCCCAGACCAGGGCACGAACCCGTGTCCCCTGCATCGGCAGGCGGACTCTCAACCACTGTGCCACCAGGGAAGCCCAGCATGTGGTCTTTAAATGAAGCTAGGAGGGTTACCTTGTCACCTGTACAGCTGCATCTTTATGAAGGACGGCAGAAACTCCTCTGGAGAATGCTACATTCTTAGAGTCCCTTAGTCTTTGTGGAATATGTCAAGTATTCAGGACATTCTTTCGTTTTCATTCTTGCAGTACAGTAATATTGCAGAAAAGAGAAGTGGATGACAGCTGTTCTACCTGTAACAGCATCAGTGTCTCAGCAAATCTCTGAAACTTTGCTCCTTTGATGTAGTTATACCAGAGAATAGGTGAAATAGTTTTAAAGTGTATTTTTATTTAAAAGACTTCTAGGCCGATTCTTTCAGAGGCTTGTCTGGACCTGGGAAATACATTTGGTGTCCAAATCAGAATTGTAGCATCTGCTCAGTCTCAAAAAGCTCATCAGAATAAGTATGGAGGAAAATGCTATGAGTAACATGTGGCTCTTCTGTAACTTGAGAGGTTTTTTGAATTGCTTTTGCTGTAGCGTGGATATATGACATAATGAGTTGTAAAGTTGTGCCCCAGAAGTTTACCCCAAACCCTATTCCTGTTTCCTCTGTTTGAAAGTTTTCTTAGAATTGAAATATAATGTACTCAAAAATAGGGAAAGATGGCCACACCCTTAAATCTTTTGTCTTCAAATGGGAACTTCTGTTGGTGAAAAAGGAAGAAGGCTATGAAAAAGCACTTGTTCCTGCAGGAAACCCAGATGATCTTCACTGAGGAAATGCTTACATTTTGTCATATGCTTACAATACTGAGAATTTGAGTTCTGGGATTTCATGTAACAGTTTTCTGGGAGACATAATTTTTATATAGTAATTGTTGTGCACATATTTTTTTTCCATTCGCATGTATCACGTGGGCTATATGTTTGCATGTTGCATCTCATTGCTTGCTTAGTTGTTTCACTTGCATTTGCATTCTAGGTTTCTACTTACTAGGATTGACTTCCTGTTAGTCCTGAAGTTCCTCAGAGGCAGGGGCCATGATTGTATTGCTTTATGATTTCCCCCAGCATTATTGTATATGGGGTCATTGTCAGAAGAATTAATATATACTATCATTTTGTTCACATTATCATAATGGTAGAGGTTTTTTTTGGCAAGGCATCTTAGACTTTATCGGTAGCTCATTAACTATAAATTCCTATTGTAAGGTGGGTTAGCAACTAAACTGGTAAGTAAAATCATCACCCATCCAGTTTATGAAAATAGAGAAACCTCTATTAGGAATCTTCAGTTTATGTGTAAGTGCTTTAATTAAAGTTCTTTTGCAATTAAAAAATCATTTTTCATATTTCACATTGCTGTTTCAAGTAGTCTAAACCTGGCTATGGCTTATATGCTGAGGAACGTACAGGCCATTTTCAATGGATTGTCCCAACATTCAGAGTCCTTCCTGTTTCCTGTGAGGATATCAGCTTCCAAGATAAAGAATGATACAAGTTCACTTCATGCCCGAAGGATGACACCAGAAAAGCAGTCAGAATCTCGGGGCTAACCAGTTCTGGGTTGCTCACTCTGTTTTGACCTCTTTTCCTTAGCAAGCTCTTAGGTCAGCAGAACATGGGTTAGGAGGTGTAAAGTCTCATCAGTAACATCAGTCTCCTTTGCGCCAAATACACCTGGTTAGAATTTGGGCGTCGAGGTCTCTGTGAAGCCACGTGCTGGCTTACGAGGCAACCCTAAATTTCTGGTATTGTTTAGTATTGAGACCATTATTTCATCAAAAACAAAGTTTTCCTATATTATTTTCTTTATTTCATGTTGTTTTTTAAACTCTCTAGACATATTCAAATATATTTTTGCTGGATCAGTAAAACAAAGCCTTCCCCTCACCCTCTCTTAACACTTGGTTCTTAGGGGAAGGGAAAACAAATGTGCTCTTAGAGGGTTCAAAAGATTGGCTGCTACATTGCTCCTTCAGTCTTCCAGTTCTAGATGTAGATTTCTAAAGTTGGAAGGTCTGTGTTTGTCCTCTTGATTGAATTTGCTTTCAGAGTGTAAAATGAAATAACCTTTTCTTCCCCATGCCACCAGCTCTCTGAGGGACAGTGCCAGTCGCTAGGAAAAGCCATCCCAGGGAATGGGATATAGATCTGTAGTACTAATGGACACAGAGTCAGTCTGTGGGAACACAGGATGTATTTTCAAGTGCCAAAGAAAATATGGAGATCCAAGTGGGTTGGCATATTATCCTTTGAGAGCATTAAACTCTTTTCCAATCTCTGCTTCCATTTTTCTTTTCTGTTCTTCTGTCCTTGCTTTATCTCCATAGAGCAAAAAAATCATTGATTCACCTGTTAATGCATGAGTGATAATTCAGTCTGAACGTGTCAGTGCTATTTATGAGAAAGTATTTCCTAAATAAAATAATGAATAAAAATAATGCAAAAAAGTCACTATCTCATTGAACTTCACAAGTTAACTACTTAACATAACTGACATGCTAATTACAACTCATTTTTATGGTTACCAATCAAGCCCTGGAAGGACCTGTTCATCGAGGCAATTCGTTTGGTCTTGTTTGAATTGCTGTAAGTTCTAAGAAGGTGATATTTCTTTTAGAAATGTTCCATTCAGAATTTCCCTAATCTGAGCTTGCCTTCCGAAGACAGAATTATGATTATACTTTCCCAGAATTATTTTTTAGGTCTGAAACTTCTACATTTAATTTTTAAAAATGCATCTTTGAGTTTATTAATACAGGCTTGATAAAAGCCCATGGGATCACTATTTGATTTTTAAAAGTTGTGGTAAAATATACATAACATTAAATTTATCATTTTAACCGTTTCTGAGTATACGGTTTAATGACATTAAGTTATGCCAGTGTCATCGTTCTCAGTCTCCAGAACTTTCTCATCATCCTGACTGAAATTCTGTATCTATTAAATAATAACTCCCCAAACCCATACCACCTAGGCCCTGGCAACCTCATTCTACTCTGTCTCCGTGAATTTAACTACTCTAGGTACCTTGTGTAAGTGGACTCATACAGTATTTATTCTTTTGTGTCTGGCGTATTTCGCTTAGCATAATGTCTTGAAGGTTCATTCCTATTGTACTGTGTGTCAGTATTTCATTTCAAGGCTGAGTAACATTCCGTTGTAGGTAGATACCACATTTTGTTTATCCATTTATCTGTTGATAGATATTTGGGTTTTCCATCTTCTGGCTGTTGTGAATAATGTTGCTTTGAACATTGGTGTACAACTATCTGGAGTCCCTGCTTTAAAATCTTTACACTAGGAGTGGAGTTGCTAGATCAAATGGTAATTCTATGTTTAATTTTTGAGGAGCTTCCATAATGTTTTCCATGTTGGCTGTACCCTTTTACATTCATACCTTCTACATTTAAGTTTATATTAAAAACTCATTTTACAGATTTGCCTGAAACATTCTGCCACCCTAGGTTGTGAATTGAAAGCAAGAATACCTCTTAAAACTTTTAACAGCTTAGGGGGTAAGCATAATTAAAATAACTAAGCTTTAGTTTCATTTAAAATACTTAGGACAGGAATAAAGATGCAGACGTAGAGAATGGACTTGAGGACACGGGGAGGGGGAAGGGTAAGCTGGGACGAAGTGAGAGTGGCATGGACGTATATACACTACCAAACGTAAAATAGGTAGCTAGTGGGAAGCAGCCGCATAGCACAGGGAGATCAGCTCCGTGCTTTGTGACCACCTAGAGGGGTGGGATAGGGAGGGTGGGAGGGAGACGCAAGAGGGAGGAGATATGGGGATATGTGTATAGGTATAGCTGATTCACTCTGTTATGCAGCAGAAACTAACACACCATTGTAAAGCGATTATACTCCAATAAAGATGTTAAATAAAATAAAATATTTTTGATCACAAAGTGTATGTTACAGAAATTTGGAATATATTTAAACAGAAGAAAATATCACCTCTAATCTCTCCAATGAAGTACATTTTGGTGTGTGTATATCCTTTTTCTTTATACGTTATACTTAAAAAAATTGTATTCACGTAGTACACATTGTTTTTTTATATAAATTTATTTATTTTATTTTATTTTATTCTATTTTTGGCTGCGTTGGGTCTTCGTTGCTGCACGCAGGCTTTCTCTAGTTGCGGCAAATGGGGGCTACTCTTCATTGTGGTGCGCGGGCTTCTCATTGCTGTGGCTTCTCTTGTTGCAGAGCACTGGCTCTAGGCGCATGGGCTTCAGTAGTTGTGGCACGCGGGCTCTAGAGCACAGGCTCAGTAGTTCTGGTGCATGGGCTTAGTTGCTCCACCGGCATGTGGGATCTTCCCGGACCAGGGCTTGAACCTGTGTCCCCTGCATTGGCAGGCGGATTCTTAACACTGTGCCACCCAGGAAGTCCCAGTACATATTGTTTTATAACATACTTCAGTCTTACAGAGTACTTTTGGTTTTTGTGGGGTTTTTGGTTTGTTTTTGTTTTTTACTTGAGAATAAGCACATAGTTTAGCTTTTTGTTAGCATCTTCCCTTTTGATGCACAGTAACATGGGAAGGGAAAACATTGGATTATCTTTCTTTAGGCACTTGGTTAATTACTGCTGAATCCTACTAACTTCTTGAGTTGCTAGCAGTAAATTTGTTGCTTGGCCAGTGTTACTGCCTTTGTTGTTCTCATGCATTCATAAATCCACATAACTTCTTCCTTACATGTTTAACATAAAATTGTAGATTTTTATAGAACAGCTTTTTGGGAAACTCAGGCTCAGGAAGGTTATCATGGTTACTTTTGATTAAAAGTAAACCTGGGGGGCTTCCCTGGTGGCGCAGTGGTTGAGAGTCCGCCTGCCGATGCAGGGGACACGGGTTCGTGCCCCGGTCTGGGAGGATCCCACGTGCCGCGGAAAGGCTGGGCCCGTGAGCCATGGCTGCTGAGCCTGCGCGTCCAGAGCCTGTGCTCCGCAACGGGAGAGGCCACAACAGTGAGAGGCCCACGTACCGCAAAAAAGAAAAAAGTAAACCTGGGACTAAAACCCAGTCCTCAGCAATCTCTGTCCTTTCTACCAGGCCAGGGGTACTGGTGATGCTTTCTGATTTTATGAAGGGTGTGGACATGGAAGATATATGACTTGGCTTTTATATTGACTCTCAAGTTACAAGTGTTTGGAGAAATGTCTTGTTAAATAATGCTTCAAGTAATTTAGCAATGGGTAGACTCAGTTTGTATAATAAGCCATCATTATGCAAGTTAGCTTGATTATTTTTCAGCAGATTACCAAACCCTTAGGGCAGAGTTGCCTGTATAGTGATTAATGACTTCAGAATGATTATAGTGCTGTCAGGAAGTTGTATAACTTTGAATGGTAACATCCTTTTGTGTTATAATGTTAAAGGTGGTGAATCATATTTTTGGCCAATGTAATTATTCCCCCCATCTAAAATGTAATTGTATATTACCATAAAATATTAAATTTTGATACACTTTGATACAGGCTTTGATACAGTTCATATTCTAGGAAAATAGGCATCTGGATTTTCTTGGAATTTATCTACCTGCTTATAGATATCCACATTGTTTCATTTCTTATGTTTTCCCCCTCTGTTGTTTTTTTTTATGAATTTATTTTATTTATTTATTTTCGGCTGCATTGGGTCTTCATTGCTGCGCGCGGGCTTTCATTAGTTGCGGAGAGTGGGGGCTACTCTTCGTTGTGGTGTGTGGGCTTCTCATTGCAGTGGCTTCTCTTGTTGGGGAGCATGGGCTCTAGGCGCGCGGGCTTCAGTAGTTGTGGCTCGTGGGCTCTAGAGCGCAGGCTCAGTAGTTGTGGTGCATGGGCTTCGTTGCTCTGCAGCATGTGGGATCTTCTCAGACCAGGGCTCGAACCCATGTCCGCTGTATTGGCAGGCAGATTCTTAATCACTGTGCCACCAGGGAAGCCCTTGGGGGGCATCTTTTCTATTACTTCTAAAAGCATTTAAGACAATCTTCTTACCATACAAAGAACATTTATAAATCAAGAACAAAGAAAAGAATGGCAGTCCAGTAGGAAAAATAGGGACTTTATGTAAAAGAATGGCACCTGGACTCTTAATCACATGAGACCGAGAGGTGAAGGGTACACATGCTGGCTCCGGGTGGCGTGGCTTCAGGTCCCGAATCTGCCACTTACTAGTTTGAGCAAACTCTTAAAGTCTCTTTACCTCCATTTCCTTGTCTATAAAGTGAGGATTAAATGAATTAATAAATGTAAAGTACTTGGAACAGTGCTTGGCACATAATACTGAAGAAGTGTTAGTTGTTATTGTTGCTATGACTGTGATTGTTTTTAAAAAATTATCCCAACCTCACTCATCATAAGAGAAATTAAAGTTTAAACAAAACTGAGACACCGTGATAACACACTGTGAGCAAGGCTGCAGGTGAAAGGGGCTGCCAGCATGGATGGTTCTTTTATGTATTGGTACTGCTTTAGTAGAGGACAATTTGAAATAGCTATTAAAGGTGAAACAGCTATTAGACTTGGACCCTGCTATTCCAGTTTTAGGAATTTATGTTAGAAACATATATTAAAAAGACATGTATATAATGTATGCAAACAGTAGTTTCAGTATTGTTCATGTTAGCAACAGACTGGAAGTGACTTAAATGTCTCCCAGTAGAAACAGGTAAGCTGTTAAATCGATGTC
The DNA here is from genome assembly GCF_951394435.1 of Stenella coeruleoalba. Classification (NCBI taxonomy): domain Eukaryota; kingdom Metazoa; phylum Chordata; class Mammalia; order Artiodactyla; family Delphinidae; genus Stenella; species Stenella coeruleoalba. The sequence continues at coordinate 17,832,922 of NC_137164.1, forward strand.
ATGGAATGCTCTGTAGAACCATTGAAAAGAAATGAAGTAATTCTGATATGTGCTAATAGGAATGATTTCAAAGATGTACTGTTAAGTGGCAGCGGGGGAAGCTTCCACACACTCACACATATAATGCTATGTAAGTCTACACTGTGGAAGGAATTAGAATCAACTGTTTCAGTGGTTTCCTTTGAGGAGTGGGTTGGGGAGGGATGGTAGAGAGACTTACTTTCCTCTATCCTTTTGTACCATTTGAAACAAAAATTTTTTAACATGTTTATGTATTAGTTTTTACCCTCCCCGAAATCCTTTATCTCTTCCCACCAACACACACACACACACGCACGCACGCACATACATACACATTCATGCACACTTTTCAGAACATTCAAATGTTAGTCCAGGAGTCTGGCTATGCAGTGAGAGGGACCAGCCTGTCCTGATGGTGTTTAATGCTTATTGAATATGCGCTGTGATCCTTGGGGTATTGCAAGCATCTGGTCCTTGTCATCCAAGCTGGTGCTGATGGATAAAACCTCCCTCGGCGGTGGAAACTGAGGCCCTGGCTAAGTAAGCCCAAGCCCCAGGGATCTCTTCTGTAGGTACTGTTGGAGGTTCTGAGGCCAGAAAGACCTTGGCTCGCTTGGCTAATTTTAGAGGTCTGAAAAGAGGGTGGGCGGGAAGGAACTTCCCGAGTTATTATGAGTTGTGTAGCCCATTAGGAAACCCTGGTTGTGTTTATCAACTGCTTGGTTCTGTTTCAGTTTCCAGAGGTGAGAGCCAGAATGGAAACTCACTTGGCATGATAGGTTTTGTGCTTTGTGCAGCCCCCTGGACTTTCTAGAAATACTTTTTAACTCTCGAAGAATTGGAACTATGACCAGGATTCTTTGTGTAAAACTTCTTAAACAGTTCAAATTTAGAGTTTTGTGGAAATTTATACATATCTCTACATTTTATAGGGTGCTCTTTAAGCTAATTGCTACTTGCATGAAATCTGTAGTCATCAGCTCTGACACCAAGATGAGAGTGAATTCTCTTACCCTTGTTCATGTAACTTTTCTCCGTGTGAAATGAAATGTCCATGTATATATGTGGTCATATAAATTAGGAATAGAACATAATACTTTCTTTTATGTTTTCATCCAGTAAATCTTAGGCTACTGCTTCTTAATGTTTTTGCCGCTCCAGGCTATCTGAGGGATGTCCCATTTCTATCATTAAACAGTGGCTCAGTGTGGCAGTGATTTTCTACAAGGGATGAGGGTCTTTCAGGGCATCCTGTGGGTGGTAGTGGGAGAGTAGGGAGGTAGAAATAATGATTCTGATTTTTATAACACACACACACTCCTAGTTGAGAATTAACTACCTTAGACAAATGAGTATTGTAACCTTTAACTTTATCTCAGTACCCTGGAGGGGAAAATACCTGACAAGACCTTGGTTTCATCTAGTTGGCATGTCTTCTCTCCATTGTCTGCTGTCGGGTTGCACATAAACATGTATGTGACAGATGAGCACTGACTTGTAAGTGGGCAAGACAGACAGTTGGTTCCAGCACGTTGTTCCTCCCGTTACAGGAAAAGGCACAGGTTTGAAGGTAGAGGAAGGATTGGACACGTTGCTGGGGCAAGTGAGCGATCCATTTAACCAAAAGTAGGTGGTTTATTCTGAAATTAGCTTTTGTTTCCTTGTATTAACATTGTCTTTTTTTGTTCTAGTTTAGTGGTTATTTAATTTTTTATTTTGGAATTTTGTTTGTTTGTTACAGCAGAGATGTCGGCTTATTTTTAGGAATTACTTGAAACCAGAGTCATGGTGGATGTAGGAAAGTGGCCAATCTTCACTCTGCTCTCACCTCAAGAAATTGCATCTATTCGGAAAGCTTGTGTCTTCGGCACCTCAGCCAACGAAGCACTGTATGTTACTGACAATGACGAGGTAAGCATCTCTCAAAACCCAGGGCTTAATTTTAGGGCTTATTTGGGGTTGAGCTTTAAAGTGTGCATTGTGAAGACTGAGAAAAAGTGGGGCATGAAGAGAGCCTAAAATCCAAAAAGATGGTTGTCTTTGATAGAATTTGTCTTTTCTTTCAGTTTCTTGATTTAATACCCCTCATCCCTACTACTGTTTGAGTTTCATAGTATAGCCAAATATTCTAAAACTTTAGTCAGCAGACGTTGAATGTTTCTTTTTTCTTTTAATAGATTTTATTGATTGATTGATTGGCTGCATTGAGTCTTCCGTTGCTGTGCGTGGGCTTTGTCTACTTGCCGCGAGCGGGGGCTACTCTTCGTTGCGGTGCGAGGGCTTCTCATCGCGGTGGCTTCTCTTGTTGTCGAGCACGGGCTCTAGGCGTGCAGGCTTCAGTAGTTGTGGCACATGGGCTTCAGTAGTTGTGGCTCGTGGGCTCTAGAGCGCAGGTTCAGTAGTTGTGGCGCACAGGCTTAGTTGCTCTGTAGCATGTGGGATCTTCCCGAACCAGAGATCGAACCCGTGTCCCCTGCATTGGCAGGCGGATTCTTAACCACTGCGCCACCAGTGAAGCCCTGAATGTTTCTTAACAACCATGTCAGTCTCTTCCTAGCTACTGAGCTGTCAAACTGAGTTTTAGTGTGTCTTATATTCAGAGTGGAGAAGGGACCTTTTGTGTAAATGTAGGCCAAGTGACTCAGACAGAACTATTTGTTTCCCAGGTCTTTGTATTTGGACTGAACTACAGTAACTGTCTAGGAACTGGAGATAACCAGAGTACACTTGTGCCCAAAAAGCTGGAAGCCTTATGTGGAAAGAAGATTAAGAGCCTTAGTTATGGGAGTGGACCGCATGTTCTTCTCAGCACCGAAGGTAAAGTGGGAATAAGTCCAGCTTCTGTTTGTGGGAAATCGAGCAGTTAATTCTAAGCTAAGGGGTGGTGGGTTTGTATCAGATATTGGATTTTGAATGATCTGTGTCTTAATTTCTGAGCGGAAGTACACAAAACAGGTAAAAGTTAAACACTTCAGGCTCCCTCTGGAACAGCCATAGGATGACTTGCAATTTAAGCAAACTTTTGAGGCTTTCGACAACTTATGTAAAGTTGTGGAAGATGAACTATAGCAGATGAAGTGGTCCTTCAGCCTAATTTTTCAGTGAATTGTTGTAGCAAGGCAACGTCCAGGTTTTACTCGGTACTTTTTTTTTTTTTTTTTTTTGGCTGCGTTGGATCTTTGTTGCTGTGTGTGGGCTTTCTCTAGTTGCGGCGAGAGGGGTCTCCTCTTCGTTGCGGTGCATGGGCTTGTCATTGCAGTAGCTTCTCTTGTTGGGGACCACGGGCTCTAGGCACGCGCGCGGGCTTTAGTAGTTGTGGCTCACAGGCTCTAGAGCGCAGGCTTAGTAGTTGCGGCGCACAAGGTTAGTTGCTCTGTGGCATGTGGGATCCTCCCGGACCAGGGCTCAAACCCGTGTCCCATGCATTGGCAGGCGGATTCTTAACCACTGTGCCACTAGGGAAGCCCACTTGGTACATTTTTAAAAACACAGTTAGTACTGGTTTTCCTTGTGTGAATCTTGAATTCAAGAAATCTCAGTTCTTTCCTTGGCATTCGTGTGGGTGCCATATGGAAAGAATGTGGGGTGGATTCTTCTTTTCCTCTCTGCCTCCCCAAGATCACCAGAGGGGCCTGCGCATTCTTCCTTGGTGATTTATCTGTACTGTGGGCACCCAGAGCTCTCTGAAAATCTGTCGTATATAACCCAGCTTCTTCCCTTTATGTTTTAGGCACATTAGTTCTTGCTCTCAAGCCTTTTGTTGGGTAAACTGTAGGGCGCACGTGGGAGCATTTGCTTCTCCGCCTTTCTGTCTCTAGCCTGGGGAATCACAGCTTCCTTGGATGTTGCCGTGGGTCTTGGTATTGAGCTTTTTAACAGCCTTTAACTTACATCTGAATCCACTCCCAAGTTCTCCACATCTTTCTCAGGCTGTGAGATCCAGATGTGAGCATGATTGTCTGGTAAGAGTGGAACTGGTGTGGAGTATAATGAGGTGATTATCTTGCCTCTGCATTGTGTCATCATGCCTTCCAGCATCACACGGGGTCTTTCAAGCAGTTGCTTCTTTGCAGACTGGTTCAGCTTGTCATCCATTGTGACCTGATGATTTAATGTTTTCCTAACACATGTTAATTTTAATGAGGCATTGATTTCTGACCATAAAATACTGAAGCAGTTTTTTCTGGAGCAAACATACAGAAACACATGCATTCGGATTCTTGGTTTTCTTCAAAGTAATGACCTTGGGCAACTATAACTTTTCTTCTGGAATTATTTTCAGAGTCCAGATCCTACAGTTTTAACTGTCTTGAATGTTACAATTAAGATATAAATAAACATAAAACACAAATATAAATAACTGTTGTTGTTTTTTTTTTTTTTTGCGGTACGCGGGCCTCTCACTGCTGTGGCCCCTCCCGTTTTGGAGCACAGGCTCCGGACGCGCAGGCCCAGCGGCCATGGCTCACGAACCCAGCCGCTCTGCGGCATGTGGGATCTTCCCGGACCGGGGCACGAACCCGCGTCCCCTGCATCAGCAGGTGGACTCTCAACCACTGCGTCACCAGGGAAGCCCAAATAACTGGTTTTCTTGTGGGAATAGTCTTCTTTTTGTTTTTAATTCAGTTTTGATTGTTATAATACATTTAATACAACATACATATGATACATGATATATAGGATGTTTAATGTATGTATGGTACATATATTTGTGTGTATTTTATAAGTATTACAAATAGTCACATAGTTTAAAAACAGTTTAACACTTTAAACCATCAAATAGTATATGGGTTTTAGTAGAAAACAGGACTCTGTCTCACTCCTCCTTACTCTTAGAAACTGCTATTCAGGTGGAATTACTTTTTAACTCCTTCAGGTGTTTTTTTCTGGTATTTACTCTCATATTTTTAAATTAACATGCTTATACTGCTATTTCTGAATTTTTTTACTTTAGATATTATCCTTTGACTTTTTGTAACAGCAGATAGAATTTAGCTCTCTTTCTCCTACCTTCCTTCACCTTATTGCGTCACTATAGGGATATCACCACTTTGGTTAAATCAGTATTCAGTGTTCACATTACTAGGAGTCGATAAGTATTATTTATAGCTGAGCCATCTCCTTTCTTATACAACTGTTTGTTTTCCTGGGCTTACTTGTTTTTCATAAATGTATGCTGGAACTCTTCTATAGCGCAGTATTTTTTTTTTTTTTTTTTAGCATCTTTATTGGAGTATAATTGCTTTACAATGTGTATTAGTTTCTGCTTTATAACAAAGTGAATCAGCTATACATATACATACATCCCCATATCTCCTCCGTCTTGTGTCTCCCTCCCACCCTCCCTATCCCACCCCTCTAGGTGGTCACAGAGCACCGAGCTGATCTCCCTTTGCTATGCGGCTGCTTCCCACTAGCTGTCTATTTTACATTTGGTAGTGTATGTATGTTCATGCCACTCTCTCACTTTGTCCCGGCTTACCCTTTCCCCTCCCCGTGTCCTCGAGTCCATTCTCTAGTAGGTCTGCATCTTTATTCCCGTCCTGCCCCTAGGTTCTTCGTAACATTTTTTTTTTTAATTCCACGTATATGTGTTAGCATACGGTATTTGTTTTTCTCTTCTGACTTACTTCACTCTGTATGACAGACTCTAGGTCCATCCACCTCACTACAAAAATATGGAATGCTTCACAAATTTGCGTGTCATCCTTGCGCAGGGGACATACTAATCTTCTCTGTATCGTTCCAATTTTAGTATATGTGCTGCCGAAGCGAGCACCAGTATTTTTTTTTTAATTTTTAATTTTATTTTATTTTTGGCTGTGTTGAGTCTTCGTTGCTGTGTGCGGGGTTTCTCTGGTTGCAGCGAGTGGGGGCTACTCTTCGTTGCAGTGCCTGGGCTTCTCATCGTGGTGGCTTCTCTTGTTGCAGAACATAGGCTCTAGGCGCGCAGGCTTCAGTAGTTGTGACGCGCAGGCTCTAGAGTGCAGGCTCAGTAGTTGTGGCGCAAGGGCTTTGTTGCTCTGCGGCATGTGGGATCTTCCCAGACCAGGGCTCGAACCCGTGTACCCTGGGTTAGCAGGCAGATTCTTAACCACTGCGCCACCAGGGAAGTCCCTATAGCACAGTGTTGCTTCTGGGCACCTCTGAGCATATCAGTACATCTCCGGAGTGTTCTATCGCCCTACTCTAGCCTGGACTGGTCACTCTAGGCTGTTGCACAGCCGTCGGCCTAAAACTTCATTTCACCGTCATCCTCGGATGTCCCTTCTTTGTTCTTTCTGGATCCTTTGTCCTTTCTGGATCCTTTGTCCTTTCTGGATCCCCTATTTTTTGTGTCCTGTGTCTTCCTCCTTGGATTATACCCTCATTTGGGTGAAACACATCCCTAGTAGCTTCTCAAGGAAGCAGGTGTGAGAGAAATCTTTGAGACACTGTTTTAAAATGCCTTTATTTTACCCATGCCATTAATCAGTGATTTGTCTGAGCAAAAAGAAAAAAAAGGTACAGTATTTTCTGTTCCAGTCCTTTATACTATTTTGAGTATTTGCCTCTACTACCTGGTATGCAAGGCTCAGTCCAGAGTAAAGGATCTCTTCCTGTTAGGACCCCATTTATAGCCCCTGAGGCTACTGGCATTGCTCCAGTGTAATCCCCTTGCTAACTGTGCGGGAGGCCTTCCCCCTGGGGAGTTTTCCCCATAGCCATCTGCAGTCCCTGGCTCTCTTGTTGACAGAATGGTTCTTGTTGGCATTTTGTGCCTCTCAAAGTGCAAGAGAAATATGTCTAGATTCAACCCACCTCTGCATTGCTGCAGCCCCACCGTGCCCATTCATTCCATGGACCCAGGTGGCCGCGTCAAGGGAGTGCACCAAATGGTCCACTTGGTGGTTCCAGTCAGCTTCTTGTGATGGGCATCAACATGTCCTACTTTAATGTGCCTCTGAAATTCCCAGAGTGATTTCATAGGGCCATGCCCCATGTGGGCATCCCTTTAACAGTCTAGTTTCCATTGCTCATCTACCTGACCGTACAGCCAGGCTATTGCCTATAGCCCATGAGTTGGTAAAGACCCAAACATACGGGTTTTTACCATTGCTTAATTCTTCCATCACTGCTCGGAAAACAGCCTGCGGTTCAGCCCACTGCACTGATTTATTCTTGACTCCTTCAGTCAGTCTTGCCATCCACTGGTCTTAATGTGGGCGCTCTCCAAATGGGATATTGTCCATTCACCTTGGAACTGTGTCTGTAAAGCAAGCGGCTCTTTGGTGTTCAGTTAGAGCTTCACAGGGCATGTCCACAAGGCAGTGGGTTCCAGCAGCTCCTCAGGCAGCTCCAAAGTCGGTCCTAGATGAAAAGAGGCTCCCTGCTCACGCCTGTCTGCATCCCCCCAGCAGCACGCTCCCCTGTAAACCATTTCTGTTTTATTATGAAACTCTTCGGGTCACCGCCTTTCTTATTAGAGGGCTTCTCCGACACCACCCAGGATGTTATGGGCATCTGAGGTCTCATGATTATTTTGTATCCTTCAATCACTGAGGCAGTCTCAATTAATGCCCAGGCTACTAATTTTCTCTCAAATGGTGTGTACCAGACAGCGGCATCTGGGAATTTTCTGGTCTAAAATCCCAGTGGTCACTGCTGGGAGGTGCTCCCGGGTTTGCCATGAGCTCCTCTTGCGGAGTGCAGGTGGCAGATACCCTCAGAATCATATCTGATGGGGCCGTAAAGCCGCGTAAGCCCTGGGAGAGCTGCCGCCCTCTGCTAATTCAGACACGGGCTGCTCTTGCGCAGGTCCCCACTCAGATACAGCTGTCTTCCGGGTAATCTTATAGATGGGAGCTAGCATGGTTTCCAGATGTGGAAGATGTATTCTCCAAATGCCAGGTAAACCACCCAAATGCTGGCTTGCTGCTGCTGCTTTGGTCCTAGGGGTGGGTGGCGACAGCAGTTTAGTTTAGCCTCTGGCGGAATGTTCTTCGTGGCTTCGGCAGGTTATTCCTAAGAATTTTACTGTTGGGGAGGCCCTGGGACCTCTGTGGGATTTATTAACCAGCCCCAGTGGGTCATGTGTGTCACCAAGGCATTCACATCACTCCTTGCCTGCTCTTCAGTTTCCAACATGGTCATAATGTCATCAGTATAGTGTATGATTGCACTTGAGACCTGTGTCAAGTCCAGATCCCTTCTGACCAAATTGTGATCGTAAGCTTGTGAGTTCAGATAAACCTGTGATGACACAGTAAAAGTAAACTGGGATCCTCCCCACATGAAGGCAAACTGCTGCTGGCTTTTTTCTGAGATCGAGAAGGAAGCACGTGCAAGGTCAGCCCCTGGGTTCCGGCTTCTGCTGGCCTGCTGCATCTTCTTTGGGGCTGAAGCCACGACCGGAACTGCTGAGGCTGTAGGCGGCACAACTTTATTTACGCCTCCACAGCCTACCGTTAGCCCCTAGGAGCCACCTGCCTGTTCCCCAGGCCTCACAGGGCTACTGTACGGTGAGTGCATTGGTACCAGTGTTCCAGCTTTAATTAAAATGGTGAGCTCTTCCTGTCCACAAGGTGTTCTATATTTAAGTTCAGCACCTGTGCGGGCTCAGGCAGTTCTAGTGGTTCCCATCTAGCGCCCAGTAAAACCGGCCTGAGGGCAGATTTACACGCCTTCTGTTTTACAATGTTAGGTTGGGGAAGCAGTCCCCAGTCTGATGTAATATCCATCCCAAGACTCCGTTCAGGTAAGGGGGATGCGTCCACATCACACAGAATCTGTTCCAAAACCCCAGTTTTCATTCAGATTTTCACTTGAGTCCCATCAACTGTTACCCATCTGTATCCCCCATTCTAACCTTAGCTGTTAAGACTTCACCAACAGGTTTTGGAATCACAGTGCATTGGGGTCCTGTATCAGAAAAGTTTCCTCTCCTCCCCAGGGCTGTTTCACCCACACATGTGCTTATGCCCTTGGGTGCCTTGCTGGGGGTCGGGCCAGAAGATCCTGGCCTTTAGGTCAATCTTTATCTTGATTAATCTTCCTTACCATTGCCCCAGGGCATTCCTGGTCAATTTTCTTATCTTAATCTTTACCTTCTGGCTTTTTAATGCCTTCCAAGCTGGGATAAATAGAGCGGACTTGTTTGGGGCCCTTTAATTTTAGAGACCAACATGGGGTCCCATTGGTTCACCAGTCTCTGGTCGTGCTGCAGCCACACCTTGGTTTCAACTGCATCAGCATCCGATTTATTCATCCCACTTTGTAACAACCGTTTGAAGACTTTCGCTCTGCTGGGGTGAGTCCCTTGATTCTCCCCTCTTTGTCTTTCCCTATTTTCATAATTAATGTTCTTAGTAAGGCCCCTATGGGGAAGTTGAGATAGCAAATTAGATAAGGTGTCTCAAACTGTTTGATTTTGTAGCAGTAAAGTTACATGAGGTGCCCATGTAACAGGGACCCCCTTAATTCACAGCATTTACCGTAATCTGGGTAATGGGCGTATTCAGTGGGTGACTATCCCAGTCATCGTAAAGCCAGTCCCACATGGCTTGCATACGAAGCATCTCAGCTGCTTCATCTGGGGTGTTCCCTCTGGCATCAATAGGGGGAGCTGGGAAATCCCTCTCATCAGGGATAAACAGACTTCACAGTGGCTTTCATCCAGTCCACCAACCTGGCCGTCCGCTCGGGAATAACCCCCTGAGTGTCTGGATCATGTACAGCCGCCTGTGATTGTTCAGTAGAGAGCAGTGGGTCCTGCATCAACGCAGACGTGCTCTTCCACCCTGCAGCCTTCAACGTCAACGACACAGCCCTTGAATTAGTTCCTCTCACAATCCGGTTCAGTAAAGGTTCCTCAGGAAGCTGCTGCTGCTGCTCCTCAAAGCAGGCCGGTTCCTTCACACTTATATCCCTTGCTTTCAGTTGTTTCTTGTTTTTGCCCTTCTCCTATGGGAACTATTTTCTTGGCGACCCAGAGGTACTCGAGGTACTTTCTGTTGCATAACATTTCCCTTTCTAGGCAGCTTCGAGGCTAATGGCTGGAGCTCAGATTGACCCAGATCTGAGCTTGAATCAGCATCAAGGCCAAGCCCTTTGTTTTGTTTTGGCTCTTGCATATGAAATAAGCGGGGAATTGTTTATTTACTGATTTAAAAGTATTCATTTATTTATTTGGCTGTGCTGGGTCTTAGTTGTGGCACGCAGGAGCTCCGTTGCTGCATGTGGGATCTTTGTTGCAGCACATGGGATCTAGTTCCCTGACCAGGGATTCAACCCGGACCCCCTGCATTGGGAGCGTGGAGTCTTGGCTACTGGACCACCAGGGAAGTCCCAGGGATTGTTTATTTAGTGTGCTTCTTATTTTGCATTTCCTTATATATCCATTGAGCCAACTCCTTGGGAGTTGCGTCTGCTCCCATTTCTAAACGGCATTGGTAACTTTCACCTTTAGTAACTGATTGCACCACAGCTGCAGTTTTCATACCATGGTGACTAGGTAGCCATCTGGGAATCAAAGGTTCCTCATTCTTGCCCTTTTATCCTTTGTCTTCAAAAACCACGTGTCTGTGAGCCAGGGCTGTTCTTGCAAGTCCTGTTTCTGACATCAATTGAATAGAGAGTTCCTGGACCCAGTTCTGTGTGTGTGTGTGTGTGTGTGTGTGTGTGTGTGTGTGCATGTGTGCGTGCGTGTGCGCGCGTGCGCGCATGTGTGTGTGTGCGCGCACGTGCACGCATCCCCCAACAAGAAGTAATTCTCGGGTACCAGCACAGTGTCCAGGAATCCAACACAATTCTGATACCACCTATCCGGAGATAGAATCAGATTCCATTGGTAAAGGGCTCAGTCCCACAAGACCACCCTCCACTTCAGATGTTGGTCACAAGCCCAGGTTGTTACCTGTGCTTCTGATTAACCACCTGCAAATCAGAGGTTCCCGCGACCCTCTCCTTGGGTTTTCCTTTGTTTTGGGCCCCGCCATGTGGCACGTGGGATCTTAGTTCCCCGACCAGGGATCGAACCCGGGCCCTCAGCAGTGGAAGCACAGAGTCCTAACCACTGGACCGACAGGGAGTTCCTTCCTTGGGCTTGATTAATCTGCTAGAATGGCTCCCGGCACTCCAGAAAATCCATTTACTCACTAGATTACTGATTATTATAAAAGGATATTAAAGGATATGAGTTAACAGCCCGAAGAAAGGACCTTCTGTCCTCGTAGAGCCTGGTGCCTGGCACAGTGGCACATGTAAGTGTTCTGGTTCCCCGACATGGCAGCTCTCTGAACAGGGGCCAGAATTAGCTGTCCTCTTGGGTTTTTATGGAGGCTTCATTACATAGTCATGATTGTCTAAGTCATTGGCAGTCGCAGTTAATTCCGCCTCCAGCCCCTCTCCCCTCCAACCCTCTCATCTTGTGGTTGGCTTTTCTGGCAACAGACCCATCGTCCTTAGGTGCTTCCAAAAGTCACCTCAGTCACATAACAAAAGATACCCTTATCGTTCTCAACACTTAGGATATTCCACCGGTTTTGGGAGCTGTGAGACAGGAACTGTGGGTGAAGACTAAATATACAAGATAAGTGTATTTTTGTAATCTGGATGACCAGATACGTATTTCTTATAAATCACAATGTCACAAAAAGAAATTAAGCTTGGAAGATGAGTTGAGCAAAGTACAGGGGTTACTGTTTCTTCTTTGAGCTGATTCTTTGTGTGCGGCCATCCTGTATAGATGGAGTTGTTTATGCCTGGGGCCACAATGGATATAGCCAGCTTGGGAATGGGACGACCAACCAAGGCATTGCTCCCATCCAAGTCTGCACCAACCTCTTGATCAAGCAAGTGGTTGAAGTAGCTTGTGGCTCACATCATTCAATGGCTCTGGCAGCTGATGGAGAGGTAAGTGCCCTGCCTTTATTCTTTATTTTTAAATTGTGGTAAAATACATGTAACATAAAATTTACCATCTTAACCATTTTTAAGTGTACAGTTTAGTGACAAGTATATTCACATTGTTACGCTACCCTCGCCACCATCCATCCACAGAACTCTTTTCGTCTTGCAAAACTGAAACTCTGTACCAGTTAAACATTAACTCTCTCTCCTTTCTCTTACTCCCAGCCCCTGGCAAGCACTATTCTACTATCTACTACTACTACTACTACCACCATTCTACTATTCTACTACTCTAGGTACCTCACACGAGTGGAATCATACAGTATTTGTCCACTGTGACCACCTTTATTTCACTCAGCATAATATCCTCCAGGTTCATCCATGTGGCAGCCTGCAGCAGAATTTCATTCCTTTTTAAAGCTGAATAATGTTTCATTGTCTATTTCGTTTATCCATTTATCTGTCGATGAATATTTGGGTCATTTCTACCTTTGGCTATTGTGAAAGTGCCTTGCTTTTCAAAAAAATTACCATATTTGTACTTGGATATGGTGTGAACATAGCAGCCCCGTGTGCGTCGCTAAGAACAGTATGGGAATGAACCCTTTTCCTAATACAACTTATATTGTGTGATCAGGACCACTCTTTTGAAGACAGTAGAGTTAATTCTTAAGGCAGTTGAGTCTCCTGCTTTTTGCTAAGATTACAAATCAGATGTGTATGACAGTGTTCTATACTTTTGTGTTTTTAATGACCCCCATCCCCTAAGGTCTATTTTGTTTTTCAGTAAATGTAATGATGTCATAGAAAATAACTTTACCAACATTCCAGTAGGTTCTGAACAACCTGTTCACCCCCCAAGTTCCATGCTTATCTTAAATGTTACTCATCCTGTTGGTTCTACCTTCCAGTCTTTTGTATCGTCTTGTTCCTCTCCATCTCCATAACCTTAGGTCAGGCCTTGTCATCTCCTGGACTGTTGCCGTGGTCTCTTTTATTCTATAGCTTTTTAGTTGGTCTGCCTGTGCAGTGTTACTTCTCTGCCCCCTGTGATTTATGAAATGCAGATCGGATCAGATCGTTCCCTGTTTAAAGTCCTTCAGTGCTGTTCCCGTGATTTTACTAAGTAGGGTAGGTTATGGGTGAACAAACCAAAGCACCTTAGGGAGATCCAGGTTTCATGGCTGGGATGTGCTGGAGCCAGGCCTAGCAGGCTTTATGTGCAGAACCTGCTGTTCCTAGTCTGTTTCTTGGTTAGTGGAACCCTCGTCCCCATTTTTAAAATAAAAGGCAACTGCATTGGAAGGGAACTTGGGCTATTTGAAAAGAAGTGCAGAAGAATGATGGTTGAAATTAGAACTTGCTAATTTGTGCAGCCTGGATTCCTGGTTTATTTTAACCTGAAGCATATGCTACTTTGGATAAATATTTGCATTATTACACTAGCTAGTCCTGTGAATCCACTTTCAGGAAGTATGGCAGGTTATTTCTTTTGTGCCTGTGAAATGAACCTGTAGCACATATTCTTTTTAAGACATCAGCCGTGGGTTTTAAGACATCACGTGGGCAGCCTCAGACACGTGAACTTAGGTAGAAAGTGCTGGCAGAGGAAAAGAGAATTGTGGAAGCCGGAACTCAGGATGTGTGAGGACCACTTCCCACAGGCAAGTGAAGGGGGTGAGAGGGGTCCTTACAAATTCTCCTAGTGATGGAGGAAGTTATCTCCTCTGCTACCAGCATCCCCCGTCCTCTGTAATTCTTCTCTCTGGTCACACTCTTGTTTGATAGGCTCAGTTAATAATTAACTTAAAGTGATTTGTAGTTTTGTTTTTCTTCTTTAACTTTGCGTAGAGCTCTATTTGTGTCTCCCTCCCTTAGAAATCTGGTTTTCAGGTTACGGCCGATCACAGGCCAAAAGGAAGCAGGATGCAGTTGAGGAGGGGAGCTGCTTGGAGCTGACAGACAGCAAATGAGAACTCAGAAAATGTCATCAAGAATAGCCTAACAACCCCATGTCATTCCTGTAGGGACAGCATCTCCTTAGTACTTGTGAGCATGACTGTGTTAGGACGTGGAACTATGATTGATAATTACAATGATGGTAGGCTTGTGTCATCAGGAAAATTTATATAATGTCTCCTTTTGGTGATTAGTGAGAGAGGGAAAAGCATAGTGTGGTTTCAAAAGTTTCGATGAAAAAAAATGACTATTTGTGCCCAGAGAGTTAGGCTGATTTTTTCATATCACTGTGGCATACTGATGTGGCATATACCCCATTTCCTATTGATGCCGGATTAAAAATCCTATATAGCTGCCGTAATTATAGTGGCAGTATAACGTAGTGGTTAAGAGCGCTGCTAGACTGACTGGGTTCAGATTAGTAGTAAATTCTGCTTGCTAGCTGTGGAGTCTCAAGCAAGTCACTCAACCTCTCTGTGTTTCTATTTTACATGTATAAAATGGGGATGATACTAGTACCTATCCCAGGGTCATCTTACAGGATTACTATGAGGATTAGATGGGTTAATGCATGTAAAGCACTTAGGACCATTTAGCACATTGTAAGTACTCATTAAGTGGGTTTATTTTTATTTTATGATTGTTACTGTGTGTTCGAGGTAGAATTTTCACCCTTACTCTTCTTTCTTTTTCTTTTCCCCTTCTGTTGTGTAGGTGTTTGCTTGGGGCTATAACAACTGTGGCCAGGTGGGATCAGGATCTACAGCAAATCAACCAACTCCTCGCAAAGTTACAAACTGTTTACATATTAAGAGGGTGGTTGGCATTGCCTGCGGTCAGACCTCGTCCATGGCTGTTCTGGACAATGGTGAGGTGAGCGATGTCTGCATCCCCCTTTCTCCTCCTACCTCCTCCTTCAGTGAAATGTCCTTTTCTTTCCAGGTAGATTCTGGAAGGAAGAGTGCTTTGTTTTCATAGCTCCTTAGACAGTTAACTGATTGAGGTTGTAACCACAGGATCTTTGCTCCTCATTATGAATTTTTAAATTCCAAGATTTATCTGCAAGTAAAGGTTCTAATGTGTTTTTGTCAGATCCAGATAGCCCAATGCTTATAGGTATTTGTTTGTGGTTTAATGTAGTAGATAAAAGAATTTAATACTACCTTTTTCTTCCAATGAAAAAGTGAACTATGCACTCTTTTTTTTTTTTTTTTTTTTTAAGTGAAAGCAGGTTTATTTAGAGAGATACTCATTGCATAGAGAGAATGCGGTCCATCTCAGAAAGTGAGAGCGGCCCTGGGAGAAACACACTCCACTGACAGAGTGTGCGGGCCATCTCAGAAGGCAAGAGGCAATGTGCACTCTTTAAAGTTAGCTGGTGATGTTTATAAGCAGTAACTCTAATGGGCGTGAAGGCTCTGTACCTACCTACATCTGGAATGTTTGTCCACAGGAAGAAGCAACTTGCAAAAGGAGAATTTTTGGTCCTGATTGTTATTGGCTACTTTAAAAAACCCACCTTTCAGTGACCTTCTACCATAGTCACCTTTGAGCTGATCGTTATTTCTATAAAATAATTCTGGTTGAAGCTTCTATGTCAGTGGACTTGTTACCACCTGTGCCTGTTTCAGTGCACAAAAATTATTCAAAGATGCTTCTTTGGACACAGATGTACGGCGTCCTGCATTGGGGTGCGAGGGTGGCTTAGAGTTTACTGAATGCTCGGCTTTGTTAGCTCACTTTTTTTTTTTTTTTTTTTTTGCCGTACGCGGGCCTCTCACTGCTGTGGCCTCTCCCGTTGCGGAGCACAGCCTCCAGACGCGCAGGCCCAGCGGCCATGGCTCACGGGCCCAGCCGCTCCGCAGCATGTGGGATCTTCCCGGACCGGGGCACGAACCCGTGTCCCCTGCATCGGCAGGCGGACTCCCAACCACTGCGCCACCAGGGAAGCCCTAGCTCACTTTTTGAATCAATCCTGATATCACGCCAGAGGGCTTCCGAATTCCTTGGGATAGTCATCTAACATCCTCCATTCCAGTATTTTCCACTTCTTTATTTTAAAAAATAAATTTAATTTTAAAATTATTATGTGATGATTTCAACAAAGGAAAACAAATGAAAGATACAAAGTAAAAAGTGAATACCTTTCCTTCAGTTTTGTTAATAGTTTGATGTATATCCTTTTGGACTTTTCTCTATAGTTAGTTATGTACGGTTGAGTATAAGTACCTTCTTTAAACAATGGGATTGTTATATCTACTGCTTTTTTCGGCCAGTCTGCAGCTTTTCTGCTTAACAACGTATGTTTTACCTGAATCTATTATCAGACCATTGATAGTTGCTTCCATTATAATAGTTGCTTAGTTTTCTTTGTATGGGTGTTGGTTTTCCTTGTGCATATGACCCGCACCCAGAGCTCTCCTGATGGGCCTTTCAATTGTTTTTTATATTTGTTTATAAACCTTGTTGCACTGCTTTTCTGTGTTCCTGTTTGTGAGTGTGTATATCTTTGCACACTCATGCAAGTATGTCTATAGAATAATTTCCCAGAAATAGGATTTCTGGGTCAGGGAGTATGTCATTAGAATTTTTGATAGCTACTGCCAAATTTCTCCCCAGAAAGTTCAAACGTATTAGACTTCTGGCATTGAAAGTACTTGTAACCATCTCTTGTCAGTACCCTAAACTCCACGTCCCCTTTTTCCCTCTGTCACCCTGACTGGAAAGGCCCTCGCCGATGCCCGTTTGCCCTGTGTTGCCATGGGGCTTGTTGCCACCCATATCTCGTGTTTCTGATTTGAGCCAGGCCTCTTGTCTGTTCCTGACCAGTACTTTACCCATGTCCCATGCTGGTCATTCTAAACCTTTAACACTCGCTGTCAAACCTATGCCCAGCTCTGCTGCTTTCAGCTGATGACCCCCTCTTGCTTAGGGCGTCTAAGGGATCGCCACATTCCCTTATGTCTCCTTCTTTAACCTCTTTCCTGGTCCCTCTTGTGGTGCCGCTGTCACCGCCTTCATTGGACCCTCATCAGAGCTCACCTGTTGGCTGATGAGAGATGAGGTTATATGTCGAGGTCTCCCTGCCTCTGGTCTTACACGCCGCAGTCACCCTTCATGTTGCCGCCAGCGTGATCTTTCCAGAATACAAATGTAGTCATATTGATCTCAGTTTTGGAATATTTCAGTGGGAGATGCACAGATGCATTGCACTTTCCTCGGTTTGTGTGTTGGCCCTTTGGGCCCTTACCTTTCCTTCTGTTCTCTCCCCAGCCGCCACCCCAGCTATCTCTAGCACATTCTGTGCCCTCCCCCTAAAATGCCTTCAGCCCTGCTCAGACCTCTGCTTTCTGGAAAGTCTTGCCTAAACTTTCTTCTGTGGCTAAATCCTTTCTCCTCTCTACCTGTAGTGCCTTGATTATCTCTCTATTATAGCACTTGCCGCCTGGCTGCAAAAAAATTGCATGTGTCCGTCTCTCCTGTTAAACTGTTTCCAAAGGCTTATTCCTAGTACCTTTCACAAGGTCCTGAGATACAGTAGGTACTTAGTAATTGTTAATGAGCCTCAGCTTCCTCATGCCTAAAACAAGAGTTCATGACTTGCCCAAGGCTATCCAACTAGTAAGCTATGGAGTCTGCTAGATTCTGTCATCCCTACCCCTAAAGCATCTTCTGTTTGGAGATCAGTTGTAGGATCACATTTAGTGGAATATGAGTGTTGGAAGTGAAAAAAGTATCTGATTTGTTTAGATGGATGGCATTTTTAGCTCTTCCCTCTTACCAGCAGTTTTAAAAGCCTGTTCTCCCCCTTTCTCTATCTAAGGTATACGGCTGGGGCTACAACGGCAATGGTCAGCTAGGCTTGGGAAACAACGGCAATCAGCTGACCCCCGTGAGAGTGGCAGCTTTGCACAGCGTTTGTGTGAACCAGGTATGTATGGTGGACCCTTAGGTGCTCGTCCCCGTCTATCTTCCCTGCTCTGACTTGGCGGAATATTTGCAGGCTCTTAGTTCCCCTACCAGGGATCGAACCCATGCCTCCTGCAGTGGAAGTGTGGGGTCCTAACCACTGGACCGCCAGGGAATTCCCAGAGATTTACTCTTTAGTAAGTCTTTTTGAAGAGTACCCTGGGCCTTCATCTTCCACATTTAATATTATATCTTTCCTAAATTCCCATGATGGGAAGCAAGACCATGGTGCTGGCACACTGGTCTTGATAAGTAAAAAAAAAAAAAGAATGGAAAAATATCGAGTAGTCTCGGGCATAGGCTTTTCTAATGCTTTTTTAATGTTCCAGAGAATGTCAGCCCACACCTGATGATGAATTGGCATTCTGCAGAAGCTGGCCCTAATCTTTAAGTAGATGTTTTCCCTGCCCTTCCTGTTCTCCTGTTGATGGTAACCATTTAAATTTACTTGCAGATTGTCTGCGGCTATGCACATACTCTAGCACTAACTGATGAGGGCTTGCTCTATGCCTGGGGAGCTAACACATATGGGCAGCTGGGAACTGGCAATAAAAATAACCTGCTAAGCCCAGCACACATCATGGTGGAGAAAGAAAGGTAACTTGTCAGTACCGTGTCTTGGAATTGTGTGTGCATTGGGACTTGGGACTGTGTGTGCTGGAGCTGTGGTCTTTGGCTTTGTAGCTCTTCTGTTTATTAACATTCTCATTTTGAACAAAGGAGTGTTGTACCAGTCAGAATGAACGTGAAGTTGACGTGATCCTTACACAGCTTTTAACCACCTGAGATTGGTAGGCAGGCATTAATGCATCTGGGTATAATCCCTGCAGCTTCTTGTTGCCTGTTTAGTAGGGAAGAAAAGTAAGGTCTGTCACCATGTTGAAATTTAAAGCGTAGTATAAACTCTTCTTTTTGAGCCAACTAAAACAACTTTTAAACAAATAAAATCTGCCCTTGAAAGGGCATTATCTGTTTAAATATTGATTTGATTTAATGTGTGTTACTAGAATAGATGCTTAATGTTTGTTCAGCCATATTGTAAGGTCTTACCCACTCAGTGTTAGAATGTTGACTTCTGATTCTGGGACCCTGCCTAAGAAGCATACGGAGAATGTAGTAAGTTTGGCTTGATGTCCATTTGGATTGGGACATTCAGAGTCCATGACCCCCGGACCAGTGCCTATCAGCCTACTGAGTGTTCTGAGCACTGGTAGGGGGTGAGAGATAAAGTTGTATTTGTAAGGAAATGGTATATTGAATACAGTATTTTTTGCTACTGTCTAAGCCTCCAGAACTGTCAGGACATTTTTTTCCAGTGTCCACTTCCCTCATTTACTTTGGTTTATATTCCCTTTATCCAGGTTTTCTTCAACAGTATGCATTATTTATCCTAACTCAGAATGAGGGTAGCGTGAGAAGTGGGGCAGCCAGGAAGGGAGACACACAGTACTCTTGCTCTAGTCTTTTGCTTTTGTCAGTATGACGTGGTAGCTAAAGTCCCTGGATCTTGGGCTTTTTGAGGTGTTCTGAGCATGAACTTTTTATTTACCTTGTGTGGCACGCTTAGGCTTCTGTGAAAAAGAAGTGACGTGCATTTTTCTGAAAACTTCCCAGGGTAATAGAGATTGCTGCCTGCCACTCTGCCCACACGTCTGCAGCCAAGACGCAGGGAGGGCACGTGTACATGTGGGGCCAGTGCCGGGGCCAGTCGGTGACCCTGCCTCACCTCACCCACTTCTCCTCCACCGACGACGTGTTCGCCTGCTTCGCCACGCCCGCCGTCACCTGGCGCCTCCTGTCTATAGGTAAGGAAGCTCAGGGCTGCTCCCCCCAGCGAGGGGTGTCATCAGCTGACGGGTGTTCCTGCACATTTGCTGGCTGTGGGCTTTTTTTTAGGTTCAAGATGTTTTATCCTCCGTTAGCTTTAATACCTTTCCCCAAATGAGATTTGCATAATACAATTTGTTAAAACGTTATGGAATGTTATATGGATTTATTATTTTCTCCCCTTCAGTGTTTTCATTTTAATTGAAGTGAAATTCACGTACATAAAATTAGCCATTTTTAAAGTGTACGATTCAGAGGCGTTTAGTACCTTCACCATGTTGTGCAACCATCATTTATATCAAGTTCTAAAACACTTTCCTCACCCGAAAAGAACACCCATTCTTTCTTTCCCCAACCACTGGCAACTACCAATTTGCTTTCTGTTTCTATGGATTTACCTGTTCTGGGTGTTTCATGTAAGTGGAATCATACAGTGTACAACCTTTTATGTCTGGCTTTTACTCGATGCTTTTGAGACCCATCCAGGTTGTAGTACGTATCAGTACTTCTTTTCTTTTTATGGCTGAGTGGTATTCTGTTGTATACGTAGACCACATTTTGTTTATCCATTTATTTGTTGATGGACATTTGGATGGTTTCCACCTTTTGGCTATTGTGAATAGTGCTGTTATGAACGTTCATGTACAAATTATTTGTTTGAGGAACCTGTTCTTAAGTGCTTTTGTTATATTAAATTTATTACATAATCTCATATAGCATGAACCAAAAATGAACTTAAAAAAAAATGAAAAACTTGTGGTTTTGTTAACTTTGTGGAGTTGTTAATTCCAATTTCTTTCCCTATTTTTCTTTCAATAAATCTCAAATACTTTTTTGGGGAGGAGGGGATCAAAACAGAGGTATTATAAAGGATAGTGGGGGACTTCCCCTGGTTGTCCAGTGGTTAAGACTCTGAGCTTCCACTGCAGGGGACCCAGGTTTGATCCTTGGTCAGGGAACTAAGATGCCACATGCCGCATGGCCTGGCCTTAAAAAAAAAAAAAAGGGATAGTGGATTCAGGTTGATGTTTGGTTATATAATCTGTCCCTTTTCTGAATATTGTCTTCTTCAAGGGTCCATTGTTGATTGAAAATGTTAAAATGTAATCAAGCTGAGTAGCCATTAACATGATGATTTTAGTCTCTTTTTCTTTTATTTCTTGTTTATTTCTACCTTTTTGCTAATGTATTTCTTCTAAATCATTCTTTTGCTTGTGATGCAGAGGAAATAAGTGTCATGATACCCTGTGCTTGAAAATTAATATAGCTGTTGACAACATGGGGTTTGGGTTGCTCAGCAATTGATATTGAAGGTCTTGTAATAACATGTCATGCTCAGGTGTGTCAGGTAGCTGGAGCTGTCCTGTCATCAGGTGACCAGTCTATATGGTCATGGGGGCAAGAGTATGTTTAGGAAAAGTGAAACTGCTGCTCAACTTAAAGTGAAACAAATGGAACTTTTTCAGGTTCTTTATAATACAGTATTTTTTTTGCAGTGAATATTGTGATCAAAGAAAATTTAGTTCATGGAATGGGACTCTTTGGCCGTAATCACACCTATGTATAGACCCTGTACACATCTCAGAGTCCCATATACTGCTTAACCTGGACCTGTTTATAAAAGGCTTTCCTTATCCCTGGTGGCGCAGTGGTTGGGAGTCTGCCTGCCGATGCAGGGGACACGGGTTCATGCCCCAGTCCGGGAAGATCCCACATGCCACAGAGCGGCTGTGCCCGTGAGCCATGGCTGCTGAGCCTGCGCGTCTGGAGCCTGTGCTCCGCAACGGGAGAGGCTACAACAGTGAGAGGCCCGCGTACCGCAAAAAAAAAAAAAAAAAGGCTTCCCTCAGGTTCTTGCATTTTAAAATCTTAATCCTGAAAAGACATTCCTTTCAGACCAAACATCCTAATACTTTCTGTTATTAAGTTTGGAAAAAGTATGGTCCCTGAATATATCTCCCAGGTGACTTCTTTCTCTTGCACCCGCCAAAAGTCAGAAGTGTTTGTTTCCTCTCAGTTTCTGATCTCAGCTGTGTGTCGGGAAGAAAGTCAGAGGATGAATTCACACCTATGAAGAACATTTCTTCTCTGAAGGGAGGTACTATACTTGTTGCCAGAAACCAAGATGGTCCAACTCTTAGGACTAGATGCAGGAGTTAGGCACTGATAAGAAGCTGTTTTTTCTGTGGGGAGGTTGGTAGCAATCTAGACTCTTGGACTCTGCCCATCTTAGTTATTTCCTTTCTTTTCATTCACTGGGGATTCAGGTTACAGGGTCAGGGAAAGCCTGGTTTTTGAGAGCTTGTCCACCTCTCCTCCACAGCCAAGAAAGCTCTGCATTATCAGGGAAGGGGGAGGATGTACGTTAAGGGAATAGGGCTTAGGCAAATGGTATTTCCTTGGGAGATTCTGATAAGCTCGTGGAAAGCTCCTTTGTTAAGCTTCAGCCTAGTTTTCAGCAGTTGTCCCTCCTCTAAGATGTGCCCTGGTAACAGCAGCTGCTGAGAATCACCTTCTCACCTCGGGGGACGTGGAAATCTGTCTCCTACATCGATGGTACCTTCATTCAGTGCCAGCGGTGGGTCTCTGGACTTTAAAAATTTCCCCGTTAGCCTTCTTCTACCTCTTGCCCTTTGTTCACACATGGAAAGCACAGGAAAGTGTTGCATGAGTTTGTACAAGTGCCTTTACTTTTCTTCATGATAGCACAGTTCTACTTAAATATAAGAATTACATGTACTTACACCTTCCCGTCAGGCAGTGTGATCATGGTTTTGTAAAGCTGTTCTTTCTAAGTATACATTCCTACTAAGTAAATTTGCTCTGCTTTTAGATAGTGTGTAGAGATTATTGCTTGTACTGCATTAAGTTTTAGCGTTAAGAAGGACGTTTAGATTCCAGATATCGAGGGAAAAGGGTCACCCTGTGAAAGAACACACACACTCTTAGCCTAAGTGGTGAGTTTGTTTCTTAGGACTCCTTGAGTCAAATTTCTTAGGACTCCTTGAGTCAAATTTACCAACTCCTTGAAGCAGAGCAAAGGTGTCCTTAGAGTTTCTGTCAAAGAAAATTGATAAATTCTTAGCCTTAGAAGAGCACCACTCAGTTTTTGAGAGAAGTAGTTACCTAATCATGATGATCTATAACTTTCTCTTTTTTAAAAAAAAATACACGTTTTTAATGTCTAACTTAGCATGTCAGACTGGTATTTGGCCTTTCCAAATATGTATTTTTTTCTGAAGTTTATACACTTAGGACACTTAGGTAACAGCAGCTGCTGAAAATCACCTTCTCATCTCAGGGGACGACAGAAACTGTCTCCTGCATCTATAGTACCTTCATTCAGTGCCAATGAGGATCCCTGAGATTTTGTTTCCCCATTAGCCTGTGAAATTTAATTTAATTTCTGTGACATTGATTTTAATTTAATACTGTGAAATTGATTTGTTGAGTAAGGTCTGAACTCTTCTGAAAAAAATCTGATGGAATTATCCATCATGCTAATCATTATCTTTCTGAAGTCTTTCAAAGCTTGAACATGTGTCCTGAGCTTCCTGTATTAATGTGCTCGTTTCCTTCAGAGCATGAAGACTTTTTAACAGTTGCAGAGTCACTGAAGAAAGAATTTGACAGTCCGGAAACTGCCGATCTGAAGTTTCGAATTGATGGGAAATATATTCATGTCCATAAAGCTGTTTTGAAAATCAGGTATTTTCGCATGAGTTTAAAGTCATCAGTAACCTTACTTTCTTCTGCAATCTCCATTTCTTTGTTATTCCACAAAATGGGGACTAATAAGAAATAATCTTGGTAGTAGAAAGAAATGGCACAACTCAATCCATTTATTATGAAGAGTTTTGCGTGTTATGTGTGTGTGTGTGTGCACTCATGTGCCTTTTAGAAAAAGTGTAATGTAGTATTTTTCTGTATTGTTTTTCAAATGAAGGAGATCGTGAATACTTATTTTGATCAAAAATTTGTATATAAGGTTTAAGAAAATATAAAAGATTATCAGTGAAAAGCCTATATATCTTTTCTTACTCTTAATTAAAGATTCGTTTTCCATAAGCAGAAAACTCTTAGGAATACTGGACTTCCTAGCCCTGAGAGACGTCTAATTCCCAACTAAAGAAATGTTTTTAAATATAGTAAATGGCAGGAGTTCTTTGTATAAATGTGAGGGAACTTTGTATTAGTACCTGGACCATTGCTCACTGAGGCTGCCATTACAGAGAAAGAGGCACATAAAATCAGACCATCGAGAGTTAAACTAGCCACTTACAAGTCTTTTTTGAAAATGTAGTTAAATATTTATTTACAAAAATAACAAGTTTTAAGGAACCGAAAAGCTATGTCATTCATTACTTTAAGGGAGTAAGTATCTGCGCCAAAGTATTAACTGAAAAGGTGAACGGGAAATGTTTCTATCTGTGAACCTGTGGCCATCCAGTCTGTTCCTTTCCTGTATAGTTTTCTGACCGATTGCATCTATTAGTTCTTGCTTAGACAACTGCATCTTTTTACTTCCCAGATGAGGTAAGTTCCTTTGTAAGTGGAGCCATTCTTTTAGTATTCTGAGTGGATATTGAAAGTATTTTTGTGTTTATAGTGTGACTCATTTTAAAAGGATTTGAAAAGGTGATTTTTAAAAAAATTATAAAGTATGTTATACTTGAAGAAAATTGAATATTCAGAAATCAGTTCCTCATAGGGACTTCCCTAGTGACGCAGTAGTTAAGAATCCGCCTGCTAATGCAGGGGACACGGGTTCGATACCTGGTCTGGGAAGATCCCACATGCTGCAGAGCAACTAAGCCCATGCGCTACAACTACTGAGCCTGTGCTCTAGAGCTTGTGAGCCACAGCTGCTGAGCCCGTGCTCTGAAACGAGAAGCCACCACAATGAGAGGCCAGCGCACCTCAACGAAGAGTAGCCCCCGCTCACTGCAACTAGACAAAGCCCACGTGCAGCAATGAAGACCCAGTGCAGCCAAAATTATAAATAAACAAATAGAAAGAAATCAGTTCCTCATATAGGTGGATTTGTGTATGAAATACAGTACCAAAAGACCTATTTAGGTTTTCTTGAAATATGTGACTATTCTAGTGAATGTGTTTTATAAATAAATTGGTAACCGGCTTGGGAGGAGAGGGAGGGGAGCAGGTCAGAGCAAAGGAACAAAATAGGGGTGGTGGCTGTTTTGAAGATGAGTCAGAAAAGAAGGAAAATTGTCATGTAAGGTAATGGAAAAAAAATCCTCTTAAATGTAATTCAGTTAACATTTAAAACAGTTTTAAGAATATGCTGATTACATGACACACAAAATGAATCATTTGAATGACATGAACATATATCAAAAGTTTGAACACTCATTTCTGAATTTCTTTTAATTTCATTGTTTAAAATGCCCTTCTCTACAACATTTTTTAAAAACAGCGAGCAAGCAGAAAGACTTGATCTGACTGGGGTCTATCAGATGCAAACAGTGGTACTGTTGAAGTGGTAGGTACTTCCAGGCTCCATGTATAATTCTTACTATTAATAGGCAGTATAGAAAATGAAAGTGAGTGGACGTAAAAGGTGAATGTAAAAGCCCTTGCCTGCGGAATATGTTTGGGTTCTTGTACATGGAATGAATGTATCGGGTTGGCCAAAAAGTTCATTTGGGTTTTTCTGTAACATCTTACGGAAAAACCCGAACAAACTTTTTGGCCAACGCAATACTACTCAAATATTAGTAGTTAAGCATACTTGTAATATTTGTTTATCCCTGATTTCATCAACTTAATTAGGTAACTTTTGCTGTTCCGTTTTAGGTGTGAGCACTTTCGATCCATGTTCCAGTCTTACTGGAATGAGGACATGAAGGAGGTGATAGAAATAGACCAGTTTTCCTACCCAGTGTACCGTGCCTTTCTCCAGTACCTCTACACAGATACAGTGGATCTGCCGCCTGAAGATGCCATAGGTACCAGCCACATTGGGACTGGCCAGGGCACAGGGTCAAAAATATAACTCCCTGTATTCTTACAGTATTGAAATGTAAAAAGTTTCAGGTTTATTGGTTTTTACATGGTTTTTAAGAAAGATTTGAAGTAAATGCCTTTAAAA
The DNA here is from genome assembly GCF_951394435.1 of Stenella coeruleoalba. Classification (NCBI taxonomy): domain Eukaryota; kingdom Metazoa; phylum Chordata; class Mammalia; order Artiodactyla; family Delphinidae; genus Stenella; species Stenella coeruleoalba. The sequence continues at coordinate 17,858,699 of NC_137164.1, forward strand.
AATAGTACTGTGTTTGGGAGAGGGATGGACTCAGAGTTTGGGATTAGTAGATGCAAACTATTATATATAGGATGGATAAACAACAAGGTCCTACTGTATAGCACAGGGAGCTATATTCAATATCCTGGGATAAACCATAATGGAAAAGAATATAAAAAAGAATGTATACCTGTGTATAACCGAGTCACTTTGCCATACGGCAGAAATTAACACAACATTGTAAATCAACTGTACTTCAATAAAAATTGTTTTAAAGATAGTATTGTATCGACATGGTTAATAATTATGGACACTATACGACTGTGGTCTTATTTTACTTTTTTAATACTGAAGTATAAGTTGCTAATGGATTTAGCGTATCATTTTGGAAACAAAATGAGGGGGGAAATTCAATTTTTTCCCCTTCCTTTGTACTACAGAAGAAATTGTATAAAGTGAGTATAGGAGAGGTATGTTTGGGAGGTGGGGAAGGGATGGACTGAAAAAGAGAACTTATTTAATAAAATTCAGAGTGTTATTCCCTAAGAAGCTTCTGCTGATTTATCTACATAACTCTTCACCAAAGTGAAATATATATATATTTATAAATGATTGGAAATTACTGTAACCTCAGTTAAGCTTTCCACATTTTACTTTCAGGTCTTTTGGATTTGGCGACATCGTACTGTGAAAACAGACTGAAGAAACTTTGTCAGCACATTATCAAGCGAGGAATCACCGTGGAGAATGCCTTTTCATTGTTCTCTGCCGCGGTCAGATATGATGCAGAGGTAACATAAAATAATAAGCAGAAACACAAACCGCCCTTAACACCCCGTGAGCACGTTTCTCCTTTCTTGTGTGAGACAAGAAGCGTGATGAGTAACTTCACTTCTATGTAGGGAATCATTGAACTGACTGACCCCTAAAAAATGAAATCTGGCTTGCTTTATTCTCTGTTCATAGTTTCAAACACGGTTGTTTCTCTACTTATATTTTTACCTAAGCTAGGAAGCTAACTGAAGTCCCAGCAGCTATACTGCAGGTTGGAATATAAAGTGCCATACCTAGTGGGACTAACAAACAGCATATTTTAGTTTCAAGTATTTCTCCAGGTCAGCTTAATATATTTTTCTCAAGATCCACTTTGCCGTCTCCCCAGCTCTCCCCTGTCGTAAACCAAGGCTGCCCTGTGATTTATAGCTAGCTGTGTGTGCTCTGAAAATTCTATCATCGTCTAATTATCACAGTTATTCATGGGTGAAGAGCTTGCTCTGGACTCCTTTTTGTTTGTTTGCTTTTTATATTGGATTGATTGATGGATCTCTAGGGAGTCTCTGAATGAATGAGCTTTTGGGAGTCTTGTGTTTCAGACATTTATGTACATTTTCTTTAAGTTAAGAGCCACGATATCATCAGATTGTAAGCTCCCTCTGAGCAGGAACTGTATCTTATTCATCTGTGTGCCTTGTGCCTGGCACATGATAAATGTTTGTTGAACTGAATGAAGATTGTACCACGTGAAGGATACATGAAGGATAATTAGTGAACTCAAGGCTGGTATGGTTGGTTTTACATATTCATGAAGAATAAAAGTCAAAGAGCAAGAGTTTTGGAGTTACAGATGTCTAGCTAAGGTGTGCACCCTAAATGGAACAATTAGTCTTTCTTATAGGTATTTTGTCATCATATGATGAGGCAGATTACCTGGTATCAGGGAATCTACCAGACACCTGCAAAGATCTGCAGCTGTGGCTTTGGAGATGTGGTGGATAGACTTCATCTTTGTCACATTTGGGGATCAAAATGGACCATTATGTCTTGCATTTTCAAAATGTACCCTATCTTTATTTCAGATTATGTTATGATTATAAATATTTGGTAAGGTCAGATATAGCTGATTTTCTCTGTGACCTTTTCAACAGATGGAATGATGATCAAAGTCAATCATTTCTAATGGGAAATGGAAATATAGTTTTTTCCCTACCCTTTCTTTGTCATCGTGAACATCTTTATTAGAAATGCTGTTTCTTTAGATTTTATTTCTGCCCAATGATGTAATTTTAAATTGGTCCATGGCTTTTCTGTCCATTTGGTGATTGACTTTAGAATCCTCTGTGTCTCACCATACTCCTCCTCAGTGCTGATGAGTTCCATATTCTTGGGATTAGCATCTTGCTGACCAAAACCAGTCAGAACCACATGGGCAGAGGCAGATATCTCGGCTTGAGTTGCTGGAAATGTCTTCTGCACTTTCAGCTTTTCTACCCCAGAACGTTTATAGAAAATGCCTTATTCCACTTCTACCCAAGCCGGTTGATCATTTCCTTCAGTAGTTTTTACTTTTCTGATATCAAGTATAGATACATTAAAAGCTGTCCCTTGTTTGAGACCACAAACGCATGTGCTTCCACAGAGTCTGTCACAGTGCGGGCATATAGTTGGCACTCAGAAATGTATGTTGAGTTAAATGAACGAATGAATGTGTAATATTTGAAACACCTCACCATGAAGTTCTGCTTTTCTAAAAAAATGTAAAAACAAACAAACCACAACTCACAACCCCACAAATATTATACATTCACTGTAGAAAAATTAGAAAATAGAAGGCAAAAAGCCTTCTTTCTAGGTTGTTTGTTTTTGATTGTGTTGGGAGTTATGTAATCGACTAATGTAGCTTTACGTTACATTTCCTTAATACTGTAGAATGTAGAAAGTAAATAAATGAAGTCTCTAGAATATAAAAATAAAACCCACTTACTATATCTATTAGTTGATGGGAAGCTGCTCCTAAGACAGATTGGAAATTAGCTGCAAAATCCGTTGTTTTCAGACGTTGAACTTGGGGACCCTACTTGACTTTCCCTTCACTCTGTTGGTTGAAATGCTGGGAGGATGGAGACTACTACCTGCCTCTCATGTTTCTTCTCTTTGCTATAAAAATTACTGTGGTTCCTCCATGCCTCCTTTTTTTTTTTTTTTTTTGTGGTACGCGGGCCTCTCACTGTTGTGGCCTCTCCCGTTGCGGAGCACAGGCTCTGGACGCGCAGGCTCAGCGGCCATGGCTCACGGGCCCAGCTGCTCTGCGGCATGTGGGATCTTCCCAGACCAGGGCACGAACCTGCGTCCCCTGCATCAGCAGGCGGACTCTCAACCACTGCGCCACCAGGGAAGCCCCATGCCTCCTTTTTTTTTTTTTTTTTTTTTTTTTGCGGTATGCGGGCCTCTCACTGTTGTGGCCTCTCCCGTTGCAGAGCACAGGCTCTGGACGTGCAGGCTCAGCGGCCATGGCTCACGGGCCCAGCCGCTCCGCGGCATGTGGGATCTTCCCGGACCGGGGCACGAACCCGTGTCCCCTGCATCGGCAGGCGGACTCTCAACCACTGCGCCACCAGGGAAGCCCCATGCCTCCTTTTAACAAGAGAATTTTGAAGCAAATGGACATACATAAAAAGAGCGAAAATGTATTGACTCAGTAGTTGTGGAGATTTTGAAAAGTAAGCTAATTGTTGTGGAACCCTTGCATTAATGAATGCATTGTCAAACTTTCTGCATGTCTTTATAAAGTAAAGAAGGACTTGGAGAAGGAGCACTTAAATATTCCTCTAGTACAAACCTGAATAAGTATCGGCATCAAGGGAGAAAATGCATATAAAACATTGTCTCGTGATAGTTCTGATCACATTATAAACTTTTTTTTTTTTTTAGTATTTTGAAATGCTTCTATTTATACTGTTTCTTTTCAGGAGATTTTTGTTTTCTGTGTCTATTTGAACATTAGAAGAAACAGTTGGGGATTTTTTTTCTGTTTAACCAGAATAGAGAACTTTCCAGAAAATCCTACTTTCTGAGCAGCTATGTCTTAAAATTTTGCTTTTGGTGGGAGAAGCAATAAATATGAGCCAGGAATCTAATTCCAAAATTGATTTGGGATATGAGTATTGGAAAGCTTCGCGCTAAAGCCAGATGGTCAGCATTTATTTCTTTTTTCAAGGGGTTGAATTAAAAGTTTTTTGTGATCAGTGGACTGTAAAATACTTTTTGGGTAGTGAGAGAAGGCACCTTTAAAATTTTTTTCCAGTACAGTGAGACACTTAAATACATTCTAAAAAACAAAATCAAAACCTACTTTGATGTGGAATATTTTGTACTTGATATGCAGTTGACCCTTGAACAATGCAGGGATTAATCGCGTATAACTTACAGTCAGCCCTCCATATCCCTGGTTCATCCGCATCTGCGGATTCAACCAAACTTAGATCCTGTAGGACTGTAGTATGTACTATTGAAAAATATCCTGGGTAAGTGGACCCGTGCAATTCAAACCTGCGTTGTTCAAGGGTCAACTATACTATCAAGTGAATTAGAGACTATAGTGTTTGGGTTTTGTTATCTAATTATTTTAACAACACGTTTGGACAGTTAGGTGTGGTTCTCGGTATCTGCCGTCTGAAATGTGTCTCAAGGGTGGCCTGTGACACAGAGGTCTCACCCTGGCCAAGTGTCCTCCCACAGGAAGTCTTAGCACTCTCATGTATTTTAGATTTTAAGACTGGATAAGAACTCCGTTGAAGGCTGCATTAGCATTTTTAAAATGTGGATATTAAGACCATCAGTTCTCTGTGTTTTGTTTCTAAAGAAAATCTGTGGAAAGGAAAAACAACTTATTTTCAGAGTGTGTATAGTTATTGGAATAATTTAATTTAAATGCTTAAAGATTTGGAGCAAATTTGTAAATTTAGAATAGCAATATTTTATTTTGATCTTCCTTATTAATTATAACAAATCTGATATCTGATTTGCCCCAGAACCACTTACAATAATTTCACCACAGAATGTCATAAACATGGACTTTGGTTTCTAAACACCAAGAATACCATGTTAGACTCCTTGATTTTACACCCTTCCCCACTTTCTTATTCCATGGCCTTGAGAAGACTCTTAGGAACTTTTTTCATCTACTGGTCAAGTGGTCCTTCTCATCCTTCTTAGAAATTTTTTTTTTTTTAAGCCCAGCAGTCCTGTTATAGTTGACTTATTAGTTGGGTAAGAGTTGCATTTTCTTCTGGGTAATTGAAGATCTGATCGTTTGCAGCATGAGGTGAACAGATCATGTAGGTTTTTATAGTATTTAAGAATTATCAGAAGGGTGTTTATCTAATCCACACGTCAACATCAATGGCACACTGGCTCAGGTTGCGAAGTGAATGTGCTTGGCTGTGCCACTCTCTGGTTCAGGCAAATGAACATGCAAATTCCAGTTTCTCTCTTCAAGTGTGTTCAATGCTTCCTTTTCCCAAGTTCTGCCTTATCCAACGTGTAATTAGTTATTTAAACAACCCAGATTTAGATTATTTTCAGTATTCTTGAAACTGTTAAACATTTGTTGAATACAGTTGACCCTTGATCCACACAGGTTTGAATTGCACAGATCCACTTACATGTGGGTATTTTTCAGTAGTAAACACTACAGTACTACATGATCCACGGTTGGTTGAACCTGCGATTGTGCAGGGCCAACTATTAATTGTACTTGGATTAACCCCTGTGTTTTTCAAGTATCAACTGTACTGAGAAATCTTTCCAAACTAATTGGAGGGGAAGGGAAGGCAGTTTGATAAAACTATTTTCATAGGTATATGAACTGATTTGTAATTAGAAGCACCATTTGTATACCTGTACCATATAAAAAAGTTCTTAAAGTTTATATTCAAGGTAATCTATACAGTAGGTAAACTGAATTAACTCACTTTTTCATTATACTACCAAGGTCTTTAATTCCAAATAAACAGATATAGAAGTGGTAAGGTTTTGCAGTGTCAGAATTTAGTGTCCTCTCTTTCTCCTTTGAATTTGAAATTATATAATTAAAACTTAATATTTAAAGATCCTTATCTGATACATTACATGGTTTGAAGAACTTTTTGTGCTATGACTGGCTCCTTCTTCCTAAGTTATATGTAGATAAACTAGTTTTCTATTTTTGATAAACAAGATTAAAATATGACTTTCATCTTTCCGTGGGATATAATTTAGTCCCTAGAGCTATTTATTAACCATTGGGTTATGATACCAGGAGTAGTGCTTTTTCTTTAATAATAATGTGAGAGAGAAAATGTTTTCTATTGTTTAACAGTTTATTGTAATACACCCGAGCATTCAGCTGTCCATTCACCCCACTGGGAATCTCTTATTAAAAAACATGGATTCAGGTATTGTGCTAACATTTTAAATGCATTTTCAATTATCTGGAGAATAAAACTCTGACAGTAGCTGGCTGAGAGACGTTAAATGTGGTTTATCTCTTACTGGTTATATGCCTGGAGGGGAGGGACCAGAGACTCTTAGAATAAGGAAGTATTCGTTTGCAGGGGTCTGAAAGGGGTGTTTCTGTATGCGGATGCGGCCCTTCCCCACCCTGCCTAAAATTCTCATTTGGTGGTGGCTGGGAAACACGAAGCCAAGACCCTACAGTTTAACAGTTGTTGAGATCCTAGTTTGACAGAACCCTGAGTACTGACCTTCAGTATTGTTGGCCACGTTACAGAAACTGAGCTCTTAGACTTCATCTTTGTGTATATTCCAGGTACCTAATTGATTTAGTAAATATGTTCCACTTTTTTTTTTTAATTTATTTTATTTTTGGCTGTGTTGCGTCTTCGTTGCTGCGCACGGGCTTTCTCTAGTTGCAGTGAGCGGGGGCTACTCTTCATCGCAGTGCACGGGCTTCTCATTGCGGTGGTTTCTCCTGTTGTGGAGCACGGGCTCTAGGCACGCGGGCTTCAGTAGTTGTGGCTTGCGGGCTCTAGAGTGCAGGCTCAGTAGTTGTGGCGCACGGGCTTAGTTGCTCCGCGGCATGTGGGATCTTCCCAGACCAGGGCTCGAACCTGTGTCCCCTGCATTGGCAGGCAGATTCTTAACCACTGCGCCACCAGGGAAGCCCCTGTTCCAATGCTTGAAGGGACAAACAACAATATAGTAGAGTTTTGCTGGAGATGAAAGCATGTCTTAGCATAGGTAGAAATAGATCTTTTTTTAAAAATTTATTTATTTCTGGCTGTGTTGGGTCTTCGCTGTGTGCGCGGGCTTTCTCTAGTTGCAGCAAGCAGGGGCTACTCTTCGTTGTGGTGCGTGGGCTTCTCATTGTGATGGCTTCTCTTATTGCGGAGCACGGGCTCTAGGTGCGCAGGCTTCAGTAATTGTGGCACACGGGCTCAGTAGTTGTGGCTCGTGGCCTCTAGGCACACGGGCTCAGTAATTGTGGTGCATGGGCTTAGTTGCTGCGCAGCATGTGGGATCTTCCCGGACCAGGGCTTGAACCCGTGTCCCCTGCATTGACAGGCAGATTCTTAACCACTGCGCCACCAGGGAAGCCCAGAAATAGATTTTTAAATTGTTCTGGTTTGCCACTTGTGTATGTTACTCTCCCTCTGAATGTTGGTAGTTGGTAACTTCCATTTGTCTAACTGAAAAGTCAAGTCTCTGTGACTATTCTTTTGTGGATTGACTATCCGAGAAATTAGCGTGGTGGAAGTTGTAGTATATTATTCTTTGTGGCTTTAAAAATGAAGGCATTTTTATATAAGAGAGCATGAAAGTGAATTTAAGGTCTTTGGAAGTTTTATTTTTAATGTGTCACTTCAGGTTGACCATTTCTCTTCATCACTTTTCTGTTTCTTAAAGTCTTCGCTTCCTTGGACCAAATGACCCACATCTTAATTCTTTTCTCTGACTTCTTGAATGTGGTAAAACATATGATATGGACAAAAGTTGTTTCAGCTTTCTAAAACCATGTCTTTGAGTGACTAGACTATGTGATAACCATGAGGAAATCACCCCCCACCGTGTGTGTGTGTGTTTGTGTGTGTGTGTGTGTTTGTGTGTGTGTGTGTTGAAGAGTCAGACTTGAGTAGGGGAACCATTGCTTTTACTGTGTGGTGAGTAAATAGTTTGTATTTTTCTGACATGTACCTGTGGTCACTTGTTTGCCTAGTTTGAGGTTTCTGGCCTCAAATCTCTTCTGGGGGAGGGTGAGGGAGCTGGAGAGAAGTAATTCAAAGTTAATTAAAAAAGGCCTCTTCTTGTTTTTATTTTTGTTGTGTGTGTCCAGGATTTAGAAGAATTCTGCTTTAAGTTTTGCATCAATCATTTGACAGAAGTTACACAGACTGCAGCATTTTGGCAAATGGATGGCCCTCTGCTAAAGGAATTCATTGCTAAAGCCAGTAAATGTGGAGCCTTTAAGAACTGAAGCCCAAGACTGCTGGGTTTTGTGTGAGTGCTCTGGGGCTGCTGGTGATGGTGTGTCGTTTGTGCTCTATGGGTGATGTAATTCTGCAGGTAAAAGAGCCCATCAGGTTGATTTGCTCACATGGAGATACAGTTCTCTGTGTAAGGATACAGGAAGGGTGTACGGCTTTTCCTGAACCCATTTTAAACAACCCTTATTTCCAGATGTGTATATTTTAAATGTGACCTTAACGTTTGGCTGGGACATTGTACAAGGGTGAAAGTCTAGCTGGTTGTTTGTTTTTTGTTTGGTTTGGTTTTGATTAGAGGAACTCCTGAAGTTGGAAAGGGGGCTTTGCGGCAAGTCTCCTGGCTTGCATATCGACAACCCTTTTGACGCCAGGGGTTGGGATAGGGTGCCAACTGTGAGAGGTGTAGAGGCCCCACTGGGAATGACAGATGCTGACTTGGGGGCTTGTTGAAGGGCTGCATTAGTTGCTAGTTCAGTAGCTTCACTGTGAAGGAATAGTTAAGATTGTCTGAGGCTTTTGTTTGTGTATTTGCATTATTGATGACTTTTTTAACTTCAAAATAATATTCAATTTAATATAAGCCTATTGAAATGATAATTATGTGAAGATGAATTTCTAGGTTAGTCGGGGTTTCTCTTAAGACTTAAGTACGTAAAGAGTCGTAATGTAGAACTACCTGTGAAAACTTGATAATGAAAGAAACTTCATTTGGGTGAAAGTGGATATTTTATAACTCAGAGTCTCCACTACTAACAGCGTTTTCTTAAGGTTAAATTTGAGAACCCAAATTTAAATCCCCCCACCTTTTCTCCTATAAATGCTAATCATATAAGAGGAAAATAGTGATATATTCAATGTACTCTTGCCTTCCTGAATTGTGGTTGCTGAATCATCAGATCTGCTACGTCCGACTCAAATAAGTGGTTCTTAAAACCAAGTTTCTTACAGGACTTAATAGAATTTGTTTTTAATCGATTTTTATCTATGCCAAATGCTGTCACACATTTTGCTTATTTGAAATGTCACCAGCTTTCACGTTTGATTTTCCTTTCCTTTTAATTGTGTTAGGTAACTTTGAAAAAGGATCTAAATTATGAGGGTGTTTTTTTGGTCTGGTTATGAAATGTGACTTTGGGAAGTAAGAGTGTTCAACTCTGGGTTTTATCACGTGTGCCCATTGAGCTTGCTTCAAGGACAAAGCTTTGTTCTGCTCTCTGGCCCACGGACTCATTTCCATTTGTGGGGGCTCCTTTAGTGAACTGTGTCATGTTTGGAAGGTCCTCCATCTGAATTTAGAGACCGAATCCATTTTCAGACCCCAATTAAAAAAAGGGTGAAGAGATGCTGCAGCTACTGTTTTTAGCAATGTTTCTAAGTATATTGGGGGGTGAGGGCCCAAAGATGGAAATTCATTGATAGATGAAATAAACCCGGAAGTCTCAGCCCCCTTTTCTTTACCATGTTGCAAGTGATTGAAGCCCAATGAGTTATTAGATTAGAATTAGCTCTGCAACATAATAGAATTTTCTTACTAGGTTGATAAATGTACATTAATTTGATTATTAGCTATGATGGGTAGTGTTTCTAACAGTCACTGTCTATAGGCTTATGATCTGGACAAAACAAGAACTTCAGTAAGTTTACTATTGCTCTTACTTGAAAAAAAACTTTAAAAAAGCACAAATTAACATAGATCCATTTCCATAGATAGTTCATTCACTAAACAAATATTTACTGAGTTCCCAATAGGTGAAGAACCACTTCTCATATTAGATTACTGAGTAATTTGTATGACTATATTTTCAGTGAAGAGAACAGAAAAAAGTCTCTCAGAAAGTACTTGAGTATCTTGTGTTGGTTTTTTTTTAAAAATAGGCTCTCTTATTTTTCTACTTGGTTTTGTTGTTAATCATAGCAGGAGATGAAAACTATTCTTTGAATTGTTTTTTTCATCTGATATAATAGTGAAAGCCAAAGTATTGGTATTTCTTCACATAGCCCTAAAATGTACTCTTGAACTTCCTACTGGAACAAGGTTTGATACGCTAGTTATATAGGTTGTATATATGTAATGTTTAGAGTGACATATTAATAAATAAAGCAATCTGTTAAAATAGGCATGTAGAGTTATTTTTTCCCTCTCAAAAATCAATAATCTGGCAGCCTTAAAAGGGAAGGAAATTCTGACACATGCTGCAGCTTGGATGAACCTTGAGGACATTATGCTAAGTGAAATAAGCCAGTCCCAAAAGGACAAGTACTGTATGATTCCATTTACATGAGGTCCCTGGAGTAGTCAGATTCATAGGAAGTAGAATGGTGGTTGGCAGGGGCTGGGAGAAAGGGTATAAGGGGTTATTGTTTAATAGGTACAGAGTTTCAGTTTTGCAAGATGGAAAGAGTTCTACGCGTGGACGATACACAACAATGTGAATGGACTTAACGCCACTGAACTGTACACTTTAGCATGGTTAACATGGTAATGTGTATTTTGCCACAGTTTAAAAAAAAAAACCAGTACTGTGATTCTTGGGTATCAGACTAAAAACAGGTACCACCATGAACATGCTGTTTCTCAATTATCCTTCCCACCCCAGAAGATATGCTTTGGTTTTGTTCCTGCTGAAAGATACTACAATTGAACTGTCACAGTAGAAAAACGTATCTGGATCCTTTTGGGGACTTACAAATGAAGGGAGAGACATGGTCCCTATCGTCAAGGAATGTAAAAATTATTGGGAGAGAGGTTTGGGAATTAACAACATAATAACATTTATAAACAGCTTTTCGTAAGTCATTGAGAGGAAACCCAGTAGGGTTAGTATGAGAAGCAATTGTTCTGAAGGTCATGTTTGTGCAGCATAGGGGGCAACACAAATGTCCTTTTAGCTCATTTCCAAAACAACGGTCAGTGGCCCAAGCAAGGGCTTAGAGGTGGTTCGGAATAATGAGCCTTCCAGAACTTTACCATAAGCAAGTTTGTTTGGTTAGAATGGGAAAATAAACCAGGGCCCCTCAGGTGGAAATGTTGGCAAGGGGAGGGCATGTGTTTGTGCGTGTGGTGTGGATGAGAACATTTATTTCCCACAATGCCAGGCATTTTAATGCCCTGTGCTTCACACGCATTTTCTTTTTTAGTGCCCATATTTTGTACCGTAAAGTAGGCAGAATTAGTCTCATATTAAATAATTGTTTCAGCAGTGACACAGCTAAAGTAAAAATCCAGGTCTGTTTTAATTTGCCCGATATTTGCCACTTGATGACAAATACATGTTGCTCCCTTGTGCTGAGTTACCACCATGAATGGTGAAATTTCAAAGTAAAGTGGTGGACAGAGGGTTTTTTTAAGAAATAAACATCATGACATCAGAACTGTTACTCAGATAAGCTTTGCTATAGGATGTATCATCAGGGAGGGAAGCTGAAGTTACAGCATCATCTAGACCAGGGGAAATCTTTATTCAGTGGGTCTGGGATGGAGTCTTGGTTTTTTTTTTTTTAATTGAGGTATAGTCGATTTACAATATTATCTTAGTTTTAGATATACAACATAGTGATTCAAAATTTTTATAGATTATACTCCATTTATAGTTATTATAAAATATTGGCTGTATTCCCTGTGCAATACAGTATATCCTTATAGTTTATTTATTTTATACATACTAGTTTACCTCTTAATTCCCTACCCCCACCTTGCCCCTCCCCCCTTCCCATACCCCACTTGTAACCACTAGTTCTCTGTATCTGTGAGCCTGTTTCTTTTTTGTTATACTCAATATTTTTATTTTTAAATTCCATTTTTATTTTTAAATTTTTGGTTTTATTTTTTTTGGTTTTATTTTTAAATTCCATATATAAGTGATAACATACAGCATTTGTCTTTCTCTGACTTATTTCACTAAGTATAATACTGTCCAGGTACATCCATGTTGCTGCAAATGTCAGAATTTCATTCTTTTTGATGACTGACTAGTACACACACACACACACACACACACACACACACACACACACACACACACACACACACACACACACACACACACCCATCATCTTTATCCATTCATCTGTTGATGGACACATGGTTGCTTCCATATCATGGTTATTGTAAATAATGCTGCTGTGAACATTGGGTTGCACATATCTTTTCGAATTAGTGTTTTCATGTTCTTTGGAGATATACCCAGGAGTGGGATTGCTGGATCATATGATAGTTCTATTTTTAGTTTTTTGAGGAACCTCCATACTGTTTTCCACAGTGACTGCACCAATTTCCATTCCTACCATTAGGGTACAAGGGTTCCCTTTTCTCCACATCTTTGCCAACATTTGGTGGTATTTATGGTCTTTTTATTTATTTATTTTGCCACTTTGTGCAAGTTGTGGGATCTCAGTTCCCCAACCAGGGATTGAATCCGGGCCACAGCAGTGACGGCAGTGAATCCTAATCACTAGACTACCAGGAAGCTCCCCTATTTGTGGTCTTTTTATGATGGCCATTCTGACAGGTGTAAGGTGATATCTCATTGTAGTTTTGATTTGCATTTCCCTAGTGTTAGCAGCGTTGAGCATCTTTGTGTGTGCCTCTTGGCCATCTATTTGTATGTCCTGTTTGGAGAAATGTCCATTCGGGTCTTCTGCCCATTTTTTAATTTCGTTTGTATTTTTGATGTTGAGTTGTATGAGCTGTTTATATATTTTGGATATTAACCCTTTATCAGTCGTATCATTTGCATATATTTTCTACCATTAAGTAGGTTGTCTTCCTGTTTTGTCAATGGTTAATGTGTCATTTAAGGCCAGTGTTTCCTTATTGATTTTCTGTCTGGACGATCTGTCCATTGATGTAATTGAGGTGTTAAAGTCCCCTACTATTATTGTGTTACTGTCAGTTTCTCCCTTTATGTCTGATAATATTTGCATTATGTATTTAGGTGGTCCTATGTTGAGTGCATATATATTTACAATTGTTACATCTTCTTGGATTGATCCCTTGATCATTATGTAATGTCCTTCTTTACAGTCTTTTTTTTTTTAATAGTTCTTTATTGGAGTATAATTGCTTCACAATACTGTGTTAGTTTCTGTTGCACAACAAAGCGAATCAGCCATATGCGTACACATGTCCCCATATCCCCTCCCTCTTGAGCCTCCCGTCCATCCTCCCTCTCCCACCTCAAAGTCTATTTTGTCTGGTACAATATTGCTACCCCCGCTTTCTTTTAATTTCTATTTGCATGGAATGCCCTTTTCCATCCCTTCATTTTCAGTCTGCATGTGTCTTTAGATCTGAAGTGAGTCTCTTGTAGGAAGCATGTGTACAGGTCTTGTTTTTGTGTCCATTCAGCCAGTCTATATGTCTTTTGATTGGAGCATTTAATCCATTTACATTTAAAGTAATTATTGATATGTATGTAGTTACTGCCATTTGTTAATTGTTTTGGGGTTGTTTTTATAGTTCTTTTTTGTTCTTTTCTTCTTCTTTGTTCTTTTTCCTTGTGATTTGATGACTATCTTTAGTGTTATGTTTGAATTCCTTTCTCTTTTTTGTCTGTGTATCTATTATACATTTTTGGTTTGCAGTTACCATGAGGTTTTTATATAGCAATCTGTATATATATATGTGATTATTTTAAGTTGCTGATCTCTTAATTTCAAATGCATTTTAACAGCCCTACATTTGTACTTTCTTCCCCTCATGATTACTGTTTTTGGCATCATATTTTAAATCTATTTATTTTTTGTATCCCTTAACTGCTTATTGTGGATATAGACAATTTTACTACTTTGTCTTTTAACCTTCCTGCTAGCTTTGTTCATGGCTGATTTCCTATCTTTACTGTATGTTTGCCTTCACCAATGAGCTTTTTCTTTTCATAATTTCCATGTTTCTAGTTGTGGCCTTTTCTTTTTCACTAAAAAATTTCCTTTAACATTTCTTGTAAAGCTGGTTTGGTGGTGGCACTGAACTTTTTTAGCTTTCGCTTGTCTGTAAAACTTTTGATCTCCATCAGATCTGAACGAGAGCCTTGTCAAGTAAAGTATTCTTGGTTGTAGGTTTTTCCCTGTCATCACTTTAAATATATTGTGCCACTCCCTTCTGGTCTGTAGAGTTTCTGCTGAAAAGTCAGCTGATATCCTTAATGGAGTTTCCTTATAAGTATTGATAACTTGTTGCTTTTCCCTTGTTGCTTTTAATATTCTCTCTTTATCTTTAATTTTTGCCATTTTAATTATAATATGTCTGGGTGTGGTCCTCTTTGGGTTGATCCTGTTTGGGACTCTGTGCTTCCTGGATTTGGGTGACTGTTTCCTTTTCCAGGTTAGGGAAGTCTTTAGCTACTGTGTCTTCAAATATGTTCTCAGGCCCTTTCTCTCTCTCTCTTCTCTTTCTGGGATCCCTGTAATGTGAATGTTAGTATGCTTGTTGTTGTCTCAGGTCTCTTAAACTGTCCTTATTTCTTTCTATTCTTTTTTCTGTTCAGCATCAGTGATTTCCACTACTCTGTCTTCCAGCTCACTGATCTGTTCATCTGTGTCACTTAGTCTACTTTTGATTCCTTCTCGTGTATTTTTCATTTTGGTTATTGTATTCTTCATCTGTTTGGTTGTTATGTTTTCTAACTCTTCTTTAAAAACTTCTAACTTCTTGTTCTGTTTATTCATTTTTATTCTGAATTCTTTGATCAAGTTTATGATCATTACCTTGAACTGTGTCTCCACTTCACTTATTTCTTCTTCTGGGGTTTTATCTTGTTCTTTCGTTTGGAACATATTCCTCTGTCCCTTCATTTTGCCTAACTTACTGTATTTATTTCTGGGTATCAGGTAGGTTGGTTATGATTCCTGACTTTGGAAAAGTGGCCCTTTGTAGGGGATGTCTTATGTGTCCCAGCAATGCACTCCCCTCTCGTCACCGGAGCTATATGCTATAGGGGCACCCTCCATGTGGGCTGTGTGGGTCCTTCTGCTGTGGTGGGCTGACTACTGTGGGCAGCCTGGTGGGTGTGGCTGGCCTCTGGTCTGATTGGTTGCCAGGCCCTGCCTTGTATGGAGGAGCCAGTCACTGGTTGGCAGCGTGGATCATGAGGTGGCCAGCTGTGGAACCCCGGGAGGCTGGCCCTGGGGCTCGTGCTGGCTCACTGGAGCCAGGAGTCAGGTCCATGAGATCTGGGGCTGGTTCCCACCCACTGGTGGGTGAAGCCAGGTCCTGGGGTCTCACTGCAGGGCCCAGGGGTTCCAGAGCTGGTGTCAGACAGCTGGCAGGTGGGGTCATTTCCTGACACAGCTGGCTGCAGGGCCTGGGGTGTCTTGAAACTTGAGTTTACCTCCTGGTGGGCGGGGCTTGGGCTCAGGTGGTCCCACGACTGGTGCTGGCCTGCTGGTGGGTGGGGCTGGGGCCCAGGGGATTCTAGGGCTGATGCCTGCCCACTGGTGCACAGAGCTGGATCCCAGGGTGTCTGGGTCTGTTGCCTGTGCACTGGTATGTGGAGTTGGGTCCTGGGCCCTCTGGTGGGCAGGGCTGTGTCCTGGGACGGCTGTGGGCTCAGGGGGGTCTTAAGGGGGCGTGTATGCTCCACCCCAGTTGTTCTGCCTGAAGTATCCCGGTACTGGTACCTATAGGCTAGTGAGCAGGGGCACAGCTGGATCCTGAGACTAATAAGCTAGAGGGAGGATTCCAGAATGGCGCTTGCAGGCGCCAGTGTCTCCATGGTGGAATGTGCTCCCAGAAATGGCTGCTGCCAGTGTCTTTGTCCCCAGGGTGAGCTCCAGTTGCCTCCTCCTTCTCTGGGAGACTCGCCACGATCAGTAGGTAGGTCTGTCCCAGGCTCCTTTCAAATTACTTCTTCTGCCCTGGGTGCTGGAGCATGAGTTTTTGGGTGCACCTTTTAAGAATGGAGTCTCTATTTCCCCCTGCCCTCTGGGACTCCCAAAGGTAAGCTCCACTGGCCTTCAAAGCCAAATGTTAATAGGGCTTGTCTTCCTGGCACAAGACCCTTGGGTTTGGGGATCCAGATGTGGGGCTCAGACCCATTGTTTGCTGGGAAGAACCTCTGCAGTTGTGATTATTCTCCCATTTGTGGGTCGCCCACCCAGTGGTGTGGGTCTCGACTGTATTGTGTTTCTGCACCCCACCCCACCCCCTGTCTGGTTGTGGTTTTCTTGGTATCTTTAGTTGTAGAAGATCTTTTCTGTTTGCTTCGGTCTTTTTGATCCATAGTTCTATAAATAGTTGTAATTTTGGTGTGCCTGTCAGATGAGGTGAGCTCAGAGTCTGTCTCCTCTGCCATCTTTCAAAATCTTTTTTTGGCTTCCGTAGTTTTTTAAGTGCCTCAGGTGATCCTGATGTGTAGCCAAATTTGAAAACCACTGAGATTTTGCCCCTCAGTTATTAATGACTTGGGCTGGGGTTGCCATTACAACAGGAATGGACATGTTCTTTCGTTTATATCATATTCTTCAGCAGATATTGAGCATATTATGTGCCAGATACCATGTTGGAGACTCAGATCAAACTCATGTTGAAATATGTAGCACTACTGTGGATCAAAGTAGTGTAGTAGAAAAGTAGAAATGTGAAGTTTTCAGAGGTCAGACATGGTAGTAGGGCATACA
Organism: Stenella coeruleoalba; assembly: GCF_951394435.1. Taxonomy (NCBI): domain Eukaryota; kingdom Metazoa; phylum Chordata; class Mammalia; order Artiodactyla; family Delphinidae; genus Stenella; species Stenella coeruleoalba. The sequence goes on from NC_137164.1 coordinate 17,875,555, forward strand.
AATCTTAATTGTATATTGTTAGGTTGAGAAAAACCTTCAGAGAGACCATCCAGTTTTAAATGTTTGTTTTGAAGATGATGTTATGCCCATGTGCTGTGGCTGAAGAGAAATTTTAAACACACACAGGTATGTTGGGTACAGGTATAACATTCAGATTTATTATATCAAAGAAACATTAAAGGGCTGGAACTAGTCTCAAAAGATAAAAACAGTTTATGCATTTTTTCAACATTTTTTGAGCATGCTAGCTGCTGGGAATGTGATAGGGAGGAAAACACAGGAATAGTGAGTTTCTGCCCTCAGACTGCTTATACTCCAGTGGTTTGATGTATGATAGAGTGGCTTACACCGAGAAAGGGATATGAAGAGAAAGTACTCTCAGATGGAATAGGTATGAGGACATCAGCAGGAGGAGCAGTGAAGACTTCACAGCAGGATGTGCAAAGGCCCTGGGGGCAGGAGCACCTGGAATCCACTTAGCTCACTGTAGTGGGGGTGGGGGAGGGGGGAACTAAAAATCTAAAAATCCACCAAAGGATTTTTAGAGCGATGGGAGGCATGGCCCAATTTACTCAAGTAGAATCAGAAATATTTTACTGGGGGGGAGGGGTAGAAGTGAGATGATGATGAGGAAGAGGAGGCAATAAAAAGGAATAAGATGCCAAATCAGCAAGAACAGTTGAGGGCTGGTGAGGATCAGAGTTTGAGGGCCAGAGAGACTCCAGGGCCCTAGTGCTAAAGATGTGTGGCTTTCACAGGCCCGTCTCCAGCTTTCAGCCTGTTTGCAACTGTGCTTGATTCGTGGCTTACGAAATGGTCATTCTTAAGAAGACAGAGAAGAATCTGAAGTAGAACTTGACTGAAGCTCAGAGCACAAGGTTTGTTTTAAGCCCTGAAGTAGCTCAATCTCGTCCTTCAGCTGCTGCTGCCTTTGTTCAGATAGATGAATTTTGTTCTCTATTGCTATAATAAGAAAATTATTTCAGGTTATTCAGTAGTTTTATACACAATGCACTATTTCTAGCCTCTTCTGAAAGTGCATAGTACACAATGCGGTGCCCCAAATGAAAAGGATCTAGGGTCTTGTGAGCAGGAATTGATGCTTTTATGCTTTTGATTCCTCTTCTAGTTCAGGATACAATTCTAGTATTTATCACACATAAAGCTGGTCTGTAAATCTTTAAAATTTTGTATACATTTATAGCAGAAAAGGCACTTCTGTATACTTTTGAGGATTTGAAAGCAGCAACTAAATAACCTTCATGCTACACAATATCCATGTTGACAGGATGCCATTAGACTATCAAGAGTTAAGGGCAAATCTTTCAGAGAAATGCATCCAATTTTTAATGTTACATAAAAGCTTTCGGTTTTATTTAGAAATAGGAATGCTTTCATTGTGGAAACTTAGAAGCTACTTTAGTTAGGCGTTATAAACTATAATATTACTCAGTGGCAATTTTTTAAACACCTCAAGAATATCTGTATACCTGCAGTTAACTTTCTGGAACACTGAAAAAGATGAATTAAGCAAAAGAGTCTTTATCAGTTGGGGTGTGAGAAGTTAAGTCTTTTAAGTTGGTTCTCATGCGATTCCAAATAGTGTCACCCCCGGGAGCTCACACCCCCCAAATACTACACTATACTGTATGTACTCCCAACTAACTTAACCTAGGTAGTGACATGTTCCAAACATGTTACTTTTATATGAAAGAAAAATAAACATACATGAAAGTCACCTACAAAATAAAGCTTTTTAGAAAAAAAATTTAAAGGCCTCTTAAAAAAAAAAAAAGGATATTCCCATAAGACGTATGCAGACATTCTCAAGAGACTGGTAAAAAAACACACTATTGTTGACTTTTTCTGCTGATTATAAATGTAATACAAAATTCAAATAGAAATGTGTAATATGAAAACAAAAATGAGAAAGGCTTGTGTATACTGAGACAGGAATATGAACTAATATTTTATCCACAGGGAAAATCTATTTTCCTAATATACTTGCTGGAAGGACAAATACATCTCTGGAAAAGAACAGAGTTTAGGGCACTGTTTGTGTACAACTTCAGGGGGAGCCATCTGCCTTAAACTCTGTGTCAACCTGTGCCCTCCACTCCCACCGGGATGTGCAGTGCACAGCCTGCCCAGCTGTGTGGGGCAGCCTTGATGGAGAAGTCAGGTCAGACTCATCAATGTGGAAACTTAGCCTGTTTTGAAGGCATCTGAAATAGTGGTGAAAGGACCACTGTTTGATGTTTTATGGAAAGGTTAACTCTCTGTTTCCACTAGGTTTTCTTTTTCAAAAGTTTCTTGGCTATTCTTTTTTTTTTTTTTTTTTTGATGATGAACTTTAGAATCAATCACAACCCTTCCTCTCCCATTAGATTTGAAGATTAATGTTGAAAGAACTGAAATTTATACACATCATACCAAGTGAGAGGGAGACAGTGCAGCATGGTTTATCACAGCCTCACCAGTTCCTGCTGATTTCCAAACATGGTGCCCAAATACTTCCATTTTGCAATTAATTTTTTGTTTCCACTTTTTTAGATGAGTTCTTTTTCTGATTACAAAAGCATTGTGTGTATGTATAAAATGTGGAAAATACAATGAGCACTAAGACAAAAGAAATTACTATAATCCAGTCACCTACAGATAACTACTGTTTCCATTTATGTGCAGTTTTTCTGTGTGCATGTGTGACCCTGTGTATATATATTTTTTCTTCTGTGTGTGAGGGCTCATATTGTTTTTTAATGGGCTTTTTCATTTAATGCAAGGGTGAACATTCTTCTAAAATAGGATTTTTATCACCTGAATAGTGTTATTTTAATATATATGATAAATGTTTATAAACTTTGCTGCTCAGTTATAACTCTTACCTGCTTGAATATTTACAAATGCATCTTCAAACAATCTGCAGTCAAAAAGTGAAGTCCCAATTTCTTCATAGTCTGGAGGAAGAAGAACATTTTCAGTTTTAATTTAAATAACTTACATAGGCAGAAACACCTCACAGAATAACCCTCAAAAAGGAAAAGCACACAGAGCAGGCATCCCCTGTGGACTGCAGTGGCAGCAGCCTCACCAGGGAGCTCGTTAGAAATCCAGATTCTTAGCACCTTTACTGGATCAGAACCTCCAGGGATGGGGCCCAGCCATCTGTTTTAACAAACCCCCCTGGTGGTTCTGAGGGGCATGCTCAAGTTCGAGATGTGCTTGGTCTAGAGACAAGAGTAAACGAACAAAAGAATGTCAAATGTCTGTTTGCTCTTAACTACACTTCTTGGTTTTGTCCTGTAGAAAAAAATCCCTTTCAAATAATCATATATTTTACATTGTTACCCAAAATACAGACTGTCGAGGTTTTTCCTTCTAAGACAGCTATACAGTCGACCCTTGAACAATGTGGGGTTGGTTAGGGGTGCTGACCCCCGTGCAGTCACAAATCCAAGCATAACTAACTTCACAGTCAGCCTCCCAAATATGTGGTTCCTCTGTATCTGTGGTTCTGTATCCACGGATTGTATAGTATTTTATTGCGTAGTATTTATTGAAAAAAACTCAGGTATAAGTGGACCCGTACAGTACAAACTCATGTTATGTGTCGACTGTATTTATAATAAAGTTTTTAAGCTCCTAACACAGGTTATGAGAAGGCTAAGTGGCTGTATACCTGCGTGTACAAATGGAACTTCAGCGTCCCGAAGAGCTCTTTCTGAAAGGCCACATTTAACTAAACCAAACATCAACCAAAACATTAAAATTACTTCTTTCTTCTATACTTTACAGTATCAAAAAAGGCACTTGCTTGTTTAAGGAACAGAATTAGAGTCAAATCAAAACTAGCATAATGAATGCCACTCTCAGATCTTAGCAGCAAGCGTGCTCAGCCGCAGGGAGCGGGGGGAGCGCAGGTGTGTGACTGAACCTGGTTCTGAACTTGCCCATTCTCTTGATGGTCACTGAGTTATGAACCTCTGGAAAAGACATTAAAACTTTCAGGGAATCAGGGTATTTTTTACTAAAGTAATGATTTTGTCAATTACCTACCTCCTGTTGATTTATAAAAAGACAAGAGATCTGGAACAATAAATTGTATTAAAGAATGAGATAAAGGATGTGAAGGCGATCTGGCTGCGACATGTGTCACCCCACTGATCGCCAGGGTTGATGCGGCTGATCTGGCTGGCTAGGCGGGTGTCCCCTTCCTCCCTCACCGCTCCACGTGCGTCCCTCCCGAAGCTGCGCGCTCGGTTGAAGAGGATGACCTTCCCCGATAGAAGAGGACCGTTCTTCGGTCAAGGGTATACAAGTAGCTGCACTCCCCTGCTAGAACCTCCAAACAGGCTCTCAAGAATGAGATAAAGAAGGAAAAGAAAAAAGAAACAGCGCAGAAAGAAAATGTTTACTTTTTTGGGGGGGGGGGGTGTTGGTTTTGTTTAACATGTAGGTCTGTGAGAAGTCTCTATATGTAGAAATTTTGTTATTTCAATACCTGATTCTGAAGTGGTGTCATCCCTGAGTCTTTCGTGAATCAAATGAAGTTTGTCTACTATTTCTTCAAATAAAGCATTAAGAAGACCCGCTTCTTTACATTTCTTAAGAAAAGGAACTTTCACAATTGCATCTAAGAATAAAAAAAACATTTCAGAAGGAAATCGTCTGTCTCAGGACAGCAATCATACATCACTTTATGGTCACTTCTTCAGACTTTGCCTAGTGGTGGATGAGCATTATTAGGTAATACGTACAGCACCTTTATCTTTTCTATTAATTGTAATTTCATCATACCTCATTTTTTTCAAGCTGAAACAATGAAATGTTATAAAAAGTGAAAATAAAAACTTCTCTGCTTAGAATAATTATATGAATAAAGAGAATTTTCTAAAATTTAGCTTCAAATCTTTGAGATAACAGCCTCCCTCATTTTTTTCTGTCACAGTTGACTGTTATTATGGAACGTCTGTTTCCTTAAGAGAAAGTTACAATTACTGGCTTAAGCTTCTTGGCGGGGGGCGGGGGGGGGGGTCACAGTGTGAGGGGTGGCATGTCATTGGATTCTGAACTCAGGCAACTCTGGCTTCTATATCAAGAGCTGTATCCTTTCTTAATACTGAAGAGCAGTTGGACCATCCCAACCTGTTATAAGTTATTTTGATCCGTTGGGGTTATGATGGAGTGAATAATTATGATAAAAGATTTCTATTCTTATAATTCATTACTACAAGTCTAGAATAATAAAGTGGGATACCAACTCTGAAATTCTAAATAATAAAGTGGGATACCAGCTCTGAAATGGTACTAAGTACTGTAAGTCATATTCGTTAACAGACAAAACTTATAGCAAACCTGTGTGTCTGCCATCCTTTTCCTTCCTATCCAATTCCATTCTTTCCGGTGGCTAAAAGGAGAGAAAGATCAAGATTACTTTACACTAATTTTTTACTGTTGACATTTAATACAGTGAGTCCTCTACATATGAATGAGTTCCATTCTGAGAGCACATTTGTAAGTCCAATTTGTTCGTAAGTCTAACAAAGTTAGCCTAGGTACCCAACTAACACAATCAGCTATATAGTAAGTACTGTACTGTAATAGGTTTATAATACTCTTCACACAAATAATACATAAAAAACAAACAGAAAACAAAACATTTTTAATCTTACAGTACAGTACCTTGAAAGGTACAGTAGTACAGTACAACAACTGGCACACAGGGGCTGGCATCGAATGAACAGGCAAGAAGAGTTACTGACTGGAGGAGGGAGAGGAGGTGGGAGATGGTAGAGCTGAAGGATCGTCAGCAATAGGAGATGGAGGGCAAGGTGCAATTTCACTCACGCCTGACGGTGATGGCACAGGTTCTGGTTCCTTGCTGGATTCAGTTCTCTTTACCCTCTTGACAAAACGATCCCTTGATGTCTGGGTAGTAGCTCTTCTTTTCCTGTCATAGATGACATGGGAGCACTGGGTTGCATTCTTAACAGCTGCTGCAGTCTTCGTGTACTGTTCTACGTTCGGGTCCTGTGCTTGAAATAAAGTTACTGTACTGCTGTATACAGTACTGTAGAGTACACAAAAGCACAACCACTTGTAGAGGATGCAGACGTGTGACAATGTACTCCAGACACATGAATGTGATTAGACGTGTGAATGCACGTTTGCATCTTTGAAAGTTCGCAACTTGAAGGTTCGTGTGTAGGGGACTTACTGTATTGCATAAAGTGAAAACCAAATTCAGTGATATACTTATGGTGAAAATCATGTTCCATGTTCATATGTAGATGTAAACATCAAATGTAGTTTTGTTTTTGTCTAACAAAACATTAACAGGTGTAACAAGCACCTCTTGTATAAATAGGGTGAGAAGTTGCTGGCTCATATTAATTAAAGCTTACACGAGCTGTTGCAAATCCCCAAAACATTTTCATATGCTTTACACAGAATAGGAATCCAGAAAATTATGAATCACAAATTAGGTCAAATGTGGATCCTACAGCCGGGAAATACTTGGCTAGGTAAGGATGTTCCACTGCACCTATGCCTGTTTTAAGACCATAAACACCCTGTGGGCTCAGATCCTCTCACTGATTTGGTACCCAGGGATGTGTTACAGGAGCCAGGGGACAGTCATCTCCTGGAGGTTATGTGCTTGGATACCCAAGACACATCCAACTTCTCTTTAATATTCATCATCATCTATCATTGTGTCACCTGAAATTCAGAAGGTTAAAAAAAGACATTGTATGGAGAAACTTAAAGCTATAATGAAATTAATTCAGATTACCTGTACAGGATTGCCTGTTGAGAGATGTTTTTTCCTCCCCCTTTTACTTTTCACTCCTGAAAAGTAAGCAGAAAAGTATAAATTATGTAGATAGTGGAATCCATAAAGGAAAAGACTGATGCTGGACTACAGAAAATGTACAACTCTTATATACCAAAGGTTATAACAAAGTCAAAAGATATGTCAAACTTAGATTAAATGTTTGCAAAAAAAAATGACAAAAGGCCAATTTTTAAAATATAAAAGGACCTTATAAATCAATACAAAAAAGGCAATTGGGTGGAAAAATGGGCAAATGGGTAACTCTGGAGAGAGGGTTCATTAAACAGAAAAATAAATTGGATCACAGGGAAACAATATAATTGATCAAAAGATAGGGGAGTATACTCAGTTTCACCCGTAAGTAAAGATATGCAAAGTAAAACAGAATTTTTCATTGATCAGATTAAGATGTATAATATATAATGTCTGCAAGGATTTGGGTCAGTGTGTACTGCTGGTGCGGCCTCTTTAGAAGATAATTAGCCAACAGTTACCCAGAGTTTCATTGTTTATACTCTTTGACCCAGCAATCTACTTACAGGAAGTCTTTCTAATAGTATTGTTACATAAAGGCACAAAGATGAGTGGAGAAAAATGTTAGTTACAGTATTAAATGTGATAGAAAAAAGCTGGAAATAACTTACATGTCAGTCACGCAGAGACTAGTTCAACTGTGGTTCAGCTATACAACTGAATAATATACATAGTGGAATACTATGAAGCCTTTTAAAAATGAGGCAAGATCTACTTATACCCACTGATAGAGAAGAATTTCTAAGATATACTAAGTGAAAAAGCAAAATATAGTAGTAGGTATGTTTCTATACACAGAACATTTTTGGAAGAATTCGAAAGAAACAATGATGGTTTCCTCTGGGGAGAGGATTCGTTACAGTGTTATAATATGCTTTTTAAAACGAATACATTATTGTCATCTTTCCCTGTCAGTGAACACTGACTGACAGCAATGTTTTTGATAGTATTTGATAAGTTGCAAGGGGAATGGCTGAAGGGCAACGCTATTGTTTAGAGAGCGTTGCTTACACCACAAAATGCAGCTGGCATGACAGGGAACTAATAAGCCTTTCCCAAAGAGGGCCGACTCCTGTCCACAGAGATCATTCCACATCTTGTGTTGGCAAGACTGCTCTTCCGGCAGTACACAAAGGTCAGGTAACCCCAGGTAGCCAGGACCCAATTTTCCTCAGAACGGAAAGGCTAATCATGCATTCTTAGGAGAATTGCATTCAGGGAACATACAGCACTTTATCAGTTTTATCTACTGAAGATTCTGATAGTCTTCTCAGAAGACAAGTAGTCACAAAAGTCAAAGCTTCTTACCATGTTTTGGTCTGGTCAGCTGACTGGAGTGAGAATGGAGGACACCAGACAAAGGCTTCACTGAGAGTAGGTCTAGTTCACGAAGAAGAAAAGTTTAGTTCATTATACTGCACACTGCACAGGGACTGACAATTTTAAAAGTATGTAACATTTTGACTCAAAAATTTGTATTTTAACTTAGTGAGGCCAGTAAATCAGATTATTCCATGTCTTACCGAAGGTTTACCTTTCTTTAAACCCACACCACTAAATTTTATAGACTTACCATTTTGAAGGTCAGCATGTTGTTGGCACAATACTCTGAAAACATGAAATTTCAAAGAGTCAAATAATTGTATTTACACTTTTCAAATATTATGCCTATTGCACTGTAATTTAAAAGGGAACTAATCTGTTTTTCATGCGGGCTTAACCTTAAATATTTATTTGTTAAAAACAAAATTGCTGTTCAAGCCTGTGTAGTTACTGACAGACATCAAGTGTAGATGGACCCTGTGCCAGCGTCCCCTGTGCCCTTGAACAGGTCAGCGTGCTCTCTGCAGGGGTGAGTGCTGACTACGTATTTTGAACAATACTTGTTCATATACAGTGGTCAGTAAGATTTTACTGTATAAAGAAAATACTTAAGAGATCCAACAGCTAAGACACAAGTTTTCATCTGACTACACAAAGTTCTGCTGACTTTCAACAATAAGCACAAAATTGCATGCATTATGTGACGGGAAAGTAGTTTTCTAACTCAACAGGCATCTCCCCCAGATCTTAGATTTGAACTGCATGAGCTTAGAACTAATCAGTGCCCTAGAAGAGAAGGAAGAAGCAGAGCAGCTAGAGCAAAGAAGTGCAGTGAGTAAACCTGAAGGAGCTGCTCAGGCCCTGTTTTCTCTCCAGCCTTTCTTCCTCCGCAGCCCCCAGTTCCCTTCCTTACGGTGCTGACCCTCATGATGCAGGGTCCCCCTCACCTAGGGGAATGTATGAACTCTTCCTGTCGTACATCAGTTCCTGCCTCCTCCATGCAGTCCTCCCAGCACCCCACCCACCCACCCCCAATCGATATTAATCTCCTCGCCCTTCAGATTCTGGTTTCTCAGCACTTTTGTTTGCCAGGTACTTAATTTTTTTTTTCAACCATATATAAAAGTGGAGATGTGATGAACTCCCATGCCCCCAACCCATCACCCGTTTTCAACAATTATCAACTGAAGTCCAAGCCAGTTTCATGTAAATCCCCTCCTGCTCCCATCAGGCCACGTGCTCCTACTAGGTTTGACCTTCTGGTCCTCCTGTGAGGTGATAGTTTTAGTTCACATCTTGTTTCTCTTTATATTCTCACTATACCTAACAAGGGGTCTTGTGCGTGACAGCCACTCCAAATGCTTAAATTCAATTTAAAAATGAAAAAGTTCACCTGATACCTGATAAAACTATGACGAAGAAGATTATTTTATGAGTCTCTATTCATTGGTTCTACTAATATATGATCAGTATTTTTTCAGACTTTAAGGTATAGCAGGAACTTGACTCCTTTTTGTTTGACCTTATAGCTCTGCTAACAGTCTTTTTAGTGGGTGTTTTAGGTCTTTGGAGAAGTCATAATAAAATAAGCTCTTTGGGAAGGTAAATAATAAAAGTGAAACAGAATATTTCAATTCATGAGTTTCTCAGCAAATCAAATATAAAAAGAATATAAAATTAACATATTTACACATTTCCTGTCTAGTCTCAAGCAAGAAAATACCTGTGTAAAATCAGATTTTAAATTATTTAACAAACTTCTTTGAATGTTAGGCTTGCCCACATTTTAGGATATATGGCTGCTAAGCTTAAAGAGGATATGGTGTCAAAGAGCAAAGACTCTGGAGCCCTGAAGCCCAGCTCTGCCTCTTACCAAATGTGTGGCCTGGATACAAATTACTGTCGGGCCTCAGTTTCCTCATCTTTAAAATGGGGATAGTAGTACCTACCTTACTGGGCTATTAGAGTATTAAACGAAATAACATTTGTAAAGTACTTTGAAGTATTCCTGGCATAAAGTAAGTGGTTAAAAGATAAAGTAATAAAATAAAATAGTTCTGGAACACACTGATAAAATTGGAGATATATGCCCACAGGGGGAAAAAAATCTACCCTCCATATGGAATTTTAAAGTATCATTTAGGAATGTAACAGATCTTACAAAAATCATATTAAAAATAATCCTCTGCAAGGGATAAATTCGGAGTTTGGGATTAACATATACATACTACTATATATATCAGTAAAATAGGTAACCAACAAGGACCTACTGTATAGCACAGGAAACTATACCCAATATTTTGTAATAACCTATAAAGGGAAAAGAATATATATATATATGGGTATAACTGAATCTCTTTGCTGTACACCTGAAACTAACACAACACTGTAAATCAACTACTTCAATTAAAAAAATAAAAAAATAAAAATAATTCTCTCATAACACTAATCCTATTATTCAGATACTATGCCTGAAAAAAAATGTATATGTTTCACTGAAATTTAAAATGTCCAGTTCAATCAGAATCTATTCATATGCCCCAAAGAAGTGAGAAGTGTCTGCCTGGCTCGTCAACATTAGACCATCATTCTCTGTTTTATTCCATCTCATAATTTTAAAAAGGTCAAACCTAACCTTTTGACTGTTATTTCCTTCACCTTTATATGACATATTCTAGACTGCATCTATGTACAAAAAAGAGTTCGCTGAACATGACCTGAATCAATTAAAAACTGGGTTACTGATTTCTTCTGACTAAACTGTATAATGACTTAACTGAACTGACTTCTTTCATCAGAAGGAAGATCACGTTTCTTCCTGGATAAAACAAATATACTTGTTTTGGACTTGAAATATGCCTTACTGGATCAAAGTTAACATTAAAGAATTATTGAAAAACAAGGAGCAAGATTTCAAAGCCAAAGGCAACACAAACAAGGTGTAAATTTCTTCAAGGACTTAATGACTGATAACTGTATTTGCTGCATAGTTTCTTTATCATTTTTAGAGGCTATTTATAGTTAAGAGGGTGGTGAGAGTGATGGGAAAATACATTCATTTGGAGACAAGATGGGTAAAGCATGGACCTAGAACTAACAAGTCAGGCTCCTTTCCTGTTTACAGAAAAGAGCGAGTGTGAACTGGTTCCCAGCCTCGTGGCCACCGTTAGGTTACTTGTGCTACCATGTCAACCAGTGCTTTCTATGAGGAAAGAAAGGATGCAGGGAGAGTAAAACCCAAAACAAAACCAACCCTGCTTCTTTTCTTCCTATGACACTTAGGGAAGGTACTTTCAAGTTAGGTTCCCAGCTGGGCATCTCCCAAACCACATTCTTACTTGGAAATCATTTGCATAAAATTAGCTTTAAAAAGTCTCCTTGTCCTTATTCCATCCCCCAAACGTGGCTTTAAAACTGTTTTATTAGATACCTGTAAGTTCCTTTAGATGCATCAGCTTGTAGAACTGCATGGTCACTCTTGGCACAGAAAAAGTGGTAATTCTTGAGACAGGATTTTAAATCACATCCCACGGTGGCTCCTGCTTTCCCACAAAATGTGCATTTCTACAGAAGAACAGATTTTACTGAGTAAGCACCTGATCTTTCAGAATCTTTGTTAAAATTTAAAGTTAAAGATGTCATCAAATATTATTTTTAAGTTGGCAGTCCTAATGTCCTCAGCTACAAACACCTGGTCCTGACATTCAGCTGCTCTTTTTGAAATTTCAGCAAAACCTCAACTAACTGGAATGTTTTGTAATGATCTGATTAAAAGCAGAAAACCCTTTTTGCTTCCAAAAAAACCCCCTCTCCTCTCTTTTTAAAAGAGATTTCTAAAAAGCAGGGTTGGCAACACTGTCCAGCTCTAGGCAAGAGGTTCTGTTGGGGACACTGAGCCTGTGACCAAGGTCAGCTCCTGGCAGTGCCACTAACAGCTGTGTGATCTCAAGCCAGTCCCTTCCCCTCTCTTAGACCCGAATTCCTCCCTGAGGATCACAGTGCCTGTCTTACAGAGGCACTACTGAGGAGACGTGAGAGAAAGGAAGTGAAATCTCTTTGGCATCTATGTAGAAAGGCCAAAAATGTAAAAAAACAAAAACAAAAACAAAAACAAAAAAGCCCCTGAGGAATAAGTTCTTTTCTTAGCTCAATTCATTTGATCTCTTGCTTTTATATATCAGTCTATTGGTCTGCTAGGAAGGTGGCGTAGAGATGGCTAGGAGGAGAGTACGTGGCCACAGAAACCTGTTTGGAGGAATCTGAGCCATGACCACAGCTGGTTTATATCATGCTCTGGCTGAATGACGGCGCACAATGAAACCACCTAGCAAAACAGGAGGTGACAGCTCACACAGTATCCCAAGGTCAGCACAAGCAACTATATAAATAAAGGAAATTTAATTGTGGGTGAGAAATTAGATTGTGCAAAAGGCAGAATTTGAAGTCAGAGCACAAAGAATGATTTAATGTTGGGGGGCCATCTGACTATATGTATAGGAAAAAAAGTTAGATCCCTACCTCACAATATATTCCCAAATTCCACATGGATTAAAGCTTTAACTATATAAAAAATAAGTATTTTTAAAAAGCTACAAAAAATTAGAAAATATAAGAGAAAGAAGAAAAGGACAGTACTGAGGCTTTCTAAGCAAGGCAGGAGACACCTTGAAAAAGAAAAAGACTGACAGATTTGACTATATAAAAAATTTAAGCTCGACTTTTAAGGTGATAGATACCATTTAAAAAAAGGGAAAAGACTGTTTGCTGCATAGTAGATAAAGGGTAAGACGCTGATAGCCCACAGAAAAATGGGAAGAGAATACAAACGGGGATGATGGCGGACAAATGATGTGCTGTTTACTGAGGAGAAGTGAGCAGGTTTGGATGGATCGTGTGTATGAGTGTATAGGGGATGGAACTATTCTTTTCCGGCCAGTTTAACATGAGAGGCTATTACCTATCCAGGTAGGTATGTCAGGTTGGTCATCGGGGCTGGAGATAAGAGTCTCGGCATAAGAATGGTATTGAAGCCATGGGAACTGGATGAGGTCATGTAGGAAGGATGTTCGGATTGAGGAAGGAGCCCAGGAAAGAGCCTTGGGCACTCCAAACTGTAGAGGTTGAGCAGAGGAGGAAAAACAGCCAAGGCACCTGAGAAGCAGCAGCCAGAAAGGTAAAAGACATACTAGCAGTGTATGTCCAGGAAGTCAAAAGAAGGAACTACTTCAAGATGCAGGGCAGGGACCACTGTGTGATGATACTGCTGACAGGTTAACTAAGGTCAGACAAGTGACACTGTAAATGACCAGTTCTTTGTGTATAAGGGAGAGTTTTGGTTTTTTTTTTAAAGATGACATGATCAGTTGATCATGTTTATATGCTGACAAGAATAATCAATTAGAAAGAAGGGATACTGATGTGAGCGGGTAGAGGAAAATGCAAGAACCTAGTCCTTAAGGAGGGAAGGAGGACGGCTCCAAAGCCCATGTGCAGGGTTGGCTTTGACAGGACGGAAGTCTGAGAGTCTGGGGACAGGCTGGTGGGCAGTGGTTTGGACAGTAGGGGTTCCTGTCTAGTCACTTCCATTTTCTCAGTAAGAATCTGGCAAAGAAATGTACAACACCAGGAGTGAACCCTAATGTAAACTATGGCCTTTGGGTGTTTCTGATGTGTCAATGTGGTTCATCAGTTGTAACATATGTCCCCTCTAGTGGAGGGTATTGATAAAGGGGAGACTGTGAACGTGTAGGGGCAGGGGGAATACAGGAACTCTCTGTACCATCCCCTCAGTTTTCCTGTGAACCTAAAACTGCTCTAAAAAAGAAAGTCTATCCAAAAAAAAAAAAAAAAAAAAAAAATCAGGGATAGTCCTCAACTTGGCAAGGAGAAGTAGGGGTGGAGCAAGGTTTTAAAGAGAGATGATAGGATGTGGAAGAGTAAATGTGGAGGGTGGAGGATGAAGTGCTGGTTGTCTGTTTGAGGTTTATGGTCATGAATCTAAGATCAGTCAAAACATCTGTGGGTTTTTCTCCAGTTAACTGCTCAACTACCAGCGCTACTCAGCTCCTGCAGACATCAGACAGACACACTTCCCCAGGCTGGGGCTCTGCTCAGTGAGTGAGGAGGGTGTCCAGGGGGTTTGCAAGGGAGTGACTGCTGTGCTGGACCGTGGCCAGGGATCACTGAAGAGCTGCTGGAGCTGGGTGAACTGGGAGGATTGGGATGATTACTAAAGAGGGGTAACGTGCAACCTCTCCAGTGATCAGGGAAACGCAAGGGAAAACTTTCTGAGACCGGCAAAAATTAACGAGGTTTGAGATGTTCATTTTCGTCACAGGCTGGGAGAAGTGCTCTTTCATCCACTATGTACAGAAGCATAAAGTGGTACAGTCTTTCTGGGGGATAGTTTGTCAGCATGTTTCAAAGATTTTAAAGGGAATTCTCTTTGACTCAGCTGTTCCACTTCTAGGAATGTGCTGTATAGCACCAATCAAACCAACACACGAGGATAATGCACAAAGATGTTTTCTGCAGCATTCACTATCACAGTGAAAAACTGTCAATTCATTATCTAAGGGCAGGGAATGGCTTCACGCCTTCCAGTACATCCTGTGGAATTCCATGAGGTCAGTGAAGAGAATGCCAGGGACAGTCCTATGCTTATGGTTTCATGAATGTGCCACATCTTCTTTCTTGCCTTCCACGCTTTTGCACACCCTGTTCCCTCTCTCTGAATTTCCCCCGTCCCCATCCTCATTCCCCCCTACATTCCCAACTAGGAAGGCTTCCTGAGCCCCAGCTGTGCTGATCTGCCTGCTCACTGAGCGGCCCAAGCTGACGTTTCTCAAAGCACATCAGGCGATGTGGAAATTGCCCATGTATATGCTGACATCCTGCAAGGACTAAAAAAATGTTTGTTCCAGGTCACTAACCTGACTGTGGATTGTGGTGGTGGGTAGGGTGTTAGCGCTCACGCTTGCTGTACCACTGATTAAGCTGTGAAGGGCCTGTCACGGAGGGAGTCTACTACAGCAGACCCAGTAGAGCAACTACTCAGCATTCTTCCTTCCCAGGGGGAGCTGACCCCAGCTCCGAGGGTAGATCCTGATTAGTTATGGTCGCCTCTAGCAATCGGTGCAGAAAGAGGGGTGTGGCCTAATTAAACTTTCAGAAGGGCTCTTAATCCATGCTTGGGGATGAACTTTCTCTTGTGATAAGAGCAAGAAAGCCTGATGCTTCAGCCGCTGCCTGTGGCCACCCTATGATCACAAAGGGACCAGCTGATGTTGTGGACAGGAGGGCAGAAAGGATGATGGGCATGATCCATCATTGAGCCACTGAATCAACCAACTGCGAAGTCAATTTTTCCTCTAAGTTAAGAAAATAAGCATCACTTTTTTTTTTTTAAAGCCAGTTTGTTCCTTCCACTTATAGCCAAAGCATTCTAACTCATATCTACTTTGCCGATGAAGCATATTGCAGTTTATTTTAAAATATTAAAATATTCAACTGAATCTAAGTTTCCAATATAGGTCCTACTTCTTTCAGCTCTCCACGTTGCATCTCTATCCCCTGGTTTATCAATCAAATAGACTTTCTTTTGAAAGCATCACCAAGGGTCTGTTCACCTGAGTAATAGAATCATTTATACTTACCAACTTCCTTCCTCTCTTGACTTCTTTCTTTACCGATTCCACATCAAAATTTCTATCATGATTGAACGGATCATGATCCTCACATTCCACAAGCGCCGAGGAATACAGCTGCAGATTGGGAAAAGAAAAAGCCAGAGTATGCGCAAAGTAATGTTGAAAGCTGCAAGTCAGAAAATGGTACCAAAAAGTACTCACCAGGAGTGGAAGATGGCTTGCGCGTAGAACAGTGACCACCTTTTGGCGTGTGTGAGCAGATCTCAAGTCACCCTGCTTTTCTTTGGGAGTTGTCCTGATCCCCAGACATGTTTTATACTGCATAACCCTGACCCCCAGTGGCTAACTGGACCTGGTCGGGGCCCTGACCCCAAGCTGGGCCAGTCAAAGTCCCTATCCTAGGGGACTAAAACAGGCTCTGAGCCACATGGTCAGAGCAAGTCAGTCAACAAAGAGAGGAAAACAAAAATGAGGGCTAGAGAGGAAATCCTGGGTTCCTGATGGCTTCCCAGCTCCTGTTTCTTATACCCACCTGTGTGCCTGTCTTCAGGAGCCAAAAATTGCCCCTGCAACTTATTGCAAAGCCCCTTTTATATTTAGGTTGGCTCGCGCTTCTAAAAGCTTCTTGAAACCAAAAGAATCCAAACTACCTCTGAATGAAAGATCAACATTACACATACACTTAAATAATAAAGGGCGTGAAAAACATAAGATAAAAAATTTTTCACACTGGCACAGGCAAAGATTTCTTATAAAAAGCAGAAACTATAAAGAAAAAGTTATTAAGTTGGAATTCACCAAAATTAAAACGTTTTGCTCTTTGAAAGACATTGCTAAGAAAACAAAAAGGCAAGCCAGAAATTGGGAGAAAATATTCACAATTCATATATCTGACAAAAAAATTATATCGAGAATATAGGGAAAACTCTTGCCACTCAGTAAGACAAATAATTCAGTTAAAAATGGGCAAAAAACCTGGACAGACTCTTCAGAGAAGGAGAGTTACAAATGGTGGATAAGCACGTGAAAAGATGCTCAAAATCATTAACCCTCAGACAAATCAAAGCCACAATGAGATACCAATACACACTCACTAGACTGGTTAGAATTAAAAAGACTGAAAATACCAAGTATCAATGAGGGTGTGGAGCAAATGAAACTCTTACACATTGTTGTAGAAGTGTAAAATGATGCAATTACCTTTACTTTTACATTTACTTTTTGACCCAGCATTCCTCTTATAGGTGTTCACTCAAGAAATAAAAGCATTACTGTCCACATTTAAAGAAGGCAACAGTATACAATGGAGAAAAGACAGTCTCTTCAATAAGTAGTGCTGGGAAAACTGGAGAGCTACATGTTAAAAAATGAAAATAGAACATCTTCTCACATCATATACCAAAATAAACTCAAAATGGATTGAAGACCTAAGTGTAAGACAGGACACCATAAAACTCCTAGAAGAAAACATAGGCAGAACACTGACATAAATCGTAGCAATTTTTTTTTTTGGATTTATCTCCAAAGGCAAGGAAAACATAAGCAAAAATAAACAACTGGGACCTAATTAAACTTAAAAGCTTCTGCATCAACAAACCATTGAAAAAACAAAAAGACAACCTACTGAATGGGAGAAAATATTTGCAAACGATATGACCGGTAAGGGGTTAATATCCAAAATATACAAACAGCTCATACAACATCAAATATACAAACAGCTCATACAACACCAAATATACAAACAGCTCATACAACATCAAAAAACAACCTGATTAAAAAATGGGCAGAAGACCTGAATGGACATTTTTCCAAAGAAGATATAAGATGGCCAACAGGCACATGAAAATATGCCCAACATCACTAATCATCAGAGAAATGCAAATGAAAACCATAAAGAGATATCACCTCATACCTGTCAGAATGGCCATCGTCAAAAAAGACACAAACAAATGTTGTTGAGAGTGTGGAGAGAAGGGAACCCTCCTGCACTGATGTTGGGAACGTAAACTGGTGCAGCCACTGTGGAGAACAGTATGGAGTTCCTCAAAAAACTAAAAATAGAGCTACCGTGTGATCCAGCGATTCCACTGCTGGGTATACATAAAAGAAAATGAAAACACGAATTCAAAAAGATATATGCACCTCAGTGTTCATAGTAGCATTATTTACAGTAGCCAAGGTATGGAAGCAACCTAAGTGTTCATCAACAGATGAATGGATAAAGAAGATGAAGTGTGTGTGTGTGTGTGTGTGTGTGTGTGTGTGTGTGTGTGTGTATATATGTATACATACACACACATACACATACATACAATGGAATACTATTCAGCCATAAAAAAGAATGAAAGTTTGCCATTTGCAACAACATGGATGGATGTGGAGGGTATTATGCTTGGCGAAATAAGTCAGACAGAGAAAGACAGATACTGCATGTTATCCCTTATATGTGGAATCTAAAAAAATTAGTGACTATAACACAAAAAAAGTGTATGTCCACATGAAGACACATATTCAGATCTTCAGATTTATCCTAGTGTCTTCAAACTGGAATTAATGTCTATCAACAGGCAAGTGGATAAACAAATTGTGATAGAGCCATACAATGAAATACTGTGCA
The DNA here is from genome assembly GCF_951394435.1 of Stenella coeruleoalba. Classification (NCBI taxonomy): domain Eukaryota; kingdom Metazoa; phylum Chordata; class Mammalia; order Artiodactyla; family Delphinidae; genus Stenella; species Stenella coeruleoalba. The sequence continues at coordinate 17,894,012 of NC_137164.1, forward strand.
GAAATAAAAAGGAACAAAATACACATACAAGAAACAACATGGATGAATCTCCAAATACTGTAATGAGCAAAAGAAGCCAGACACACAGAATACATACTGTAGGATTCCTTTCATGTGAGATGAGAAAGACAGGCTCAAGCTATAGAAGCTGGGGTGGGGAGGAAGTGGCTGCAAGGAGGCATGAGGGAACCTTCTGGGGTAATGGAAATGTTCTACATCTTGATGGTGGTGGTGGTTACGTTGGTAAATACATGACTTAATACTCTCTGAACTGTACACGTAAAGTGGGTGCTTTTTTTTTTTTTTGCGGTACGCGGGCCTCTCATTGCTGTGGCCTCTCCCGTTTTGGAGCACAGGCTCCGGACGCGCAGGCTCAGCGGCCATGGCTCACGGGCCCAGCCGCTCCGTGGCATGTGGGATCTTCCCGGACCGGGGCACGAACCTGTGTCCCCTGCGTCGTCAGGCGGACTCTCAACCACTGCGCCACCAGGGAAGCCCAAAATGGGTGATTTTTAAATGTAAATTATACTGACAACGTTAACTAAAAATAGCAAATTAACATTAACAGTATATTGGAATAAAACATCACAATCAAATAGTGTTAATCTCCGAATGGTTTAACAGCAGAAAATAAACAAGCACATAATTTATCACTAACAGATTAAAAGGAGAAAATTTGAGACATGAAAACCAAATGTAACCTGTGAATCGGAATCTTTTGTTATAAAGTTATTAGGACACTTGAACCTGAAACCTGGGTGGTTTGAGGATTAGATCGTAGTAATATATTAAACTCCTGATTTTGATGGTTACATTGTGATTATGTGAATGTCCTTTGTATAAAATACATACTGAAGTATTCAGGAAAGATAACGCATCATGTCTCAAATTAATTTCAAATGGTTCTGTAAACAAAAATAATCACTAAACAGTCTATAATAAGAATAGAAAAGAGTTTTATTTGAGCCAAACTGAGGACTACCCTAGAAGCCCACTTCCCAGATTACTCTGAGAAACTGCTCTGGAGAAGCACTGTTTCCAGCACAGTTTTATATCTTGTCAGAACAAAGAGCAATAAACGAGTCAGGGTTACATTTCTTCAACATTAAAAAAAAAAAAAAAGAACAGACTAGCATGTACACAGTGACTCAGTATGGCCTTGGAACCTGGGAAGGGAGTTTTATCATCAAAGGAGTACCAGCATTGGCATCCCAGGAGGAGGGGCATATAATCTTTATTTTTAACATGGGCATTCTTTACTTCTGGTCAATGTGTCCTTTTCTCTAATAATTAAAGCAAATGTACAGTGTATATTCGATAGGCCACAAACAGGCTATTTTAGTTAGCATAAAATTCAAGTTAACTCATGTATAAGCCAGAATGACTTCCCTATATCTAAATATGTGAATATTTCTTTCATCAGTTCCAACAAAAAAGGTACTTTGTACTGTATGTGCAACTTTTCTGTAAGTTTGAGATTAAAAAAAGTTGTGTATATAAAAAATAAAGCATCGGACTTCCCTGGTGGCGCAGTGGTTAAGAATCCGCCTGTCAATGCAGGGGACACATGTTCAAGCCCTGGTCCGGGGATCCCACATGCTGCGAGCAACTAAGCCCGAGAGCCACAACTACTGAAGCCCGCACGTCTAGAGCCTGTGCTCTGCAACAAGAGAAGCCACAGCAATGAGAAGCCTGCACACCGCAACGAAGAGTAGCCCCCGCTCGCTGCAACTACAGAAAGCCCGAACGCAGCAACGAAGACCCACCACAGCCCAAAATAAATAAATTAATAAATTAAAAAAAAAAATAAAGCATCTAGCATTGTGCATGGCCAGAGAAAGAGAGTGAAAGAAGCCAGAAGAGCATTACAATAGATGCAGAAAAAAGCATTTCATAATATTCAATACTTTAACTTGTAGCAAGCTAGAAATAAGAGGAAACTTCCTAATTTTAATAAAGTAAAAGTATTAAAAAGTATGCACAAATTTAATGATAAAACCTAGAAGCATCCCAGTAATATAAAAAACAAGACAAGGCTCACTAAAATGCTTTTAATCACCACTATAACACAATGTTCTAGAAAAATGCAGTAAAATAAGAAAAAGAAATTAAGAGGCCCAAAAATTTAAAGGAAGAAAAGTCATCTTTATTTAAAGATGAGGATCGTCCAAATAAAATATCCAGGTGAATCTGACTTTTAGATTTGAGAGTTTGGCAAGATCGTTGGATGAGATAAAAAATAAATAAAAATTGACAGTTTTTGTGTATACCAATAATAGCTCACTTTAAAAATGTATTAACAGGGACTTCCCTGGTGGCGCAGTGGTTGGGAGTCCGCCTGCCAATGCAGGGGACACGGGTTCGAGCCCTGGTCCGGGAGGATCCTACATGCCACAGAGCAACTAAGCCTGTGCGCCACAGCTACTGAGCCTGCGCTCTGGAGCCCAAGAGCCACAACTGCTGAGCCCATGTGCCACAACTACTGAAGCCTGTGCGCCTAGAGCCGCAACTAGAGAAAGTCCACGTGCAGCAACGAAGACCCAACGCAGCCAAAAATAAATAAATTTTTTTAAAAAAATGTATTAACAAAACAAACAAAAAAACAAACCCAGGAATAGGCCTAACCCAAAGTTCTAGACCTCTATAGAAAAAAAATTGTTGGACATTTTTGAAATTCATAAAAGAAGACCTGGGCTTCCCTGGTGGTGCAGTGGTTGAGAGTCTGCCTGCCGATGCATGGGACACGGGTTCATGCCCCAGTCCGGGAGGATCCCACATGCCGCGGAGCAGCTGGGCCCGTGAGCCATGGCCACTAAGCCTGCGCGTCCAGAGCCTGTGCTCCGCAGTGGGAGAGGCCACAACAGTGAGAGACCCGCGTACCGCAAAAAAAAAAAAAAAGCCAGGGTTTATCATAAAATCATGGTAATTAAGGGTGTTGTACCAGCTCATTAGTCACTGATAATCTGCCTGTTTAGATGGCCTGTTTGAACTCTCATGCTTTGGAGACCTAACTATTCTTCCAAAAGATAGCATTGAGAGTACCATGTTACACTCTGTGTGATCTCTGCTAATGGCACTTTGGAATCGTATTAGTTAAGTCATTTTAGACATAACATCACTGTGGATCCAACTGTCAGGTATTGAGTTATCAGCAATTTGAAGAAATAAATTTTGAGGAGGTATCGGAGGAAGGAATACGTTTCATAAAACATTACAATGAAGCTCATGACTGACTTTTGAATAGTAGGAGTTTTAAGTATGCTGTTAAAAATCTGTAAGGGACAGTTAAGAAAATTATCAGATTGTAAGAGAAACGTGTGAGCTCGCCAAACAAGGATTTCAGTGTAGATTCTATCTTTATCAAATGAAGTTAAAGGAACAAGTTATAGTTAAAGTTTGAATGGAAGAGCCTGCCATTGTTGTTCCACATCTGGTTCTTGCTGTTTACATTCCTTTACTGAGCCTACATCTTCATAAGCTTTTTGGCAGGTATACATTGAACACTTCTGTTTCATGGTCAAGACAGGATCAGAGGCCATGGATACTGACAACTGATTTGTCTGTTTTCTTCTTTTTCCATGACTGTATCTACTGCCTCATCTTGATTTACAAGCAAAACCTAGAAAACCTACAAAAATAAGTGTTTTGTGGTTTATCTAGGAATAATACAGAAAATATTCCTTGTTATTTTTGGTGAAGAAAATCAATTTCGTATAGTTTATTTCAACCTAAATAAAATGCGAGTTTTGTTTAAAAGAAAAAAAAAAGAGTGTTGTACCAGCTCAGGAATACACAAGTGACCAATGGAAGAGAATGGAGAGCCAGAAAGAGATCTGTGCACGTATGACAATACTGTTAGAGCAACAGATTAGCATGAGGGTTTGAAACTAGATAGCTGGGTGAGAGTCCTGGCTCAGTCACTTACAGCCCTGTGACCTTGGGCAAGTGATTTAATTTCTCTGTGCCTCAGTTGTTCCACCTTTAGTTTGGGCATAATTATAATACCTACCTCTTAGGGTAGTTGTGAGGATTAACAGTTAATCCTGTTAATCTCCCAGAGCTCCTAGGTTAAGCTCCCAGAACATTACCTTACACAGTGAACACCAAATAATAACAACAGTTATCATTATTATCACTACAAATCAGTGAGGAAAGGATAGATTTTTCAATCATAGTGCTGGGGAAGGTGGTTAATCGCATAAAAAAAAAAACTAAAAGTAGGTCTGTACTTTACACTATAATCCAAATAAATCCCAGTTGGATCAAGAAGCTAAATGAGAAAAGCAAAATTTTTAAACGTTTTGGAATAAAGACAGAACCTTAGTTCAGAAAAGAATTTCTTAGGGGAAAAATCCTACAAATTATAAAGGAAAATAATGATGAATGTTAATTACATCACAAGCTTCTGTATGACAGAAAGCACCATAAATAAAATTAAAAGCAAACATATATAATAAAGCATTAGAATTTATTTATATGTGAATAAATACATATAAGCAAAACTAAGATCTCAAAGATAAAGTGTAGTCTATGAACACAAGTCACAGAATCGAAAAAAGAACCACACAGGAGCACAGCAAACGAGGTGCAAGCTCACTAAGTAATCTAGGAACTGCAAATGCAAATAACAACGAGAGACCATCTCACACCCATCAGAGAGGAAAACATGAAAATCTCATAGTATCATAACAGACACCAAACCACAGATCCAGGGAGGCACTGTAAAGAGAATGAAACGAAAAGCCACAGATTAGGAGAAAATATTGGTAAAATATATCTGATAAAGGACTTGTATCCAAGATATAGAGAGCTCCTAAAAGTTAATTATAAGACAACCCAATAAACCCAATTAAACAATAACAACCCAATTAAAAATTGGACAAACGATCTGGACAGACAACACCAAAGAAGATATACAAATGGCAAATAAGTATATGAAAAGATGCTCAACACCACATGTCATATGTCATCAGGGAATTACAAATTAAAATATGAACATCATATATACACTAACATGTATAAAATAGATAACTAATAAGAACATGCTGTATAAAAATAAATAAATAAAATAAAATTAAAAAAAATACGAACAACATGAACTCTCATTCATTGCAGGTGGGAATATAAAATGGTACAGCCACAGTGGAGGACAGTTCAGCAATTTCTTTCAAAATTAAACATACTTTTACCATACCAAAAAATAAAATAAATCTCATAGAATCAAGTGTTGACAAGGAAGAAGAGAAGCAAACTCCAAAATAGTGGAAGTCAAACTTGGTACGATCCCTTTGGAGAGCAATCTGGCACATTTAGTGAGGTGCAAAATGTTCCCTTCCTGTGTCCAGCAGTTCTAAGTGCCCTAGACCAGAGAAATTCTCCCGTGAATTAGGAGACCTATACAAGGATATTTATGACAGCTGGTCAGTAACATAAAAAACTGGAAAACCATAAATGGTCATTCACAGAATACTTTAATGGTGATTATAGTCATAAAATGGAATAATATAACATTTAAAATGAAAGATTAGAACTACATTTATCAACATGGATATATATCAATAATCTACAGAATCTGATAGAAATTCTATAAAGTCCAAGAACATGTAAAACAATATATTTGTTTATAAATACTTAAACGTGGTGGGAGCATAAAATTAAAAACACAAGATAATAAGAAACACCGAATTTGTGATGGCAATTACCTCTGGGGAGGGGTGGAGAGAAGGGAACAGAGAGAAGAGAGAGTCCTTAACTATCTATGTTTTTTTTTTTCTTAAAAAAAAAATCAAGCTGAGGCAAGTATCATATACTATCATGATTTTATAAATCTGGGTGAAGTGTCTATGGGTATCTGTTATATTTGAAATAATTAAAGTATCTTTAAAGGAACTTCATCATAATTCTTTGTGTGTTTGATCAGTTATAAATAAAACTGAAAGTAATCATAAGGTGTTAAGATCTGAAACTTTAAAAAGGGAAAAATATGCTCCCCAAATCCCCACTTAAAATCCCTGGTGGCGCAGTGGTTGAGAGTCTGCCTGCCGATGCAGGGGACACGGGTTCGAGCCCTGGTCTGGGAGGATCCCACATGCTGCAGAGCAACTGGGCCCGTGAGCCACAACTACTGAGCCTGTGCATCTGGAGCCTGTGCTCCACAACAAGAGAGGCTGCAATAGTGAGGAGCCCACGCACCGCGATGAAGAGTGGCCCCCGCTCGCCGCAACTAGAGAAAACCCTCACACAGAAACGAAGACCCAACACAGCCAAAAAATAAAGAAAGAAATAAAGAAGCTTTCATTAAAAAAAAAGCCCAAGCCATGGGCAGCCAACGTGTTACTCTTTGTTGTATCCAGAGTACATTTATCTATTTTGGTATGTCCTTCCCTAAAAGGACTCATGTGTTTTCAAGTAACTTACCAAACAGTTTTCATGAGCAGCTATATTCTCTGACTGTGCAAAGTACAGGACACTACACTCGAGGTCTTTGGGGCAAAGTGCGCATATCCTTTTTTGCAACCTTTCTGCAACCTGAAAGACACCTATAAAGTAACATCCCTGATGAGAAATGGAAAAGTGGAATTTCTTGGTGTCTGCAACTCCTCCACCCATCTTAAAGTAGAGGGCAGGGAACTTGTTTTATGAGAGAGTCTCAACTCCCAGGGAGAAAAAAAATTGGGACCCAAGCAGAAAAGTAACTTTGTATTTTCTTAATGGCTTAATGAAAGAAAAGAAAAAAATGTTTCATTTAAAATGTCTAAACATGAGGAAAACCTTTACTTAAGAAACATAAGCAGGAATTTAAATACAAAGCTCTCAAAGCATTGCCTTGCCCATAGTAAGCTCTCAATAATGATTACTGACATTATAAATCAACAAGAAAACAATGGTGTATTCAAGAAATAATGCTCTGATTAACTACCTGTAAAAAATAATTTAGATCCCTATATCATACTATATTCAAAAATAAATTTGGGAAAATAAATAAATAAATTTGGGGTGAATTAAAGAAGTAAATGAGCAATATACTTTAAATGTGCTGTAATCTAGCATTATAATAAATTAGGAGAGAAAGATACACGAAGGCAGGAGTTTTTTTTTTTTAAGAGCGGAATAAAGAAAGGAAAGAAGTTTAAGAGAAGGAGAGCTAGGAAGAACAGGGAAGAGACAGGGGGAAAAAAGCCAGCTGTTCCCAATATCCACTGGGTGCATGGGTGAGAGGCAATCTTCTCTAACCTATTAGTTTGCTATTAATTTGGCCACAAGCATCCATTTAACATTTCTTTGCCTTTTCCAATGCTCATCCTGTTATTCATTTAGTTTTCTGTGGCAGAAAGCACTTTCAATTTTACCTTCAAATTTTAGTTTTGAAACAAAAATTCATTTAACCATTTAATGGCGAAAGGTTTAAATTTAAATGAGGTTAACCGCTTAAGCGCTTCCTAAAAGTCCTTTTTGTTACTTAAAAGTGTAAGGTCTCTTGATGTCTCTCTTAAACTACATCTTGCATCTCACAATGTCAGAAGACCTCACTTTGGAGCTAGCATTTCTTTCACATTCAGATGAGTTTCTTCCTTAATTAACGTCTGTCTCCTGGATTTGGGTCCTGCTTATTAGTAGGGCTACAAATTAGTAGTCCTCTTGCTCCACATCAACCAAGAAAAAGGGGGGAGACTGAGACAAAACTCCTCAGATGAAATGAAATGGGAGAACTGCTGCTTTTCATTCATCTCAAACCACCACCGAGTTGGGAGCTCCTCTTGTACGAGAGTCACCGCGCTGAGAGCTCTAGACCAGCGCTGTCCGCAGAAACATAGTGTGAGCCACAGGTGCAGATAAAGAATTTCTAGGAGCCTCATTTAAAACAGTCAAAGGAAATGGGTGAAGTTAATTTTAATATGCTTTATTCAACTAAACATATCCAAAATACTACCCTCTCAACATTTAATTAAGGAAACAATTAATTCATTCTTTTGTACTGAGTCTTTGAAGCCCAGTGTATTTTGTGCTTACAGCACCTCTCGACTGGACGAGCCACATTTTCAATGCTCAAGAGCCATATGTGGAGAGTGGCTACTGTACGGAAGGGCACAGCAGAGCATATAAAAAAAACATGAGACAGAACTGTTGCCTGCAAGAAGCTTACAAAATAAACAAGGAGACCAAATAGTATTCTGGAAAATAACAGAATACGTGGCACAAGTAACTGCTGAGTAGGAAATACAATATACGCTATGGACAGAGGAGGAAGTGCTCCTTGTGGGACGGAGTTCTGTCAAGGACACTTCCTTGAGCTGGTACAACCTTGAGATGGAGAGGAAGCGGGGTCGGGGTGGGAGGGACATTGCAGACAGAAGCAGAGATATATAAGAGACCAAGAGGTCTGACTGGGAGACAGAAAACCAGCCAGGCTGAAGAGGAGAGTTCATGCAAAGGAAGCTGGAAAAGAATTTGAGAAACAGATGGTGAAAGGCTGCCAGGAAGGATTTTTTGAGCAGGGGGATAACATGATGAAAGAGTTGTTTTAAGCTCCATTTCAACATGGAGAGAAATACGGTGCACCTGGATAGGAAGGCTGGACATTATAATGCTGTCAACTCTATCTCAGATAAGTGCGGACAAAAAAATGTTGCCCGACAACAAGCCATCAGCCACTGCAGCAAACCCTGTCCCCCCAACAATGTGTGTCCTGAGGGGAATTCAGGATCGAGAAAAAACAGGATACTGGCCCTAGACAGTTACCACACATTTCTAAGGAATAATTTCAACGAGCCCAGACTCTTGCATCTTCCCATACTTAGAAAAGCACTAAAATCATTAACTTAAGAGGTCTGTTTTTTGTTATTAGCAGTAATTGTTTGATGTCTAACTACATGTTTGTTTTCAGCAAAAACTCCTATATATCCTGGCTCATTCCTTACCTCTTCCGATCAGTTCCTCAGAGCGGAGAGCCTGTCTCCCAGGCCACAGTCTTCAGTAAGCTCCCCAAATAAAACATCTCGCAATTTTTAGGTTGTGTTTTTCTTCAGTCAACATAAGTTTTAGATTTAATGCCATTTCAACTTAAATCCCAAGAAGGTTATTTTAAAGAACTTGAAAAAAAATATTATTTGGAAGAACAAATGAGCAAGGGCAGTAAAGAACACTTTCAAAAAAAAAATGAAAGGGTGTCTACCTGATTTAAAAACATACTATAAAGGTACAGCTGGGACAGAAGGTTAGATGACCATGTCAAAAGAAAGAACACAAAGTGCAGAGAGAAGTGGATCATAATCTCTAATTATGAATTTAAGTTACCATAAGGTGGCATTTGCATTTCTTCTCTGGCACTGATGTCCTTAGCCCATTTTTCTATTGGTTTATTCACTACTTCCTTACTGATTTATAAGAGCTTGTAGTGTATCCAGGATACTCACTCTTTGTTAGTCAAATATGTGGCCTTTTAACTTTGTTTATAATGTTCTCTGATATACAGAATGTTTAAAGGTTTTGTTTGATGAAATTATATCAATCCTTTATCACTTCTCACTCTTGGGTAGGGGGAACATAACTTAGAAGACACCTCTTCTTTTCCTCTAGAATTTTATTTCTTACATTATAATATTAACGTGGAATTTATTTTATTGTAAAGTATGAGATGGAGATCTAACTTATATTCATAATGGCTAGCCACTAATTTAAAATCTTTTTTCATATATTTAATTATTACATATATTTAGATTTGTTCTACATACTTCTATTTGTTCCACTGATCTGTCACTTCCCCCACCAATACAACACTTTACAATTTTCAATGTTTTAGAATATATTTTAATATTTGACCACACAAAGCCTCCATCCTAGGATGAAAATGGGAAAAAAAATCCCCAAATTTTATTCACCTTGGGCCCAAAATCTACTTCGACTAAATACCGTGCTCTTATTTAAAAGAACACTCAAACTGGACATTAAAATTTGTAAAGCATAGGCTAAAAAAAGTTTCAGGCAGTTAAATTACTAGTGCTAAAATTCCCTAATAAAAAAATATGATAATGTTTGATAGGCTATGCAGCACTCCTTGTGTAAGAGCTAGGTATTTTTGCCTTGTCACCCTTTCCTGTGCAGAGCTGCACCTGCAGACCGGTGAACTGCATTGGGCTGAGCTATCAGGCCGCTGATACCTGAGTGTGGTCCCCTGTGCTTGCTCTGGGGACTCTGCCTGTCTGAGCTACACTCCCAAGTCTGCAGGGTCTTGGCACTTGGGAACACAGAGGTGGTGGCAACGTTGCTGTCCTCTGATCTGGAGTTTCCAGTGCTGATGGACAGAAACGCAAGGTGGACACACAGGCTCCACCTAAGAGTTTTTTCCTGCTAAAACACCCCCTCATCACAATTTCCTAAAAGAGCTTGGCTATTTTAACTTGTTTATTCTTCTAGACTGGGGGATCACAGAACTCTCTGTAGTTGGGAGAGTAACATTATAGGCTTTTACACAGACAGGCATCCCTCACATCTGATCGTTTGCTACACATTATCTGAAACTCATGGACCAAATACATTTGGATAACTTGATATTCCTCACTATCTGAACTCAGGAACTGTATAGATTCAGACAGTGAGGGACAGGTGTATCATGGGGGCTGGGAAGAGTCCATTGGTCTCCATCAGTAGTTGAGACCAAGAACAATGAAGATATGTAGGTCTCCCCAAGGTCTTTCTACTGGGTCTAGCAGGCCTAAGGACTCACAGAGACTGACTCAACGAGAATTCTCAAAAATGAAACTGGTAACCAGGAAAGGTTCTATAGAATGAAGACGAAGAAAAATTATAAGCCAAGAATACGTGAACTACAACTAACTCAAACCAACAGTGGCAGTCTCGCCAGCAATCTCCAGGCTCAGCTCCACCTGAGAAGGGATTATTAAGGCCACAGCCTCTGCAGGGGTGTCTTCCCAATGCTTCTCTTCCAAGAGACGGTCTTAAAGCTCACCAGACAAGGGCAATCCACCCAGAGGATTGAATCTGGGGTAGTCGGATAGGATGGCCAAGGAACATGTTCCACCACTAAAGAAATGAGTGAAACTGATAGAATGAGATTCACTAACCCTATACTTCCATTTACAATCCCCTTCCAATAGGGTATGGTCTATGCTCTGGACTGGCAACCAATTTATGGTGCTGGCTTGGAAATTCTTTCCTCTTTTCTCCTTTGATCAATAGTTTTCATTGCAGTTTACTATTTTAGTTCTGCCACTGTATATCAGATGTGTAGACGTTATTACTGAGTCCAGTGACTGCATACCTGAACTGACCAAAACAGAAGGGGAGTAGATATTACCTAGAGGCTTGGTAATGGACTTGGAAAATGAATGGCTTTATCACATTGTCTCTGGATGGTGTGACTGGACATAACTTTTGGAGAAGTTTGGCAGGAAGTATATTTGGGATAGCCAGAAGGCATTACTGGGGACAGCTTCAGAATGTGAAAAGAGGAATAAGGATGTCTGTGTTGTAAGGGAGGGGTGGCAGGCAGCCAGGGAATAGGATGTTCAGTGGACTTCCTTAGGGTATCCATTTGACTCACAATCATACACAGGGATAAGCCCCAGCAGGTATGTTTATACTACGTGACTCTCTTTCCCTAGGCACAGCTGACAGTCCCAGAGGACCAACCTGCCCATCTCCCACATATACAGAATTCAGAATAGAAGATTTTAGTTCAGATTGGGCTGGTTTCTTGAAGATGTAAAAACTGAGAAGCTGTGAGGGTAGCCATCTTCTATCCCATTATCAGGAAAACTGGACCAAAGAAAGAGAACAAAGCAGATATTCTGAGTGCTGTCAAAGTTTATGAGAGCTTCTCAGGCCCTATTTCCTGGCTCTTTCTGATAAATGCTATAGCATCCATGTTCCTGGGGTCTGTGAGTGTGGTCTCCCTGCTTTCCAGAACAAACATCCCTTTTGCTTAAATGACATCAAGTTGATTTTGTACTATTTGTAGCCAACAAGTCCTAATTAACACAGGAAGTACCATGACCTGATCTGTGTGTAGGCACGTGTGAACGTATGTGCGTGCGCACATGTGCACTTGAGAGTGAGTTTCAGCAGCAGCGTGGACAGTGGACTGCCCTGCCTTCACTGTTTTCTACCTGGTTCATTCTGATAATCTCATTTCCCTCCTTCTGCTTTCCCTGTCATGACACCACTTCATTCTTCACGTTGCTGCCAGAGTGATCTATCTAAAATGTACATTTGCCCATGTTTCTCTCCTGCTTAAAAACCCTTCTCTATCACCTAAAGATCAGAAGCCAAGCTCTTTAGTGCTACATACAACCCCGTTCATTCCTTCAACATATACTTAATGTAGAGTTTTAGGCACTAGAAATAAAGCAGGGAATAAGATGTGAATTTCAACTCTCATGGAACTTACATTTTAGTAGTACAGAGACATCAAACAAGTATTATTTCAGGATGTGGTTAAGTGCTATGAAGAAAGAGCAGGGGAAGGAGGTAGAGATTAATGAGGGTGGGGGAGGGCTCTTCTAAACAGGATGGGCAGGCAAGGCTGTGGAGGGTACATTTGAGCAGGTATTTGAATATGGTGGGGGGCTTAGAGGACTCACAGTGCAGTGAGGGGTAGCAGAGTCATCAAGATGGGTAGGGGCTGGATCAGATCAGGACATGGGGTACACTGTAGCCACAGTAAGATTATTCTGAAAGTAATGAGAGACTATTGGAGGGCTTTGAGTAGGAGAATCACACTTACTTTTTGTTTTTTAAAGATCATTTTGGCTACTGTGCAGGCTTGTCTGTATGAGAGGCTGGAGTGGAAGCCAGGGGACCAATAGTCTAGGCCTGAGATGATGGTGGCTTGGATGGCAGTGATGGAAGCGGTGAGAAGAGGCCAGGCTTGAGATATATTCTGAAGAAAGAACTGACTGGTCTGACTAATGCATTAGTTGGGAGGTAAGGAGGAAAGAGAGGCACCAAGAGTGGCACTGGGGTTTTGGTCTGAGCAACCAGGTGAATGGAATGGGGAAGGCTGGTAGTGGCTGAGCAGGTTTGGAGTGTGTGGGTGTGTGCAGGCAAACAGGAGTCTTCTTTGGGACATATTCAGTTTGAGATCGTTCCTGGCATTAATGAAGTTGGTTACACAAGTCTGGAGTTTGGGGAAAAGGTCAGGATGTAACCTCACCTCCGGTAACTCCTCATCTTCCATTCTGTATACACACTAGCTAAATGAAATAGTCAACTGCTTGGCTTGTGGTTGCCACATCTGATGTTTTATGGCTGGTGCCTTTTTTCGAGTCTTCACCTCTTTCTGGACCACCTTTTCAAGCTTTGTATCTCTGGGTGACTCTTTCTCTTTAAAACTAAGGATGTTCCTTGAACACCAGGCTGAGTTGGAGGAGCTCCTCATTTGTGATTCTGTGGTTCTTAGCAGGTCACACAGGAGTTGCCTATTAGACTCTCTAGGGCAAGGTCTGCCTAACTCGTCTCTGCATCCCCGGCACCTGGTGCTGAGCCTGCACAGGGTAAGCGCTCTACATCTGCTGAAACGCAGGGAAGGAGCCCAGCCAGAAGGCTGTTGCCTCACTTAATGGGGAGGGCCACAGACTTGAACTACTCATGGAAAGGAGGGGATGGTTCCAAAACGTTACATTCTCTGTGGAAACTTCTCAAACTGCTTCCTGAGGCCTAGCTGACCACTTCTCTTCAAGAGGGGTCCCCCTCCAGCCTTCCTCCCTAGAGCATTTCTCCGACTGCATTGTTTTAGGGGTGGGTGAAACCGCGCTGGGAGAGTAAACTCCCAGGCATTTCCTTCGGTTTTCCTTGCTGGCTGTATTCCTAGAGTTGTAGGACTGTAGCAATGGGCTGTTCCATTAGCAGTGGGTGAGGTAAACGGTAAATAAACGGTAAACGGAAGGCAAACCCTCTCCTTACGAGAGGCCCTGGGCAGCGGTCTGGGAGCAGGGCCGCCGGCGGTGGACGCCCAGAGGCCGAGGGGCTGCTGAGCCAAGACCTCAGCGCTGTCTCGGGAGGCGGGTTCGCGGGCCCCCAAGCGGCGGCGGCCGAGGGGCTGCTGAGCCAAGACCTCAGCGCTGTCTCGGGAAGCGGGTTCGCGGGCCCCCAGGCGGCGGCGGCGACCAGAGAGCTGCCCTGGGCCCCGACTGCCCCTGCCGCCCCCCGCCCCCCGAGCAGTACTCACCGGTTGGGTGGGGGACCCCGTCCCGCCCAGCCCGGGCCTCGGACCAGCTGGCGCCGCAGCTCGACTCGGGCTCGGGAGGTCCCGCCGGCTCCATATCTGCGCACTGCGCCCGCGCAGCCGGAAGTCCGTTTCGGCGAAATCATGATGATTGATCTCCCCTACCCGCGGGAAAAGTCCCGAGCAGGAAGAGACCCGTCGGCTTTGTAGATGCAGTTCTCAAACAGAAATTCGCAACTTCTCCAGATCTGAGTCTGAATTTGAATTGCTTTTTTTTAAAAAAAAAAATCATGCCAGGAGCTCCCCACCCTGCGCCCACTTAAGCGATAGTCGGAGTAAAGGTGGCCGAAGCCCCTGGACTCAGCTGGAGAAATGATTGTTCTTCTGAGGGTTTATCCATTATTTTCTAAAAACTGTATCACACCAAGTCTGGCCTAAACAGGTCTATCATAAACGGACGCAGAATTAACTGACAGTAATTCCAGTTGCAGTCGCAAGCCTTTATTTAGCACCCATTGGGTACACAGCACCATACAAGACAAGGTTTTTGGTGCATGGAATACACATGTTGAGAACACAAACGCATAGAATTAAATTACAGTTAAAAAATAAGTTGCTCTGTAAAAGCAGCATGTAATAGCTGGTGGTTTGCTGAGGAACTAATCAAAGGAAAACTCCTGGAGGTCTTGCTTTTTGAGCAGATTTTAAAGAGAGGAAAGGAGGCAAACTGGGGACAGAAAAGAGAACAATATTAAAAAGGATAACTTGGATAGTCTTGACAAACACAAATGGATTACAGAAGCAAGAGTGTGGAGATGCAAAACGGGAGAAAAGAGCACGCTCTGGCAGCAAAGTTTTTTTTTCTTTCAAGCAGTAAGATGGAAGAGTACACCTTGCCAGGCCAGAAAGAAAGTCCTAAAGAGACTGGATAAGAAACTGAAGAGCTCAGCTAGGTCAGGTGAAGCAGTTGAAGAGCCCCTTACCCCGCTCTCAGTTTATAATCTCAGCTTTTCAGTGTTCCACTCTTAAGAATGAGCAGACTTAACACACATATATGGAATCTAAAAAAAAATGATTCTGAAGAACCTAGGGGCAGGACAGGAATAAAGATGCTGTCCTCTATGCAGACATGGAGAATGGACTTGAGGACACAGGGAGGGGAAGGGTAAGCTGGGACGAAGTGAGAGTAGCATGAACATACATACACTACCAAATGTAAAACAGATAACTAGTGCGAAGCAGCCGCATAGCACAGGGAGAGATCAGCTCGGTGCTTTGCGTCCACCTAGAGTGGTGGGATAGGGAGGGTGGGAGGGAGACACAAGAGGGAGGAGATATGGGGATGTATGTATATGTATAGCTGATTCACTTTGTTATACAGCAGAAATTAACACACCATTGTAAAGCAATTATACTCCAATAAAGATGTTAAAAAAAATCCCTTATTTAAAAAAAAAAAAAAGAAAGAGCAGACTGCCAAGATCTAACTAACTAACTGAGGAAAGCCTAAAACATGAACGACAAAGACCAAAGGACACATACAGGGAAAACACAGAAACAAACCTTGCAGGTCACAGAATATTCAGGAAAAAGATAATATAGATATGAATGCCTGTATGTATGTTACACTATATAAATAGTATTTTCAAAGAGATAAGATACTGCAACCATGAACCAAAAATAGGATATTGAAGAAAAAAAACATTCAGAGAAGAGAGCTCTAGAAATTTAAAATGAGACCAAAAAAAAAAAACCTAACCAGAACAAAACAAAACCCAATCCCCACCCCGCAAAAACCCCCCAAACAAAAACCCAACACAATAGGCAAATTGTAAGATTAAGTTGAGGAAATCTCCCAGAAAGTAGAGCAAGAAGACAAAGCTGGAAATTAAGAGAAAAGATAAGAAAATGAGAGAACCAATCCTGGAGGTCTAATGTCTAGATAAATAGGAAGAGACAACAGATAACAGACAACAGAACTATTTCATTAAAGAAATATAGTTCAAGAAAATTTCTCTGAAGAACAAAGTTTTCAGATTGAAAGATCCCTCCCACCAAGCACCTGGTATGAGGTATGAAAACTAACTCTTACTGGGAACAGAACATTGGGACAAAGAGAATGCTATAAGCTTGAAAAAAACTGGCCACGTATACAAAAGATAAAGAACGGCTTTATCTGACTTCCAACAGTCACCCTGAAGGCCAGAGGTGAGAACATTTTCAGACTTCAAAGCAGCAACACTGGAATGTAGCAGATGTGTTCAAAATTGGGTATGGAAGCTACTCACGAACTGAGTACCCATACCCTGCCAAAATAGCAATCAAATGTAAGGGTAAAATAACATGTTCAAACATACAAGGGCTCAAAATATTCACCTCTCATTTCTCCCTTTCAAAAGCTACTGGAGGATGTGCTTCACCAATATGTGGGAGTAAATCCAGGAAAGGGGAAATAACGGGATTTAACTGGCAACAGACCTGACATAGGGAAGACAAAGGGAATCTCTAGGATGCTGACGGAAGATGACAGCTGTGAACCAGTACAGAATGAAGCAGATCAAGAAGTTGATTTCTGCACAAAAACATTTTCCATACTTATCAAGTGTCTTCACTTTATTTTAGTGCATTGCCTAAAATTCCTGCATCTTTACTGTGAATAAATGGACTTCTCAACTTTCCTCATCTGTCTACAGGCTGTTTGGGTTATAATATTTTGCTCCCTTTCCTAGCTCTTTGGTTTCCCACTCTCTAAACCAATTTCAAGTTAAATTTTTATTTAGTTCAATATTTTAAAGAAATTAATCGGGTCCAAACTTAGAAGAGATTTTTGTTTGAAAGGTAACCAAACTAAACCCAGAATCAAGATCAAAAAAAAAAAAAAGAAAAAAACCCCTCAAAAACCAGAACTACTTTTAATTACTCCTTTTTGAGCTAGTATTCCCATCCTGGTTCCTAGTGGGAAGTTCCTGGCAGCCAAATGTATATCTTTGTTATAGATAAAATTAGTTTTAACTCTTGGAGATTCTCATCCTCTTTCCACTAGACAATCATGGTCAGGTAACCTAGAGCAAAGTAACTTTCTCTAGGAAAATAATTTGCACATCATGCCTAGGAGAGTCCAAGGGTCTGTTTCAGACTTTGCAGTTCAGTAGAATTGTTTTGTTAAGTGAAATTCTTGCCCAGCACAATCTCTTCTGGCTTAAATAAGCCATGTCTGACTATTTTCTAAGTTTCCTTTTCATAAGGCTCTATCCAGAACAAAAATATTCTAATTCCTCCAAGTTTCTACTCCCTCCTTTCCTGTCCGTGTTTATGTGGAAGGAGTGAAGAGAATCTGTGGAAAAGAAATTGAATCGCAAAGAGTGTGCCAAAACCTTCCCCACAGGAGAGCTTCTACCCCTTCTCATTCAAACGGACTGATGGGACACTTTCACTGAGCCAGATACAGCTTCTCCAACTAGCACTAAAATACTTGGAAGTAATATGCATGAAGTGAATTTCGACAGATGCTTCAGGCTCTGTTGCCCACCTTATGGTTCACAATGGTAAATTATTTGCCAGGAATTAAACATAAATAAATTTTGTAGGTAAAGATGTGAGCTTTGGCCCTTTGGGGCCATGAAAGTCAAAGATAATTCCAAAAGCAATAAGAAGTGCTGAAATCAACTGTGACATTTGTCTTTCTTAATATATAATTTACAAATAAGTTACAAATTATATAGCAGTATTTCATATAAAATATACACTTCCATCCTACTCATGTACAGTTGAACAGCAGTAAGAATAAAGAGATACCCTATGCATATGAAAATGTCCTTATTTTGTTCCTAGTGTTTCTAAGTAATGCAAATGGACCCCCCAACAAGGGTAAACTGAGAGGAATTCTCTTGATGGATCATAACCTAAATTAATGCCACTGACCACTGGGGTTTCTTTTGCATGACTCTAATTTCAGCTTGATAAGCTAATTTCATGAACAGGCACTAGCTACAGATTTATAATATTTTTTTCCTACACTTATTAAACCCACATTGGCAGAATATTTCTTTTTCAGGCATAGTCCCAGCTTCATAACCATAATCCCACGTTAGTTCTGTTCTTGCTTTCACATACCTAGAAAGTAGAAATTTTAAAAATAATCATAAATTACCCTGAATAACTACCAAATGAACCAAGTTTGATTATATCAATTTTCATATTAACATCATTAACCATCCTCAAAAATATGGTTTTCTCTCTCTCTCCAACAACAACCAATTAGGAATGCTCTTTTATTAAGAATAATCACTTAAGTTTTATTTCAAATCTACTAAAATCATAAGTAAGAAGAAACTTGTCAATATCCACAAGGAAGGAAGTGTGTTTTGCAAACAGTGGAACCCAGTAATGTGATGAGGCATGTGGTGTGGTAGTTGGGGGCAGTTTGGACTCAAAGATGTAGCATTCTGCATCATTTATCCTCTGAACTGAACTGGCTGAGGCCTGCCATCCTTAGCCTTTTCAGGCATTAACTCTAAGAGGAAATAAGAATGAAAATTTCAGCTATTTAAAATTTTATTGACCACAAACAGTTTGGGATAACTGAATATTCTAGGGTGCCAGATATGTGGGGCTATAGCATATATCTTCTCTTAATATTTTTCTATTGTTATTTTTAAAGTCACAATTTCAAAATGAAATCATATAAAAAAAATTTTCAAACCTGTTGGTGAAGAACGCCACCAATGGAAAATTTCTGTCATGTGTTTCTACAAAAACATTCTGTACCAAAAGATTTGGGCAACAACTATGCTGTTAAAAAAAATAAACACAGAGGTTACACATAGCATCAAGTTTGATACCTTGTTCTTTGCAGCATTAGAATACCATTCTGTTTCCAACACATCTAACTTATTTTTGTTTATATCTTTTTTTTCCTGACTAGTATATAGAATATCATAGCTCATTACAATTTTGTTGATGGTAGGAATCCATTCAGAAAAGCCCTGTTTTGACACTCTTACATCTTTCCAGTAGAAAGGCAAAATGGTGCAAACCCCTATAGAAGATAATCTGTCAGTATTTATCGCTATTATAGATGCATATCTTTTGATTCAGCAATCCAGTATCTGGAAATGTATCCGACAGATATATCTGCACATGTATCCATGTGTAAGATTATTCACTGAACATTGTTTTTAACAGTAGAAGTTTGGAAACAATCCAAATATCTATCTAAAGAGGATTGGTTACATGAACTTTAGGATATCCACACATTGGAATTCTATGCAGCTATTAATATAAACAAAAAGAACGAGGAGCTCTGTGTACTGATTAGAAAGATCTCCAGGGCACGTTGCTAATTAAAAAAAAACAAGGTGTAGGATAGTAAATATAATATGCTATCCTTTATGTAATGGGTAGGAATAAGAACATATATTTATATTTACTTGTATTTGCATAAAGAAACTATAAGAATACACAAAAAAGTAGTAAAAATGATTTAACTATAGAGGGTGGAGTGGGGGCCGGGTGAATGTGGGCACAGTACATTTTTTTTAAACAAAACAAAAAGTTTAATATGAAGAATGTATATGACCTGAGTTTTACAACACAGTCAAACAGACCTGTTGGAAAGGGTACCTGTATACGTAACTGATTTCTCTGCTGAACATGACCTTCTCCTTTCTCCAAGGCTTCTAACATGATGATACTATTTCCTCCTATTACCACCATTCCAATATTGTTCTGTTGCCCACTAGCTGCCACCTCTACACATTCATCTATCACCAGATTCATAAAGGGATCAAATCCCAGCAATTTTCCTCAGACATATTTGCCACCATTAAATTTCAATGATAACTTCCTGTCCACACAGTTTTTTCAATTTGGGCCTGGTAAGCTTTACTCATGGTGCCTACTTGGCAGGGTCAGAGCTACCTTGATACAGAATTCTGTTTGGCTGTATGTATGTATGTAGGTATTCTCTAAGGCTTTTTATTTTATTTAAACTTTGAAATCTTGTGAATGTATTATCTAAGTAGAAAATTAAATTTAAAAAGAAAGAAAAGCCCGTTTTTTTCCTCCTATAAAGAAGGGATGGACCCAGCTGGTGAAACCAACCATATAGTTCTCGTGCAGCCACCATTCAACACAACCTACCAGAAAGGAAGCCACAACAGTCCTTTGCTAGAGATCATTCTTTTTTTTTTTTTTTTTTTTGGTACGTGGGCCTCTCACTGTTGTGGCCTCTCCTGTCGTGGAACACAGGCTCCGGACGCGCAGGCTCAGCGGCTGTGGCTCACGGACCCAGCCGCTCTGCGGCATGTGGGATCTTCCCAGACCGGGGCATGAACCCGCGTCCCCTGCATCGGCAGGCAGACTCTCAACCACTGCGCCACCAGGGAAGTCCTAGAGATCATTCTTTAATGATCTTCTGGCTCTCCTGGCATGTTTAATAGCTCCTAGCATGTTTGGCAATAGTGTAGAAGTAGTGAAAGTGGAATAGAGAAAAGCAGTTGTAGGAAAGAGGAAGGGAGGAGAGGATTCTGTTCCCTGTTAACCAAGTATCCTCCTAACTAGGACAGAGAAAAAGAAAAAAGCCAAATAAAGATTTATCTAGCAAGGACAAAAGCTCTTTGGTTTTAAAGATTTTCCGACTTAAGAGTATTTTCTCTTCTGATGGCACCTGAATTACATGTAAAATTATCACTGAGGGCTTCCCTGGTGGCATAGTGCTTAAGAACCCACCTTCCAATGCAGAGGACACGGGTTCGAGCCCTGGTCCGGGAAGATCCCGCGTGCCACGGAGCAACTAAGCCCGTGCGCCACAACTACTGAGCCTGTGCTCTAGAGCCCACGAGCCACAACTACTGAAGCCCGCATGCCTAGAGCCCATGCTCCGCAACAAGAGAAGCCACCGCAATGAGAAAGCCCACGCACCACAACAAAGAGTAGCCCCTGCTTGCCCCAACTAAAGAAAGCCCGCGCGCAGCAACGAAGACCCAACGTAGCCAAAAATAAATTAATTAAAATAAAATAAAATAAAAATAATCACTGAACGTCAACTTCAAACTACTCAAAAGTCATTTTAAAGAGGTGTTGAGGAAATTCCCTGGTGGTCCGGTGGTTAGGACTCCACTTTCACTGCTGAGAGCACAGGTTCGATCCCTGGTCAGGGAGCTAAGATCCCGCCAGCTGTGCGGCGTGGCCGGGGGGCGGGGGGGAAGGGAGTGTTGAGCTTCGCAAAGGGAATGCATAAAAGAATCATGGGCCATGCATGCTTCCCATTACTTTAAGGGAAAAAGCAAAGCTGCCCATCCCACTAATTCAACCCCAGAGAGGAAGAAGAGCTCTGATACAGATCAAAGAGAAAAATTAAGGCCATATCCAGGGATCAGAGTACTAGAGTGGACCTTTCCAAAGATGTGTGGAGGGTATCAAAGTTCCCATCCTCCTTCCACGACTCCTCTTCACTCTCCTGGATAGGATAAGCAAGGACAAAGTGGAGCCCAGAGAGTACGGGGCATACAGGTGGCTTCCACATGGTCCAGTTGGCCAAAGAGAGTCTATATACACACTGGGACTAGAGGTTGAAGCGGATTTTTTTTCCTGTAGGATTCCTGAGACCATACATTCTTTGATAAACATGTATGACGGTAGGAGGCAGGATAGAATAGCAGTATGATGGGAAAGCTACAAGGTAACTCCACACTACTCAGTAGTTATGGCCAATAATACAAGTTATCCCTCTTACCATGAAGATGCCAGGAGTCTTAAGTCTTGAACCTTAAAATCAGAGAAATCATAAATATTTCTCTGTATAAACAAAAATAAATCTCATTACATATATCCCAAACATACACAGAAACAGAAAACGACTATGGTTTAGGAATAAAAAAGGAGTAAGATAGTAAAATGCAATATTCTGATAAATGTACTGGTTTTCTGTACTAAGCCACTAAACCACTCAAAACTTAGTGAGAGTAAGCAAAACATAAGTACTCCCAACTGATTTTTTTGAATAGATAGAGGCATTTCACTGTATTATATAAGACACAAAAGAGAAGCTTATTCTATGAGTCCCATTGTGATATTTTTTTGAAGTAATGAATCTTGAAAACCTTTCAATAAACATATATGATTTTCTTACTATTTCTTATAGCTTTCTCAAGCAAATGTTTACTGTGTGCCAGGTACCTTTTAAGCACTTTATATATAATACATTTAATCTTCATAACGTCCTAGACAGTTATTATTATCTCCATATTATAGGGGTGGGAAATACAGCATAGAGAGGTCAGGTAACATGCCCCAGGTCATGTGTGGAGGACTGGCATTTTTAAAAAAATTTTTTAATTGAAGTATATTTGGTTAGGACTGGCATTCTAATCTAGGTAGTCTGGCTTTGGAGTCTTTTAATCATATTTTCCTCATGATTTTGTTAAGAAGCCTAGGAAAAAAAAAATGTGTTTAGACATAGGAACCTCAGCCCATATACTCACATTAAGGAAGCGGCCCACATTTCCTTCTTTTGTGGCATCCAATAAAAACACACTCCCTTTATTGAATTTCTTTAGAGAATCAGATGAAGCATTCTTGGTTTCACTTGGTAACTCTTTATCACAAAAGACCTGCTGGTTTTGACATGCTGGAGATTTTTCCTCTTGGGGCTTTTGTATTTGAATCTCATTCTGATCATCCAGTGTGACTGTTTGGTGACATCTGCCCCCTGGTGGAGTTTCTTCTCTACATTTAGTTATATCTATCACATCTGATTCAATCACAGGGTTGTCTTCAGAATCTTCAGCTTGGTTTGAGCTTGAGTCCTCTAATAAACGTTGTGGAAGGAATTGTCAGGAAATGTAATTGGCTGAGCAACAGTGGTGAGAGTAACAATTCTAATTAAATGCAAGCTGTGCTAATTATTGCTAATCCTTACAATGTATTAAGGTAGACAGTACTCCAATTTTACAAATGAAAACTTCAAGCCTCTGAAGGCTTAAGGGATTCACCTAACTAGCAATAGTAATGAGAAGTGGGGTAAGAAACCCAGAAATATCTGACCCCAAAGCCTGCCTTCTTTCTACTACATAACAATGCCTTTTTATGAATCTGTATACATGTTGCTTCCTGTTACTGTATTTAATCTCTACTCCTTAGAAACTGACTTACCTCTCTTCAACTTTGGAATCTGCATTTAAGTGTATTCTAAACAGCTGTAACAGAGAGGGTATTTAGGGAGCACTTTAGGCCTTTAATATACCAATGAAAGGCCTGAGGAGACCCTGATGGAGTCACCCTCTATAAGTCCCAATAGTAATAACTATTGCTCTGGGTTTTGTATACATTAATGTTTGGAGTTTTTACTAGATGATCATTCAATAATTACACTTTTACAAACAACAGTACTTTAGAAGAAGATGAACTACTTATTTTTCTTATCGAATAATGGAAATAATTTTTTGAAAATATTCAAAAGTATGAATGCATGTCAAATGGAATAAAATGATTTATTTTTAAAAAGTCATTTGTGTCACCTAATTCAGTGGCACGAAGAAATTATACTTCTCTAAAATTAATGTTTTTGATGTAATCATCACTGTTGCTGGCTGCTACTCCTACATGTACTCATATTTTAATCATGGGTTACTTGTGAGCTATAATAGTACATAACTAATTTTTGTGGTGCCTGCTATATACATTGTAGTAGTCAATGGAAATGACAAAAGAACCAAAAGTAACAGTAGTCGTATGGCTCACATGCATTAAATGGTGATATATCAGAATGTCATCCCAAAATATGCATCTCTGACATAAGGACTATTTTGAGCTAAGGGCAATTAAGTAGCAATACAGGAAAAGCTCAGCCCTCCCCCCATGTGTCTAAAAGCAGGATATAAATCTACAAAGGTGTCCCTCCATCTATAATACTAGGAAGGACAAAAGTTAATTACCAGAGATAACTATAGACCTTTGTCAGCTTGGAGACTGAACCAAAGCAATCTACATAGCATACTTGACTAACTAGCCTTTATCTACCATTGGTTTCACATATATCTGAGTTCCCACAATTTCCACCACGAGATATTCAAGGCCCTTTTCCTTTGTCTTGTTATATTCCTCTAAAAATTTATTGTTCTTTGACTAAGATACTAGATAAGCCAGAGTTCTAAGCCACCTCTCTGAGTTACTCATCTCTGAGTACTCATGTGTTATGTGTATAACATGCATACTAATAAACTTTTGTTTTTCTCTTGTCAATCTGTCTTTTGTCAGTCTAATTTACAGGGCTCTGGCTAGACAGCTTAAGATGGGTAGAAAGAGATTTTCCTCCTCTACAGGTGAAATTATTATAAGTGCCCTTTCTTGATAGACCTTTTCTGTCAAGGAGCTGCCTTGCCTCCCCCAGTCTCCATCCTTTAAGACCAGGTGGGGAGTTGGGGGTGCAGATGCAAGGAAGCCCAAAGGCAGAAGAGGCAATGGTTGGTCAGTTCTTCACAAAGGGTCATGTCTCAGCAATGCCTCTCCACTGAGGGATATATTGAAATGCAAATGAACAAAATCCAAGTTTGTCAGGTTGTAATATTAACCATGGCAGGTCCGGTAACACTGAAAGATAAGCACTCAGGGTAGCAATATTTACACTTTTTGCTAAGCATCCCCTGCAGCAGCACTGGCTGGAATACTGCAGGAGAATGATGTGTCTTTATTTTTAAGGAGCCTAAACGAAGGGTTAGGAAATAGCTGCATTGGACAATGCTTCCAAAGCCATACATGGACTATGCAGACTTGGAGCTGACCACCCCATTCTCCTGCCACGCATCAAGTCATGGTTGGCATCTGGACCAGGGGTCAGCAAACTTCTTCTGTAAGGGGCCAAACGGTAAATACTGTAAGCTTTGTGGGCCACATGGTCTCTGTTGTGACTATTCAGTCTGCTGCTCTAGTGTGAAAGTAGACAGAGACAACATGTAAACGAAAGAGTGTGGCTCTGTTCCAATACAACTTTATTTAGGAACACTGAAATTATAATTTCCTATAATTTTCAAGTGTCACAAAGTATTACTTATCTTCCCATTTTTTCTCAGTTATTATTTAAAAGGTAAAAATTATCTTAGCTCATAGGCTATACATAAACAGGTAGTGGGCTGGATTTGGCCCACCAATTATAGTTTGCCAACCTCTGATCTAAACAAGTAGAAACTCTTGTGATGAATGCCACATTTTTGTTATGGAGTCTGAGAAAATGAGCCACAAGTACTGAGCAAGAGAGACAAAAAGGCAGAAGAGGCAGGCAATCAGACTGAAACAAAGCCTACCTCTCATTTCCTTGGCTTTAGAGTTCAGATGTACTTGAGTTGGTTTAAATCCACCATTATCTTCTGAGGTGACAGACTCTGAGGAAGTAAATCCCTTAAAAGAAAACAAGGAAGATGTCTTTACTTCCTAGGTCAGGAAAAAAAATTTAATTTAGCAGTAAGGGCTCTTTCATCAAGTGTCAATCTTCACAGGCTATAGCTACTAGATTAGTTTTGAAAGCCTCTCTGAAGTGATGGAGCCCTTATGGCTGTATTTTACTCCTAGGCACTTTAGTGAGCAACAGCTATGAAAATTATAAGGACTGTCAAGACACTCTTTAGGCACTATAAATTCAAAATAAAATTCAAATACACCTGTCTGTATCCCTCAATTCTGATGCCAGATTATAAATTTGGCTTCAACTATAAGATGTGCAAAGATTAAAAACACTCTTTGGCTAGTTACTTCAAAGAAAAGGTTAAAGGAATTGCCTGTCTCCATGAGTTGCAGACACTGCAGTCACTTTAAATGGTAATGATAACTTTCAAAAAGGGGTATATGCTGAGCACAATGCTTGGTACTCAACTAAGTGCTCCATACATGTTGACCATTATTATTATTATTTATGTACTTCAATGGTCAACATGTGTGGAGCACTTAGTTGGGTGTCAAGCATTGTGCTACACAAAGTTTCTGATGTTTATCTCATTTAATCCTCTTAACTCTGAGACAGATACTATTATTCTCATTCTACAGATAAAGAAATGTAGACAGAGAGATGTCAAGCAGCTAGTAAGCTGCAGTGCTGGAGGGCAAACCCAAGCCTATGTGATCCCCCGGCCCAATCTTTTCATAATCATGTGGTACTGAGGAGGTACCTACTGAATGTTACTAGGCAGAGGGCAAATATTTGCACACCACCTAGGGCAGAGTTTTTATTTTTCATCAACAAGCCTTACCGTGAACTACCATTATGTCTGCCTGTTCTTTTCTTCCTGCATCATTCTGTTTCGAAGTTACAGTCTGACTATTCTTCTCAGTACAGACTGAAAAGTGTACCTTCAGAGGCTATCATGTAAAATGTTGCTTTCTTGATGATTCTTTCATTAGGCTGCTTCTCTTCTTTCTCCTACATCTCACACCATCTCTCCTTAACTTAAATTACTCCATCCTTTTTTTCTTATTATGTAATACTATCAACTCTTGAACACTTTAGCTTCTTCTACAAATTCTTAGACTGGATAGGTCTCAGTAGAATACACTGTCAGATCATGACCAACATTCTCCTTATATATCTAAGTTGGGAACATGCCAACCACCATGGAAGATACTAAGTAAATAAAACATAGTCCTAACACTTTAACAGCACCACATTACAAAATAATAAAAGAAATCCTACACATTATTAAGTAACACAATTTGAACTAAGTAATAGTTAATGTTCTCAGAAGGGCACCATCTACATTTTGCAGTTTTTACCATCTTTTCCCCATTGTGTTGAATACTGGCCGTCTTGGTTTTAGGACTTCTAATGACTGAATGATACTGAATTCTTGAAATATTGTTACATTTCATTTCTCTGAAAAGGAAAAAAAAGTTATTCTGTATATCACTAAAAATGCTCTTTATTGTGCCCTGAAATATAGATAGCTTCACTGTTACATAAATATCCATTAGAAATTAATCTAAGTTATAACATCTATGCCTACCCCTCACTAGAAGAAAAAAGTATAATCATATTTTAAAGTCAATCATTTTTGAAGTATATTAAAAAACTGAAGAAAACCTAAGAAAAGCTTTGCAAATAAAACAGTAATAGAAAATAAAAAGAACTGCAAAAGTTACAACATCCATAAAGAACCTGATTAAAGTCAAAGTTTTTAAAGGTAAAACTCCACAAATGGAAACTGAGGAAATAAAGTATGTTGGCTAGATTTTTAAATCTAAGTGCCCTAGATTTCTCACAGTGTTAAACTTACAACTGTGAAGCAAGTTGACATACAGGAGATACATAGGAGTGGAAGTGGAAAGTAAGAAAGAAAGATGAAAGAGAAAGAACTACTCTTGATCAATAGTATACAGCATAGATCAATCTTGATTGGGTTCATAAGATCTCACTCACATAATGGGCTCTTTGGGATTATTATGGAGCTTAGGTGGACACTCCTCAGTCACAGCACTTCTAGGATATGTCTCCAGTTCTAATGGGATAACTTCAACCTCACAATCTGCAACTTCTATTTTCCTCTTTTTTGAAAACATATTTTTCATAATATTCTCTTCTTTTCCATTTTCATCAATAGCATCAGAATTCTCAGTGTTAGATCTGCTTAGTAATCTTCCTAAAAGAAAAAGGTAAAAGAGCTTAACACAACAAAAAATAACACAATTACTAGCAACAAAAGGGCATCTCTTCTGCTCCATTACTAAAGAACCCTATAGGGTATACCTTATTTCTAGAATGAAGATAAACACTAACTCATCCTAGAAAGCTATTGTAAGAAATAATATATAAAAGACCAAGAAGAGATTTCGTATCTCCCAGTACATGAAAAAATACAGGGCATCTAAAAGAAGTATTTGTCTGTTGTGGTATAACATGAAAGAGAAGAGATTTAGCTACAATAATATAAAACAAAAATACAGATCAGAAAGCATTCTAGAAAATTAGAGAGGTGAACTCTAGTCTTAAAATTTCAGCTTTTGTGTCTAGTTATAAATGCTTTATCATTTAAAACCTTTACTCTTTTTATAAAGTGACCTATTTAAATCTGTAGTGATATGTGCCTATTCTCATATTAAGCCCTAGTGTAATTAAAATCTTCACCTGAAGCTTACGCATTTTCTTTCAAGGAACTCAAAATTATAGTTAACAAGTCAAAATTAGCAACTAGATCAGAGAGATAATTTAGGTGCATTTTCTAGCAATGGAGATAAAGCCAATGAATGATACTTTCTGGACACGATTTGGCATTTTACGGGCAGCATCAAAGAGTTATTTTGAGAAATACGAGAGATGAATTGTCTAGGTAAGTTGTGTAGTATGTGTGTCTGTAAGTGGTATGTGGTAGGGATCCAGGTGTGACTATTCTGAACTCTGATAATTCTTGCCCTCACTGAAGTGAACCTGGAATTTCAGATGAGGAGGGTTGCTCTAGTCCCTGCTGCCTAGCACATTTCCTTTAGATGGCGTTGAGAGTCGTGTTTCTCCAACCTTTCTCATTTCATGGTACGCACAGAAAGTGAGGATTTTTGCCTGACACTCTGGGGTAAAAGGAAGAGACAACTAGAGACCAACGTGTCTGGCCTGTGGGATATGGCCTGAAAGAATCAGTAATTGCACAACTGTAACACACTGGTTGGAAACTTTCACTCAGAACATGGGCAACTCTCTTGAGTACCTGAAATGGAGTGAACTGCTTTGCCTGAATCATCAT
Source organism: Stenella coeruleoalba (assembly GCF_951394435.1). Classification (NCBI taxonomy): domain Eukaryota; kingdom Metazoa; phylum Chordata; class Mammalia; order Artiodactyla; family Delphinidae; genus Stenella; species Stenella coeruleoalba. Next base: position 17,922,911 of record NC_137164.1, read on the forward strand.
CTGAAGGTATTTATTACAATGTTAACCTATTAAATTCTAATAGCTCAAGACACTGAACAAGACAGTCTTTGATTAATAATCTTTATCTTAGCAAATCAGTCATTTAGATTTCCTATTTAAATAGGAAGCTTTCTTACCTTACCCCAAAGCATCTGCAGCCACAGAGACCAAAAAATGTGCCTCACACAATAACCCAAGTTTTATCCCTTAGCCTTTCTTTTCTGGAACACCTGATACCTCCTCCTAAGGCATTTCATCCCTTCAGTGCTCAATTTCCCAGTCACCTGTCTTCCTCTGATGCTCCTCCTATATATTGTTGCTCTTGTCCTTGCTATAAGATCTCAGTGGCCCTGACTAGTAAAATGGAGATTCAGAAATGTAGATCTTACTATAGAGTAATGTGAAAGTAAACCTTTGCTTTACCTGAATAGATGCAAACAAACGTCCCTCTGTCAATGTCATCTAGGCAGCGTACTCCCCATCCCTTCTTCTCAGTTTTGAATACTTGTAGCCTCACTTGAGGTCCATGTTGGACAACTCGGTTTTGACACATTCGTCGATTACATTTGCACAACAGGCTGCATTCATAAATGCTGTCAATAAAACATACAAGAGAAAAATCAATCAAACATCTTAAATTAAAAGCATAAGCACTTTATATTGCTACGTCACTAATAATTACCAAGAGAGACAGACTAAGTGTGAAGGCTCCTAGAGCTAGACTGCCTGGTTTCCAACATAGCTCCAGCATTTACTAGCTGCGTGACCTTGAATTTAACCTCTCTGTACTTCAATTTTCCATTTTTAAAATGGGGATTATATGATACTACCTACTTCTTGGGGTTGTTTTGTGAAGATTAAATGAGTTGGTATCTACAAAGTGCTTGAGACAATGCCTGGCACATAGTAAAGGTTAGCTCTTTAAAAATGTCTAGCAATGTCTACGAAGGAAATGTCTAGGAAGGGAAAGTCTAGGAAGAAAATTTTCTGTTTATTTTTATTAATAACAGCCATGAGAAGTTGAAAATTCCCAATTCTCAGACAAGCTTTGCACAGTATACATCTTAATGGGGAACCGTCTACCCAAAGTAAGCTAACCCTAGCAGGGAAAGAGTCAGACTCAAAGCAGATGAGTGTTAGAAACAGTCTGCATGTTACATGTGTGCTCTCTGACTTCCATTTCCAAGAACAATATACAAGTTTGTTTTTTTAATTCCTTAATTTAGATTTTTGGTATAAGAAATTAAGATTTAACAACATTTATAAGACTACAGGCCACAATGATAAAGTACCCTTCTTCAAAGATATAAACACCCTGCAACGGATCCTCAAGGTATCTTACCCAGTAGGTATCTGTCTCTGTAGTCTTTTATATTTATATCCAGTGGTTATTTTACTACTTAACAAGGGGCAAGTCTTGGCATTCCTTGCTGTCAGTTGAAGACATGCACATTTTGTTCTAAAAGGCAACGGATGGAGAAGTCAGAATAAAAAAGCACCAAGTTAAGAGACTATCTTGACAAAAGTGTAAAGGATGTAATTGTATTTAGAATAGTTGTTTGGTTCATGGACTGTTAGACTTCTTCCCTAAATAAAAAAGACCTCTTTGAAAGACAACATCTACCAAAAATTTATAAATAATTATAAACTGCCCTGTACCTCTATTTGCTCATGAAATACTTAACTTTATGAGTTTTCTCTAACTTTTCAAAATGAATTCCTTTCATTTCCTATTCTGCAAAACCTTCTTTGTAAAAATTCTCCTATGTCTGCTCTCTTACAATGGATAAACTTATATGTGTCAAACTCAAAGGGCATATTGCATATGTCTTGTATTATCTCTCCCTCCAGTGACATGAAAATAAATTGGGGAGATTGATGCTGGGTATCTGGCTACTACAATCTGTTTTTCATAACATTGCTAAGCAGTAAACATGCAACCATAAAAAAATTTTCCCGGGCTTCCCTGGTGGCACAGTGGTTGAAAGTCTGCCTGCCGATGCAGGGGACACGGGTTCGTGCCCCAGTCCGGGAAGATCCCACATGCCACAGAGCGGCTAGGCCCGTGAGCCATGGCCGCTGAGCCTGCGCGTCCGGAGCCTGTGCTCCGCAACGGGAGAGGCCACAACAGTGAGAGGCCCGCATACTGCAAAAAAAAAAAAAAAAAAAATTTCCCTCTAACTATTTAGATAACTATCTAACATGACAGGGACTTGTAAATCGATAGGGAGTAAAGAACCTGGTTATCTCGGCTATAAACTAGGTATGTAACCACTGGTAAGCTGGTTAAAATCTCTGAATCCTGTCTCGTATGTTGAATGGTAAGTGACTTTAAGGTCTTTTCCTCTATGATTTGCTTCTGCATTTCTCTGTTTATACACAATACATGTCAGAGTGGTAACTACTGTTTGCAACAGAAAAAAACAAGCAATAAATTCATTAATTTGGATTCTATTTACAGACGTAGAAATCTACTGTTGCTTTTTTTAGTATGACTTTGCAAAGTTTAAAAAGTACAGAAAAACACAAACAATAATACAATAAACACTCATATTTTGACCATATAGAATTAGCTGTCATCATTTTATCTAGTCCTTTTAGTTGACCCTTGAACAATGAGTTTGAACTGCATGGGTCAACTTATACATGGATTTTTTTCAAGAGTAAATACCACAGTACTACACGATTCACGGTTGGTTGAATGCTCGGATGTGGAACTACAGATGTGGAACCCCTTATATGGAGGGCCAACTATGTTATATGTTATATTTTCTATTGCATGGAGGGTCAGCAGCTCTAACCCCTGCATTGTTCAAGGGCCAACTGTAATTTAAAACATATATACTGTATATATGATCTTCCTTAAAAAAAAAAAAAAAGGCATTACAGATAAAACTAAACTCTCAAGAGGTTTGGTGAGGCATCCTTTATACTTTTTACATACATATTTATCTACAAACAATATATTGTATTTTTTTAAAAAGTACTATAGTTATTATCCTACAACTTTTTTCATTCAATATGTTTTTGAGACCCATCTGTGTTATATACAAATCTAGTTATTTCCTTTTAACTTTTCCACAGCATTTAGATTACAATTAAGTTGCTTGGTATACAATTAAGTTGCTTCTAGTTTTCAATACACCAAAAATGCTACAACATCCTTATTCTTATGCACATGTGTAAGCATCTCTAGGGTAGTAGCTTTCAAATATTTTTGACTATGACTCACAGTAAGAAATATATTTTCTTCACAATCCTACAGAGGCATGCATATTTATATGTGTATGCATACAAGCAGAAATAACAGTGGCATGAAGTACCTTATCATGTGTGATGCACATGGGTACCTTCTATATGATTTAATTTTTAAAATGCTAGTTACAAGTGATTTTACATCCTACTAAACCTGTAGCTTGAAAAACAATGCTCTAGATAGACTTAAAAGTACTATTGCTAGAAAGCAGTTATGCATGTCTTCAACTGCTGTGTAATTGTGTAAGAACCCTCCTCCCTCCCCACAAATGACCATCTGGGTTGGTACAGAATTCTAGTTTTACCTTTATTTTCCGTCAGCATTTTAAGCTAATATGCCTCCTTTTTGTCTTCTTTCTGATGAAAAGTGTGTTGTCAATCTATTCTTCCTCTTTTCTATCTGATAGTGTGAGATTTACTCTTTGCCCTAGATACTTTTTAAGTTGCATCATGATATATTTACATATAGTTATCTTATTTTCCATTTCTAGTATACAGTGGGCTTTTTCACTCTGAAGACTCCTGTCTTTCTTCAATTCTGGAAAATTCTCAGCTATTATCTCTGAACAATGCTCTTTTCTTCTCAGATGTATGTTAGAATTTTTCATTTATCCTCCATATTTTTTAACCTGTAAATTTATTTTCCCCATATCTTTATCTCTTTGCATTCTGAGGGAATCTCTTTAGTTTTGCCTTGCAATTCACTAATTCTTTCTCCAGCTCTACCAATGCTTACCATTTAGTCCATCTATTTAGTTTTTATTTCAATGACCATATATTTTATTTCCCATATTTCCAAATGGTTCTTTTACATATACAGTATACTTAAAAAATAATCTCCTTTTCTTGTTTCATGGATGCTAATATTTTATCTCTTTGGACATTTTAAACATACCTATTTTAAAGTCTCTTTCAGTCAGATTCTACATTTACCTCTGATTCTTCAGGTGTGAATGCTGCCAGTTGTTGGGACTTATGCTGCCTTCATGGTCCTAAATGTCTTCGTGTGTTCTGACTGTTTGAAATCATACTTTTCGTGGAATTTACTCCTGGGTGCTCCTCTACACTGGCTGCTTTCCTCATTGCTCTGGCTCTGACCTATGGGTTTCACAGCTCTAAACCCAGTTGTTATTAACACAATTCCAGGCCCTGTGAGTTATTAGCCTGCTTCCCAGCATTGTGCAGGTCCCTGTTTCTGTCCCCCAAAAGAGCTCAGCGCCCACTCTCTGCCATGCATGGGACATGTTTAATTCCCATCCTGTCAGGATTAGAATCCCTGGCCCCAGTGCTCATGTCCAATTCCAGATCCCAGTGGGCTTCAGCTTTTGCTTATTTTGTGACTTCTCTTGTAATTTCTGACCAATAGATGAAAATATATATGCTGGTGGTGCATGTTACATGGGGGTTACTTTCTACAGTCTAAGGCAAAAATCACAAACAGTCAAAATTATTCTTTAAAAAACCCCACTAAACTGACCATAAAGTATAGTAAACACTGTCCAACAGTTAGTTTTTTTCCTCCATCACTGAAAGAGATTGGGCTTGGCCAGATGTAGATGGGTTACGTTTAGAGGCAATGCTGAAGAAACAACAACTTATATTTAAACAGAATAAAACCTGGCACAGTGAGAGGTTTCCTCTATGACAGATCTAAAGGAACCGAGCCAAACTGAGGTAACAGCAGATTGATATCTCACACTCCTTCTGAGAGGATGGTGAGAACTATGTATATAATTTTAATTATTTCTCTTTATCTCTCTCATGCTTTTTCTTTTTCCTAGTAAAGGCAGCTAAATTTGCATTAAATTAAATGTACATATAATGCAAGTCCGCTCTACATATGCAAATCTACAAATACCAATAAATTACACACCCTGAAAAAAAATGTTTTTCACAGTCTTAATATATTAGAACATGTTTTCATTTTTTTTTATGGAATGTCAATTTTATGATCAGGAGAGGCACCATTAACTTTCTAAAAAAAGTAGCAAGGAAATGATTTGCAAAAGTAAAATACAACATATAACATAATGGTTAAGAGCACGGGTTCAAATTCTGGTTCTTAAATTTGTTGACCTTACACTTGGCTTCTCAACTTCCTCATTTGTAACATGGAAATAATATTACCTACCCCATGGGGTTTTGTCAGAACTAAACAAGAAAATATATGTAAAGCACTTGTCACAGTGTTTGGCACAGTTCCATGGCATTAGCTGTAATTGCTGCTATTAGGAGTATGGTACTAGATTAAAGGGAATACTTATCCTTGGAAGAAATAATTCCCAAATTACTGAAATAACTGGCAAAGAGTTTTCTTTCCTATTGCTAATGAGATGCATCTTTCTATTTTAGATTCTCGATGAACTGGTTTTAGATAGACAGACAAACTGATACACAGCAGGACTTCTTGACAAGTACCCCTACATTCAGAAGATTTTTTTGAAATGCCATGTTTTTCTACTCACATGTCTATGCAGCCCTCAGAACAGTCACAAGAATCAGTAAACATGTTGGAAAAGCTGTTTAAATAATATGCTCGTGGCCACATAGTCTTTCTGTACTTAAACTGTGGAAGCTTTCTATTGTCAATTTCATTACAGAAAGAAATGGGCACTGATTCCACTCCATTGCTAATATCCGTATCAGAAACAATTTCTTCTTGCCTTGGGTAATTCCGAGTCAACTGAACATAGGTATTGAAAGAAAAGTTATCTGTAAATAGAAAGTTACACTCTGTCTCAAGCAGGTAACGAAAAACTTCCTCCATGTTTCGTAGACTCCTTCCACAAGGGGTTTTATAACTCACGTGGAGTGCTGAAGAATGAGAGTTTGTCTTTGCATGTCGTCTTTGGAAGTGGCATTTGATTGGTAGCTGCAGAGGGTTTTCTCCCTTGAAGGTAAGTGGCATTTTCATCAGACAGGCACTAGAGCAGTCATGCTTTTGGTAAGATAAATTTGAAGATGATTCTTTTTCTCTAAAGTCTGCAACTTTATTTTCCAGAGGGGGAATTTCCTTATTTTCTGTAGATCTGTTTAAAATTAATTATTTATTAGTATCTCAAATGTATAGCACAATCCCCATTTTTTAAAAAACACTGCACACTAAGGTGGTATTTAACTCCTATTAGCTTCTTCTTAGACAACACTAAAATAAGCCAGACTCTGAAATCAACATCTTACTATGTTCTGCAGCCACATAAAGTTACACCTGAAGGGTTGTTTTTTTTCTGGACATCAAATATGTGGTGTTTTTTCCAGCACCACTTCTTCAACTGGGTGTCCAATAATTCAGTTCAATTCTGACACTATCGACCTAGAGTCAGCAACAGATTCCACAAGTTAAAGGGCTCAGTCCCATAAGACTGCCCCCATGCCAGATGCCAAATGCAGTTTCCAGGTCACCCACACTCTTGACAACCCCTTTCTCTCGGATAATGTGCTGGAAAGATTCAGAACTCAGGAAAGCATTTTAATTACTATTACCAGTTTATAATAAAAGATACACTCAGGAACAGCCAAATGGAAGAGATGCATGGGGCAAGGTAGGTAAGAAGGGGCATGGAGTTTCCATGCCCTCTCCAAATGCACCACCCTTCCAGCACCTCAAACTGTCCATCAACCAGGAAGCTCCAGGAGCCCTGTTGTTTAAAGTTTTTTATGGAGGGTTAACTGCTTAAGCATGAATGATTAAATCATTGGCCACTGGTGATTATCTCCACCTGCAGCCCTTCTCCCTGCCCTGGAGGTTGGGAGGTAGGGCTGAAAGTTTTAGGCTTCTAACCAAGGTTGTCTTTCTGGCGTCCAAACCCCATCCTTAAGTTAACTAGGAGCGCCTCACCAAGTCATCTCATTTGCATGCCAAAGACATTCCTACCACTCAGGAGATTCCAAAGGTTTTAGAAGCTGTGTGCTGGGGACCCAGACAAAGCAAGTATCTTTATTATATCACAGTCTAATTTCAGAGTATTCCAGAAAGCTGTGATTACAGTGGTAACTTTTTGCTACATCTACACCAATAGCACCTAGCAAATTTAGAGTTCATGTAGGACATGAGTTCAATAAAGACCTGAGGAAGGTTATGTCTTCAGACAAACTTGGTTCAAGCAAAAAACAGTAAAGGCTAGGTAAAAAAATAATTAATTAAGAATCCTTTATGCTGTTTTTTCTTTTTACCTTCAACAACTGTACCAAGTGAACTTTCCCCATAATATGTAACCCACCTGGTCTCATACACATCTGAAAATGGTAAACTACAGGAGAAAATGGAGAGGTTATTGACTTTAAGAAAAAAACTCTGTGAAGATTCCATGTGTTCCAAACTCAGGTTTTAAACTTTCACACACACAAAAAAACCTGTTTTGTGTTACCTAATATTTTCAATCTATCTCTAGGTATCTGTTATTTATTATAAAAGTAATATAGGTATTTTAGAAAAATTTTTATACTCACTATATAAAGCAGCACTGTCCAACAGAACTTTCTGCATTGATGGAAATGTTCTATATCTGTGCTGTCCAGTGGCATAGCCACTAGCCACATGCGGCTACTGAACACCTTTAAATGTGGCTACTGTGACCAAAGAACTGAATTTTAAATTTCATTTTAAGTAATTCAAATTTAACTAACCACATGTAGCTAGTTGGTACCATACTGAATGCACAGATATGAGGTGCCCCATCCTTTTTTCAGCTGTATAGTAATCCTCTACATAAATTCCACAATTTATATAACTAGTCTTCTATTGTTTTCAATCTTTTGCTATTACAAATCATGATGTAATAAAAAACCTCATATATAATAATTTCATACATGTGAAGATATCCCAGAAACCGGAATGCTAGGTCACAGGGTAAATGGATTAGTAATTTTGTTAAGATTGCCTAATTGCTCTCCATGGGGTCAGCCTCTCCAGCAATTTATGTGAGCGCCTGCTTTCACAGAGGCTCTTGATGCTTCCGGATTTCTGATAATCTAGTAGGTGAAAGGATGTCCTATAATTTATAAATCTTTTAATGTTGGAAATATTTGTTTCCTATTTTTCTGTGTTACTACTTTGATGAATATCCTCATACATAAGTCCTTGACCAAATTTCTTTCTTTCTTTTTTTTTTTGCAGTAAGCGGGCCTCTCACTGTTGTGGCCTCTCCTGCTGCGGAGCCTGTGCTCCGGACGTGCAGGCTCAGCGGCCATGGCTCACGGGCCCAGCCTCTCTGCGGCATGTGGGATCTTCCCGGCCCGGGGCATGAACCCGTGTCCCTGCATCGGCAGGCGGACTCTCAACCACTGTGCCACAAGGGAAGCCCTGCAAATTTCTGATTACTACCTTAAGATACATTCCTTTAAGAGGAATTACTTGGTCAAGGGGAATATACATTAAGAATAACTTCTTATTAAAAAACTTTCAAACATACACTTAAGAGTATTCTTTTCTCATAAAGACTGATATACTGGAACCTCATGTACTTGTAAGAACTCCAGAACTCCCAGCACATAATGACTCTGTCCAACCCTCTGCGCTGATAACCAAACTCTAGCAAGGCTTCTAGCAGCATAAGGACATGCATGTCCCTAGGATAACCCCAGCCTCTCAAAAAAATGCCTCCTTGAGAAAGCTCAAGGCTGTTTCTTCTAGCCAACACCTAAAGACAAGCCCCTGACCTTTCTTAGAACATTTACTAAGAAGGTCTTAAAATTATGAATCTTTTCTGGGTCTCTCTGAGATGTATATGTTTCTATAACTCAGGAATATTTTTCTCAAAAACCTGAAAGCCATTCTTTTGAAAGGTAATCATCAGGAAGGACAGGGTCTCTGTCCTCCAGTCTCTGTGGGAGGACAGAATCCTAACTTGATGACTGCCAGCCAGACACAGCTGGCCTCATGGGCATTCACAGTGATTAACCTTCAGTAAGTTTTCACTTGAGCCCCAGCTTGTACTCCCTTCCTTACTCCCGCATTGCCCTTTAAAACGCCAGTCACCTCAGCACAAATCGCGATGGAGCTCAGCTCGTATTCCTACTGTCAGTAGTTAGTGAATAAAACCTGTTTTCACCACTACAGCTAATGTCTGGCTTTATGTTTGACACTTATTACCAGGTTTTAATAATTATCAATATTTTGCCTATTTTATTTAATCTATTCTCCACCCCTCTTGCCCCACCCTGAAACACTGGAGTATTTTAAAGCAAACACTTATCTGAAATAATTCAGTATGTATTTCTAACAAATAAGTCTTTTTAAAAATACATAATCTCAATGGCTCATCTTCACATTTCCCCGATTGTCTTAAAATCTGTTTGAATCAGAATCAAACAACCCCTACACTCTGTATTTGATTCAGGTGTCTTTTATGTCTCTAACCTTATGTAGTGCTCCCTCCCTCTTCATTAATGACATTTATTGGTTAAAGTTAAATAAATTGTGTCACTTGTCCTATAGTAGTTCCCACATTCTGGAATCTGGCTGATGCCTTCCATGTGGTGTTGTCATTTAACTCACCCCTTCCATTCCTGGCAAAGCAGTAGTCAGTTCTAGAAGCCTGATTTGATTCAGGTTCAATTTTGGTGGGGGGTCAGGGGAGATAATTCACATGTGGTGCTATGAATTTCCTATTGCATCACATAAGGAGACAAACAATGTCTGATTGTTCACATTTAGCGATGCTTAGATTTATAAGTGGGTTTGGGTGTTTCCATCCATTTTAAAGCTCCTCACTTTCAGTTAACAGTTTTGGCATTCACTCATGATCGTTGCCTAGACCAGTGCTACGTTCAGGTGTGGTGATGCCAGTTCCCAGTGGTTTTTTAACAATTCATGGTAAGTACAAAAATTCAAAGTGCAAAAGTTTAGAAACTTTTACAGCAATTTAACATTGCTGCAACATTTTATGCATTTTACAAGACCATCACTCCTCAATAAGTTAGAAGTTTAAAACAAAACACCTGTTCTGACCACAATTCATTTGAGACCACTGGGCTAAGGCCACTGTTTCTTTGGGGTGTGGTGGGGTGGGGGTAGTAGTTGTAAAAATAACAATTTTCTAATTCTATCATTCCTACTGCATTTTCCGGCTAGAGTGCTTTCATAAAGAAATTCATCAATTCTTGGGTTATCCTAAAATACAGTTAGTATAAGCAGGCGGATAAATGCTTGATTCTTTTCTTTAATTACTAATATTCAGAATGATGAGTTGTATCCTAGCAACTACCAAAGTGACAGATTTTTTTTTGCTTTACAATGGTGTGTTAGTTTCTGCTGTATAACAAAGTGAATCAGCTATACATATACATATATCCCCATATCCCCTCCCTCTTGCGTCTCCCTCCCAACCTCCCTATCCCACCCCTCTAGGTGGTCACAAAGCAGCAGCTGATCTCCCTGTGCTATGCAGCTGCTTCCCACTAGCTATCTATTTTACATTTTGTAGTGTATGTATGTCCATGCCACTCTCTCACTTCGTCCCAGCTTACCCTTCTCCCTCCCCCTGTCTTCAGGTCCATTCTCTATGGCTGTGTCTTTATTCCTGTCCTGCCCCTAGGTTCATCAGAATCTTTTTTTTTTTTAATTCCATATATATGTGTTGGCATACAGTTTTTTTTTTTTTTTGATAGCTTTTTTGCTTTCTGTCACAAGATATCTCAGGTCTGGAATCAGCCATTTCTCTAAGGGACTACGGTTCCATTTAATGAGAAATGGCATTTACAGACTACGATCATGGTACTAGGAGGTACACATATTTTAATCAATAAAAGATGCCAAACTGCTTTCCAAAAAGGCTGGACCAATTTATACTCTCATAGCACGGATGAATGCTCATCTACCTGAATATTATTTTAAAATTTTTCATCAATTGGATAGGTGAAAAATATTTTATTACCTTAATTTTTTTTCTCTAAATAATAAGGAGTTTGAACATAATTTCATGTTTATTGATTTTTTTTTTTTTTCCTTTTGGCTAACTGTCTATTCATATGCTTTGTCCATTTTCCTATTGGGGGCTTGTTCATTCGTTCGTTCATTCATTCATTCATTCTTCCATCAACGATTTCTTGAGTGCCTGCTATGTGCCAGGTGCTACGGAAAAAAAGATGAGAGCTCTGTGATCTCAAGGAGCTTACATTCTAGGCAGTGAACTAAGTATTTATAATAAAGTATAAACAATATTATGAATAATGCCATGACACATAATGTTATAGAAAGATATCTAATATTTATTATTTTTCTGTTTTTTAGGGTTCTAATTTTATAATTAATTTTTCTATGGTTTGAGAGTCCAGTTTCATCTGGAATTTATTTTGACGTAACACGAAGATCTAACTTAAATTCTCCAAATGATATCCAATTGTTCCAGAGTCTTTTACTGAATACCTCCTTCTTTCACCTTCTGACTTTTGACTTACTAGCTTAATCATATCTCAAGTTCTTAGAAATACATAAAAATGTCCTCTTATTTTCTAGACTTATTCTGCCTTTTGATCGAACTGTTAATTCTTATACCAATATAACATTGTTTTCCATACTATGATGGAACATTTTGATATTTCTCAGGGCAAGTCCTTCCTCACTATTTTGCCTTTTAAACATGTTCTAGGTGTTTTCTGATTTTTTTATCTTTTGAGATTAAATTTATAATGGCTCGCCAAGTTAAAAAAAATCCAAATGCTTGGATTTCATATGAAATTAAATCTATAAATTAATTTGGGAAGAATTACCATTTTTACAATATGCAGTTTTCCCATCCAGGCACATAGTAAGTTTATCCATTCATTAAAATCTTTAGAATTAATTTTCCTCAGGTATATACTTCTTGTAATTAGTCTCATTTATTTTACTTTCTGGTGTTGTGAATGGGGACTTAATTTCATATTTTCTAAAGGTATAGAGTTTCATATTTTTATTTTATGTGACTATGTCACTAAACCCTCGTTTTAGCTTAATAATTTTACACTTGCATCTTAGATTTTCTAGAAGGATAAGACTATCTACAAATAATTTTACTTTGTGCATTTCAATAATCGTATTTTCTTTTACATTATATTATACTGGCTAGAATTTCCATAAAAATACTGAATAACAATTATGATAGCAGGCACTTCTGTCTTAATCTTTATTTAAAGGAAATGTCTCTAAGTTTCACCAGTATATAGGACAGGGATGCTGGTTTAAGAAACATATTCTCTCCCACATTAAGAAAAAATTCTTCAAAATGGTACAGATGAACCGGTTTGCAGGGCAGAAATAGACACACAGATGTAGAGAACAAACGTATGGACACCAAGGGGGGAAGCTGTGGGGGTGGGATGAATTGGGAGATTGGGATTGACATATATACACTAATATGTATAAAACAGATAAATAATAAGAACATAATGTATTAAAAAATTAATAAAATTCAAAAATTAAAAAAAAAGTTCTATTTCTAATGGTTCATATTACTTTTAAAAGTCTTTTGGCATCTTAAGATAAGCTTTTTTTCCTGTGGTTTACTTCTGTAAAATAATATATTTCCTAATACTAAATCATTCTTGCTTGACTAGTGTAAATTCTAAGTCATCTCATTAATATTTCTCTGGATTAGAATTGCTAAAATTTTATTTAGAAGCTCCATATCCACAATAGTGATATTTTAAACTTTTTAGGGCCATAAACCCTTTGACAATCCGATGAAAGCTATGAACCCTCTCTAGAAATACACTATAAACATAAAACTTTGCATACCATGCAGGGCCTCCATTGTCTCTAGTTTAAGGACTCATCTTTATTATAGTTAACTCTATATTTAGATGGTTTCTATGCCACTGCCATTTCTTAAATACTATATCTTATACATTCTGACTCCTCTTTTGGTCAGCAAGAGGATTTTCGAGAAAATTTCCCAGAAGGTTATGTATATAGATGTTTTCTGAGCTTTTGCAAAGGTGCTAGCCTGATTTTTGCTGTTTTGTTGGCTTTTTTTGTTTGTTTGGATACTTGTAAGATATTTATACTTTAAGACTGATATTAAAACTTTTTAAAAATCAATACTTATCTATTAGTAATTTTCATTTCTGTGGTATTTGGTAAAACCTTTTGCCTCCAGACTTGATATTTCCTTATACTCAGAAGTTACCTTCTTTGACCATTGCTTCTGCTTCACTTATTCTAGCTTCTTGTGTTTTTGTTCATTTGTTTGTTCTAGTTCAGAAAAAACAGGGCAGATTTTTCCAAAAGCAATGATTCTGTTAGGCAAGTTTACATTATTTTTTAATATATTGAGAACATCTACATTTCATATTTATTTAAGTACCAAATTTTTTAATGGAAAATATATGTATTTTCATTTTCTAGCTACTGGAACAATTCTGAATCCTAGTTTAGACATTGAGATTTCCTGCACTGCCTTTGTAAGCAGCAGCACATTGGTCCTAACTCTGTCGCCTTAGCTTGAAATTCTTAACATTTTGTAAAGAGCATTATAACATATGGATGATCCTGAAAATACTTTACAGTGTTCACTAAAATTGTTGGTTTTCTGCTAATAGTTTCTTTTTTGAGAACATTATTCATCATTCTCTTCTTTTTCTCACTCATTTGCCCTTTTCTTCTACATTTTGGGTAATCTTTTTTTTTAAAAATAAATTTATTTATTTATGGCTGCATTGGCTCTTCGTTGCTGCGCAGTCTTTCTCTCACTGCAACGAGCGGGGGCTACTCTTCGTTGAGGTGTGAGGACTTCTCAGGCTCAGTAGCTATGGCGCACGGGCTTAGTTGTTCCGCAGCATGTGGGAACTTCCCGGATCAGGGCTCGAACCTGGGTACCCTGCATTGGCAGGCGGATTCCTAACCACTGCGCCACCAGGGAAGTCCTGATTTGGGGTAATCTTAAAGATCCCAGACTATACCTTTAATTTCCTTAATTGACTTTCACAATGAATACTTTCTTAAAAGAAAGGCTGGGATAAAACTGATCACTGCACTACTATTTGTAACAGTAAATATTTGGAACAATCTAATTATCCATCCTTAAAGGAATGGAATTAATAAAATGTATTCTCACATGATGGAAATCCAAACAAGGAGATGAAATAGATCTATAACACAGAAGCAACATGATTAGATCTCAAAACTAATGCTGAGTAGGGACTTCCCTGGTGGCACAGTGGTTAGGAATCTGCCTGCCAGTACAGGGGACACAGGTTCGAGCCCTGGCCTGGGAAGATCCCACATGCCGCGGAGCAACTAAGCCCGTGCGCCACAACTACTGAGCCTGTGCTCTAGAGCCTGCGAGTCACAACTACTGAGCCCATGTGCTGCAACTACTGAAGCCTGCATGCCTAGAGCCTGTGCTCTGCAACAAGAGAGGCCACCGCAATCAGAAGCCCACGCACCGCAACGAAGAATAGCCCCCACTTGCGCCGCAACTAGAGAAAGCCCGCCCACAGCAATGAAGACCCAATGCAGACAAAAAAATTAAAATAAATAAATTAAATTTAAAAAAAAACTTTCAAAAAACTAATGCTGAGTAAAACAAGTAAGAAGGTACATATATGAATATTTATGTAAAATTTAAAAACTATAATAGCACTATATATTATTTATGGCTATATAAATATTAAAAAATGAACTAGAAAAATAACTGATGATAGTGACTGCTCCTAGAGAAGCAGAGAGGGCAACGGAACTTTGTCATGGTGAGAAGTTAGGTATGGCTCAAAGAGATTATAGTGTTTTGTTTTCTTTTTAAAAAAGAGACTGGAAGCAAATACAATGAAAGGTTAATAGCTGTTAATTCTGGATGGTGTGAGTATGGGTTTCTGCCATATCCCTCTTTATGTTTTCAATCTTTAAGATTTCTCAAAAAGGTAGCAAAAAATAGTGGATGAGAATGCAGCTAAAAGATCAATGCAAATCCATCACCACCCATGGACTATAATGCAGTAGCAACTAATACATTAAAAATGAGGGGGGGAAAAAAGCAGAAAAAATGAGGTAAGCTTATGTTTTCCCTTAAATAACTTCAGTCTGTTTTAGTATTTTTGAAACATGCTGGGGGTACATCCCATAGTAAGAAATATATTCTATAATGTACTTTTTGTTTTGTTCTTCCATTTAACTTCTATCTTCTTTAGCCTAGTCTACTATAATACGTTTCTGTTTTTATTTATTTATTTATTTAGGTATCCAATATTTCCTTGTTTTTTGAAGCCTGTGCCTGGAATTGCTTTTCCCCTATTATTAAGTGCCAAGTTCCTTTCTACCACTTTTTCATTATAATGTATTCTGAACTATAAGCAGTACTATTTACTTGTCTACCTAAGATATAGATCCCTTTGTTTGGTTTCACTCAGTATTCACTGTAATAAATTCTCTTAGGCTCTCACAGCTTTGTTCTTTGTTTTGATATAGGCTAATTTACTCTCAAGTAATTTATATAGCTACAGTGTTGTACAACCAGTAAACTGAATGTTTCATTTCCCTTTTCAGCTTGACTTAACCAACTAAATTATGTTCCAAACTGGGTTCTGTGGCATTCTTTTCTACAAATGTCATCATTTGATTTCCCCTATTTTGGGGGAAGGGGACTATGAAATACAATTTGAAGATTCAAAAAGTTCTTCTCTGAATATGAAGGGATTAACTTAGGGTATATGCAAGAGAGAAAATTGTATATAAGCTATCATTAGTTCTTAAATAAAAACTAAAATTTGTACAGTAATTTACAGTTTACAATGTATTTTTATGTAATTTCCTCATGTGACACTTAATAAGTACAGCTCTGTTAGTCATTACTGGAACAATAGACAATTAGAACTACTTACGACTAAAATGTAAGAGTAAACATGCTGGTAAAATCTGTAATTTGGAATTTAGGGTTTCAAGAAAGTTAGCTAAGCTGGCTTACAAGTACTCTTCTGGTGACTAATTTAATAAAAATCAAGAGGTGTAAGGCTCAAGTTATCAGGCAATTAACAAAGGAAAAAATCTTTTTATATTTATAAAGAAAAGTTAGAAAAACATGGAAATGAAATACTGATATGAACCTCAGAAGTGATTCTTTTCCTAAAAATTAATTTAAAAAAAAAAGAAATGATTCTTTTCTTATCTAAGCTTCATTTCATAAAACAAATGAAAGAAAACCAACCTACTACAAATCTCAGGAGTTAAGTAACCTAATTTCAATCCAATTTTGTGGGGAGGAAGATCAACTTTCTTACATGTATGAAGATACTTTACTGGAAAAAAAACAAAAATAAAGAAAACCAATCCTATGCACAGTGCTGTAGATCTAGTTACTGACCCTGCAAAAACACAAAAATGCTGTAAGTAAACAACGGATACGTAGGTAAAGCAGGGCTATCTGGTATTGTCTGCATCTTTCTGCCAGTCTCCGGGTAGGGGTAAACTGATGATAGTGACTACTTCTATCAGTCACTATAGGGGCTTCTCTGTTTTTATCTGGCTTGAGAACTGTTTTGTCATTAGACACCTTGAACTACAAGGCAGAACATGGCTTCACAGAATGCCAACTGATTTCCCAGCTCTTGACAAGTCTGATGTACATAAAATACACAACTTTTAAAACTTTTGATGGGAAAGCATCCTTTTTTATATATTTTATCTACTCTTACGTCAAATGATTAGCAACAGTAAATCCCTTTTTGGGAGCAAAAGCATTAATGACATAAATAAATTTAACTTATATACATACAGAGAGGTATAGTCTTCTGGAAAGGAGTCTTCATGTGATGTAGAGGGCAATGAACTTGATTTGTTTTCCTGTGCATTCTGGGTCACAGACGTATGATCTACATGAAAAAATTACAAACTTAACAAGAATGCCAAGTTAAAAATCACTCACTGTAAAATCTAAATAGTATCTTTATTGACTAGATATATATATATAGCCCTTAAATCTGAAAACATATTACGATTTCAAGATTGAGCCACAAAATTAGGTGTCAACATTTTCAAAAACATTAAGAAAATAAGATAGGATAAAATAAAAGACTTAGGATAGAAGAGATTTCTACTGCAGAAATTGTAGTTTGGCCGACCTTTATCTGAATTTTAATCAACCTTTAAAGTGAAACATCAAGTATCCCTATTTCTGCTTGTATTTTACAAAAAAACATAACTCTTAAAGGCTCTATTAAGGTCACAAAATTGAAAGTTTATGTATCTTTTGTTTTCTCATTATTCTATTACTATCTACTTTTGGGGGAGAGAGGGAGGTATTTGGGTATCTCTTTTTGTCTTTCCATTTGTATTTTCATATTTCTCTTAGTTTCTCCTATATCTTTCCACACTTAATTTCATCTCATTTGTTGTCTCTTCTTTTTCAAGTTCATCTATTCTTTCTAACATGACTTCACTATAGAAATAAGCTATGTATTTAATGAAAAAGTTATAGATTTCCTGCTCCTATTTTGAAAAAAATGGATACGTAGAATAGTCTATGTTTGGCTTTAAAAAATTGTTTTTAATTGTGCTTCTTCCTATGTAGTAGTGGACCTTAAGAAAAAAAAGTGATTCTCATCCTGCCTTAGATTATTAACTTGCATTGGTCCTTTAGTGCACACCACTCTTATTAAAAAGAAAAAAAAAGTTTAAGTAAATAAAAGAATAGTTTAAGTTATAATCCAAGGTCATCCTTGGCTAATTAGCATAAAAAACCCTCTTTAGTTGTACAGGTGAAAAAAGAAGATTTAAAATCTGATAGTGGAAGAGAGCTGAGTAAATAATATAATAACTGATTAAAAATTAAATAAGTTTAACAAGTTAAGAATTTCCCAGCTAATTTCTTTGAATGAGCCATATAAAGCCATATTAACAAATAGGAACAAAACAAATAAATATAAGCATAGTTAGAAATAAGATTTACTAAAAAACATGGAGATTTTAAATTAACTATTAGATAAGGGGAGAAAGGAGAAATAATAATTTCTTTCAAGAAAACAGTATCCAAGTCTTTGTATGGGGATACAGCAGATATTTACAGAATTATACACAATCAAAGAAAATTAAAGGTAATTAGTGGTTTGGAGAATTCAGGCTGGATCTGGGATGGCTTGTTTTGACCTCAACACCAAGTCCTTTTGTTTCCCCCAGTCTCAGTATTCCTTTTAATATAAATACTAACATGAATCTTTATTACTAGAAAGTGTTTAATCCGTACATATGCTAGCAATGTCAATTACGTAACTCCCCAATTACTTTTAAAACATTGCTCTACCACTAGCAAACATACACTTTTATTTTGATAAATTTGTTACACTTCAGATGAACTATATATAAAAATATGAAACTATAGTACTCAGTATTTCTATTGATGAAATCTTTAAAAGAACCAAAACAGGGCTTTCCTGGTGGCGCAGTGGTTGAGGGTCCGCCTGCCGGTGCAGGGGACGCGTGCTCGTGCCCCGGCCCGGAGGATCCCACATGCCGCGGAGCGGCTGGGCCCGTGAGCCACGGCTGCTGAGCCTGTGCGTCCGGAGCCTGTGCTCCGCAACGGGAGAGGCCGCGGCGGTGAGAGGCCCGCGTACCGCAGGAGAAAAAAAAAAAAGAATCAAAACAAAACCCAACCTATATTCTTTTAGTGGGAAAGATTGTTTCAGAAAGGAAAAAAAAAAAAAGTTGCTTAGAATTAATTCCTCTTAGCACCTCCTGCATTTAAAAGCTTCTCTTGCAAAGCAAATGTAATCCCTTAAGGATGTGTTGATTCCAAGTGCTATTGAAGGATACTGAAAGACTGTTTTCTTAAAGAATCTACTCTTCTAAAACTGTACATTAGCTACTGAAATTGAAAATACTTTTGAATAACAAAAGCTTTCTTTAAAATAAACTTGGGACTTCCCTGGCGGTCCAGTGGTTAAGACTCCTCTTTTCCACTGCTGTGGCATGGGTTCAATCCCTGGTCAGGGAACGAAGATCCCGCATGCCTCGGCACAGCAATCAATAATCAATCAATCAATAAAACTAAACTGATGATGTTAAGCCATTTTTCAGAGATTTAAAACCTTATGGCTCCAAATTATGAGTTAAAATAATTATTTACCAATATTAATTAAAATTTAGTAAATGTACCTCCTCAACACTTTAGCAAATTAATGATAGTCTAAGATTTATAGGACAGTGATTCTGATAAAATAACTTGCTTTTTAATTAAAAAAAATTTTAATCGACATATAGTTGATCTATAATGTTGTGTTAGTTTCTGGTGTACAGCAAAATGATTCAGATATATATATATATATATAAATATATACACACACACATATTTTTTCATATTCTTCTCCATTATGGTTTATTATAGGATATTGAATATAGTTCCCTGTGCTATACAGGACTTGTTGTTTATCTAAAATAACTTTTCAATTTTTCTTTTTATAATCCTGGTACATTATCTTTGTTCAATTACTTCTAAAATAAATTTGTTAGACTGATGGTCTAATAATAATCTAGAAATGAAAAAAATTTCCATCAATTTATCTATACCAGAATGTGCCTTTTAGTATTGTTCTTTACACAAAGTATCAATAGGTTTATAGTGGTTTGGAGTCTTGGAATTCTATTTGCCCTTCTTATAGTAGAAGCGATTTTGAAAAAGAGATACAATTCTTCCCGGAGAGGTTTAGTAGAGTATGCATTTCCTATGGGGTGGACTTTTCGTTTACTAGGGAAACTGATTTCCATATATGAATCTTACAGTTTTATTTTTAAACTGTCTTCAGTTAACTTGACATAATTAAGGCTGGCTTGCTTCAAAGCAAGAAAACAGCAGAGAATATTCTAGATTGGGATTAGAAATGTACATACCCCTTATCAAAGTTGAATTATTATTTATAGTTGCTTCCTTCACTAGAATCATTGCTTGGATGTATTCTGTTAAGGAAAGGAAAAAAGAATGAAAACAATCAGCAGCAGTATCACCTTCACTCAAGATGTCAGCTACTGTACTAGGCAATTTACATATTTTATCTCATTCAATCTTCACAACTCCTCTAAGAGGTTCTTATGATTATCTACTAAATACATTAAAGACAAAGAAATTAAGGCCTAGTGGTTAAGCTGTTTATTCCAGGTCAATAAGCTAGGAAGTGGCAGAACTGGATTCAAACCTAGATATATCTGATTCATGAAGGAATGAGAAGGAATATTAAAATGAAAAATACTATTAATTTAGTGGACAAGCACATCATAGATTAATGTCATAAGAACATCCATAAAGTATTAAGAATATCCTGGGGAAAAATAAAGGATAGTCAGGGGAGATTTTGCTTGAAAATCATATGTTCTGATGGAATGAAGGAAATTTCCATATAAACGTCTATGTTCTACAACCACTTAGGTTGAAGACAAAGAAGCAGAAAAAATACTGGGATGACTGAACTGACTGCCTATGTAGAACGCAAGGTTTGCTTTCTGAAGACTACTAAGGCAAGTTCTGTTTAAAGCAGGCAAAATATATTTATATATTTACTTTTATATTAAAGAAAATAAGTTATCTCTGAATGATTGGGTAATACATAATTTCTGTTATATTCTTCTATATGTACCAAATGTTCTACAATGAGTTTTGCAATACACTCCCCAAAAAAAAGATAAAATGAGGGAGAAGAAGGTAGCCTGAGATAAATAGAGATAAATTCAGCAGCTATTATTCAAAGTAACCAGCTTCATCCAGTTTTACAAAATGTCCACAGTATGGTAAAAACAAGTTTTTATAGAAGCAGGACACACACACACACACAAAAAGCAGGTAGAACTGATGTTAGGTTCTTAAAAAACAAAAGAAGTTATTTGACTTTTAAAACGAACAGCAATACTGGAAACAGAATTATATTATATTATCAGTGGGTAATATTCAGCATTAAATGTACTGAACGTTTTTATTGCTTCATACCTTTATTTGTGGCAGATCCATCTTTGATCTTTCGTTTCAGTGACTGCAGCACATTTTGCACTTGTTCAAATATGAAATCCACTTTCCCATCATCTTCTAGCTCCATCCAGAAAGTTTTTGCATCACCTAAAGAAAAAATAATAGCCTAAGAGCTCAGTAGACATAATTTTCCTAAGGCACATGTTATTAAAAATATACTTGGTTTCTAAATAAAAATCAAAATTTAACTGGCCTATTACTTTCCTTGAAGAAAAAGATTTTGGTCACTGTTTCTTTACAACGACCTACAAGCAAAAAATATGACCTGGGTATCTCACTTATTTCTGATAATTAAAAAAAAAATGTGTTGAAAACTTCAGTGACACTTTTTTTTTTTAACTTTAAATGCCTAAACAATTTATTTTTCTTTCTGTGTAGTGACACTATTTCTTGACTGGAAAACAGCAGGAATGACTTCATTCTAGGGGTGGGAGTGGGTGTATTTATAGACACATTCATTTTAAAAGTTTCAAGGACATAACCTCCATTGAGTATGGAAGTGGAGGGTTCCAGAAGGAAACATCTCAACAATTGTTGAAATAACTAAATGTCTAACAATAATGCTTTAAAAACTATCTTTGATAGTAACTTTTTAATAATTATGTTGACTGAAAGAAAAACACACAAACAAGTTGCACATTATGTTTTATTTGGCAAACTACTGAGGACCACAGCCTGGGAAACAGCCTCTCAGACAGCTCTGAGGAACTTCTCTGAAGAGGTAAGGGAGGAGCCAGGATATACAGAAGTTTTTTGCTGGGGGGAGTGGGGGCTGGGGGGTGGTGGTAATAAAACATGTAGTCAAACATCAAAAGATTACTGCTAATCACAAAAGACAGACATCTCAGTTTAATGATTTTAGTGCTTTTCTGTGTCTGGGGAGATGCAAGAGTTTGGGCTCATTGAAGTTATTCCTCAGACATGCATCTTAACTATCTAGGACTAGTATCCGGTTTTTCTACACTCTGAATTCCCCTCAGGGCGTGCTGCTGGGGGCAGATGCAGTGGATGATGGCTTGATGGCAGGCAATATTCACTGTTTACTGAAATGGCAGGTAACATTTTTTGTTCACACTTACAGGAGGCAAAATATGTTTAAAGCTTTTATAGATAAAGTTATATAGGTAAGCCAACATTTCAGATGCCCAGCAAGCTAACACCTTAAAAATTTTCTAGCGAAATCATCCTTTCAAAGCTGAAAACAGAAATACGAGAAATGCAATTAAAATAAATTGGCGAAAGTCAAATCTTACACCATGTTTAAAAGTAACAGGGGCTTCCCTGGTGGCACAGTGGTTGAGAGTCCGCCTTCCGATGTAGGGGACACGGGTTCGTGCCCCAGTCCGGGAAGATCCCACATGCCGCGGAGCGGCTGGGCCCATGAGCCATGGCCGCTGAGCCTGTGCATCCGGAGCCTGTGCTCCACAACGGGAGAGGGGCCACAACAGTGAGAGGCCCTCATACCGCAAAAATAAATAAACAAATAAAAATAAAAGTAACAAAAAATACCTAAAATGTTAAACACAAATTATTTATAAAATATATAAAATTAATGTATAAAATGTTTAAAATGAATAGGGCCTTAAGCAAAGGAGAAACATAACAGTAACTGCACTGTAGAAAGGTCACTTGAGAAGCCATTGGGAGGATTAATGAGCAGACAGTGTAGTAAGTTTACAAAAAATACATTTTCCTTAATATTAAAAATTAAACCCAGAACCTCCAAGTTGGTAATGGAGTGAGATTCTTCAAAAGAGGCTTAGGACTCAGAGTCCCAACTCTCCCTGGCAGTCATCTAACCAAAGGGGGACCTCTGGCTAATTAGGGCTGCTGCTACCATAGAAGCCTCAGGAGGGGTGCTGTTTCCCTGTTAACTCTCTGGCCTGATGTGTACTACACAAGACTAAGCCTACTTTTCCTTTTTCCCCATAGCACAGTTCAGACAAAGGTTTCAACATTTGAAAAAAATGCAATGTGAAAGGACAAAAGGAATGAGAAATTATGTTTTAGAGACAGATAGGGGCTGACATAGCCTTGAGTGCCATGCTAAGCAACTTTATTTTTATATGGAAGTCTATAGGGAGCCACTCAAGAGGTTTAAGCATCTTACTATGTTACTAATTTTGCTTCTAAAAAATCACTAAAGTGGCAGTGGGAAGAGGGACGAGACAAAAATGATTTCTGTATTTCTGACTCAGGCAACCATATGTATAATAATGGTATCCACTGCGATAGGGAATAAAGGTAGAGAGACAAGTGAGAAATTCAAGTAGGGTGAGTAAACTGGATGCACAGGCTCCAGGGTAAGATCTGATCCAGATACACAAATTTTGGAGTCAATAGTACACAAATTCTTGCTAAAGCCACAAAATAGATGTGATTAGAGAGAATCTGTAGAATGAGAAGAGGGTCTTCTGTAGAACATCAACATGGAGTGCTTACTAAATACATCGATAATGACCTAGGTATGTGTACATGTATATATCTATATTTCTCCATCCATCACTTGAAGAGCTTCAGGACATTGGTACAGAGAATCTCTGGACACCTTTGAGCCTGTTATCAGCAAACTGTAGTCTATGAACTCCTGGGAGTTCCCAAATCCTTTCAGACAATACGCTAGGTCAAACTATTTTAATAGTAATATCAAGACATTATTTGCCCTTTTCTTCCCTATATTGACATTAACTGATGGTTCAAAAGCACTGGTGAGTAAAAATGTTGGAGCCTTAGTGTGAATCAAGGCAGTTGCACCGAACTACTAGTAAGTCATTATTATTATTTACCACCAATTTCACTTAAGAAGGTCTTTGATAAAGCAACATAAATAATTACCAAAAAAAATAATAATTACCACAGTACAATGGCTGTTTCAAGGAAAAGCGCTAGGGAGATTGTTTGAGTTGTAAGCTAAACTAGCTGGGTTTTTTTTTTTTTCATAGAAAACCATTTTTCCTTAAAAGAACCACTAATAAAAATTGTTTTTTTCCAACTTGGGTGTTTGGTACACATTTTCTCAAACATGAATAAAGGGAGCCTATCACTTGAAGGACAAAAGTAACAGCATTTGTTGCGAATGAAAAATTCAAGCTATCAAGTTGAAACTGAAAATTTAGAAAACTTGCATCTGCCATGGTAAGCTTGAGAGCTTCTCAATAACTAATCACTTTTTGATGAGATTGGTAGCAATATTAACAAATGTAATTTTTAAATACTGTATGATTAAATGTGTCAACATTTGGAAAAATCTGCATAATTCATTGAACCAATGTTTTCCAAGTGGCCAATGCATGATGTTATAAAATCATACATGTGTAAAAGGCCCATCAAAGTGCAAGACAAACCAATGGATTTTTAATGTAACAGTGTAAAAAAAAGCTCACTGATAAGAATTCAGATTCCACACTATAACTAACCTTGAAGGAATGACTACTTGTTGAGTTTTGTAGTTGTATCAAAGAAAAATATCCATAATTATCTGAGAGGCTATTAAAATATTCTTCCTTTTTCCAACTTCTTGTCTGTGTGAAGCTTCATTTTCTTTATACATTTACACCAAAGCAACATATCACAACAGACTGAATGCAGAAGGAGACCTGAGAATCTCTCTTCTATTAAGCCAACTATTAAAGAGATTTGTAAAAATATAAAACAATGGTTTTCTCACTAATTATTTTCATTTCAGAAAATAGTTATGTCTCACAAAAATGTAATTTGTTAACATGTTGGGTTTATTATTTAAAAAAAAATAAGCCAATTACCATTTTTGAAGCTTCTCAGTTTTCTAATATAGTAAATATGAATAGATATTATCCACATAAACAAAAGCTGTTAGGGGTTTTAAACACTTTTAAGAGTATAAAGTAGTCCTGAGACCAAAAGAAAGTTTGAAACCGCTGGCCTAGATAACTGTCCAGTGAAATTAGTACTACAATCTGTAAACAATCCGCATATTACAAGTATGTTAAAGGGTGGTGAAACTATTCTGTATGATACTGTAGTGGTGTATACATGACATTATGCATTCGTCAAAACCTATAGAACTTGAAAGCACAAAGAGTGAAGCTTAATGTATGCAAAGTTTAAAATATCATTTAAGAGATCAGGGATCCCAGGAAGGAATGTATACACAACCTCTCTGAAGGGCTGAGTGGAAAAGGTGCTGACCTAAATAACTTTGGAAATAAATGGACTCTGTAAAACTATAGGCAAAAGGAAGTTGCACAAGCACTGAGGTGTCACACCTGGGAATAAGTTTACAGTACTTCTGATACTGCTATACACATATACTAGAATCGAGCAATTAAATAAATGGATAACAGATAATGGGAATTTATAGATAAGCAAGGAGAGTAAGCTAGAATAATCCATGTGGTAATGGATTAGAGCCAGAAACATCAGTATAAACTCATGTTTAGCTCAATACAGATACAGATGGTTACATATAGAAATATTTATAGATATGTGTATATACAATTATATTTATATATACTTTGCTCTGTCAGCTGAGAGGGCCAGAAGCAAGACAACCCAATAACAAATGAATACACCTACTGCCCAGATCTTAGTTTGTAATACCATTCTCCAATAAAAGGAACCAGGAAGGCTCATTCAAGAAATGGCTCATTCTAGGACTATGCCAATATACAAGATGAGCGTGGAGCATCATATAGTACCAGAAAATAAGGAAGTGCTAAAAACCAAAAACACAAAACAAAAACCACCTACATTGATGGGGGTATGTCAAAGAGACAGGAAGCTGACCGAAAGGGCTCCAAATGCCTAATCCTGGGACAATTTGAAGAACAAAATGAAACAGTACTGGCTTATAACCCAAAGTACACAGTAAGTATCCATGAATCCATACTGATGTAAATAAATGATTGAATAAAACATATACTGGGGAAAGGAAACAAATCTCCCTTGCAGAAGAATTCTGAAAAATTAATGTAAATATTCTGTTCTCAAAGAGGAGGAGCATAAATTCATGTTCCTTAAGTATGGGCTACACACAGTGAATTCCTGTCAAAGAGTATAGTAGAGAAAGGGAGAAAAAAAGAGAGTAGTAATTTACAGTGGAGAAGCCACTTAACACTATGTCAGCCAGGTGATCTAGCTCAACAACAGCAGGTGAGAAATCATGTTGGTAACATGCGCCCTTGATATCATTTCATAAAACTGACACTTTACCTCTATGGTCTTCCTCCCCAGAATCCACTACCCCAGTCTAATCGCGAGAAAAACAAAAATCAGTCAAAAAAGTCCAATGAAGGGGCATCTTACAAACACTTGGATACAAAATCTTACAAAAACAAGGGAAGTCTGAGAAACTGTCATATGCAAAAGGACCCTAAGGAGACATAAGTAAATGTAATGTATCCTGGATGGGATCCTGGAATAGAAAAAGACATAAAGTAAGGAAATAAGAATAAACTATGGACTTCAGTTAATTATAATGGGTCAATAATGGTTCATTAATTGTAACAAATGTACCAGCCAAATGTAAGATTTTAATCACAGGCAGAACTGGGTGCAGAGAATATGAGAACTCTCTGTACTATCAATTTTTCTGTAAATCTGTAAGTTTTCTAAAAAGAAGAAAGTGTATTTTTTTTTTTTTCGGTACACGGGCCTCTCACTGTTGTGGCCTCTCCCGTTGCGGAGCACAGGCTCCGGATGCACAGGCTCAGCGGCCATGGCTCATGGGCCCAGCGGCTCCGTGGCATGTGGGATCCTTCTGGACCGGGGCATGAACCCGTGTCCCCTGCATCGGCAGGCGGACTCTCAACCATTGCGCCACCAGGGAAGCCCAAAGTATATTTTTTAAAAGTACATTAAGGTACTGACTTAGTATTAGAGATACACAACTAATTATAAAGACAATCAAAATTGTTGCTACATGAGAGTAAGTCCTATAAATCCTATTAATTCTTTCTAATTCAGAAAAGTTACTTGCACAGAAAAACCTTGAAAATTCCACAATTCAGCTTCATTAAGTAGTCTATATACTTTTAAACATAAAGTTTAACAATGGTTTTTCAACCTACCATTTTTTTCTCCCATCTTTTGGTGTTGTTTACAAACATAAAATTCTTCGAAATTAACTTTATCAAAGAACTGAATCACTTTGATTGTAGAATATAACTGGAATCCAACTGTGGTCTCTATGAAATTTGCAGTACTCAGAGAAAATACATCATTATACCACTCTAAACCAAATATTCTTTGATACTTGAATTTTCAAGTAGAAATTGTGGTTGAAGAAACTTTCAGAAATGATCACTAGTCCAACTTAATGACAAGTCCATGCATCTTCATCAAGTGAATACATATAGTCGTATCAGATCATTGACAATATTATTTTAAAAATAAAAACCAACTCCATCTTTCGGTCCATGAATGCATGAAACATTCTGTAAGGAAAACAATAAGGAATGGTGCATATTGGTAAATAATAAAATATATAAGAAAAAAGAGATTGTTATAACAATAGCGCTATCTTTTAAAACAGCATGAACTATTATGAAAAAAGAATACATATTAACTGGAAAAACATGTAAAATATCAATATTAGGAAAATTACGGAAAAATTAAGAATCATCTACTTAATATGTTAATTAACAGAAAAATTAAGAACTATCTACTTAATATATGTTAATTAATATAAATTAACTCCATTTTATAAAACTTTAAAAAACTTTTTAAATGGGGATAATAATGCTAACTACCTCAAAAGATTGTTGTGAGGTTAAGACTTAATCACCTAGAATACCTGGCACATTACAAAGGACTCAATAAATGCTAGCAATTATTATTCTTTCACTATATATACTTTTAAAACAAAATTTGAATTTTAGTATGTATAATTTTTTATAATCTTTCATTGATAATATATCCTGTACTTTCTCTCGTCATTAATGTTTTCCTGTAATATGACTTTTAAGTGGCTGTATAATGTACTTTGGTCAATAATCCATATATTAAATTACACTAAAGAACAACTATTATGTTCTTTAGTGTAATATGAACAATTATAAACAATAATTATGCAATTATTAAAATTTAATAAGTTAATAATTGGTACTATAAACCTGTATAGTGTACATTTAGATTATTTCTATTTTTCCAGTATAATAAATAAGGCTGGAATATATCTTATGCATATCTGATTATTTCCTGAAGATATACACCTAGAGGTAGAACTAAAAGGTCAAAAAGAGATCAGCAATTTTAGTCTCAAGGTGTTAGTCAACATATACATTCTTCTCCCACTGCCACACCAAATCTGCAGAAATGGTAATTTTTTTTGTAATTAAAAATATAAAGTCATGTTGAAAACAAAAAGGGAATTCTCTATAGATTTGAGTCTGTGCGACCTCTCTGGGGAAAGGAAACAGATGGGAAGTTGCAGAGATAATGCCAACCACAAACACCACCATGGCAAAAGGAAGAGTAAATCCTCTCAGAGGAGATGAATACACAACCAAGAACCATCAAACATATGAAGAAAGCTACACCATGAAAAAGACTTAACAAGCCTACCAAACTGATGAACTTATATTAAGGAGGAGAATTAATAGAGCATCCTGAAAATAATTTTAAAGCAAATACTGTATTTAATATCAAAGAGCTAAAGAAGGAAACCTCATCTATGAAAAAACATACAATTTTTTAAAATAACCAATTGGCTATCTTGGATATAAAAACAGTTATTGAATAAACTCAACAGATAGATATAATAGCATAGACTCAGATGAAGAGCCAGTTAGTAAACTGAGAGACTGAGTTGAGTAATTCACTCAGAACACAGAGCAAAGAAAAAAAAGGAGGGATAACTAGAATGAAGAGGCAATAATGACCAAAAAATTCTCAGAACTGGAAAACACATTAGCCTACTAATGTGGCTAGTGTGGGTAAGGGTCCATTGAGTATCAAGCAAGATAAACTTTTTAATACATACCACTAGACAAACCATGGATAAACTTCAGAATATCAAGAAGACAAAGTCTCAGAAACTTTCAGAAAATCTAGATTATCTAAAAGGAATGTTTATTAGACTGGTACTCAGACTTCTCATCAGAAATGCCAGATGCAAAGTGTTAAGGGAAAATAAGTCTGAATCCAGAATACTATTTCAGCCAAGGTATCTTTCAACGTGGGGGTTGGGGGGAAGGCTTTTACAGACACTCAAAGACTTTGAAAGAAATAAAGAAGTACTTCATGAATAAAAACTAACGTAGAAGGAAGTACTGAGGTAAAAGAAGCAAAAGTGAGCAAATAAATGAGTAAAACACATTAATGCTAGATAATTACAGATTAAAAATGGGTTTTAATGACGAAACCAAATTGCTGGAAGATATAACCATAGGAAATTTACATTCTTTTCTGAAGGAGGGATGGAAGAGGATTCTTGCAATGTCTGAGAAAATAAAGTAGAAGCATACTAAGTTCTTCGTAGGGAGGATATCAATACAAACGAAATGCAGACTTTGTTAGGAAAATATAAATTTAATAATTGTGTTAAAAATGTAAAAGTAGGGACTTCCCTGGTGGTCCAGTGGTAAAGAATCCGCCTTACAATACAGGGGACGTGGGTTCGATCCCTGGTCATAAAACTAAGATCCCACATGCTGCAGGGCAATTAAGCCCTCTCCCCGCAGCTACTCAGCTCAACTAGAGCCCGCGCACCCTCGAGCGTGCAAGCCACAGCTAAAGAAGCCCGCGCAAGACAACGAAGGGCCCGTGCGCCGCAACTAAGACCGACGCAGCCCAAAATAAATAAAATTTAAAAATAATAAATAAATCTTTAAAAAAAATGTAAAAGTAATCTATGAAAAAGAAAACAGAACAAAGAAAACCTCAATTAAAACCTTGGGGCAAACCTCAATTAAAATGAGAAATGGAAAAATATAAGATATAAAGGATACAATGGGAAGCAAGGTAAATAAGAGGACAAGAAAAAGGCCAATTATGTTAATAATCACAAAAAAGGTTAATGTGTTCAGTCTTACTTATTAAAGGACAGACTCTCAGATTAAATTGCAAGCAAAACCTAGCTATATTTTAAAATAAGGGACCCACTTAAATCTCACAAAATGTCATCAAAAGGTTGAAATGAAGGGATGTGAAAAAGAGACATACCAGCAAATACAAGAAGAAACATTCATATCAAACAAAATAGAAGTTAATATGAAAACCAATAAAAGAGACAAATATTTTACACTGACAGAACAATTCACCATGAATATCTAATTGAACTTATTGACTACCAACTAGGCTCAAGAAAAAAAGAAAAAAAAAATTAGAGGGATAAGTACGAAAAGGAAATTAAAACAATTAAAGATCTTACCAGAGCTGCATGCCACACATCCCCATCTCTCACTCCCAGTATACCAGGTCCAAAAAGTTTTATAGAAGAATTCTACAAAACTTTCAAGGAATGGATAATTTCCATAGTATACAAACTGTTCAAGAGCAGAAAAAATATGGGCGGCTACTCAACATTTTTTTGAGGTTACTGTAACCTTGACGCATAAGAAAAGAAACTCAAGGCCAAACGCACTTCTTGGTATAGAAGCAAATATAGTAAGTAAAAACATGCAGCAGTAGAGTAAAAGTATGTTACCAAAGTATGGTTTATACCAGGAATACCCAAAAAGTTTAGCATTGTAAAGTTACTCAATGTAAATTTCTACATTAACAGATAAATAGAGGAAAACTATCATCTTAAATACAGAAAGACACACAAAAGAATTTCAATAAAAGTCAACAACTATTCTGGGGTGGGCCGGGGGCCGTGGGGGGGGGGCGGTGGGGAAGACAAGGACTCTTGCAAACTAGGAATAAAAGAGAATTTCTTTAACCCAATAAAGACTACCTACCAAAACAAAGAAGTAAATATCATATTCAATGAGGAAACATCAGAAGCATTTTCGTTACAGTCAGGCACCAGATGGGGACACTTGCCACCAATGGAAGTTTGGTACTGGAAGTCTTAGAGAAATACAGTAAAATAAAAAGAGACCTAAAGATTGTAAAGAAGAGAAAAATCTATCTGTAGAATAAATAATTGAAAACTAACAAACTTAAAATTTTAACTTAAAGTTAAAAGCCAACCAAAGAGTTGGGAGAAAATGTCTGTAACATTTTTTAACAATGGTAACAAAAAGTGGACAGAGCCACAGACTCTAAAGAAATTTTTAAAAACTATACAGGATACACAGTAACCAGGACGCAAAAAGAACTCCTCAAATCATTAGGAAAAAGATAATTCAATAGAAAAATGGGCAATTTAAAAAAAGAAATTACAGAAACATATATATTACAGGTCAATAAACATATGAATAGATACTGCAGTTTTACTGGTAATCAGAGAATGAAAAAAATTTTTAAATGAGTATAATTTTCATCCATCAGATGGACAAAAAGTACAAAGATAGTATCTCATGTTGATCTAGATTGTAGGGAAATTGAACTGTCATACTTTGTAGGATGTGTAAATTAGTAGAAGTATTTTGGAGGCAAATTTGGCAATGCCTATTAAAAATGTTCATAACTTAAAACCAAGCAATTCCACTTTTAGGTATATATTCTTGAGAAACAGCACATGTGCACAGCAAAACAAATAAAAGGATATCCCTGCAGCACTGTTTGAAAGGTGAAAAACTGAACAACCTAATGTCCATCAAGAGGAGAATGGTAAATAAAATGCGCTACATAGTACATATCAAACAAAATATAATTTAACATGAAAATGAGACAAAGATAAATATTTTACATTAACAGAACAATTCAGTCATACATTGGAACACTATCGAGCAGGTGAAAGAAACGAGCTGTAAATAACATAACAAGCTATAAAATAACACGTTTACACTGCAAAAACACTGTCAAGTGAATAAAATTACAAAATTATATAGTATGATACCACTTCGATTTTTAAGAATTACAAATGCATATATGCACCTACAGAGAATATGTAAGTGTAAAAAAGGACTTGAAGGCTCTGCATCAAAGTCTTGAGTGTGGAATGGGAGAAGGGGGTAGGTAATGGATTGTGGATTGTGCTCTGTATCTGTAAGGTTCTAATTTCATAAAAGGAGAATGTAAAAATGCACTAATTTAAAAATTAAGTATATAACTTTCAAAAAGGGACTGTCCATTTTAAAGCCTTCTGGAACATATTGCCAAACTGCCTTCCAGAAATGTTCTACCAATTTATACTTCCACCTGTAGCATATAAGCACACTAATAGCTTCGTTTTAAAGAAAGCTCTCACCAGTGTTGTTCATACCTTCTGAAAATTTAAAAGTAACTGAACTTACAAAATTAAAACATGTTTACTGAAGAAAATTTGCAAAATATAGTAAAGCACAAAGAAAATTTAAATCACTCATAATCTCATCATCCAGAGACAACCGGTGTTATTTGAGAGTGTAACAGGATTTTAAAATTTGCTCATATTTTTCCCGTTCTTTTTCATTTTGGCAGAAAAATAGTCTGTTTCGCTTCATTTTATGGTTCCTTTTCGTTTTTACAAATAGGCTCTTAGGAAACTGTGACCATTTTCTGTTATGTTTTAATTGTGATGACAGTAATGAACATTTATTGCATATAAAACATGTGACAGGCAGGCTTCTAAATACTTCACGTGTTCGTATTAATGTGCCTAACAATCATGTGGGATAAATTAGCATGCCCGTTTTTCTCACAAGGAAGCTAAAGCCGCCACACTGTAAGTGGCAGAGAGCAACTAAGGAACCAAGCAGTCTGGTTTTTGAGCCCGTTTTTTGATTATTTCAATCTACCGCCTCATTAATACATGCAGAGCTCACTGCAGGTTTCCACGTGCCGAAGAGCACAATTACGTACTGTTCCTTATTTAACTACCTGTTGGGGATAATTTCTTATTGGATTGTGGTTAACGAGAGTCAGGAGCTCTTAGGATCTGACCTCAAGTCCGTGATCTTGGGTAGATGATTTTACTTATTTAGGGTTTGTGTGGTCTTACCTGTGAAATGGGTCAGTGGTTAAACCATCAAATTCTGCTTCTGGATTTTGGACTGCAGTCCACTCCCCGCAGCCCTTTTTACAGCCTCAGGTTCCCCAGCTGCTTAGGAATCACCTCACATGAAGATGTGCACCGGGTGACAAGAGACTGGAATGCGGGCTGAGAACTCAGAGCGCCCGCAGTCCCTTCTCCAGCCCGGGACTGCACGTGGGTGAAAGAAGGGAGGTGACAAGGGCTGGGATCCACGCGGCCGAGAGCTCCGCCGCGTTCCCGGGTGCTGGGCCGAAAGAGCCGTCGGGAGGGCCAACCACGACCGTGCCTCGGTTACACCGGCTCGACTGCGGTTTCCACGCCTCCCGCTCCGTTGGCGAGGCTGGGTTCCCCCGCGGGTCGGACTCCTCTCCCACTGCACGCCACCGAGACCCCACGGACCCAGGTACCCTCTGGCCGGGAAGTACTTCACCATTTACTAGACCTCACCTCAACAAAAACAGTCCCGCCTCGCTTCAGCAGGGACGGAGGACCGCCCAAACCCTAACGGCCAGGCCTAACGCGAACCCAAAATGCGAGGAGTCGGACACTGAAGGTTCCCACCACCTGGCCCGGAGCCCATTGGCTGCACACCCACTGGGTCCACGCCTCAGAACTTCCGCGCGCGTACCGTCGGCAACGCGGGAGCGCCGGAGCGCGCCGTCTCCCGATTGGCTGTCAGAACTCTCGGGTTGTCTCGCGCTCTCTGGCTGGACCAATGGGGATATCCGCAGTCGAGAGGACGGCATCGCTGGAGTGGTGGCTCAGCTGTTTCCTCTGGTAGGTGGTTGGAGCCATCTTGGGTGTGTCTGGGACGGGGCTGCTTGGCGGTTGAAAGCGTACTTAGCAGCTCAAGATGTAGAGGTGTTCTGAGGGAGCAGTGGAGGAGAGGAAGGGCCTGAGGAAACAGACCTGGCGCCTTCTTACTTCCCTGAAAGGGAAAGGTTTTCCTGGTCTGAGTCTCAGCCCTGGCTAGGAAGAGCGATAAATGGTGGCGGTGATGGGGAGCGCAGGCTTTGGTTGGTTGGTTATTGTCGGGGCTTGGCGAGGACTCTGATGCCTTAACAGTGATACCTTGGGTTCCAGGGAACTATTCCAATAATCTTTGTCTCGAAAAGATTCTGACCATCAACCCTCTTTACTGACAAAGGAGGTTGGCTGATGGACTGCCTGATTCAGAAAGGAACAAGGCTGGTAATGGAAGGGGACAGGGGGAGATACCTCACGACTGTCCTCAGATTCGAAAGAGACGTCTTCATTTTCTGTCGTTTGCAAGGGAGTGACTGCTAAAGTGTTTGCCCTACTCGGTAGTTAACCTCTGACTAAGGCCCTCTTTTGGTAGTAGTGAGCGTCAGGTTCTGCGTTAGGGCAGTTTTATTCATTAAGTGTACAGCCAGCATTCCTGCAGTGGTCTTTTTTTAAAAGCAAGAAAGTAGTTGATCTTTGCAGAAACAGTGGAAATGAAGGAAGAATTTTGTCAAATTTTGGTTTTCCTTGTTACAATCTGCTAAAGATTTAGGAATCTCCGGGTTTGCCTTGGCATCCTTGGTTGCTTCGTCATGGGTAGGGAGAGGTTTTTGTAAGAAAAAGCATCTTAACTTCTCAGCTCTTTGGGGATGGGAGGAGGGAGACAGGAATTACCTCCTTTTCCTCCTTATTATTTTAAAAAATCGAAGTAGAATGCACGCATGGTCATTCATTTGAGGGGAAATTTTATCGGATCTGAAAACCTAGCTAAAAGGTTAATATTTTGTGATTAACTTCAGCAGTTTTGACACTCATGAGAAGAAAGCAAAGACACTTATTGCCTTGAGTTTAGTTTTCATTTATCCAAGGTTAACTGGTAACCCAACTCAAAAGTACCATGGCAGGAATACCAAAGAGAACAGCAGTAAAATAATAATTGAAAATTAATTTTCTTTTACAATTTTACTTTTTATTCATGAGTCTTAAAAACTTAAGTTGCAATAGTTCAGTATCAGTAATTTAGTGGTGAGTTGATGGCTAGGTACTATGTACATAAGGAATGTTGGTGTCTGCGGAGAGTTTTGGAACCAACCCTGGGCGGATTTCCAGGGAGGACTGTATAGGCTATCAAAGTAAAGTTGGTGAGAATTCCCTGGCGGTCCAGTGGTTAGGACTCTGTGCTTCCACTGCAGGGGGCACGGGTTCAGTCCCTGTTTGGGGAACTAAGATCCCGCAAGCTGTGCAGTGCAGCCAAAAAAAAAAAGCAAGCGATTGGTGGCTAACAAACAGCGATAACACAAAGGAGCTGCTCAGTAAATGTTTGCAAAAACTTTTGGATAGCGTTCACATATCATAGTTACTGGCATACATTCAAAAGTGTAATTGTTGATTGAATACATTTAAAACATACAGTAATTGGGAGGTATGATATATACATTTTTTTAGCCTAACTGAAACATAATTTTTTAACCTGCTTTCTGGAAAACTTGACCTTCAATTTGTTTGAACTAAATTTATTTGTTGCTTCCACTTTATACATGTGAGTAATAATGAGGACAGGTTCATAAATCTTTTGTGAGGTCTGTTTATGAGATCCTACTATAAGGAAATTTAGATAATGAAAATGAACCCTTAAGTAATAATGCTGTAGTTGCATTTTTTCTTGAAAGCGTACAATCTCAGTAAATGATACCAAACATTAGTGCCTTCGATCTCTTCTGCTGAAGAAAATTTATTGCTTTTCTATTTTCTTTTTTTGTTTTATTTTATTTTTTTATACAGCAGGTTCTTATTAGTTATCCATTTTATACATTTAGTGTATATATATCAATCCCAAACTATTTTCTTTTTAACACAACTTAAAGTCAAAATACTACATTTACTATATTGCGTAAATATGTTCTGTATGTAATTTTAAAATAACAAATTAGGTAACTGTCTTCAGATTTTTCTTTGAAGAATACAGTTCTCTAGATTTCATAATATATAATCTGAAGATCTGTAGAAATTTTTTAAAATATCACTTTTGCATGAACAATGTTAAGTAACTAAGTAAAAGTCATTTAACTTAGATTGATATGTTAGAGATTATTTTTTTTTGCAATCTCATATATACAAATTTAGATTTTTTCCCCATTATCAAGTGACGCACCGTTTAATTATAAAAGAAAAAATT
Organism: Stenella coeruleoalba; assembly: GCF_951394435.1. Taxonomy (NCBI): domain Eukaryota; kingdom Metazoa; phylum Chordata; class Mammalia; order Artiodactyla; family Delphinidae; genus Stenella; species Stenella coeruleoalba. The sequence goes on from NC_137164.1 coordinate 17,959,266, forward strand.
TGATGATACCTTTTAAATGAATATGTTTTGTGACAGAATGTTTATTAGAATCTCTTTATCTAATAGAGCATAAAAAAGTCAATAAAAACTGCTCTCAGAACCTGTTTGGAATTCTTGTGTTTGGTACTTAAAAAATTCAAAAGATTTTATGAGTGAAGGTTTTAGAGTGATTATAAGCACTTCTTTTTTATTATTATTAAAGTATAGTTGACTTATATTATTTTCAGGTGTAAACCACAGTAATTCAATATTTTTATAGATTACACATCATACGAAGTTATTATAAAATATTGACTGTATTTGTTATTGAACCAAACTTGAGTCTGGTCACCTGCCATGCAGCAAAGCCTATTTATTGACACTGGGTATGGTGAAGGAAAGTACACCATTTATTGTAGGGCCCAGGAAGGAGTATGGGCAGCTCATGCTCAAAAGACCCAAACTCCTGGATGGTTTTCAGGGGATCAGTTTTAAAAGCAACATTTGGGGGTGAGAGCTGCAAGATTCATGACTTTCTTCTGATTGCTTGGTGGTGAGGTAGCAGGATGACATTTCAGGAATCTCAATCATCAATCTTCTGGTTCCAACCAGTCTGGGGTCTAGTGCTTGAGAATGTAGTCACTGTCCTCCACCTGGGTGAGTGGGGGGCCTTAGTTCCTGACAAAGATATCTGTCAGATTGTTATATATATCCCTTGAGGAGGAACTAGGATTCTGCTTTATTGCCAAATTACTGCCATTATTTTTCTTGTTTAACTGCTTTTCCTTTGTTTCTGCATTCTCTCATTTCCCTAATTAGTAACTGCCTGTGCCTGCTCTTTGGAACTCAGGGAAAGCCTGGAAGACTAGAGACATTTTTTACAAACAAAAAATGGGGGAAATGGAGGGGCTTTTGTACACAGGAGGACCCCCCCCCAGGACCTGTTTGATTTCAGTACCCCCTTTAGTTTGATATTCTTCTATCTTGAGAGGAACAGGTGTGGGACAAGAAATGGAATAAAGTTTTGGATAGAGAGGTTAATAATAAACTCAGCAGAGGAACTCAGTTTTAGGGGGACTCAGTTGCATATTCCCTGTGCTGTATATTACATTCTTGTAACTTTTTAATTTTATACCTAGTAGCTTGTACCTCTTAATCCCCTTCACCTACTTTGCCCCTTCCCCTACGCCCCTCCCCTTTGGTAGCCACTAGTTTGTTCTTTGTATCTTTGAGTCTGTTTCTGCTTTGTTATATTTGTTCCTTTGTTTTATTTTTTAGATTCCACATATAAGTAACAATACAAGCACCTCTTTATTTAAAAAAAAAATTAAAATGTGATAGGTTTTCCCCTCGTACTAAATTGCATATAATAATCATTCCTCTTTTTAAATTTATTTTTGAAGTACCAGAAATACCTTGCTGGGCCTCGTAAATAATTTTGACCATACAAATGTCACTTTGGGGGAACATTTTGAGATTTTCAGAAATATTTCTATATTCCTCCTTAATTTGGTGTGTTTCACCATTATTTTTCTGGTATTCAACCAATAAGGTCCATTATGGGAATAAATTAAATGATGTGACTAAAAATAAAAAATGACTTAAAACTATATAAAGATCATCCTACTGCATAGCACAGGGAACTATAGTCAATATCCTGAGATAAACTGTAATGGAAAAGAATATAATAAATGTATATATGTATAACTGAATCACTTTGTGGTACTGTAGAAATTAACCCAACATTGTAAATCAACTATACTTCATTTTTATTTTTTAAGATGATTTATTATTTATTTATTTAATTTATTTTTGGCTGCATTGGGTCTTAGTTGCGGTACACGGGATCTTCTTTGAGGTATGCGGGATCTTTCCTTGCAGTGTGCAGGCTTCTTTCTAGTTGTAGCACACAGGCTCCAGGGCATGTGGTCTCTGTAGTTTGCGGCACGTGGGCTTAGTTGCCCCACAGCCTGTGGGATCTTAGTTCCCTGACCAGTGATTGAACCTGCATCCCCTGCATTGTAAGATGGATTCTTTACCACTGGACCACCAGGGAAGTCCCTATACTTCAATTTAAAAAAAAAAGAAAAACAAAAAAAACCTATATAAAGATCAAAATGACTACTGCAGTTTGTGGTGTTCAGCTAATCAATGAAATTGATTGGATGCCTGAATCATGAGAATGTCCATTAACTACTGAAAATGATTGTGAGGTAAACACATGGGACATTCATATTTCACTTAAAGGAGTAAACTTTAAATTATTATATATATATATTTTTATTTTTTTTTGCGGTATGCGGGCCTCTCACTGTTGTGGCCTCTCCCGTTGTGGAGCACAGGCTCCGGTCGCGCAGGCTTAGCCATGGGCCCAGCTGCTCCGCGGCATGTGGGATCTTCCCTGACCGGGGCACGAACATGTGTCCCCTGCATTGGCAGGCAGACTCTCAACCACTGCGCCACCAGGGAAGCCCTATTTTGTTTTTTTTAAAGGATAGGGGAACTGAAACACTAAAGTTTTGCCTTTACTGTGACTTCTCCCTTTGAAATCTCATTTGTTCCTGCTGTTTAAACCATCATTTTTGTGCAAATGAGCCCTAATTCTAAAGTCAAGTTCTGCTCTCTTAAGCACTTAACACACATTTCTCACAGCCTTTTGGACAATTCGATCTACTCAATTTATATACTACTCTTCCTCTTTCATGTTTCCTATCTTGATTAATGGGATAAGCATCTTCTGAGTGGCTCAGATGTAAAACTTCAAATTCTTACCTCTCCTTTTGCCCAATTGTATAATCTGTAGCTTTAGCCTCCAAAATGGCTTTCTTCATTTTCTGCTCTCACTGCCACTGCCCTAATTTAGGCCTTCCTTTTCTTTTTCTTAACAACATTTTATATGCCATTGTATGATTGACAAAGCCCATACTCCTTAACTTGAAATTTGTATTAGTTAAGATACAGGTTTGGCTTCTGTGATGGAGAAACTGAAAAATAATTGTGGTCTAAAATAATATTTTTTTAATAAAATAAAAAATTTATTTCTTTCCTGTGTAAAAGTATGAGCTGACCAGGTAGCTTTGCTAGAAAAAGTTGTCAGGGGCCCAAGCTCTTTCTAACCTGTTGCTCTGCTATCCTCATACAGCTCCATCTTGTGGACCAAGATGGCTGCTTCACTTCCTGCCATTATATGCCACAGGCTTTTAACTTAAAGGCTAAAATATATGGGGGCGGGGAGTGGGCAGAATATTTGCAAGTGGTAGTAGGAGTAGGATTTTATTTTCAACCTTGGGTTTTAGAAAGTTATTTTTAATATCTTTACAAAATAAAGTAACAATTTCAACATTTCTGTTATGATTTCATGAACTTTTGATGATTCTGTTAGGTTCCTTCAGTTACATTTGGGAGAAGTAAGGTGGGTTGCTGTGACCCTCAAATATTGTGCTCATGGCCTATCACTTGCAGACCTAGGGACTGGTACTTTCCTTTTCTCTGTGTGTAAAAATGATTTACATTGTCCAAAATTACTTTCTTTTGAAAGTAATCAATGCCTAGCTCAACTTCCTCTTAAAGTATAAATAGGTTTCATTCAATCACAATCTCTTCTAATCATGCTGTATTCAAATTGTGCATTTTATACAATGGTACTTGCTTCTTACAAGCTTGTGAGAAACAAAATAACTCCCTGGAAGGCAAGACTACTTCCTGAGTCTGATGAACACATGTTTGTATGTAGTTGATATTCGATAAATGTTTGTTCATTTGAAGTATATTTCATTTTTCAAATAGAATAAAGAATTGAGTGGGGAGGTCAAAGGTAGGCCTATATTGCTTTACATGTGAAGTGTGGTCTATACTTTTGGCGAGTGTATTCATTTCTTACAAATCAACATATAAAAACATCAGTACCCGACAGAAAATGAGCAAAGGACATGGACTCATGGTGACAAAAGTACAAGTACAAACGGCTTCCATGAAAAGTATTTAACTTGTAATTAAAGAAATAAATACTTAAAGCAATTTGTTGGAATGCATCAGAGACATAAATATGTATACTCTTTGACCCTTTCTAGGAAGCTTCTGTGAAAATGGAGATGGAGTCAAAACTTTTTGATCACAATGTAATTTTGTACTTGTGAAAAATTGGAAATAAAAATTACCTAATGGTGGAAGAATGGTTTTATAAATTACGGCACACCCATCACAATAGGCTATATTTCAACCTTTTAAAAGGATTGTTTTCAAAGGGTATTTAGTGATACAGGCTATTTAATGACATAGAAAAATGATCATTATTTTTGTTACATGAGAAAAGTATAGAATAGTAATTGAGGAAATGCAGTGAGATTCCACTATACAACCTCTTAGAATGGCAAAAAACAAAACAAAAAGAAAAAGAAGAGAACACAGTGATGGCAAGGATACAAAGCAACAGGACTCAAATCTTGCCAGTGGGACTGCAAATACTGTAGCCATTTGGAAGACTGACAGTTTCTTATAAAATCCAACATACCTTTATTATATGACCTAGCAATCCCACTCCTAGATTGAAATTTTCCAGCAAGATATGAGAGCTCCATTAGCTTCTCTCTCTTGCCAGCATTTGGAATTATCAGTTTTTTTTTAATTTTAGCCATTATAATGAGATATGAAGTGACATCTTATTATGATTTTAATTTGCATTTCCCCCACAACTGCTGTATGCTTTTCTTATGAAAAGTGAAATGAAAACCTGTAGTCTCCCCTCTGCAAATATTTATAGCAGTTGTATTTGTAATCACCAAAAACTGGAAACAACCCAGATATCTCAACTGGGGAATGGATTTTTAAAAACCGAAGTATGTCCGTACAATGTGACACAGGAACGAACCTCTTAGTCTAGGATAACATATAAGTATATTGGAAAAGGGACTATGAGATAATTACATACTAAGTTATCATAAGAAAAAAAACCAAATGAGCCATGGAGCATTGCATCATATAATCAAAACACACCAGAAAAAAAGTGGCCAAAGAGCAGATGAAAATGGTAATTAAATATTTCAAAATAAAGCAAAGAGAAATTAAGGGAAAGATGAAACCTTTGAAGGAACCACACAAATCAGAAATAAAAGGAGCTCAGAGATGAGGTGAATAAGCTATATAGAAGGATGTGAAATGAGAGCTGGCAGAACTCCAGAAAGAATTAGAAAAAAGGATATTTCTAATGATGATTAAATTAGAAAAAACACAAGAGTGAATATACATCATAGAAAGCACAATAAGAGAAATAAAGAGTAGATAAGAGAAAATTGAAGAAAATCAAACAGATAAAGTTTTTTTAAAAGGGGCCAAAAGAAAGTGACAAGACAGGGACTTCCCTGGTGGTCCAGTGGTTAAGACTCCACACTCCCAATGCAGAGGGCCTGGGTTCGATCCCTGGTCAGGGAGCTAGATCTTGCATGCCTCAACTAAAGATCCCGCATGGCACAACAAAGATCCCATGAAGATCCAATGTGCTGTGCCTAAGAGCTGGCGCAGCCAAATAAATAAATAAATATTTTTTTAAAGAAAAGAAAGTGACAAGACAAAGAGAGCCAAAATAAGTGTATTAGGAATGTATTTGGTTTTGTTAAACCAAAGCATAGAGGTGATGATTATGTAACATTAACAAGTATATTGTGAATATACTTAATGCCACTGGATTGTATACTTAAAAATGGTACGTTTTATATTGTTTATTTTGTTGTTTATTTTACCATGATAAAAAAATTGTAAACCAATGCAGTGGAACAGAACAACTATTAGAACTATAATTCAGGAAAACTTTAAAGAAGGTTTAAGTCTATATACATTGAAAGACACACTGTGCATCTGGGGAATTCAACCCAGACCAGTCAGTTAACACAGAAGGATTCTTGTAGAACTGTTGGATTTTAAAAATAAAGAAAAAAAATCTTTCTGCACCCATGGAAAAAAGACCAAGTAAACCTGGAAAGAAAATTAGACTGGATTAGATTTTTTTCATATAAAAATTTATTTATTTTTATTTATTTATTATTTTTGGCTGTGTTGGGTCTTCATTGCTGTGCGCAGGCTTTCTCTAGTTGCAGTGAACGGGGGCTACTCTTCGTTGCGGTGTGCGGGCTTCTCATTGTGGTGGCTTCTCTTGTTGCGGAGCAGAGGCTCTAAGTGCACAGGCTTCAGTAGACGCAGCACATGGACTCAGTAGTTGTGGCTTACGGGCTTAGTTGCTCCGCGGCATGTGGGATCTTCCTGGACCCGGGCTCAAACCTGTGTCCCCTGCATTGGCAGGCAGATTCTTAACCACTGCGCCACCAGGGAAGCCCTGGATTAGATTTTTTTAGCAGCAACATTTCATGCCAGATAATAACAAAGCAACATTTTTTAAATATTCAAGGAAATAAATATTCCATATCTCACCAAATTATACTTCAAGAATTCAGGCCATTAACAAGCATATATGAACATGAAACAACTCAAAGAATATTGTTCCTATGAATCTTTCTTGAAGAATATACTAGAGAACAAATTTCAGACAACCAGGAAATGACTGGAGAATCTTTGACATGAGGTCAGGTGGTAAGCACTGAGTATATCTTGTGTAGCACTAAGATTGTAAGATGGGAATAATTGTGGTAGAATGGTATGTAAATGTTGTATAATCTGATGATGTAGAAATAGCATAGCCCACAGAAAAAGGGAGGGGGGAAGGGGAGTATAAGTGAAAAGTAGAATTAAGTGGTTGTTTGCCTCATAGGAATTAGCTGTAAGGAAAAGGATAGCACTTGAAGCTGACTGATGGACATAAAATACTATAAATAAGTATGTATACTTAGATGTGTAAGATAAAACGCTAATAAAAGTAATACCCGTGATCAAAACTAGATGGTGGGGGAGAAGAGGAAGTTACTAATTTTGTTACTGCTAATTGCAGGGAACAGTATCTTAAAAAGAGGGGAGGGGAATGAAGAGTATTGTATAAAGATATTACTATAGAGTTAACCCCAATAACAAAAACTTTCCTAAATAACAGTATCTTAAAAAGAGGGGAGGGGAATGAAGAGTATTGTATAAAAATATTACTATAGAGTTAACCCCAATAACAAAAACTTTCCTAAATACTAAAAGAAATACCTACCCTAAAAAGAGCAAAGAGAACTATGTAATGATATGCACACATTTTCTATATGTATTTATTTTCTATACGTACTTATCTGTACACACACACAAAATGAATAGAACATGAATCATTATCACAACACTAAATATATCAGGTGTATTAATAAATGTATATGGGCTCAACTTAATGATCGCTGTATGCAAAAGATACAGTTGTAAAAAGTATGAATAATAAAAGGAGTTCATAAGAAATGAAGGATAATTTTAAAATAACAATAATAGAGGGAAGAGTGAAAACATATCAGAAAAATGCAAATTTTAAAAAAAGCAAGGTTCATCATCTTGGTATCAGACAAGCAGAGTTTAGTTCAAAAAGCATTAAGATGAAGGATACTATAAAATAGCCCATATAAAGCTAACGGTTATATTTACAATGAAGATTTTTTAAAATATCTATTTACCAAATGACACATCAATAGTTTTCATAAAGTAAAAACTACTAGATGTAAAAAGGAATAGAAACCTGCTAATAATAGACGACTTTAACACACCTCTCTCAAAATGTCAGGTTAAGTGGACCAAGAAAATTAGTCATTATTATACATAATCAGTAAGGTAGATCTTACAGATTTGTATCAAAGTCTGAATCCATTAATAGAGAATATGTCTTCTCAAATGCACATAGGACAGTTATAAAAATCTATTATGTATTAGACCACAAAGAATATATCAGTTCCAAAATATAAAAAGTCAAAATTTTGACCACATGTAATAAGACTAGAAAATAATTTAAAAATTTTAAAATTAAACCTGGGTCAAGTTTTCTGTAGGATGGTGGCAACTGTCTAAATCCAAATCTCTCCATACATCCTTTTAAAAAACCATACAGGGCTTCCCCGCTGGTGCAGTGGTTAAGAATCCACCTGCCAATGCTGGGGACACGGGTTCGAGCCCTGGTCCAGGAAGATCCCACATGCCGAGGAGCAACTAAGACCATGTGCCACAACCACTGAGCCTGCGCCCTAGAGCCTGTGAGCCACAACTACTGAAGCCCTTACGCCTAGAGCCCGTGCTCTACAACAAGAGAAGCCACCGCAGTGAGAAGCCCACACACCGCAACGAAGAGTAGCCCCCACTTGCTGCAACTAGAGAAAGCGCACGCAGCAACGAAGACCCAATGCAGCCAAAAATAAATAAATAAATAAATTTATTTGAAAAAAAACCATACAGATCTGTAAGGAGAGCAAAGTATATCACCACCACCCTTGCCTAACTAATGTAATTTCAAATTATGGTTATGTAGACAGATAAACTGAAATGAGCAGACTCAGCTCTGGACCCCATGCTGAGGTGACAAGTGAGGTTGAGACTTCAGAACAGAGAAAAAGGAAGCAGGAACTGGCGTCAGTAGAATGCAAGTAAAATAACTCCAAAAAGAGAAAACCCCACCCTAAGGAGGGAAATACTAAGGTTTAAGACTCCTTAGACAAAAGGGACTTGAAAGTACACAGGATCAAAGAGACCATCTCAGAAAGGTATTGCTTCTGGCAACAGAATGACTTGGAAGGGTCACCATTTACCTGGAGGCTCGGTGGTAAAGAGAATGAAGAGGTAGTAGAAATTAAGGATCTTGGTGAAACAGAGTAGAAGATAGATGAACCCTTTTTCACCCAAAAAGGAGTTACTGATTTTTAAAAGTCTGTACTTTATTAAACCAACAGAAGGTGCTGTTGAACTAAAAAAATCCAGTATTTCTTCCAAATCCCTCACTCCTGTCTATGTACCGTTGTTAATTAGTTTAAGAAAATTGAAACCCTTCAAAATGAACAGAAAATGGCAGGCAACACCCATATAAGGTTACTATAAGTAGAAAAAATAAAATGAGAATCAAAATATTTCAGCTGATGGAAAGTCTCCCCCAAAGCTTACTCAACTAAAGAGCTAAAGAAAACTACCTGAATTAAGTACTCCTAACTGAAATACCCTTAAACAAGCATTTGCAGAGATAAAGTTTCAAATTCAGAACCCCAAGACAAAAAAAGAAGGGAAGAAATGGAAGGTGAATTTACTGAACTCAGGAAACAAAATGAAGACAAAAAATAATCATCTTTTAAAATGAAGCTGAAGTCCAAGATACCTAATGGAAAGAATATAAGGGGCATTGAGAAAAAATATGAAGACAGCCAAAAGAATGAAAATTAAATGAAGAAAGGTAAAAAGTCAGAAAATGATTTATATAGATTATATGTAAAATTAGAGTTCCTAAGAAGAAAAAAACAGTAGCTGAGGCAATATTTAAACTTAAATCCATGAAAACATTCTGGAAGTAACAGAAGATTTAAATCTATGTATTGAAAATGCTCCTTGTGTACTGGGAAAATTGATCCCAAGTAGTCAACACTAAGTCATGTCCTAATAAAACTATTGGACTTTGAAGATAATGAAAAGTACCTCTGGGCTTCCAGGCAGAAAGAAGAGTTTAGCAACAAACTTCTCAATGGCAACATACAAAGCAAAATAGGCATGGAACAAATTTAAAGTCTATGAAATTGTAAGCCAAGGATTTTATAACTATGACTCAATCTCAGAAGAAAATTAAAACTATGATAAATTCCACTATATTAAAAAAATATTTACATGGTGAAAAATGCCATGAACAAAGTCAAATGACAAGTGACAAACTGGGAAGAAATATTTGAATATACAGCACAAAGAGCTCATTTCCTTAATGAAAATAACCTCCAAAAATCAAGGCAAATTACCATCAACCTGGTAGAAAAACAGGCCAAAGATATGAAAATAGATTTCATGGAAAAAAATGCAGATGACAAAACATATAAAAGATGTTCAACTTCAGTCATACAAAGAGAAATACAAATGAAACCTATTCTAAAAACCACAACTACACTAAAGCCTTTCTCACCAAAATCTGTAGTTATATAAAATATTCTATGGACTGTGGGGAAACAGGCACTTTGATGCATTTCTGGTGGGGATACAAAAGCACAAAGCCCAGGAGGGAATTAAGTAGTATCTGGCAGAATCACATATGCGTGTGTCTTTTGACCCAAACATAGGAATCTGTTCTAAGGACACACAGGCATAAAATATAAACTGGCATTTGTATCAATTTAGTCACAACAGAATTACTTGTATTAGCGAAAGATTGGAAATAACCAAAATGCCCATTAATAGGGAACTGATTAAAGTACATGCAACAATGGAATAATCTTCAGGTTGATGGTGTCCCTTCCAAGTCACCCTTTTCACTAGAAGGCATAAGGAGGATGTAGAAAGTCTCCATGTACCAATATCGGGTGATCTGCAGAATATATTACAAAGTGGAAAAAACAAAGACACTGAAGAGTAATCTATTAAATATGTAGAAGAAAGGAATGGGAAAGGTGCCAATGATAGAGTTCTCTAATTATAACTTGTTTACATGGTTTCAATCTTAGAATCATGTATGTTTACATATTCAAAAATTAAATTAAGTAAAAAGGTAGAAAGAGAAGAAAAATCTACAAAGAAAATAAATTTACATAACTATATAGAAGTTTGGTGACATAGCCACACAAGAAAAGCAACAATTTTAGTGACTTTAGAACATAGATTTTGGACTGTACATTGGCCCTCTGTATCTTCAGATTCTCCATCTGCAGAGTCAACCAACCATGGATCGAGAATATTCAGGGAAAAAAATTCCAGAAAGTCCCAAAAAGCAGAACTTGAATTTACCCCTTACTGGCAACTATATATCATGTACATTGTATTAGGTATTACAAGTAATCTAGAGATGATTTAAAGTATATGTGCAATGTGCATAGGATATATGCAAACCCTATGCCATTTTATATAAGGAACTTAAGCATCCGTGGATTTTGGTATCCATGGGGGGATGGAGCTGGAACCAATCCCCCATGGATAGCAAGGGATAACTGTATCTTCTTAGCGGGGTATATTCAGTAGTATAATTGTTGTATTGCTTTTTTTTTTATTTTTTTTTTTTGCGGTACGCGGACCTCTCACTGTTGTGGCCTCTCCAGTTGCGGAGCACAGGCTCCGGACGCGCAGGCTCAGCAGCCATGGCTCACGGGCCTAAGACGCTCCGCGGCATGTGGGATCTTCCCAGACCCGGGCACGAACCCGTGTCCCCTGTGTCGGCAGGGGGACGCTCAACCACTGCACCACCAGGGAAGCCGATGTATTGCTATTTTTAAAGTATTTTATGTCTATTGTTGGGTAAAATAAGTGTTGCAAAATGTTAATTGTTGAACAAAACCACAGTAGTTTATCAGGGCTATGACTTAGAAAATTTAGTCTGGAAAGTCCTTTGATAGATTGAGCAAAGTGGAAATGAAGTACAAAATTACACAGAAGGACAGCTAACATAACAGAGTACAGGTTACGTAGCAGGCTTTGTGCTGGGCACTATATATATGCTATATAATTTGGCTCGTGCAGCTACCCGTTGAGACTTGTGATATTATTTTCCTAAGAGGGATGTTGAGATTTAAACCCAGATCTATGTGATTCCAAAGCCTGTGTTTTTTCTACTACATTATTGCAGGATATACATCAAATATTGAGAAGAAAGAACATCCAGAGCTAAATGTTCTGTTTAAACCAGTAGTTGCTGCTCAGAAAATAAAGATGCAGACCCAAAGTCAGTTGTTTATACGTTCTTCATGCAAGAGCATTGTATTAAAGGAGAGAGTGTAAGTTTTCTCTTATTTCTAATGGGAAAATGTAAGCATACACACATGCACACATACACGCCCTCATACTGATGTTGGAGATAGAAATTTTATAAAAGTTGCCATTGATGACTGAAATTAGTGACAGATGTGAACTAAAATTATGGCAAAGCAGAAAAGAAAAAATCTAGCAGGCATGGGTTTTCATGATGCTGTTAAAAGCAAAAAACCTTTCAAAGCTTCCCTTCGTGACACTTTAAAGCTCTTCTAAGCTTTGCACAACCTTTTTGTATTGGCCTTTAAGATACTAGTTTAGATAAGGTGGTTTCCTCCTGTGGAAGGTTAGGGCTGATGGAGATTTCAGTGGTGCTAGAGTTCCCCTCATCTAAGCCACCCCTTCACATTTATACTGGTTTTCCCTAATGATGAAATATTTTTATTTGGTTCAGTACTAATTTTTAAAAAGTCTGCCACTTGAACTAATTGGGGTAGGGAGATATTCATATTTTAATTTGATTCATTTTTATATGATTCTGATGGAAATTCAATTTATAATTCTATGTACATGATAATAAGGAAAACGTTGAAATTTCTATAAAGATTTTTTAAATTAATTTTTAAGCTTTTCTTTTTGTCAGAAGCTGTGTTGATCAGTGACTTTGGTGAAGGCTGAGAAAGTTGAAGAAAATTTGCAGATGATACACAACTTCTAAGGTAAGCTAATATAATAACTCAGTCAAGATTATAAGTATCCTTGACAGACTTATAGACTACAGTTAACACACTAAAATAAAATTTACAGGAGTAATTATTATATCCTGATTTAAATTTTACAAAGCAATTGTAGGAGTATTAAATAGACTTCCATTTCTGGTAGTATGATAGACAAGACATCCACCAAATATGTAAAATACTAGATTCAGTATTTTAAAAATCCTTTAAAATGAATGGATGAACCTATAAGAAAATAAGGGAAACTTTCTGGGGCTAGAAACCAAGCAAGTATATTCTGTGAGGTAAACGAGTGCTGAAATCACTGAATACTTTGGGGGCATCCATCAGTTTCTTTTGGCATAGAAACTTGTGCATGGAGAAGAATGGAGACGGAGGAAAATTCCCTGCGTTCTGCAAAGTGAAGGGGGCCTATCAGAGACCATCCTGGAGAGTCATACAGCTCTGGGTGGAGTTAAAATCCCCCTGAATAATTCCTGCTTACATTCACTTGGATTTGATGCCTTATTTTATACTATTTTCATGATCCTTAAACTCTACAAATTGAGAGTTTTAATTTAAAATAGACTTGGGTCTGTAACACTCTTCAGTACCTGCCAGAAACAATCACAAATCCTCCATGGAAGGAATTATCAACCTAGTTATCAAATAATCATAGTTAAAATTCTAACAAATATACTCATTTTTTAAAAAAAAAACACAAAACATACAAGGGGAAAAAATCAAAACACTATGAGCAAGAGTCAGCAGAAATCACAACTGAAACAGATCTACAGATATTTCAGCTATTAGAAATATCCAATACATAAGATAAATATATTTAATAAATAAAAGAGGGATTCTAACCAAATGTAAAATAGATAGCTAGTGGGAAGCAGCCACATAGCACAGGGAGATCAGCTCGGTGCTTTTTTTTTTTTTTAAATAAATTTATTCATTTATTTATTGGCTGCATTGGGTCTCCGTTGCTGTGCGCGGGCTTTCCCTAGTTGCAGTGAGTGGGGGCTACTCTTTGTTGCAGTGTGCAGGCTTCTCATTGCAGTGACTTCTCTCGTTGTGGAGCACGGGCTCTAGGCGTGCAGGCTTCAGTAGTTGTGGCACACAGGCTTAGTTGCTCTGCGGCATGTGGGATCCTCCTGGACCAGAGCTCAAACCCGTGTACCCTGCATTGGCAGGCAGATTCTTAATCACTGCGCCACCAGGGAAGTCCCCAGCTCGGTGCTTTGTGACCACCTAGAGGAGTGGGATAGAGAGGGTGGGAGGGAGACACAAGAGGGAGGAGATATGGGGATATATGTATATGTATAGCTGATTCACTTTGTTATACAGCCTAAACTAACACACCATTGTAAAGCAATTATACTCCAATAAAGATGTTTAAAAAAAGAGGGATTCTAAAACATAAATAAAGAGTAATAGACTATAAAAATGACAAGGCACATTAAAATAAGAATGAATTAGAATATCAGAAATGAAAAATCCCATAATAGAACTTAAAAATTAAATAATATGTTAAACCAGCATATAAGGCACAGTTAAAAAGAGTAAGAAACTATAGTTGACCCTTGAGCAACACAGGTTTGAACTGCACGTGTCCACTTATGTGTGAATTTTTTTCAGTAAATACGTACTTGAGTACTACATGATCTGCAATTGGTTGAATCCACAGATGTGGTTACCGCAGTTATAGAAAGCTGATTGTAAAGTTAAACATAGATTTTTGACTGTTGGTGGTTGGTACCCCTAAACCTCAAGTTGTTCAAGGGTCAACTGTGCATGGAAGGCCATACACAGAGAAAAAAGATATAGGAAAAATAAAAGAGATGGCGAGATGATTTAATCAGAGTAGCAGGATACAATTTATGAAGAAAGTTAGTACTAAAGTAGAACACTTCAGAGTAACCTAAGATGAGCTTCTCTAGAGAGAAAGCATCATCCCCTTTGTACGGGCAGGAATGAAAAAACAAAACCAGAACTAATTTGTTTTTAATGGGTTCCCCAACTCATCACTTAAAAGTCAGCACTTCCTCTTTGTCTTACTTTTTTTTTTTTTTTTTTTTTTTTTGCGGTACGCGGGCCTCTCACTGTTGTAGCCTCTCCCGTTGCAGAGCACAGGCTCCGGACGCACAGGCTCAGTGGCCATGGCTCACGGGCCCAGCCGCTCCGCGGCATGTGGGATCTTCCCGGACCGGGGCATGAACCCGTGTCGCCTGCATCGGCAGGCGGACTCCCAACCACTGCGCCACCAGGGAAGCCCTTACTTTTTTATTCAAGACAAAGAATATAGTAGAACAGGAATGTGATTCATAATTTTAAAAAATCAATTGGAGATTTATTCACAAATATTTGCTGAGGATAAAGCAGTAAACAAAACACAAAAGTTCCCTTCCTTCACATTAGTTTATGTTCTAGTGTCATTAAAGTTGTCAGTTACGAACTAAAAATCAGGACAACAGCAAACTTATTCCTTTCCTTTTCACTCATAACTTTCCTCAACATGGGGTTATAATGGAAACTCAGGGGTATGCAGAGTTCACCATAGTCATAGAATACAACAGTGTAGAGTGTATACATTATATATATCAGAGCCTACATTTTTAAAAAAATGCCTATTTCTTGTGTCAAAAAAATTAAAAATGCCTGTTTATAGAGAAACGTAGCTGCTGCTTTTAAAAAAAAAGAAACATTTTTTTCCACTTATGAATGCTATGGTTGAAAACTTGATTTTTTTCTTTTTAAACATTTGTTGAGTGACTAATTATTGAAACCCTTAAGGATGAATTGGATGCTACAACAGCTGCTCTTTTGGGATTAGGTGATGTTCTTCAGGGAATTCATGCCTGAATCTACTGTATACAATTTCTAGGTGCTTTATTCAACCAGTGCCAGTGGCATTTCATCTTTTAACCTTGGCACTCCAGTTATACTTTCTCTTGCACTTGGGAGGGTAGCTACATTTGCCACAGATCGACTTATGTCGGTGGTAGGCCTTAGAGCCACAATAGTGGCACAGCGTGTGTGTCTTATTGCTATGCTTTGCAAATGACGACATTCCCTTCCTCATCTCGCTTCTGATCATTACAGAAAAGAATAAAAGAAGAAAAAGTAATCAATCCTAACACCCAAAGAAAATTACTTCTAAAATTTCATTGTACTTCCTTCTAATTTTATCTATGTAAAATTATATGTGTGTATGTACACACAAATAGTTGTGTGTATATATATAATTTAAAAGTGAATTTGAGGGACTTCCCTGGTGGTCCAGTGGGTAGGACTCCACCCTCCCACTGCAGGGGACACGGGTTCGAGCCCTGGTCCAGGAAGATCCCACATGCCATGGAGCAACTAAGCCCATGTGCCACAACTACTGAGGCTGCTCTCTAGAGCCCACGTGCCACAATTACTGAACCCACATGCCACAGCTACTGAAGCCCTCACGCCTAAAGCCCGTGCTCCGCAACAAGAGAAGCCACTGAAATGAGAAGCCTGCACACCGCCAGAAGAGTAGCCCCCACTCGCCACAACTAGAGAAAGCCCGTGTGCAGCAACGAAGACCCAACGCAGCCAAAAAAAATAATTAATTAAAAAAAGAAAAGAACGAGCACAGCCAAAATAAATTAAAAAAACAAAAAAAAAACCAAGGGGGTAATCAGCTGTGTCAGATGAGTGAATCAAAGGGATGGATAGTGTTTCAAAGCAACACTAATAAACTGCTCACATTTAAAAAATAAAAGTGAATTTGAAATACTCATATTTATTCTATTTTTTATTTAACATATTTTTCTTATATGAATATATGACACTTTAAAATATTATTTTGACACCTCTATTAAATTTATTATAAGATGGTAGCATAGCATAATTTATTCAGCAATTTCTTTTTGTAAACATTCCAGGCTTTCCTATTATAAATAACATTACGATAACATCGTTGACTATCTGGCCATATCTCTGATTATTTTCTCAGGATAGCTTTCTGTTAGTAGAAATAGTCTGTTAAAGAGCATGAATATTCTGATAAATTGTTTTCTAGATATATTCTTAGTGATTTTATTCTACACAGCAGCATATGAGAGTTTGTCTCACCACATTCTTGCCAATGATAGTTTATATTTTAAAAATCTTTCTTCTATTTCTTAGGAAGATTGGTTCTGTTTCTTATAACAGTTATGCTTATTTTACTAAGGTGAAAACTTTTCATCTGTATTTTTGATTTTGTATTGAGATGGAGAAATTGTCGGTCTTTTAGTAGTTGGCACAAGAATTTTTTTTTTTGCAGAAAATGCTGAATTTGTTTGGAAGAAATGCCTTGATAATTCATTTGTGATGAATATTGAGTCTACAAGGGGCTTGTTCAAGTGTGAGAAGATGATTGTTAAATTGGTTTTTTTTTTTTTTTTTTTGCGGTACGCGGGCCTCTCACTGCTGTGGCCTCTCCCGCTGCAGAGCACAGGCTCCGGACGCACAGGCCCAGCGGCCATGGCCCACGGGCCCAGCCGCTCCGCAGCACGTGGGATCCTCCCGGACCGGGGCACGAACCCGTGTCCCCTGCATCGGCAGGCGGACTCCCAACCACTGCGCCACCAGGGAAGCCCCTTAAATAGACTTTCCAAGTGAAATGCTGTATATTGTGTAATGTGACTCTCACTGTGACCCCACAAATAAAAACGTATGGAAATTAGGAAATCCTTGGTGTACCTGGATTTCTTGCAGAAGCCAGTGAAGGGGCTGAATGCTAAATGTTGGTTGATATGCGACTAAAACATTTGGCCAAGTGTTTAGGGAGCAGCTACCATTTGGGTTACTTCTTCCCTCTAGGAGATATCTCTGTGTCTCACTGTTCTCTTCACTCTTTCCTTTACCACTGACTTCTTTTCCCACTAGGATCTTTTAGTTTTACCTCTCCCCAGGCTTCTTCCTCTGACAGTAAATATATGTGCCTAAGCAACAAACAACCCTCCCTGCCCACCACTCCATCTCAGAAACTTTTTCCTGTATGCTTCTGTCTTAACCATGATTTTCTTTTCTCCCTTTTTCCTAGTTCGCTTTCTTTCCCCTTTCCTACTGTTTCCCCTTTCTTTTTTCATGCCAGTCTTCAAGATTTTCCTAAAACATTTTCCCTTGCCGGGAGTATCTTCCCCCCTTTTCTATCTCCCTATTCAGATCCTAGTACTTTTCCAAAGTGCATCTAAATTCCCATTTCTTCCATTAGTTCTTTATCTTTTCTCTCCTCACTAGGTAATCTCTATATTGTACCTTATAATACTTGGTCCTTTGGTTATTTTTTCTTCCCTTTACATTTTCTCCAGTCTTTATATTCTGGTGTAATTGTTTCATATACGTAAATAAGTTTTTTTCCCCAAAAGTTGTAAGCTCCCTGAAGGCAAGTCCTTTGTGAAAGACTTATTTTTAATTCCTTAGACAACGCCGTACTACAGTAGGCTTGTAGAAACACCAATAAAGAGTTGTTACATGTAATTGAGTGATAGTGGAGAATTAGGCTATAATGTGTAGTTAATTTGAAAATCAGTTATATTTGAAAATTTTCAGAGTTATTGATAACACTGCATGGAAAACAGTGACAACTTTTGTATGTGATTATCAGTGATGAAAGGCCAAAATCTTTATTTAAAGTAAAAAAAAGTTTATTACTATTAGATGACCACATTACAGCTTCTTTCAAAGGAGAACTGGCATCATAATTTTAAATCCTAATTTATACTTGTATTATCAGTGAATAAGTTAAAAATAGATTATAAGATAGAAGGGGCGGGGGAGCAGCAGCTACTGTAATATCTACATGTAGAGAAGTGGTTAACAAAATTGGTACACCAATATTAAGGAACACTATGCAGCTCTTTAAAAAGAATGAAGTTTTGGGGCTTCCCTGGTGGCGCAGTGGTTGAGAGTCTGCCTGCCGATGCAGGGGACACGGGTTCGTGTCCCGGTCAGGGAGGATCCCACATGCCGCGGAGCGGCTGGGCCTGTGAGCCATGGCCACTGAGCCTGTGCATCCGGAGCCTGTGCTCTGCAACAGGAGAGGCCACAACGGTGAGAGGCCCAAAGAATGAAGTTTATCTATCAAATCTGGCATGTAAAGAAATCCAGGATCTACTATTAAGAAAAACAAATAACTTATAAAACAGTATGTGTGGTATGATCCCATGTTTTAAAAGTTGTATGTATACTCGAACAACATGTATGTCTGTCTGTGTTTGCCTGGAAACAAATGTCAGGAAGAATAAAACTAAACTATTATTAGTAGTTAACCTTGGGGAGTGTAATTAGAGAAGAGGAAGGGAGGGGATTTTCAAACAATAGAGAAGCATATAAAATTAAAAGTTCATTTTTTTTTTTTTTTACAGTGAGCATTTATTTTGAAATCAAAAGGCTAAAAGATATAATGTATATATAAATTTTTTTTTTTTTTTTTTTGCGGTACGCGGGCCTCTCACTATTGTGGCCTCTCCCTCCCGTTGCGGAGCACAGGCTCCAGACGTGCAGGCTTAGCGGCCATGGCTCACGGGCCCAGCCGCTCCGTGGCATGTGGGATCCTCTCAGACCAGGGCACGAACCCGTGTCCCCTGCATCTGCAGGCGGACTCTCAACCACTGCGCCACCAGGGAAGCCCTAAAAGATATATTTTTAAAGAATTAATATAGCAAGAAAAGTACACTAGTTCATATTTTATTTGTAAAACGAGATACCATTCTGTGTTTGCATTTATTAAGGGTATTTTTCTGTGGTCAGTATTTATTAATAGATTATAATCATTTCTCCTATTCTAGATCATGTTTTATAAGTCTTCAGAGTTATGGTAAAATGTGTTTTATAAAGATAATGAAATCCAACTGTAGTTACTGAACTAATTCCATAGAGATTTTTCCATTCAGTGAATATGTTTTATTATAATTCTATGTGTTGTTTGCTGTCAATGTCTTTGAGTCTGAAAATTAAATATCTTGTCAAAAAGTACTTTCCATTATCAACAATCTTCAAACTGTAGAAAGAGATACTTTGAGACTAGTTTCCCGTGACATTTTATTTTATTATTATTTTTTTGTGAATGAAAACATATTATTTAAAGTCCTACAATGAGATGAAGGATGTTGGTTGAGTTTGACTTTCCTTTCATTAAAGACTTCAGAAAAGGCTATTCGCTATTTGAAATTCTAGCCCCCAAGATCTCATGTAATAGCAAGTGTGCTAGAATCCAGGTGAGATGCTGGCAGACAGAGCTCTCTCATGGCCATCTCCTAGGGTAGAGGAGATTCCTTACTGTAAGTCACTACTGATAAGTTGTTTGTGTGACTGCTGGGGGAGAGATTTACAGAGTTCTGTGAGAGTCTATTCTCATCTTGCTCGGTTTGGTCAGGAGCGGGAGACCATGTGTTTTTGCTGATTGAGTCGAACCTGGAACCCCCAGGGTCTTTTAAGTTGTTTTCATCTGATTGTTGGTTCTTTTGGGGAGAGGCAAACGGGTTGAAGTTTCTTCTACCCTGTGATGTGGCTGTGTGTTGAACTCCGTTTCAAAAGATGACAGCTGCTGTGTTACTCCTAAAAGTCCACCCACCTCCACACTGAGAATGACCCAGATGACATCTACATAGTAGAGTCCTGTAGCAGTGCACATCTGTCACTGTTCCTGATACATTCCTGCTCTGCTGGGGTTGCACATCTGGACGCTGACATCTGCAATCACTTGGGGCTCTAGCGATCTCACCATTACCATGTTCACATGTCCAAATTGGTCTTCCAGGGGTTTTTTTAAGACAAACCCCTGGAGGCCAGGCCTCTGCCCCAGAATTTTGGATCTGCCATGTTTTTATAAATTGAGTATCAGGAGGTATCAACTCCCCTTCTCCTATGGTGACATCTTCAACAAAGGACATAGAGGGCTCACTGATGTTTGGGCTCTCAAAGTCATAATAGGCGCCAGTTGCTGCTTGTAGGTTCCAGTTGGTCATGTCCAGGAAGAGGGCGCAGACGGCCGAGTTGAGCTGGAAGCCGAGCAACCGCTGGAACTCAGAGATGAGCACGTCCTTGACGGTGGTGCCCAGGCAGCTGAACTTCTGCATCAGCTCGGGGTCCAGGTTCACGTCCATGCCCTCCATGACTGGGGCCGGACACTCGCTTCCCCTCCTCCTCACAACTGAGCCGACGCCGGGCCGGGGCCCGGGAGGTGCCCGTTGCTAGCTGGCTCTGCGACCCCGCTCCTCGGAGGTAGGCCCCGGGCCTCTCACCAACCATAGGGATAAACTCACTCAGCTGCTCACTCACTCTCGCACCCCACCCCCGCGCCCCCCTAGTGCCGCCGCCAACGCCTCCTCTCGCTTCTCCCTCCCAGGACATTTTAAACTGAATAATTTATAACTCAAGGTCTTCTGTCCCTTTATTCAACCTAATTCTCTCTTTGTCCTTTCTGTGTTCTTTTTAGATCCTGTTTTCCTTCCTGGTTCTAAAGCACCAGCTTACAAATTGTACTTTTAAAGAGTTATAACAGAAATAATATGATTTTCCAACATAAAATGTTTTGTATAGCTCTGATTTCAATAATTTGTAGCAAAGTGAAAGTTTGTAAAAACTCAGAAAATTGGAAGATGACGTACTTTATAAAAAGAGAACGAACATGTGTCAGTTCTTGATAGGATGAGAGTTGTTCTTTCATTAAAAGCTATGTTGTGTTCTTAATTGATTCAAGGAAGAACTTTTCATACAAGTATCAACTGTGGAAAAAAACAGAAAATAGATCCATCAAAGAAGGGCAGGGAAATAAGAGAGTCATTACCATCTGACTATGGTTATAGCACTAAGCCCATTTTTGTTGGTTATGATGATATTGTATTGATATATTGTATCTGAGGATTCCATGATTTCTTTCTTACCTCATTCTTTGTTTTTCCTTGAATTGGGAAGTTGGAGGAATACCATAGCATGTATTTCACCTGGTTATTGTTTGTGCTGCAATTGTAAGTGGAATTGTAACTATTGAGCTTAGAATTTGATGTATGCAAGTTATAGCCTTTAGCTTTTCTTCTTACTACATTTATATGATTTTTTAAAATTATTATTTATTTATTTATTTTGGTACCCCTTCATTTCTTTTTTTTTTAAATTAACTTATTATTTATTTATTCATTTTTGTCTCTGTTGGGTCTTCATTGCTGTGCAGGCTTTCTCTAGTTGCAGCGAGCGGGAGCTACTCTTCATTTGCGGTGCGCAGGCTTCTCATTGTGGTGGCTTCTCTTGTTGTGGTTCCGGAGCATGGGCTCTAGGTGCTCGGGCTTCAGTAGTTGTGGCTCACAGGCTCTAGAGCGCAGGCTCAGTAGTTGTGGTGCACAGGCTTAGTTGCTCAGCAGCATGTGGGATCTTCCCGACCAGGGATTGAACCCGTGTCCCCTGCATTGGCAGGCGGATTCTTTTTATTTCCTTTTTCTTTATTTATTTATTTAATTTATTTTGTTTTTGGCTGTGTTGAGTCTTCGTTGCTGTGCTCAGGCTTTCTCTAGTTGCGGCGAGTGGGGGCTACTCTTCATTGTGGTGTGCAGGCTTCTCACTGCAGTGGCTTCTCTTGTTGCAGAACACGGGCTCTAGGTGCGCGGGCTTCAGTAGTTGTGGCTCTTGGGCTCTAGAGCACAGGCTCAGTGTCTGTGGCACATGGGTTTAGTTGTTCCGTGACATGTGGCATCTTCCCAACCAGGGACTGAACCCATGTCCCCTGCATTGGCAGGCGGATTCTTAACCACTGTGCCACCAGGGAAGTCCCTATATGATTTTTGATAACATCAATTTTCACTCTGCTCAAATGCACATTCTATTACTCCACTCTCATTCTCTTCAGATGATCTTGAGTTCTTCTTTTCTGAGAAAATGGAAACAATCATGTGCTTTCTAACTTTATTTCTCTTTACCTGGACAGTTTATTTTACTCATACTTTCTCTTCCTTTTTCATTTTAGAAATATATATATCATTCTTCTTGGGGTTAAACTTTCCACTTATGTTCTTGATCCCATATTCCGTTGTGGGCTTAAGACTCTTGCCTCACTAATTATCCTCTTATCTTGCATCTTTCTGATATCTGTTCCACCCAATCTACTGAGAGTTTAAAAAAAAAAAAGCAAGCAAGCAAGCAACAAAAATACCTTTCATTAGTCCTTCAAGCTCTCCTTCTGTTCCTTATCAAAACACTTGGAAACAGTAATATATGCTCATGCCTCCGTTACCTCATTCCTAACCTCTTACAATCCTAATTTTGCCCTGGAATATTTGTTGTGTGTCAGGGACTACTACTCCAACCTCTCATCCAGTGTTCAAGGCAAGTCAGTTGAGCCATGCTACCTGGATCAGAACGAATATTACCAATTTCCCAGGAGGACTGGCTTGGAGTCCTCTGCCTGCTTTATGCTTTGCTGTAGTACCGTATTCTCTGGTGATCCCAGCCTGGCTTTGGCCTCTCTATCAGCCTATGTCTTTAGGATTTTAGGGGAATATGAATTCTTAAAGGTCCTTTTCCTTGTCCTAAGTGGTTCTCTGAATATACCTATTTCCCCTGATACCTTTGGTTTGTAAGAATTGAAAGAGGGCCTTAGAAATTAGATTACAGGTTTAGGCAGGATGCTCATCACTGCTCTACAGTATTCCATATTGTTGCACCCTTCATATTCTTGATGTTCTCCTTTTTGTTCATAGTGATAGTATACTTTTCTGGTTCTCCTGTCCTTCTCTAACTACTGTTTCTTTAGTCAGTTTTTTCTATCACAACTTATAGACGTTCCTTAAAGGTTTGTTCTTGGCTTTCTTTTTGGTCTCTCATATTGCACTGGCAGAATGAGTGACCCCCAATATATCTCTGGCTCTGTTTTCTCTCCAAGTTCTATGCTATGTGTTCAACTGCCTCTGTAGGCATCTATATCCAGAAGTCTTGCTGGCACCTCAAACTTGTTACATATCAAGCAACTGGTTATTTTGCAAAAATTTGTTTTTCCTTCGTTGGTCCTTATTTATTTTGAAAATATTACCCATCTACTCTTTCACACAGGCATGGAAACTCATCATATTGTCTCTTCTCTCAATTACCATCTACATTTATTCAGTTGCCAAACCTATTGTCTCTGATAGGTAGACTGCCTAGTTACTTTCATTGCCATCCTAGACTAGTGCAATTGCCTTTAATTTCATCTCCTCCTGTCTCTCTGCCTTCTTGATTCTTCTTACACACTGCCACATTCATATTCATGAAAGAGAGTTTGATTACATCATGGCTCCCTTTTGCCCACAAATTAACAGTTAAACTCATTAACCTAGTATTAAAGCTCTTCATAATCTGATCCCAACCTGTTTTTTTTTCAGTTTTTTTTAGTGTCATTCACATAGCATTTGCTTCTGATAAGCTAAATTATTGCTTGTTATTTATATCTTGTACTTCCTAATACTGTGTTCTTATCTCCATGTGACCAAATCATACCCATCATTCAAAATTGAGTTCAGTGCACCTTTTCTATGAAACCTGTGATTCCTCAAGGTATGTTTTTTTGGCTCTTCTGAATATTTTGGTATTTCATTAGTCTTTTCATTGGTAATTCATAACTTTTTGCCTTATACTCTATTTATTTTTAGTACATGTCTTATATCCCCTAATAAAATATGAATTTCTTATTTTACTCTGTACCCCCAAAGAGCAGATTTCCCTCAGATGGTTGGATGAATGAATCCTATACATTGAAGTGATAAGAAAGTTGTAACAGAGCCTTGCCATTGTCAAGTGTTCAGGGCCATTGCATTTAGTTGTATGGCTTGTCCACTGCCCAAAGCCTCCTGGCCAGGGAAGTGAGTGGGGCCTGAAATCCAGCTCACATCCCCACTTCTGTCACATCAAACTATGTGCCAGGCTGGTGCAGGGCTGCATCTGCCTGTGAAAAGGGTACTTGTTCTTTGTATGAAGGTGCTATCTGCTGGTTAATCTATGCGCCTGCTTGACTGCACCTGTCTCTTTTTCTGACTTTTACCAAAGTACCATATAAGCTAGTAGCAACCCTGAAAGTATGGACAGTATTAACTGAAGTTCATTATGAAAACTACTTTGTGTCACATAGAAAATACCCTCAAAATGTTTGTTAGAATGAAAGATGTGGATTAATCGAGTGTAAAATAAAGCATTGTTATAGAGCATCTCCTTGATAATTCGCTATTAATCTCAAATTCACAAATATTCTGGAATCCCTGCACCGCTTCTGGAACCTCTGAGACTTCTTGTAATTTTCTTACTTAGATCAAATGGTTAAGGGTCCCGTTTCCCTTGCCCCCACCCCAACTCTGTCTTTTGCTTAGAGTAAATTAGACTAAACTCCAGGGTTTCTGTACTCCTATGCTTTTTAAAAATGCTGCATTCAGGGAATTCCCTGACGGTCCAGTGGTCAGGACTCTGTGATTTCACTGCCGAGGGCCCGGGTTCAGTCCCTGCTCAGGGAACTAAGATCCCACAGGCCTCGTGGTGTGGCCAAAAAAAAAAAAAAAAGGCTGCACTCAAAATTCTTTTAACGGAATTCTTTTGGTCTAGTTGGTATATAAGACAAATTTAAAAGTCCTTAAACACATAGTTAATGACTTGTTGGTGTGTGGGTTATGAGTATCTCTGGAGCACCTACTATAGCACTTTGCATCTACTAAGTGTTTCGTAAATGAGGTTGACTACAAACTGCTTGTGACTCCTCCAGTGGATCTGCCCCATTCAGGAGTAGTGATAGAGCAACTGCAAGTTGGATGATGTACTTTTAATATATGCTAGAGTTTTTTTGTTGTTGTTGTTTGTTTTTTATGAGTGGAGCAGTGTCTAACATTTAACAGTTAACTGAGTCAGGCATGTATGTATATTATTTCACTTGATGCTCACAACTAGTCCTGGAGTATATACTGTTATCTCCAATTTAAAGATATGTTACTTACGTACAATCTGTTTTCATTCAAATCTGGGTCTGCCTAATTTCAAAGATTTTATGGACTGTGAAACTAGGCACTTGATATGAGAAGAGTGTTCAGAATAGTTTATCACATAAAGGCCTTCAGAGACTATATGTCTATATTTATTTATTACTAAATAGATATATGTAGAGATATATTTTATCTTGGCATTAGGGAAACAAGGCAGTCATTCCTTGGACTGGCATAGTAGATGTTACTGCTGAGGGCCAAATATTGCAGCTGCCACTGCAGTGCAGTACCAGTAGGGGGCCAGAGTAGTGCTAGAAAGTGAGAAAAAGATTGATGGTCTCAGCTTTGAGAGATTGCTCTGACATTTTGGAAATACAGCCAATGGGCAGGGGTGTCACCTAAATTTTGTAATTCAAGCTTCCTCCTTCCTAAAAAAAGCAGAAGGTGGAGATGGAAGCAGAGTTAGTATAAGAGAGAAAACAGACTAATGAAGAAGCTTTGTTATCTTGCTGAAGTTAAGAACTTTTAAAGATTTCCAAATTTGGCCAAGGATTAGCAATTAATGGACAATTGGAAACGTGTTTTCATTCTATCAATTAACCCCTATTTCAGTGCAACTTGGACACCTCTAAAGCATTTGTCCTCTGGCATTTCTTCTGTATTCTGCTTTTATGAAAGCAATTTGAGTATCTTTAAGCAAGTTCCAGGGCCACGATGTTAATTCTGTCTGAAATGGGAATTATGAGAAGAACTAGAGCTATCTATGGTACATGGATAGCGTGACAAACTCCTAAGATAATAAATAGATTCTTTGCTTTGGGTCTCCCTTTTTGGCATAAGACTATTGAAGAAAAGTCAAATGTTATTCCTGGGCTACCTGAAGTTGTAGCTGTGGTATTTTGTACCTATACTGTAATCTTTAGGAAGAGAGAAAAATAGAGAAACAAAAGCATAGATGAGAAGCGAGGAGAAAAAAACAGTGAATGGAAGCAACCTAAGTGTCCATCGACAGATGAATGGCTAAAGAAGATGTGGCACATATATACAATGGAATATTACTCAGCCATAAAAAGAAACAAAATTGAGTTATTTGTAGTGAGGTGGATGGACCTAGAGTCTGTAATACAGAGTGAAGTAAGTCAGAAAGAGAAAAACAAATACCGTATGCTAACACATATATATGGAATCTAAAAAAAAAAAAAAAAAAAAGGTTCTCGTGAACCTAGGGGCAGGACAGGAATAAAGAACAGACATAGAGAATGGACTTGAGGACATGGGGAGGGGAAGGGTAAGCTGGGACGAAGTAAGAGTGTAACATTGACATATATACACTGCCAGATGTAAAATAGATAGCTAGTGGAAAGCAGCTGCATGGCACAGGGAGATCAGCTTGGTGCTTTGCGACTACCTAGAGGGGTGGGATAAGGAGGGTGGGAGGGAGACGAAAGAGGGAGAGGATATGGGGATATACATATGCATATAGCTGATTCACTTTGTTATACAGCAGAAACTAAAACAACACTGTAAAGCAATTATACTCCAATAAAGATGTTTAAAAAAACAAAACAAAACAGCGAGAGTAAGAGGTAAATACCACTTAAAAAAAAAAAATCTGTAGTTACCCAAATTAGCAAAATTACAACAATAGGTTCACAGTACTTGTTAGCATACTCAACATATACATATATTTTACAGTGGTAAAAGAGTCATTTCTGCTTTTAACACTTGTTTTGAAAACACAAATTTGTTCCAATATGATTGATATATTAGGAAACATTTGAGCATAATGCAGATTTCTCATTTGCTTTTGTACAGTTTTACGAATGCAGAAAACCACCGAGCTGAACCAAGCCATGGAGAAATGCACAAAACATAAACCATGGAGAAATGCGCAAAACATAGACATGCACACACCTCAAGCATGTACCAGCTGTCTCTGTGTACCACATGTTATATGAGTCACATTCATCCATGTTTGGTGTTACAACTCTCCAGCTGATTTCAGATAATCCTATTTCCACTATTTTGAAATAATTCACAAGCTATAAGTCTCCTAACATCCACCGCCATAAGCAAAATGTCAGGTCTTTTTCAAGAAAAAGTACCATATTTATTGTGGTATTTATGTATTTTTTTAAACCATTTAACGTGTAAAAGTGTGCTACTATTTTTATTAGGTTCCTACTTTAAGAGAAAAAATATGTCTCTGATGAAATTTTTGAGTATTGAGCTCCAACCCGGTTTTCCCCAGAATTCCTGTGATTCTTATTGCATGATATTGCATAGCATGGAGATTTTTAGGAACACTTACCTCATTTTGTAGCAAAACTGACTGTACATGTTAATTTTAGAACATTTGGAAAACACAAGAATGTATGAATGTAACCACTGGTGTTCCAACTAATGTTAACCTTTGGTATTGTTTCCATGTCCAAATAGAAGGAAATATTTATTTAAAAAATAGAACAAAAATTCGGGGCTCATATTCTTTACTAAGTTTAGCATCTTGGAATTTTTAAACTTGATATTATGCAATAAATATATCCCCATTTCTTTAAATGTTCTTAAACAACTTGACCGTGTTATTCTGTATTAATGAATGAACCCTGCTCAATATTCAGTAGGCATGCGGAATGGCCTGCAACTATGCTGGTTGTTTGGACATCTGCTTTGGTTGGCCAATGCCCATGCCACGTGGACCCCAATGATTATAATCAATCACATACTTTGGACTTTAGTTTTGGGGTTTTTTTGCTATAAGTAGTGTAATAAATATCCCTGTATATTCTTCCTTGCATACTTATTCTTAGAATAAATTTGTAGACATTGAATTACTAAATAAAAAGGAATATGAATATTTTAAGCCTTTTGCAACTTATTGTTAATATCCCTACAGGAAAAAGTTATGTTAATTTACACTCTGTGTTAAAGTACTAGAGTTCTTGTTTTATTTTACCCTCACCAATCTTAGAAGTATAATTAAAGCAAACACAAAAACAAACTTTATTATCTATTTAGGTAACTACAGTGTTATTGATCAGGAGAGAAGAATGTGGGGGAAATAGAGGCTGACCCCTTTCTATAGGGAGTTAAATATTGAAGTGGACCATGGGAAGTGGAGTGATGGATAGAACTGATAAATAGGAATTTATTTAAGTAATAAATGAGTGTACTAGGCTAAGAGGTCTTTAAGAAAATGCACGCAAGGTAAGGGTAAAAGGAGGCTATAAAATTTCTGCCTTCTTGCAATAAAAAATGCTGAATGAAAAAAAAAATGTTGAATGACCCAATGATATGAGTAAAGTAGAAAAAAAAGGCGGGGTGAGGGGGAGAAAGTCTATTTAAGACCTTCCAGACATCACTTCCAGTTGCCAGATTTTAAGCCACCCTCTTCATGATAATGATATTGTAAATAAGCAAAGTCACAGGTTAATGAAATGAATCATAATCATTCAAGTGGAGCAACATGTGATTTTGCAGAGCTCCACCTGGGTAGAATTTGAGTCAAAGGATTCTGAGTAAGAGATAATGAGCTCATATGGAAAAGGATAACTAAAAAGGCATATACAGAACCTGAGAGCCTAAGAACTTCCTAAGCATTATGCCTGCGTATTTGTCTCTCCAGTGTGATCACAGCCATGAGCTAAATTAGTTTGAGCAAAAGTAGGGAGGCACAAAGTGTGAGAAAGATATGATTAGAATCTAGGAGAAGCCTGAAAACCCAAGCATCTTTTTCTACTTCTGCCTTGTGGGGCAGTCAACCCCGGAATACAGAGCAATCTAATAGGATGCAGCCTGGGTGTAAGGGGAAGTTCTCCCATTTTTTTGGAAGAAGAGACCAAGAAGGAAGCATTTTAACCTGGGGGCTTGAGTAATGGGCAGACCAAGGAAGCTGGTTAGAGACAAAAATCACAACAGATTCAACAGTTTTTGGCTTTGATGAGTAGAAGACAAAAGGCAAAGTGATTAAAAGCCAAATGATAATCCAAGACCGTTGTATTGTCAAAGAAATTCAAGCCTGAGAAATAAAGTTCTGTCATCCCTTGGCAACTCCCAGACCCCTAAATCTGGCCCCCAAACAGGTAGACTGGCTTCAGCAGGAAAGTTGTCAGTCATGAACCATCCACAATGACCCTCTCAAATGTGACGTTGGAGGACAATTGATAGGGAGGATTCTCCCAGGGATTAGAGAGATTAGAACCAGGGGCAACCAGTTTGGTAGCTAAGGAACTCATCCCCAGGCAGGGAAGCTTGCTCTTCCTGTCCAGCAAAATATCATACATATTATAGATTAATGTTTCCTCACTTACCCTTTTTCATGTGGGAGTATTTATTCCTGGTATCCTGTGTTCCTTTTGCCTTGTTTATTAGATGTCCTGGGTGGGTGGGGGAGTAAATTTATAATTGAGCCATAGAATGCTAGACCATAAGGAGCTACTTCAAATTTGATTAAAAAGCATAAAACCAACAGAGATCTTGGAGCTGGATGCAGTAAGTAAACACTTTTGAGCAAGGGTAAGTGCACTGTTCCTCACATTTGGAAAACTTCTCTCTGGAGAAATGGCCCAAATCGGGGAGAAAGTAAATACAAGGTGAGCCTGCACCATTGTGTTGAACAAGAAAGCATTGAAAGTTCAAGGATTATTGAAACTGTATCAGAAGGTTGTATGAGCTATCTTGAAAGGACTCCCGCTGGCCTAATTTGTGGAAGTTTTAGCAATTGTTTTAGATACCTCTTATATACCATTGCAGATCCTCTAGGACTCACTTGTCTCATTTCACCTCTATGCAAACCCTCATGCAGGCATAACTATAGCTTCATCTCCTGTCATTCTGCAAGCCCTTTGCTACGTGTCGCAGGGCTTCCATGTGGCCACTGCTCTGGGGTCCACTCAGTGCCCAGACCCACACATGTGCAACCGGGAAGAATAGAGGAGTTAAACTCAAGTGTAGGGGAGTTAGTTCCCTTTGGGGAAAGACTTTGATCAATCCAAGATGAGAACCAGTAGATAAATTCTTCCTCTTCCTTTCCCACCCTCCCACCCCCGAACCCTAGGGGTGATCCTGAAATGCAGTTCATATAGCTTCTAAGAGTTTCAGTCTGATAGATTTAACAAGTGGCCAGCTTGATGATGCATTGTCATATTGGCTGACATATTCCTTCTTTGTTTTATTCCCCTATTTCCTCATTCCTGCTCATTGTGATTGGATTTCTTATTAAAATAATATTACATGAGGCTTTTGCTTCAGACCCTGCTTTTGGGGGACAACCCAGGCTACAAGGACAGCACCAAAAAGAATAATGCCTGTAATTGATTGAAACATTGAATTTCTAAAATTTGTGAACCTATAGTGATATTCAAGAGAAGAGAAAGACTTCCCCCACCAAAAAAACGTATCTCTCTTTGCCACCATTGGAAGTGAATATTACTAGCTTCCTACTCTCAAAATTGGTAATTAAATAAAGAGAATTAAACAATTAGAAGTATAGTTGAGGAGAAGCTCTTCTCTACAAAACAGTGCCAGCCAATATACATAGAAAGAATAGAATTTTTAAAATTACCGGTTTGCAACCCTGGTGAAGTAATTGATTTAGGGAAGGATCACCAATGAATACTAAAATCATTGGAGGAAGCACTGAGAGAGAATTGCATATTTGCAGGTTGAAAAAAATATCAGTCTATACCCTACTAGCTAGTCAAAAAGGGAAATGTCTTTTCAATAAAGAAATGTGCTATTATTACCCTAACTCAGTCATCAAACATAGATCACTAATAGTGGGACAATGAGACTGTTGCCTCTTGGTGTGATTCATTATGAACTTATCTTGTAAAAAATGTTTATGTTTTATTATGCTTTCAGAGCTAACTTCCTTTTTATAGGAAATACAGGGGATAGAAGAACAAGTTAAATGGCACCACAAAACACATTCTCAAAAGTTTCTGTAACAGAATTCTCTTGGTCTTTTGAAAAGTCCAGAATCAGTTTTTAAAAAGGAAGAGGAGGGAGGGCTTAACAAATTAAAACATTATTCTTAAATAGATCTGGTCTGAAAAAACTATCTTACCCAGAGATCAAATAAATATCAGCATTTTCTCATAGCTTTTTTATGGTTTAATGTTTCATTCCTGATAGTGATATTTTTGTCT
This sequence comes from Stenella coeruleoalba, assembly GCF_951394435.1. Lineage (NCBI taxonomy): Eukaryota > Metazoa > Chordata > Mammalia > Artiodactyla > Delphinidae > Stenella > Stenella coeruleoalba. Next base: position 17,990,871 of record NC_137164.1, read on the forward strand.
TTTTTTCTTTGTCAGTCTTGTAAGATGTTGAGCAATTTTATTGATCTTTTCAAATAATCGGGTTCTGTTTCATTGATTTTTTTCATTGTTTTTCTGTTTCTAACTTTATTGATTTCTGCTCTTTATTATTTTCTTGGTTCTGCTTGCTTTGGGCTTAACGCCTCTAGTTTCTTCAGGTGGAAGCTGAGGTCATTAGCTTGAGGCATGCTTTCTTTTCTAATATAAGTGCTTAATGTTAAACACATCTCTCTAAATACTTCTTTACCTGCATCCCACAGATTTTGTTGTTAGGTTTTCCTTTTCATTCAGTTAAAAGTAATTTCTTTTCTTTTCCTTTTTAATTTTTGGCCATGCTGCATGGATTGCAGGATCTTAGTTCCCTGACCAGGGATCGAACTTGGGTCTATGGCAATGAAAGTGCCCAGTCCTAATCACTGGACTGCCAGGGAATTCCCCCAAATAATTTCTAATTTCTGCTTTTATTTCTTCTTTGACCAATAGATTACTTAGTAGTGTGCTATTTAGTTTCCAAATGTTTGGGAATTTCTCATATCTTTTATTATTGATTTCTAAGTTAATGTGATCAGAGAACATATTTTCTATGTTTGTATGTTTGATATATATCAGATCAAATTGGTTTTAGTGCTGTTCAAGTCTTTTATATACTTACTGATTTTCTACTTTTTCTATGAATTATTGAAAGAAGAGTATTTATATCTTGGACTATAGTAGTAGATTTGTATTTTTCTTCTTTCATTTCTCTCAGTTTAGTTTTCATTAAATTAGAAAATTTTTGGTCATTATTTCTTCAAACATTGTTTTCTGTTTCCCCTTTTCTCTGCTCTCCTTTTAGGACTCAAACAATGCATACATTAGGCTGCTTGAAGTTTTCCCATAGTTAGGAATGCTCGTTAATTTTTTTTTTTTTGGTCTTTTTTTTCCCTCAGTGTTTCTTTTTTTTTTTTTTTTTTTGCAGTACGCGGACCTCTCACTGTTGTGGCCTCTCCCGTTGCGGAGCACAGGCTCTCGACGCGCAGGCCCAGCGGCCATTGCCCACGGGCCCAGCCGCTCCGTGGCATGCGGGATCCTCCCATACCAGGGCACGAACCCATGTCCCCTGCATTGGCAGGCGGACTCCCAACCACTGCGCCACCAGGGAAGCCCTCAGTGTTTCATTTTGATAACTTCTGTTTTGTCTTCAAGTTTACTAATTATTTCTTCTGCAGTGTCTAATCTGTTCATCCTATTTGGTGTAATTTTTATCTCAGAATTGTAGTTTTAATATTTAGAAATTTGATTTGTGTCTTTTTAATATATTCCAGGGCTCTCCTTAACAATACTTATGCTTTTTTATACTTTCTTAAACTTATGGAGTATATTTGTAATAGCTGTTTTAATGTCTTTTTGTACTAATGCTGTTACTTGTGTCATTTCTGAGCTATTTTCTATTAAGTTTTTCTCCTTATTATGCATGTGTTTTCCTGCTTTTGGCATGCCTGGTACTTTTTGACTGGATGCTAAACATGTGGATTCTATGTTGTAGTGTGCTAGATTTCTAAAAATTTTTAATTCTTCTCTAGGATACACTTAAGTTATTTGGAAACAATTTGATCCTTTCAAGCTCTCTTGTAACCTCTATTGGGGGGGACCAGAACAACATTTAGGACTAATTTGGTCCTGCTACTGAGGCAATATTTTTCTGAGTACTCAACCCAATCTCCCATTTATTATGAGATTTCTTTATTCTGACTGTTGGGAACATGACCTATTTATTCTCAGCCTGTGTGTGTAGTGGGAATTCTTCAGCCTGCTTCTTTCCAGTGGTTCTTTCCTTGGCCTTGGAGAGTTTTCTCATGGACGTGCACTGATCAGTTCTCAGTGAAGATTTGAGGGGAACTTTTTGCAGATCTCTGGGGCTCTCTTTGTAGCTCTCCCTCTCTGGTATTTTGCCCTGTGAATTTTAGCCACATTGGCCTTCTTGAATTATCAACTCTGTCTTTTGAACTCAGGGAGACTGCCATGCTCTGCTTGGGTTCCCCTTCCTGCTCTGCAAACTGGGACAATTGTGAAGCTTACCTTTGTTTGTTTCCTTTCTCTTAGGGATTACTGGGCTGAGCTGCCTGGTGTCCAGTGTCTGAAAACCATTGTTTTATTAATTCTGTCCAGTTTTTAAATTATGTAAGATAGAAGAGTAAATCTAGTCCCTGTTACTCCATCATAGTCTGAAACAGAAGTCCCTATAATTGTACTTTTAATTCTCTGTCCAAATAATTTTTGAAAGAATGTTCTTTTTTAATTTTCACGTATTAATAGGGTATTTTTAAAGAACAGTTTGCTTATCTTCTGAAAAATTTAAAAATAACTTCTAGTTTTATTGTGTTGTATTTACAGAATGAAGTTTGCACTATTTCTCCTTTGAAAATTTACTGATGTCTTTGTGGCCTAATATAAGGTCACTTTTTGTGATTTCTTTGTATGCATCTTAAAAAATGGTATTTAGTAGGAATCAAATGTAAACATACATTCATATGCAGACAATCTGTTTAATTATGTATTAAATGCCTTTTCTTTATTTTGTGCCTTAGACTCCATCACAGATTGATATAAAGTCTAATTTTAAAGTGACTTTTAAAAAATCAGCCTTATAGTTATTCTAAGTTCTACCCTTACAAATTCTGAACTTCTTCAGTTATACCAGAACTCTTTGAGTATAATCTTAAGAAGATAGTAGGCTCTTAATACCCTTTAGGGTTTTGGGATAATTTCTATTTATTGTTTCTTTAAAAATAGGAAATAAGATTCCAGATTTACAGAACTACTAATTTGAAGTAACAAACAGCAGACTAATCTCTAGGCTTCTTTTATTTATTTACTTATTTATTTTTGGCTGTGTTGGGTCTTCGTTGCTGCACACGGGCTTTCTCTACTTGCGGTGAGCAGGGGCTGCTCTTCGTTGTGGTGCACAGGCTTCTTACTGTGGTGGCTTTTCTTGGTGCGGAGCATGGGCTCTAGGTGCATGGGCTTCAGTAGTTGCAGCATGCAGGCTCAGTAGTTGTGACTCACGGGCTCTAGAGCACAGGCTCAGTAGTTGTGGCTCACGGGCTTAGTTGCTCTGTGGCATGTGGGATCTTCCTGGACCAAGGATCAAACCTGTGTCCCCTGCATTGGCAGGTGGATTCTCAACCACTGCACCACCAGGGAAGCCCTAGTCTTCTTGATGCCTAATTTTTAGGTGTTAAAATTTCCTTGTAACATATTTAAATTTCTAAACTGTACTTTAAATAAGCCAGATAAAGAAATAATTTTAAAATAAGTATATATGTTAAGAAATATATATTTAATATATATGATATATAGATTAAGTAATAAAGCCAAGATTTATTCACTTATTTTTCATAAGGATAAACAACTAAGTACAAATAATTACCTTTCAATTTATTTAAGCTCATATTCTTAAGCTCATATTTTAGTTCTGCAGAGAGTAAGATTAAAGTAATAATAGGTCTAACAACTATTTCTGTCAGCTCTATAATTGGGAGATCTGTTAGAAGAGCACAAGACTTTTGAGTGGAAACATAGTGGGAGACAGAGAACCTAAAAGTCTTTGGCACTAAAGAACTGGAACAGAGGACTTCCCTGGTGGCTCAGTGGTTAAGAATCCACCTGCTGATGCAGGGGACACGGGTTCGATCTTTGGTCCGGGAAGATCCCACGTGCCGTGGAGCAACTAAGCCCGTGCACCGCAACTACTGAGCCTGCGCTCTAGAGCCCATTGAGCCACAACTACTGAGCCCGCGTGCCACAACTACTGAAGCCGCACGCCTAGAGCTGGTGCAGCAGGAGAAGCTACGGCAATGAGAATCCCACGCACCACAGCGAAGAGTAGCCCCTGCTCGCCGCAACTAGAGAAAGCCCGCGCACAGCAACAAAGAGCCAACACCAAAAATAAGTTAATTAATTAATTAATTAAAAAAAGAAAACCCCAAAGCAGGCTCTGACTAGCATCCTCACAGAGCTAGCATGTATTCCAAGCTTACCTTTTAACTCCAAAGAATCTAATAAAGGCCATCTAAGCCTGTCACTAGCCATCCCACTCAGCCTTCTACCTAATTCCTCATCCTCAAACCTTGCAGAAAGATCCATAATTTTAAGAAATTTTACTCTATAATTATACATGTATATTAATGAAAAAATGTTTTTTGAAACCTTTAGCTTTTAAAATTCTCATTGAAGAGGTATTACGTATCCTGACAAATAGTGCTTTTGTGTGATGGGGTGGGGAGGGAGGGGGAGACATTCTACACCAAATAGTTACATTTGGTTTGCACATAAATGGTGTAAGCTGCTCCATTTAATAGTTTTGGTGTTAATATTTCTCTATGTTCTTTATAATTTCCTTTTTATAACTAAATTGATTCTAAGTTTCAAAATATACCGTATTTTTTAATAAATTAAGTTTTCACAAAATTACACTGAAATTAAATTATGAATACTCATTCTAACACCTCCCTTGCTTTTTAGAATCTTCTGATCCGTAGTCAGAGGCGTTATCCATTGTGCCAACGCCCCCTCCCCCCCACCTCCCTTGCTTTTTAAAATCTCAAGATTAAATTAATAATACTGTGTATTTACTTGCTACACTTTCTTATTATGATTGGGAATAGCATCTTCCCTGGGAATCTAACATATTAGCAAATGAATCTGTTATTATCACTACCAACATGCCTTTGTTATTTAAATTTTTAAACAAGATGGTCAGGCCAATTTAATTTGTTGACAAAACCATGCATGAACAAGTATAGGACTTAAAAGGAAAAAATGTGATGAGAAAAAAATTTTGTTTATACCTAGACTCTTTTGTTTTCCTTTGGCCAAGAATTAAATTTGCCTCAACTTAATTGCTTTACACACATTCTTGTGACATTGCATGATTGGGAAGGAGGAAGAAAAAGAGGGAGCTGTGACTGTGTGGTATGTATCTAAAAGAGTGCATTAGAGGAGGAGAGGAGAACGCATAAGCAAGCTGGTTTGACCAGAAACAGAACTGCCTGTGACAGATTAAGAGACAAGCAAGGCTTGGAATCTGAGAGCAAGCAAAGAGAGTGGAAATTTACAGCTGCCCTGTGTGAGTGTTCAGTGATCATTTTCTGCTAACTTTTTCCGGTGGTAACTTACTCTTCAAAGAGGGAGACAGAAAGTCAAGACAGGATTGTGGAAACTCTTCTCTGCCACGCTTTGGTAATAGGAGGCACCCTCTATTAAATGGAAGATAAAGGCTACTTCATCTAAAGTGCTTTGAGCCCCAGAGAGAGCTGTCTTCAGCACCTCACCACGTGTCTACTTTTCGTTGCTTAGGCGAGCCTGGGCTTTTCTGTAACATTTGGTGAGTATCAACCAGGTTACCTATAATGGTTCACAGAGATGGAATTAATATGATAACCTTTAGTTTAGCTGAGGTTTTACAGTTATTGCTTATATTTTCATTTTAAACTGTGCTGTTACCTTGTTTCTTTGTGCATGATAAACTGCTGTTACTAGGAGAGGTTTTAAAAAACAACTACAAAACAATACTTCTCTGTTGCCTAAGGCACTTGAATCATTACCAACTATTCCGTGTCCATGGAATATCTTATTTTGGAAATGGGTTTTTATTTACAAAGAGTTTCCAAAAATAAAATAGTGGCAGGATACCATTTTTCATGTTTCTCTTTCAACTGAATAAAAATTCAAAAGTTACCTCGTTCCGTCTATTTTCAGTAAATTTAAAATAATCATTGTGATGTTTGATATTATCAATTACAGCATTCCCTCATAATTCAATTAGAAATGTTAATGATGCCATTAAATAAAGGGATATGTAATTTGAATGTTGAATGCTTCTGTTAGAGCCAATAAGTGACACATGATTTTTTTCAAAGTTCTGGAGTGAAAATAAAAATTAGACAATTTACATATCAAACTTACCATTTGATACAAAATGAATGCACATTTCAAATTAAGGAATAAGGCAGTTATTTTGTTCTTATAGCTGGCACCAAACTCTTATATAATATTGTTGTTCTGCTGAAGAACTATTTTAACCAGATGCATATATATATGTAAACAATAGAGAAGAGAAAAAAGAAAAAACTCTTAAAATATATATTCACAGTCCAATAAAAACTTCATTTGTACAATCTTAACTTGGGAGATTGTATGCTAATTTTATATGTTTTTTTAAAGGCATCGATGGAAGGCATGTAATCATTCTTCTGTGTAAGAAGGAAGTATATATTGTTAGCTGCAGAAGTGAGTCATTGCTTAAAGATGCATCATTCTAAGCAATGTTTCTAGTTTGCCAGCCTCAAAAAAGATGTCCTTAGTTATTGATTCAAGTGAGTCCTTTAAGGCAGAACAACTTAGCAGAAATGAAAACTTAAGCAAGGTGTCAATGAACCTATTAAAAGGGTTTGTACTCTAGATATAATGTAAAACTACTGTACTTTCTCTAATATTTCCTGTATGTGTGCAGAAGCCTGTAGAACAGGTTTTGTTTTGTGGAGTTTTTTTAACCTATTGACCAGTGTATAAAAAGAAACTCAGCTTGTCTGTGAAAACCTTTTTAGGACTAGTATCTTATACTTGAAGTCAAAAGTAAATACAATAGAGATTATATCACAAACCAAATTTTACTTCTTTACAGAATTTCCCACACTCAGTCCTTAGACTGATGGAAGATTTACACATAGCTTCACAATCTTCCAAATAATTTTTTATTTTAAACTAGTAATTCATTGGTATTATCTTAGTAGTGGCACCATTTCTTAAGCCTATAGGATTGTAAATATAGAAATAAAAAATAAGCCATCCCCAATTTCCAAGTGTTTTGTACCTTAGAAGTTTATTTGTGAGTGGGTTGTTGGGAATTTGGGAACCATCTTCTCTGGGAAACAATTTAACAAATAATGATTGCTTGGTGTTTATTATAGCCTAAGTTTATATTTCACTTACACAATAGAAAAACCATCACCACCCTGAAAAATATTAGAAAATCAATTACAGTGATGAAACTAAATATAAAAACAATTACAAGTTGAATAAGACATTATTTTTCCTAAATATTAATACTTGAAGAAAAGCAGTATGTTTATAAACAGCATTTCTAGGTACTTTTATGAGCTTCCAAGATAAATTGCACTGTTTATGAGATCTAATCTTATATTAAAATCAGTGATTTTTCTTTTCCTTGCTACAGGAATATTTCTAGCCATTGCTTTTATGCTTATCAGCCATTTCTGAGATCTAGCCCAGTGTCTGGCATATAAGTAGGTACCTAATAAATAGTTACCAGATAGGGACTGAACTCTTTCTTTGGTATACAAAAATGGAACTGAGTAGTTTTTCCAAGGTACCCCAAAAAGGAAAGGGGTTTAGGGGCACACAGTTTTCATTACGAGAAAGAGAGAGCCAAGAATTGAATTTTAAGAAGCAAACAAAGCAATACTAGTACAGAATAGGCCTAACTGTTAAGAGAAAAAGAGAAGACTGTGGTGTAACTTGGGGGTAATCTTGAATGAGTAGGGATGATGATGAGGGGAGGCAATTTATAAGCTTGGTGTCTTGAGTACATGGGACATTCTGAAGTAAGGTGTCAACTTTAACTCAGAAGAATTATGTATTTGCATATGTGTACTAGGACCCATATGAAGAAATGTGGCCTATTCGGAAAACTCAAATTAGGTCTATCCAAATTAAGTTTAGTTACGCTGGCCCTAAAAGTTTCTCTACAATAATGGATAATAATCTGGAAAATGTATATATATAGATATAACTGAATCACTTTGCTGTATACCTGAAACAAACACAATATTGTAAATCAACTATACTTCAATTTTTTAAAAAAAGTTTCTCTAAAAGGCCAAGATATAAAATGTTAAAGTTAGTACTGCAGTAAACATATGTAATGAAATAAACAATACAATGAATGCAGATTATACTTAGATGATTTTTAGTGGCAGAAAAACCTTTCCATCTGATCAAAAAATACTTTCTATGTTCTATTTCAAATCATATTTTAAAAGTAATGATTTTGAGTAGTTCCAAGTGGCATATAATAGGTGCTTAATAAATATTTGTTGAATGATTGAATGAAATAATGTGGAATAGTTTGGACAATTTTCCATTTCTGAGGTATGGATGTCTGTGTACATGCATGTATAGATTTATAATGCAGCTTAAAGATAATATTTAGCTGAGATTCCCTTAAGAAGGAAAAAATCTCTGTTAGCATGCTTTTTAATTATGGACATACTTAGTGTTCCACTGGTAATTAAAATAGTTGGTTTAAGATGAAATCTTTGCTGTTTCTAAATGAAATAATAAATATTTAATTTTATGACTTATATGTCTTAAATTTCCAGCAGAAACTCATCTAGTCTCTTCCAGCTGTGGAAGGATGAGAGGTCATATTAACTTACCCATCCAGAAGAACTTTACAATCCTGGAAGTCTATAGGATGAGAGATAATTTCAGCTAAATCACATGCATCTTTACTCTCCCATGTTAATGTTTTATAGATTGAGAGTTCATAGATAGGCACAGGGCTTACTGAAGCTATGAAATGGTTGTATTTCACACTGTAACTATAAACTTTGCCTTAATACCAGTAACAGTATCTAACCAAAATTTGATGATTATTTTGTATATGTATGTGCTTAAAAGAAAGACACGCCCCCCCAAAAAAAAGAATTACAAGTTTCCCTTGATAATTCTGTTGTGAAAAATAGCCATTTGTGAATTTCAGTGAGAACTGATGCTTTGATTACACTTCCTAGTCTTTGAGAATACTGACCTAGCTTCAGATCTCTGCTATAAATTGAGATTATGAAATTCAAATGTAAAATGATTATCCAGTGACAATCTTTATTAGCTAATAGATGTAGAAAATTTTAACTCCAACAAATGACTGGAGCTGTCAACAGAAACATTACTGTGAATGAAGTTTCTGGTTGTTTTTCCTGGAACAGTAGTCTAGTAGGTTAATATTTATAATAATAAATTGGTAGTTGTATGTCTTCCTAATTTCATAAGCTAATTCTATTTTTAAATTGTTTCAGTGGTTACAATACATTAGAATTAAGGAGCAATTCCCAAGGACATGGGTTTTTTTCTTGTAAAAGAGTTTTTATTCTGATGTAAGTCTGATCAAGGCTTCCAAATGAGTAAGGGTACATAAAACACTTCTTACAAGTTTTTCATTTCTATGTAAATTGTTCATTTTTGAAAATGGTGCTCCCTCAAACTCTGTTAACAAAACTTATAAAAACAGATCCATTCTTAGTCATTTTGAACTGAGAAAAAGGATGATCAGTGAAAGTTCTTATTTATACTTTGTCCACTGATTTTCACTTGTTTCTATAGGTCTTCAAGTACAAAATGCAATTGTGGTATCTTCTAATTACATCTAGGAAGTATATTTTAAAATGGAATGGTTGAGGGATAGCGGGCATTGATTGGAAGGTACTTTGACATATGTAATATGTTTTATAATGGATTTGATATCATAACATATATAACAATAATGATATGCTTTGTAGTTTATTATATCTGTGAAGGTAATCAATGATTTTGTGGTGGGAAGAGGCCTATTTGGGATGCAACAAATACAGTAGAACATTTAGGTGTACTTTTTTTTATTTTAAAATTTACATTCAATGAAATGTACCCAGTTTAAGAGAACAGTTCACTGAATATTGACAAATACATATACTCATGTAATCTCCATCCCATTGATTTTTAAAAATGAATCTTATTGGCCCAATTATTTGCCATAGGTGTACTTTTTGATTGCATTATTTCTGTCTGTGAGTCCTATTTGGAATAAAACATAAAAGAATGGTAATTTCTGAACTTTCTTGAAATTTATTTTAATGTGATGGTTTAATTTTCTTAGTTTGAGCGAAGGTACCTGTGACTAAGTTTAAATTAGCAAGCTCTGTGAAAGGCTTTTGGAAATCTTCCTTTCTTACTTATTGTTCATTGTAAAATAACCTATGTGAAGGAAAACAAGGCTCATTTTTGAGTTGACTTTCTTACAATGAGTTAGCAGTTTGGTTATGTTTTTTATGGTTTTACCTATGGAAATCTTGAGACTTCTCTTGTCTTCAATGATAAATTTCCCACTCCATTAAGCTTTCGTGGAAAATCTTTGAACTGAAAACTATTATTGAACAGCACATTTGGAGGTTAGACATAAAGGCCTAGAGATACTCATTAGCCACCTACAGATAGACATTTATTCCCCTTTAAAATACTTTAAGGGATAACAGTGAGGGTATTTAATGCCCCAAATGACCTCTTCTCCTAGCTTCCCTTTCCCTGGCCCCCTTCAAACACACTCCTCTCCACTTACGTCACTGAACATGTTCAGATGAGGTATTTGAGGGATTGACTTTGGGTCATCTTTAGAGGCGCTCACACATAAGTTAGGAATATGAAATATTCTACTGTGCCTTAGGAAAGGGAATGCTGCCAAGCTGGCAAAGTCTACTAAAAATCTACAGGGCCTGAGTTCCCTGGGAGTAGAGCTGAAGAATTTTTTTTGGCTTTCTCTCCAGAATCTGAGCCAAGTGCTACTCTTAATGAAATTTCATAGCCAAGTAACAGAAATCATATTTGTTTGACTAGTGCTTTGAAAAGACATGATGATCAGATATTCCACAGTTTGAACTTTAAAAAATGGTGATTTAGTCATTAAAAGTATCATTTATGAGAAGGTGTTTCCATTGTAAAAACATTTGCATGATCTATTTAACAAAGTTTGGGGACAAAAGAAAAACCTTGAAGGAAGAAGAAAACTAAGTATTTATAAGCCAGCTACCCAGAGGCAATCACTGTTAACTTTTTTAAATGATTTTTTTCTATGCATAGGTTTTGTGTATTTGTGGTTTTGTTTGCTTTTACATAGTTGTAGTTATGCTCTATATTATGGGATGGTGTTTTTTTAACATGTACATTTCACATTCTTTGTAAACATTTTCATAGCCATATACTATATTTCATCAAATCTAAGAAGCCATTGGTTGTAAGGCATATACTCTTGTACCACTAAGAAAGAAAAAAAACAAAAACAAAAACAAACCCTGCCAGTTAGTATAAGGTCCCATCAATTGTAAGACACATGCACATTTTAGAGATGTTAAAATATGGAAAAAAAAGTTATAAAGATAACCTTTATTAGTTTATTTTCTTAGGACAGATTGATAGAAGCAGAATTACTAAAGTCAGAGGTTGTGAATATTTAAAGGCTCTAGATCCATATTGCCAAATTATTATCCAATTTATACTTCCACCAGTAAGAAAAGAGAGGGCCTGTTGCATCTCACCATCAATAGAATTGAATTTTCTCAAAACAACAACAAAAAACTTTGTTATATGATGGGCAAAATAGTCCTTCACTTTAAGTTTGCATTTTTCCATTATAGAGAATAAACATTTACTATGTGTTTAACTGTATTTCCTCCTTTGCGGTTTTCTAATATCTATGCATTATTTCTTAATGATTTTCTTATTTGTCTTAGATCTCTTTTTATAATGATATTAGCCCTCTGTCTTTCATATTCATGTCACAGAATTCTCTTATTTGTTGTTTGCCTACAATGTTTTTATTATTTTATCCATAAAAATTCAAAACAATTTATTAGATTTGTAACATATTTATATTAACTGATTTGTCAGTCTTTTTTTTTTTTGAGATTTATTTCATCACTTCTAAAATTAGAGAAATTATTTTACATCCAGAAGTTTGAAAGTCACTTATAGTAACATCTATATCTGGCCTCTTTTGTTCCATTGGTCTGTTTTTCTTGTGTCACTTTCACTTATAGCACTTGATAGCACGTTTAATTTCATTCCCTCGTAAGAAATCTTCCTTTTTAAAACTCGTTATCCTTGTGAGTTTTTTTTGGTATTCTTGGCTTAATTTAGTTACTAAAAACTTTTTTGGACTTGTGACTGGAATTGTATCAAATTATGGACTTTAGGATTATTGACATTTTAATGATATTCAGTTTTTCTATTCAAAAACAAAATAGGTTTTTCTATTCGGTTCTTTTCTTAGTTACATGGGTTTATTCCCCACTATTATAGATAATACAGAAAAATATCAAGATGAAGAAATTTTAGATGTATCACAAATCTCATTCAGATAATACCATTAACATTAGCTGAGCCACATTCCAGAAATAGTTCTGTGGCTGTATACAATTAAAAGGGTGGCTTGCTGAAGGATTGAGTAGACAAATAGACACATCTTGTACATCTTTAAGTACGTCTTTCATTTGTTAGTTTTCTACTTCAGGAACAGTAATTATCCTTATGTTGGATTATCACTGTCCATTTTCCATAGTGATGGATTCTTTATTTTTAACTTTTTATTTTGAGATAACTAAAGATTCACATGCAGTTATAAGAAACAATACAGAGAGATCCTGTATACCCTTCATCTAGCTTCCCCCTGTAATGACATCTTGCATACTAATTAGCAGGTAGTGAATTAATGGATAATGATCAGCACTTTTTAAAAAAATAATGTAGGATAGAACAGATAGAACAGAATGGAATCTATCCAGAGGGCAAGTATTGTTTCATGAAGCAATTATACAATCATTTATACATTCCTTTGCTCTGGATCACAATATAAAATGCATTTCTTACTACAAGTCACTATTTAAAAAGTTGAAACCACTGCCCTAGAGAAATTCTCATACAAATGTATAAGTAGACTGGCAAAAGAATCTGTGTTATGATCATGCGTGTAATAATAAACAATTGAAAACAATTAGAACTCGGAGAACTGATAAATAAATTGTGGTATAGTCATACAGTGAGATGCTATACAGCACGTAAGATAAACGTGAGATTTGTGTATTAACACAAATAAATCTCATAAACACAGTGTTGAGGGAGAAAAAAAGAAACTGGCCATGTAATACCATTTCTATAATGCTTTAAAGCATACACAACAATATCACATATTGTCTGTAATATTAGTAGAAGTGTGAAAGCATATATAGGTAAGGGTAATGATAAATAGGTACAGTATGAGCCAGAGGGAAATGGGATCAGAAAATTGTACCAAGAGCATTGCTTTAGTTGTTTTATTTTTTAAGCTGGGTGGTAAATATACAGGAACTTGTTACATTGTTCTCTATTTCTTCTTCTAGATGCCCTAAATATTTTATTTAAACTAAATTAAATTAAAATACCTAGGGGAAAAGGTCCTGTTGAAGCATTTTGATTAGCTTGATGGTGTCACAATCCATTTGTGAGCCAATTGCTGTAGCCAGGGCAGTGGAAGGAATACTCTGGCCCCGCCTGGGTCATGTTCCCACCCTTTTGGTAGGGTGGGGTGGGAAGGAGAGCAGACAGGTCTAGCACCAGAAAAAACATGCACCAAAAAGTACCAGAGATTTTCTTTTTCTTTTACTTTTCTGATTCAGTTATTTCTAATTCTATTGTTATTTCCATCATTCTTTTCTTGAGATTTTTGAGGCAGTTTCCTTTTTAACTTATTTAGTTGAATCCTTATTTATTTTTATTCCCACATGAATGCATTGTAGATTTGCACCCTCCCAAATGTTCTGCCAGCACTATCAAGGCTCCCTTTCAAGAACTATTTCTGGTTTTTAGCATTTATTTTCTTGAACTCTTGTGGGTTTGACTCCATCTCATCTTTTTGTAAGAATTTTAGTAGGTGTACATGGTCTATTCACACATAAATATGTTGGCTAGAGACTTAATTGTGAGGTTATAGACTTTCCCTTTCAGAACTCTGTAGATTCTCTCCATGGTTTTATGACATGTAGTTTTATGGAAGTCCAAAGACAGCTTAATTTTTATCCTTTTTGTTGTTAACAGTCATTTTGTAGGAATGAGCTTTAAGAGAAGAATGTTGGTTTCTTCTAAAAGCCACAAGGCACTGAATTTGGGGTCTCATCATTAATCTCAACTAGAAAAATTCTGTAAATGACCACATTTAGATCTTTTTTTCTGCTTAGGCTGTTTTATCTTTGTTGTTTCTCTCCATTTTTTAGTTCCTTTTGCATTTGTTGTCTTCCTCCACCTCTTTTCATTGTTGTAATACCCGTTTTTATAGATAGAACACTGTATCTTCTCCATATTTCCATAATATATACTATACACACATACACACGAACACACACCAAGTACCTTTTCTCCATCATTTAAGTTTGTTTAACCTTTTCTGGCATTCTGGCAAAACCCTTTGTGTGGCTGTGTCTCCCACTACATTGTGCACCCTCTGAAGCTTATTTTGCATTTACTAGTGCAACGCCTCACACCTTACAGGTGCTCAGTAAATATTTTCTGAATGAATAAATATAGACTAACTAATTGTGTACCTTTTGGTTGTCCTCAATCAATTTTCTGTGGGGTCATTTCTGCTGTATGCAGATTTGGATTGCCATGCTGCATTTTGGGGTGTTTCTGTATATGTGTGTATATTATGTGTTTTTGATCTTTTATCTTGACCAACTCTCTTTTTGTCTAAGTTCTTCTCTTCCTTTTTATAATTTTTATTTTACCAATTATATCTATTCTATCTCCTACAGGGAATTAATTTTGGAAGTAACCTTTCCTGTCGAAGTCCACAGGGCATTTCTCCCCTTTGCTTGTGCTTTTTTTTTTTTTTTTTAGTAGAAACTATTTATTTGTTGTTTATTCTGTTCACTTACTTTGGAAAGTGGAAAAGTACAATAGGGCCCATGTCAGTCCTCTGATATTTGTGTGCTGCATGGCCTGCTGTCAGCACTAACGCCGGAGGGCAGGCTGATGTGTGCAACCCCACCACAGCTTTCAGTGCCCAGGAGGCATTCACCTGGTGTCAGTCCGTTGGACTTAGCATGGCATCTTCTCCTGTTCCTGCTTCTTGTGTTGTTGAAATATAATGTGTGTTCTATAACTCTGACATAGAATTTATTACTATTACCACTTTATCCCAAGGAAGCACCATTTTCAGGACTCCATCTTACATACTTTATCTTTGGCCTTGATGGAGTTAGAATGGGTGTGGACCAGTGATGAATATGCTAGAGCTCACTATATTTGGCCTATCTAATTCAAAATATCATGCTCTATCTTTCTTTAAGAATCCCCCTTGCAGTATAAAGTTTCCTCAAAAAATTAAAAATAGAACTACCATATGATATAGCAATTCCACTTCTGGGTACTTATCTGAGGAACATGAAAATGCTAATTCATAAAGAAATATGCACCCTCATGTTTACTGCAGCATTATTTACAATAGCCAAGATATGGAAACAACCTAAGTGCCCATTAATGGATGAACAGATAAAGCATATGTTCTGTGTGTGTGTGTGTGTGTGTGTGTGTGTGTGTGTGTATAATGGAATATTATTCAGCCATAAAAAGAATGAAATCTTGCCATTTGTGGCAACATGGATGGGCCTTTGAGGGCATTAAGCTAAGTGAAATAATCAGAAAAAGACATATATCATATGATCTCACTTATATGTGGAATCTAAAAACACCAAAAACCAAGCTCATAAGTACACAGAACAAATTGGTTGTTGCCAGAGGTGGAGGGTGGGGTGTGGATGAAACGGGTGAAGGGGGTCAAAAGGTAGAAACTTCTGGTTACAAAATAAGTGAGTCATGGGGATGTATTAAAAAATAAAATAAGGTAACTAAACTGGTACTAACAAATAAATATAATGTATCTGGGCTTTCCCAAAACATTTGGCAAAATTTTTCTTGATATCTTGGTGAATGAGATGAAAAAAAATATGAGTTAAATGATATGACTAGGTGAATTCACAGTTAAAGAACAGAACACTCATTTTACAGATAGAGCAAATGACATGCAGACAAGGATGATAACTTCGGAATCATAGCGGATGAATTACCAACTCAGAACAATTTGGGGGTTTAAGTACCTCCTGTTTGTTTAGCAGGTATGTTGAGTGCCACTTAGCATTATTCTTGATCACAAACAACAAATACTGAAGAAAGTTTTTGAAAGCGTATAAGGTAACTCAGAGATTTGACAGAAGTCCTAGGGAACCAGATTTGGGAAGTAGGAGTCTAGGGAGATGAAGTAAATATTTAGAACCATAGCCAAGGATATGCCAGAGGAATAACTGTTTAGAGTATTGCTATCGACTGCTGTGTACATTTGTGTGTAATATTCTTTATTGATTAATTGCATCATTGTTAATAAGAAAAATATGAGGAAAAATGGAATTAACCCAAAAGTCTATCAATAAAGGTATTGGTAAAAAAAAAAAAATAAAGGTATTGGTAAAATAAATTATATAATAATTTAATAAGAAATTACCAAATACTAGAAGTAATTACATAATATGTCTGTATAATGGATATTGCTATAAAAATATTGTAGTGCATCTAAATATATACTCATAGAATGATATTCAAGATATAAAAAGTGGGGAAAAGTTGAAAAATACTATATTTAGTATTTATTCTATTTTGGTTTTAAAAAATATATTTTTATATACATAGGAAAAATTCAGGAGGAATGTGTATCAAAACTGATAATAGTTGTTGCCTCTGGATGACTGGTTAATGGGAGCCTTTGATTTATCACATCATATTTCTGTAATGTTTGAAATATTTTTGCTAATAAATGTAAAGTAAATGAATATGCCTCTACTAACTGGAGCCTTTAATTTTAGATTTTTTTCTAAAAAAAAATAACACATTTTTAGTGTAAATAGGGCAATGACAGCTATATTTGGCTTTCTCTGCTCTATGTAAATAGATGTTCTCAAAAAGAAGAACTGATTTTCCTGTTCCCCTCCCACCTCACCCCCCATCATGGTAGTCCTCATTTCATCAGTGAGTATGCCAGCTGAATGTTTGAAGAGTAAATAAAAAACGGATTCTAAACAATTTTACATTGTAATTTTGTGATTGCTGTGGAGTGGCATGTTTTTAAACATTGCTTTACCAAAGTATGTGGATCCTAATCCCACTTTTGTTTTACATGTTTTATTTTATCTATGATTATTATTATCACCATCATCATCATCACTCTCTTTAGTCAAAATATCTAGTTTTAAATATCAGGTTATTCTCTAAAAATACTCCTTTTCCCCTTCTTGCATAAATCTTGAATTTCTATTTTAGGAAAGATTTTAAACTTTGAGTAAAAACTTTTAGGTAAACTTTAAAAAATATCTTTCTTAAAATATTTTATATTAATTTAAATTTGGCACAAAACTTGGTGAAACTTGTTTTATTTTTTTAATATTTATGTATTTATTTATTTGGCTTCGCTGGGTCTTAGTTGCTGTACGCAGGATCTTTAGTTGCAGCATGCAGATTCTTTAGATGATATGTGGGATCTTTAGTTGTGGCATGGGGGACCTTTAGTTGCGGCATGTGGGATCTAGTTCCCTGACCAGGGATCGAACCTGGGCCCCCTGCATTGGGAGCACAGAGTCTTAAATGCTGGACCACGAGGGAAGTCCCAATGAAACTTGTTTTAGTTTGACTGATTTTAATGTTTCATATTACTGAATTGGTTATTGAAAACTTATAAGACATTTTGGTATAAAAATTTAATCATGTTAAGAATTATAATTATAATTTTTGTTTATTTGTTTGTTTGTTTTTAGCATTCCACATTGGAAGAAGAGATTTCTATAGATGAAAAAAATGCCTTTGTTTAGTAAATCGCACAAAAATCCAGCAGAAATCGTGAAAATTCTGAAAGACAACATGGCCGTTTTGGAAAAGCAAGACAGAAAGACAGATAAGGTATGAGGTAAAATAATAACATTTTTATTAAAATACATGAATAGACCAAAAAAGCTAATGTAAAATCTTCATGAAGCATCCTAAACATGGTCTGTGATGCACTCGTAGGCTCTTTGTAAGTACGTTTAAATTGATTCCGGGTTTTATGCAACTGATAATTGTTGAGTCTGTTGTCTTGAACTCTTCGTTCACTTTCTAGAGCCTCTGACCAACCTTGGATCCCTCTAGACTTAAACTAAGGGGTGACACCCCACCCTCTACCTCTGGCAACCACCAATCCATTTCAGTTATAAAAAAGAATGATATCTTGCCATTTGCAGCAACATGGATGGACCTAGAGGTCCATTATGCTAAGAGAAATAAGTCAGAGAAAGGCAAATACTGTGTGGTTTCACTTATATGTGGAATCTAAAAAACAAAACAAAACAAATGAACAAATATAAAGTAGAAACAGAGTTATAGATACAGAGAACAAACAGGTGGTTGCCAGAGGGGAGGTGGGTTGGCGTTGGAGGGGGAAGAAATTGCTGAGGGAGATTGAGGTACAAACTTCCAGTTGGGTGTGAAAGGTACAGTGTAGAGAATATAGTTAATAACTATGTAATACCTTTGTATGGTGACATATCATAACTAGACTTATTGTGGTGATCATTTTGGGTTTTTTAATATATATATTTTAAATATTTATTTATTTATTTGGCTGCGCCAGGTCTTAGTTGCGGCGCACGGGATCTTCACTGCGGTGTGCAGGATCTTTTAGTTGCAGCATGCAGGCTCTTAGTTGCGGCATGTGGGATCCAGTTCCCTGACCAGGGATCCAACCCGGGCCTTCTGCATTCAGAGCTCAGAGTCTTAACCGCTGGACACCAGGGAAGTCCTGTGGTGATCATTTTGAAATGTATAGAAATGTTGAATCACTGTGTTGTAAAACAGAAACTAACAGTGTTGTAGGTCAATTATACTTCAAAAACAAACAAAGAAACTCAGAAAAAGAGATCAGATTTGTGGTTACCAGAGGCAGGGGTACTGTGGAGAGGGAACTGGATGTAGACAGTCAAAAGATACAAACTTCCAAGTGTACGATAAGTAGGTACTAGAGGTGTAAGGTACAACATGATAAATGTAAGTAACACTGCTGTATGTTATGTATGGAAGTTATTAAGAGAATAAATCCTGAGTTCTCATCACAAGGAAAAATATATTCTTTTCTTCTCTGTTTCTTTAATTTTGTATCTATATGCAATGATGGATGTTCAATAAACTTATTGTGATAATCATTTCATGATGTATGTAAGTTGAATCATTATGCTGTACACCTGAAATTTATACAGTGCTGAATGTCAATTATATTTTAATAAAACTGGAAGGAAAAAAACTCAGAATGAAGAAAAAATCTAAGGGGTTATACTGGTATATAATATTATACTGACATAGAGGGTAAAATGTTTATATTTAAAGATCAACTGATAGTTTCTACTACAGTGCAGCCTCTTTTTTTTTTTTTTTTTTGGCACACCACGCAGCATGTGGGATCTTAGTTCTCTGACTAGGGATTGAACCCGCGCCCCCTGCAGTGGAAATGCGGAGTCCTAACCACTGGACTGCCAGGGAATTCCCAGTGCAGCCTCATTTTAACATTGTTTTAAAGTCCTACCAAGAAGGGCTTCCTCAGAGGAAGGGGTTTTTAGTAATTCAGTTATTCCTTCAAAGGGACATTGAATCCTACATATATAATTTTTCTCTAAAGGGACTAGTTTATGGCAAGATTCAAGATATCTGTAAAATAAATACCCTTGAGTAAATGGTATCTTTCTGTCCCAGTGAATGATACAATATTGTATTCTTGTGATGATGTAGAAATATATTTTTTATCCTACATCTTGTAAGGAATGTAGAAATATATTTTTATTTCTAGTGTACTTTGTAATATTGAGCAAAATATTGGCTCAATAGAATGAAGAAATGACCTTCATATAAGAGTGAATCTAAATAACAAAAGAGAGGAAAAAGGAAAAGGCATAAAAAGACACTAATTTTCATTAGTGATCAGATAAAGTCCAATTAGAACAACAGTAAATTCGTATTACATTCCTACTATCTTGTCAAAAATGAAAAATGTCTGATGCTATTAAATGTTGACAAGTGTGGAGAGCAATAAGAACTTTCATTCACTATGAGTGATAAAGTATAAATTGGTGTTTGGAAATGAGTTAATTATATTATCTGTTAAATATGAAGATATACATGTTCTAAGACCCTGCAGTTCCCCTCCTAGTATAAACTCTAGAGATGTTCTTGCAAATATGCACCAGGATGCATGTCAAGAATGTTCGTAGCATTGCTGTTCATAGTAACCCCTCAGTGGAAACAACCCTGATGTCCATCAACAGTAGAAGTGAGAAGTTGTGGTCCAGCCATTGATGGAATACTACAGAGCAATGAATGTTAAAGAACTGCTGCTACATGCGGCGGCAAGAATGAACCTCCCAAATATAGTGTTGAGTGAAAGAAGCAAATCATAAGAGGGTACAGGTACTATTCCAAATCAGCAGAACTAAACTATGTTGTTTTGGGATACAAACATAGGTGAGAAAACTATAAAGAAAAGTAAATAAATGATTGTCATCAAAAACATAAAAGTATTTACTTCCGGCTGAAAAGGCGGCATTCAAGTGACTTCTGGGATGCTAAAAATGTTCTATTTCTTGACCTCTCTTATGGTCACACTGGTGTTTGCTTTATAATTATTCTTAACTCTATATATGTTTAAAGTAATCTTCTGTGGATATATGTCACAATTTAAGGAACTTCCAACCTTTAATAAATTAAGGATTGCTTTAGCAATATCATAAAATGTATCTGGAAACTAATTTTTTAAGTAGTGTCGTGCTACTATGAGTTACTTTTATTATTTTGCCTTATTCTCCTCATTTCCTTCTTCAATTATAATGATTAGAATACAATACTTGAAAGTAATAAAACTATATTTCTTTAAAAACAGTCAGCAAATTGTTAACTAATTGGCCTGTTTTTTTTTTTTTTTTTTGGTATCCCATGCTTGCTTGCTTGCTTTATTTATTTATTTTGCGGTACGCGGGCCTCTCACTGTCGCGGCCTCTCCCCTTGCGGGGCACAGGCTTCAGACGCACAGGCCCAGCGGCCATGGCTCAGGGGCCCAGCCGCTCCGCAGCATGTGGAATCTTCCCGGACTGGGGCACGAACCCGCATCCCCTGCATCGGCAGACGGACTCTCAACCACTGTGCCACCAGGGCAGCCCTTGCTTTATTTATTTATTTATTTATTTATTTATTTATTTATTTATTTATTTATCTTCACCTGTTTTTAAAAAAATTTTCTATTGAGTGTAATTAAGATACCATATAATCCACCATTTTAAAGTGTACAATTCAGTGGTTATTAGTTTATTCACAAGGTTGTGTGACCATCACCACTATCTAATTTCAGAACATTTTCAGCACCTCCTTCTCCCTTACCCAAGCCCTAATACTCACTAATGTACTTTCTACCTCTATGTATTCTCCTATTATTCTTTAAAATGCAATGAGGGCTTCCCTGGTGGCACAGTGACTAAGAATCTGCCTGCCAATGCAGGGGACATGGGTTCGAGCCCTGGTCTGGGAAGATCCCACATGCCTCAGAGCAACTGAGCCCGTGCGCCACAACTACTGAGCCTGCACTCTAGAGCCCGAGAGCCACAACTACTGAAGCCTGCGCGCCTGGAGCCCATGCTCCGCAAAAAGAGAAGCTACCACAATGAGAAGCCCGTGCACCACAGCGAAGAGTAGCCCCCGCTCACCGCAACTAGAGAAAAGCCCGCGCACAGCAACAAAGAGCCAACACAGCCTAAAATAAAATAAATTAATTATAATTTTTTTAAGAATTAATAAAAGCAAAATTATATGTTTTTAATAAAAACATATAAAATATGAGGCCATTTAAAAAAATGTGAGATCTTTTGCTTCTTTAAGTTTCATAGATAAGAAAAAGATAATGGTTATGTGTGAGGGATCAGTGGATTGACAAAGGTTATGGGTTTTGACAATGTATGATTTTGTACCTACTCCATTAAAAAAAACAGAATAATAGGGATTTGTTGAAAAACATTAACAAATGATTTAAATAAAGACTACTAGCTACTGATAAGTCTTCAAAATGGACTGAATTTAATTTATAAATTAAATTTGTAATTAATTACTAGTAAAGTTCAGTATGAGTATGATTTAAGGAAGTTCTTGGGGGCTTGCCTAGCAGTCCAGTGGTTAAGACTGCACACTTCCACTGCAGGGGGTGTGGGTTCGATCCCTGGTCAGGGAACTAAGATCCCACGTGCTGCACAGTGCAGCCAAAAAGTAAAAACACTTTTTTAATTAAAAAAAATTTTTTTTAAATAAAGGAAGATCATTTCAATTATTCTAACTAAGTAGAAATACTGAAGATCTCTCTTTTATAAATTAACTTTAGTAACATTTTCTGAAATAAAAAACGCAGTGCCTACTGAATGGTTTTTGTTTGTAACTGTACACAGTTCTTTAATCATAAATAAGCAGGGCTCAATAAGTGGTTTTTGTTTGTTTATAACTTGAAATTTTTTATTACTCAACTATTAGCATACTTTTTGGTCACTAGGCTTCAGAAGAAGTGTCGAAATCACTGCAAGCAATGAAAGAAATTCTGTGTGGGACAAGTGACAAGGAACCCCCAACAGAAGCTGTGGCTCAGCTAGCACAAGAACTCTACAATAGTGGGCTGCTGGTGACACTGATAGCCGACCTGCAGCTGATAGACTTTGAGGTAAACTATCTGCAAAAGGATGACAATTCTGCTTTTCAATTTTTATATACATACCAATATTTGACTGTAATTTTTTATTATTACTGTTTATATATTATTTAAAATCCCATTTTCCCCTGAAAGTTCTAAAATCATCTTAATCGTTTTTTTAAAAAAGCAAAAGGTATACTGGAATTAAGTTTTATGCAGCTAAGTAAGAAACTTACTGGTCAATAATAATAATAATAATAGATAACATTTGTGGAGTGCTTACTGCATGTTGTACAGTTTCCAAGCACTCATCTCATTTAATTCTGAAAGCAACCTATATATGATTGGTACTATATTATTAGTCTTGTTTTACAGGTAAAGACCCTAAAGTTCAAAGATATTAAGTAATTTCCCCTAAGTCACTCAGTTACTAAGAGCCTAAGCTGAGATTCAAACTTATTTTCTCCAGACCTGTTTCTTTAATTGAAATATTTATACCAATGATTTAAGAAGTTTGTTAAATGCTACTAATATAGGATATTTATCTCATTTTGAAAGCAATTATACCTAATTGCCTAAATAATAAATAAAACAACACCTAGAAACATAAGTGGTGAATATGTGTAAGCATTTTATCATCAGTGGTTTTTCAATGAAATATATATACGTAAGGCACATTTCAATGATGGAAGTCTTGGTTTTGATTTGTTTGCTGTTTTGTTACCACTATCAGGCTTTTGATACTCTCAGGTAAGGGCTTGGATCTCCATTAATTCTCAAAGATAGAAGAGAATGGAGATTTCTGAAGTAAATTGCTTTGTGTTTTGTCACCAAGGAAGTTAAAAGAAACTCATTACAGTGATTAGACCAAGATAAGGTCAGGGCTCTGGGGATCTGTGGAAATACTAGCCCACAGCTCTCTGGATGGCTTAGATAGGGGAAGATTTTGGCCGACTGGAGCAGAGGAGGAGGAATGCAGGGCAAGACTGCTCTGGACAGTGAAGTCAAGTGTGTTGACTAGAAACTACACTGACTGAGGGCCTCTCAGGGCCCAGACTTCAACTCAGCCTTCCTTTCAGAAACACCTGTTTTTTTCTTTCCTTCCCTCTCTTACCTGTTTCTCTAACCTTGACATTTTCTGCTCAATAATCTCCTACTTTTTCCTCTTGCCTGGCTTGTCACTCTCCCTCCCCATCTTACTCCCTATTTCCTTTTTAAACCTGGCATATATGGAATTAAAGTGTAGTTTTATCATTGTGTTTATATACTTTCATGTTTTTTAAATTTAGTTTAAAATGAGGTATTATGGACATTTGTAGGAGCTGTGCATAGTGGAAAAACACTTGACTTGGATTTAGGAATGTTTATAGAGTCCCTGCTCTGCCATTTGATAGTTAGTATCATAACCTCTTTGAGACTAAACCTTCTCATCTATAAAATAGGAATAATATGAACTTATATCATTGTTTTTAA
This sequence comes from Stenella coeruleoalba, assembly GCF_951394435.1. Lineage (NCBI taxonomy): Eukaryota > Metazoa > Chordata > Mammalia > Artiodactyla > Delphinidae > Stenella > Stenella coeruleoalba. The sequence goes on from NC_137164.1 coordinate 18,014,926, forward strand.
ATATTAAACAAAGTAAAATATATATACATATACATGTTATGGAAGAACACTAAATACATGTGCAGATATATACAGATGTCAGATAGTATATTTTCATCTTCTCTCTTTCTCAAACTTAAGTTAAATGTAAGCTGGTTTATTTTTGTTATAACCTTTGATGTTTGTTTCTGTGTTTATTATTTTAGTTTTAAATTTAGTTGGTGAGTGACCATAACTGGGAAACTCCCTGCTCTTGGAATACAGTATTATATTTCTATAAATCTCCCCTTGTTTTGCACATTTCCCTGAAAGCAGCAATGTATTAAGCTATTATCATCACTAATTAATATGTTAGCTTGAGTTAGTTTATGAGATTAGCTTAATTTGCAATGGGATGCTGGAAGGAATATGACCAAGGTTGGTTACGTTTTTTTTTTTTTTTTTTTTTTAACATCTTTATTGGAGTATAATTGCTTTACAATGGTATGTTAGTTTCAGCTTCACAACAAAATGAATCAGTTATATATATACATATATTCCCATATCTCTTCCCTCTTGCGTCTCCCTCCCTCCCACCCTCCCTATCCCACCCCTCCAGGCGGTCACAAAGCACGGAGCTGATCTCCCTGTGCTATGCGGCTGCTTCCCACTAGCTATCTACCTTACGTTTGGTAGTGTATATATGTCCATGCCTCTTGAGTCAGGGATGAGATGTCGTCAGGTCCAGTGACCTGGAGAAGCCTTGAGCGACCACAGAATAGCATAGGTTCAAAGTGCTCTCCAAGAATTGGGGAGGTGGGAGTAGACCAGAGAAAAACTTAGGGTGCCTCACAATTTTGTGCAGCTTTGGCTTAGAAAACAAAAGAGGAACAGTAAGAAACACTTATGCAAATTTCCCTTATTTTACATGGTATACTAGAAATAAATATAGAGAAGTTTACTTAAAAATTATTTGGGGATTAAGACATTCAATTGCCTAAAAATTGACTTATACATTATCAAGTAGAGTAAACTTTTATTCTCTGGAATGCTTGGGGAAAAAATTATCTTTCTGAATATGTGCATTTTCCATGTAGCTAAAGATTAACTCTTCAAATGAAGAAAGTTAAGTAGATTACTTTTGTGGATTACTTTACATTTTCTTTATAACATGCATTGTATACTTGCCTCTCCTCCAAAATTATATACTAGATGTAATCATTTTTTACTGATGACTCAACACTATCATTATGAAGGTCTATTATCATGATAATTGCAGACAGTTCTTTTTTTCAGCTTTATTGAGGAATAATTGACCAGATGGTTCTTGACTTTGTTCATTTAGTTGATGCCTAGAACATAGTTATAAATGAATGTGATATTCAGTAGGTGAAGCTGTCCTCCTCAATCAAACCCATAGCAAATAAATACTTATAAATACTCTTGGTTGAATGAATGAATGAAAAACAGTTAAAATTGAAAATGGTTCAGTTTTAAGCATTCCACCAACTATATACTCATAGTATTTTCAGGAAGGATGCACCATTACTAGCATTATGAGCCCACTTGCAGAAATGTTTTGTGTATTTCTATGGACTGGAAGCATGAATGATCAGCCCACAGGCAGCAACTTTCCTTCTCAAGCTTAAAGTATCCATATAAACTAGTGACCATTTGATAAAACTCCGTCTAATCACACAGAACCCCACCCTCCTCATCTCTTGGTTCTTAGGTAGCCCTGGTACAGCTCGTTCTGGATTGAGAGTATCTTGAGTACTAGGACTGCATTTCCCATGCCTAGTTCCATATCCATTGGTTGGATGAATGAATCAATGTAGGTATGAGAGTGAGAAATAGAAGCAGAGGTAAGGGAATTGGAGCAAAGGAAGATGTCCTGAAGCACAGCAGTAAGCCACTTTTCTTAAAGAATTAGTAAATGTGTAGAGCATAATTCAGGAATAATGATAATACTTCAGTAAGTGAATAGCCTCTCCTGGGGCTTCTTTGAAGAGTATAACAGTCATTTGACTGTAAAATCTTTGTTATATTTTTATAACAGGAAAGGAAAATTATTACTTTATGGAAGGGCTGCAGCTTTTGCCAGATAACCTAAAAGGATGGAGCATTCCTTACAGAAAAAAAAAAAGAACTTTTGTTTAGAAGACACCTACATGGGCTTTTTTGTTAGTTGTGAAAGGTGAGGTCTCTAGGCAATGTTTGGAAGGAAAAAGACTGAAAGAAAAGAGCTTAGATTCCCTTTGCAGAGTAAAATAACAGAAATTTGAGAAATGCTGTCTCTTTGGCTAAATTTGATAGGAGTAGGAAATAGAAGAGAGATAGGAGAAGGGTCTGGAGTAAGGGAGAGAGAAGGCTCCAGAGCCATGACAGAGGAAGGGGCTTAAGGAAAAAGATGATCAGGAATGCTGAGGAATCTTTAATAATCTTTAATTATGATGTATAGGATTCAATTTGAAGTTGTTTCTGCACTGTACTATAATTACCCTTTGTTACCCTTAAACCCTTGATAAAAGAACTATGTACTAATAGTATATGTCAAATGAAGGAGAAGAGGTGGTTTTCTATACTTGGATAAACAGTATATAAAATAACTAGCTGAGAAAATAACTAGTTGTAGAAGGCAAGACAATGAACAAGGGCTGAGAGGAGCTAGGAGCAGGGATTTGAAATCCAGAGCTGATAACAGTGATGGTGGCCCAAGGCCTTGGTTTAGATTGGGTAGCAGAGACTGACTCAGGAATCTGTGTGGCAAACCCATTTTCTTCTTCAGGAATCAAGAGGAAAGTGGTCCATTGGGGTGAGGAAAGTATTGGAGGATCCTGCTGTTACGTGAATAACGGCTAGTTAGAAGACAGACCTTTGGGTTAAAATTGTTTGAAAGAAAATCTCATTACTTTATAGCCATAAATTTTTGTCTAATCCTTTAAGCCTTAAAATTGCTGACGAAAAAAAATACTTCAGCATATTCTAATGAGGTAAAAAAAAAAAAGAGTTATGGCTGAGATTGCAAAGTTTCTGATTTGTGGGCTCAGGATCAAACTCAGAGCTGTGTTTTTTGATGTTTGGGCACTATTCAAGACACAGCTTTAGACTCTTTGATGTTTTTAAACACAATGTGATAAGAGATCAAAGGATGAAAATGTATTGCATGTAAGAGTTGATGCATTCATTTTAAAGGTAGGTGTGCCTTGTGAAAATAGGCTGGATGCAAAGTCAACTGTTCAGTTTGAATTAGAAAACAGCTCAAAGAAGCAGAAAACTTCCTAGGGAGGGTGGTAGGGAGATGCAAGAGGGAGGGGATATGGGGGTATATGTATACGTATAGCTGATTCATCTTGTTATACAGCAGAAACTAACACAACATTGAAAAGCAATTATACTCCAATAAAGATGTTTAAAAAAAAAAAAAGGCAGAAAACTTCCTACTGTGATAATTTAATCTCTAGGCTTGGGGATAGCAGACTATCTTTTGTCTCCCCTTCTCTATCTTTCTACTTTACCATCTTGAATCTAGCATGCTCTTCTAGTCCATCTCTAATTTAATCTCTAATGATTATTAGAGATTGCTACGTTTAAAAAAAATAAGCTACGTTTTTTAAAAAATAAGCAAAATAAGCACTCCAGGATCAGCTTCTCAATAAGCCATTTTATGGTCCTAAGTTTTTGAAAATTTCCATTCCCTAAATATCCTTTTCTGTTCCCTGGCCCTCATTAAAAAGTGGTCCTTAACCTTTGGTTTTATTACTATAAAAATGAGAAATCAGAAAGCCTTGAGACACAAGCTTTGACTGTACTTCATGCATTTAACAGTTTGAAATGCTTACTATATGTGTAGGGCATTGATTTTATTTGATCTTGATTTTTTTGGTTGTTTATATATTTTGTACCTATCATTAGACAAATTAAGTCAAAGAATTCACAATCTCAGGTGGGAAAATACTATGTCATATTAAATGGAATGTGTGTGTGTGTGTGTGTGTGTGTGTGTGTGTGTGTGTATAAACAGCTTTTGAAATAATTCACATGCCATGCAATTCACCCATTTAAAGTATACAACTTAATGGTTGGTTGTTTCTTTAACAGGGAAAAAAAGATGTGACCCAGATATTTAACAACATCCTGAGACGACAGATAGGCACTCGGAGTCCTACTGTGGAGTACATTAGTGCTCATCCTCATATCCTATTTATGCTCCTCAAAGGGTAGGTGCGTGCTTTCCTTTAAAGTAGGTTTGAGTTTAGAAAAGTTGTTAAAAGTAATATATAGCATTAGCCTCATTTGAGAAAACGATCCCTTTTGGATTCATATTTGCCATGCTTGAAGTTAGCCCTCCAAATCTATGTCTCTGGGATTACTCAGGCTGCAGCAAAATCCTTTTTAAATAAATTCCCTTCCACTTACTGCCTCTCTTTCCTCCACTTTCCTGTTATCTCTTCCTATTACATTATTGCTTGTGCTTTCCAATCTGCCCTTTTTCTAGCTGCCCACTTAGCCTCTTTGCATAAGACTGAATCCCCTCATTACACAAATACACACACACACACACACACACACACACACACACGATATCCTTTCAATGGCTAGCATCTACTATGGTGACATGCTTCACGTGAGGATAGAATAAATATCACTGTATGTATATGGGACCACAGGGCAGCCAAAAAACTAAAGTTGGGTCAGGTAATAGAATTCCTGATTATTACTTTTTATGTATACTCATTTACAAATGTTTCTTGGGCATTCTGAGGCTGCTCCAACTCCTAAAACCAGAAATATGGATGTAGAAAGGCTTGGGGATAGCAGACTATCTTTTGTCTCCCCTTCTCTATCTTTCTACTTTACCATCTTGAATCTAGCATGCTCTTCTAGTCCATCTCGTCTGTGTTCAATTCCCGAATCCTTTCTTGTACATTTTAAAACATTTTATTGTATCAAAATAATACATACCACATAGTTTAAAAATCAGAAATATCAACAAACATCAGCTCTTTGTCTCTTCCTTCTCTATTCCTCAGTCCCATTGCCCAAAGACAACCACTTTCATCTTTTTTATTTGTTCATCTGGTATTTACCTCTATATTATCAATAATGGGCTTTTACTAACTTCTGATTTACCAATTTTAAAAAATATCTTTTAACTTTCTCATAGACTAGATGACAATTTAGTATTTCCACCACCACTGTTACTCCATTTTCCTTCTCTTAACCCTCCCAATATACTTTATCACAATTTTTAATTTTATTAGTCACATTTATATTATTATAGCTATGTAATTATTATTCATTGTTGAACAAAGTAGTGTACTATAATTACTTTGTTTTTTAGTACAAAATATTGTTTTTACTGGAGAATTAAGTCTTTCAGTTCTGGAAAGGGAAATATACTTGTATCATGTATTAGTTAGGGTAGGCTAAACTTATAACAAACCTTAAGCTTTATAACAAATGGACCCCAAAATAGAGTGGCCAACTACAAGATAAATTTATTTCTCACATAATAGAGAAGAACAGATGTTCTAGGTCAGCAGGGTTTCCTTCAACATGTGGTTCCTAAGATCACTTTGTTGATTGCCATTTCAGCCCACAAGAAGGCAAAAGTACTTGGGAGAATTTATGAGCCAGGCCTGGAAATGGCTTGCATTACTCGCACTCACATTCCATTTGAGAGCACTTAGTCACTTGACCTCTTAATTCTTAAGGAAACCTGAGAAATGTAGTTAGTGCCCAGGAAGAAGAGGAGAAAGGATTTCTGTGGACAGTTAACATTCTCTGCCACATACTGTTTCTTTGAAAATTTATTCCCTTCTATATTCTCTGTTCTCACTTTCTCGTTCTCCTGTTAGTCAAAGTTAAATCTCTGGGGTTGATTTCATATCTCTTCTATTTTCTGTTTCTTTGTCTTTTTGTTTTACTTGTCAGAAGATGTTCTTTTTTTTTAACATCTTTATTAGAGTATAATTGCTTTACAATGGTGTGTTAGTTTCTGCTTTATAACAAAGTGAATCAGCTATACGTATATATATCCCCATATCTCCTCCCTCTTTCGTCTCCCTCCCACCCTCCCTATCCCACCCCTCTAGGTGGTCACGAAGCACCGAGCTGATCTCCCTGTACTATGTGGCTGCTTCTCACTAGCTATCTATTTTACATTTGGTAGTATATGTAAGTCCATGCCACTCTCTCACTTCGTCCCAGCTTACCCAGGAGATGTTCTTAATTGTATCTTCCATTGAAGATAAACTCTACTGAATTCTCCTTTCAGCGACCCTATTTTTAATTTATAAGAGCTCTTTTTTTGCTCTCTGATTTTTCCTGTTTCTTGTCTCTTCCACTTCTTAGCTCTGTGACTTTGGGCAAGTCACTGCACTTTTCCAAGCCTCAGTTTTCTTATCTATAAAATTTGTAATATTACCTTTGCGCTAAAATAATTTTGCATTATATGCCTTAGACTATGCATTGTCAGACCGACCTGTGTGTTCAGTCAGGGTTCTGCTATTAAGACCTTGGGTAAGTTACCTAGCTTCCTTAAGTCTTGATTTCCTCATTGTAATATGAAGACAATAATAAAACCTACTTCAGTATGTCATTTTGAGTCTTTACTGAGGTAGTTCTTGCAGAGCATAGCACCAAGCACATGGTACTCAGTACTCAGTAACTACTAGTCTAAAAAATTATTATCCCTATCCCTCTTAAGAGCTGCAGTTCACATTGAGATATATGTGCAATTTTAAACAAATACAATTAAGACCATACCCAAGTGTCAGAATAATATTATAAAGGGAAGTGTTTGTTTCTAGCTCAGATAAGATCTACAAAATGTAATGGGTTATGATCTGCCCAGCTGGTCATTGGTGGATAAGGCTGGAATGATCAATTTGTACCCCCTTCTGGAGATTCTAAAATGTTAAGCTAAAGCATTTGACATTATCCTGTAGGAAATGTCACTGGAGAGTTTGGGAAGAAGAATATCAGATTTGTGTTTCAGGAAGTGAAGATAAATTAATAATCATTTAAAGTTAGTTTGTAAATAAATGATCCCTTGAGAATGCTAAAATGTGTTGTCCTAAAAATATATTGGAGAGCCTGTCAGCTGATGTGGAAGAGAAGTTGTGTGGATGTTCTAAAACAGTATCTTCCACCATGGGGTCGTTATGTGAAAGATACACGCAACTCCACGGACTTCATTCCTGGAGTGGGAATTATTTGTTTGGAGGATCTCCTTCATGTAGCTGCTGTCACTGAATAGCAGTCAGGGGATGGCAACTGCCTTGTATTTATTTTGTCAAAGAGCTGCACCAGATACAAGTGGCTCTGCTAAAGATATGAATTTAGTGTCTTCTTACCAAGGAAATTATAAACACATGAAAATTATTACTGTTAAGCTTTAAGAATTCAGATAAAAGCAATCCAATAAATTATAAAGTATGGTTGTAGGGTAATTTTTTCATTCCTTTTATATATGATAGAATATATATACATTTTATACATTGACACATTATATATGCTTTGTGGAAGGTGTGAAAATTTAGCGTAATGGGATATTTATTTTTTAAATTAAGTTGGTGAAGAATTACAACTTATATTGGAGAATATAACTTTATTTTCCCTTTCTAGAAATAATGAGACAAGATAAACAACTAATTCTAATTGTTATTCATTAATAATTTATCTGCTGGAATATATTACAGATCTGTAGTGAGCCTTTATTATTTGTGATGTGCACAGGATTCATTAATGTGTAATTGTCCCCTATATTTCTCCCACCCCTTCCCCTTTTTCAGTAGAGAGAGTTGAGAAAAAAACCTAGTGATAGGAAGCCAGGCAGGGGAATTAGACTAAGCTAGAAGGTTATGTCCACTGGCACAAACAAGACTTAGAGATGAGGAGGAAGGAATCAGAGGGAGAAAACCCACTAATATCAGGAGAGGGTTTTGGAGGTTTACTAGTGGGAGGCTCCAAAGTAGCTGCAGAGTAAATTAGAGGAGGGAAGGGAGTTTGAGAAGTGGTGCTGTAAGTTATAAATCAATAATTTTGAGAGACAAATGATAAAGGTTGGAATCTCTTTTAATAACTTTTTCCTACTAGATTATATTTATTTATATGTGATTCTATAAAACATGTGGGGCATTGGCACTTTTGCAGTTATGATTACATATAAAATTTACTGAGTATGAATAATCAGTATATCTTTATTTTATCTTTAATTATTTGAAAATGTGTCTCTGTCCTATTTGGTGGTGAACTTTATGATGAATTCAAATGACTACTATTCTTTTACAAATTAGTTGTTGCAAAAGATCACTCAGTTTCTGAACAAACTATTAAATTGATGTAAGTAGAAATTTTCCTTATATTTCAAATATGAACTCTTCTATTCATTAATCACCTGTATTTACCAGGAATCCTATTATAATGGATAATTTATAATAATTATATGTCATTTTTTCTGTATTTAAGAAAAAACTTAGCTTTCATTTATTTTCTAATATGTGGAAAAAGTAATTTTGAGTCATTTAATTTAAAAAACACTTTCTCAATATACAGATTTCTAAGACTCCATTTTCATGTAATTATAGCACACAATAGAAAAATAGGAATTGTTTATTTTAAGCATAATTCCCTCAAATCTGATTCATCAGGAAAGTTTTATAAACCGTCTTTCCATATCTTCTGAAAAGTTAATAATTAGATTAGGTTGTCAGGCTAAAACTGCTTATTAGTTCATTTATTAGGGGTCTACAATAATAATAGCACTAATAATAGTAAGTATAGTAATTGTAGTAGTTAACATAGTACTTAATATATGTCAGGCCCTGCTTTGTATTTATATAATAGTCCTGTGGATAGTTATTGTTGTTTTTGTTGTTGTTATTTTTATTATACCTATTTTATAGAAGAGGATACTGCAGCCCAGAGAGGTTAAGTAACTTGTCCAAAGTCACATAGCCGGTATACTTTAAACTCTAGTAGTCTGACTCCAGAATCTGTGCTCTCAGAACAATATCCAGCTTTCCAGTCTTCAAGCAGTTATAGTCTACAGTGAGCAGAGATAACTCATTACAACTCATTGTTGTTTCTTTACCAGTATATTCTGTGGGTGCACAGATGAAGAAGTCATCACCTCTGCTTGAGATGTCAAAAATGAAGCAGGTCTTAAAGTAGAAAATTTCCAAATAGACACAGAGAGTAGAAGGATTAGGTACCTCCCATGCAAAGCCAGAGAGGCATCAAATTGCACAATGTGTTTGGAGGATGACAAGAATTCTGATGCAGCTGGAACCTAGTGTGAATGGAAAGTAGGGATGAGGGTAAAGCTGGAAGGGCTAAGACCAAGTTATGAAGAGTCCTTCATAAGTCTTTCAGTCCTACCAAGGAGTCTAAATGTTATTCTAAAGGCAGCATGGAGCCATCCAGGGACTAGATGTGATGAGTTCTGGTGGCAGTATAGAAAATGGCTTGGAGAATTGGGGGTCTGAGATTCCAGCTTGGAAGAGTCCAAGCAAGGGATAATTGGGCCAGAACTTTAGTGGTGATATTGGGGATGAAGAGGAGTAGATATTTTTATTTATTTACTTTTATTTTCTTTTTTATATCTTTATTGGAGTATAATTGCTTTACAATGTTGTGTAAGAGTAGATATTTTTAAAACATTTTATTTTTTCTGATTCAAAGTAATACATGTTTATTATTTAAAAATTCAGACATTTTAACACAATATTGTAATTCAACTATACTTCAATACAAATAAATTTTAAAAATTCAAACATTTTAGAAATCTATAATATAGAAAGGGAGTGCATACCATAATCCTTCCCAAAGAAACCATTATCAACAATTTGGTGATGACTTCTCTGGTTTTTATCCTATATTATAATGATTCTTCTTTTATTTTTTAACCCAAACTTTAAACTCATTGCCTCACTTCCTGTTTTATAGATACCATTTATTGAGTGTTTGCTGTGTGCCAGGTATTACATTCAACGTCTTATGTTATTTCATTTAATCCTTCTAACAATACTATGAGGACTAGGTATTATCCTTACCATTTTACAGATGAGGAAATTGAAACTTAGAGTAAGACTATTGCTCAAGGTTATAAATACAGCTAATAAGTAACAGAGCCAATTTTTCAATCCAGATCTGATTCTAAATCCCATCTTCTTAACCATTAATACGTCCTTAATAAGATTTGAAGCCCTTGAGATAAGAAGGGAGAGGTAATTATAGAAGACCCTGAGGACAGAGTAGACAAGAAGCCCTGAATGAACCAGCTTTACCCATTACCATTTTCTAGGTTAGCTTGAAATGCTAGAGGTTTAGCTCTTTGTTAAAAATCAACATTTTTACTGAATTATCTCTTGTAAAGTTGCTTGAAAACTGGGGACATAATTTGATTGGTGCATTCAGATATCAAACAGTGATGTCATTTAGGTAAACAAATGGGACCTAATTAAACTTAAAAGCTTTTGCACAGCAAAGGAAACCATAAACAAGACAAAAGACAACCTTCAGAATGGGAGAAAATATTTGCAAACAAAGCAACTGGCGAAGGATTAATCTCCAAAATATACAAACAGCTCATGCAGTTCAATACCAAAAAAACAAACAACCCAGTCAAAAAATGGGCAGAAGAGCTAAATAGACATTTCTCCAAAGAAGACATACAGATGGCCAACAAACACATGAAAAGATGCTCAATATCACTAATTATTAGAGAAATGCAAATCAAAACTACAATGAAGTATCACCTCACACCAGTCAGAATGGCATCATCAAAAAATCTACAAACAATAATTGCTGCTGAGGGTGTGGAGAAAAGGGAACCCTCTTGCACTGTTGGTGGGAATGTAAATCGATAACAGCCACTGTGGAGAATAGTACGGAGTTTCCTTAAAAAATTAAAAATAGAACTATCATGTGATGCAGCAATTCTACTACTGGGTATATACCCAGAGAAAACCATAATTCAAAAAGACACATGCACCCCAGTGTTCATTGCAGCACTGTTTACAATAGCCAGGTCATGGAAACAACCTAAATGTCCATCCACAGAGGAATGGATAAAGAAGATGTGGTACATACATACAATGGAATATTACTCAGCCATAAAAAGGAATGAAATTGGGTCATCTGTAGGGATGTGGATGGACCTAGAATCTGTCATACAGAGTGAAGTAAGTCAGAAAGAGGAAAACAAATATTGTATATTAACGCATGTATGTAGAATATGAAAAGATTGGTATAGACGATCTTATTTACAAAGCAGAAATAGAGACACAGGCGTAGAGAACAAACATATGGATACCAAGAGGGCAAAGGGGGTGTGGATGAATTGGGAGATTGGGATTGACATATATACACTATTGATACTATGTATAAAATAGATAACTAATGAGAACCTACTGTGTAGCACAGGGAAGTCTACTCAATGCTCTCTGGTGACCTAAATGGGAAGGAAATCCAAAAAAGAGAGGATATATGTATATGTATAGCTGATTCACTTTGCTGTACAGTAGAAAGTAACACAACATTGTAAAGCAACTATACTCCAATAAAAATCTAAAAAATAGGGGCTTACCTGGTGGCGCAGTGGTTGAGAGTCCGCCTGCCAATGCAGGGGACGCAGGTTCGTGCCCTGGTCTGGGAGGATCCCACATGCCGCGGAGCGGCTGGGCCCGTGAACCAGGGCTGCTGGGCCTGCGCGTCCGGAGCCTGTTGCTCCGCAACGAGAGAGGCCACAGCAGTGAGAGGCCCACGTACCGTAAAAAAAAAAAAAAAAAAAAAAAAAAAAAATCTAAAAAATAAAAAAAAAGAAAAGAAATGCAAAAAAAAAGAAGATTAGACAGTGGAGTCAGATGATGAATATGGCTCAAGATGGAGGTCAGCATTATTCTGTTAGTTGAATTGCTCTTTGAAATTATCTCAATTCTTTAAACATGTTAGTAAGAACATGTCTCAACAGAACTAAGTGCTTTGCCACTACTATATATTAAATGATAACTAAAAAGAAACTCCTGTGCAGCACAGGGAACTTTACTCAATACTCTGTAATGACCTATGTGGGAAGAGAATCTAAAAAGGAGTGGTTATATGTGTATGTATAACTGATTCACTTTGCTGTACCACAGAAACTAACAACACTGTAAATCAACTATACTCCAATAAAAATAATAATAAAAAAGAAAAAGAAAAAAAGACAGAAATCATAAAAAAAATAATGTCATTTAGGGATATGATAGTAACATGCTATACTGGACCTAAGTCTAACCATAAAGAATGTAAGACAGAAATTGATTCTTGTCTATCAAGGAGAATCATTTGGATATGGGATACAAAACACAGTAAAAGGATTTGGAACCCAAATTTTATGAAAAGATCATTAAAAAGGACTTTCTCACTTCAAACGAACTTTTCTCCTGGCCCACGCAAATGACATTTCAGGGTACTGAGAGAACTTGAGAGTGAGGTCACTAAACTGCTCTCAGTGATCCATAAAGAACCATTGCCCGTGGAAGATTTTCCAGAAGTCCAATATTAAAATAATAAATTTCTCCTAATAATCTTATTTGTAAAAATTTTATTGCAAAAATTTTCAACCATATACAAAACAAGACAGTGCAAAGAAATCCCATGTACTCATCTCCTAGCCTTAACAACTGTCAGTGTTTTGCTGTGTTTATTTCATCTGTCTTCCCAACACCTCTTCCCTTGTTTTTTCTTCTTTTTTTTCTTTGACTGGAGTATTTTAAAGCAAATCTCAAATCTCATGTAATATCATCATATCAACCCTAAACGCATCAATACGCATCTCAAAAATAAGATAATTTTTACATAACTACAATGTAATTTTGCACTTAAAAATTAATAATAATTCATTAATAACTAATACCCAGTCCATACTCAAATTTCCTTGATTGCCCCCCCCAAATTTTAGTTGGTTTGTTCAAACAAGAATTCTAATAAGGTCCACTTATTGTATTTGCTTATAATGTCACTTAAGTCTTTTTTAAGTCCCTTTTCATTTAAAACAGCACCTTCTCCCATGTTTATGCCATTGACTTGTTGAAAAACTGCATGAGTTATCCTACATAATTTCCTTTATTCTAGGTTTGTCAGATTGCTTCACTGGAGGTTATATTTAAAGGCTTGATTAGATTCAGATTCAGTTTTATTATGGCAGTCATATTTTGTAAGTGGTGCTGTGTAGTTTGTGTTTCATCACATCAGGAGACATACATTTAGTAATGCTAAGACTGAGCAATGAGTTCAGATGGTGGCAGCCTAATCCATTATAAAGTTCCCCATCAACTACACTTAATTGTTTTATCATCCACTGATGAACATTGCCTGATTCAGTCATTTCCTTAGGGGTTACAAAAAGGTGATTTTCTAACTTTATTATTCCTTATGTATTTATTGACTGGACTAGTTTTATAAAGAATAACTTTCCCTCTTCCACCACAATTTAACTAGTCTGAAGTACAGTCCATACTGGAGAGGAAGAATAAATGCCTAATTCTTTTCCTTCAATTATCAGTTTAGAAAGTAATAAATTGTTAACCTAGGAACTTCATTGGTGTCCATTTATTTATCTCTCTCTTTCCCCCTGTCTTTCTCCCTCTCCCCCTTGTTCCTCTCTTCTTCTCTCCTCCTCCTCCTCACCCCTGTATCCCTGTAGTATCATTATGAACTAGTGGACTTAGTGTTTTTTCATACATCTTATATAGTCGTACTTAAAAATTTTTTTTTTTTTTTTTTTTTTTTTTTTGCGGTACGCGGGCCTCTCGCTGTTGTGACCTCTCCCGTTGCGGAGCACAGGCTCCGGACGCGCAGGCTCAGCGGCCATGGCTCACGGGCCCAGCCGCTCCGCGGCATGTGGAATCTTCCCGGACCGGGGCAAGAACCCGGTCCCGTGCATCGGCAGGTGGACTCTCAACCACTGCATCACCAGGGAAGCCCCTAAAAACTTTTTTTGATGCTTGATTATCTGTCTGTGGCCTCTTCAAGTTGACCCATGTCCTTTTGATATCACTCCCATTAGTTTGTGAGAGTTTCCTTGCTTTCTGGCCCATCTTGTACATTTTCTAACACAGACCTGGAATTAGCCATCTCTACCAAGGACTCTTTCTCGTTTTAGTTAGAAATGGTTCTTAGGGACTATAAATCTGGATGCTAGGGATGCTCATTGACATTGGATTGTTATTGCTTCTAGACCTTTTCAGTGGACAGAGTTAGCTCACTATTTTTAAAGTAAGCAAATGTTTCTAGGTTAGAAGCAAAACTTCTTGATTATATTGAGGAGGCCAAGTGTTTGCTGAATGGCATTTTACAAAACTTTTCCTAGTGCTGGCTGACGTTGTTTCTTCCATCAGTAACAACAAAAGTCATTTTTCTCCTTACATAATATAATCTGTGTTCTTAAATTGAGATATTCTTGCACAAGATCTTTCTTCTAACCATTTTTTGTGTAATGTTTACTGTAGCTCACTGCTAGATGAGATCATTTCTCTTACACTTTGGCTTTTATTAAATTTGAAACAGATCTTACACAGTGTTATTATTTGAATAAGCATGCATAAAAGTAGTGTGCATTCTGCACAATGGCACAGTTAATTATATAGTCTGGACTATATGATCCAAACTGCAAATCAGTAGGAAGATATGATTCAATTCTATAAAATAGTGATTCAACATTCATTGGATTAACCTTTATCAGCAACCTGCCATTAAGTTAATTGTTATGGAGAACATAGTGATTTGTCGTGGTCTTTTGTCCTTGAGACACTTATCCACAAGTAGAATAAAATAGATGAGGTAAATATTGATTCTTTTTTTTTTTTTTTTTTTTTTGCGGTACACGGGCCTCTCACTGTTGTGGCCTCTCCCGTTGCGGAGCACAGCCTCCGGACGCGCAGGCTCAGCGGCCATGGCTCTCGGGCCCAGCCGCTCTGCGGCACGTGGGATCTTCCCGGACCAGGGCACGAACCCGTGTCCCCTGCATCGGCAGGCGGACTCTCAACCACTGCGCCACCAGGGAAGCCCAAATATTGATTCTTTACCAAACCTAAGTATATTAATGTTCTTGGGATTTGAAACTTAAGGTAGGCTTAACTTATGGAGCACTTCTTTATATAGTAGGCAATAAACTATCAAAAGTCAATATCCTAGAGGGTAGTCAGGTTGAAATGATGTATGTGAATTATAAATTCCTTAAAGGTACTGAGGAAAATTAGGACTTTCCTTATATATCCCAATATATTCCTAACTTTAAGAAGTTGTCATCTCAGAGAAATGACAGTTCCACTCTTGGGCACAAACTACTAGGATGGGATGACAAGTGTTCTGACCTAGAGTAGCATCTTTTAAAATATTCTCTTGGTCCTCAAGAATAGTCAGTGCATCACAGATGGTTCCAATAAACTTCACCAAATGAAAGAAAAAAGAGAACTAATTATACACAAAAGTTGGAGTAGAAACTTTTTTTATAGATAGTTTCAGTTTGACAATTGAATTAAGAAATGAGAAAACATTGGCTAGAGATCATACAGCTTTTTCTCTAAGCCAAAGTTTGTGTCTCATTAGAGTCCTCTAGTATTAAGAATTTTAATCAGAGTTTGAAGTTTATTAAATTCATTATATGCCTTTGTGAAAAGCATTATCCTAGGCACTCTTCGGAGACTGGGGTAGGGATGGGGGAAGGTAACAGTAAATAAGACATAGGCACCATATGGAGGAGAGGAGAAGGTAACAGGATAAGTAAAACATATCCTTAGCAATTAAGTTGTTTGTAATGAGGTAAAGAAAACAGATTTATAACAATTAATTGCAATGTACTATAGTGTAGAATGAGAAAAGTGCTGAAGTAGAATTACAGACAAGCTGTTGTAGGAGTATGAAGGAAGGGGAGAGTGATTCTGAATGGTAGGTGATTGGAAACACTTCAAGGAGGAGGTGGCATTTGAACTAAGTCTTGAAAGACGAGAGAGAATCTTAGAGGTGGAAACTTAAGGAGAAGGGCATTCTAGGTTGAGAGAATGGCATACCCCAAGGAATTAAGGAATGTGATGAGAGATGAAATTGAAAAGTTAAGTTTAAAGCAAAATTATGAAAGTCCATAAATATCTTACTAATAAGTCTGGATTTTAATTGTCTGCCCCTTAGGTTCTTTCTCTAGGTCAACAGTCTTCATTTTATATTCTCCTAAGTACTCTACTAATAAATGATAGTGTTTTTCTCCTTCACATTTCAGAAAACGTACCCATCTTTATAACATCTTTAATAAAAACCCACCTTATAACTCTTCCATGCATGCCAATAGGCTGATTTTCAAATTCTTCTGATAAGAGAAATTGCTAACACTATAAATTGGCATTTTTTAATATTCTGCAAAGAATAGTGCCTATCTGAATATATTAACATTTAATGTCAATATGAGTTTTTCAGGGAATATTCAGATGATATTTGTGAATATTATTCCACATAAAAATGGGGAAAAAAATGAATAAGTACCACACTGGTTTAATGAATTCTCTCAAATACCTTTCTTTGCTATTTTCCCTACTGTATTTATAAATTTGATGTTACAAAGTAGCCTGTTTCCTAAATTGTGGGAAAGAGATTTTATTCTTGATTCTGAATTTCATGTAAATATTATTTTATTATTCTTGAATCCTCAATTTCCCTCACCCCAAATTTATTCCTCACCCTACCCAAACTACAACATGTACAAGTTTTGTTGACTCTTCCCCTGAATAATATGCATGACCTGCCCACAGTCCTCTATTCTACTACTGCCACCCCAATCCAAGTCCCCATCATCTCTAGCTGGGCTTCTGTTCCTCCTAATAGCTAGTCTCCCTGCTTCCACTCTAGCTCCCCAGCTCATTCTTCCCTGTTTTACAAGATTCTCCACAGGTAGCCAGAGTGATCTTTTTTAAAGCATATGACAGACTGTGTTAATTGCTTTCTTTAAACTATCCAAAGGCTTCCTATCACACTTAAAAATGAAACTCCTTACCTTGGTTTACAAAGCTGCTGGTTCTTTCCTTGGAGCCTTTGCAGTTAGTTCCCTTTGCCTGAATGCTTTGCCTCTTCCCTGACCACTCAGTCTAAAGTAAAGCAAATTAAGTATACTCTATAGTATACCTATTTTATTGTCTTCAGTTTCACAGCACTGAAGTATATGAAATTATCTTTTCATTGTTTATAGTCTGTCTCCTCCCCCACCAGAAACATTTGCACTAAACTGTGAATGCTAGGAAGGCAGTGACCTTGTCTGCTTACTATTCTGTCCCCAACATCTGGAATAGTGCCAGGCACATTGTGGATATTTAGTGGGTATTGAAAGAATGGTGTTTGAATGAACTGTGACAAATGGTATCTATGCTTCCATTAACAGTAGTATTGAAATGGTCCTTTTGATACCATTAATATTATTTTGTTAATAAAACAACATAGTTCTCTGTTTCTCTTTTGTTTATGCTTTAGATATGAAACCCCACAGATCGCCTTACGTTGTGGGATTATGCTGAGAGAATGTATTCGACATGAACCGCTTGCGAAAATCATCCTCTTTTCTAATCAATTCAGAGATTTCTTTAAGTATGTGGAGTTGTCAACATTTGATATTGCTTCAGACGCCTTTGCTACTTTTAAGGTAACTTTTTCTGAATCAGCTGGGTTATTTAACTTCAGCATTTAGTCATTTGGCCTCTAAGAGGCAGTTTAACTTTTAAAAGCAGAAAGTTGTATTCCTTAGGTCAGAGCATAGCCAACTGTGTATGATGTGGATCATAAGAGGATTCAGTAAATAGAATGCAATTAGACCCGTCTGTCACACTGTGGAAAAAGCAACTCAAAATGCTTGTCATAAGCTCATAGGGGCTTATGAAGAAGACAAAGACACAGAGTAAGGAAGAAGAAAACCAGTGAGAAGAGCAAAGAGTGAGGGAAGGAAGGAAAAGAGGAGGAAAGGACAGGGGACAGACTCTAAGGAGAGTTGGCGGTGGGTGGAGAGAAGAGGAGCAGCGAGGGCAAGAAACATGGACTTGTGCTCAGGGTGTTGAGAAACCCCAGTAGCCTTCTCTGTTTCATAGGCGACAAGTCTCACCCGGCAAAACAACAGTTGTACAGTGGCTATAGATGAAGCCCCCAAGAGTATATCTAGAACACATGGTAGGAGGGGCCTTGGTGCATCAAATAGGAAGAAGGACATTTAACACAAAGGATGGTTCCATTTCTTTCTAGCAAATATCTGTTCCTAAACAACTGAGGAGATGTTCTCTATTAGTAGCTACTGTAGTGCCATTTTTTTCCTTTTCAAATCTGATGACTCTTTGCTGTCATGGAAGCAAGTTAGTTCCTTTTTTAAAAATCCTTAAATAAGACTTCACAAATAACTGTAAACATAGAACAACTCAATGGAGGGGGAAGATCAAATTCAATTGAGCATTTATTTTTGAAAATTTCCCCAAAGATTTTTCAACATTTAATAGAATAAACTATACTTGATAATAGTGTCTTGCATCATATGTTCAGCTCAGTTTAATTTTCAGCACAATATTGAATCACAAAAATAAACTATGGTGATTTGTACATGAGCATATTTTCCGTTGAACTTAAGTCCTTGAAAATCTAAATAACCTTAAAAACTTTCCTAGTATGCTACTGATATTGAAAATGCCTATTATCTATATTTTACCAAAATGCTGTGGTTAATATAATGTAATGACCATAAGTCACTTTTTTTTAAGTAGCTGGTTTCAAGGGGATTTGTTTACTTGGTTGGCTGGTTGGTTTGGGCTTTTGTTTTTAACTTCTTAGGCTTAACCTTTTTTGTTTTGAACTGCAGGATAACTACTGCCCAGTTAGTCATTGGTGTTTTCACATTGTTGGCTTATGTTTTTGTCATGGTATTTACAAATTGTCCTTTCCCAAAAAAGATTCCTTACAACCACAATCTCTTTCACCTCTCCCTCTAAGAATCAACATGATAAGAAGTGGTATGAATTCCATCTCTCTCTGCACCTGACTTGCTATATGTCCTTCATCTGTGAGATGAGGAAAATAATCTCTGTTTTTGCGGAGTTGTGAAGATTAGAAATAACGTATGTAAGGTGCTCGGCACACTCTCCAGCACGTAGTAAAAACTCAATAAATGCAGCTGCTGCTGGCTGATGTAGTATCGTGTCCCTGCCATTGCATGTCTGCCTCTGTCATTGCACCCTGAGTTCTCCCAAGCTGTGAAGAATTCACTAAAATATCAATATCAACATTTTTTTAGCATTATACTTAGACTATGCAGAACCTAGCCCTGTCAAAACAATTGTTAGGAGGTGGGATGAAAGAGTACACTATTTCAAATACTTTTTTTTAACTTTGAATTCTTTAAAATTTGAACTTTATTTTTCTTGGCAATTTTCTGCTTTTTCATTTTGGGGTAGGATCTTAGCAATTTTTCTCCCACTCAGTTATTTGATCTATAATAATGCAACATCTGTATTTGTCTATGTATTATGCTATATATGTGTGTATATATATATTGTATAATCCCTCCAGTTTTGTGCATACATTTATTATGTATATAAATTGGAGGGTATATCTATGTATATATAATGTATACACACTCAAGTGTAAGAGTGTATGTGCACGAATCACTTATTGGCTGTATCCATCATACACGTGTGCTGGAGGAATTCTACCCTACCATATTATATTTTCTATTATTGGATTTTAAAGTTATTTTTTTCCCTTAGAATTTGAAGGAGCTGCTACTAACAGAACCCCCTCCTTATTCCTCTTTCTTTGGTGTAACACTAATGTATAGTGAATGGAAAACCTTTCCAAGCAGCACTCATCTGCAAAGTACTCTTTCCGTTGCCACCATCAGGGTATGTGCAGGGCCTGAGGCCATGGGAGATCATGGTCCTCATACCTGAGGCTGATGACTGTCATAATAGATGCAGAACCCCATGGGTGCAGCCATCCACAGTGTCTGCTGCAGCCCATGGAGAGAACTTTCTAACCTGGGTCAGCTTAGAAAATCACTGATACTGCTCAGGAGATTGGGGAAGAGAGTATCTGAAAACTAGGCGTCCCGAATATCCACTTAGAAAAAGATTAGGGACCCCAAAGGATGCTGTGGAACTACCTTACTCTCTGAGGTGTCCCCTGACATAGGAACTGGTTTGAATTTTGACCTGGGATGGACCAGGAATGAATTCCTTAGAGGATTTTCCCATTTTAAAATTGTGATTCCAGAACAGTATTACATGTTCCCCTGAGGAAAAAAGTACATTTCTCCACTGATAGGCCCAATGGTCAATCAAGTTGTGATGAAAGGTAATATGAAATGAAATTAATAGCCAGTCTCATTATTTTTGAACTTGAAAATTGTAGTGCAAACTAATGAGGACCTACTGTATAGCACAGGGAACTCTATTCAAATAATCTGTAATGACCTATATGGGAAAAGAATCTAAAAAAGAGTGGATATATGTATATGTATAACTGATTTGCTTTGCTGTACAGCAGAGACTAACACAACATTGTAAATCAATTATACTGCAATAAAAATTTTAAAAAATAAAAATAAAACTGAAAAAAAAGAAAATTGTAGTGCAAAGTGCTTTAAATATTTAACTTTTTATTGAAATAGAAATAAGTGAGTTTTACCATTGCTGCTGCCTTCTTTTTCTCTGTGAGGTTATGTTGTGTATCTTGTATATGCTTTTAAGAAGCTTTAATTAAATATGTATTAAAGTATAAGAATTTATTTTTGAAAACTTGAAAATTCTTGTTAGGTTTTTAATTAAATTCTGCATAGTACCTAGACAGGGTATTTAGCCCTTAAGCATGTTAAACGGATTAGCTGACGCTTGTTTTCTTCCAACATTAAGGTGAATTAAGGATATAATTTAGGTGTGAATTTTCAGTCAAACATTCCTTTATGCTTTTGTTCAATTTTCCGAGAGTTATGTCTGTAGTTAGATCAGGCTACTTGTCTTCAACTTTGAAAGGGTGCATTGTGCTACTTAGTAACTGAACAACACTTCCCAGCCCATTAACCCAAGAGCAGGATGATGCTGAGATGGCCCTGTTAAATGTCATTCTTGTGCTTCCCAGCATCCTAGGCACTTACGTTTCAAAAGTGGTTAAGAAAAATTAAAGATTAATCATTGAAAATCTGTTAACTTGTGAGATATGGTTTTAGTACATTCAGAGTTCTTTTTTTAATAAATGGTTATTAACGACATTTTAAAAAGATAGTCATAGACTTTATTTGAATATTTATTATATCATTTTCACAATGTAGAGTTATGGCTTGAAGAAATATACTGTACACTTGTCTGTTAGGTGACATTTGTTTCACTAGTTGAATTATTTCTATGGTATGAATTTAAAGCACTCTGCTGTTTTTAGCATGAAACAAATTGTATTTCACATCTTAAACTAAGAATGGAAGTAATTTAATGATGTAAATGAAAATATTCTGAAACTTTTATGTTTCAAATTAATGGACTTGGAAAATCTTAGAAGAAAAAGATTTATAAAATTTGTTACCTATAATAATTTTATTTCACTTGACTGTTCTTTTTCTAGGATTTACTGACCAGACATAAAGTGCTGGTAGCAGACTTCTTAGAACAAAATTATGACACTGTAAGTAGAAGTCATTTTTAAGTATTTACCTCATTCACTCTTCCTCTCTCTCTCTCCTTCTTAGATCTGTTAGCACTTACTCCTATTTATGATACACAGTTGAAACCAACGATACACCCGATTGGTTTATTACCTAGAAGTCAGGTCATCAAGAAACTATGGAAAATAGAGGATGGCAGGAGATCAGGGCTTTCTCGTTTTTCACATCTCTTCCTGTTGTGCTCTGGAGCTCCAGGAAACAACTAGTACCTGCTCACTTTGATCTTGACTTAAGAGCATCCATGTTGCCCTTAAGAGGCAGTAGGAAACTCCAAATGGAAGAGCACCCCATCTTACTAATATAAATATTTTACTTGGTTTGATAACTAGTTTTACTTACTAGTAGAAATACCAAAATACATATATGTCTTCCAACTCCCTTCTCTAAGGGTGAATCCATCTCAACCTTTTGATAATTAGCTATAATTGTTACTGAACCAAACTCACCCAACATGCAGCAAAGCCAGTCTACTGACACCGGGTTGTGATGAAGGAAAATTCAACATTTATTGCAAGGCTGAGCAAGGAATGTGGGGCGGCTAATGCTCAAAAGACCCCAATCCCAAATGGTTTTCAGGGAAGGGGTGAGGGTTGCAGGGTGCCTCATTGTCTCATGGACAGTCTTCTGACTGGTTGGTGGTAAGGTGACAGGGTGGTATTTCAGGGGTTAACATCATCAACCTTTTGGTTCCAACCAGTATGAGGTCTACATGCCTGTGGACAGTATGCAGTTAACTTCTTCCACCTGGTGAGGGTTTCAGTATTTGCAAAACAACTCAAGGATATGGCTCAGGATATTATCTGTAGACCTTGAGGAGGAACAAAAGATCCTTGACTTTGTTTTATGGCTAAACTATTATTATTTTGTCTTGCTTGGCTGTTTTCCTTTGTTTCTGCATTTTCTCACTTCTCTGATTAAATTTGCTCTTTGAAACTCGGGGAAGACCTAGGAGGCTGAAGCTTTTTTACAAACAAGAAGTGGGGGACTCAGGAGGGTGTTCCTGGGAAGGCCCCTCAGGGTCCTGCCTGGTTGCATAATGTGACTCTTCTAGGAAGCTTTCTGTAATCCCCCCACCCCCAAACACACACACACACACACACACACACACACACACACACACACACACACTCTCTCTCTCTCTCTCTCTCTCTCTCTCTCTCTCTCTTTCTCTGTCTCTTTCTCTCCCCCTCTCCCTCCCTCCCTCCCTCCCTTTCTCCCTCTCTCCTTCTCTCTCACACGTTTTTCACATTGTATTATTATGGTGTGTCTTTATATCTTCCTGACTAGTTCTTAAGCTCCCTGGGAGGCAGGAACCTTATCTGTCAAACATGGTGGTTCAGAATACAGTATAGACTTTAGTGTCCACTTGCTTTGCTTCAGGATCCTGCTCTACCTCTTACTAATTGTATGATCCCGGACAAGTTACTGCACTTACCAAAAAATGAAGATATTAATAATACCTGCTTCATAGGATTGCTGTAGGAATTTGACAAGATTTAAAGTTTTTAGGATAGTACCATGTATTAATTTTTATCATTATTACTTACATCCCTAATACCTAACTCAGTGCCATACATTTGGTGGTGTTAAATGAATATTGAATGAACAGACCCATCCAAGAGCTGCTTTGCTTTTGCTAAGTGTATCAGCAATAGAAATAGCATAATTAAAGTGAAACGTAGCACAAACCTAGAAGCAAAACTTTATAAGGTTTATTCCAGTATTAGTTTAGCTGCTTTAGACCAGTACTGTCCAATTGAAATACAATGCAACCCACTATGTAAATTAAAATTTTCTAGTTAGCCACACAAAAATGTAAAAGGAAACAGATGACTCTGGGAAGATATGAAATACTCTATCAGTATCCTATGTCTTCATACATCCAAGTCACAGAAATTAAACTATGGATTTTTTATTCATAAGTTGTTTGCTGATCTTCCTTTGGTTTGAGATTAAGAATTATCAATATAATCATGAAATCAAAAGTGATTTTCACATCCTAAAATTATCAAGAGAATACCCGTGGGATCAACTGGAGAACTTTGCTCAAAGTGTAAAACATGAAGGGAGAAAAAGATTATTGCCAGAGATATCCAAAAGCTTAAAGATTAAAAGAAAATCACATATTTTTGAAGTTAGGAAATGAATTGTTATTATAGTTTAGTTGTTCAGTAACTATAGATGCTGGATGGAATGTTAAAGACTCATTAGATGTTACATTTATAATAAATGAAAATAAAGAGGGCAAAGATAGTTTATGACAAAACCTGTAGTGTTAACTACTAATCTTTTCTATAGGATGAGTGAGATAAATGTGTTGTGCAGTTTGCATTCAAGGATAATAAGCAATAATCTGAGAGACCATAAACTCATTCTCTTTGACTCTTATTTACCTAAATTTGTCTCTGTATCTATAGTCACTTCATGTGTAATTTAGTAGTTTCACAGATGCTGAGCCTGCTACACTGACCTGAACATTAGCTCTGAGAACTCATACTCCCTAAACATTTCATACTTCTTGAGTTTCATATTTCTTTAGCAGTAAACCTGAAGCTGGAGAACATGATATATGACCTAAAATAATGAAACTGGTAGCTTGGGGAGTCAACAATACCTTATCTGCGTGTATTTGCATTTTATAGTTACAATTAAAATTTACCACGACATTCGTGTGACAGATTTAGTGAAAAATCCTCCTTGTGTTCCATGACAATTAGAATAAACAAGTCCTTTATGTAAAAGAGTATAATTACTGTGACTTTAATGTGAGCTACATGATTTTGTTTTTACTTTTCACTTTCTTAATTCTCTATCAGGAATTATCCTCAGTGTGCACAGCTTCCCCTCATCACGCACACGCACACACACCTGGCACTTACTCCTCTGAGGACCAGGACCCTTTTCTACCCTCCTCAGCCCCTGAGCTCTCTTGCCTTCAGTTCTCTGCCAGGCTTGCTCCTCCCACCTGAGTGGTCTCCGAGTGTGTCTATGTGTGATGGGAGGTTGACACTGAGCTTTGCCAGCCGCTGGCACTCTGTGTTCAACCAAAGGGACTGGGCAGTGATTGACGACCAATCACATTAGGAAACGGACCCCAATCACCAGCGTCCCCTAGCTTCTGGGGAGAGTGGAAGTGCCCCAGAGAGGCCACTTGGGATTAACATGGCCATTATGTGGCAGAAGTAGCCCTATTCCTCTACCCGTTCATGCTATGAATTTGACAGTTTGATTCTTTATGAGTTGCTAAGTGTATTTAATCTTTTCTCAAATTATTCACAGACTAATAGCTATCAGCAAGACTACATAAACAGATTTCTTTAAAATGTCTTTAAAATGTCATAAAATGAGTTATCCTGTAGCTCATTAGATGAGTTAACAGATGTTTTATTCAAAGTGATTTATTGGGAGGACTCAATTACTTCATTTTCTACTCAATTTCTAATTTACAGAACTAAAATAAAACAAAGAGAAGTAACAAACTTAATGCAGAGAAATCACTGCTGGGTTTACACTCTAATATTTCTTTTCTTTTCATTAGATTTTTGGAGACTATGAGAAATTGCTCCAGTCTGAGAATTATGTGACTAAGAGACAATCTTTAAAGGTAATATCAAATTTCTTTAAGTTAGAGTCTCCAGAAGTTGATATTCTTGTTAGTAGATGACTAAGGTTTAATAGTGGACAAATAAATAGAGAAAAATTATTCTCTTTTTTTGTAACTTGAGAAGTACATTCAACGTTATGACTGTACTTTGTAGCAAAACGAGGTAAGTGCCCTGCTTCAAATACTTTTTGGAAGTAACAATATAAGTAATGAGTACAGAATAAATACAGGATGAGGGGTATGTTTTTATTTGTATGTAACCAAACGGCATTTCTGATTTGAGATTCTATCTCCTATGAAATGCCTGTTGAAATGCCTCTCTCCCTCATCAGACAGGGACCCAGCAGAATTGGGCCACATCCATCTGTGAGTGGCCTTCCCTCCCTCAGTGAAAAGGTGCCTGGAAGTAGCCATTTGGTCAAGAGGAGGTGGGACAGCTCCTGAGGGAGTAGGACATTGGCTAGAGCTGCATCTCTGCCCTTCAGATCCTACTCAGATATCCAAAAGAATGTTTTTGGCAGATAATAATTGGCTGTTTTTAGTCAAGCAATTTGTATGATGCTTGAGCTTACTAAATATTATTTTATATTATTATATAATCATATTATTTTATATATTAATTATAAAAATATAGTATTATTTTTTAAATGTTGGAATGATGACATTGTAGAACAATGCATTTGTTTCTAAATATTTGATAGTTTTAAGCTAAAGCAATAAATTAAATCTATTTTGTACCGCATATTTGTGAATTCACTTTCCCCATGATTATGTGTCAGCCTTGACCACTCTCCCCTGTACTTGTGCCCTTGCTGCTCCAGCTTTACCTGTTGATGGAGAGGTCAGTGTACTATTTTCAGCCAGTCATTCAGCACTCTTGATTGAGTTTCTCCTTGTGCAGAAACCCATACAGAGTAATCCACATAGAAGAAAAATATCATGGGTGTGCTGCTGTCTGTGCTGGAGCCTGAATTAATGAGATGGAGCTCCAGGCAAAGGCAGAGACATCAATGCTGTGCTCTCCCATGTCCAGAAAGCTTCTTAAAAGCAGTTGAAGATAAGGATACATCCTGTTGGGACAGCCGTGTACTTAAAGAATAGACACAAGGACAGTCAAACCAGGAAAGCTTGTCTGTGTTACAGAGGTAGTCATCCTGGCGGGGACTGGAAATTGGAACAGTAAACAGAGGTAACGATGCTCTGAAGGGCCAATATATAGCTAACTGCTCATAAATTTTCCAAGTCCTTCCTATTTTCAGTGGAACCTGTCAGATACTGGGCCAAAGTAGAGGGGTTGATATGAACTAAGGTGACTGAACCAAACTGGGATCAAGAAAGCTGAGGGTCATGGACTTTAGAATTTATCCTTGTACCATTTTCCACAGTGATAAGAACTTGTGACAAATTTTTCTGTGATTGACTGTCTCTAGGGCCTTAGGCAAAGTTATAAAGCTTACAATTTTTTACCCAGACATTTCCCTTCTTGGCCTTCTTCCTGCTTTTCTTTCCTGCTGTCCTGTCATCCCCTCCTACCCACGTGCCCATTGCCCTCATTCTCTTCTCAGGATGCCTTCAACCCCACCTTGTCCTGTTCCCTTGTTAATATTTGTAAAATGGTTAGAGCAGAACCTACCACATGGTAAGACCTGCATATATTTGCTAAAGAAAATTGAAATAAATTTCATTAATAAATATTCCTCGTCACTGTCCCCAGAGTTCAGTCTCTGGACTGAAGGCACCGATCTATTCTAAATAAATAATTGGGACTAGGGTCTGAGTTAGACTTTTTCCTACCAGGATGCATTTGCATTTAAAAATCGAAGGCTGTTAACCCAGTAGATGTATGATTAGTACAACATGTAATACAAATTTAGCGGGTAGCAAAGGGGAGCAAGAAAGACTCATTTCTCACCTCTGTCTGCTGCCACCTGGCTGTCCACCATCCAGCCTCTCTTCCCTTTTCACATAGTTCTCCAGCTGAAGACCTCAGCGCTATTCCAGTGACATGGCAAAGAGCATCTGACTTTGTACCGCATGTGGTATAGAAAGTCTCCTTTAAACTCTCCCTTTTCAAGCTGATTGTTTTCTACTTATTTACAGATGCCCCAGCCCACTTCATAAGGCCTCTTTCTTTATTAATGCACCCACACATACTACATGAGCTGCTATTCCCACTTAAAATCCTTTACAGTTGACTGTCTCACAAATATTTGATTTACAATGTGGTAAAACCAAGCACTGGTTAGACAGTGAAAAGCACTAGTAAAAGGTAGATAAAGTATATCAAGAATGTAAAAATTGCTAAAATCGTTACTGAAGAGTTGGCCTTTTTTGAATGTTGGATTTAGGCAGAGATATTGCTAAGATGGTCTTGTATCAGTCTATTCAAGGAAAGAGCTCCTTAAGTATTGTTTGCTCTTTTCTTCATCAGAACATTGTCTGCAGAGCTCCACTGTGTGCTGTTGGGTTTTCCTTTGGGTAATTAGATCTGTGGTAGCAGTATCTTCTATTCTGATTTTACTATGGTTATATCTCTGGATTCTGTAATATTTTGCACATAGATGTTTCATGATTTTAGAAAACAAGAGAGGTTAGATTATTGTAACAGTGTATTTACTAGGCTATTTTCTGATTCCAAAGTAGTTGCTACCTCCTGCCTTTTGTTAATCAAATTCTAAATTTTTCTGAACTATCTTGGGGTGCTTAGGTTCCTGGTGTCAATAAAAAATAATTAACAGAGAAATTCCTTTCACTATGTGACATAGCTTAGGAATTTATTTCTTATCTTCTTCAGAGGCCTGGTGTTTGATCACTAGAAAGATTATAATTCAAAAGAAGCTTGGTGGAATTCTGGATTTGGGGAGAGCTCTGGTTAATATCATTAAAACACAGAGTTTTTAAAAAACTCATTATTGTGCGTGGTTTCACTGTATACTATGAAGCCTATAACATGAAAGTTAAAGAAGTAAAAAATATGAATTTTTTTCCTTTTACTTAGTATAGTATTGCTGTATAATGCTTTGTATTACTATGAAATGCAGCATTTTTCACTGTCAGTATTAATTAATAGATTAATATTTAATGGCTAAAAGATTCAGTGTTTTTGGCCAAATGATTTAACATAATTGATTGTTTCCAAAAAGTAGTGAAATTATATAAACAGAGCATAGATTGGGTAGAATTTATATATAGGCATCCCCATGTAATAAGAATTGAAGTGACTTAATCTGAACTTAACTCATAAATGTCACTTCAACAAATATTTATTGAATGTGTGTATGTATACAGATTTAAAATTTTTTAAATGAAATTGCTCTGTTGCTATAAGACCTTTTGATATGTGTATGTGTGTATGCTTTGTATGTATTTTTGGCCATGCCACACAGCATGCGGGATCTTAGTTCCCCAACCAGGGATCGAACCCATGCCCTCTGCAGTGAAAGCATGGAGTCTTAACCACTGGACCACCAGAGTTATATTATAATTATATTTTATTATAACATGTAAAATATGTTATATTTTAAATAAATATATATCTACATAGAATCTATATTTACATAGATGCTACATATATACACATATGTGTGTATATATATAAAGATATATATGTGTGTGTGTGTGTGTATATATATATATATATATATATATACACACACACACACACACATATATATCTTTAGAAGCTTCTTGTCAGCTTTACAACCCAGAATGTTTTTTGGTTTGTTTTTTTTTTTGAGAATCCGGGAGCCATCCCCCTGGAGTGTAAACATCTAGGAAGATAGCTCTCCTTCCTCTCTATCACAGGAAAATTTAACCTTGATGCTCCTCTCCAAGCTGTAACCATTTGCTTGTCAGAGAGATAAGAGAAGTTTTATTATTCTCTACATTAGTTGGATAAAAGCAATGAGGTAAAACAAATGGCTACTTCAATGGCCAGGTGAATTCAGGGTGAACTATGAAAGGGTGCACAGCAAATGGCGCTGTCTGGTCCTCTTATAGGGGACCAGTTATCTTTCATCTTGAGAGTATATATATGTACTGGATTGTAGCTGCTTGGTTGTATAAATAAGGTAGAATTTTATGTCTTCGTAATGCCTTTTTTGTAGATTACCTGCAGTGTTGTGCTCTGAATACGCGTATTCGATAATAAAACTGCTTTCTTTCTTTTCTACACTTTGTAGAGAGGATTCTGTGTTGCTTGGACTTTATTTCCCCAACAATATCCATACACCTCACACAGTTAGGTTATAAGGGATACAAACACTAGTAGCAATTGACACATGCCCTTATGGAGCTTATATTCTAAATAAGCTCATGAGTAACTCTGCACTGCAAGGCAAAGTGAGTACAACTAGGAGAAAATAAAGAGCACAGAGGCAAGAGAGGAAATTCAGCTGAGGAGAAGAGTTGAACTATAGAAACAGAAGGTAGAACGGTGGTTATGGGTGGGGGGCAGGGGGATGGGAGATGCTGGTCAAAAGGTACAAGCTTTCAGTTATAAGATGAATAAATTCTGAAGATCTAACATACAGCATGGTGACTATAGTTAATAATACTGTATTGTATACTTGAAAGTTGCTGAGAGTAGATCTTAAGCATTCTCACCACAAAAAGGAAAAGGGTAACTATGTGAGGCTATAGATGTGTTAATTAAATTGCATGTGGTAAATATTTCACAATGTATACACATATGAAATCTTCATGACGTACAATTTAAATGTACACAGTTTTGTCAGTTATACTTCAGTAAAGCTGGGAAAAATTTGGAGCAAGGGTAGTGAAGCCACAGAAGCAGAAGAATGAGAAAGAATAAGTGAGGGGGCAGAGGAAAGGATGCAGTAGAAATGACTCCAGTCACAGTGGGTTTTGAATGCCAGACTAAGGACTTCAATTTTTATCCCCAGTTCAAAGGAATCTAGATACTTGTTTGTTTATTCATTCATGTTATAAGTGGCATTAGTAACATGAATAAGGCTGATCATCAGGAAGATTCATTTGACATAATGTGCAGAATGGGTTGGATTGGGTGAAGACTGAAAAAGAGACCATTGTGTGTGCTGTTGCAGTAGTCCAGATGGAAGGTAGGAGGGTCTGAGTGAGTAAAAATGGAACGAAGGATGTTCAAGACATTTAAAAACAGAAGATTGGCAGATCTTAGATATAGATTTGGTATGAGGAGTAAAGGAAGGAAAAGAGCTGAGAAAGATTTCAACTCTCTTCCCCAGGGGACTAGCAGATCATGATGTTATTAACAAGGAGAAGAAAGGGAATTGGTTGTAGAGATGTTGAGTGTGATAGGCCAGCTAAGTGTTCAACCAGGGCTTGGGGTGGGGGGCGGGGAGTTAAAAATGTGGGTATAGAGTTTAGGAAGGAAATTAAAACATAGATGTATAATAGATTTGGGAGACATCTCCCTGGATGTCATAGTTGAAGCCACGGGCATAGATGAGATTGTTGGGAGATAAAGAGATAAAATACAGCTTGGAAAATCCCTGCATGTATAGTGCCTAAAGGGAAGGGGAATCAGTAACAGGCAGCATAGGAACTCGCTTCAAGCGGTAAGAAAAGAGAAGAAAGCGGTGGCCTTGAAACCAGGAACAAAGAAAGTTTCCAGGAGAGTATCCAGTTAGCTTTAGTTGCTGAGGAGAGATTAAGAAAGATGAAGACTACAAATTTACACAATTGCTATTGCATATGTTTGAGACTAACTGGTGACCATCTAACATCCAACACTGGTCATCATTAAGTATATCATATATAAAATTATGTTAAGGGTACATTTCAGCCACCTGGTTGCTGAAGCTTTAGGAATTGCTACCACTACAGTGAGAATAAAAGTTCAGCCATATGCTGCTAGGGGGTCTTCAACTATTCTCACTCTTGGTATTTTTATTTTGTTTTGAAGTGTATTAGCCTGTTTGGGCTGCTATAACAAAAATACCATAGACTGGATGGCTTAAACAACAAACATTTATTTCTCACAGTTCCGGGTGCTGGCAAGTCTGAGATCAAGGTGCCAGCAGCACTCCGGGATCTCTTTTATAAGAGCACCAAACCCACTCATGATGGCTCCACCCTCATGTCCTAGTCCCCTTCCAAAGGCCCCACCTCCTAATACCATCGCACTGTGGATTAGGATTTCAACATATAGATTTAGAGGGACGTAAACATCCAGTTCATAACATGGAGTAATGCTGCATTTTAGGAATTAATAATTTGTCACCAGAAAATGTTTTGCTTTACTTTTTTATAAAAACTTGCTGCACATATTAAATTTCATATGAATTCAGGGTCAGAGTTTTTTTCTGGCTCTATATCAGGTTTTGCAATAAAATTTAGGGAGAAGGTAAGAGTCACTTAATATAACCTGTTTTTCCAGCAAGCTACTAGAGTATATTTATTCAGATAAGGAAGGTATAATTGTTAAGTCAATTTTTTTATTCTTATCCTACCTCAACGCCTAAGGAGCAGTACATTACTGGGAAGCACATTAAAATAAGGGATGAAAATAATAAATTTATTTATGGCTAGCTCTTGATGAGGGCAGTAGAGAAAGCTTTTTTAAGCAGTTGCAATGACTGGCTTAAAAAAAAAGATTCAGAAATGCATTAAGCACTGACTTTAGCAAAACTGTATGAAAAGTTTAAAAATAACTTAATAATAACTACAGCTTCCATGCCTATGCTTTAAGATGTACTTAAGGACTCTGAATTTTTTTCATATCAACATTCATAACTCACATTTATATTTTGTTTTCCGGTGTGAAGAAGTGGGATATATTTTGAATAAGATGACTCTCGGACAGATTCTACTTTGATTCTGTGTTTTTTGTAGCTGCTAGGTGAACTGATCCTGGACCGGCACAACTTTGCCATCATGACAAAGTACATCAGCAAGCCAGAGAACCTCAAACTGATGATGAACCTCCTCCGGGATAAAAGTCCCAACATCCAGTTTGAAGCCTTTCATGTCTTTAAGGTAAAGTGCAAGCTGCAGAAATAATGTGGGCATTTGTTTTCCAGTCGCAAATGGCAAACTCCCTACTGTGTACCCTCCTTTATACTTGAGAGAAAATTAAATAGGCAGTCTTTCTGTTTTGCATGACTTAGGTGAAATTTTAGAGTTATTTTAATGAATGCCCATTTGTTTCTAAAAGATTTGCTAACTAATCCATATCTCGACATATTTTCATTTTTTTCACTGAGAAAATACGGGAATACTGTTTCCCAAAAGTTACTAAAATAATCAGTGATTGAGTTGAAGCCGAAAACCTGTGTCAGAATTTGAATGCTTTGCTTCTGCCTGAAGTGTTTCTTTGAACTTTAAGTGAAACCTAAAGAAACACTGAGTACTACTTGCTTTGTTACTTGCTTAGAAATATTTTAATTCGTTTTGAAAGAAAAGTAGTCCATATAACACCTGCTTTTTCTTTCTAATATCTTTTCTTTGATGTAAGAGTAATAAAATCATCTCCTAGAAACTTTAAACAATAGATTTGTTTAAAGTAGGGTAGGTGGAAGAAATCTAATCTATAATCCCATACCCCTGACTTAACTATTGTAAAGATTTTAGTAAATTTTATTTTCCTGTGCACATATTTGAAGGTTTTTTCTGCACCTGTATTTACATTGTACACACAATTGATACACTAATTTTATCACTCAATGCTATACCGTAAGTGAACATTAATTCACTGTTGTTATATATAGTGTTTAAAAAGAGCCAGTAGTTTTATTGGCATTATAGTTTTTCATTGGGTATACTTACTCTAGTTTACTTAAATATTCCTGTGTCGTTTATATTTAGGTTATTTTCAATTTGTAGCTACAATGAGCATTTTATGTATTCAGCTAATTTTTTCCATATTTAGGATTATTTTCTTAGGATAGGTATCTAGAGTAGAATTAAGGATTCAGAGAGTTCCAGGCTTTTTTTCTTTTTTTGGCCTTTATAATGTATATTCAGTGATTGAATTTATAAGTCTATAAATGGGAGACATGGCAGTTTATAAGGTATGTAATTGTTGCTTTGAGAGGTAAAAAACAATTTTAGTCCATCTTTCAGCCACCACATCTTTATTGTCCAAAAGACCACTAGAGCAGTTCAAATCCCAAATTAATTTATGAATTCCATTTAATTACAATCAAAATCCCAGCAGAACTTTTCCTGGAACTTGACAAGCTGACTCTAAAATTTGTAAGGTAGAACGATGGCCTGGGATTATCTATGGCAATTTTCAAGGAAAACAAGGTAGGGAAATCCATCCTACCATATATTAAGACTTATTATGGATTTATAGTAAATGGAGACAATATTGTATTGGCATAGAGATAGATAAATAGAACAACAAAACAGAGTAAAAAGCCTAGAAATAAGCCTGTGCAAATATGAAATTTGATATTTCATAGTGGAGGGATTGTAAATCAGTGAAGAAAGGGTTACTGTTAATAAATGGTTCTAGGGTAATAGATTATTCATATAGAAAACCCTACTCTCCACTATATTCAGAAATAAATTCCGGTAAAGATCTACACTTGACAAGCAAAATTTTTTAACTTTTAAAAGAGAAAATAGGAGACTTTCTATGATGTTGGGGAAGGAAGAATTTTTAAAAAGAATTAAAAATCACAAAACATAATAGAAAATAAGTTTGACTACATTAAAATTTAACACTTCTTTTTGAAAAGACATCATAAACAAAGTGAAAAACAGGACAGAATGTGACACATGTAACTGACATATCATTTAGAAAAAGACAATTCAATAGAAAAATAGGCAAAGCATACAAGTTGGTAATTTATAGATGAGGAAACCTGATTGGTCAACAAATAGGTGAAGATGCTCATCTTAGTAGTAATTGTGGAAATGGCCATTAAAATATCAACGAGATATCACTTTACATTTTTCATATTGACAAAAATGTTTAAGTCTGACAACATTAAATTTTGGTAAGGTTGGAGGGCAGTAGGTCATACACTGTAAATTGGTACAAGCACTTGGGAGAGCAATTTAGCAAAATAAAGTACTGAAAGTGTCCATACTCTTCAGTCCTGAAATCTCATTTTCTGGCAATTTCCTAGGGACAATCTTGCTCACATGCATAAGGAATCCTGTACCAAAATGTTTATTGCAACATTGTTTCGCATGTTGTAAAATGGAAAAAAAAATGGGTATCTACAGGAGACTGGGAAAATAAATTGTGACGTATTCATACAATAGCATATAGTAATGGGTTAAAATTAATAGAGTTATATGGATCAGTGTAGATAAGTATCAGAAACACTGAGTGGGATAAGCAAATGTTAAAAGGATGTTATTTATTTAAAGTTTAAAAACATGCAAAACAACGCTATGTATGGATTCAGACATATACAGTTATAGTCTAAAAACCTGCATGGGAATGATAAATACCAAATTCAGGATAGCAGTCACTTCAGGGGAGGAGTAGGAAAGAGAATGATATCATGAAGAAATGTCTAATAGCCTTTAATTATATCTGTAATGTTTTATTTTATTAAAATTCTGAAGGCAAGTTTGGCAAAAATGATAGAGCTCTATGGTGGGAACTTGAAATCTCATATGTTATTGCTGTGCTCTTCTCTGTGTTAGAATTATTTAATAAAGAATAAACACAAATTGGAGGAGACAAAAATAGGCTCTTGTAGGACAGGAAAATGCCTGCAGAGTATAAAATGATAGGCCCTCTTAAGACCCTTGCCTTTTGACTGAGGAAATTATAGAAGGCTGTGTGTCTTGTCTTTCCAGCTCCCACAGAATTTTAATATATCATCCTAGATGAGAACATGCTTCATATAACTTGGTTCCAAAATGCAGTATTATGGAAGTATTCAGTGGGTGGCAAAATAGAAATAACCTACTTCCATCCTCTGAGATCAGAATTTGGATCATCTCATTATTGGACAGAATAGGTGCATTTAAAAATAGTTGACCACTTGTTTACTTGTATGTGTATAAACTGGACTTACTCTGGACCCTAACTATGTTCGTTGCACTGAAGGGCAAACTGAATTGTTTACTTGCCAAAAATATTTTGTTATTTAGAAAAAGTAACAGCTGAGTCCTAGAGTTTTCTCACAGTTCTTTATTAATAGTCTTTTTCCCCAGGTACCTTTCATAAAGTACAGAAAATGTGGAACACATGACTAAAAATGTCTTTGCCAAATTATTAGTGGCCAATTTTCATTAGCTTGCTTGAAAAGTTCAAGGACTTGAATGAGTTGCCATTTCATGTTTTCTCTGCTATTGGAGAACAGGATGGTATGATGGGAAAGGACTAGATGGAAGTCATGGAAGTCAAGAGACCTGGGTCTTTGTTGTGGCTCGGTTGCCACCAGTGACTTTGGGCAAATCCATCTGGATCTGCTTCCTCACTTGCAAAATGTTAAATTAAAGTCAAAAGTCTAATTCTAAGATACTAGGTTCAGGAGACCTTTGTCCCTGTGATCCTGCCTCTTCCAGAGATATGGCCAACGTGAATTTAGGGATCAGCTATGAGCTGATCTTTCTTTCCTTTCCCTGTTAACATCCTTAATAGCAAAGGACGCTGTTGCCACTGTCTTTCGCTAGAGGGTGGGGATGGCCAGTGCCTTTTGGCTCACCTCTCAGAGCTGCTGGAACTCAGGCATGGCCATTGCCGAAAATGGGTCTGAGTGTACTGCTCTGTTGCTCAGATCCTAGCAGTTGGCCACAATAGCCATTTCCATGAAAACAAGAAGCTCCACCCTAGCTTATTCCAAAATCCAAAGGCCAGCTTGACAATTCACCTGAAAAAGTATACAGAACAAGAATGGTTGTCCTCATGAAAGGTTCATCTCAAGCTTTGATTTCAGTGTCCCGGATGCCCCAAAGGAATTGTACATTAGAACATTAGTCACCTCTAATCAGCAACTACATTTAGAGGCAGCAGAGTTCAGAAGCCATAAAAAAATAAAAATAAGGAAAAAATTTAAACTTGAAAACAAATTGAACATTTTTTTAGGTCTGTTGTATAGTGTACAGATTCAGTAGAGTTGATCCAGTGATGCCTTGTCTGCAAATTCCACTACGTTTCACATTTATTTTGGATTCAAACAGAGAAGCTTAGTTTGTTCTATATATTTAATCTTCTAAAAAAATTTTTTGGGAATAAAGACTGTTATGAGTTATTGCTGTCGTTACCACAAATGCCAGACAGTTCCTAGCTAAAACTTCCCAGCAGCTCACTTGTAAACTAATGGTAGCCAGAGGAGCCACACGTTTGGCTCCAGTATGTGATTTCCTAACATACTAGGTGTTCTGTAAACATCAGGCATTTTGTGTAACAATGTAAACGAGCCTGGGGTACTTTTTTTTAATAAGTAACAATTTTAATTTATGTTAGTAAAGTTCATATAACATAAAAATTCACCATTTTGACCATTTTAAAGTGTACAGTTCAGTGGCATTTTGTATTTACAGTGTTATACAACTGTTACTACTCTCTAGTTCCAGAACATTTTCATCCCCCCAAAAGGAAACCCTATACCCATTCAGCAACTACTCCTCGCTTTCTCTTACCCACAGCCCCTGGCAATCACTAACCTGCTTTCAGTCTTTATGTATTCACCTGTTCTGGATATGTGATATAAATGAAATGATATAATGTGTGGCCTTTTGTGTCCAGTTTCTTCTATTAGCATAATGTTTTTAAAGTTCATCCATGTTGTAGCATGGTCAGTAGTACTTCATTCATTTTTATGGCTGAATAATATTCCATTTTAAGGATATATCACAATTTGCTTATCCATTCATCAGCTGATGGACTTCTGGCTATTGTGAATAGTGCTGCTATGAATATTCATGTACAAGTTTTTGTTTGAACAAATGTTTTCAATTCTTTTGGTATATACCTAGGAACAGAATTGCTCAGTCTTATGGTAATCCAGTGTGTAACTTACTGAGGTACTACCAAACTGTTTTCCATAGTGGCTGCTCCATTTTACATTCCCACCAGCAGTGTACAGGGTTCCAATTTCTCCATTCCTCACTTGTTATTGTTAGTTTTTGTTTTTTTTTTAATTGTAGCTGGCCTAGTCTCATTGTGGTTTTGATTTGTGTTTCCCTAATGATCTAATGATGTTGAGGATTTTTTCACATGCTTATTAGCCATTTGTATATCTTCTTTGGAGAAATGTCAGGTCCTTTGCCCCTTTTTATTTTATTTTTTAATATTTATTTGTTTGTTTTGGCTGTGCCAGGTCTTAGTTGCAGCACACGGGATCTTCGTTGTGGCATGCAGGATCTTTAGTTGCGGCCTGTGAACTTCTTAGTTGTGGCATGCAAACTCTTAGTTGCAGCATGCATGCGGGATCTAGTTCCCCAACCAGGGATCGAACCCAGGCCCCCTGCATTGGGAGCGCGGAGACTTACCCACTGGACCACCAAGGAAGTCCCCCTTTGCCCCTTTTTAAAAAAGGTTGTTTGTCTTTTTGTTGTTGTGTTGTATGAGTTCTTTATATATTCTGGATACTAGATGCTGATCATATATATGATTTGCAAATATTTTCTTACATTCTGTATATTGTCTTTTCACGCTCTTGATAGTGTCCTGTGATACACACAATTTTTAAATTTTGATGAAGTTCAGTTTATCCATTTTTTTTGTTGTTGCTCATGCTTTTGATGTTGTAGCTAAGAAACCATTGCCAAATACAAGGTCATGAGGATGTACCCCTATATTTTCCTCTAAAAGTTTTATTAGCTCTTTTTTTTTTTTTTTGCGGTACGCAGGCCTCTCACTGTTGTGGCCTCTCCCGTTGCAGAGCACAGGCTCCGGATGTGCAGGCTCAGCGGCCATGGCTCACGGGCCCAGCCGCTCCGCGGCACATGGGGTCTTCCCGGACCAGGGCACGAACCCGTGTTCCCTGCATCGGCAGGCGGACTCTCAACCACTGCGCCACCAGGGAAGCCCTATTAGCTCTTATATTTAGTTTTTTGATCAATTTTGAGTTAATTTTTGTTTATGGTGCAAGGTAAGGGTCCAACTTTATTTTTTTGCATGTGGATATCTAGTTGTCCCATGTTGAGTGTTTATTATTATTATTATTATTATGAAAAGGTGTTGGATTTTGTCAAATACTTTTTCTGAAAGGATCATATGGTTTTCTTTCAATGTACTAATATGTCATCTTAGTTTCCTAGAGCTGCTATAACAAAGTACCAAAGACTAAGTGTCCTAAAACTACAGAAAGTCACTGTCTCAGAGTTCTGGCAACTAGAAGTCCAAGATCAAGGTGTCAACAGGGTTCGTTCCTCTTGGAGCTTTCAGGGAAAATCTATGCCTCTCTCCTAGCTTCTGGTGGTTGCCAGCAATCCTTGGCATTCCTTGCCTTATAGATGCATAACTCCAATCTCTGTGTCCATCTTCACATGGCATTTTCCTCTGCGTATCTCTGTGTGTTTCTGTGTCCAAAATTCCCTCTTCCTCTAAAGATACTAGTAATTGGATTCAGGCCCAAGCTAACTCAGTATGAACTGATCTTAATTTGATTACATCCTATTTCCAAATAAGGTCATGTTCACAGGTACCAAGGGTTAGGACTTGAACATTCATCTTTTTAGAGGATGCAGTTCAGTCTAGTACATGTGGTGTATTACATCGATTGATTTTATTATGTTGAGCCATGCTTGTATTTCTGGAGTAAGTCCCATTTAGTCATGGCAGGTAATCCTTTTAATATTATTCTGGACTTCGTTTGCTTGTATTTTGTTGAGGATTTTTGCATCTTTATTCATAAAGGACAGTGATCTGTAGTTTTCTTATGATAGCTTTGTCTGGCTTTGGTATCAGGGTAATGCTGACTTCATAGAATGAGTTAGGAAGTATTCCCTTGTCTTTTATTTTTTGGATGAACTTGAAATGGATTGGTGTTAATTTTTCTTTAAAAGTTTGTAGAATTTACCAGTGAAATCATCTGGTTCTGGGCTTTTGTTGAGAGGTTTTTGGTTACTGATTCAACCTCCTTGTAGAAATAAAAAAGATTATAAGAGAATACTACAAATAACTGTACATCAATAAATTAGATAACCTAGATGAAATGGACAAATCCCTAGAAATGCACAAACTACCAAACTGATATTAAAAAAAAAAGAGAAAATCTGATTCATGAACTCTCATTTCACCTACACCATGAGCCCTTCCTATTCCAAACTCAGAAATCTAATGTTATCTCCACCTCCTTTGAACCTCCACAGCTTTTCATTTCCCTCTCATAGGTCCTTTACATCCTGGTGTAGTTTTTCCTTCCTCATGCTTGCTGGATTGGAGGAACCTTGAGGGTTCAACCTTGTAGCTCCCACTGTCTCCATAACCGATCACTGGCCACAGTGTGTTCGGAGTAGAGTTGTGCACTGTTGGAGGTTCAGGAAGAGGAGGCGGTGTGCAGAGGGGGCAGTGTGCAGAGGGGCTGGTGGTGAAGCACTCAGCCCTTCTGAGGAGTGGGGAGCCCAGAACATGAAACCAGAGAGCTATATAGCAGTCAACAGTTTTATGGATATTCTGGTCATGTCATTATATATATAGCATCTAACTAGGAAGTGTGTCCTTTGCAAAATACTGTACCAGTCAGCATTATAGTTTTTCTTTTTTTTAATATGCTTGGTTTTTTCTTTCTTTCTTTCTTTTTTTTTTTTGGCCACACCTCACAGCATGTGGGATCTTAGTTCCCCAACCAGGGATGGAACCCACGCCCCCTGCAGTGAAAGCACAGAGTCTTAACCACTGGACCACCAGGGAAGTCCCAGCATTATAGTTTTGAGTTATTGTGTCCTGTTATTACAGTTGTCACTGTCTTTTATAGTACAGCTGAGTTATTAGCCCAGGATCATGGTTTCAACTAGGAGTACACATAAGAATCTTTGTGGAACTTTATAAAAATACAGAGAGACAGACCTCCCCTCTAGATCTACTGAACTGGAGTCTCTGGGAGGTGGGACCTAGGCAGTTATAAATTTTAAAGCTCCACATACATAAGAAAATAATAACATTGGTGACCTCCAGGGAGAGGAGGTGAGAGGGGGACTTTTCACATTTGTCCTTTTTGAATTTTGAGCCAGATGAATATATTAAGTATATTCAATATATTATATATATTGAATATTTATATATATATGGTTTTATATTTATATATTATCTATTTCATTATATAGAATTATATGTATTTATTTAATTTTATAATCACATATTTAGTTATAATGGTAATTTTAAATATATGATTACATATATAATTTAAATATATTGAATATATTTGTATATTCTCTGTAGAAAATGGATATGAATGGGGAATGACTCATTTTCCTCAATAAGGAAGTATAATCTGGGGCTTTCTGTATTTTACTAACACATGTAACAAATGAGACACAGGTGGGATCCGTGTTTTCCCTGATGTGCATTCCTTGTCCTAGGTATTTGTTTCTCATGTTTCAGGTGTTTGTGGCCAGTCCTCACAAAGCACAGCCTATTGTGGAGATTCTACTAAAAAACCAACCCAAACTCATCGAGTTTCTGAGCAGCTTCCAAAAAGAAAGGACGGACGATGAGCAGTTCACCGATGAGAAGAACTACTTGATTAAACAGATTCGAGACTTGAAGAAAACGGCGCCTTGAAGTCTCACCCAGTTTCCTGCCACCGTCACTGTCTCATTTGTTCAGTTTGTACAAAAAGTGTCATTTCAAAAAGTAGTCATTCTTGGGAAGGCTTTGGAGGTGGCTATTGTTTTCTCAATTCATTGTTCAGGGTAGATGGAATATAAATGTCTGAAAGAAAAAAATTAATTTAGAATAATATATTCATCTTAATTGAGTCTGTGATTATTTATGTGAAATCAGAGCCATTGTTTTAGACATTCATAGAAGCAATTTTAACCCTTTCTTGATGAAGGGCAACAAGGCTGTGGGCTTGCAGACCTGAGCCCTCAGTCACCACGAGCCACCAAGTAGTAGGAGCCCAAAGAATGGGCGTCACTGAGTCCTCGAAGAAGATTAAATTCTTAGAGAACTGGGCATGGGGGCAAGACGTACAAAACTGTTTTGCCCATCTGTACTTGAACAAACAAATTTCTCAAGGTACCAAGAAAATAAGATCCATGTTTTCAGTCATTACGTATTCTGTTCCCTGCCTATATCTTTTAACTGTAATCATTCATTCCTAACTTCCTAGGGAATTGATGCCCACCTTTCTGCTTACTGCCCCACATTCCACCCCAATGGATCTCCTCAGCATGACCAACTCATGGTACACACACAGACACACACACTCCTCCACTCTGACCAGGTTAGCATGGGACCAACTAAGTCCAGACAGGATGGACTAACAAGAGTCATGGGCGTAGAGCACCCACAGGGTAGGACCTGCTAACTTGAGAACTTGGAACAGATGGGTAAGAACCACAGCTCTAGCGAAAATCACTGCTGTTTCCCACAGACTTCTGTCGGGTTAGTGAATGTTTGGAATATTTCATTCATACTTCTCATTATGGGAAAAAAGTTTTGTGGTGAAAGTGTGTTTTAGCGTAGGAATCATTGCATTGAGATGCCTAGCGTGTGCAAAACCATGGGTCCAGAGGGTTGCACAGGCCTTTCTAAATAAGGGAACGTTGCCGTTGGAAGCGCAAATGATTAAATGCATGAAAAAAATCCTCAAAGGACTAAAAATTTTCTCCACTTTATTTTCTAATAAGCTGTCATTCTAATTTCACATCAAAATCCTCAGTGAAAAGGTAGAAAACTTATAAAAATGTTGGTCTCAAATACTCTCTTGCATACTAGGATGGTTAAGGAATTAATTTGTGTTTTTTTAAAAAGGCCATGGTTTGTTTTCAGACATCAAGTGTATAAAACGGAATTTTAAGCGCTATTTACAAGACATTAAAGGTACAATTGTTAATCTGTATTTTTTTCATAATTCTGTTTCCAAATCATGAGTTATGGCTTCAATAGGCATCTTCACTTTTTACAACATTGGGTACTGTGTTCTTCAACCAGATATTTCTCCACCCAGAGAGGGAAAGATCCCTCTCCAGGATCAGTGCCCTTGTAGATGTAGCATCTGAAGAATCACCTGGTGCGGTTTCATCCTTCTTGGCTGTGTCTTTCCGTGTCCAGCGTCAGATCCTGAGGCAGATGCTGCAAGGCCTGCGGGACCTTCTTGCAGCAGCTCTGGTCAGTGCCGGGCCGTCTGATGACCTTCATTCTTCAGTCACTGAGGTCAGATTATTTTTATAACATTCCCTGACAGTCCATAATCTCTTCAAATTTGACTTTTCTGATTTTATTTGTTTAAGAGGGATGAGTGTAAATATTTCTTTAAAAATAGAAGGCGGCGCAATAATGACCATTGGAAATGTATTTCATTGCTTAAATACTGTTCCACACATCATGGGACACATGTTTTCAGTTGGAAAGCAAGGTCTTGTTATAATTCTTTTTTGATAAATAAAACATATTTTATTTCCTCTGAGCTTGAATCAGCTCGTTCCTAGCAATCCCTTATCCTAGCTTAGTACCTCACAAAGAAAACTAGTCTAAAAGGCAGTAAATGAAGTAGCTGGGATTTTGCTGTGATACAAATTTGTAGATTATTAACGTGAAAGAGGGAGCAAGAAGCTCACAGTTAAAATATGTTTGCGTAAAAGTCACTGTAAATATTGTGAGAATTGGGTTTTGAAAAGGTCATATTTAATAAGCTATTTCAAAAGCACACATTTAAATAAAGACTGACTAAATGAAAAGGTGCCACATATTCCTTGGTCGGTTTCATTCCTCTGCATGTCCTGCCTCTCTGTTCTTGTCACTGCTCCAAACAGGGAAAGCCCCAGGCGGAGGGCACCCCAGGGTGCCCAGAGGCCCCACGCCCACTTCCCCTGTCCTTGGCTGTCCCATCCTCCCAGTGAGGCTCACTGCCATTGACCAAGGGCCGCCTGTCAGGCAGTATAGAAACACCTCACGTTATTGATTGATGCTTCACCACAGCCAGAGTCATTCCCATTTTATATTTGAAGAAACTGAGGCTCTGAGCAGTTTATCCCAGACAATGTGGACTAGACTTGGGGTACAAAGCCACGGTGGCCGGAGGCCAAACTCCTGCTCTTATTCATTTTTTCATCCTCAAGTCTGTGAACGAGGGGAGGTCCTGGGAGTGGGGAATTATGTCGTGCCCTCCCCCACTGCTGCCTGGGAGGCTCCCGGGGGTGAAGGTCCTAGAATGAAGCCAGGATGGATTGAAATCATAATGTTCTTGGACGAGGCTCTGCGTAAAGCCAGGCATCTGCCCAAATGTTGGGATTATTACCCTGGGAGAAAAGGCCGAGGGGCACTCAGCCTTTGAGCAAGCGTTCTAACTGCCAGCCCTGTGGGTTCTCGTCCTGGAGGGCTCTGGGGAGCAGTATATGCTGAGGAAGGGCAGCAAGCTTTCCAAAGCCTCTGTTGCCAGCCACACTGGTTGGTCTGTGTGAGACGCAGCTGCTCTGAGCCATAGTGCCGTCTGGAAACTACACAGGACTTGAAAGTGATTGTAATAAAGTGAAGGAAAATGAAATTCAAAAATCACTAGGATTTTTTTTTTTAAATATGAAAAGATAGTTGTTTCAAAATAGGTTTACAGATCTTTCTAGTCTACTATACTAGAGGAAATTAAAATTTATATCTTACTTTTTTTTCTGTTTTATCCAAAAAAGAATATTGTACATATGGCACGTACATCTTTTCCTGCATGTTTTTTCAGGAAGGTTTTGGCTATTT
Source organism: Stenella coeruleoalba (assembly GCF_951394435.1). Lineage (NCBI taxonomy): Eukaryota > Metazoa > Chordata > Mammalia > Artiodactyla > Delphinidae > Stenella > Stenella coeruleoalba. The sequence continues at coordinate 18,058,981 of NC_137164.1, forward strand.
TAATGAGGGCCCATAGTTAGATAAAGGCTGGAAACAAAAAGAGACCTGGAAAAGCTAGACTTAGTCTTTCTAAGAAGATTGAAAAGACAGAAGATGGCTGTGAACAAGGATGTGATTTTGTTTTTGACATACAGAAAGTGCTGTTATGTGACTACCGTAATTAAAGCAAAGTATGACAAAATGATCAGCCTGGCCAGCACTAAGCCTCTTCAGAGACCCTGTCGTATCACTCTTCACTTTATGGAGGAGAGCACTGGATCGCAGAAAGGGTGAGTAACTTATCCAGGTCAAACAGCTGGCAGCAGAGCCAGGATTGAGGGCCAGTCTGAGTCCATGTCTTCGGAAACTAGGCTGCATGTCTGGGCCGCCTCCCGCCAGGCCTGCTCTTTGACTCCACCCCAGGGGCAGACACTTCGTTCATCATGGCGCCCAAGGAAAGGAGGAAATATTGCATTCCACCTAAAGATAACTCAATAGAAAGATTTCAAAAGCTAGTTTCATTTCAGGGGGTAACTTTGCTTCATGTGGTTGTCTGGTGTTGGAAGATCAAATTAGACCTCTGCATGGGATAAGGAATTCGATCTTGAATTTCTGTATCATTTTGAGCAATCTCTTGACTCTACACAGGTGTTAATTCCAAACCACTCTTCTGCATCTGCTTCTGTTTTCCTGACTTACTTCTGCAGTTGGACATAATATCAGCTTAGATTCCTGATAGATTGGTTGCTGCCCAGCCAGCCGTGCCTCCATTTCAGATTCCTCAGCGGCCCAGCACCACGGGGTTACCACAAGGCAGACGTTCTGATGCATGTACAAACGATCCTGTTGAGATCACCAAGTCCCTCATCACTCCCTCCCAGGAGGAAGGTGTACAATTACCAATACCCTGAAAGTCAGAGAACCATACAAAAAGTCCCAGTCCCTTTACCATCAATTAACTCAATATCAATTGTAATTTAATCACTGCCCTGTGAGCCATCTATGTTACGTGAAAGCTGTGATCACAGGGGCCTTTTGGAAGAACATGTTGTTGTAATATACATTAATAATTTATCCATTAGCGAAGGTTGAAAAAATGAGTTCCCCTCATTTTAGTTCTGAAATTTAAAGTCTAGATAAAGCAACCAAAATATTTATTCAACCAGCATTCATTGAACTCACTCTCTGTGCCCGTCAGGGGTTGATCCACAGAGTTACTGTAGGGGGTTACTGTAGGGGTCAGACCTATGTGCTGTGGGGGCTGGGTACGTGGCCTTCGTAAGCCTGTCCCCTGCGTATGGCACTGGGCCTGAGTCAGCAGGGAAGGGAAGATAGATTGAAGTGGGCACCCATGAGGACAGCTGGAATCCATGGATATGATCTGGAACCCACACTGCCTTCCCGGCCTCCCAGCCTCCACCTCCGACGCCGTGGCTGACTGTAAGACCGCACAACTCACTGTACAGCTCCCCCAGCTGAGCCCAGATTTGGAGCAGCTGACGGAGGAGGGGCAGGGAGGCTGGGGCCCCAGCGGCAGGGTGAGCCAGCAGGCCTGCGGCAACGTCCTGAGCTGTGATGGCCCGACCTTCCCGGGGAAAGTGTGGCTGCCACCTCATTTCCACTTGCAGCTGCCAGCTTTTTCTTGACCCCAGCCCTAATTCATCACCATGCAGGAGAGGAGACTGGGAACGTGTTCCAGCTAAACGGACACATCCCAAGCCCACCACTTATGTGTTGCACTGGAGGAGGTGTTTCCACATCCTCTTAATGTCTTTCCCCCCTTGAAGACCTCTGGCCGTTTTTTCCTCTTAAGTGACATGAGAGGTTTGTGCAGTGTCGATGGACCCATGTAGACATTGGGGACAGCCACGCCTGGACTCAATCCCAGCTCCACTACAAGTGTTTGATCTTGAGAATCACTGACCTTCAGTTTCCTACCTGTAAAATGAGGCAAAAAGAGGAGCTGCCTCACAGGGAATCAATGAGGTAAAGTCTGTGATGTGCCGGCCCGGGGGACGCTCCCATGTTGAACTCCCTCAGCTACCCTGCGGGGCTCACAGCCAGTGGGAGAGGGAATTCCACTCCAGTGTGGGATCTGGGCGAAAGGGGCCATGGGCATGAAGCACGTGTGGCCAGAGACAGGTGTGTGCCCTGAGTGTTGGGCGTGTGGACACGTGGAGGGAACCGGGAGGAGAGCCTTCAATGCCACCCAAAGGGTCTCGGGCCATCATGGAGGCAGCTGGCCTTTCAGCAGGAAGTGACATGCATCCTGCCTGTCAGAGCACGGTCGGTCAGGAGGAGAGTGGCCTGGCATGGGGAGCACTGAATGAGGGGATGCAAGACAGTGAGGACCCCCTAAGAACATCTGTGGCCAAGCTGGTGCCTGCTCTGAGAAGGCCCTGTTCTAGGTGCTTCACAAATACTAAACTCAAACCTTAGAACCACCTGTGAGGCACGTGCTCTTATTATCCTGACTTTACAAGTGTGGAAACCGAGGCGCAGAGAGGGTCACCGGCCTGATTGTCCACTGAGCCCATGGTGGGGCAGGATTCAAACCTAGGGCTCAGAGGCAGGAGCTTTAGAATCTGTGAGATACTTAGGACTTAACACTGACTGGGCTTAGTTCCACAATACATGCACCCCAATGTTCATTGCAGCACTAGTTACAATAGCCGGGACACATCACTTTTAAAAGATCAGGGCGAGTGTGGACTCAGGGCCACTGCGCCTAGGCTTCTCTGCTCTCCATCAAAGAACTTCCACCTTCCTTTAGTGGCCCCTCTCACTTTTGCCCCCAGTACTCAGCAAGTTTTCTTGCAACAAATGATTAGTTCTTCTCTTCTGACTTGTGGGGCTCCCTGCCACAGACAGCACAGCTCTTGCCCGGCTGAACCCCACCCCTGCTTCATCTCAGTTCTGCATGGGCTTCGCTCTTCCCACTCGTGGAAGGGAGGCAGCTCAGGGACCACCAGTGGGGGCCCTCTTAAGACACTTCCACTCTGATTCAGAAACACACTCCTACCTCTTTACTGTTAACTCCTACAGATGCAGCCAGCAGTTTCTGGGCGCTTCTCTCAGCAGGTGCCTCATACTGGCTTCTCCGCTAGGGTTTCAGGACAAACTACCACGGAACTGCCTCAGACTCCCCCTTCCCAGTCCTCCCCCCTCCCCCTTTTGTCTAGAAATCACTTTGGTTTATCATCAGGAACTGAGCAGGTCCAAGACCCAGGCTTCCGCTTCTGCCCAGGCCAGTACTCTTTCTTTGAGGTGAAAACCTTAAAATGTAACTCCCTGCCCTTGATGGGAAGCAGTATGGAGTGAATAAGCATGTTTTAATTTAGGCAGGCTAGTTTGGGATACCTTAAAAAAAAAAAACAACAAGACAAAGCCAGATATAAAGGTGTCTGGCAAGATTAGAATCAGAGTAGGTGATTTGCTTCTAAAAATTAGTTTCAGTGAGTCCCAGGGACTAATTAAGGTTTACTTTTAAAAGCGTCCCCTTGGTACGCAGCCGCCTCCTGCATGCTGTGCATGTTATTGGGACTCGCATATAGGAAATGGTATGTGAGGATCCAAACAGGACTCTGCTGCCATTCTCCTTGTCGTCTCTGATCTTCATCACTAGACCCAGCAACCCTCAGCCCTCCCTGCCACCTTCCCTGCACCTCTCGTTTACAGAGGCAAATGGGCCTCCGGCCACAGAATATAAAGTCTTGGGCTGTTAGAGGAGTCCCCTCCTCTTTGCCTGCTCTTTCCTGTCCCTTCCTTGAATACTCTCCCCCATTAGTGCTGCTGGGAAACACATAGGACAAGCAAAGCAACTATTTAAAACCTTGTAACTAGGGACTTTCCCCTCCTCCCCTCACTTCTTCCTTCCATCCTGTTCCTCCTTCTTCCTTCAATGCCCTTCCCACCCACAAGGAATTTTCCTATCACTGTGAACTTTGCTGGTGCAGAGGAACACCTTTTTTTTTTTGGACCGTAGACACCCAGCCATTTCTTAAACCTCCCCAAAATGGAAAAAAAAAAAAAAAAAAAAAAGAGTCCTTATTGACCTGGTTGTTCAAAGGATAAGAATAGCTTTATCCTACTTAGTACCAAACCCACTTCAGTACCCTTACTGAGGCCATGAGAGCCTAGGGGTTTCTGCCCAGGACAGGAGCCATGGCATGTTGGCAGAGACCAAACAGGGACCAGGAAAAGGGGTGATGTTCCCTTCCCACACCGCCTCCAACCTCTGTCAGCAATGAGCTGCCCTGAACAGTGGCAGGAACTCCCCCTCTGCACAGTAGCTGGTCAGGGTTGAGTGCAGTCCTGGGAGCCAGGGGATAGCATGCCCGGTTGTGTCAGCTGAGAGGATCTGTGCACATCTTAGAGCAATGAGAAGCCCACGCTCCGCAACGAAGAGTAGCCCCTGCTCACCACAACTAGAGAAAGCCTGCGCGCAGCAACGAAGACCCAACGCAGCCAAAATCGAAAAAAACAAAAAACAAGTCAGGATTCAGAAAGATGTTACTATTTGCAGCCTGGTTTAGTGCAGTGGTTCTCAAAGTGTGAACCATTTTGTTTTAATTTCTAATACAGTACAGTAAATGTTGATAGATTTAACTCAAACAGATCTTTTGGGTCTTTAATAATTTTTGAGAGTGTAAAGAGTCCCTGAGACCAAAAACCAGAGAACCTCTGGTTTAGCGGAAGGACTGTACATTTTGGAATGAAGTGGTTTTTGTTTTGTCTCCTCTGTCACCCACTAGCTGTGTAACCCAAGCCAAGTTATTTCAACTCTCTGGTCTTCCACTTTCTATGGATTAGGCTAATTGCCCTTATAATTATCTGCTCAAGAATGTGTCCCTGATTATGTCTGTGGGGTTGGTTTCACATCCTCAGAGCCTAGCACAGCACATGGCATGATACACGACGGGGTCTCAATAAATAATTACGAATTGATTGGCGGGCCGGGTGAGAGGATTAAGTAGGATAATACGCGTAAAGTGCTGCTGAGGTGCCTGGCACACGGCAGATGTCACAGGTGCTCAGTAGATGGCAGATCGCTTCCTCACCACCAGTGCTGTTCTCCACTGTACCCCCCAGCAGAGAAAATGCACAGTTTGTCTAAGTGAATCGCTAAGTCGCCGGTTCTCAGCGTGTGGTTCCCAAACCAGCAGCATTAGCATCACCTGAGAAACTGTCAGAGAGACAAATTATTGGGCTCTAATACTAGACCCACCGAATCATAAACTCTGGAGGTGGCGCGCACGGATCTGTGTTAAATATTACTGGAACGTACTGAAAGGGAGGCGGGGTGGGGGAGGGGGGTTAGGAGGTTGAAAGGCTGAGTCCCAGCGCCGCAGGTCCAGCCCGGGGACACCCCGCCCCCCGCACAGCCCTCCCAACCCCCCTCGCTTCCCCGCCGTCGGGAGGAGGGGCGCTGCGACTCCAGCGGGACTCTGGGCCTCCCCCTCCACGATTCCCCCGGGACGCGCAGGGCGGGGGGGCCCCCTCCCCACCTACGCTGGGCCTAGCGAGACGGTGGGAGGGCAGGGGCGAGATGAAGGACTAAATTCCCCAGACTAGGATGCTGCGCAGCTCTTCCTAAACAGGAAGACGAGGCAATTTGGGCCAGAGAGTCAGAAGTGCCCTGTAACCAGCTTCGCCTCTCTGGGCACCTTTTTGGGGTTCCTCCAACCCCATCTCCAACCCCATCTCCCAGCCTTGGAGGTCGGGCCGGGGAGCCGCAGGGGGGGGAATCCTCCGGTGCTCTGGTGCCCTCTAGCGGCCATAGGCTCTAAAGCCACCTCTCAGCCCTTCCTCCTGCCTCTCTCCCCAGCGCGCCGGGGCTGCCCTGGCCTTCGGCACCTGCCAGCCTGATTCCATTCCTCCTCTCCCTCTAAGTGCAATGAAATGCCGTACAGAGGTTTAGGATCTCTCGGAGAAGGTCTTTTAGTCAATACACTTTAACCCTGAGAACGTTGTTTCTAGAATAAACCTGAAATACTGTATTTTTCTCCATGTGTTTCCAAGGAGAAACAGCCCAGTGTGTGCTGGGTCCCTCGCTGAGAGCAGTCTCTGGGCATCCTGTCCTCCCTCTTACGGCGTCCTGCCTTGTTAGGCAGGGAAGGCTCCCAGCGCCGATGCCTGGGCCTCTCTGAGGGACGCTGACATGTGGGATCACGACGGCTCCTGGGAAAGTGGGGAGAGTGAGGGCTGGGCATCTGGTCTGCATCAGACCCCAGCGCTGCCCCTACCAGCTGTGTGACCTGGAAACATTCCCTGACCTCTCTGTGTCTAGCTTTCCGACCGTGACAGAGGATTGCTGTGCTTGGCACACAGGAGGCCCTCGACCAGAGGAGAAAGCCAGTCTCCCCAAAGAACCACTCCTCTTACATGCCCAAAGCAAAAGGCATGTGCCACTCATCGCAGAGCTGCTCCTTGGCCAGCAGGGCAAGGGCAATCCAGCAGCTCCTCCCGTCCCTGCCTGAGGGCTTTCGCTCCTCAGTGAGGGTGACTCGGAGCAGGTCTGGCGTCCCAGGAAGTCTGAACTGAGCTTCTGTGACTTGGGGGAGTTCCCTGTTCCACACAACTTGGTTTCCAGATCGTTCCAACAAGGAACAAGAGCACCTGCTCAGTGTTTCAGCTGCAAGGTCCTCCCTTTAGAAGTTGCCCCATCACTTTGGGGCTGGGAGATGTGAACTCCACAGCGCATGACCATCTGACTGATGACTTCAGGGGAATTGTGCCCGCCCACCGCTGCACTCCGCATGCCGCCTCCTAGAAGAGGGGTTAGTGATCCCCGGCCATGTGCAGTTTTATCAGAACACAGCCCCGGCCACTACTGTAACCACATGTGTGAGAAACAGAGGATCCCGAGTGCTTGGACCCCCGTCACCCAGAAAGCAGAAGTCAGGGCAACAAACTTGTAGATCATATATCTGATAAGGGGTTAACACCCAAAACGTATAAGGAACTCCTACAACTCAACAGCAAAAAAATCAAGTAATCCAATTGAAAAACAGGCAAAGGAACGGAATAGACATTTTTCCCAAGAAGACATACAGATGGTCAACAGGTACATGAAAAGATGCTCAACATCACCCATCATCAGGGAAATGCAAATCAAAACCACAATGAGATACCTCACACCTGTCAGGATGGCTGTCATCAAATAGACAAGAGATAACATAAAATAAAAAGGACTGTCCTTTGTATACGAAGGCAGTAGTCCCAGCCCTTCAGCCTCATTAACGCAGACCCTTTTAGATGTGCGTTTTACTCTGATCCAGCCACGCACATTCACCTGGTTCCTTTCAGGGACACGGGTGTACAATTTGAAAGGGACCAGCTTCTTTACTGGCTTGTGGTCCCAGAAGAGGGAGGGGGACCAGGTGGTGATGAGTGACCCTCATGAAACATTCTAACCCATGTCTTTATCGCCACCAGCAGACCCCTTCCTCCACACTTTTAAGAAGCTGGAACTTCATCCTTTATCTTGGCCCTCACACTTCTGTACACTACTAAATGACACTATTTTTTCTTTTTAACCTTATAAGGATGCATCCTCTTCTGGAATTCCTCAAATCACAAAGTCTCACTCTCAAGTTCTTGAAAATGAGAGCGGTTCCTGAAAGGCAGGTAAAGCAACTGAGGACAAAAGAAAATCGTAAATCGTTTATCATTCAGAAGAACTTTGCTAAAAATGCTAAAGCCATAATTTAAGCCTCATTAGGTGCAAAGCAACCAGAATAAAAGATTCAAATGTGTTTTTAGCTGAATGGAAATTCTAAAGTTAAGGAAAAAGAGATAAATGGTCTGCAAGTCTTAAATAGTAGGATATGTATACAGAACTCAAAAGTTTGTTTTGTTTGTTTGTTTTTTGCCTGAACTTGCCTAAATAGGACTGTGCTGTTGATAGATAACACTTCCTGATATTTCCCTGTGAAACCAGAACCGCTATCTTGCTGACTGAACGAACAGGGGTCACAGGATTTAAGGGTACTAATTGAATCAAAGAAGGTCATGGGATTTAAGGCCGCTGATAGGTCTAACGGTGGTCACGGGATTTTAGGAGGCTGCTTGATCACACAGGGGTCACAGGATTTAAGGGGGCTGTTTTAATCAAAAAGGGTCATGATATAAGGGAACTTAATGAATCAACAAGGGTCACTCGATTTAAGGGGGCTGATAAATCAAAGGGGGTCTCAGGATTTAAGGGGCCTGTTTGATCTACAGGGGTCACGGGATTTAAGGGGGCTGACTGATCGAACGGTTTTGTCAAGAAGAATTGCTCATGCACAGTTTTAGCTTTCTCTTTTAAATGTCACAACTGAATCAATCAAGTCCAGAGGGATTTTATGTGTTTACAGTTCAAGGAATCTGCAGGGGAATCCTTTATTCTGTCTTCAATGAAAAGTCCATTCAAAAAGAATATACTTTCTAAAATGTTGATTTTCCATCTGGCTCACAACATCGTATTTATAACTTTGTATTTCTTTTGACTTAGAAAACTAGAGCTCTCTCTTCTTGGAAACACATGGAGAAAAATACAGTATTTCAGGTTCATTCTAGAAACCACCTTCTCAGGGTCAAGGTGTATTGACTAAAAGAGCTTCTTTCTTCAAGAGATTCGAAACCTCTGTAGGGCACTTCATTGTGCTTAAAGGGAAAGGAGGAACAAAATCAGGCTGGCAGGTGCCCAAGGCCAGTCAGTGCAGCCCCCAGGGCTGGGGAGGGAGGCAGGAGGAAGGGCTAAGAGTTGGCCTTAGAGCGAACGGCCACTAGAGGGCGCCAGAGCACCGGCGGATCCCACCTGTGGCTCCCGCCCAGCCAGCCAGGCTGGGAGACGGGGATGGAGGAACCCCAAGGACGTGCCCAGAGAGGAGGGGTTGGTAACCGGGCGTTTCTGACTTTCTGGCCCAAATTGCCTCGCATCACACAGAGGACAGAGGTCTGCCCCTTCAGCATCCGACGGGGCACTTCCAGCCTGGTCAGGTGGCCCAGTGGCTGGACAGCCTCCACAGGCTGTTTGCGGTGTGACTGCCCTTTGCTTCTCCAGAAGCAAGACTCTGGACCCAGAAATACCCGGCTTGACTCTTGGGCTTGCAGTTTGCAAGCTGCAAGCCTGCGTGGGTGTTGGCATCTGGGAAACGGGGCTGGTGGTCCTGTAAAACGTGGAGCCTGTAAAACCGGTGGTATTTTGGTGGGTGGGCTGTGCTCATACCTGTGCCCTTCCTCTCTGAGAGTTTTCCCCCAACTTCCTTCTTCCCTTTCCATCTGAGCCTCCCCCTCCTGTCCCCACACCCCTTCCCTCAGCAGAAGGTTCTCGCTTATCCATCTGTTGTACAGTCATTGATCCCAGCCTTTACGTCAAAAGTTATGTTAGGTGCTGGGATCAAGGAGAAGTTTCCGACTTTTGAAGTTTCAGGCTCGGGAGGCAGAGTGAGTGGAGCCGGGTCACATGACTAGAAGCCCGTCACCTGCCCTAAATCCGGGGCACCTGACGTTTAGCGCCCGGGGTGGGGCGAGGAAGGGAACGGATAAAAGGCCCTGCAAGTGACTGAGGGCCCAGTGCCCCGCCGCCCGGAATGGAGCCCGAACTCCCTGCACGGCCTCTCTTGGCGTCCATCCGCCCTAGCTGAGTTGCCCGGGAGCCGGAGGGGAGGGCGGCCCGACGCGGACCCAGTCCATGGCCGCTCGGCCGCTGCGCTAAGACGGACCGCGCCCGCTGAGGCCCCGGCCGCCCCTGGGGCCTCGGGCCAGGTAAGCTGGCCCGCACCCTGCACCTCCTGCGGGGGCGGGCGGGGGGTCGCGAGGCCAACTTTCGAGCCGCAGGGATTCGCTCGGAGCTGCGACTGCTCTTTAGGAAGAGCTGCCTCCTTAGTCCGGAGGAATTTGGGTCCCTCATCTCGCCCCAGACCTCCGCCCGGCTTGCTTGGGCCCCGGGGTGGGGGCGGAAACCTGAGCGTCCTGAGGGGAATCAGGGAGGGGGAGGTGCAGAGCCCCTCCTCCTGACGGCGGGGAAGGGGCGGGGGCGTGTCTGTGCGGGGTCCTGGGGCGGGACCCGCTGCGGCGGGACTCCGCCTCCTAACCGCCCCTCCCGGCGCTTACAGTGGGTTCCAATAATGTTTAATTGCCTCTCGAGCTCTCGGGCGTAAAACTCATCCACGCGCTCGCAGGTTTCCTGATTTAGCCACGTGCCTCTGCACTCCTTCCGCTATTAGATAAAGTACCGGGGGGAGGGGACGGGGGATGGGTGCCTCAGCCGACTAAAGAGGTCGGACCCGTGCTGTCACAGACGCCCGGGGACCCTTAGGGTGGTCGAGGACAACAATTACTTGTAAATGGAATTATTTTATTTCTTTCAAATATTTTGTTACTGTTGCATATAATGCAACTGGCTTTTGTATGTTGGTTCTGTGTCCTGCAACTTTATTGAATTTATTTTCACCATATTGGGGGAGAGGAGAGGTCGTATATAAGATCATGCTTTCTGAAAACAGAGGAAGCTTTACTTTTCCCTATCCATTTTGAATGCCTTTTTATTTCTTATTTTTGTGTCATATTGCTCTGCTTAGGACTTCAGTACTGTCTTTAATAAGAGTAGTGAGGGTGGATACCCTTTATCTTGTTCCTGATTAAAAAGGAAAAGCTTTGAATTTTTCACCATTCAGGGTTACAAGGTACAGTACAAGGTTAGTTGTGGATGTGTATTATATGGTCTTATTTTGAGGCATGCTTCTTCTGTTCCCAATTTTTTGAGAGCTTTTGTCATAAAAATGTTTTGAATTTTGTCAATTGCTTTTTCTGCATCTATTGAAAGGATCATATATTCATTCTTTTAGCAATGTGTATCACCCTTATTGATTTATTTAGACTTTTGCTGAGAATTTTTGCATTTATGTTCATCAGGAATATCAGCCTATAGATTTATTTATTTATTTTGCGGTACGCGGGCCTCTCACTGTTGTGACCTCTCCCGTTGCGGAGCACAGGCTCCAGACGCGCAGGCTCAGCGGCCATAGCTCACGGGCCTAGGCGCTCCGCGGCATGTGGGATCTTCCCGGACCAGGGCACGAACCCGTGTCCCCTGCATCGGCAGGCGGACTCTCAACCACTGCGCCACCAGGGAAGCCCCTAGATTTATTTTCTTGTAGTGTTCCTTATCTGGCTTTGGTGTCAGAGTAATGCTGAACTCATAAAATGAGCTTGGGAGTCTTCCCTCAATTTTTTTGGAAGAGTTTGAGAATGATTGGTGAATTGAGAATGATTTTGAGAATGAAATTGAGAAATCATTGAGAATGATTTTGTTTATAAATTTAAATTTTTTATTTTATTTTTTTAAATTTATTTTTAGTTGCATTGGGTCTTCGTTGCTGCACGCAGGCTTTCTCCAGTTGCAGCGAACGGGGGCTACTCGTTGTTGTGGTGCGTGGGCTTCTCACTGCGGTGGCTTCTCTTGTTGTGGAGCACAGGCTCTAGGTGCGCGGGCTTCAGTAGTTGTGGCTCTCCGGCTCTAGAGTTCAGGCTCAGTAGTTGTGGTGCATGGGCTTAGTTGCTCCACGGCTTGTGGGATCTTCCTGGACCACGGCTTGAACCCGTGTCCCCTGCATTGGCAGGCGGACTCTTAACCACTACGCCACTGGAGAAGTCCAGTTTTTTAATGTTTGGTAGAATTCACCAGTGAAACCATCTGGTCTTGGGCTTTTCTTTGTCGGGAGGTTTATGTTTGTTGTTTCAATGTCCTCATTTATTATTGGTCTGTTCAGACTTTCTCTTCATGATTCAGTCTTGGTAGATTCATGCTTTGGGAATTTATTATAATTTATCTAATTTGTTGGTATGTAATTGTTAATAATATACTCTTATGGTCCTTTGTATTTCTTTGATGTCTCCTCTTCCATTTATCAGATTTTTTGACTTCTCTTTTTTCCTTGGTTAGTCTAGCTAAAAGTTTGTCAGTTTGCTTTATTTTTTAAAACCAACTCGTAGCTTGATTTTTTTTTCTAGTCTCTTTATCCATTGTTTATCCTCTAATCTTTGCTCTTTCCTTTCTTCTAATCTTGTGCTTAATTCTTTATTTTCCTACTTTCTTGATGTGCAAAGTTAGGTTGTTTTTGAAAACTTTCATTTTTTAAAATGTAGGCACATGAGAACTACTGTTGATGTATTCCCTAAATTGTGATATTTTGTATTTATATTTTTTCAAGATACTGTCTAATTTCTCTTTCGATTTCTACTTTGACCCACTGGTTATTCAGGAATGTGTTGTTTAATTTCCATGTATTTGTAAAATTTCCAGACTTTTCTCCTATTGATTTCTAGCTCCATATCATTGTGGTTGGAAAGCTTTGAGATAAGATTTTAGTCTTAAATGTGTTAAAGTTGGCTTTTTGGCCCAGGAATGACATATCCCTGGGAATGTTTTATGTGCCCTTGAAAAGACTGTGTTTTCTGGTGCCCTTGGATGGCATGTTCTGTATATTTCCGTTAGGTTTACTTTTCTAAAGTGTTGTGCAGGTCAATGTTTTCTCATGAATTTTCTGCCTGGATGATCTATCCACATTTACAAATGGGGTATTGAAGTACCCTGTTACTTTATTGCTTTTTCTGTATGTAGTTTTGTTAATATTTGCTTTAAATGTCTACATGTTCCAGTGTTGGGTGCATATTTATACTTGTAATATTCTCTTGATAATTTGACTCCTTTATCACTGTATAGTAACATTGTCTCGTGACTGATTTTGATTGAAAATATGTATTATCTAAGTATAGGTACTCCTGCTCTCTTTGGGGTTGCCATTTGCATGGAATATATTTTTACATCCTCTCACTTTAACCTATATACGTCCTTAAAGTTAAATTGAATCTCTTGTAGAGAGCATATTGTAGGTTCTTTTTAAAATTATTTTTTATTTTGGCCACGCCATGCTGCCTGCAGGATCCCTGTTCCCCGACCAGGGATTGAACCCAGGTCCCCGGCAGTGAAACCACTAGACCACCAGGGAATTCCCTGTAGGTTCTTTTTTTAAATTAATTCAACCACTTTGTGTCATTTAATTGGAGAATTTCATCTGTTAATGTTTGTTGATAAGGACTTTCATTATTTTCTGTTATTGTTGTTGTTGTAGTTTCTTTGTATTTTTTTTGATGTGATATGAATTAATTCTTTTTAAAGAAAAAGGATTAATCTTTTGTGTAACTACAATAGATTTTTTTCTCTGTAGTTTCCATGAAACATATATAAAGTATCTTGCATGTAAAATATATTTAAGTTAATAACTAATCTTTTATTTCATAAAATAACTCTATTTTATGTACATTTTATATTCTCATTTTATGTAAATAAATTATCTATCCCCAGAAAAACACTTGTGTGTGTGTGTATATATATGTATACACATACACATATACACACAAATATATACATACACATATGCATATTGGTATATTTTTCTCTATATATGATTTCTTATTATATTTAAGGAAATCGATTTTTCCTTTTCTTCGAATCTGTATTATCTATATAAGGAGTTCATGATAATTTTATTCATGTAGGCTTTTCACGTGTTCTTATTTTTATTTTATACTTTAAAAATTGCAGCCTCCCTTTTAACATACCTGGTAACTGCTTGCGATATGTCTATATGAACTGTGTACTACATGCTTATGTTATAGTTTTTAAAATATTTTATTGTCTTATTTTCTGTAACAAATTTCCAGTTGTTCTTTGGGCTTACTAGATATATATCCATATGCTCTGCAAATGGAGATAATTTTAATCCTTCTTTTCCAGTGGTGTTTTTTTTTTTTTTTACTAATACCTCAAAGTGTTAAGTAAGTTAGGTGTTCATGTCTCCTAGTGATCTCACAATTAGAGGAAATTAATCTATTATTTCTCTATAGGTGAACTAGTGTTGTGGGTATGTGACATTTCTTTGAGTACATATGCATTAATATCTTCTTTATTTCTATAATTTTTACCTGTAATATTCTACCATGCTACTTTATTTGCATCTGTCAAGTTGGTCACATGCCTTTCCTGAATTTGTAAGCTGATTAGTTATATTAATATACTTCCTAACAACCAAAACATTGGAGTCCTGGCATAGGATTCACTTAATCTTGCTATAAAGTTTTTTCCTAAGTTAGGTTTATTAATGTGTTATTCATTTATTTATTTAAGTTTTATTGAGATATAATCGACATACAGCACTGTACCCAAGTTTAAGGTATACAGCATAATGATTTGACATACAGACATCATGAAATGATCATCACAATCAGTTTAGTGAACATTCATCTCATATAGATACAAAATTAAAGAAATAGCAAAAAAGTTTGTGATAACTCTTAGGATGTACTCTCTTAACAACTTTCATATATAACATACAGCAGTGTTAATTAAATTTATCATGTTGTACATTACATCCCTAGTACTTATTTATCTTGTAACTGGAAGTTTGTAACTTTTGGCTGCCTTCGTCCAATTCCTTCTCCACGCGCACACTGCCTCTGGTAAGGACAAATCTCTTTTCCTGTGAGTTTGGTTTTGAACTATAATTGACCTACAACACTGGTAGTTCCAGTTGCCCAACATAGTGATTTGATATTTCTATACATTTCAAAATGATCAACACAGTAAGTCTGTTTATGATATGTCACCATACAAAGACATTACATAGTTACTGACTGTATTTCCCAAATCTCATACCCAAGACTGTTTCTTATTTGCATCTGGAAGTTTGTACCTCTTGATCTCCTTCCCCTATTTCTTTCCTCCTCCCACCCCCCCCTCTCCTCTGGCAACCACCTGTTTTTTCCTCTGTATTTACAAATCTGTTTCTGTTTTGTTATATGTTCATTTGCTTCGTTTTTTAGATTACACAAATAATTGAAATCATACAGTTATTGTGTGTGTGTGTGTGTAACTTCTTTATCCATTAATTGATGGGCAATTGGGTTGGCTATTATAAATAATGCTGCAGTGAATGTAGTGGTGCATATATATTTTCCAATTAGTGTTTTTGCTTAATACCCAGAATTGGAATTGCTGGAACATATGGTAGATCTATTTTTAATTTTTTTTGAGAAATAGCCATACTTTTTTTCCATAGTGGCTGCACCAATTTACTTCCCACCAACAGTGCACAATGGTTACCTTTTCTATACATCGTTGTCAACATTCGTTGCTGTCTTTGTGATAACAGAATATTCTGACAGGTGTGAGATGATATCTCATCGTGGTTCTCATTGGGGTTTCCCTGATGATTGGTGGTGCTGAGCATCTTTTCATGTACCTGTTGGTCATCTGTATGTTTTCTTTGGAAAATTGTCTATTCAGATGTCTGCCCATCTTTTTTAACTGGGTGCTTTGTTCTATTAATGTTGATTTTTATGAGTTCTTTGTATATTTTGGGTATTAACTCTTTATCAGATATATGGTTTGCAAATAAACTTGAGCCTAAAGCCACCTAGTGGACCAATTCCAGCAGAGATGAGAGTTAAACAAGAACCAAAATACATGGTTAGCCTGGTAAAGTGTTTCTATTTTCAAGCCTTTTAAAATATACAATCAGAAATAACAAATAGAAAGATACCCAAATGCTATGATGTTGAACAAGATTTAATTCTTTATCCCCAAAGGTTGTGTCTTAGAAAATCCGTAGTTTTCAGGTATTCCTCATCTGCATCAAGTCTTAAAAATAGCCCTAAGCAGAACACATACTCCTCTGACACAATATCTTTGGGGCTTATCCCCAAGGAAAAGATACATAATGATATTAGGGGGCGGCTATTTATACTAAATATATTAATAAAAATGTTTAAAATGACTGTGGGAAAGGAATTTCATGCTTAAAGCCAGAACATTACAGAAAATACAAAAATGGAAGTGAACAAACATTAATTTACCTCTTTTTTCTCCCCCAAAATCATAAAATGAAAGTAAAGGAGTTGTGTTTTAAACATAAACTTATAGGACAAAGAGAAAAGAGGACTCAATGGTGGCATTTTGGAAGCCGTGCCTGTGACTGTGAGGTCTCGGGAGGCTGCTGTGGTACATGAGGCTGTGCTGTGTTCTACATTGTTCTAAGCATCTGCTGCCAAGTAACCCTTGTGGATTCTTTGTTTATAAATTTATTTATTTTTATTTTTGGCTGCATTGGGTCTTTGTTGCTGCACGCAGGGTTTTCTCTAGTTGCAGCGAGCGGGGGCTACTCTCTGTTGCGGTGCGCAGGCTTCTCATTGCGGTGGCTTCTCTTATTGTGGAGCACGGGCTCTAGGCGCACGGGCTTCCGTAGTTGTGGCTCGCGGGCTCTAGAGCGCAGGCTCAGTAGTTGTGGCGTGGGCTTAGTTGCTCCGCAGAATGTGGGATCTTCCCGGACCAGGGCTCGAACTGTCCCCTGCATTGGCAGGCAGATTCTTAACCACTGCGCCACGAGGGAAGTCCCCCTTCATTGATTCCTGTGAGTCTGATTGACAACCCAAACCTTGAAACTTATTCTAGTAGTGTAACTAGGATCATGAAACAATGCCTTCAAAATTCTGAGGGGAAGTTATTCCCAATCTAGAATTCTACACCCAACAAACTATCAATTAAATTGAGGGTAGAATAAAGACATCTGCAGATACTCATGGCATCGAAAATGTTCCCCAACAGTAGTCTTGTCTGACAGTCATCCCACCACCATGCACCCTTTTCTCAGAGCCCTTCTGAAAGATATGCCCACCAAACTGAGAAAAAGACTGGATCCCAGGAAACAGGTGTTCCAATTCAAGGAGAGGGTGAAGAATGCCCCCCAACTCCCTCCAGCAGACCTGTGGAGGAAGACCCCGGGAAGCCAGCAGTGCAGAAGGTCTAGTGACCAATTAGCCCAGGCTAGAGGTGGTCAGAGGCTCTAGGAGGGATTTCTTCAATAAGAAGAGCTTTTTAGGACACTCAATGTGCTTCAACATACTGAGAGAAGGTCACACAACTGGGAGAAGAGTTGGTCACACCACTGGGAGAAGAGTTTGGCTACAGGTTAGCAATAAAATACAGAAAACCAAGCTCCCCCCCTTCAAAAAAAGTCAAATTTTAAATTCAGAAAAATAAATTTTATAAGGAAAGGGAAAGTAATCACAGTACACAACATGACAAACCTGTGAGTAGCATTTACATAGTCATAATACCAGACAATGAATATTGATGCCACCAAAATAAAAGAATGTGGGGAGGATGGAAAGATGGAAGTGGGTGGAGAGAGTGAGGTGAAAGAAAGCTCTTTCATAATGGTAATTCAAAAGAAAATACCTAAAACTGAAACACTAGTAAGGAACATGTGATTTGGAGATTTGGAAATAAATACAAAATAATTCAGCTAAAATAATTGAGCCTGGTGGCCTCTGGGGTGGGGTGATACAGAGGACAGCGTGAGACTTACTGTTTCAAAATAAGGTTTATAGGACTATTTGCTCATTTAAAATGTGTAGGTGTAATTTTACTAAAAAATAATTTATAGTAATGGAATTCTTTTATTACTGTCATATACATGTTAAAATCAGCCAACATGTCAACATGTACAGGACAAATGTGCACTTACATTAAAAGCAAAACTGAAAATGGACAAAAAAACCCCCTGATACTGATTTAGGCCCTTGTGACATTCTGAACTAGACTTGAAGAAATCATTCACCTTCTGGATGCTTCTGTTTCCAGAACTATAAAGGAGTATTCTAAACAGATGAGATCTGAGTTCCTTTGAAATCTGACTCTATTTGAATGCAATTCATTGAATAAATACATTTTTATGGACAAGGTTCTAAAGGGTATTCCATTTTAAATGGGTCTCATTTTCAACTGATACTGATTAATGGGGCTCTTAACTTTTCTTGTATATCAGAAATGTTATAATTTTAAATGATAGCAAAAAAAAAAACCCTGAAGAATATTACACATGAAATGAAGGTTCTAAACTGTTGCTTAATCCTAAAAAGCAACAGTAATAGCCTCAGCTAAATGCCAAGTGGCCACTATTGGCAATACCAGAACTTCAAAAAACTGCTCTAAAGTGGGTCAAAAGCAGATTGTTGTGGCAGATCTTAAAGCTGAACTGTTCACGCATAAAACGAGGAAGATTTATGAGAGAAGGTATATTCTCAAACTCAATAAGTAACTGAGGAAGAGAAACCCATAGAAAAGCTGAATAAAAGAAAAAGCTTTGGCAGTGATGCAATGAAACAGTACATGTAAACCTGCATGCACTCTACCTGACAGCTGGGTGGCGAGCCAGGCCCACACTCACCCCGCCTCCAGGTGGCAATATTATATTGTCACTTGGCAGTAAACAAATGCAGAGCTCTTTTTTTCAAATTATGAATTCACTATTATCCTCCCCATCTTTGAAATTAAGGATGATGTATTTTTAAGTGTAAATTTTGATTTCTCACACTAAGGGATGAACCCTCTTGACTGTGAATTCCTAGATTTTAGGCAGGGGGCTACCCCAGGGCGCTCTTGGTACAGCTCAGCAATCTTTGTGCGAGTCCCTGACACTTCCCTTTCCTGCTTCCCAGTGTGACCATCTGTCTCCATTACTTTCTCCCAGAAGTTCATCTCACCCCCACTGTTTGCCTGGCAACACCCTGTAGCCCCTTCAGGACCTCCACTTCTACAAGACCCTTTCTCCATGACTCACCAGAGTGTATGCTTGTCCTCTTTTGTGCCACCACTGTTCCTACAGTTACATCCACAGGGCGGTTCTCAACCTTGAGGGTCATCAGAATCACCTGGAGGGAATGCTGGGCCCCGCCCCCAGAGTTTCTGACTCAGTAGATTTGGGTGGGCCTGAGAACTTGCACTTCTAACGAGTCCCCAGGCGAGGCTAATGCTGCTGGTCCAGGGACCCCCTTCTGAGAATCACTCTATTGCTTGATTTCATGCCTGCAACTTCCGCTAGACTGTGAGCTTCCTGAGGTCAGGACGCATTTCTTACACATCTCATCTACAGGGTCCAGCCAGAGTCTAGCAGTCATTCAGTCAATCAACAAATATTTATTGAATGCCTGTTATGTGCCAGACACTGTTGTAGGTACTGGATTCAGCAGTTTAAATACACACGTGCGTGCACGCGCGCGCGCACACACACACACACACACACACACATACATACACACATCCCTACACTCAAAGAGCTTTCCTTCTGGTACTACATGGTAAACTCTCAATAAATGTTGAAATCCGGCCAGTTGTACAGAAGAAGATATGGCATTATCATGACCATTTTAATAGTGCTACAGAAATAACCAGTTTTCCATTTCCTAATCATAGCTCTTCCCATTTGTATGTTTCTCCCTTCTGATATTCCCCACTATGTCCAACACATAAATCCACAAAACTGGCAAAACATTTGCTCATTGATTTACAAAATAGTTGATGTAGCTGACATCAGTTGAAAACAACACATCATATAAGATGAACTTAAGCATAATGTAAGCAAATCTCAATATTTAATATCGATAAATGTTAAAGAATAGCTTAACCACTGGTTTTCAAATTAGCCTTAATTACCTCTAAAGGCATCTTTCCTCCCATCCCTCTCTATTCCATGTCCTACATCTGTGGTGAAATGTTTACAGCAGTTCTCAACTGCCAGGTATGATGACTAAACCCCCGGAGGACCTAAGCACGCTGCTGTCCAAGCAGGGACATCGGTCAACATGTGGACTGTCCTGTGTAAAATTCTGAGAAACTGATAGGAGGCCTTGTGATGATATGTGATGCCCTGGAAAGGGGGCAACAGCAGAGGCGAACCTGATTCCCCACATATAACCAGGGCAGTCATTCCTCAGCATGTCACACCCCAGGCCTGCAGGCCACAGGCCATGCAAATCCCTCTCTGACTCGGGCTAATTTTCTGAAAGTTTCTCAGCAAATAAAAATGAGAGGACTCACGAAGAGCAATTTGGAAAATAACTGAACTGACCATAACGTTTACTTTCAAGACTTTCAGTATTCTTAAGGTTTGCAAGTGTTTTTATAAGGCTTTCCATTCAAAGCCATGAGACATTCTGTGCTAATTATATGGAGGGAATAATGGGCAGCATTTATGAATGGAACTTGAAAAAGGCTAGTTTCAGTATTCCAGACTAAAATATTTCTTCTCTGTTAACATCATAACCAAATTTGAAGTTTGTTGTTAGTGGTTTAAAGAGTCAGTGATATCAAATAGTAATACTGTCTCAGAATTATATTCTCTTCCTTTTGCTACCCAAAATCAGTGATATAAAAACACCCTAGTCCAACAAATGATCGTGATTTCTACATATCGAAAGACTGAAGAAAAATTAATAACCTTGTTAGGAATGTACTTTTATAATGGAGACCAGGTCCACCAACTTCATTTTTATGACTCAATCCTAATTAAGTAAATTCTGATTATTAGAAAGCTTTGAGTATAAATGGGAACTTTTTGTGAGCCACACACTGACTTAAAAATGGCCAGGTTGCCGTTTATTTTCCTGGAGTAGTTTACTAATTATCACCTTCATAATCCAAAAGAATTAATATTTCTGGGCTTCCCTAGTAGCGCAGTGGTTAAGAATCCGCCTGCCAATGCAGGGGACATGGGTTCAAGCCCTGGTTGGGGAAGATCCCACATGCCGCAGAGCAACTAAGCCCGTGTGCCACAACTACTGAGCCTTCGCTCTAGAGCCTGCGAGCCACAAGTACCGAAGCCCGCGTGCCTAGAGCCCCTGCTCCACAACAAGAGAAGCCACCGCAATGAGAAGCCCGCGCACCGCAACGAAAAGTAGCCCCCGCTCGCCACAACTAGAGAGATCCCGTGTGCAGCAACGAAGACCGAATGCAGCCAAAAATAATAAATAAATAAATTTATTTTTAAAAATTAATATTTCTGAAAAGGTATGTAATTCTTTGCTGAGATGTGTGATCCAATAAACCAGCCCCTTTCAAACTGGTTAATGTAAAGCTAAGACAAGGAGAAATCAATCTGTATGGCCGATTGAACTGGGTCTCATTAAATTATTGATACCTCATTCAGTGTAATAAAAAAACACACCACTATACTCTGGAAAACACACAAATCTAAAATAAAAATATTCTCATTAATATCATTCATATGCTAGTAATAAATTAGCTTTCTTTAAAACTTTTTTTCAATTATATCCAAAATCCATTCTTATTTTCTGAGTTAAGAAGGCTGGATTTTAAAAGTGCAATAAAAATTCTTGAGGCCTTCACCCTAGTTTACACAAGACTTCTTAGTGGTTTGCAAGACGCAGCTTCTTGTTTTGGTGCTGTTCTTCATCCCGGGGTATGGGTCCCAACACACCATCTAGCGTTCAAGAATAATGTAACGTCAGAAAAATGTCACTTCAAATAAATGACTATTTGTTAAAGTCACAGAGGTTGTAAGATCAAAATAATGCTTAAGTTAAAAAGGAATACTGATCTTATCTTAAATAATTCTCAACTGTTGAAGAACAGATTCTAGATAACTCACTCAGGTAACACAATATCTGACCTTTTAAAAACTGGATTCATTCAACAGTGTATAGCCAACAATTCATAAAACTGTTCTGGGGGGACAGTTATTCTTATTAGGCTGGAGGAAACAAAATGCACCTGCTTGTTTCTCTCTTTCTGACATACTTCACTCTGGATGACAGTCTCTAGATGCATCCACGTCTCTACAAATGACCCAATTTCGTTCCTTTTTATGGCTGAGTAATATTCCATTTGTACATATGTACCACATCTTCTTTATCCATTCATCTGTCAATGGGCATTTAGTTGCTTCTATGACCTGGCTATTGTAAACAGTGCTGCAATGAACATTGGGGTGCATGTGTCTTTTTGAATTATGGTTTTCTCTGGGTATATGCCCAGTAGTGGGATTGCTGGGTCATATGGTAATTCTATTTTTAGTTTTTTAAGGAACCTCCATACTGTTCTCCATAGTGGCTGTATCAGTTTACATTCCCACCAACAGTGCAAGAGGGTTCCCTTTTCTCCACACCCTCCACAGCATTTCTTGGTTTGTAGGTTTTCTGATGATGCCCATTCTAACCAGTGTGAGGTGATACCTCATTGTAGTTTTGATTTGCATTTCTCTAATAATTAGTGATGTTGAGCATCTTTTCATGTGCTTCTTGGCCATCTGTATGCCTTCTTTGGAGAGATGTCCATTTAGGTCTTCTGCCCGTATTAGGATTGGGTTGTTTGTTTTTTTAATATTGAGCTGCATGAGCTGTTTATATATTTTGGAGATTAATCCTTGGTTCTAAGATTCGTTTGCAAACATTTTCTCCCATTCTGAGGGTTGTCTTTTCGTCTTGTTTATGGTTTCCTTTGCTGTGCAAAAGCTTTGAAATTTCATTAGGTCCCATTTGTTTATTTTTGTTTTTATTTCCATTACCCTAGGAGGTGTATCAAAAAATATCTTGCTATGATTTATGTCAAAGATTGTTCTTCCTGTTTTCCTCTAAGGGTTTTAGAGTGTCCATTCTTACATTTAGGTCTCAAATCCATTTTGAGTTTATTTTTGTGTATGGTGTTAGGGAGTGTTCTAATTTCATTCTTTTACAGGTAGCTGTCCAGTTTTCCCAGCACCACTTATTGAAGAGACTGTCTTTTCTCCATTGTATCTCCTTGCCTCCTTAGTCATAGATTAGTTGACCATAGGTGTGTGGGTTTATCTCTGGGCTTTCTATCCTGTCCCATTGATCTATATTTCTGTTTTTGTGCCAGTACCAATATTGTCTTGATTATTGTAGCTTTGTAGTATAGTCTGAAGTCAGGGAGTCTGATTCCTCCAGCTCCATTTTTTTCCCTCAAGACTGCTTTGGCGATTCGGGGTCTTTTGTGTCTCCATACAAATTTTAAGATTTTTTTTTTCTAGTTCTGTACAAAGTGACATTGGTAATTTGATAGGGATTGCAATGAATCTGTAGATTGCTTTGGGCAGTATAGTCATTTTCACAATATTGATTCTTCCAATCCAAGAACATGGTATATCTCTCTATCTGTTGGTATCATCTTTAATTTCTTTCAACAGTGTCTTATAGTTTTCTGCATACAGGTCTTTTGCCTCCCTAGGTAGGTTTATTCCTAGGTATTTTATTCTTTTTGTTGCAGTGGTAAATGGGAGTGTTTCCTTAATTTCTCTTTCAGATTTTTCATCATTAGTGTATAGGAATGCAAGAGATTTCTGTGCATTAATTTTGTATCCTGCAACTTTACCAAATTCATTGATTAGCTCTAGTAGTTTTCTGGTGGCATCTTTAGGATTCTCTATGTATAGTATCATGTCATCTGCAAACAGTGACAGTTTTACTTCTTCTTTTCCAATTTGTATTCCTTTTCTTTTTCTTCTCTGATTGCCGCGGCTAGGACTTCCAAAACTATGTTGAATAACAGTGGTGAGAGTGGACATCCTGTCTCGTTCCTGATCTTAGAGGAAATGCTTTCAGTTTTTCATCATTGAGAATAATGTTTGCTGTGGGTTTGTAGTATATGGCCTTTATTATGTTGAGGTAGGTTCCCTCTATGCCCACTTTCTGGAGAGTTTTTATCATAAACAGCTGTTGAATTCTGTCAAAAGCTTTTTCTGCATCTATTGAGATGATTATATAGTTTTTATTCTACAATTTATTAATATGGTGTAGCACACTGATTGATTTGCGTATATTGAAGAATCCTTGCACCCCTGGGATAAATCCCACTTGATCATGGTGTATGATCCTTTTTTTTTTTTTTTTTTTTGGCGGTACGCGGGCCTCTCACTGTTGTGGCTTCACCCATTGCGGAGCACAGGCTCCGGACGCACAGGCTCAGCAGCCATGGCTCACGGGCCCAGCCACTCCGCAGCATGTGGGATCTTCCCGGACCGGGGCACAAACCCGTGTCCCCTGTATCGGCAGGTGGACTCTCAACCACTGCGCCACCAGGGAAGCCCGGTGTATGATCCTTTTAATGTGTTGTTGGATTCTGTTTGCTAGTAGTTTTTTGAGGATTTTTGCATCTATATTCATCAGTGATACTGGTCTGTAATTTTCTTTTTTTGTAGTATCTTTGGCTGGTTTTGGTATCAGGGTGATGGTGGCCTCATAGAATGAGTTTGGGAGTGTTCCATCCTCTGCAATTTTTTTGGAAGAGTTTGAGAAGGATGGGTGTTAGCTCTTCTCTAAATGTTTGATAGAATTCACTTGTGAAGCCATCTGGTCCTGAACTTTTGTTTGTTGGAAGATTTTTAATCACAGTTTCAATTTCATTACTTGTGATTGGTCTGTTCATATTTTCTACTTCTTCCTGGTTCAGTCTTGGAAGGTTATACTTTTCTAAGAATTTGTCCATTTCTTTCAGGTTGTCCATTTTATTGGCATAGAGTTGCTTCTAGTAGTCTCTTAGGATGCTTTGTATTTCTGCAGTGTCTGTTGTAACTTCTTTTTCATTTCTAATTTTATTGATTTGAGTCCTCTCCCTCTTTTTCTTGATGAGTCTGGCTAATGGTTTATCAATTTTGTTTATCTTCTCAAAGAACCAGCTTTTAGTTTTATTGATCTTCGTTATTGCTTTCTTTGTTTCTATTTCATTTATTTCTGCTCTGATTTTTATGATTTCTTTCCTTTTGCTAACTTTGGTTTTGTTTGTTCTTCTTTCTCTAGTTCCCTTAGGTGTAAGGTTAGGTTGTTTCTTTGAGATTTTTCTTGTTTCTTGAGGTAGGCTTGTATAGCTATAAACTTCCCTCTTAGAACGGCTTTTGCTGCATCCCATAGGTTTTGAATCGTCGTGTTTTCATTATCATTTTTCTCTAGGTATTTTTTGATTTCCTCTTTGATTTTGTCAGTGATCTCTTGGTTATTTAGTAATGTACTGTTTAGCCTCCATGTGTTTGTTTTTTACATTTTTTTCCCTGTAATTGATTTCTAATCTCATAGCCTTGTGGTCAGAAAAGATGCTTGATATGATTTCAATTTTCTTAAATTTACTGAGGCTTAATTTGTGACCCAAGGTGTGATCTATCCTGGAGAATGTTCTGTGCGCACTTGAGAAGAAAGTGTAATCTGCTGTTTTTGGATGGAATGTCCTATAAATATCAATTAAATCTATCTGGTCTATTGTGTCATTTACAGCTTGTGTTTCCTTATTAATTTTCTGTTTGGATGATCTGTTGATTGGTGTTAAGTGAGGTGTTAAAAGTCCCCCACTATTGTTGTGTTACTGTTGATTTCCTCTTTCATAGCTGTTAGCAGTTGCCTTATGTATTGAGGTGCTCCTATGTTGGGTGCATATATATTTTTAATTGTTATATCTTCTTCTTGGATTGATCCCTTGATTATTATGTAGTGTCCTTCCTTGTCTCTTGTAACATTCTTTATTTTAAAGTCTATTTTATCTGATATGAGTATTGCTACTCCAGCTTTCGTTTGATTTCCATTTGCATGGAATATCTTTTTCCATCCCCTCACTTTCAGTCAGTATGTGTCCCTAGGTCTGAAGTGGGTCTCTTGTAGACAACATATATATGGGTCTTGTTTTTGTATCCATTCAGCAAGCCTGTGTCTTTTAGTTAGAGCATTTAATCCATTCACATTTAAGGTAATTATCGATATGTATGTTCCTATTACCATTTTCTTAATTGTTTTGGGTTTGTTTTTGTAGGTCCTTTTCTTCTCTTGTTTTTCCCACTTAGAGAAGTTCCTTTAGCATTTGCTGTAGAGTTGGTTTGGTGGTGCTGAATTCTCTTAGCTTTTGCTTGTCTGTAAAGCTTTTGATTTCTCCATCAAATCTGAATGAGATCCTTGCCGGGTAGAGTAATCTTGGTTGTAGGTTCTTCCCTTTCATCACTTTAAGTATATCATGCCACTCCCTTCTGGCTTGTAGAGTTTCTGCTGAGAAATCAGCTGTTGACCTTATGGGAGTTCCCTTGTATGTTATTTGTCATTTTTCCCTTGCTGCTTTCAGTAATTTTTCTTTGTGTTTAATTTTTGCCAGTTTGATTACTATGTGTCTCGGCGTGTTTCTCCTTGGGTTTATCCTGTATGGGACTCTCTGTGCTTCCTGGACTTGGGTGGCTATTTCCTTTCCCATGTTAGAGAAGTTTTCGACTATGATCTCTTCAAATATTTTCTCGGGTCCTTTCTCTCTCTCTTCTCCTTCTGGGACCCCTATAATGTGAATGTTGCTGCATTTAATGTTGTCCCAGAGGTCTCTTCGGCTGTCTTCATTTCTTTTCATTCTTTTTTCTTTGTTCTGTTCCGCGGCAGTGAATTCCAGCACTCTGTCTTCCAGGTCACTTATCTGTTCTTCTGCCTCAGTTATTCTGCTATTGATTCCTTCCAGTGTATTTTTCATTTTAGTTATTATATTGTTCATCTCTGTTTTTTGTTCTTTAATTCTTCTAGATCTTTGTTAAACATTTCTTGCATCTTCTCGATCTTTGCCTCCATTCTTTTTCCCAGGTCCTGGATCATTTTCACTGTCATTATTCTGAATTCTTTTTCTGGGAGATTGCCTATCTCCACTTCATTTAGTTGTTTTTCTCAGGTTGTATCTTGTTCCTTCATCTGGTACATAGCCCTCTGCCTTTTCATCTTGTCTGTCTTTCTGTGAATGTGGTTTTTGTTCCACAGGATTGTTCTTCTTGCTTCTGCCCATAAAGGCTTATATTTCCTGATTTTTCAGAGTAGTCAAATCATTGTTATTATCAAGAAAATTTTACTTATTATACTAAACTTCTACTTACCTTGAATTGAATTCAAACAGAAAGATAACATGGCTCATATTTTAACATAATATTGTACAGTTAATAATAATTAATGTTCCAAATTATGTGCCTGAGGAATTGCAAGATATCCCAAAGATTATATTACATTAAAAATATCTGGTTAATATGCAAATAATAAAGCTCTGAGGATTACTAATTCATTTATGGTACCTGTGATGACTCTTAATTAGGTTATTCAAATAACCAGAATATTTCCACTCTCTGACCAATCTGAGCTAATGTGGCTTTACTCTAATAAGAATGTACATATCCTCATAATTTGGCCCTAGATCCATCTGTATTAATTATATGTATTTTTCCTTTCTAACTGCCCAAGAGGCTTTTGTTTTGGTATAGAAGAGCACTGTCATCTACTTTCTCATGTAAATTTAATTTATAAATTCAATTTGTTCATGATTATTTGTATTAAACTGCAGAGCCCATAGGACTAGTCATTAATCAGCAGTTTCCATGACACCTAGCAAATAGTAGATACACAAACGTCTGTGAACAAATTGAATGGCAAAAATGTAACCTGCAAAAAGAATATACTCCATCTCCAACCACATCAATTTCCAACACCTGATCATTATAATTCACTATGTTTCTTTTCTTCTTAGCAGCAAAGTTAACCTCAGTAAAGGACTTGTAAATACTTACTTTCTCTGCTTTCAGGCTCATTTTGCTCAAGAACACAAGTTCTCGATGGATTCATTTGCCACTGTAAAAGGACACAATCATTTTATTTATATGTTTAATAAATAGCATTTCAGGGCTTCCCTGGTGGTGCAGTGGTTGAAAGTCTGCCTGCCGATGCAGGGGACACAGGTTCGTGCCCCGGTCTGGGAAGATCCCACATGCCGCAGAGCGGCTGGGCCCGTGAGCCATGGCCGCTGAGCCTGCGCGTCCGAAGCCTGTGCTCTGCAACGGGAGAGGCCACAACAGTGAGAGGCCCAAGTACCGCAAAAAAAAAAAAAAAAAAAAAAGTAGCATTTCAGCACTGTGCTTTCAAATATCAAAACAGCTTAAAACAATGTAAGAAAAAAGAGTTAGTGTGCCGTACCAACCAAGCCCTAATAATGACTCTGAATGACCCTGAATGATATGACTTCTGGAATGAGAATCAATATTCTTAGAGAAGGAAGTATAAAAATCCTCCTTTACCTTCGTTTTACAGGTAAGGAAGTGGAAGACCAGAGAAGCATAGTGACTTGCCCAAGGTTACATACTGACTAAAGACAGCAGTAGCACCAGAACCTGGGTCTGCCCATGCCCAATACTATAGAATTTCTACCACTTCATATTCTAGCTCCAGGTCCTACAGAATCTTATAATAGCTAGAGAAGGCCTACATAGAAAGAATGAAAATAAGACAAAGACTATCTTGCCTTTTAATATAGTAATATAATATATACTATTATTTTTATCATAGCATATCATTTATTGTATCATATCATATCATATCACATCTCCTCTGATTATAGTTTTCCATCTCAATCATTCAGAAAGAAATACAGAAGCATGAAGATTCTCAGATATTACAGGGAAGACTGGAGCAGCAGATAAGAAAAACTGAGTGTAATCAATATCTCAAAGCACACCCTTCCTTTCCTATTTGCCTAGAAATCCCCATCATCAGAAACACTAATGACTTAACCAAAAAGGCCCCACTAGGGCACTCTCTCCAGAAAGACACAATTAAGTGGATAGTTCCTGTGGGCCTCTTCCAGAAGCATCAGTTAGTTCATCAGATGAAGTCATTAATATCATGGGCCTTGAGGGAGAATGAGATATAAGACAGACATTTTACCATGTATAAAAAAGTCCTTGGAAGGGGAAGACATCTAGAACTGGTTGGTCACCTATAGAAATGGGATGGTTAGGATTAGCACCAGGAAAAAGGAGGATTTCCAAGCAATGGGAAGATATATGTGAAATTAAAAAAAAAAAAGTCATGTTCAAAACATGTCAAACCATTAAAATCTATTATTTTGGGCAAAGTAAAAACTAATAACCTTGAATTTACATTTAAGGATCATCATAAAAAGACTATGTCTAACTGTGAAAACTTAGAAGCAATCTAGGTGTCCAACAAAAAGGGAATGGTTAAATAAGTTATGTCCATAGGTTGCAATACTGTGTAATCATTAAAAATTATTTCTGAAGAATTTTCAATGACACAGAAAATACAGCAACATGTTAACAGTGGTATCTATGAACTGTGGGATAATATCTGTTCTTTTTTTATTTTCATCTATATATCTGTTCTTTTTTCTATTTCCTCTATAATGAGCATACATTACTTTCACAATTAAAAAAAAAGTAATATAACCTAAAAAAGAAAAATTTACATGTATTAAACAGAAAAAAAAATAGTTTCTCAGTAAATGGACTTGGGTTTACACAGGTAAAATATATTCTTGGAAATACTGTTGCCCAGCCCTAGCCTAGTCTGCAACAACCCCACAGAACAGAACCTTTTATCTCAAGGCATATGGTAACACCTCAAAGAGAAAAGAAAAAAATTTTCAAACAAAATTAATTTTAATTGGTTTAATGTTTAAAAAAATGAAATTTACTGGTACTCATGCTACTTTTGACAGTCTAAAAGCAATATAATCATTATAAAAATTCCAATGTCGAACAAATACTAGTTCGTGTTAGTTACTGGTATTTACAAAACTAGGCATTTAGCTATAACCAAGTAGTTTAAATCATTGACATAATATTGCAAGCCAGCCCAGATGAGAGAAAGGATGAGAGGGTGGAGAGCTAATCTTCACTGGAAGGAGTACAGAGAGACCAGGTGTACCTGAATGAGGGCACTCCTGGGTGGGTCTTGGCCCAACAGGTATTTCTGAATCCCATCTCTGCCCAAGGGGCCTTCACTCCCTTTGTCTTCCTGTCTCTTCCTGCTTCTCTTG
The DNA here is from genome assembly GCF_951394435.1 of Stenella coeruleoalba. Classification (NCBI taxonomy): domain Eukaryota; kingdom Metazoa; phylum Chordata; class Mammalia; order Artiodactyla; family Delphinidae; genus Stenella; species Stenella coeruleoalba. The sequence continues at coordinate 18,088,643 of NC_137164.1, forward strand.
CCCTGTCTTACATTCTTCTGATCTCTTCATTCTCTTTACGGTGGAAAAGCTACTAAAATCCACCAGTAAGCAAGATATTTCAGAATTCGCTTAACCCAGCACTCACAGTCCTGAAGAGCTAGGTCACTTACACTTTATAAAGAGAATTATTTCCTCCCAATCTTCAGGAGGAATGAAGGAACAGAAAACAAAAATACAGAACTGGTGATTTCCCTTTTGATTAGATGGATACAAACTTGTTTAGTTTTACAAAAGAGGCATCTGTCCCATCTCTCCCTTCTTTCAGTGCCTCCCTTTTCTTTTTAAAATCATGTCTTTTAAATAAGACAACTGGAAATAAAAAACAAAAATATATGACAAAAATAAAAAGGATAAAAATATATGATTCTTCACACACAAACTAGAAAACTAAATAATGTGTTGCTATATTAATTTTTAAATAAATTTTTAAATATATATATGGTTTAGTAAGTAATTTTTAGGTGCCTTGTATGTTCCAGGCACCCTGGATTCAAACAGAAAAGTAAAGTTGAAATTTATAAACAGTTCTATCATATGCCTTTTGTACCCACTGCAAACTACAGTATATAAATGTTATATTAAATGCCAGAATTATGGGACTTCCCTGGTGGCGCAGTGGATAAGACTCCGTGCTCCTAATGCCGGGGGCCCAGGTTCGATCCCTGGTCAGGGAACTAGATTCCGCATGCATGCCACAACTGAGTTCACATGCCACAACTAAGGAGCTGGCAAGCCGCAACTAAGGAGCCCACCTGCCGTAACTAAGGAGCCCATGTGCTGCAACTAAGGAGCCAGCAAGCTGCAACTAAGACCCGGTGCAACCAAATAAATAAATATTAAAAAAAAAAAGCCAGAATTATCAAAGCAACATATGATTCTGGACAGGATCCTTTTGCTGTATAGAACTTTATTGGGACAACTGGTAAACCCTGACTGGACTCTGGATTAAATGGTAGCAACATATCAATGATAATTTCCTGAGTTTTGTGGTGGTTATGTAGGATAATATACTGTTTGAGGAAATATACAAGAAAGTATCTGAGAGTGATCTGGCATCATAGCAACAACTTAACTCTCAAATGTTCTGGAAAAAAAAATTATTTGTAGTATTTTTGTAACTTCTGTATGCTTGAGATTATTTCTAAAAAGAAAAAGGTTTTTTTGTGTTTTTTTCCGGTACGCGGGCCTCTCACTGTTGTGGCCTCTCCCGTTGCGGAGCGCAGGCTCAGCAGCCATGGCTCACGGGCCCAGCTGCTCCGCGGCATGTGGGATCTTCCCAGACCGGGGCAGCAATCGATGTCCCTTGCATCAGCAGGTGGACTCCCAACCACTGCGCCACCAGGGAAGCCCAAGAAAAAGTTTTTTATAAACCATTCTTTGTAACTTTTCTATATGCTTGAGATTATTTCTAAAAACAAAAAGGTTTTTAGAAACCAAAGTAGTAAAAAAGCATAAAGAATTAAAGTTCTGAGTTTTCCACAAACCACCCCAGCACTTTTTTGGAAATGTCAAATATTAAATTCTTCTTATTTTTTCCTGGTTTTTCTCATGAGAAATGCACACGTGTGTGTGTGTGTGTGTGTGTGTGTGTGTGTGTGTGTGTGTCCCCTTCTTTTGGGTAATCTTAAACTACTTTCACCTCTGTCTACCACTTCAATCCAGAAAGAAGGGTGAGGGAAGAGGTGGGTCAAGGATTTTCTTTTGTTAGCCACCAGATGGCACCAAAGGACTAACTAATTCAAGATCTGTAAGGTCAATGCACAACTCTTGATAGAGATCTATATTCATAAGGCAGATCCTAAGCTGAACATTTGTAGTTAAGCAAGTGCTTGCACATAAACATAAACTCAATGATAACTCTTTAAAAGGGTAAGAATCACTAATTTAAAATATGCAGCAGAGTACCTAACAATATAATAAAAAGTATATTTGAAAAAATGTGTATCTACTTACTGTAAATTTGCTAACACCTTCAAGTTCCCCAAATCTCATGTAAGAGATGTCTGCCTTCTTTTTTCCAACATCTGCATCCCCTGAATAGATTTGTTTTATGCCCGCACCTTTAATTAAAGGTACACATTCATCACATGGGCACTTTGTCACAAAAATCATACTTCTTTCTTCTGGTTTTATCTCTTGACACCTACAAAAAATATACATAAAATATCAGGAAGATAGTTTCTAAAAGGGTAAGTTATGTTTTAGAAAAATCTTTAAACATTAAAATTGAGCTGCTTTAGGAACAGATTTACAACATTATACACAATAATGATCAAGCCTTATTCTTGCTGAATTAGTCAATGGCAAGATTTTCAGTATTACATTACAAAGGAAATGAAACTAGAAAGAGAGAGAGAGAAAACAATGCTTTCTAAGTAAGTAACTCTTTATAATGCCAGAATTAGGGGCTAGAACTAACACCCTCCCTAAGAATGTACCATGTGTGATTAGACATTAAGTCATCATGGTAGCCAAAAGGTCTACCTCTTATCTGGTAACTAACAGATATTTAATAATGCTTACTAAATTGATAAATTAATATTAGAGTTCTGTTTTGAGTTACAGTTCCCTTACTCCCTTCCCTAACACAGGATAATTTTATTTAACAAGCATTTGGATTTGACAAAACGAAGCAAGTAATCTGTAATGAAGAGCACAAGGAAAAAAAACAGAGGAGTTTGGTGAAATTTTACATGCCGGGGGTAGTTTAGGACTAAGGAATGCTTCATCTGAGGATACAGGAGTTGTACTTCTAGGTTCTATGGTTTACACTGCTCTCAGTCTTACATTCCCCACCACCAGCCTTCTGCACCCATGTCCTTAGTTCAGATTCTCATTCTGTTCCCCTGTACTAGGGCAGCAGAATTGTATGCATCTAGTCTGTTCAAACAATATGCCTGCAACCTAAGTAATCATTAGTGTGGCTCTGTCAATGTCATTCAATTTCTCCACTACCTACCAAATGAAGTCTAAACTCAAAGTCCTCTCTTGTCAGTCCCAACCGATCCCATGTGCTCCATGGTGCAGCCTAAGTGGAACATCTGTGTTCCTAAACACACAAGCATTTTCCTACTTCTAGCCCACTGCTATGCCTGAAGCAAGAATGGTTTCCCTTCAAGTAAGTATCTCCAATGGCATAATCCTACCAAACCTTTAAAGCACAGCTCAAATGCCAGTTTCTCCATAAAGCTTTTCCCTCTCACTCCCCCTCCATCCGTAGCAGCCCCTGAATTTCCACCCACTTTGTGTTGGCCTTTCCCACACAACTGACCATGTTAGGTTGAATACAGTCTTATATCCCATACTGTGTTATAAGCTCCTCAAGGACAGAAACCATGACTTATGCAGATTTAAATCCCCTAAGATCACCCACTTAATGGTAAATGCTGAGAAATGTTTGTGGAAATGATCTAAATTAACATTAGAAGGAGGTAATGCCAGTTATAATCTCTAACAAAAACTATGTTAAAGCAATTTGATTCATAATAAAATCTATATATTCATAAATATAAATATATGGGCTCTACATTTAGAAAACAAAACTGATTATATAATGCAGAAATATGCAAGACCCTAAGGACAAACTTCAAGCAGTTTTATACTGGACAGAGAAGGAAGAAAGGAAAAAAGACTTGCTCAATAAATTTGAAAGCCTGCAGGATCCCTGACAATGGCTTCAGGTCAGGTAGCAAAGACCAAGTAGGACCAAAGTTATACTTCTGAAAAGAATATTTCTTGGAATTTTTTAAAAAGGCAATAAATTACAGCTAAAAGAAAACTAATTTTAACTAATCCTTGCTACATTTTATAGAAAATACATGCGAACAAATTTCATACCTAAATGTCAAGGCATTCTGTTCTGCGTGTACAATGTATCTGAATTTCCTTATTTCTCTGTCTTTCTGTTTGTCGTCCATGTGCGGGAAGTCAGCATACTCAGATCCAACAGGAAAAGCATTATAACCACATCCTATGAAGTACATTGCTCCTGTTCCATCACAATTTCTCTATGAAAAGTAAGCAAACCAACAAAGCTGTTTTCAACATTCTGAAAAGGCATCTTACATTGTATCTTTAAAGCCTAGTATCATACTTATAATGAATTCACTTTTCCATGATTAACTGAGCCATCAGAAAAATACAATATTAGATTTTCCTGCCACAGTGTGGTCTTGTCAAAGTTAAATTTCAGGCAGCCTGATCATCTCTAGTATATAATCTCAAGGCAGTCCTTTGTTTTAGCAGTTAATTAAATAGTAGCTTAATTCACAAACTGTTTCACTTGATTCAGACACCTCTCCCTGAATAGGTTATAAGATCCTAGAGAACAGAAACCATGTTTTATACCTCCTTTCTGCCACTTAAAGTAGACCTATTACAGTGTTCCATACACAGCAGGTACACAATAAATTATTGTTAATTCCTTATATGCTCTGTGTTGTGCTACTGGTTAGCAAGTCAGAAATCCTAAAAATATTTTGAACAGACAATTTCTGTTTTGGGCTAAAAATGTGCTAGTGTATATAGTTGGAAAATAAATAATGCACTTTCCTTTAATTTTCATGTTTACTGAGCCTCTACTGTGTTTTTGTGTGTGTGTGTGTGTGTGTGTGTGTGTGTGTGTGTCATAGAACTTCCTACTTAAGTGGTTTTTTTTTAAGTGGTTTTTTTATTTCTCCTGGTCAGTGGCATATTAGGTGTCAATATGAATGTTTTATCAACTATAAAAGTAAAATATTTTATAAATCAGAACTGTTTATAATAGTTTGGAATATGCCATAAACCTCACTAAATTTCAATATATTATACATAGTTACTCATGTGATAGTTTCAACAGACTCAGTACTATAGCAGCTTGGTAAAAATCATTGTTATGATGAGCCGACAGAAGCTTACAAATAATATGTTATCTCATTGATAATAAATTATCCTTGAGCATTCACTAAAGGTTAAACATCATGCTCACTTTTATATGCGTTACTTCATTTAATTAATCCTCACAACATCCTAGACAGTAGTACTATTACTATTCCTATTGTATAGATAAGGAAACTGAGGCCAAAAGAGATTAAATAACTTGTCCAAAGTCACAAAGCTGGTAAGTAACATAGCCAGAATTCAAGGATGGGTTGCTTGACTCCAAACCCATGTCCTTCCACTTTACCATGCTGCCTACACTCTAGATAATATAACTGGAAACCTAAATTCTCCAAAAAGTAGTTGAGAACCAGGTGTTAACCCAAAAGGCTGCTGAGCATTTATATAAATCCAAGGGAGAGTTCCAACCATAGGCCAGGCCCTGTGCTAGGTTCTGGGAATACATTGGTAAATGTGACAGAGAATCCCAGCCCTCATGAACCTTCTGATCTGGAGACGATAAGAAACTGGACATGTAAATTTAACTGTGATGAGCGTCACCATGGAGTTGTACAGAATACTATGCGAGTTTCTGGCAGAGGAACCTATTCTAATAGGTGCTAACAATTTGGGAAGAAATAAGAGTCAAGAGATAGTCTGAAGGTGGAATTCACAGCATTTGGTGATCGATTGTTTAAGTGGAATGGGGAATGGGATGGTGACCACTAGTGAAGGAATAGGTTAGCCAGGAAGATACTGAATGTATTGGCTAGGTTGAACTTGAGGGGCTCATGACATATCCAGCCAAATAGTAAAATTACTTGCTATAAAGTCTGTTGAAGGACACTTAGGCCCCCCTACTCATCTTTTAGTCATCCTCATAGTTACGAAGTATCTCTTGGTTCCATGCCCTCCCAACCCATCCACAGAATTCCAAGTCCTCATCATCTCTTTTTATTAACCTCCCTAGTTCCTGTCTAGCCCCACTTCATTTTTTACATGCAAATCTAATCAGATCATTTTCCCACTTAAAATATTCTTGGATTGCTCTGTCCAGTATAGTAGCCAATAGCACCATGTGGTCAGTGCAAACTGAGAGGTGCTATAAGTATAAAATACATACAGGATTGTGAAGAATCAATACTCCCCCCAAATGCAAAATATTTTATTAAAAACATTAACAAATATTTTTATATTGGTTACATGTTGAAATGATAATATTTCTGGACAGACGATTAAGTAAAATACATACATATATATTTTTTGGCCACACTGCGTGACACGTGGGATCTTAGTTCCCCAACCAGGGATCGAACCCGTGCCCCCTACAGTTGAAACGCGGTGTCTTCACCACTGGACCGCCAGGGAAGTCCCAAGTAAAATATATTCTTAAAATTAATTCACCTGTTTCTTTTTATTTTATTTATTTATTTATTTTTTGCGGTACACGGTCCCCTCACTGTTGTGGCCTCTCCCGCTGCGGAGCACAGGCTCCAGACGCGCAGGCTCAGCGGCCATGGCTCACGGGCCCAGCTGCTCCGCGACATGTGGGATCTTCCCGGACCGGGGCACGAACCCGTGTCCCCTGCATCGGCAGGCGGACTCTCAACCACTGCGCCACCAGGGAAGCCCTCTTTTTATTTTTTTAATGTGGCTCCTAAAAAAATTTAAATCACGTATGTGGCTTGCCTTTTATTTCTGTTGGTTAGCACTGTGCTAGTGTATCCCACTGTCTGATGGATAAAGTCTAAACTCTCCATGTGGTATACAGAGTTCTTTATGGTGCAGCCCAATTTTTTGCTACTCTGCTAGACACAGGACCCTGGACTTCAATGTGCCAAATTACTTGCCTTTCCCCACATTCTCACGCCCTACCTCTGCATGTTACCCTTCTAGTCCCACTAACTTGCTCTGCCTGATGAACTCCTACTCATTCTTCAAGACTAATAGCACCTGACCTCCCCTAATAGTATTTTACTCATTTCTCCAAGCAGAGTAAAGGTGCCTCCTCTGTGCTCTCACGGTATCAGGTTATAATTACAGTTATACACCAGTCTCTTTTTCACCTCTGTCTCCATCACTAGACTATATAAGGCTATGAAGGGTGGACTATGTGATCCTTAACTCCCCATTGTTCACTGTGGCACAGAGCCAACCCTGTGGCAGGTGTTTAATAAATGTTCACTAAATGAATAAATCTATATAAAAAAACTGTTGAGAGAATATGCAAATGTTTATAAAACTTAATAAATACACCAATAAGAAATATTAATCCCCAGGGGTCAACAAAATGTCATGTACTTAACATGGAAATATGTTTAAACAAAATCAAGTTTAAATGTTTATAAAGAATTATTTTCATACTCACAGATTTTCCTTCTGCCCAGATGACTGCTCCAACTCCTATTTTATGATCCTCTGAAAGATACATGGCATGTAACTCAGTAAAAATCAATGATTTGTTAGTTTCAGAAATACATTTTTTCCAAAAATAATAAACATGTATTTATTGAAATATACTTCATAAAGGTAGCAGCAATCCTTGACAACCTCACTAATTACGGAAAAAGTATGAAAATAAATATTGTCAAGCATAGACTATATGGGAGCTAGGTACGAACTAACTATAGACAGTATCACTACCAACCCAATCTCACGTGATCTATGTGCAGAGATAACACAGTGGCAGTGCCCGCACTCAGGTGACTTCAAAGCTGTAACCAGAACTGAGGGTAACTTTATTGAATCTCCACCAACAAGTCAGTTTTTAAATGACTATTTCTAATAGACGATGAAATCAATTAAGAAAGAAGTTTCTGAACTAATGGATTTAGTGTAATAACCATTCACAACAATCAAATCTGTTTTCTAGCATTTTTTGCACTCTAATCATGGAAAATACATTTCATGAAAGTGTTCTTGCTATGAAAAAAGTTCAAACTCATAATACAAACATAAATCTTTATGGGCTTTCATATATATATATATATATATATATACACACACACACATATATTTTTTTTTTGCTGGAAGGTACATGAAAGGAATTTTGATTTAAATAAAATGATGTCCTTTCCCTGACCTTCACAGTTTACCTTGAGGGGAAAAGAATGCCAAGTTAGTGACATGATGCCCATTTCTAAATCAAGTGGCAGAAGTCACAAATATAACGTTATAATTTCCCTGCAGAACCAACCTATTTACTTTGCAACAAGAAAGGCTGTATTTCTTCAAACTATTAACCTTCAACAGAAAATACAAAACCAAAATAGAAATTCTAAATATTAAGAACTGACTTTTTCTTTCTACTACTACTAAGGGTGAGTTAAAAATTTCTAGGACAATTGTACACAAATTATAAAAACCATAGTATTTATCAAAATCTTAATAAGAGACCAATATAGTTAAGTAGGTACATTTACACAGAGAAAGTGAAAATTATCTGTGAACTTGCCCTCAGGCATTTTCATATTGATGAGGATTAAACAAAACTGTGGCTTCACCCCACAATTTCCTAAAAGATAATCCTTCCAATAATAACATATTTAAATACTTTTCTAGTAAATGTACAAAGAAACATTATTCTACCTATGCATGAAAAACTAGGATGCCTGATAAAGTTAATTTTTAAAGAAAGTTATGATACTATAATGAAATTCCCCATCTTCAGGTCAAGCAAGCTTGGGTTTTCAAAATTATACCACAAAGCATTTTTATAATTTATTTTAAGCACTTGTTATCCATTATCTCATTTTTATCCTAAAGGTAAAGCAGACAAAATTTCCTTTTCTAGATGAGAAAACAGGCAAAGAAATTGACTAAAATTTAGCCCTCCACACCCAACCGGCTTGCCTCCCTCCGATGTGAAGAATTTTGTAACAAAGGTTCCCCTTTACTGAATACCTGAGTGCCTATACTCATGAAGCTTATGGTCCAATGGAGAAGGAAGATGGTAACAAGGAAACATCTAAGAACCTAGGTGCTGTGCTGGGCTATGAAGGAAAGGAGCAGGATACTGAGGAACACTGTATGGGAGAAACATACTTTATAGAGTGGAGACTGTCAGGAAAGGAATTTGGGGGTAAAAGTTTTGTTCCTTCCAAGATTGTCAGAATACAACATGAAGGGAAAAGAATATAATTATGGCTTTATGCTCCTTTCTAAGGTAAGCAGTATAGAAGTTAAAAACCTAAGATTATATTTCATTTATATTATAAATGAAAACCTTTAAGTAAAATTGTACTTAATACATGTATAAATCTGAAACAGAAAATGAAAAACTCAAATAGAAACTCTTCATATCAAGAGTCTACTTTTCCTACCATTGATACGAAGTATTTTTCATATTATTATTTTTTAGTCCAGGAGCCACTTTTTCTGTTTCAATCTAGGGACAGCCTAAATCTTGTCAGGAGGAAAAAAACTGTGATTTTTTAAACTAAGCTCAGGGACTTCCTTGGTGGCACAGTGGTTAAGAATCTACCTACCAATGCAGGGGATAGGGGTTTGAGCCCTGGTCTGGGAAGATCCCACATGGCGCAGAGCAACTAAACCCGTGCGCCACAACTACTGAGCCCTCATGCCACAACTACTGAAGCCCACGCACCTAGAGCCCGTGCTCCGCAACAAGAGAAGCCACGGCCACGAGAAGCCCGCGCACCGCAACGAAGAGTAACCCCACTCACCGCAACTAGAGAAAGCCTGCGCGCAGCAACAAAGACCCAACGCAGCCAAAAATAAAGCTCTACTGCTTAGCTAAGGCTAGTTTCACCAAGAAAATATTCTTTACTACATGTCTTTTGAAATCAGAATAAAATTTCATCCATATACGATGAGTAGATTTCACCCAGCCCCCAAGGTTGGATGACAGATGAGGTAATTTCTCAAAAATCTTTTCACATCAGTAATTTTTATGTAAAGTTTCTCAAAAAGCTTTCATGTCTGTAAATTGCTCCCCAGGATCTGGTCATTCACAGGATTTTCTCTGTATACCCTTGAAGGAAAGGTCAACTTAAAATCACTGAGCCAAATTCCTGAGACTCTTCGGTCACTGAAAGTCAGAGGACTCTTCATCCTATGGTTCTGGAACACAGGCATGGTTATTTTAGCTCCCAATACTGTGGTCATGTCAGGGTAGGTCCAAGTGTGGTTCACAAACCAACTGCATCCGAATGACTGGACGCTTGTTACAAAGGCAGACTCCTGGCTCCCATGGAAATTCCATGAATCAACCTCTCCAAGGGAGGCGGCAGACTCAGGAATCTGTACTTCTCATGAGCATCACCTCTGATTCGTAGGCAACTAAAAGTTGAGAACCGCTGAGTTATGATTTGAAACAGTTAACTTTCTTGGCTACTCCAACCTACTTTCATCATTAGCGTTGTGGTTCAGAAGGAAGGCATAATCGTCAGCTTTGGAAAACGCCTAGTCTAATGGGAAACAGGACATAAAAAGAAATCAAAACTCACACTTAAACCAGGTAGGTAAGATGTGATGCCCTCCTATCTCTGTTTTTTTCCCCTAGAGTCTAAACAAATTTTGTCACTTTTTTGCTACCCTCAAAGTAGCTTAGAAACATTTTTTTTTTTTTTTTTTTTCCGTACGCGGGCCTCTCACTGTTGTGGCCTCTCCCGCTTCGGAGCACAGGCTCTGGACGCGCAGGCTCAGCGGCCATGGCTCAAAGGCCCACCCGCTCCGCGGCATGTGGGATCTTCCCAGACCGGGGCACGAACCCGTGTCCCCTGCATCGGCAGGCAGACTCCCAACCACTGCGCCACCAGGGAAGCCCTAGAAACATATTTTTAATGACACCTCTGTGGATCCTATTTACTCATCATTCAAAAATCAATTATTAATTACCTACTTTCAATTAGTTTCAGAACTCTGTTAGAAGTTTTGGCATTCTTTTTAATCATATGTATATTTTTAAATGAAATGGTTTAACGGAATGATTTCTTCACCTATTAGAGTGAAATAAAGTTATGTGAGCTGAACAGCATAAAATTTAGAGTTATTAGAAACACACTAAGTCAAGGGGATATCTACCTTGCTGGATTGTCCTCAATGTTAAGTGAGGTACATATATAAATCACCTAGCTCTGTGCCTGACACACAGTAGGTGCTCAATAAATTTTTTATTATCATCAATGAGGAGTATCAGTCCAGAATTCCTTATCTGCAATCCCTTATATCAAGTTTTTTTAAAACACCTTGACACACATACATATAGCATGTACCTATTATTTTTCTAAAATCTGAAAAATTCTGAATTCCTTTTCATCTGGCTTCAAGAGCTTTGGGTAGGGGACTGTGGACCATTTATCTTTGTATATAAAAATATTTCTTTTGTGCTAAGGAAAAAACAATGATGAGGACATGGTCTCTCCCCTGGAAGAGCTCACAGTGGAAAGGAGCACATGACATAAGAGTCGCATTCTATTCAGGATTTGGGTTCCAGGCAAGAAAGTCATACATAGACAAAAAATTAACCTTGAAAAACCTAAATCACCCATCAAGCGCATAAGTACAAAACTCTGCATAGTAACAGCAGATAAATTTACAATACTATAACTATACTAGTAGAGTATCTAATAAAGAATATATATGCAAATTTATATCTATACATTACTGCATAGTGAAGCCATACACGGTATTGTTAGGTATTAGGAGAGGAGCTCCTGAGATGAAGTAAAAAAACAGACTCACACCTCCCATCTTACGCTCACTCTGGAATCTGCTGAATTCTAATTAGCAAATGAGAATTAGTGAAGTATAGCTGTAACAGCTGTTTCCATTTATGTTTCTGTCCTTCCAGAATGGTTGGGAGAAAAATTCTTTATAAAGCTGGAGTTGGCAGAGACTAACATAGAGCCCACGATACAAGATACTTACATTAAGTCAGACCTTTACAGAATACAGTTGTTTGGCATCATGTAGTTTGTGCCTATAGTAGAATCAAATTCTTTAATAAGAATCAAGTGATTATTAACCCTGCTGAATGTTGGAATCCCTTACAGAAAGTTAAAAATTCACAGACCTAGGACATACCCTTAGGGACCAGGTTTAGTAGGTCTGGGTTAGAATTTGAGCATTCTTACTTTTAATAAAAGTTTCTAGGGTGATTCTAACATGCTGCCATTTGAAAACCTCCATTTTACTGAAATTACTTCAACCTGTGGTCTTTGTTGAGCATATACTGCAGACCAGTGGCATTTGTATGGACTTTTTCTGAAGATTTTCTCTCTTCTTTCTTGGGATAAGTTTAAAAATTCCTACTATAGCCTACTCACCAAATCTTACTCTACTGTTCCTCCTGCCTGCATTTTCTTTTCCTTATTTCAAAGTTGCATTTTAAAAAGTGATCATGTGGGGAGGGGGAAGGGTAAGCTGTGACAAAGCGAGCGAGAGGCACGGACATATATACACTACAAAACATAAGGTAGATAGCTAGTGGGAAGCAGCCGCATAGCACAGGGAGATCAGCTCGGTGCTTTGTGACCGCCTGGAGGGGTGGGATAGGGAGGGTGGGAGGGAGGGAGACACAAGAGGGAAGAGATATGGAACATATGTATAACTGATTCACTTTGTTATAAAGCAGAAACACACCATTGTAAAGCAATTATACTCCAATAAAGATGTAAAAAAAAAAGTGACCATGATTCTACTTTGAAAAATGTTATGTCTGCTGAGATGTAAAAACACTGTTCTATAATTGGAAATACAGATACCGCCTTTTATCATGATAGAGAAAATTCCCAAGTAATATTTTCCTTTTTCACATACTTACTCAGGTACAACTTAATATAATAAAGTACAAATGTTTGATTTCTCCACTTGCTGATTGAAGACATACCAGAAATTGGAAGAATATGAAAAAATCTCCTTTACTTTGATTCTATGTTATTTTGAATTCATATTTTTAGTTTAAAGATTTTTTAAGTTTTTACTAAATACTGAATACCTACAGAATATTGAAGAGTTAAGAAAAAAAAAAAGAATAATTCTGGTTCTCTCTCCCCTCTCTTTTTGTCCTATCTAGCGGAGGGCTCATTCAACTGTGAAATGATAAAAGCAAGAAGCAGAAAGGGCCTAATCAGATCCTGATTTATAAATGTAGCACCTGATATAGGCCACAAGAAATCCTAAAACTACTCTAAGAGTTGTCTCTCAAGGGTCTCACTAACTTCTCTTTATTTGTATGACCAACAAAACCTTAGTATCTAAGAGTCAATAAACGCTACCATAGATGAAATGAATACTTTACTTCTGAGACAAATACGACCCAAGCAGCCCCGATTTATGAACTAAGTGTATAAACTCACCAGTTCGATATGCCAATAACCTTGCCTGAACCATGCAGTGCCTTGCAATTTCTTGCGGCAAACTCTGATTGTGAATTTCGTTAATCTGTTCGGTATTGCTACAATAAAATCCGTAGTGTTTAAAGTTGGGCACACTGGAAGCTACTGTGGCCAAAAGTAGGATAAGGTCTTTCATGTTCTGTCTTAGATTGCTAAAGTACGGATTTTCACACAGGTTCTCCAAACCTATAGTCATCAGTATTTGCTTATGCATTTCTTCTCCGGAAACCAAAAATATCATTTCATATTCTTTTATTCTTTCTTGTTTACATTCAGAATAAAAGTCAATGGTAGTGTCCGGCAATGTTTTTGAAATTTTTTGAATAAAGTCACATTTGTAAGAGGTCTCCTCTACAAACTGCATCATGTAACACACCAAAGGCTGAAGTAAGACACACACATGGGCCCGACTGTTTGACTTCAATCTTTCCACTGCTTTGGCATCTAACTTTGCATCTTCAGAACTAGAAGCCTCAGTAAGCAAGCTTATTTCTGGATCAGCAGGCCAATAGGAAATTCGGTTAACTCCAGCTGAAACACAAAATATGAACGGTAGTTATCAGATGCATGCTGAAATTAAGGGTTTTCTTGATAAATCCACCATATCACTGCAGTAGGTCCAAAGGTCCCAATATAATAAAAGTCTATTACCAAGTCACCAATAATAGAGCCCAAGTGCTGGCAAACTACGGCCACAGGCCAAATCTGTCCTGTTGCCTATTTTATACAGCTTGCAGGTCCAACAATGGATTTCGCAGTTTTAAATAGTTGGAAAATCAAAAGAAAACTATTTTGTGACATGAAAATCATATAAAACCCAAATTTCAGTGCCTATAAAGATTTGTGGAAACACAGACAAACCTAATCTTTGACATTGTCTCTGGCTGTTTCTGTACTACAATGGAGTAGCTGAGTTGAGAGCTGAATGGCTGTATGGATACCCTACGGCTTGCAAAGCCTAAAATACTTACTATCTGGCCCTTTATAGGAAAAGTTTGCCGACAACAAAACCCATGGAAGGTATCTGTGGAATCACTACCTCTGCTAAGTGTGGTCCCAAAGCCCAGAGATAGGACTATATACCAGAGTCCTCCAAGTAATCAAATGGCAGCTTTTAGAAATACCATAACATAACTGATACTGGCTAGAGTTTTGTACCTGAAACAAACAATTCATCCACACATGAAAAATGTACCTGTACTCTAAACTCTTCCTCTGGCAAGCTCTTCTAAGAAAATATTTGAAATAAAGACAAAAGAAAATTCATGCATGCATATGTTTAGTGCAGCATTGTTTAAAACAGTAAAAACATAGAAAAAATCTAAATGGCCAAAATAGAGGAATGGTTTAACACATTACAGTTTTCCTCATAATAAAATATGCAGTTATCCAAAACGTGCACAAAGAATTTGTAATGTGAGGGCAGCAGGGAAGCGCAGGGAGAGGAAGCAATATTAATTGTTTTTAAGTCCACAAAATTGAAGACAAAACAACAAACTAGAAGGAACATTTTTCAATAAATGTAACAGAGAAAAGGTTAGTAATCTTTGATATACAGAGATTTTAATCCACTAAGAGCACATATGAATTGACAAGAATAAAGCCTCCAAGAGAGGCAAAATATATGAACAATTTACAAAAGAGAAAACAAAACTGGGTAACAAATATGAAAAAAGTTTTTAATTTGTGTTTGAGAATGAACGATGAGGTGCCTTATACAAAACTAAGCACATAAATGTTTATCAATTAGTTACTATTTTACAACAAAGAAACGCCTTTGCTAGTGTCTCATGTAACTTCTGCTAGGAGAGGCATTTATGTTTTTGATAATTGTGCCCAGAAGTGAACAGGCAGATGGCCCACACGTTCTCTTCATTCAAAGATATAGATGAACTAAAAAATTCGAGTTAAACAAACACACATTTCTATCTACTCCCTCCTACTACTGACCCTTACTGTGCCTTGGGCTGTAAAGTAATCTTGAAGGCCTCAAAGCTATCAGAATGTTTCCTCTGGCTGTTTCTTTTTCCCTCTGTTGGAGTTCTCATAATTCATTTCCTAACCAGCAGTAATGATCAATCTTTCATCTAAGCATTCTGGTTGCTTCTAGTAATCTTGATTCAAGAAGAGGGGATGACCAATGTTTAAACGTATTTTCATGTACTAGTAGCAGAAGCTACAGCAAAGGTTCTCAAATTTTTGGTTTCAGACTCTGTTACACTCTTAAAAATCGCTGAGGACCCCAAAGAGTTTTTGTTTATGTGGACTATATCTACTGATACTTACTGCATTAGAAAATTTAAACAAAATTTTAAAATATTAATTAATTCATTAAAAATAGCAATAAGAACCATCATAAATTAATATAAATAACATAGTTCAATAAAAAATAACAATTTTCCAAAACAAACACCAGTTGAGAAGAATGGCATTAAACTTTATACAAATCTCTTTATTATCCGGCTGAATAGAAGATAGTTGGGTTCTCAAGTCTGCTTCTGCTTTCAACCTCTTGCCTTAGCTTTTCATTGAAGTATATATAAAAAGTGTCCGGCCTCACATGATACACAGTTAAAAAAGGAGTATTTTAACAGCCATTTCAAATAATTATGAATATTCTTCACACTACATAAAATTTTGAGAAGGGATAGTTTCTTAGAGGTGAGTAACAGTGTGGAATCTGAAGTCACACAACAAACTTTTTGTACTGTTAAAGTCCTCTGGTCTCTCTTACACTTAGAATGGCTCTTTCACTCACGCATGATTTTCTAGCGTCATGCACTGGTCATTTGGAAAACAAGAGTTTACTGATTTCACAATACTTAAAAAAAAAAAATCATTAATATAACCACCAGTCTCATCAGAAGAGTCTTTAAGCAGTGGGAAGCTGTAAGCTTATGACGATGGCAGACAGGAGTTTTTCAATTCTAATGTTCACTTGAAGGCTCAAATTTTATCAGTGGCAATAAATGCTGTCAGTTGTTTTCCTGGAAGTGACGGTTTCACTTCATTCAGTTTTGAGAAAATGTCTGCCAAATAGCCAAGTCTAAGTTAACTATGGTTTGTTAGTTCATGGTGTTCCATGAAAAAAATCGGATAATTCAGTTTGTGACTCAAACAATTGCATAAGCGGTTTTCCTTAAGGCAAACTTCATACTTAGGTTTATAGCAAAAGTGCTCTATGTCCACTTCCTATTTTCTCATACAGAATCTTAAAAAGATGCGTACTAAGGGTTGGGTTTAATAAAATTGATTTTTTTTTAACTGTTTCATCAATGACATTCTTACATGAAACTCCACACCCTCCACCTTTTTTTTAAACTCCAAATAGGTGGCTATGTAAGAGTACAATGACTACTACTATTGCCATGATTCATACAACTGCAACAGTAGTCTTACTCAACATTTTTTTAGTACTATTAGCATAAATGTAGTATTATTATGAAAATAGTTTTGACCTTGTGGACCATGAGGAGGTCACAGACCACACTTTGAGAACCACTATGCTTTAGAAATGTTTGCTTTGTAACTGAGGTAACAGTAATTATAACTGAAATAAGTTAGCTAGAGCATGGGGTTAAACCATGCCCCTTTCCAAGATAAGTAAATAACGTATAAGCCTAATCAAACATAACAATTTTATTTATATATGGCTCTAATACCAGCATAAAAGCATTTCCATTGCATGTCCTTCCTTATTTTCCACATTTCATTATCTCTCTTGCAAGGTTTAAGTGTCTGAACTCAAAGACACAAGCAATGGTGAATTACTCGTACTCCTCCATTTTTCTAATTCTTGGCTTCTGAGGCTATTAAGAGTGCTTTAAGTGTAGTCAACTCAGCGCAAAACACGACTTTTATTCATTCTTCTCTCTTGACTCTAGAAGAGATCAGTCGACAAATGTCTGGTTCTTTCACATTCTTTCCTTTCTAGATCAATGCCGCCACCTGAACCCTATTTTACACCTTATCTAATGCAAGTCTACTAACCAAGCTCTCAAGCTCTTTATCTTTCCATGTTCTAATTCAATAACAACAACAAATAATCATCTTAATCATGTTACATCCTGCTCAAAACTCTTCAATGGGAAAAGGAGAAAAAAATGCCACCACCACTATCACACTTACCTTCTCTATTTGTAATTGCAGGGGAAAGACTACAGAATCTAATAACTTATCATAGGTACCTACTTACCAGCTTGAAATACTCGATGCAGGCCAGGAGACTCTAGCCACATGACCATTTCTTCTGGAAGTGCTTCCACTTGTAGCTTAAGGGAACTGCCCTGATCACCGATCTGATCATTACTCTTAAGACTTTGATATAAACAAAAACAGCTCTTCCTCAAAGCAAATTTAGCAACTCTGTTCTATAAGATAAAGCCCAAAGGCCAGACAGTTTTTCAAAGTTCTCCATTAAGGCCCCAACCTATTATTATAATCCTTCTGCCACTATTCTCTTCAAGAATAATTTTCCACCCCGAACACTGACCCCCAGAACCCTGCTTCTCACAACTTGATGACCCCGCATGCATTGTCCTCCTGACTAGGAATGTGTTCCTCCTCCTCTACATCTGACCCATGAAGGTCCAGCTTAAGCCCCAGCTATTTATAACATGCCAGCCTGCAGGGATCACTTGTCTCTCCTCTGAGCTCATATATCATTTACAGCTGTTATTACTCATTTGGTATTACATGATGTATTACATTAAATTGGTTTTTGCCCCTTTTTGCCCCCAAATAACAGCTTGAGGGAAAGGATTAGGAACTACATTAGCCTTTTTTTCCCCAGAAGCTCTCTGAACCGTGTCCTTTTGGGTTTTAAGGAAGCTTCATTACATAGGCATGATTGATTAGATCACTGGCCATTGGTGTTTGAACTCAAACTATAGCCCGGCTCTCCTCCCCAGAGGTCTGGTGGGGGTTAGGCTGCAAGTTCCAACCCTCTAGTCACCTGGCTGGTTCCCCTGGCAACCAGGCCCCATCCATAGGGGATTCCCAAAAGTTACTTCATTAACATAAACTCAGTAATGGTGGAAAGGGACTTGTTATGAATAACAAAAGATACCTTTCTCATTCTTAACACTCAGGAAATTCAAAAGATTTTAGTTGCTCTGTGTCCAGAATGGAATGAAGACTAAGTATATAATTCATATTATAAATCACAATCATCACAGTGCCTATGTAAAAGATATACTATTTTTTAAATAGGAAAGTGGTCTGAATACTTACCTGGGTGCAAAATAGAATCATAAGCACAAGGAGGATTAGTGAGTAGCCCAGAGTGGCAGAGATAGATAGCTATATGTTAATACTTTGTTCTCCTCCTTCCAAAGGGTAAAGTAGTCATTGGGAGGCAGCCGCCCAGCCAGAAACTACAGTTCCCACAATGGATGTGAACAGAAATGATGTCTGTGACTTCCAGGCCAGGGTTTTTAAGAAGCAGGTATGCCTTCTCTACTCTCTGTCTCTAGATGCAGAGGAGGCCAGAAGGATGACAGTAGCAACAAGATAGAAGATGCCTAGAACCACGGATCAACCACATGGAGAATAGCTGTCTGCTGTTCAGCAACACTTGCACTGGACTATTACATGGGTGGTAAGTATCTAGTGTATTAAGCCACTGAAATGTTGATGTTTATTTGTTATAGCAGCTAGTATTAAATCTACCAATACACTGAGGGTCATCTAACTAGTTAGTGACAGAGCTGAGACCAGAATCCATGTTTTCCGACTCTTCTTCTTACAGTACATCAAACTGTCTTCAGATATATATTTATATTTTTAAATTATCTCTGTGGTATTTAGGCAATTTGTTCCCACTTGATTTGTTCTCAGAAAAATGCTATTAATCTCCAACAAAGCCTTATCTGCACTTACCATTTACAATCATTTTCAAACAAGCAGAACATGGTTTTCTGGAAAAATAAAGATCACAGTTTTTCAACCTTGACCCATGTTTTATCAGAGCGATTTTCCCAGCATGTAAATCTTCACTTGAACAGTGGAGACCAACAATTTTCATGTTTTTCACCACCACAAGACCAGTTCTCTTCACCTACATTAAGATACAAAATAATAATTTATTTTATAATTTATGTGATTAGTTATAATATCTAATGATCGTATCATGGATTATACTTGATTTATTAATAAAATGAAAGTTTTGTTTAATTCTTCATCTGAACACAGTTTGAACAAAAGCACATTTCTCATTAGGTCCAAAAATTTTTCTGAAAGTTTAATGTTGACTTTCTACCAGAAATTTTCTAAATCTAGACTTTATTAACCAAACAATTATGCATTTAATTATCATAAATTTACCCTAGTAAAAAATGAATACATTTTAACCTAGTAAAGAGCAATAATGAAGTCGATTTGACTTGTTTCTTAATCTAGTCTAAGACTACTTAGTATTAAGCTTCTACATAATAAGGAAAAACTTGGAAAACCCTGTGATTTTACACATGAATAAGTGAAGCCCAGAGTTTACATGATTTTCTGAAAGACCCATAGATGGTAAAAGGCAGAACTAAATCAGAGGTCATATTAATTTTTCAAAAAAATTTTTTTTATTGAAGTATAGTTGATTTACAATGTTGTGTTAATTACTGCTGTAAAGCAAAGTGATTCAGCTATACATATATATACATTCTTTTTTTTTAAATATTCTTTTCCATTATGGTTTATGATAGGATATTGAATATAGTTCTCTGTGCTATACAGGGACCTTGTTGTTTATCCATCCTATATACGATAGCTTACATCTACTAAATTTTTAAATATTTTAAATACTGACTAAAATAAAGATAATTCTCAACTTCTTTCTAAAAATTGACTCTAACAATCTTTAGGACTATGGCAGTCTAGCCTAATGTGGTAGGACCCACCTCCTACAAATATATAGATTATTTATAATTTTAAAAATGTTTTAAAATGCATCGTCAAGCTCAAAAGAAAGGAAGACATAACCCTCAGGTGTTAGAAAGGAAGACAGAACTCAAAGCATAAGCAGTGAAGTGCAGCTACCTCAGCAGTTTCCCACCCACAGTAAGGGACTGGGCCGACTTTGCTTTAAGCCCCAGAGGCTGAGCACTGGCTGGAGTTCTGAAGAGTGGTTACTTTAAACCTAAAGTGTCCTAACTTACACAGATACTAATCAAATAAGCTGCTATAACAATATTAATATCAGATAGAATAGACTAAGGTTAAAAATCAGTTCTACAGGGCTTCCCTGGTGTTGCAGTGGTTGAGAGTCCGCCTGCCGACGCAGGGGTCACAGGTTAGTGCCCCGGTCCGGGAGGATCCCACATGCCGCGGAGCGGCTGGGCCCGTGAGCCATGGCCGCTGGGCCTGCGCGTCCGGAGCCTGTGCTCCGCAACGGGAGAGGCCGCAGCAGTGAGAGGCCCGCGTACCGCCAAAAAAAAAAAAAAAAAAAAAAAAAAAAATCAGTTCTACATAAGCCACAAAACAGTCTACACTGTTTTCACAGCAAAAGATCCTGAAGTAAGGAATGTAAACCTAATCCTTGGGTTCATAAGGGATTTTACAATATGAGGGGGACTTGGGCTGAGAACAGTGTCCATTATTCCCTACTCCCTTTCAAAGGGATTTTACTCTACAGTTATTCCCAATAGGACACATTTGAAATCACTTTAAAGATCAGACCAAAGCTGTATTTACTAAAATAGTCAAGTTTCGGTTTCAATTATGAGTATAAATTTTTGAAACTATGGAGAATGATACTTTGTGAAATGTGAAGGAACAGAGAAGATTTCATAGAATTCCCTTTCAGAGGTAATCAACCATCTCCTAAACATTCTGGACATTTAAAAGGAATATAAAAATCCTTCCCTTACAAAATATATGTCCAAAAACATAGATTAAATATGAAAGACCTGCCTATACTGGCTTTTAAAATAAGCCTTAAATTTACCTTGACTCCTTCCCCCCCTCCCTATCCCAAAATTTCTTAAGAGCTTTATGTTCCTCAAACATAAAGTATATGTTAGTATCTACTTCTAAATACTTCCAGCAAGCTTTTAAAAAAATTGCCACTGATGAGGCCTTATCAGAAGATCTCAGTAGACTAGAGCTCCTTTTATTTAAATGAACCAATTGTGACCAATGGAAATGGCTGCAATTAAATGATTTTAGCTTTAGATTTTCTAAGTAGTTATGCAGACAGAAATAAAGCCAGAAACCCTGACCACAAAAGACTTAAAAAAAAATTATTCCTAAAAAATGGGAAACATACTCAACAATTTATTTTTTTATTGGAACAATCTTTGCCAAGTTTATCACTTTTTTGTCTAGAGTCCTTTTCACTTCAGAAAATATCTTTTTTTTTTCCATTTTGTTTCTAGTTAAGGCCAAAATACCAAGTTTGAGACCAAGATTTTTCCATCCCAAACTGAAAACAAAACAAAACCAATAAAAGCCTAAGTTGCATTCCATTTCGATACTTCCACTTACTCCAACTCCCAGAAGACTGAATCTTCGCAGTGAATCACTGTTCTGGATCCTGATTTTGCTTCACTTCACTAACATCTTGGCAAGTGTCTATGTAATCCTAGTCACAGAGTTTTACATTAAAACATAGGCAAGAGAGGACAGTCTGGTTTGTACATGAAGTAGTACATTTACTTAAATGGCAATTCACGACTCTTCCCTTTTGCCTTTCTTATAATTAAAAACATCTAACTATTCTAAAATAAATTATTTCTATATTCTTTTGGGCATTTGAGAGACTCACTCTCAGAAATAGTCAGGAAATCTCCAGGAATGTACATCAGAATCATCAAGGTAACTTTTTTCAAAATATACATGTCTCCACTTCACACCCAATGAATCAGAATCTGTCTGGAAAACTCAAAAGATTAAAATAGCAAGGAAATACTATGCAATATTAAAAAGAACAAGGCTCATCTTGCCAGGTTTGGGCTTTGATTTTACCGTACTTACAAGCTAGTAAGTTAGCCTGTTACTGTTTCATGGATGCTAGCAGAAGACATGAAACTCCTGGGTCAGAAACAAAGGACTTTATGGTTCACAGCACAGCAAGCCATGTGACATCATGTTTGTGATGGTTCCCTTGCCCCCAAGTCCCACAAGGGGTCATGCAGATGGGTCCATATGGATTCCTGGACATGAAGCGGGTTGTGTTACAGGAGAGGAACACTGAGCTCGGGAATCTGTTATGTTTTATTGCAAATAGTGAGCAAACCTGCTCTATGTCCCAGAGGGAGACATTATCTCAACCCTCAAGGTTGCTTGCGGCAAACACAACTCTTGGGAAATGGCCTAGGTAAAGAACAGTTAGGGCCTTGCATTCTTGGCAAGACCAGCAGGATGTGTTGGAGTTTGAAAGAACATGAAGAGTGTTTCTCAACACATCTATGTAAACTAATATGGGAAGGTGAGAAGAGTTAAATTTGAAAAATTTTAAGAAAGAGCAAGATGTAGGAACATATTACAGAATACATAATCCCATCTGTTCTCCCTCACCACCCCCAACCTTTGGAGAGACATGTATAGTCTTGTAAATGTATGATTTTTAGAAGAGGATACAAAAACTCTCTTGGAAGTGGGAATGGGGAACTTGAGTATAAAAGAGACTTTTATTCTACTTTATACCATTCCTTTTGCTTTGTTATTATGAGCCTATGCTTTTTTTTTAAATCATAAAAATTCACCTGTTTTTTGTCAGTAGATACTCTGGCCATCTCTTCATTACCTCCTAAGGGTCCATGCTTTCCTTCCTCCCTTTCCTAATTAAACGCAGATTAAGGGGGGGAAAAAAGATTAGTACATAAGATGTGATTAATTCAATATTTCCTATTTAAAAACTGGTTTCTTTGGCTGTGGCCATTTATTTTTTTCCTCGATGAAACTCTGTATCGACTTCCTGCTTTGTTCAGGTTCAAGTTCAGGCTACTCAACCTAGTAAATAAGGCTTTTATAATCTGACCCCTGAATACTTTTCCAAAATACAGAAGAACTGAAAATAAAATTCTGTAGTTTAAGGTTTCAGAGTTGGGGCAGTTTTGAGCAATGGAAAAGTCCTAATGTGGCCATGGCTAAGAAGGACAAAAGGGGAATAGAGGTAAATTACCTGGCACTGGGAAGGTGAAGAACTATGTACCAAGGATGTGAACTATGGATTGTGGTAAACAGAATAACAGTCCCCCAAAGACCTCCCAGTCCCAATCCCTGGAGCCTGTGGCTATGTTATATTACATGGCAAGGTTGCATACGGAATTAAAGTTGTGAATCATCTTGAGATGGGGAGGTTGTCCTGGATTATCTGGGCAATGTAATCACATTACCAATGTAATCACAAGGGTCCTAAAAGTGAAAGAGGGAGGCAGGAGAGTCAGTGCTAGAGGGATGCAACATGAAAAAGCCTCATCCCGCCATCGCTGGCATTGAAGGTGGAAGAAGAGGTTCACAAGCTAAGGAATGTGGGCAGCTTCTAGAAGCAGGAAAAGGCAAGGAAACAGATTCTCCCTGAGAGTCTATAGAAGGAATGCAGCCCTGGCAACATTTTGATTTTAGTCTAGTGAGACCCATTTTGGACTTCTGATCTATAGAACTGTAAAAATATACATTTGTGTTGTTTTAAGCCATGAGCTTTGTTGACACTAATATAGGAATGTCCATAAGTCTCCTCTAAAAGTAAAACTTGAAGTAGAAAGTTTTGAACCAGGGGATAATTTTGTTCATCCATCCATCCATCCATGCAACCAGTTTTTGAACACAAATTTTCTTAGATTTATTTTTCATTTATTAATTCAACAAATATTTATTGAACCCTTTCTATGTGCCAGCCATAAAGCCAGTTGCTCAGGATGCAGCTCTTACAGAGCTTATGATTTAAGAACACAGGAAAGTGATTATGAGGTAAGTAGATGACAGAATGAAATAGCAGAATCCTGTGAGCCCCAAAGTAGGTGTGATATGCAATAAATTGAAGAAAGTTTGAAAGTGGGAATGACAAATTCGGTGTATGCTGACCTCTTGGTTTTCTGAAACAAGGGCTGGATGCTAGAAAAGGAGTAACCTCTAAGAAATTTACAAGAAAAGCCATGTCCTGGGAATGAGGTTTCTGTTCAAGTAGAACAGGAAGTGGAGGAAGTAATTATGTTGGTAACGTAATTATGGGGGTGTGGATGGTAGTAGTGGTGATGCTGATTATATGTATGATAATAATAATAATACCTAACATTTACTGAGTGTTGGCCATGTATCAGGCCCTAAATTACCTCATGTAATCTTTACAAAAGTAGCTATGATTATTCCCATTTTGCAGATGAAGAAACTGTGGACAGAGATTCAATATCTCAAACATGGTTACATAACTAATAAATGGGTAAGCAAGGATCTGAGCCCCAAATCCATTGTCTTCACTGTTATCCTATATTACTTCTGTTCTGGAAAAGTATGTGAGGTCTTTCAGCATAAAGATAAGGTACAACACCAGAGGACACAATGGGAAGAGCTGGGAGAGAAAGACAAATATGTGATGTGCAGAGAAATATGAGGGAACAATGCAGTTATTCTAATTCTTACTAAAGTAACATTCAGGCAATTTAGGTAAGTCTTACTTAACTGAAATTTAAAACTATAAACCAGTAGGAGAGAGAACTATTTTTAAATGACAGCCATGTTCAACAGTACTCGATTTGTACTTCAAAACTTTTAAGTACTTACTTAAAAGTAAGTACTCAGAAGTCTCATAAATAGTTTCTCTCCTACTCATTTATCTAGTTTTAGACTGGATTATTAAAAATTCTTTTTCTTTATACTCAATATATAACTTGCTGAACAATCCTCAAGGCACACTCATACACTGTGAATATTTGACAACATAGAAAACTCAGATAGTAGTTATATTCTGAAGTGGTTGAAGTTAATAATTCCATAAGACTGGTAAAAATGACAGACAATTTAAATGTTCAATAATAAGGGAATAAACATGTTACATTGCTACAATGGACTGTTATGCAATCATTAAGAGGACAATAAAATGATAATAAAAACCATACAATTCCTAGAAGAAAACAGGTGGTAAGCTCCTTGACATAGATTTTGGCAATTTTTTGAATCTGACACCAAGAGCAAAAGCAACAAAAGCAAAAATAAACAACTGGGAATACAACAAACTAAAAAGCTTCTGCACAGCAAAAGAAGCCATCAAGAAAACGAAAAGGCAACCTACTGAATGGGAGAAAATATTTGCGAATCACATATCTGACAAAAGGCTAATATCCCAAATATATAAAGAACTCATACAACTCAATAGCAAAAACCCAACAAATCCAATTACAAAACGGGCAGAAGATCTGAATACACATTTTTCCAAAGAAGATATACAGATGGCCAACAGGTACACAAAAGGATACTCTACATCATTAATCATCAGGGAAATGCAAATCAGAACCACAGTGAGATACCACCTCACACCTGTCAGAATGGCTATTATCAAAAAGACTAGAAAAGTGTTGGGGTTAGGGTGTGCTGAAAAGGGAGCTGTCAGGCACTGTTGGTGAGAGTGTAAGTTGGTGCAGCCACTATGGAGAACAGTACGGAGGGTCCTCTAAAAATTAAAAATAGAACTACAATATGATCCAGCAATTTCACTTCTGGGTATTTATCCAAAGAAGATGAAAACACTGACTTGAAGAGATATATGCACTCCCAATGTTCACTGAAGCATCATTTACTTACAAAAGCCAAAATATGAAAACAACCTAAGTGTCCATCAACAGATGGATGGATAAAGAAATTGTGGCATATATATACATACACACACAGTGGAATATTATCTAGCCATAAAACAATGAAATCTTGCCATCTGGAACAACACACAGGGATCTCAAGAGCATTATGCTAAGTGAAGTAAGTCAGACAGAGAAAGACAAATACCATATGATCTCTCTTATATGTGGGATCTAAAAACAAACAAACAAAAACCCCCAAGTTCACAGACACAGAGAACAGAATGGTGGTTGACAAAGATAAGGGTGGGGGTGGGAGAAATTGGTGAACTTTAAAAAAAAATTTAGTTTAAATAAACTGAATTTAAAAATAAAAATAACAAGTACATAAAGTACATAGTATATGCCAAGCACCATCTAAGACCTTTACAAATATCAAGTCATTCATTTTTCAATAGAAGTTCCATGTAGTATGTACCAGTAACACTCCATTTTACAGATGAGGAAGATGACACAGAAAAAGGTAAAGTAATTCACGCAAGGTTACACAACTAGTAAGAGATGGAGCCAGGATTTGAACCCAGGCAAGCTAATTGCGAAACCACTGGCTACTCCCAAAGCATTACACTAAGTTGCCACTCCAGTGTTTATGACAGTATTACAGCATGAGGATTTTCCTATGTTAAGTGAAAAGGGCAGGATCCAGAATTGAATGATATCAAATGAGTAAAGAAAATAGAGAAAAAAGATTGAGAAACAACACAAAAATGTTAGTAGTCTCTAGGTGGTGGAATTATGAGGGATTTTTTTTTCTTCTGTCAATTTTATAAGTAATAAACATGGGGCTTCCCTGGTGGCGCAGTGGTTGAGAGTCCGCCTGCCGATGCAGGGGACACGGGTTCGTGCCCCGGTCCGGGAAGATCCCACATGCCGTGGAGCGGCCGGGCCCGTGAACCATGGCCACTGAGTCTGCGCATCTGGAGCCTGTGCTCCGCAACGGGAGAGGCCACAACAATGAAAGGCCCACGTACCGCAAAAAATAATAATAATAATAATAAACATGTATTACTTTCATAACACATAAAAATATTTTATTTTTAAAAAGACAAAGGTTTGTAAAGTGTCAGAAGCAATGTTTCCAATACAAGTACTTGTGAAATTGCATCTTAGAGTTTCTGTGACTTAATTTGTATAGCAAAAGCAGGATAAATAATTTAAGTGAAACAAATTTATTACTTTAGCTTAAAGAACATTTTTCTTCTCTTAATAGGAAAAAGATCTTAATCAACTTTATGAACATCATGTGCAATTAATAGTGGACTTATTTATTTAATTTAATGTGCCTCTGCTGAAAAAGAACAGGATGTATTCTTGGTGTGTGTGTGTGCGTGTGCGTGTGCGTGTGCGTGTGCGTGTGTGTGTGTGAATGAATTAAAATGAGACCAAATCTTGATACTACAAAAGGTTCTTCAAAATTATTACTCAATTTGTAAAAAGCCCAGCTTTTAATTAATTAATTTATTTATTTTTGCTGTACGCGGGCCTCTCACTGTTGTGGCCTCTCCCGTTGCGGAGCACAGGCTCCGGACCCGCAGGCTCAGCGGCCATGACTCACGGGCCCAGCCGCTCCACGGCATGTGAGATCCTCCCGGACCGGGGCACGAACCCGTGTCCCCTGCATCGGCAGGCGGACTCTCAACCACTGTGCCACCAGGGAAGCCCTAATTAATTTATTTTTAACTGAAATATACTTGACATATAACATTGTGCAAAATTAAGGTGTATAATACATTCATTTGATACATTTATATATTGTAATATGATTGCCATTGTAGCAATAATTAGCACCTCTAGGGACTTCGCTGGTGGTCCAGTGGGTAAGACTCCACGCTCTCAATGCAGGGGACCCAGGCTCAATCCCTGGTCAGGGAACTAGATCCCACATGCCGCAACTAGGAGCTTGCATGCCACAACCAGCAAGTCCACATGCCGCAACTAAGATCCAGTGCAGCAAAAAAAATAAAAAATAAAATAATAACAATAATAATAATTAGCACCTCTATCTCTTAGCATATTTGATGATTATAATACAATATTGTTTTCTACATTCACTGCACTGTGCATTAGATCTCCAGGGCTTACTTATTACTCATAAGTTTGTACCCTTAAACAACATCTGTCCCCCCGCCCCAGCTCATGGTAACCACCATTTTACTCTCTCTGAGTTTGGCTTTTCTAGATTCTACATATAAGTGAGATCATACAGTACTTGTCTTTCTCTGTCTGACTTATCTCATTTGGCATAATGTGCTCAAGGTCCATTTACAGTGCTGCAAATGGCAGGATGTCTTTCCTTCCCGTGGTTGAATAACACTCCATTGCAAAGCCCAGCTTTTTAAATGCACTTTTAAAAGGCTTAAATCTCTAAACATTTGCTTCTAATCTGTCTCTTCAAGAGAAATTTCATCAGCAAAAACCAAAACAAACCAAAAAAAAGAAACCCAACAGCTTAGAAGTCTTCTACTTTCATAAAATAATACTAAGCTGTTAATAACTAGGAAGAATAAAGGACTTCAAAATCCATGAAGAAAATGAAGAACTTTCTCAAAGCCATTAATAATATGTGGAGCCAGGGTGGGGGTTAAGGGAGTGGTTGAAAAATAGGGAATAAAAATGCATAACATTTTAAATAATGTTTTATTATTTATAAAACATTTTACATAGGTATTGGGAGAAAACTACTCCAAGAGATATCATTGTATCATGAAAAGTGAATTCCTTATCTACACACAGACCTTACACCCTTCACAAAAACTAACTCAAAATGCGTCATAGACCTAAATGTAAAATACAAAACTATAACACTCCTAGAAGATAACCATAGGAGAAAACCTAGGTGATCTTGAGTATGGCGATGACTTTTTAATTACAACACCAAAGGCATGATGCATGAAAGAAATCAATGATAAGCTGGACTTCATTAAAATTAAAAACTTCTCTGAAAAGGACAATGTCAGGAGAATGAGAAGACAAGTCACAGACTAGGAGAAAATATCATAAAAGACACATCTGATAAAAGACTGTTCTCCAAAATATATAAAGAACTCTTAAAACTCAACAGTAAGAAAACAAACAACCTGATTAAAAAATGGGCCAAAGACCTTAACAGACACCTGACCAAAGAAAATACAGATGGCAGTCTGAGAGGGTAACTACATATTCTACTTTTAGACTGGAAAAACTATCACAGCTATGAATTACAAGTATCACACTAAACCATGAAGGTATTTTGCAAATTTGAAGCCTTGTTGAGTTTAAGTGTGACCGAAACTAGAGCAATAAAATCAAATTTTAGACCACCGCTTGTCTAAGGGGAAAAACTGTCCAAGGAAACAAATTATACCTGAGACTTTTGTCTTTGACTTTTGACTGATGGGAAGAGCTCCATCCAGAGACTGAGCAGAGTGAAAAGGTTGACTTTAGAAAGCCTTGGTATTTCACCTGCAAAATAGAGGGCAAACACTTTAACATTTTACTAATGATGAAAATAAGAACTAAGATCAATGCCACTTGGGTGCTGCAGCCTTAGCTCAGCTGTTTTAGCAGGAGGCAGAGAAAAAGGATTCGTGTGCAAGAGAATCAAAGCACTTTCTTATCAGGAGACTGATTTCAACCTCCTTGCCGGCAACGTCTTCCAGCACTTTCCAAAGTTGGGCCCTCTTTCACCCAGCAGAAAAAAATAGTACAGCTGATACACGTAGCTATGGGAACACTCCAAAAAAAGTTATGAAAAGTCCTTGCATCTGAGATCATCGTGGAGCAACCTTTACTTTGGACTGTGATGAAGCGTTACAACAAGGGCAGTGGTTAGGACCCAGACCTAAAAATACGGTGACCTTAGAAGGAAAAGCAGTTGAAATATAGGAAAGCGTCGCGTGCGGTTAATTTTGAAATCTAATAAAAAACACAGTTTGGGTAATTTTCAGGCTCGTCGATCCCAGCTCCAGGTCCTGGGAGGAAAAGTAAAGGGGAGTAGTGAGCGCAACTTCAAAAGCCAGTGCAGCCGGGCCAAGGGATTCCAGTGACCGAGGTGGGGACGCGCCCAGGGCGGGGATGGGACACCCAGGAGCAGAAACGCAGGCGAAGACGGCCAGGCAGGGAACCCAGAGTGAAACGGCGGGAGACGCACAGAGGAGAGCGAAAGGCGAGTGGCGGGAGGATTCGGGGCACTCACCGGTCATGCTGCCAGTCTGGGTGCTGACTGACCGTCCGGCCCCCTCGCTCTCCAGATTTTGCATCTGCCCTGCTTCTTTCATCGCCAGCCCAGTGGCCTCTGCTGCCCAGGAAACCTCTCGCTGTCCTGCATGATCTTTGCCCCTGCTACCCTACTTGTCGCCTCCTCCCAGCAACTGTATAGCAAC
This sequence comes from Stenella coeruleoalba, assembly GCF_951394435.1. NCBI lineage: Eukaryota > Metazoa > Chordata > Mammalia > Artiodactyla > Delphinidae > Stenella > Stenella coeruleoalba. The sequence goes on from NC_137164.1 coordinate 18,119,021, forward strand.
AGCCAACTCTGCGCGACCGAATGACGTAGGAGCCCGGCGGCCATTTCCCGGCGCCCTGTGTGACGTCACGGCGAGGCGTGGATGAGGCGACACAAGGCTGCTCCTCCGGCGGCGGCCGTGTGGGTAGGAAACACAACACAATAAATCATTTGACACTTGTATTTGACTCTGTTCGTAGGTTTTGCTGAAATCTGGTCGCTTGAGGATGTCTTGGCTCGGAGTCCCAAGTTGCGCAGACTCTCAGAGGGTGATGAGGGTTTCGCATACGTCAGAGTTTTGGTCAGAGAGCGAAGGAGAATTGAAATGGAAACCTGCCCAATCTGTCGTGGTCAAGGTCTTGGAGAATTTGGGAGACAAACGGGGTGGGAGCTGGGCGGTCCAGATTGTTATTATCCTCAAAGATTGGCCAGTCCTGGGGAACTTAGTGCCAGGGACCACCACAGGAACGTTCTGCTTCTTATTAAACACATGAAGACATTAAAAGGTAGAACTGTAGTTGTTGGAAAATTGAAGATAGGAGGAAGTGGCCCCTGGAAAATCTGAGAAGTACCTGGCATTGTGGACTTGTGCCCAGTGCAATTTATTATTTTATAAGTGTCCTAGGCATGACTCAAAATGAAACCACTCCCTCCACCAGTGACTCAGAGCCTGTTTTCCATCACCAACTTGCGCTATCACAACTTGAAATACTTAAAAATGGTGAGACACAAAAACTTCTCCGAGACTCTGAAAGCAAAAGCCAACATTATGAAAGTACATTATTTTGTAAAGGATTAAAGAGAGAATTTTCAGTGTTGATGGGTATGACTGTGGTTCATTAATTGTCACTGCTGTATAGTATTTCATTGTAGCCATATACCACAATTTATTTATCCGTATTTGAGCCAAAAGACATTTGCACTATCTCCAGCTTTTTGCTATTGCAAGCAATGCTGCTTTAAACATTTTTATATATGTTCCTTATGTTCATATGGAAGAGTTTCTTTAGGGACTACACTTAGGAGTAGAATTCTTGAGTTGTTGTTGTCAAGTTTCCCCGATAATGCTGAAAATTTTCCCAGAGAGATTGGGCCAATTTACATAGCTGTATATCCCCACTAATTCTTGGTATTGTCAAACTTTTAATGTTTACCAATCTGGTTGGCATAAAATGATATCTTGTGGTTGTGATTCCCCCTGATTTCTACTTAGATAGATTGGCTATACATGTGTCCTCTCTATGAAATACCTGTTAACCATTTTCTATTTGGTAGTTATTTCTTATTCATTTGTAAGCATTTTTTATACATCCTGGATATTCATTCTCAGTTGGGTATGTGTACGGTAAATATCTTCTCCCCATTTGTCACTTGCTTTTTCACTTAATGATGTTTTTCAGTGCATAGTTCTTTAATGTGCTAAATATACAAATAATTTTCTTAAATGGGTTTTGTATCTTTTTAAAAAGCATTTTCTACCCAAGGTTATAAATTTTTTTTAATTTTTCTATGTCAGTTATACCTCCATTTTTTAAAAATAACTTATATTTCCTCTAAAAGCCATACATTTTTCCTTTTATATTTGTATCCTCATTCATCTAGCATTTATTTTTGTGTATGATGTAAGGTAGGGATCCAGTTTTTTTTCCACGTGGATAATCAGTTATCCCAGCACTATTTTCTCATTGATTGACAGTGTCACCTCTGTCATGTATCAGATATCCATATACACATGAGTCTGTTTCTGGGTTCTATATTGTATATCATTGGTTGATTACACCTCTGCCCCCTTACCACCCGCCCCAAACACCTTATTTTCTTCAGGAATATCTTGGTTATTCTTTCTCTTTTTTTTAATGTTTTAAAAAATATTTATTTATTTATTTAGGCTGTGCCGGGTCTTAGTTGCGGCGTGCAGGATCTTCGTTACAGAATGTGAGATCTTTAGTTGTGGCATGCAGGCTTCTTAGTTGCGGCATGTGGGCTTCTTAGTTGCGGCATGTGGACTTCTTAGCTGTGGTGTGTGGACTCTTAGTTGCAGCATGCATGCAGGATCTAGTTCCCCAACCAGGGATTAAACCCAGGCCCCCTGCATTGGGAGTGTGGAGTCTTAACCACTGGACCACCAGGGAAGTCCCTCTTGGTTATTCTTGACCCTTTAATCTGCCATGTAAGTTTTAGAATCATAGTGTCACATTCCTCAAAAAGTTCCTCTGACATGTTGATTGGAAGGGCATTGAATTTATAGATCAGTTTGAGATATAGAGGCTTCCCATCCCTGAACATGGTGTATCTGTGTTAACTTTGTGTATTGGGTTTTTCAAAAGGTTTTAAAATTTTTCTCCACAAAGATTCTGCATATATTTTATGATTTAATCTTATGTTTTGTTGCTATTATAAATAACATCTTTTTAAAAGTTGTATTTGTATGTATTTGTGCCTAATATATAGAAATGCAAGTGATTTTTATATATTAATCTTATATTAAGCAATCTTGCTAAATTTTATTAATTCTAATACTATTTATTTTTAGTTTCTTTTGTTTTCTAGACTGAACCTATATTACCTATAAATAATGAAAATTTTATTTGTATCTTTGGAATCTTCAAACCTTTTATATCATTTTCTTGTCTTACTGCACTTTAGAATCGCTAGGGAAGTGTTGAGTAGAGATAAAGGCACAGGCATCTTTTCTTGTTCCTGATTTTAGAGGAAACTATTTTAATGTTAAACTTTAAAGTATGGTTTTTGCTGTAAGCTTTTGATAGCTGTCCTTTATCATATTATGCAAATTCACTTCTATTTATTTTTTTTTAATCAGATGTTGAACTTTATTAAATGCTCACGGTAGATGCCTCTAATCAGCTTAAGAAAGGTCCTTTCTCTACTGTCTTGCTGAGAATTATTATCATGAATGGATGTTGAGTTTTATCAAATGCATTCTCTGCATCTAATAATATGATCCTATACTTTTTCTCCCTTAATCAATTGATGTGGCGAATTATACTAAAAGATTGCTTAATGTTAAACCAGCCTTGTGTTCCTTTGGTAGACCCATCCTGGTCATTATAGGTTATTATTTTATTCATTGCTGGATTAAAACTTCTAATATCCTATTAAGATTTTTGAATCTGTGTTCATGAGTGAGCTTAGTGTGTAATTTACCATGGTCTCTGGTTTTGTTATCTTGATTAGGGCAACCTCTTAAATGAGTTGGGTAGTGTTTCCTATTTTTCTTTTCTCAGGAAGAAGTTGTGTAAGATTGGAATTATTTGTTCCTTGAACGTTTATTAAAATTCTCTTGGAAAAGCCATTTGAGCCTAGTGTCTTCTAAATGGAAAAATATTTCACTACTAATTCAATTTCTTTTTTGGTTAAAGGACTACTCAGACTGTCTATTTCTTCTTGGTCAGTTTTTGGTACGTTATATTTTTCTCAAAATTTGTACATATTACTAAATTACCCACCAATCATGGCTCCTTTGCCTGTTACTTCACCTCTTGTCAGTACAAAGAGCTCCCATATCTTCTCCCCCCTCAAATTTTCAGTTTTCAACATTTTACCACATTTATACTATCTTTTGTAATCCTTTCTCTCTCTCTTACCTTTGCACACCACTCCCCCTCATTCTTTTTTATGAATCATTTGAGAGCAGGTTAAAGACAGTATACTCAATTCCACCCTGCCCCCAAATAAGGACTCTAACTCATGCTAATTCATCCATCCAAAACAAGAAATCACCATGGATTGGACACTACTGTTCAACCCACAGGCCCTTTCAAATTTCAAAGTGTTTCAACGTGTCATTTTCCTTTCTGGTTCAGCATCCCATCCAGAATCACTGAGTTTTGCATCTTGTTAGTTTCCTTCAACCTGGAACATTTTCCTCAGTCTTTCCCTCTGTTTCACAACATTAACAGTTTTAAAGGGTACAAGCTTTTCATTCTGTAAGATTTCTGTCAACGAGGGCCATTCTGAGGTTTCCTCACAACCAGACGCAGATGGGAATGCTGCAGAAGATGCTGTGCTGTTTTCCATGGATGACTTCAGGAAGCAACTCTGTGTTAACTCATCCTACCCCTGGTGATGCCAACCTCAATCATTTGGCAAGTTAGTGCCTGTCAGTTTTCTACACCATAAAGTCATTATTTTTCGCTTTGTAATTTATAAGTATTTTGTGGGGAGATACTCCCAAAACTATACCAATACCCTATATGTTAAACCCACATGCACCAACTTTTACATCTATTGGTGATTCCCACATGAATTAACTACCATCGTGACGGTTGTCTGATTGTGATTTTCTGTTTCCATCATTTCTTCTACATGTAGTAGTTGTCATTCTACTATAAGGAAGAGCTTTTCCCTCCTCCTCATTCATTCGTTTATTCATGTATGTCAGTATGGATTTGTGAATTCCTATTTCATTCAGTGGCTTGTAATCTGTTATTTATTTTAATCCTCCAATTGTCCCACATTTGGCTGATAAAATCCCCTACAAGTTGACTCCTTTACCCTTTTGATGTGACCCTATCATTCTTTGAGCATTTTCTTACATTCTGGTGTAAGAAGATGCTCCAGGCTCATCACGTTCCTTCCTTGCCCCAGACCTGGAATCAACCATTCCCCCAAGTAGCCCTGGTTCCTCTTAGTGTTTTTTTTTTTTAATTTTTATTGAAATATAGTTGATTTGCAATGTTGTGTTAGTTTCAGGTGTACAGTAAAGTGATTCAGTTATATATTCTTCTGTTTTTTTTAACATTCTCTTCCATTATAGGTTTTTACAAGATATCGAGTATAGTTCCCTGTGCTAAACAGTAGGTCCTTGTTGGTTATCTATTTCATTTATAGTAGTATGTATATGTTAATCCCAAACTCCTAATTTATCCCTCCCCCTCCTCTTTCCCCTTTGGTAACCAAAAGTTTGTTTTCTATGTCTGTGGGTCTGTTTCTGTTTTGTATATAAATTCATTTGTATCATTTTTTTTTAGGTTCCACATATAAGCCATATCATATGATACTTGTTTTTCTCTGTCTGGCTTACTTCATTTAGTATGAAGTGAATCTCTAGGTCCATACATGTTGCAGCAAATGACATTATTTCATTCTTTTTTCTATGGCTGAGTAATATTCCCTTTTATATATATATATATATATATATATATATATATATATATATACACATACACACCACACCTTCTTTATTCATTCATCTGTCGATGGACATTTAGGTTGCTTCCATGTCTTGTAAACAGTGCTGCTGTGAACACTGGGGTGCAAATATCTTTTCAAATTATGGTTTTCTCCGAGTATATGCCCAGGAGTGGGATTGCAGGATCACGTGGTAGCTCTATTTTTAGTTTTTTGAAGAACATCCATACTGCTCTCCATAGTGGCTGTACCAATTTACATTCCCACCAACAGTGTAGGAGAGTTCCTTTTTCTCCACACCCTCTCCAGCATTTATTATCTGTAGACTTTTTGAAGATGGCCATTCTGCCCGGTGATACCTAATTGTAGTTTTGATTTTCATTTCTCTAATAGTTAGCGATGTTGAACATCTTTTCATGTGCCTTTTGGCCATCTGTATGTCTTTTTTGGAACTGTCTATTTAGATCTTCTGCCCATTTTTTGATTGGGTTGTTTGTTTGTTTGTTTTTGATATTGATCTGTATGAGCTGTTTGTATATTTTCGAGATTAATCCCTTGTTGGTTGCATCGTTTCCAAATATTTTCTCCCATTCTGTAGGTTGTCTTTTTGTTTTGTTTATGGTTTCCTTTGCTATGCAAAAGCTTTTAAGTTTAATTAGGTCCTATTGGTTTATTTTTGTTCTTATTTCCATTACTCCAGGAGATGGATCCAAAAAGATATTGCTGTGATTTATGTCAAAGAGTGTTCTGCCTATGTTTTCTTCTAGGAGTTTTTTTTTAATTAATTACTTTATTTGTTTTTATTTTTGGCTGTGTTGGGTCTTCATTGCTGTGTGCAGGTTTTCTCTATTTGTGGCAAGCAGGGGCTACTCTTCATTGCAGTGTGCAGGCTTCTCATTGTCATGGCTTCTCTTGTTGCATAGCATAGGCTATAGGTGCGTGGGCTTCAGTAGTTGTGACATGCGGACTCAGTAGTTGTGGCTCATGGGCTCTAGAGCGCAGGCTCAGTAGTTGTGGCGCACGGGCTTAGTTGCTCCGTGGCATGTGGGATCCTCCCGGGCCAGGGATCGAACCCATGTTCCCTGCATTGGCAGGCGAATTCTTAACCACTGCACCACCAGGGAAGCCCCTCTTCTAGGAGTTTTATAATATCTTGTTTTACAGTCAGGTCTTTAATCCATTTTGAGTTTGTTTTTGTGTATGGTATTGGAGAATGTTCTAATTTCATTCTTTTACATGTAGCTGTCCAGTTTTCCCATTACCACTTACTGAAGAGACTGTCTTTTCTCCATTGTATATTCTTGTCCCGTTTGTTGTAGATTCGTTGACCATAGGTGTGTGGGTTTATTTCTGGGCTTTCTATCCTGTACCATTGATCTATATTCCTGTTTTTGTGCCAGTACCATACTGTTTTGATTATCGTAGCTTTGTAATATAGTGTGAAGTCAGGGAACCTGATTCCTCCAGCTCCATTTTTCTCTCTCAAGATTGCTGTGGCTATTCAGGGTCTTTTGTGTTTCCATACAAATTTTAAAAATTTTTTTGTTCTAGTTCTATGAAAAGTGCCATTGGTAATTTGATAAGGATTGCATTGAATCTGCAGATAGCCTTGGGTAGTATAGTCATTTTGACAATATTGATTTTTCCAATCCAAGAACATGGTATATCTTTCCGTTTGTGTCATCTTCAATTTCTTTCATCAGCATCTTATAGTTTTTGGAGTACAGGTCTTTTGCCTCCTTAAATAGGTTTATTCCTAGGTATTTTGTTCTTTTTGATGCAGTGGTACATGGGATTGTTTTGTTAATTTCTCTTTCTAATCTGTTGTTGCTAATGTATTGAAATGCAACAGATTTGTATATTAATCTTGTATCTTGCAACTTTATCGAATTCATTGTTGAGCTCTAGTTTTCTGGTAATGTGTTTAGGTTTTCTATGTGTAGTATCATGTCATCTGCAAACTGTGACAGTTTTACTTCTTCTTTTCCAATCTGGATTCCTCTTATTTCTTTTTCTTCTCTGATTGCTGTGGCTAGGACTTCCAAAACTATGTTAAATAAAAGTGGCAAGAGTGGACATCCTTGTCTTGTTTCTGATTTTTGAGAGAATGGTTTCAGCTTTTCACCATTGAGTATGATGTTAGCTGTGAGTTTGTCATATATGGCCTTTATTGTGTTGAGGTAGGTTCCATCTTTGCCCACTTTCTGGAGAGTTTTTATCATAAATGGATATTGAACTTTATAAGAAGCTTTTTCTGCATCTATTAAGATGATCATATGACTTTTATTCTTCAATTTGTTAATGTGATATATCACACTGATTGATTTGCAGATATTGAAAAATCTTTGCATCTCTGGGATAAATGCCACTTGATCATGGTATACGATCCTTTCAATGTATCATTGGATTTGGTTTGGTAGTATTTTGTTGAGGTTTTTTGTTTCTATGTTCATCAGTGATATTGGCCTGTAATTTTCTTTTTTTGTGGTATCTTTGTCTGGCTTTGGTATAAGGGTGATCGTGGCCTCATAGAGTGAGTTTAGAAGTGTTCCTTCCTCTGCAATTTTTTGAAATACTTTCAGAAGGATGGGTGTTAACTCTTCTCTAAATGTTTGATAGAATTCGCCTGTGAAGCCATCTGGCCTTGGACTTTCGTTTGTTGAGAGTTTTTCAATCACAGATTCAATTTTAGTACTTGTAATTGGTCTGTTCATATTTTCTCTTTCTTCCTGGTTCAGTCTTGGGTGATTGTACGTTTCTAAGAATTTGTCCATTTCTCCAGGTTATCCATTTTCTTGGCATATAGTTGCCTGTAGTAATCTCTTATGGTCCTTTTTATTTCTGTGGTGTTGGTTGTAACTTCTCCTTTTTCATTTCTAGTTTTATTGATTTGGGCCCCCCTCCCTTTTTTTTCTTGATTAGTCTGACTAAAAGTTTATGAATTTTGTTTATCTTATCGAAGAATCAGCTTTTAGTTTCTTTTTTTTAACATCTTTATTGGAGTATAATTGCTTTACAATGGTGTGTTAGTTTCTGCTTTATAACAAGGTGAATCAGTTATACATATACATATGTCCCCATATCTCTTCCCTCTTGCGTCTCCCTCCCTCCCACCCTCCCTATCCCACCCCTCTAGGTGGTCACAAAGCACCGAGCTGATCTCCCTCTGCTATGCGGCTGCTTCCCACTAGCTATCTGTTTTACGTTTGGTAGTGTATATATGTCCATGACACTCTCTTACTTTGTCCCAGCTTACCCTTCCCCCTCCCCGTATCCTCAAGTCCATTCTCTAGTAGGTCTGTGTCTTTATTCCCATCTTGCCCCTAGGTTCTCCATGACCATTTTTTTAGATTCCATATATATGTGTTAGCATACGGTATTTATTCTTCTCTTTCTGACTTACTTCACTCTGTTTGACAGTCTCTAGGTCCATCCACCTCACTACAGCTTTTAGTTTCATTGATCTTTGCTATTGTTTTCTTCATTTCTATTTCATTTATTTCTGCTCTGATCTTTATGATTTCCTTCCTTCTATTAACTTTAGGTTTTGTTTGTTCCTCTTTATCTAGTTGCTTTAGGTTTAAGGTTAGGTTGTTTATTTGAGATTTTTCTTGTTTCCTGAGGTAAGTTTTTGTCGTTATAAACTTCCCTTGTGGAACTGCTTTTGCTGCATCCCATAGGTTTTGGATTGTCATGTTTTCATTTTTATTTGTCTCTAGATATTTTTCTGTTTCTCCTTTGACTTCTTCAGCGATCCATTGGTTGTTTAGTAGCATGTTGTTTAGCCTCCACGTGTTGGTGTTTTTTGCAGTTTTTTTCTGTAGTTGATTTTTGTGTGTGTGTGTGTGTGGTATGCAGGCCTCTCACTGTTGTGGCCTCTCCGTTGCAGAGCACAGGCTCCAGACGTGCAGGCTCAGCGGCCATGGCTCACGGGCCTAGCCGCTCTGCGGCATGTAGGATCTTCCCGGACCGGGGCACGAACCCGTGTCCCCTGCATCAGCAGGCAGACTCTCAACCACTGCGCCACCAGAGAAGCCCCTCTGTAGTTGATTTTTTAAAAAATATTTATTTATTTGGTTGCACTAGGTCTTAGTTGCAGCTCGCGGGCTCCTTAGTTGCGGCATGTGAACTCTGAGTTGCGGCATGCATGTGGGATCTAGTTCCCTGACCAGGGATCAAACCCAGCCTCCCCCTGGAGTGTGGAGTTCTATCCACTGCGCCACCAGGGAAGTCCCTTGTAATTGATTTCTAATCTCATAATGTTGTATTTGGAAGAGATGCTTGATTTCAGTTTTCTTAAATTTACCAATGCTTGCTTTGTGGCGCAGCATGTGATCTATACTGGAGAATGTTCCATGTGCACTTGAAAAGAATGTGTATTCTGCTGCTGTTGGATGGAGTGCTCTATAACTATCAATTAAGTCCATCTGGTCTAATGTGTCATTTAAGGCCTGTGTTTCCTTATTGATTTTCTGTCTGGATAATATGTCCACTGATGTAAGTGGGGTGTTAAATTCCCCACTGTTATTGTGTTACTGTCAATTTCTCCTTTTATGTCTGTTAACATTTGCCTTATATATTGAGGTGCTCCTATGTTGGGTGCACATATATTTCCAATTGTTGTTATCTTCTTCTTGATTTGATCCCCCTTTGATCCCCAAATCAAATCTTCTTGATTTGATCCCCCTTTATCATTATGCAGTGTCCTTCTTTGACTCTTGTAATAGTTTTTATTTTAAAGTCTATTTTGTCTGATATGAGTATTGCTACTCCAGCTTTCTTTTGATTTCCATTTGCATGGAATACCTTTTCCCATACCCTCACTTTCAGTTTCTGTGGGTCTCTAGATCTGAAGCAGGTCTCTTGTAGAGAGCATATATACAGGTCTTGTTCTTGTATCCATTCATCCAGTCTATGTCTTTTGGAAATAGAGCATTTAATCTGTCTACATTTAAGGTAATTATCAATATGTATGTTCTTATTGCCATTTTGTTAATTGTTTTGGATTTGTTTTTGTAAGTCTTTTTTCTTCCTTTCCTCTTTTGTTCTCTTCTCTTGTGATTCGATGTCTATCTTTAGTGCTGTGTTTAGGTTCCTTTTTCTTTTTTATATGTATATCTATTATAGCCTTTTGGTTTGTGGCTACCATGAGGTTTTGATATAGCAGTCTATATATACATAATTGTTTTAAGTTGCTGATCTCTCAATTTCAAATGCATTTCAGATATCCTGCATTTGTACTTTTCTTCTCTCAGGATTACTGGTTTATATATCACTTTTGTGTGTGGATGATTTCCTACCTTTACTGTATGTTTGCCTTTACTGGTAGTTTTCCCATTTAATAGTTTTCTCTTTTTTTATTTTATTATATCTTTATTGGAGTATAATTGCTTTACAATGTTGTGTTAGTTTCTGTTGTGCAGCAAAGTGAATCAGCTATATGTATACATATATCCTCATATCCCCTCTGTCTTGAGCCTCCCTCCCACCTCTCTAGGTCGTCACAAAGCATTGAGCTGATCTCCCTGTGCTATGCAGCAGCTTCCCACTAGCCATCCATTTCACATTTGGTAGTGTATGTATATCAATGCTACTTTCTCACTTCATCCCAGTTTCCCCTTCCCCTGCTGTCCTCAAGTCTGTTCTCTACGTCTGCATCTTTATTCCTGCCCTGCCACTAGGTTCATCAGTACCGTTTTTTTTTTTAGTTTCCATATATGTGTGTTAGCATACAGTATTTGTTCTTCTCTTTCTGACTTACTTCACTCTGTATCACAGACTCTAGGTCCATCCACCTCATTACAAATAACTCAATTTCGTTCCTTTTTATGGGTGAGTAATATTCCATTGTATATATGTGCCACATCTTCTTTAGCCATTCATCTGTCGATGGACATTTAGGTTGCTTCAGTGTCCTGGCTATTGTAAATAGTGCTGCAATGAACATTGTGGTATCTTTTTGAATTATGGTTTTCTCAGGGTATATGCCCAGTAGTGGGATTGCTGGGTCATATGGTAATTCTATTTTTAGTTTTTTAAGGAACCTCCATACTGTTCTCCATAGTGGCTTTATCAATTTGCATTCCCATCAACAGTGCAAGAGGGTTCCCTTTTCTCCACACCCTCTCCAGCATTTATTGTTTCTAGAGTTTGATGATGGCCATTCTGACTGGTGTGAGGTGATACCTCATTATGGTTTTGATTTGCATTTCTCTAAGGATTAGTGATGTTGAGCATCTTTTCATGTGTTTGTTGGCAATCTTTATGTCTACTTTGGAGAAGTGTCTATTTAGGTCTTCTCATAGTTTTCTTGTTTCTAGTTGCAGCCTTTTCCACCTAGAGAAGTTCCTTTAGCATTTGTTGTAAAGCTGGTTTGGTGGTGCTGAATTCTTTTAGCTTTAGCTTGTCTGTAAAACTTTTGATTTCTCCATCAAATCTGAATGATAGTCTTACTTGGGTAGAGTATTCTTAGTTATAGGTTTTCCCCTTTCATCACTTTAAATATATGATGTCACTCCCTTCTGGCCTGCAGACTTTCTGCTGAAAAATCAGCTGGTAACCTTATGGGTTTCCCTTGTATTTTATTTGTTGCTTTTCCTTGTTGCCTTTAATGTTTTCTCTTTATCTTTAATTTTTTTTCAATTTGATTACTGTGTCTCAGTGTATTGCTCCTTGAGTTTATCCTGCCTGGGACTCTCTGTGCTTCCTGGACTTGGGTGACTGTTTCCTTTCCCATGTTAGGGAAGTTTTCAGCTATTATCTCTTCCAGCATTTTCTCAGGCTCTTTCTTTCTCTCTTCTGCGTCTGAGACCCCTATAATGTGAATGTTGGTGTGTTTATCATTGTCGCAGAGGTCTCTTAGATTGTCCTCATTTCTTTTCATTCTTTTTTCTTTATTCTGTTCCATGGCTGATTTCCACCACTCTGTCTTCCAGATGACTTACCCATTCTTCTGCCTCATTTATTCTGCTATTGATTCCTTCTAGTGTATTTTTCATTTCAGTTATTGTATTCTTCAACTCGGTTTGGTTGCTCTCTATATTTTCTAACTCTTTGTTCAAAACTTCTTGTAACTTCTCCCTCTGTGCATCCATTCTTTTCCCAAGTTCTTGGATCATCTTCACAGTCATTACTCTGAACTCTTTCTTGGGTAGATTGTCTAGCTCCATGTCACTTAGTTGTTCTTCTGGGGTTTTATCTTGTTCCTTCATCTGAAACATATTCCTCTGCCATGTCATTTTGTCTCAATTTCTATTTGTATTTTTATGTATGTGGAATGTTATGGTTTTCGACCTTGGAAAAGTGGCCGTCTGTAGGGGATGTCCTATATGTCCCAGCAGTGCACTCCCCTCTTGTCATCTAAGGGCCAATGACCAGCTGGTCCCAGGGTAGGTTCTGACTTGCCTTTGCAGACTCGGTTCCACAGGCTGCTGGATTGTAGTTTTCTTGCTTCTGGTGGCTGCCCTCTGGTGGTTGAGGCTGGTCTAGAGGCTTGTGCAGGCTTCCTGGTGGGAGGGGTCAGTGCCTGCCCACTGGTGGATGGAGCTGGTTCTTGGCTTTCCGATGGGCATGGCCATGTCTCAGGGCATGTCTAAATGTGGCTGTGGGCTCAGGAAGTCTTTAGGGAGACTGTCTGCTGATGGATAGGTTGTGTTCCTGCCCTGTTGGTTGTTTGGCCTGAGGCACTGGAGCCTACAGGCTCTGGATGGAGCCAGATCTTGGTGCTAATTACCCAAGCAAGATGTTTGCCTCCAACAAGAGTTCAAGTAGATGAACACTCTCTGATATTTCTGCCACTGGCTTTTATGACTCCAGAGAGAGCCATGGCCACCCTCCCCCCAACCCCCTCTGAGACCAGCATGTAGGTCTGGCCCAGACTCCTATGAAGTCACTGCTTTTGCCCTGGGTCACAGTGTATATGAGACCTTGTGTGCACCCTCCAAGAGTAGAGTCTCTGTTTCCCCCAGTCCTGTGGAGCTCCTGTGATCAAGCCCCACTGACCTTCAAAGCCAAATGCTCCGGGGGTTCATCCTCCCCATGCCAGGCCCTCAGGCTGGGGAGCCTGACATGGGGCTCAGAACTCTTCCTCTTGTGGGAAGACTTCTGTGATATAATTATTCTTCAGTTTGTAGGTTGCTCATCCGGAAGGTATAGCATTTGATTAGATCACACGTGCGCCCCTCCTACTGTCTCATTTGGTTTCTTTTTTATGTCTTTGGATGTAGAATATTTTTTTTAGTAGGTTCCAGTCTCTTTTATTGATGGCTGTTCAGCAGTTAGTTGTGTTCTTGATGTTGTCATGAGACCTTGAGGTGAGCTCAAGGGCCTTCTACTCCACCATCTTGTTTCCAATCCCCCGCTCCTTAGTGTTTAAAAACTTAAGATCTAGGCAGTAAGTGTGCGCATTGCTACTGGTATGTCATTACCACTAGACCCTCTGAGAGGCTAGATCTACAAAACATTTATATCTATATATGTGTGTATAAATACATGTACACACACTCATATAACTGGATCTCTCTCAATAGCTAGCTAGCTAACTGTCTAAAAGAGTTCACACCAATACCTTCAATTCCAGTCTAGCACACCAGGGTTTTTTCTAGCCTTCCCCCTTGCCATACTTGCAAATCTCTTCTCCAAACAGCAGGAAACCTGGCTCCCATTATTCTCAATATAGTTTTTTTTTCCCCCACTCAATTCCCACTATGTGACCAATCTCCCTAGCACAGTGGCTACCTCCTTGGCTTCCCAGCCCCTGTGCTGCTGCCTCTACAGCCCCTTCTGCCTTCAAGGGAAGGGAAGGGAGGGGAAAAGGAGGGGCGGAGAGGTTGTCAAATGGCTTTGTTTTTTTTTTTTTTTGGCCACACTGTGCAGCATGTGGAACTTCCCTAACAGGGATTGAACCCACACCCCCTGCAGTGGAAGTGCAGAGTCTTAACCACTGGACCACCAGGGAAGTCCTGTCAAATGGTTTTTTTGACTGAATTATTCAGAGAGGGAGAAAAGAAGGAAGGAGGGACGGATAGAGGGGATGGAGGAAGGGAGGGAGGGATATATGTTTATCACAAATTTTCTTGAAAACTAAATGATTCCAAGTAGCACAGCTCCTGCAAAGAATAGGTGCTCAGCATCATTAATTAGTATCCCTCCCCACTTTGTGTTTCATTTGCTTATTCTCTATAGATAACCCAGATCTTTTCCTTTTATTCTAGGTCCTGTTGGTTGGGAATCTTGGTCCTAGCAGTGTGTTTATTTGGACAGAATCCTCTCACAGCAAAACAAGCTGAGGTCCCATGGAGCTCATCATCCATACATAGAATCTATACTGGATTTGTTGATACTGGTGATGTTTGGCAGAGACTGAATACCTGGCTTGTAGAAGAAAATGTACCTCACACTCGGTCTTGCTCTCGTACGTGGAAGGCACACATGACCGGTGACCATGTCTTCTGCATGCCTGGAGATAAGGCGGCCACAGGACCAATAGGGACTCCTGGTGGCCAGTGCACCCTTGTACAAAGGATTGGCCCTAATTTGGTCATTTCAGGCAAAGATGTAACTATAAACACCACCCTGAATCCAGAAATTAAGGTTTCCCAAGCAGTTCTTGGAAGGCAGTTCCTGGCAGCACTAAAACCCCAAAGAAGCAAAGAGAAGCCAAAACAAAATTCAGATACCCTTCATGGAACGTTTGCTTTGTTATGGAGGGCAGTGCTGCCAAAGAGAAATGACTTCTCGGGTTTTCCATATATTGTCCCTAATGGTGTCCCCAGAAAAGTAAACTTGGTGCCACATAGATTAATGTGCTACAAAGTAAGACTGTCCAGGAACCCTGAGAACGTCTGTGCCCCATGAGATGGGAAGGACAGGCAAGCCCACTTCCTATGTTACCCTGGGTCACTCTACCATAGGCAGCCTGGGAGTGGGCAGGCACTGGGCCTGATACCACGGTCCAAATGGGGTCAGGGTCCCCATTAATGTGGCATGCTCTGGACTGGGTTTGGGCATTTCTGAATCAGCAGCCTGAAGAGGTTCTCTAATTAGACATGTCAGAAATCAGCAGAATTTGGAGGGAGGGGTAGGGATGAGAGGACAGGTAAGAGGAAATAGAGAGGAAACTAATGCTGATGGAATAGCTGCTTGCATCAGTCAGCTTATGTAACAATGATGATAGTAATAATAATGGTATCTTACATTACTCAGCATTTACTATGTTCCAGGCTCCGTTCTAGCTACTTTACATATATTATCTCATTTACTCCTTTCCGCAACCTTATTATGAAGTGGGTATTTTTATTATTATCCCTGCTTATAAGAACCAAGACACTGAGTACCTTGATCAAGCAGACACAGCTTGAGAGGGGTGGGAGCAGGATATATATGTTCATCACTTCATTTAATACTCACAACAACCCGATGATATAGATTTTCATCATCTCCAATTTACAGGCAAGAAACTAAGGCCCTTGGACCAGCAACATCAGCATCACTCAGGAGCTTGTTAGAAATGCAAAATCTTTGGCCCCACTTCAAACCTACTGAGGCAGAATCTGGACAGAACCACCGGTCTAGACCAGAGGGCCCAGCGAGTCCCAAACTTGCACGTGCATGTGAGTCGCCCAGAGACCGTGTTAAAACCTGGATTCCTGGGCCCCACCCACCCTTGGAGATGCTGAGTCCCTGGTATTTAGCAGCAGTATTTTGGCCCTCTGTAGAGTTGCTTCCATAAGTTGTTTTTGGCATCACATCATCTACCAACATTAGCTGATATTGAAAAGCAAAATTTTCATACCAGTTTAGGAACAGGAGTCAAAGTTCCATTTTAATTCAGGGGTTGACAGACTTTTTCTGTAAAGG
This sequence comes from Stenella coeruleoalba, assembly GCF_951394435.1. NCBI lineage: Eukaryota > Metazoa > Chordata > Mammalia > Artiodactyla > Delphinidae > Stenella > Stenella coeruleoalba. The sequence continues at coordinate 18,135,007 of NC_137164.1, forward strand.
CCCAAACTGTAGATATTTTACTCTGTGTGGGCCACTGGGTCTCTGTCATGTCACAGAAGCAGCCATGGTCAGTACGTAAACAAATCAGTGTGTTTGTTTTCCAGTAAAACTCAATCAACTCCCCCTCCTTTAACTCAGAACCAAGGGAACCTCTGGTGATGGCAGCATGCCCTAGTGCAGAGCGGATTTGAAGAATGGGGATCTTAACATTTGGAAAGGAGAGGACTAAGTAAAATAGCTCATACTGTAGGGGAGGAAAAACAGTTTCCCCTCTACTCTTCTAGGTTCTTGGCTGAGACGCCCTTGTAGCAAAATACAGATTAACAAAAGAAAAACCATTTTAATTACTATGTAAGGGAGAGCCGCAAAGATAGGAGACTCAAAAGGCAGCCAGGCAACTGAGGCTTATATACCACCCTGAGCTGAGAAAAGGGACAAGGGTCTGGGCCTTCAAATGGAGGAGGGCCATTCATGGGAAGAGGAGAAGAGCAGATGTTTGGTGAACAGATGTTTGCCGGAGGTGCAGATAAGTCTCTCAGAAGAAAAAGTGATATTGGGTAATAGCTCTCTTCCTCATACAGGGCCCCTTTCTAATTTCTTTTAGGCAGTTAAGAGGGAGGTAAAAAGCTTTTTCTGAGTCTGCTGGGCCTTGACTGCTTTCAGTTCAAAATAATCCACATGTGAAAGTGGTACTTTTTAGGGCAGCCTGTTCTGAACCCCCTCCATACCATATGCCTAGTTAACTTTCTTCAGGCTGATTAAACCATAACACCTTTGGGGTAACTTTTCTACCAGGCTATAAAATCCTAATACTTTATCAGTTTCTGCAAACCTCTCATCTCACAGGCTATAAATTGTCACTGTTTTTTATCATTTGTGTTATTAATTTTAAAAAAAAAAGGCGTGCCAACAAATTTGCCTTCCCCGAGAATATCAAGTGAGAGTTCCATTTGACAAGGTCCTGCTTTTACTCAAGCAGCCATATTATTTTCTAATAACAGAAAAGGCATTTAAAAAAATCAAGTAATCACCTTCTATCATTTTCCAAGTGTGGGATAACTTTTCTCATTGGCCTGATGAGAAAAAGCCCCATGGTACTCAGTGCTGATTGCTGTAAGGATTACTGTTGGTTATTATTATGCTGTAAAGATTATTACGGTTTTCTAGCTTATAGGATGTCATCTTGGAGTCCCCACAGGATAAACTCTCCTGTCTCCTGTGAATCATGTGACCTTCCTAACCAGACACCAAGGCATGAGTTTCGTGTCCTCACTTTCTCTCTGGTGTTATAATCTTATGTTACCTACACTAGTTTTTACTTAGTTTCTACTTTCTCCATTTCCTTAATGTTTGTCTTATTTGGGGGCATTTTTGTAAATTGTCTCCTGTCCTTTTTGGAATACAAATTCATTTAAATCAAAACGAATGTTCAGGACTTCCCTGGTGGCGCAGTGGTTAAGAATCCACCTGCCGATGCAGGGACACAGGTTCGATTCCTGGTCTGGGAAGATCCCACATGCCACGGAGCAACTAAGCCCGTTTGCCACACTACTGAGCCCACGTGCCACAACTACTGAACCTGTGCTCTAGGGCCTGTGAGCCGCAACTAATGAGCCCATGAGCCACAACTACTGAGCCCATGTGCCACAACTAATGAAGCCCATGCACCTAGAGCCTGTGCTCCGCAACAAGAGAAGCCACCGCAATGAGAAGCCCGCGCACCGCGACGAAGAGCAGCCCCCACTCGCCGCAACTAGAGAAAGCCCGTGTACAGCAACGAAGACCCAATGCAGCCAAAAATAAATAAATTAATTAATTCACTAAAAAAAAAAAGAGAATGTTGAAATTTGAGGATTCTTTAGTTCAATGTGCCTTGAGGATGAAGGGGAAGTGAAGCTGGTATCTGCATATTTAGAAAACAACACATGTGATATCTTAACACACCAACTTAAACATAAGGTACTCACATTTAGATGGTCACTTGTATGACCAAAGGTGAATGTTCTTGGCTGACATGTGCATCCCACCTATCTCACCGCATCCCGCCTAAGAACTCTAGACAGTTACTCTATAGTGCTACTTTTTTGTTTTGTTTTTGAAACAAAATCCACATTTTATTAGATTGAAATAAACCGCAAAATTGTTCATCTTCACCAATAAGAAAGCAATATTTTCTGTATTCTTCCTAGGTAAACCACAAAACTCCTGTTTTTGCAAGAAGACCAGTTTTCCTGGTTATGCATATAAATCAAGATGAGGAAGCAGATATGTTCATGGAAAAACACCCAAAGGAAAACAGGCAAAACCAGACAAATCAGTCATCAATGTCTCCGAACTCAGATTCTGTCTTGCCTGTGAAACAGTGTTCATGGTACATCTGCTAAAAAGCTGATGTCCAGTTCGGTGGACTTACATTCCCTTGAGGACAAAGCCTACACTGAAATCCTCTTCAGGTGAGCACATGGCTTCTGTCACTTTCTGGTAACTTCCACAACCAGCCATTACAGATTTTTAACAACATACTCCAAACATAATGTACTTAAGTCAGAAGCACCATTGCGCTTTTTAAATGTGTTCTCCTCCCTTTTCACTCCCTACCTCCTCAACATTTATTTCTTCAAAGAACTGATAACTCAAATCCTGGTCATTAGATCAATGATAATAAACATCATGTCCCAAATGACTTCAGCCCTGCCATTATGCCACCAGGGGGGAGTCTCAAAGCAGCACTTTCCATACCGTCTTCTGGGAGAACACAGAAGTCTTCAAAGTCTGCAAGTTCAGATTGTGGCTGTTCAACAGGTGAGTGGTCAGTGGCTGATGGATTTGGTGAGAGGCCTGTTGGCAAATTTACCTTCAATGACTAAGTGGCCTGCATGTACCTTACAACTTTGCCTCCTAATAAACCAATAAAAGGCACCTTTAAAAATTCTCTTGGATATTTTCAGTGATTTCTGAATTACTTTAGGAAGCTCTGACACATTGTGTAGAGTTTTCTGTGTGTATCTCATGAAATCCAGATCATGTTTTGTATTAAGAGTTACGTTCACAAAGCCCCGTGACTTGACCTCTGTTGAGTCAGTGTTTGGGAGTGTGTTTTGTGATGCTTGCATTCGTGCTTCCTCTCCATCTTCATCCTGGGAAGAATCCACAGGACCTTAAGCAATACGGAAGCATTAGGAAAAATACATAAATATCAGGCAGCTGTAGAGCATCATAAATTGTGGACAGAAGCACTTTATCTTTTCCTCTTTTTCCACTTGAGCCTCTGGGAATGAATCTCCACAGTGTCAGGATTGGTAAGTCACTCTATACGTGTTGGCACAGTGCTCCTCTGACATGTTGAGCTGGAGATGATCCGTGTCTTAATGTGAGGGCTTTGAGGTGCTGATCTGGGAATCTTTCTCCAACTTGCTGAATAATGTCCTCCACTGTTGGAACATTGTTTATAATAACCTCAAAGGTTAGTTGAGATTCTAGGTTACCTTGGCAAGCCCTGCAGAACTTCCCACAAAGTTTCATTTGAATATCGTGTTTAGTGACCAAATCTGTGGCTTCCTCAAACCAGAAATCATAATAAAACTCCCTGTTTTCCATCACTTCATTTTTGAATGTGACACAGTAGTTGAGCAGCTGGCTGCCAAGAAGATGCCAGAAGTTTGTCGCTGGATTTTTTTTCCCCAACAGCTCTTGTTAAGATGGGACATTTTTAAGAAGGACAAATGAAACCAATGAAATAGAAATCTGTTAACATACTACAGAGCACAAATGCTTGACCAGCTATAAAGCTATTCCCTCCAGCCTGTGTCATTCTTTATACTGTCTTTATATAAAACAAAGGCTTACAAGAGCTCCACTTACATTTCAAAAGCGCAATATCCTCCTGCCTATTGAAGAAGGCCCATTTCCTTCAGTTAGTATACCTTTTTCCACGCTCTAAAAATGGCAGCTATTACATTGTCAAATCCTATAAGCAGCTGCAGCGACTGTTGAAAAAGAGAACGGTCTTCCTCAGGTGTTCTCAATGCAATAACAATAACAAGCCCTGACTTTCCATGAAGAGCAGAGTGTATAGATACCCTGGGAATATTTCTGTAAAAGCTGAGTGGGCAGGACTTTCATTTTGGAAAGCAGTTCACTGGACACAATATATACCTGACCACATCACTACTCCACCATCAGGCTCCACTGTGTGTATGGAGGACATTCTGGACAGGGAGAAAGAGTGATTCTTTCTAACGAGGGAAAGTTAGTAGCATATGAACTGAGGACAATAATGCTAGCTCACACTGAGGATTACCGCATGCTGAACGGTGTGCCAAGTACATTTTATTATTATAAATACATTGCAATAATTATGTAATTAAACATTCAATTATAATATTGCAATGCACTAACTTTTTAAGAAATCAGTCTTTCTCCCTGCTCAAAATGTGTAGTATCCTCTATACACATACAAGTACTTTTATTAAGTCCTTACTACGTGCTGGGCATGGTGCCAGATTCTATACATACAGTTAAATATTACTTCATTATCTGTGGTCTCAATTGTCACACAGAGATACATTTTTCCAGAATGAGAATCCCCCCCTTCAACCTTGTGAATTAATCGGTCACTTAACAAAATTTTATTTTACTCCACACCTTTGCAGAAAGAAAAATAAATAAGGCCTTTCAAAGTTGCCAGGAATGGATTATATATAAATTAAATGCGTTCAGTTCAACACATTTTGATTACATACTCTGTTTCAGGTGGTTCTGAATCAGACACATTTCTTCAGTTTTGTGACTTAAGAACATCAGTGCGAGTTGCAAATACTCAGCACACAAGTGCCCCGTGCTCCCAGGAGCTTGGGCACAAGCCACAGCAAGAGAGACTGGCTCTTGGCCTGGGGTACAGTTAGGGCAGAACCAGCAGCAAAGCCCTTTACTCAGCTGCTGGGATCCCTTTTCATGGAAGCCCCAAGGCAGGACCACCTCAGCCCTGTTCCACAGCCATTTCCTCTGTAACTTAGCAGCTTCTGGCTCCTGCCCTCAACACTCCATTGAAAGGTTCTCCAAGTTCCTTCCTTTTGCCAAATCCTGGGGCCTTTCCATTACCCTTCCTTTAGGGATACCAGATTTAACAAATAAAAATACAATGTCCAGTTAAATTTGAATTTCAGATAAATAACGAATGATATTTTTAGTACAGATGTTCCCTGACTTGTGATGGGGTTACGTCCTGATAAACCCATCATAAATTTAAAACATCATAAGTCAAAAATGCATTTAACACACCTAACCTACTGAACATCATGGCCCGGCCTAGCCTACCTTAAATGTGCTCAGAACACTTATATTAGCCTATAGTTGGGCAAAATCATCTAACACAAAGCCAATCTTATAATAAGTTATTGAATATCTCGCGTAATTTATTGAATACTGTACTGAAAGGGAAAAACAATAGCTTTCTGGGTACAGAATTGTTGTAAGTGTACAGGTTGTTTACTGTCGTGATCACGGTCTGACTGGGAGCTATGGCTTGCTGTCCAGCATCACGAGAGAGGATCATACTGCACATAGGTAGCCCGGGAAAAGATCAAATTCAAAATTCAAAGTATGGCTTCTATACAACACGTACCACTTTCACACCATCATTAAGTCAAAAAATCATAAGTCGAGTCATGTAAATTGGGATTAAGTACATCATTTGTATACTTATTAAACATACTAAAAAAATCATTTGTTGTTCATCCAAATTGAACTAGTAATCTTGTATTTTATCTAATAATCCTACTTCATTCTCTTTGTATCCTCTGGGTACTTGATCCCTGAAACTCTCTTCCTTTGGGTAGTATCAATTCATCACTTTCCCTTTTTCTGCTCCTCCTGCCTGGTTCAGTTGAGTTCTCCAGCCTGTGCTGTAACATCAGCATGTAACCCTAAGCCTCTTCTTTTCTCTCTCTCAGCTTTCTCCTTGGAGAGGTCATCTATTCCTGTCACTTACATCAGTGGCTCTCCAAGTGTGGTCCTGGACTAGCAGCTGCAGTATCACCTGGAAACCAGACAGAAATGCACATTCTCAGGCCCGGACCCAGGCATACAGAATCAGGTCTTCTGGGGTGGGGCCCAGCAATCTGTGTTTTAAGAAGCCCCTCAGTTGTTCTGATGCACGCTAAAGTTTGAAAACCACTTGTTTAAATGATCACTTCTAAGCTGTTGACTCCCCAATCTTTATCATTAGCCCTGATTTTATACCCACACTTCCCTCTGGTATTTCAAACTGGAGTGTTTTGTGGAATGTTACAAAATGGGAGGAAAAAAAAACATAGCTCTATGGTCAAAAAGGATTTCCATGGGGGAATTCCCTGCCCTCCCCCCACCCCCCCCCCCCAAAAAAAAACCCAGTTTCCATGGTATTGCAGCATTTCTTAAGATTTGACTATTGGGACCTATTTCCCAGGGGTTGTGGGAGGATGCAACAACAGGACGGCGTCACTGGAAAAGAGATGCATTGAAATGGAATTCAAACAATATTGTAAATCAACTATACTTCAATTTAAAAAAAAAAAAGGAATTCATTATTGTCCCCTGCTAAACCACCTCTACAGCCTATTTCTTTTTAATTTTTTTAAGTTGAATATTTTATTATTAAACTTTCTTATTTTCCTGCAAGGCTGTAGCTTCACTGTATAAAAATAGCACCAGCAAACACAGTATGTTGCAAAATTAAGATAGTATTTTTCTTCATCTGACACTGTACAACTAACAAAAACTTTTCTCCACCTCCAGTTATTTCCAATGGGAAGATCAGTAAGTTTTGGGGGGTTTTTTGGTTTTTTTTTTTTGCAGTACGCGGGCCTCTCACCGCTGCGGCCTCTCCCGTTACGGAGCACAGGCTCCGGACGTGCAGGCTCAGCGGCCATGGCTCACGGGCCCAGCTGCTCCGCGGCATGTGGGATCTTCCGGAACCGGGTCACGAACCCGTGTGCCCTGCATCGGCAGGCGGACTTTCAACCACTGCGCCACCAGGGAAGCCCTCATCAAGTATTTTGACCCAATCCAGGGATGACTGTAAACTGTTATAAGGCTTAATATAACAATGTTATCTTTGAATTACATAATTTTTATAACTAGTTTTACTACAGATAATTTCAGGAATTCTGAGTATTGTAAACTGGAGCCTAGCCTAAAAATCATAGGGTGCTGTGGAAAAGATGCATAGTGTTTATCTGCAGTCATTAGGAAGTTAGGGGGTATTCTGGTAACATGTTGCAAGTAGTTTCCTTTGCTACAAGTTGCTTTTTAAAAAATCTATCCACAACTAATTTAAGACAACTATGCTAGATTGTTTCATACTAGTTTATTTAGGGGTTCCATTTTCACTCAATAGATTTTATGTGTTTCTCATACGCTTCTTCACTCATTAGTTCATCTAGTTCTGAAGGGTTACTGAGTGTCACATTGATCCGCCAATCATCTTCATAACAAGATTTTTTGGACACGTCCTGGATTTTCTGCCAGAGCTTCATTAATTTCAGTTACTTCTGATGGAGGAAGAAGAGCAGACAAGCAGCTTTCAAACTTTCTAAAGCACCAAACTCCTCTTGTTTGTTCAATTTTGTCCCAACTTCAGGCAGATTACAGTATGCAACATCTCTCAAAGCTCCCTGTGCAAAATTGCTGATTCCCGCTGCTGCAACACCGTTTTCTGTTGTGATCTGTCCACGTCCGCCTGTGAATTGACGCGCGGAGAGCGGAGCTGGGACTGGGCGCGGCTCCCCGCAGGGCCAGCGCCCCCAAGGCCCGGGCCGCCGCAGAGATTGCGCGCGCAGGCGCAGACGGCAGACCTCGGCGCGCACGCCCCGCGCCGCTCGTTGCGCCAAGCACCCGGGCTTCTGGCCTCCCTTTCCTTTCAAACAGACCTCAAATGTTGGAGTTCTGACTTCCTCTTCTCCCTATGCAGTCAGCCTCTGAGTTTTAGGGACTCAGTTACGATAACGTTGAAAGGTTGGAGACCTGACGTGACTTTGGAGCGTGAAGCAAAGCTCTTGTTGAGACTTCGCAGAGTCAAGGCCCGCTCCCTGGGACCCGCAGCCCGGCCCGTCCGCCCGGCTGACCTCAGTAACCAGCACCAGGCACAAGTCCTGGGGCTGCCCCCCAGGGCCACAGGTGACATGGGGTTTCACCTCTGAGAAGGCCCCAGGAAGAGCTGAGAAGGCCTTTTCTGGAGGAATGGAGGAAGAGCGCAAGGAGCCAGTCAGGACTTGAGGGAAAGGAAGAATAGAAGATGTCTAGAAGAGCAGGAAACGGGGTGGAGGCCTGGTGACAGAAGGGAGCAGTCGAGGAGGCGTGGGCGCAGCCTGGCCCGTGCGTGGAAGGACCTCGGCGTGGGCGGGAGACGTTAAGGGGACCGGGGGGGCTGAGGAGTCAGGGACCCATCGCCGGACCACAGTCATTCCACAGTTTCTGCTGGAATATAAATGACTTTCCCATGGATCCACCGCCCAAAGCCACCTGCAGTATCTTTGTTTACTGGCTTCGTATCTTTTCCTTTATCCTGAGGTAAATACGGGGAAAGGGAGGAAAGGGGTGGGGCGGGGGAAGAGGGTGGAGCGAGAATGGAAGAGATTTCGATGAGGGAGAGCCTACTGATGGTTCGCAGTCTTGTCTGCACATTGGAATCGCCTGAGGAGCTGTAAAAACCACGTCTGGGTTCAACCCCCAGAGATTCTGATGCCGTCGGTCTAGCCTCTCGACTGGTGCTTCTCAAACTTTAATGTGCGTCGGAGGCGCCTGGGGCTCTTGTTAAAATTCAGGTTCTGACTCAGAAGGCTCCGGGGTGGGGCCTGAAAGTCTGCATGTTAACAAGACGCCAGGTAATGCGCATGCCACTGCTCTGTGGCTCACATTTTCTGTAGCAACCATCTACGTAGAGGCTCCCAGAGGGTGGTCCTCAGACCATCAGAATCAGCATCACCCGGGAACTTGAGAGAAAGGCACGTTCTCGGGTCCCAGCCCAGACCCGCGGAATCTGGAATTCTGGGGATGAGGCCCAGCAAGCTGTGTTTTAACTCTCCCTCCAGGTGATTCTCACGCGTGCCAAAGTTTGGGAGCCACTGCTGTAGAGAATTACAGAGGGGAATAAAAAGCCTGAGGGAAGGGCGCTAATAATCACTGTAATGACAAAGTAATGAATTATTGTGGAAGTAAGACAGAAAGAGAGATCACGTGGAGCCCTATGTATGTTCCAGTTATGAACAGATATAACCATTACAGTAAAATTAAGACACCACGACTTTGAAAACTGCAGGTTTTCAAAAAAAATTTTTTTAAGTTTTTTTTTTTATCTCTGTATCATCATAAGTCATAGGAATTATTGGAACATTTTCGAGACCTGCACACTCACTGCAAAGATGAGGGAAAGGAGATGTCATTACTGGACCCGTCATGCTGTGGGCCTGCCTGAGCTGGGGTGGGGCGCAAAGGCACAGATGCAGGAAAATAAGGTGGGGATGCCTGGCACTGGGGATTGAGGATGGGGAAAGGGATGCTCCCTGTTCTGAGGCCACGAGGTTGCCGGCGTCTTGGTGATGGGAGGTGCTGAACCTGGTTGTGTTACTGATCCAGTGTCACCACTCTACCCCACGAGTGCCCTGTGCCTGGATTACAGTACCTAACTGGTCCCAGCTGGCCTCCCAGGCTCAGCCTTCCCAGACCCTGCTTCATTTGCTTTGGAGGCTCCAACTCCTGATTACACCAGTGCCCTTGCCTCTCTCCTCTTCCTCAGAGCCCTGTCCTCTCCTCCCTTCAGCACCCACGCCCCCTGTGTGCCATTTTCGCCCCTGTCCTGTGCTTTCCCTCTGGCTGACGGATGGCTCAGAATGGAGGTCCCAGTCATCTGCTTACTCAGCCTCCATCTCTGTCCACCCACTGGGGTGAAGATCCCTGTCCACTTGAGTTCAACACATATCTACCTGTGGGCAAGAGATGCCAAGGGGGATAAAGCACAGTCTGTCCTTAGGGAGCAAGTTACAAACTCTGGGAACCAGTCCCCAAGACGTGACGGACCAAGTGCCGTGAAAAAGATTCACGTAGAGCATTGCCTGACTGTCTGCCCACACTCAGCTCTCCTGGTCCGGATGGCACGTTTTGGCCCCTTATGACACAAGCGTCTGCTAATCTTTCGAAAGTGCGTGTGTTGTTTTCCTAAGAAGGTGGCCAGTAGAGTCTACCTCTGTCACCTCCTTGTAGCTTACACAGAGTGAGGGACATGCTGAGTGACTGCCACAAAGCATGCCACCCACAGAGCACACGCCTCTCAATGACAAAGGTTCCTGTGCTCCTAGGAGCAGGGATGCTGATTTTGGATGGCTGCTCAGAGCTGACTAGGTTCTTTGTAATATTTAGAGTTCTGAATCTTTAGAACGTTGGCTCACAATAGAAAATGGCCCCACAGTTTATGAAAAGCCTTTTATTAAAGCTCCACTTAAAACACTTGTACAATCACTAATACTTATATGTGAATGGTTCCACATACTAGCAAATGTTACTGTTACTTGGGTAGAAATTGTAGGAGAGGCCATGTTCAGACTTTCAAACATCATCAACACATTGCTCTCATGTCCCCTGGACTCCTGGGTCCTCGGAGGTGCTGTGCAATTGCTTCAGAAGTGGGAAAGTCTCCTATAGAAAGGTGGAGGGAAGTCGTGTAGATGACACTAACCTGAAATTCTGCAGGTCCGTCCGATGTGAGTGCTTTTATTGGCCTGTGAGCTGAATCTGAGGTTAGTCTAGATGAACAATCACACATTTCAAGGCAAAAAAGACCATTAAAAATTTGATTGATTTCAACACCATGACATGTACTAATGTTTCTAGAGTATTTTGACATACATGTCTAGCACTTAGCAGTTGCTTGGTGAATATTTGTGGAGTGAATGAATGAAACACAAACCCTTCCCCAAGGTTGGTGCCTCACCTAAAAAAAGCGACTTGGCCTACAGAAAGAGCCCTGCAGGGACCCAGCACACATCTTCGTCCGAGGGCAGAGAGAGGTCCCAGACACAGCATCCAGGATACCATCCCCAGGGTGGAGGGAGGCCCACAGCCCAGCCATCCCTCTCCAGTGATCCCTGACTTGGCCACCCCGAGTCTTCCCAGGATGCCCCTCCCCTTTATAGCCAGTTGTCAACACCAGAGGACACTTTCTTCTGTGGTAGAGAACAATTTTAGACCTTAGAACAGCTTTTCAAATATTTTTGACCATGACCCACAATAAGAATATATTTTATTTTACGAACCATGAAAGATACCAACCAATATATAATTGAAACAAAAGTTTCACAACACAACAGTTAGCCTTACTACACATGATGCACTGATTCTCTATTCTATTTGCAATCCAATAAAGAAACATGTGACACACTCCACTCATCTCACAATCCACTAATGGGTAAGGTCGGCATTTTGAAAACAGGTGCACAGCAATCCACAGGAGGGATGGAATTCAGATACTCCATCTCAGGGACCCAGTGGCAAGAAAGGATGATCCTTCTCTGCCCACACCTGGGAACACACCTAGGTCACAGGAAAGGGTGATGCAAATCCCTCTTTTCTAGAATCTGAACAAGAAAACTCAAAGGAGAGGTCTTTGCTTCTATATCTAAAATATTATACTACATATAACATATCAGTAAGTTTCTTAGCCATGATTTTCTACAGGGAAGAAGCCGCTTCTGACTGTCCCAGAGAGGAACTCCCGAGAGAAGAAAGACTGTGTGGTTGCATCTCCAGGACGTCCCCACTTAGTGCCACCAAGCAGGGGAGTGGCTGTGGCACAAGGCTGGCACCTGCACCGTGAGACCCTCCATCAGTGTCCCCAGCAACAACTTCTCAGAGCCTCTGATGGGATATTTTGTGTTGTGACTCTTGGGAAGGTGGGTACAGCATGCACTGTTCTTCTGCCATATTTGACCACAGAATCCTTTTTTCAAATACTCCCTGAAAATCTGCAGAACACAGTTTAGGGACCACTGCCCCAAGTTGGAAGAAACAGTGTAGACGGGGGACTTCTTCACTGCCACACCAGTTGAGGGCAGGCCCAGGGTGTTAGGACACTTCAAGGGGACTTGAAGGTATCACTGTACATAGTCAATCACATGAAAAAGCAAAGGACCTTGTCAGGTGTGGAGCGGACCCTTGTTTATGGAGTCACCATTTGTAGTTTACAGCTGACCTAGTTGTATCCTGCCTACCTCCAGGGGGCGCCATTCATAAGACCCTGGGTTGACTGAGGCCCTTTGGAGTCCAGCGAGGCAGTAGGAGCCCTCCAAAAACAGGTTTATGTTTTAAACTGTAAAAACTAAAACAGAGTTACAGAGTTGTTGGCCAGAATGTCCAGCACAGTCTCTCTCACCCTTGAGTACATCCATTGACTCTCGTTTTTTCTGTTAGTGCAGCTTCTCGGGGTGGGAGTGGGTAAGGCTCTTAAGTTTTCAGACTCAGACCCCAGACTTGGTTCCATCATTGCTTATCCCACCAAGCTGAGGCGAATAAGGCATATTAAAGCTCTTATCAATGTGATCAACAGTCGCTTTGTGGAAGCTACATCCTGCTGCAGCTCCCTGCCCTCAGACTTCGGTACCCAGGTTCTGAAAGAGGGTACTGTGCCTAAACTTAACGATTTGCTCTGAGCCTGAGAGAGGCGGGACCCCTGAACACTGCACTCTACCCAGAATTCCTTTCACTTGTTTCTAAACATTTTTTGCCGTCATATATAAGCATTAAGTAATTTCTTGGAATAAAACTCTCATCATCCTGGATTCCTTGTAGATGCACCATCACATTTATATCCAAAACATAAAACAAAATACACCTCTGACCTCACAGGTGACAATTTTTACGGGAGCATCTCTCTGGATCACTTGTTAACTGGAAAATGAGTGGTCATGTTTCCCCAGAGTAGAAGAATGAGGACTTACAAAACCTCCCCAGAGAACATTTTGTGATGTGGGATATCAGGAGGATAAAATGAACGTCCCCAGGGGGGTACATGAAAGGAAAACCAGAGAGACTGGTACAGTTACATTTCATACCTTTGTTTAAAAAAAAAATCATGCTAAGTTGCTGACCAACTTGCAAAATGTCAACCACTCTTTCTAATTCTCCCTAACAGCTTCGGTTCCCCCCTCGCAGTTCTTTTCTTCCTGCAGACCTGTTTTCCCTTAAGTCCCAGAGCTGTGGGATGAGGCGCTGTGTTTGGCCATGCTGGTTGCTGGTGTCTGTACATTAGCGCTGGTCTCGGTGCAGCCAGCCATGTCTCCTCCAGGGTCCCCTCCAGCCTCCCTGCTTCTGCAGAAACCTCTCTGTCTGGACCGCCTGGCTAGCAGCAGTTTCCAGGCCGCTGCTCTATACTTCTTTGAAATGAGGTTGTAGAGGATGGGGTTGATGGATGCGCTCAGATAGAAAAGTTGCAGGGCACAGTGTTAAAGTACTATAGAAGTACATCATCCCGGAATCTTTGGTATTTATGTAAATGATTCTGCCAACGTGGAAAGGCTGCCAGCAAACTATAAACGCCAGAACCACCACCACTGCAAAACAAGACATAGGCGCCAGAATTAGCCAAAGCATCCGAAAACAAATAAGCATCCCCAGGAAACCATCTGAAATAATAAGTAAAAGCAAAATAAATAAAACTCTTGCCTAGCCAAATCCCCACCCCCGAAAAACTACCAGGTTGCAGACAGCATCGATATTAGCTTTAAAGCTGAGTATTCGGCTCATACATTTACTATCAAGGCCTGACATAAACCAGAAGGAGTGATTTCTACTAACAAGCTGTTCTGGCAGGCTTCCTTCCACAAACCCACTTCGTTGACATGTTCTCTGTTTTCGGTTGAAAAGAACTCTGCAACAAGTCTGCACAATCTTTATTTTTTTGATATGGGCATGATTCACTTTAGTCTTCAGGATAACATAACATTAAGTAAAGAAACTTTATCTTAACGTGAGCTATCCCGTCTTCTCCAGGGTTCTGTAATTCCATAACTGCAGCATCAAACAGAGACGGGCAGTTGGCTTAAGAGCCTGCAATTATCCATCTTGGATCAGCCCAGCTCGCTGATCACAGAGGCTTTGGGAAATAATTGCTGTTTACAGGACCCGGATATCCCACTCTCAAGGGACGCCTGGGGTGACCCAGAGCCCTTGGAGGACGGGAGATGGTTTTCTCTGGAGACTAGAAGGAGAAGCAGGTGGAGGCTGGGGTAGAACGACAGAATGAAACGTGGCCAGAAGAGGCGCCGAGGGCTGGGAGACCAGGGGAAGGCGACACAGCCTGGACCGTGGGTTGGGGTGTTTGGAACAGAGGCGGCGCCACTCACGCAGGACGCGGACCATCTGCTGGTGTCCCTTCTCCCGAGCGGAGGTGGCCGGGCCTCGCAGCGGCCCGCGGCTCCTCCACAGCTCCCGCCCGATGAGCCCGTAGAGGACGCTGAGGCACAGGAAGGGCAGGAAGAAGTAGGCGGTGGTGACCCACAGCATGACGCACAGCGCGCCCCGCTGCGCCGGGCTCGGCCGGCACTCCTGGATGAACAGCGCCGCGGCCGCCGCCGCCTCGGGCCCCGACGGCGGGGACAGCGGTGGCGCCCGCGAGGACCCGAGGAGTGGCGGTGGCGGCGGGGCGAGGGGGTGAGCTAAGCGGTGCCGTTAAGGTCCTGGACCGCGTAGCGGCCGGGGTCCTGCTCGACGCCCAGAAAGAAGAAGGGCCCGGCGGAGAGCAGCGCCACGGCCCAGAGCGCGGCGATGACCATAAGGACGCGGCGGCGGGTGACGAGGACGCGGGCCCGGAGCGGGCGACAGATGGCGAGGTAGCGCTCGAGGCTGAGCGCCGTCATGTGCAGCAGCGTGGCGTAGGTGCACGTAGAGCGAGAGGCGGCAGAGCAGCGTACCGAACACCCAGGGCCGGGAGCGCCAGAGGCGGTACAGGTCGAAGGGGAGCCCGAGCAGGATGAGCAGGTCAGACACGGCCATGCTGCCCAGGTACAAGCTGGTGGTGGTCCGCATGTCCCGGTAGCGCCCGATCAGCAGCACCGTCATCACGTTGCCGCTCACCCCGACGGCGAACAGGCCCAGGCACACGGCGGTCACTGGCACCAGCGCCCCCAGGGGGAAGGGCGAGCAACGGCGCTCGTCGCAAGGCAGCACCTCTGCCCACGGCGGCTCCCCCGCGTCCTCCGAGCCGTCGCTGCGGTTCTCGGCGCTGCCCATGGGCGCGCCGCGCCCCCGGGCCGGGCCAGGAGCCTAGCGCCTGGTCCCAAGGCAAAAGCGCTTCCTTTGGCGGCCGGTGCGCGCTGGGCGCGCCAAACCCCTGCCGCTTGCACAGCCCGAGTCCAGCGGCACCGCGCGCGGGAACGTGGCTCCGCAGGGTCCGCCTTGAGGGCTGTCAACCGGGCGAAGCGCAGTCCCCACCCCCAGTCACCGCCCAGTCTGCCTCGGCCCCGCTTCCGCTCCCAGGCCCGTGGTATTCCACGTATTCCAGGCGCTTCCCTCCCCACCAACTGAACGCGGGAGGCGGTCGCCGCGGACGAGCCCCACCCAGACGCGGGAAGCGATTCCTGAACCCCAGCGAGGTTGGTTACTGGACCCAGCGGAGCGTGGGCTCTTTTGTAGGTTGGGTTCAGAGGGGAACCTTCTGAGGGACCTCGGCTGGTGGCTCCGTCTTGACGGTTCGGGAAGGTGCCGCAATACCAATAATAGGAGAGGAGACTAGACCAGAATCTAGAGCCCCTCCCGGGTTCTGGTCGCGGCTCAACAACCGAATCATCTCGGATCAGTCCCAGCCTTGCTTGCCCAGCCAGTTCTCCTCTTCTGTAAATTTTCAAGCGGTGATGGAGTTGACCGAGTAATTTCAACGATGTCTATGACTCTGAAATCTATGGATATGACCACGTCTATTCATTTTAAAGAACAAGGCTTAAGTATTTACGTTTACCTCTGCGTACTTAAACGTGTGCTGTTTTGTTCCTGTGTACAAAATATGCTATAAATGTAATAAAGCAGAGTATTGGCCAACACCAGAAAGAACTAAAATTCTGGGGAAAAGACTAAAAACTGGTTTATGAGTCAATTCATTGTGGTCCTAATGACAATAGCTGACACTGAGAGCTCAGGATGTATTTGGTGCTGTGCTTTCCATTTAATCTTCAAGTCCTTAGAACAGAGGTTTTTTTTAAATCTCTTCATGGATAGACGCTCCTCTAGTGGTTTTTCCATCCATCCGACTGTGGTTTAAATCGTCAACTTCTTTTCCCAAGGTTCCCTTCCTCTTTCTGGAACTGAAACCAGGCTTTGCTCTAGTGCCTCGCATCCCCGCCCCGTTCCCCGTGGTCCTCTTTCACAAGCAGAGCCATGGGCTGCGAGGAGGGGTACCTGTCACCTTCCTCATCATTGCTCTTCCCAGCCATCCTAAAACCTACCTTTGAATCTAACTTCCTCACACTCTGCCCTCTGCAGCCCCCTCCCCCACCGCTCACCCTCATTCTTGAGAATTTGGGTGCCTTACCTTCACTCTCTCAAGCACTCCTCCTAAAATTCACACCCCTGCACAATTCCTCGGCCTCTCCTTTCTATCAATGGTCTTGTCCTCCCCCCCATCTCAGGCAGCGGTTCCTGTGTACATCCCTTACACCTTATCATTACCAGTACCTGGGAGCTCGCCTTCATCTCAATTTCAGCCCTCCCAGATTCTGACCTTCACCCTCTGTCTTTCTAGCTCACTTTCTCTAATACCTCAACTCCTACAATCCTTCAACCGCGCTGGGACCTCCATTCGGCTTCTCCTCCTACCTTTTCCTTGTCCCTCACCTGCCTCAAGTCCACGCTTCCCCACTTTAATGGATTTAAACTCCGAGAGCAATACTAATCGCCCCAAGGAAAACACCCTCAATTCCCGTGCTCTTTTCTCTGTTGTCATACTTGTCTCCTTACGAGAGCACAACCATAACCCTGGTTAAGTGGAACCCTCTGCTTACTCTGTGCAGTCTCCCAAGCACCTAGAGTTGTTTCACTTGAAATTCACAACCTCTAGCTGGATGCTTAGTTTTCTCCCACCATCCTCATACTTATTCTATTTAATTCGCTCTCTCGCCCTCCAAACCACTCTTTTGTACCTCCTCCTCTCTCCTTAATCCCCAAGACCTCGTCCCCATCCTCGCTCTCAGGTGATGATCTTGCATTCCAATTCCTGGAAAGAATAGAAACAGCTGGAAGAGGACTACATGCTCCCATCACCACCACCCCCCTCGTCCACCCCCTGGACAGATGAATGAGTGGATGGTACTTGTGCCTGAAGTGAACTCTGCCCCTCAGCACTTCATTCGCCTCCTCGAAATTCTAGAAATCACTTTAGAAAGTCTCTCTCTCTCTTGCATCATCAAGTTTTCTCCCTCTTCTGGATCATTTCCATGTTTTCAGCAAAACTCAAAAGAGTTTCTGCATTCACTCTCTCCACTTTTCCTCCCTCCCTCCTTCCCTCCTCCTCCTAAGCAGCGGAAATGTAATTTCTCCATCTCTAGTTGATCTCAACTTGCCTTGGACTCTCACCTACTGGGTAGCAAGAAGCAATTATCCAGCCTGAGTAAAGCACTGTCCAGTTGGATGAATTAAACAGCTCCTCTGGGTAGTGTTCAGTCCTCTTGGATAACAACATCCTCTCCTCTCCAGTGGCTTCCTCCCCCTGCCCTGTCTTTCCCTAAGGGGGCCCAGGTGGATGGGGAGGGAAGGTCAGGTGGCTTAAAGGCCCTTAGGAAACTAGGAGGGAGAGGGGTACCTAGCTTTGTACCAGTTCCTGGGGGGACCAGGCTGGCATTTGCTAGACTCCAGTTCAGTGTCCCCTTCCCACTTGGCCACCAGGTGCTTTGCTAACCCAAAGGCAGAGGTCTGTGGCCAATGAATTTGTGGTCTCTTTCTTTGACTCAAGTGATGCTCCTGGGAGCACCTGGTACCTTCCCATTGGCTCTCACAGGCTGCAGCCCCCTGAGTCTCTTTCCTTTTATCCATTCTGCTCCATGGCCTGGTGGCCTGCCCACCTCTGCTGAAGGCTCCCTCACCCCTCTCCACCACCACAGCAGCTCTGAGAAAGGCTAACTGGGGCTCAGACAGTGTCTGCACCATCAGGCTCACGAATGCCAACTCTACCCTCTCTGACTGTTCTGTACTACACACCCTCCATTCAGACACTCCCCTGTTCTGCTGTTTTTTCTCTGTATAGCTTATTACCTACTATTGAATTTACGTAGCTCTTTGTTTGTTATCTGCCCCGCTCCATCTCCCGACATCACATGCTCCAGGAGGCAGGCTTTAATCTTTCCCTAGTGCCTGGTACTAAGTGAGAATTTAACAAATATTTGTTAACTCCGGGAATGAATAAGCTTCTGCAGAACCAGGTACCATTATTTTCTTTACAATTCCCAGCAGCTGAGAACAGTACTCTGATTATAGCGGGTGCTCAGCAAGTGTTCCTTGATAATCTGGTTGGAAATAGAATACTGATATGGAGAATTAGATTCATGGCTGGCTTTTTGTTATGTTTTGGCTCAAGCATGACTTGCCCCCTAGAGCAGATCTGAACCCTATTATAACGGCTTGGCCTTCCATGTTTTAGGAAAAAACGGGATCAGACATCTGAAGAATGACTAAAGCCTTTTGTACTTTGTATTTCTAAGTCATCCACCAGCTCATGACTTCATACTTCGTCTGAGGAGAGGAAGAGGAAGTTCTCAGTAGTCCAAGGTGTGTGGATACCTTTCTCCTCTACCTCCACACTTGGTGATCGTGCGGGGCAAAACTGAGTCTAGGTCTGGCCTTGCTGTCCCCCTGTTAACCTGGAAGCAAAGGGTTGGTGTCCTCAATAGGCACTTGGCCCCTGGCTGGATACCTCACAGGTTGGAATGTTCTGGAGAAAAATAAATCTAACACATGCTGTGCGCAAGGCACTGTTTCAAGTACCTGCATATGGTAACTTGTTGAGTCTTTAACAACAGCCTTTTGAGTGGGTGCTTGTAGTACGTCCATTTTATAGATGAGAAGACCAAGGCACAGAGAAGCTGCCTTAGGTCATGCAGCCAATAAATGGGAGTACTGTCTGCTTCATGAGGCCATGGGCACAGGACCTCTTGCTATGTAGACCATAGCACAACTAACCTCAGGAGTGGTTGGTGTGATCGGCTTCTGCTAGAAAAGTGTTTTTCAGCTCGGATTCCAGAAACCAGATTTTGTGGACAAATGGAAGAAAACGGAAGTTTGGTTTCTTTTTTTTAATTTGAAATATAGTTGATTTACCATGTTGTGTTAGTTTCAGGTGTATAGCAAAATGATTCAGTTATATATATATATATATATATATATACATATATATATATATATATATATTCTTTTTCAGATTCTTTTCCCTTATAGGTTATTAAAAAATATTCAGTATAGTTTCCTGTGCTATACAGTAGGTCCTTGTTGGTTATCTATTTTATATATAGTAGTGTGTATATGTTAATCCCAAACTCCTAATTTTTCCCTCCCCCTGCTTTCCCTCTGGTAACCATAAGTTTGTTTTCTATCTCTGCGGGTCTATTTCTGTTTTGTATATAAGTTCATCTGTATCATTATTTTTTAGATTCCACATATAAGCATATCATTTGTCTTTGTCTGGCTTACTTAATTTAGTATGATAATCTCTAGGTCCATCCATGTTGCTGCAAATGGCAACATTTCATTCTTTGTTTATGGCTGAGTAGTATTCCATTGTATATATGTGCCACATCTTCTTTATCCATTCCTCTGTCGATGGACATTTAGGTTGCTTCCATGTCTTGGCTATTGTACATAGTGCTGCCATGAATACTGGGGTGCATGTATCTTTTTGAAGTATGGTTTTCTTCAGATATATGCCCAGGAGTGGAATGTGGAGAAAAAAAGGAACCCTCCTACACTGTTAGTGGGAATGTAAATTTGTGCAGCCACTATGGAAAACCGTATGGAGGTTCCTTAAAAAACTAAAAATACAGCTATCATATGATCCTGCAATCCCACTCCTGGGTATATATCCAGAGAAAACCATAATTTGAAAAGATATGGAAGGTTTGAAGGGGCGTTAGGAATTGCCTTACATCCATAAATTTCAGTGTACCTGTTGAAACTTGCAAAAACTCCATAGGTTTTATACTCTTTTCTCCATAGAAGAGCAGGATATGAGGCAGAGGTTGAAAAGTGAGTTTGTACAGCGGTTGACCCACATCTCATAACACTCTGAGCCAACCTCCTAGAGTCGGGAAACTTCATGTGGAGTTCCAGATTTCCAGCTTGTCTTGCAAAAGGGGAAGATCTGCTCTGGTCCCACACTGCCCACAGGCCATGGAATCCAGGCTGAGTAGCAGCTGCCCCCGTGGACAGGCCACCTTGTGCCTGCCCCCTGCAGCCCTCCTCGCTTGCACAGAGGTGGTGTGGGCTTCATGCCCAGCCCCTGCTTCCTTGGAATGACCTGCTGACACCCCTAGACTCCAGGTGCTAGCAAGTGGCATCTTATTTAATCCAGTGCTGAGATGGCAAAGCTGGCCTTGGTGGGGGAGCCTCTGACAGAGAAGACCAGGGGCCAGCTGTGGCCAGACCTCACCTCCAGGACCTGACGGATGCATGGAGCTGGGGCCTCAGGCTTTCCCAGGTTTCTCTTTGCACAGCAGGGACACGGCAGGGCAAATTCAAGGCAAGACTTTGGGGGCCTATTGCTCTGCAGCTGTTGCTTTAGCAGTTTCCTCTTGGTCTCCATTTCTCCTAAGAGGGAGACAGGCTCACCACGGCCACGATGATCAAGGTGGGTGGGAGAGAGGGAGCAAGTCCCTGTGAGGGGTGGATGGGAAGAGGGTATAGGACGTGCAAAGACCCAGTCTGTGGTCAAGAATGACCATCCTCCTCCCACAATACAGCAGCTCACCTGAGCCCAGCTTAGGCTCCCCTCACATGCCCTCTCTGCTGTGATGGAGTCAGTGGCATCTTCCACTGACTTCCACAGCCATCAGCCACGGGACACAGCTGTCTCACAGCTGTGGAGCCGCCACTGCTAGAAGTGTGGTGCTGCCCTCCAAATTAAGGAGACGGGGAGATGGAAGCCACAAGTCTCACTGCTCTATAGTAGCAGAGATCCCAACATGTTCAGAAAGATGAAAATAAAAATAAGGAACACTCAAACCATTGTTTATGATGCAACTGACTTGAAGTGCACATCTGGAAACACCTCCAAGTACTCCCCCTGAGTCATCTGCTCCCACCTCCCTCCTTTCGAGTTTAAAAAAACACCATCTGCCCTTCAGACCTCAGTAGAGCCCCATCGGAGCACCACAGTGGCCATGGACATACAGTAAGGAAGAGTTGCGTAAAGTAACAAGGAGAGTTTTCTGGGCAACCCTCACCCCAATATTCATCTCCTAGGTGGACAGAGTTTTTATCGTTGATTATTGTTTTACCTCCTAAGGGGGCCCCATAGGTGTAACTTTCTGTCTCAGGAACTAGGAATATGAGTGTTCTCACTGCATTTCTGGGGAATGGAATGGAGATTGAAGGAAGTTTGTCCTTGGGGAATCCCTGAATCTTCCGTGCAGGGGTCAATGTGGGGATTTTCCTCAGGGAACTCTGAACGGAGAGATGAAGAGTGTGGATGCCGAAGTGCTCCCGGGGGGCACGGTCTACCGCTTAGTATGTGAACTTGGGCAAGTTACTTAATGTCTCTACTCCTC
The DNA here is from genome assembly GCF_951394435.1 of Stenella coeruleoalba. Lineage (NCBI taxonomy): Eukaryota > Metazoa > Chordata > Mammalia > Artiodactyla > Delphinidae > Stenella > Stenella coeruleoalba. The sequence goes on from NC_137164.1 coordinate 18,156,774, forward strand.
ATCTGTAAATAGAGGTGCTAATACCAGGACCCACCTCACTGGATTGTACCTGCAAGAAAACATAAAGTCCTTAGCTCGGCGACCGACACATAGTGAGCTCTCTATAACTATTAGTTCTTATTAATCATAATAATAACAAAAGAATGAGGCTGTCCTTGGGTCCAAACTAGCCCCCATCTAGTTCTTTCTCTGGCCAAATCTTGTGCTTTCTGGTCCCTACGTCTTCACTCCTGCCTTTGCTCCATCTCTCTCTCTCAAGAGCCCATCCCGATTGCCCTTTAAGGGTACCGAAAATGTCACCCTTTCCAGGTCAAGTTTCCCCACCTCCTCATCTGGATGCAAGTGTCTTCTCTGATGCTCCTGGAGCCCTTGTTACCTCCTGACACCCCTGACATGTAGGGTTGAGGCATCACTGAGCAGACCCTTGCCGCTCACCTTCACCTCCCTAGGGAGCTGCCCCTAGGCTGCAGCCTCTTGCACCTGCACAGGTGCCTGGGGGCGGGCCACAGTACCACCTGGTCCTCAGGTGGAGTGCAGGATCAGCCTGGAGGAGAGGAGAGCTTCTTCGGCCCAACTGTAATAGGGAAGAACCTTTGTATTCTATTACAAGGTAATCACTAAAGAGACCTTGCCTATAAGCTTATATTATACATAATGGCCCATCTCTGGGAGCCCTGCCTCCTAGGTAATGAGCATTGAGCTAAAACACCTTTGTTGAGCTCCCGGGAAACATCCTAACCAGGCCCACCTGTGAATGACTGCAGGGAGGAAGAAATGAACATGACCCCTCAGGAGGCTGACTCGGGACCCGGAAGTGTTTGACTTTACTCCCGCCCCTTTTAGTAAAAACGAAGCTTGAATTCTAACTCAGGCAAGACGGTTCACCATCTTGCTCTGCTGGGTTTCTGAGTAAGGTTGCTCAATCTATTGGCCTTTTGTGTGGCGAGCAGTACCAGCTTGGACTTGGTGACGAATTGTGGTGCAGCCGGCCGGGGGCCTTGCTGCTCGTGGCTCCCGTCCGCTTTGGGGAATTTCCGGGTAAGGCCCTGGCAGCTGCCGGGACCACTTGTCCGGAGGGTCTTCCCTTCAGAATTCCGCAAAACGGCCGTGGCTGCCCCCCGTGCTTGGCAGCTGGAGCAAGGAATCGACGTTTGGGAGCTGACGGGCTACAGTAGGGTAAGTCGCTCCGGTGTGTAAAGCCGGGAACTTTATTTCCGCTCCGTTTGGGGCATTTTCTCCAGAATTAGCCAATTTGTTTTGTATTTGAGTGGGGTAACTGTAAGGAACGGCACCAAAGATGGAGGAGAGCTTAAACAAGCTTTATTTGGGAACGCTCCCGGGCGAGGTTCACTGGTCCGAGAGAAAGGGGCCAGAGAAGTCGCGCCCGGATGTGGGCGCGAACAAAATTTATAGGGGTGGACGCAGGGGAGGTGCTTGCTGTGTGAAGCAGCACTTTTTTGGTAATCTCTCGGGTGTTGTGTCAATGTCAGGTGTCGGTTGCATCAGCCTCAGAGCCGTTGGTTCGGCCCCTCGGGGAGCGGGAAGACCAGGGCCGAGTGGTGTGGCAATGTCAGGTGTCGGTTGCATCAGCCTCAGAGCCGTTGGTTCCGCCCCTCGGGGAGCGGGAAGCCGGGGCCGAGTGGTGTGGCAATGTCAGGTGTCGGTTGCATCAGCCACTTTGGCGGGGGTTCCGTCTGGCTCCCTGGGCCTTTCCCCGGACCTGCTGGCCTTACAGTAACGTGCTGGAGAGAGGAAAGAGTTGTTGGACCTTTACCTGATTTGTGAACCGGTTCATTTGTTTCTTTGGATGCCATCATTTGTGTGTGCAGTTTGTTTTGTTTGTCTTGAATTTCTGTCTTCAAAAATGGGAAATGTTTCAACTATCGCAAAAGAAAGTCCTCTGAGGTGCATTTTGGATAAGGGATCTGATTACAGCTGTGAGCCCCTGGGTGAAAGGAAGATGATATTTTATTGAAACAATGTGTAGCCACAGTACCTGTTAGGATCTCCACAAGGGGTTTAGGTAGGGTTATCTTGGGGCCCTGTGCACCATGTACTGCGATACTTGTTGTGTTAATTATGTAATTTAGGGTCTCCTGTGTCATTGGTATATGTAAAACCCCAAGACCAAACTTGAGGGTTTGTTTAGGATTTTCTGTTTGTCCTTTGGGTTTTTTGTTTCATTTTGTTTGATACTCTTTCTCCATTTACAGTCAAATCAGTTTTGTGATATTTAAAACTTTTTTACTAATGTCAAATAGAGGAAAGGAGCAGAAACAAAACAAAACCTGTCTGTTCTTGTCCAAGAGGGGGACATTCCCAGGAAGAAGAGAAAGATTCTACTTGGTTCCTGAAGTCACCAAAAGCTACGAATAGAAATAGAAGTGTTTTTTCCATAAATATTAGTAAAAAAGGGTTTAGCCGTCTAGACAGATGACCTTGATTGGTCCCATCTGCCAGAAACCCAATTGGAATCGAACCTCTTTTGTAACTGAGGGGTTTTACCCGATCAGATCATTGTACCTGATTCATGGCTGAAATTTTGGAATGGGAACTCTGAGGTCCCTGTGTTTGTGTGTTTGTACATGTTAGAGATGTACGGCATTGTCAAAATGAATTTGTAAAAGAGGGCTATTTAATTGGCTTAAAGGAGATGAAGCATTTAAATAAATACTCAGATGTAAAAAGCTGGTCAGAATGAATTTTGCGTTCACATGACCTGGGAAATATTCAGTATTGAATTAATATCTGGTATTAAAGTTGGCTTAAGCTTGTTGGTTTGATTAATATAGGCATGTTTTTAGAGTCATCAGCATTAAGTATAATACTTTTATTGTACCTAGGTTTACTAGAAATCAAATGACATTATTTCTATTACAAAGTTTGTCAGCAAGAAAAATAACCATATGACAGAGCTTTTAAGTAAATAAAATAGAGATAAATGAGGTAAGAGTTTTAGGTAAACTCTATAGGAATAATTGTATTTGGGGAATGTCTATCTAAAATAGTCTCTCCAGAGTTCTGTAACTTGAAACTAAACTAAGTTAAACGAAGAGAATTCATTGAATATCTGGGTCATTTCAAATAGGATAAAATATTAGAGCATTAATTGCTGGGCAGGTCTAAGTTTACCTACCTTTGCCTTCTTAGGAAAGGAAGACTAGAGTGTAAGTTTGTCAGTCAGGAAATGCTGTTATGATACACAGTTTACAATTACTTGCTTGTATTTTTACTAGAGGTGAAGGTTTTAAGGTTAAGAATTATAAGGTAAAATTTCAATATACAAAGTTGTAGGACGTGTGTTTTCAGCAAAGAAGGTATGAGGAATGAAAATGCATTTTATTAAAGGAAGAAGGTGGTTTTGTCCTAGAGCTGGTTGTTTATGAATGGAAAAGAAAGTGAGGGACAGATTAATATGGGTACAGAAAAATTGTGGAAGGATTGTGGAGGAGGAACAGCGAAAGAGTTTTGTGCATGGTCAGGATTGGCTAAGATACGATTGAACTTAATTAAGAAAATGAATTTTAAAGGTAAAGTGGTACTAGACCTGAATTTGGCTCTCTAAGAGGACAAAGGTTTCTTAAAATACCAGACTACTTTGGGTAATTGTGAGTTTCTTTAGGTGATCTATACTTACCATTGAGATCTTTTATTATCACTGGTTAAAATTTTTTGATATTTTTGACAAAATTCCCAAAGATCAAATTCTAAATGAAGTTCATTTGACCTCTAGCTAACTTTGAGGTTTTCCAAAGGGTCCCTGGAACACCTCAAATTATTTTTTCCATCTCACAGAGAGGACTATCAAACTAATTAGGCTTATTTAGTATGTTGAACTACATGGGAAGCACGGTCAAATAAGTGGTGATAAAACTTCTTAGATTGTATCATATGGGTAAACGTTATTAATATACACATTTTAGAAATTACATGAAATTCCTAAAATTCTGGTATATCCTGGTAAATGATAATCAGTCATAATTTTAGTAATTACCTTAAATCGTTGTGTATCACAGCAGTAACCAGGTTTCTTTTCAACTGCATTGTGATCCCTGTTGGTTGATGCTGAAGTAAAAAGGCATCCTTTTAATGGTTAGAAATGATCAATTGCTATTTATTTTACGGTGGCTTTTGAATGACTTTATAGCTATTTTGTCTTCACAAAATAGCGGGGTTTCATCAGCTTCAAAGAGTTGTACGTAAAAAAAGGATTGACTAGAGATTCTAAGGAATATTTGTTGCCTCTGTTCAGCAAGAAGTAGCCAGAGCCATTTATATCCCTTTTCCCACAAGATTCTGGAATGGACATTGATAGTGGGGAATTGTAATAGGGAAGAAACTTTGTATTCAATTACAAGTTAATCACTAGAGGGATGTTGCCTGTAAGCTTAAATTATTCATAATGGCCCATCTCTGGGAGCCCTGACTCCCAGGTTCGTGAGCATTAAACGTAAAGGCCTTTGTTTAGCTCACAGGAAACATCCAGACCTGGCCCACCTGTGAAGACTACCTGGAAGGAAGAAATGAACACATCCTCTCCGGAGGCTGACTGGAACCAGGAAATGTTTCACTTTACTCCCCTTTTAGTATAAGATAAACCTTAATCCTAACACAGGCAAGATGGTTCTTTGGGGCCCAAGTCCACCATCTTTGTGGCCTGCTGGCTTTCCAGCTAAAGTCGCTCTTCCTTGTCCCAACAACTCTTGATTTATTGGCCTGTCGTGCAGCGAGCACTACAAGCTTGGACTCTGTAACAGAGCCAACAGCCTAACACGCCACGCATCTGTTTCTTGCTTCCCAAGAGTCTGCCTCGCATCTGGGGGACGGTCCAGAGCAGTCTTCTCTCTTTGATGGCTCACTGTTCCACCAGTTCAAAGCCTGCTTTGATCACACGGCCTCTCTCTAAAGAGCAGATGCTCCCATAATCTCTGAGGCAGGGGAAGAGATAAAATGGAAAGTAGAAGCTTTAAACTGCTGTCTCTGGCTCCAAAGTCTCCCTTCTTGGATTCTGCGAACCGCTTTTGCCCATCGTTGGGCTTGTCAGTGGGGCTGCTAGCGGGTAGGGGAGGGGAAAAGGCACTGGCTCCTTCCTGTCTGCTCATCCCACGACGGCCCCGTGCCCTCCCGGCAGCATGGGCTCCAGTCTGCAGCTTCTCTGGGCACAAACAGAAGCCCTACCATCAGCAGCAGGCAGCAGCCACTTTCAGGAGTCTCAGTCCTGGTGCCCGGGGCTCCTCCTCCAACCTGTTAAGCTTGAAACCCTTAACATCTTTCCTTTGCTCCCAACCCCCAAAGTGGCAGATTTTAAATACGGCTATTACCTCAGTGCCACCTGCTTGCTTTTTCAGTCTTCTAACACTTGTTAACCAAATGCCCAATGTTAAATGATCCGTGTTAAATACCTAGTGTGGCATCTGTTTTCCTGATTGAACCCTAACGAGTACAGGGGTGAATGTCTTTTCTGCTCACACTTCACTGGCTGAAAGTCACCTGGCCAGTTCCAACTTCAGTGTTATGGGGGCGGGTGTGTGGAGAGTGCCCTGAAGGAGAATCAATATTTGGTCAAGAACCATGTGTTTTAGAATTTGAATTATGTGTTCCAGTAACTATTGCTGTGTAAAAAATTTTCCGACTCCTTTGTGGCTTCAGACAACCATTTTATTGTGCCAGTTCTGCAGATCAGGAATTGAGGGATGGCTTGTCTCTACCCCATGATGACTGGGGCCTCAGCTGTAAAGCCCCAAAGGCTGGGAGACAGTTGGGGGCTGGCGTCATCTGAAAGCTCATTCACTCGCTGGCCTGGGCCCAGGAGATGTGAGGACTAAGGGCACCTGCCCCGGGAGGCTGCAGCCTTCTGCACTTTGTCATTTAATGATACATCTTGGCTTTCTTTCCAGATTGGTAAATAGAAGGCTACTGTAATCTTTTTGCTATAGCTGCATAGTATTCAGTTGTATTGGATGTACAGTTTATTTAACCAGTCTCCCATTTTTGCTCATTTAGGTCATTTCCAGTCTTTTGCTGTTACAAACACGTCTGCAATGAATAGTGGTGTCTAATGTGTCACATGTGGGTGTAGATGAATATTTGTCAGTGAATTCGCCTCCTCAGAGTATAAACAATATGTAATTTCCCTTCATAGGGACTGTACAGCTTAAGCTATACCGGCGATGTCTTGTTTTTCTATACTTACCAATATAGTGTGTAATTCAAGTTTTGCATTTTTGCCAATGAGAGTGAAAATGGTTTTTCTGTGTTTTTAGTTTGTGTTCCTTTTGTGTGTGAGATTGAGTTCTTTGTATTTCCTTTTATGTGAACTGCCTGTTTTTATATTGGGTTATTAATCCTTTCATCTCCATATTTCAGAACTTACTACATTTTCCTATGTTAGAGAGAGTAGATTAGCCCTTTTCTGGGATATGTGCGCAAGTATTTTTTCCTGGTTTGCTATTTGCTTTTTTTTTTCATATGCAGAAGTCTTTATTTTTATGGCATTTAAATGATCAGCCTTTTTGTGACTTTTGTATCTTGAGGCACAAAAGGTCACCACCACTCCAGGATTATAAAGGAGTATTCCCACATCTTCTCATTTATTTGGTTTCATTGTTTACATTTAAATTCATTTGGCATTCATCCTGGTGTAAGGTGTGAGATACGGATCCAACTTTAATTTTTAGGTTGCTACCCAGTTGTACCAATATCATTTATTGACTTGATCATTTTTACTCCATTGACTTGAGGTGTCAGCTTTATCAAGTATTAAATTCTTCTATGTACTTGGGACTACGGGCTTTCTATTCTGTCCTTTAATTTTTTTGTACTGGTATTATCAGTTATGAAATCTTTATAATTTAGTGCAGCTAATCCCCTCTCATTGCTCTTTTTCAGGGTCTTTCTATTTTTATTTTCCCCAATGAATGGCAGTATTATACTCATTTATTTACAGTGGATTTATAGTATCTTTTAAAATTTGGTGTCCTGTTAAAAAAAAAGTTAATGATATTGTTATAAACTGCGTGTGCTCTTTCTAGAATAATGTGTACTCTCTGGACCCTTTGTAGTTTTACACTCCTCACCCCTCTGAGGTCATTTTGAGCCAGATTTACAGTGAATAGATTCCAAGTTTTTCATAGCATGACTGGATACTAGACTTCATGCTGGTTTTAATGGTCTGAATCAAAATTTAGAGAATCACAAATTAATTCTGTTAGTATTACTGCTTGAGCATTAATACATGAATTTTCCTCAAATGTTTTTTTAGGTTGCTTTTCAGAATATAGGCTGTGAGGAAAAAGGTCTTATATTACTGTATATGAACATTTCTTACTACACAGCTGCTGTCGTTGGTAAACTGAAACTGTAAAACGTAATTTCCTCTCCAAGACCACCGGGTCATCCTAGAAACATTAAGAGTCAGAGAGGGGCTTCCCTGGTGGCGCAGTGGTTAGGAATCCACCTGCCAATGCAGGGGACACGGGTTCGATCCCTGGTCCAGGAAGATCCCACATGCCGCGGAGCAACTAAGCCCGTGCGCCCCAACTACTGAGCCTGTGCTCTAGAGCCCGTGAGCCACAACTGCTGAGCCCGCGTGTCGCAACTAATGAAGCCCACGCACCTAGAGCCCGTGCTCCGCAACAAGAGAAGCCACCACAATGAGAAGCCCGCGCACTGCAACCCCCGACTCACTGCAACTAGAGAAACCCCATGCGCAGCAACAAAGACCCAATGCAGCGGAAGATAATAAATAAATAAATAAATAAATAAAATATAAAAAAAAAAAAGAGAGAGCTGATAACTTAGGCTTGGGCAGGCCAAATCATTTAATAGCTATCAATGACATCCATAAAGATTCAGTTGTACCATGCACAACGCACCGACTCAAAGGAGTAGGAACGCCCAAGGAGGTCTGGGAGGTCTGAAAAGGAAGTGAGAAGTTGGTCTGTGTCCTTAGAAACATGGACTTAAGTGAATTTATTTTATTGACTCAATGTCCAGGAGTCTCTAGTCGTGTGCTTTCTGTATATCAGTCTTTAGGAATGTCTTATAATCCCTTCTAGAAACTGAGGTGAAAAATTCACAGAAAACCAGCCATCTTAAAGTGAGCATTTCAGTGGCTTTTAGTACATTCACAACGTTGTGCAACACCCACCTACGTCTATCAAGTTCCAAAACATTTCCCAAATACAACTCCATACCCATTACGCAGTTTTTCCCCATTTCTCCCTCCTTCCAGCTCTTGGCAACTACTAACCTATCTTTATGGATTTACTTAGTCTTGATATTGCCTATGAATGCAGTCACACAATATGTGACTGGCTGTGTCTAGTTTCGTTCACTTCGCATGTTTTTGAGCTTCATCCACATTGTAGCTATATTCCCTTTTTGGACAAGTTAGCTTCTCTCATTTGTGGATGAATGAGTATTTAAGAGAATGGGTTATTCCTACGGCAGGGTGGAGGCTCAAAATGGGAATCAGTGTAGCAAAGGATGATATTCTAGAGAAAAGAAATTAGAGCTTCGTGTTTAATCTGTCTGATACGCCTGTACCAGTCTCCTAGTCTGTTTTCTTTCTGTTCAATACTTAGTGGGCTGTGGGCTGTTTTGGATGTGGGGAAGTGTTCAGCACAATGCCTGGCATACAGGAAGCTCTCAGTAAATGCTATCATAAATGCAATATTAAAGTCAACTATTATTTTGATTTCCTTCTTAGAATTCTGGGAGACAGTAGAGGGTAGTGGTCAAGTGTGGGAGCACTAGACCAATCACATGGGTTCAAACCTCAATCTCAGCTCTGTCACCTATTAGCCATGTGATCTTTGGCAGATGCTTGTTGCTCCGTGTTTCAGTTTATACTTAATGGAGCAATTAAGAGGATTATGAAATAACTAAGGTAAAGCCCTGAAAACAACACCTAGCACACACTGAGTGGCCAATAGACGCTATTAGGATTTGAATGGTCATGCGGCTTTAAAATCTATCCAGTTTTGAAACTTTTCTCTTGGCAAATTTCCCATAGCATCCTGTCACATAAGATGAAAAATAGTCCTTATAGCATCTAAACATTTGAAGGCACCACTCCATACACTGTAGGTTTGCTGATCCCAACTATTAAAATCTTAGTTGTTCTCTCAACTTCCCCTTTAAGAGTGTAAGAGAGAAAATAACAAATGAATAAAGGGATACTCTTGAGGGCATATAGATTATCCTAAAACTGTATATTTAAAAAGCGTTTAAAAAATACAAGGCACTATCATCACCTATGTTGATGGTAGGTGATTAGATTGTAGGAAGACTGGTGTTAGATTTTGGGGACCCATTTCCTCTTGCAGTCTGTTTGCCTAATTGAGCCACCATACACAAGGGATCCTCCTGCAGAGAATCTGTTCATGATGATGATGGTAAGGTACTTGCATTGGAAACCAACCCACAAAATGCTCAAGTACAATGTGTAATACTCCTATTTCCAATCTGCAGAAAAGAGGTGATAGGTAAGTCAGTATCATATTGTTCTCAAGGCTGGATTCCAACTCAGTTGCTTCCATGGAGTGATGCTCCTACATCCAAAGTTTATCTCCTCTTCCCCAGCCTAACACTGTAAACTTTACTGTGGTGCCTGCAGTTGTGGCAATTAGAGATCCACTTGGATTTTTTTTTGTTTAATTAATTTTATTTTCATTTTTGGCTGCTTTGGGTCTTCGTTGCTGCGCGTGGGCTTTCTCTAGTTGCAGCGAGTGGGGGCGACTCTTCGTTGTGGTGCGTGGGCTTCTCTTGTTGCGGAGCATGGGCTCTAGAGCACAGGCTCAGTAGTTGTGGCTCATGGGCTCTAGAGCGCAGGCTCAGTAGTTGTGGTGCACGGGCTCAGTTGCTCCGTGGAATGTGGGATCTTCCCGGACCAGGGCTCGAACCTGTGTCCCCTGCATTGGCAGGCAGATTCTTAACCACTGTGCCACCAGGGAAGCCCCACTTGGATTTTAAAAAGCAGTGTATCCCTGGATGAGGTCTGTGGGATGGAAATTTTAAAGAGATTGAGGAGGAATGTTGAATGTCTTGGTGCATGTGAGAACTTTCTGGTGTGGTATTAAGTAGATGGGAACGTTGAACTTTCTGGTGGAGAGCAGACCTGGGGGCAGATTGCAGTGCCAGTAATAGGAAGGTTCTGGGCCCCTGTAGGTGGGAAAGAGAAGGTACTAGGAAGTAGGTAAAGAATGCAGGATAGGTGAGGCATGGTCCGATTTTCTTTCCAATGGGAAGTTTACCTCAGACCCATCCTTATTCATTAGATATATTGTTTCCTTTATATATATATATATATATATATATATATATATATATATACACACACACGCACACATATATAAAAGAATACATATAATGTGCAACAGAATCGGTCACTAGGATAAAACTTGACCTTCTTGAATATGGATCCTCTCATGTTGACGATTTAAATATTTTGAGAAAACTGTTGTAAGCCAACTGCAAGAGGGGAGACCTTAACATTTCATTTTCCAAAAGAGGCAGCAAATAATGTTTATGAATACAATAAACACATCTCAAAAAAGAATGATACAACTTTTATTTTCCATGGATTTAAAGATATTTTTGCTACATAGTTTATGTATTTTTATGAGATTATATTTTTTCATTTGTATGAAGTTCAACCTTATACAATTTCAAGGTGATACGTTTGGTAGTGTATCTATAATCTTTAAAAAGTTTTTAGAGTTTTTGGAATGTACAGTATATGAGGTAAAATCAAGATTACATTAAAAATTGTTTCTCCTCTGCACTAATTTTGCAGTGAGGCTCAAATGGCAAGTACACTATTAAATGACATTTACTATCAAAAATAGGAGTTCATTTGAGTTACTATGAAAAACATAAGCCACTGCAACTGCCACAGTGGCACATTTTACAATTTTAGACATTCAACTATATAGAAATCTCTGGGCTATTACACTCAAACTCATTTGTACTGCCAAATGTGGCACTTTTAAGAAGTTTCTAGAAAACAATCTCAATCACTGTTTTGGGGGAAGTTAGCCTACACATAAGAGATTAAATTTAAATAAAATGTAAACATACAGTATTTTATAGTGACAGATCATTCTTACCACTTGGGAAGGCCAAGTTTATCCATTTCTTTTTTGAACAAAGGTTAATGTTTTTTCTACAGCACAGATCATTTGACATAAAACAATTATAATACATGCTCATTCTAATATAAGAAACTCTTCAGAGATCTTCAAAGCACAAAACATACGTCCTTTTTTTCAAAGACTGACAGAAGTGCTTAGTAATCACTAAACTGCTAACCTCAGCAACTAAAAATTAGTGACTCACTATCCTAAAATTCAAATAATAAATTAAAAAGTCTAGTTACAAGTGTTTCACAGATAACAGATGTGATAAAACAAGAATTTTAGATAGTTTCATTACAAACTATTATTACTGGCAGTCATGGACATCTATGCAAGATGTACAATGTGATACTTGACAAAATTCAATCTGATCACCCAATAACTCACAAATGCAAGCTCACAAAACATTAACGAATTATGTAATTGCAAAGTGCTCTAATGCAACATTAACCACATGCAATCAACAACTGGAACAGTATCCAAACAGACATTACATTAAACATTAGTTTTTCAAGAAAGAAAGCAGCTTGAAGTTTACTGGTGCAAATTAATTTTGTCTTCGGATTTGGTGCCCCAAACAAAAGGTTAGGTTTGATTATGAATTCTGATGGTGATGGCAGTAGTTATGGGAGAAGCAGCAAAACTTATGGGAGTTCTTCAAAATTAGCCTGTACCAGATAGATGGAGTGAGAGTGAGTGAGTGTGTGTGTGTGTGTATATATTTCTACACTTGGTATATATAAAGCCATATATGTACGTGCATGTCCTTATACACACACATATAGTTCAAAGGCTCACAAAACCAAATTAAATAGGTTTGAAGTTCAGAATTATGATTACTTTTAAAAAGTATGTAAAAGCCCTCTGTTCTTTTCCATGTTCTCAAGACCTGAAGATGGGTTTTTGAGTAAACATTAAAATACTTTTAGGCCAAGTAAACTGTATGTGCTTTCAAGTGACTTACCTGTGAATTCATGAATATATACTTATAATGAAGAACTCCACATTTATCAAACAAGAAGCTTCTTTTTCCCATGCATATTCTTTCATCCAGTTTTTGTCTGCTAAGCTCCTCCAGTTATTCATCATAATCCCACTTACCAAATTAAGACAAATGAGGAGGTAGAAATATAGCACTAGATTGCTTTCACAGCATCATACTTTAACATTTTTATATAGCATGTTAGTGTAAATTTTAATCATTCTGAATTTTTCACTAGGTAATAATTAAAACAAACAGATCAGGTTGTCACTGTTACACTCATGCTGACTGGTCAAAGTATCAATTATATATTGTTGCCTCTCAGAAAGTTTGTTTCACAAGAAGGCATGTCAAAAAAAGAAAAAAAGAAAAGAAAAGAAAAAGAGCCCCAACCGAACAAAAAACCGAAACGTGCTATTTCTGTGGCTTGCATTCTAATAAGGTGCCAGCCTCTACCTAACAATATAAGCATTAAAAATGGCAAAAATGATATACTATAGTCTCAATGCCAGTGCTAAATGTCACTGATTTTGTAAAAGCAATACAGAAATAATTTTAGTACATGACAAAATAAAATGTAATACAATATTAAAAATAAAGTTATATTTTCACTTGATTACAAAGTACTGAATGATAAAGGCAATCAAAATGGAAAAGAAAGCAAACAGCACAAGGATGACGGCTGCACACTGCTCGTCACTGAGTGCCCGCCGGGTCCTCGTGCTTTCCACAGTGTCTCTGTTGGTGCTGGCTGGTGGTTCAGTCCTCTGAGAGATGAAGAGCACTGTTGTGCTGTAGGGGCCTACGAGGTCCTGATGCCCCACAGGGTCTTGGCACTGGCGAATGGCACACACACGGAAACGATATTCACAGTTCAGCTGAAGGCTTGAATACCGGAATGAAGAGTCAGGCCCTTTGTAAATCTGATAGTAAGACATTAGAAAAAGAATTATATGGGAAGGCTGGGTAGAAAATCTATGTTAAAACTGGCTAGTTTTAGAATTATTTTTGACATGGAAGCTAGTGAGTGCCACTGCTTGTATCTTTTAAATGACATTTTAAAAATACCTATCCATTAAAGAACTCAACTGTTTGCTGTATAATGGCTGGAGAAATCTGAAAAGTAAGGATGTGATATCTACCCTCACAGAGCTTACAGACCAGCTGAAGAGTGAAGATGTGTCCCCAGAACAGCTAGAGAACAAGCAAAATCAGCCCACGGGCATTTCTCTGGTTTCAGCAAATGTAAGAAGTCAGACTTCTGTGAAATCATTCCATGAAAGGAGGAACAGTGTCTAACCTTGCTCTCCCATGATATCTTTGTATAACTGGTTTCTGTAAAGTTTCAAACAGATCTGCTAAATGAAACAATAAGTGAAAAAGGAGAGCTCTCTGTAGGTGTCTATGGCAAATCATTTTATAAACTTTAAAAGGAGAGATCCCTTAGAATCAAAGAATGGGATTTTAAAACCCAGCTCCTCTGGCTCATCCCTTAGAAGGGAAATAACAAGAATGGAATTCCATAGATTTTTCAAGAGAGTGTGCTAGTGATTGAGAGGATATGTACTGGAACTGGGGTCCAAGCTCTGCTCTACCACTGCACACTCCTCCAGGACATAATAGTTATCTTGTACGGTAATTATGAGAATGAAATAGACTAATACTTGTTAAAGCACTTCTTAGCACAGTGCCCAGCATATAGTGAGTGCTCAATATATGGAAGCTATCACTTCCACTACTGCACCCCTTCACTCATTCTCTAAATGAAAAGACCAAGACTCAGTGATTTCCCAGTTGAGTTTCCCCAGCTAGTTGGTGGGTTATATTAAGAGATCAACCAAAACCTGTGGGCTAGCATTCCCTCAAGCAATTTTAGTAGCCTCAGTTGTATCTGTGTTGTAAATCTACATTTTTACATACTGGTTTGCTTCCAAAGGAGAAAGGTAAGATCTTTCCCTCATTTTTGTGTCTCCAGAATATAGCATATAATAGGTACTTAATGAAAGGCCAGTAAATTAGTACTGTGTATACATCAAAATGTATATCAGAAGATACTGAGAAGATATATAAATGAACCTTTACTGAAAAAGTAAGCTTTAAGACAAATCTTAAAAAACTGCGGAATATGAGTTAGTTCTGAAGATGCATATGAGCATTTCAGGAAGTGAGAATGTAGAAATGATTTATGTCTCAGCGACAGTAAAAGGATGAACTTAAGTATATCAGAAGACTGTATTAGAAAGCAGTGTGAAACAGTATACATACAATGAAGTCAATTTAGTAAAAATAAAAAATATGTATTTGTCTTATGGGTATAATGGGTGATACTTATTTTTGTCTTTAAAATTTTCTTTACTTTCCATTTGTCTCCAAATGAGCGTGGTAATGTGATCAGGAAAAAAAACTCAACAAATGGCATGAGGGTGATAGGTGAAGAGATTTGACATTGAAAGGAAGAATATGTTAATACACTAGTTGGAAATTTAAGTTTAATTCTACAGGGGCCACTGTAGTGTGTGATATTTAAACTGTTTAAGGAATCCTGATCATAAGGCTGAGAGGGATTGAGGGAGTTGGGCAGGACAAGGGCTCTTGCTGAATTATGAGGCCCTGGTATAATTTTCATGGATCACTTAAAAAGTGACTTTTTATTTTAATAAAAGTTGGCAGGCAAAAAAAAAAAAAGTCTTCCAAGAGTTTAAAGCTTGGGGACCAAAATGATGTTAGTGTTTATGATCCTGACGAATGAGGAAGAAGTTGGAGAGGAGAGACTGGGAAGGAAGACGATGAGATCAAATTTTCAATTTTGTTTTAGATGTTGGGAAGATATCTAAACAGGGAGACATCCTATAGGTAACTGTAGACTCAGGACTGAAGAAGACAGATACATCTGCTAGAGCTGATTTTAAAAGTTTTATAGATCTAAGTGAAGCTATTCTAAAAGTCTCAAGCTCAAGATAAGCTGGGTTAGGCCTTAGAATGAGAAATAAGAATTAAAATGAGTAACACCATTTCCACCACCCCCTTTCATATTGACAAGATAAATTCTGTGACCCTAATAAACAAGAGGGCAAGTAAAAACTCTAATAAATTTATAATGTTTTGGTCCATAGCTATTGCTCACAGATAGTATTACATACAATTAAAACAGAAGAAAAACTAAAATATCCCCTTTATATTTGCTATCAATAACTATCCATTTACTTAGGCAGAATGTGGCAAATATAAATTAATGCAGATTTGTAGTTAAGAGGATGGCAGGTAAGACATTAATGTTTTCACTTTCTTTGCACTTTAACTGAGAAATGCAGACTAAAACTTAAGCTTGGAAAGTCTGTGCATATCTAGCTGGCCAAGAACTTTGAAACAGTACACCACCTGCAACAGAATTTACAGGAAACCTTTATAGAAAGCTTATCGAGTTTCATAAATTGGTATTTATCCTTACTTTAGCTTTGTGAATATATTTACACCATGGAGAAAATAACAACTGTGGAATTGGGGCCAATAAGACTGAAATCACTATTTTACCTATTTATATCTACCTCTATATCTACATTCTAAAAATCTATTTGGTTGGTGAGATTAATTTACCAAATACCCATACTAAAATTCAAGACAGTCCTTGTTGTTACCTTTTAAGGACAAGTATACATGTTTACTACCAAAGACAACCACTTTTGAAGCGTCATTATAGAGGAACAAATTCTGTTTATTTCTACTTTCTGTGTACATTACATATCCACAGTCTTATCTTATAATGAGTCATAATACAGTCTGTATTATTTATAGAAATTAGTGTAAGACAGTGATTTCAGCAATACATTACTATTAGACTGAATGCAGACTTACTCAAAACTTTCCTAAGATTTATTATAGATTTGACTGCATTTAAAAGTAATTAGAGTTGACCCTTGGACAACACGGGTTTGAACTGTAAGCGTCCACTTATACACAGATTTTTTTTCAATAAGTACAATCTACAGTACTACACAACCAGAGGCTGGCCAAATCCATGAACGTGGAACAGCGAACACGGAGGGCTGACCGTAAAGTTCTATGTGGTTTTTCCACTGCACTGGGGAAAAACCCTTGTGGTGTTCAAAGGTCAACTGTATTCATTAAGACAAATAATAAGGCATATGTTGTCATATAATTTGGCACATATGGTCACATAATGTGATCCTTCTGTAACTTATGAATGTATTATTGCAAATAATTATTTCCTAGTGATCAATAAATGAAGGGAACAGTAAAAACCCTCAAAAACAACTGAATATGGACAAATAACCACGTAATTCGTCTCTACCATTCTTCCCCTCTATTATTGTCCAGGGAGTTGTAAGTGAACTTGGAGCTTTAGAGCAATCTTTTTTTTGAATTTAATTTTTTTTTTATACAGCAGGTTCTTATTAGTCATCAATTTTATACACATCAGTGTATACATATCAATCCCAATCGCCCAATTCAGCACACCACCATCCCCACCCGCCACTGCTTTCCCCCCTTGGTGTCCATACGTTTGTTCTCTACATCTATGTCTCAACTTCTGCCCTGCAAACCGGTTCACCTGTACCATTTTTCTAGGTTCCACATATATACGTTAATATACGATATTTGTTTTTCTCTTTCTGACTTACTTCATTCTGTATGACAGTCTCTAGATTCATCCACATCTCTACAAATGACCCAGTTTCGTTCCTTTTTATGGCTGAGTAATATTCCATTGCATATATGTACCAAATCTTTATCCATTCGTCTGTCGATGGGCATTTAGGTTGCTCCCATGACCTGGCTATTGTAAATAGTGCTGCAATGAACATTGGGGTGCATGTGTCTTTTTGAACTATGGTTTTCTCTGGGTATACGTCCAGTAGTGGGATTGCTGGGTCATATGGTAGTTCTGTTTTTAGTTTTTTAAGGAACCTCCATACTGTTCTCCATAGTGGCTGTATCAGTTTACATTCCCACCAACAGTGCAAGAGGGTTCCCTTTTCTCCACACCCTCTCCAACATTTCTTGCTTTGTAGGTTTTCTGATGATGCCCATTCTAATCAGTGTGATGTGATACCTCATTGTACTTTTGATTTGCATTTCTCTAATAATTAGTGATGTTGAGCACCTTTTCATGTGCTTCTTGGCCATCTGTATGCCTTCTTTGGAGAGACGTCCATTTAGGTCTTCTGCCCATATTAGGATTGGGTTGTTTTTTTAATATTGAGCTGCATGAGCTGTTTATATATTTTGGAGATTAATCCTTGGTCCAATGATTCGTTTGCAAACATTTTCTCCCATTCTGAAGGTTGTCTTTTTGTCTTGTTTATGGTTTTCTTTGCTGTGCAAAAGCTTTGAAGTTTCATTAGGTTCCATTTGTTTATTTTTAAATTTCCATTACTCTAGGAGGTGTATCAAAAAATATCTTGCTATGATTTATGTCAAAGAGTGTTCTTCCTATGTTTTCCTCTAAGAGTTTTATAGTGTCCATTCTTACATTCAGGTCTCGAATCCATTTTGAGTTTACGTCTGTGTATGGTGTGAGGGAGTGCTCTAATTTCATTCTTTTACATGTAGCTGTCCAGTTTTCCCAGCACCACTTATTGAAGAGACTGTCTTTTCTCCATTGTATATCCTTGCCTCCATTGTATATCCTTGCCTCCTTAGTCATAGATTAGTTGACCATAGGTGCGTGGGTTTATCTCTGGGCTTGCTATCTTGTTCCATTGATCTATATTTCTGTTTTTGTGCCAGTACCAATATTGTCTTGATTACTGCAGCTTCATAGTATAGTCTGAAGTCAGGGAGTCTGATTCCTCCAGCTCCATTTTTTTCCCTCAAGACTGCTTTGGCTATTTGGGGTCTTTTGTGTCTCCATACAAATTTTAAGATTTTTTGTTCTAGTTCTGTAAAAAGTGCCATTGGTAATTTGATAGGGATTGCATTGAATCTGTACATTGCTTTGGGTAATATAGTCATTTTCACAATATTGATTCTTCCAATCCAAGAACATGGTATATCTCTCCATCTGTTGGTATCATCTTTAATTTCTTTCAACAGTGTCTTATAGTTTTCTGAATACAGGTCTTTTGTCTCCCTAGGTAGGTTTATTCCTAGGTATTTTATTCTTTTTGTTGCAGTGGTAAATGGGAGTGCTTCCTTAATTTCTCTTTCAGATTTTTCATCATTAGTGTATAGGAATGCAAGAGATTTCTGTGCATTAATTTTGTATCCTGCAACTTTACCAAATTCATTGATTAGCTCTAGTAGTTTTCTGGTGGCATCTTTAGGATTCTCTATGTATAGTATCATGTCATCTGCAAACAGTGACAGTTTTACTACTTCTTTTCCAATTTGTATTCCTGTTATTTCTTTTTCTTCTCTGATTGCCATGGCTAGGACTTCCAAAACTATGTTGAATGACAGTGGTGAGAGTGGACATCCTTGTCTTGTTCCTGATCTTAGAGGAAATGCTTTCAGTTTTTCACCATTGAGAATGATGTTTGCTGTGGGTTTGTCATATATGGCCTTTACTATGTTGAGATAGGTTCCCTCTATGCCCACCTTCTGGAGAGTTTTTATCATGAATGGGTATTGAATTCTGTCAAAAGCTTTTTCTGCATCTATTGAGATGATCATATGGTTTTTATTCTTCAAATTAATATGGTGTATCACATTGATTGATTTGCGTATACTGAAGAATCCTTGCATCCCTGGGATAAATCCCACTTGATCATGCTGTATGATCCTTTTAATATGTTGTTGGATTCTGTTTGCTAGCAGTTTGTTGAGGATTTTGCGTGTATATTCATGAGCGATATTGGTCTGTAATTTTCTTTTTTTGTAGTATCTTTGTCTGCTTTTGGTATCAGGGTGACGGTGGCCTCACAGAATGCATCTGGGAGTGTTCCCTCCTCTGCAATGTTTTGGAAGAGTTTGAGAAGGATGGGTGTTAGCCCTTCTCTGAATATTTGATAGAATTCACCTGTGAAGCCATCTGGGCCTGGACTTTTGTTTGTTGGAAGATTTTAATCACAGTTTCAATTCATTACTTGTGACTGGTCTGTTCATTTTCTGTTTCTTCCTGGTTCAGTCTTGGAAGGTTATACCTTTCTAAGAATTTGTCCATTTCTTCCAGGTTGTCCACTTTGTTGGCATAGAGTTGTTTGTAGTAGTCTCTCAGGATGCTTTGTATTTCTGCGGTGTTTGTTGTAACTTCTCCTTTTCCATTTCTAATTTTATTGATTTGAGTCCCCTCCCTCTTTTTCTTGATGAGTCTGGCTAATGGTTTATCAATTCTGTTTATCTTCTCCAAGAAACAGCTTTTAATTTTATTGATCTTTGCTATTGTTTTCTTTGTTTCTATTTCATTTATTTTCTGCTCTGATGATTTCCTTCCTTCTGCTAACTTTGGGTTTTGTTTGTTCTTCTTTCTCTAGTTCCTTTAGATGTAAGGTTAGGTTGTTTATTTGAGATGCTTCTTGTTTCTTGAGGTAGGCTTGTATAGCTATAAATTTCCCTCTTCGAACTTCTTTTGCTGCATCCCATAGGTTTTGGATCATGTGTTTTGTCATTTGTCTCTAGGTATTTTTTGATTTTCTCTGTGATTTCTTCAGTGATCTCTTGGTCATTTAGTAACGTACTGTTTAGCCTCCATATGTGTGTGTGTGTTTTACGTTTTTTCCCCCTGTAATTGATTTCTAATCTCATAGTGTTGTGGTCAGAAAAGATGCTTGACATGATTTCAATTTTCTTAAATTTACTGAGGCTTGACCTGTGACCCAAGATGTGACCTATCCTGGAGAATGTTCCGTGCACACTTGAGAAGAAAGTGTAATCTGTTTTTGGATGGAATGTCCTATAAATATCAATTAAATCTATCTGGTCTGTTGTGTCATTTACAGCTTGTGTTTCCTTATTTATTTTCTGTTTGGATGATCTGTCCATTGGTGTAAGTGAGGTGTTAAAGTCCCCCACTATTATTGTGTTACTGTCGATTTCCTCTTTTACGGCTGTTAGCAGTTGCCTTATGTATTCAGGTGATCCTATGTTGGGCGCATATATATTTATAATTGTTGTATCTTCTCCTTGGATTGATCCCTTGATCATTATGTAGTGTCATTCTTTATTTTAAAATCTATTTTATCTGATATGAGTATTGCTACTCCAGCCTCTTTTGATTTCCATTTGCATGGAATATCTTTTTCCATCCCCTCACTTTCAGTGTGAATATGTCCCTAGGTCTGAAGTGGGTCTCTTGTAGACAGCATATATATGGGTCTTGTTTTTATATCCATTCAGCAAGCCTGTGTCCTCTGGTTGGAGCATTTAATCCATTCACGTTTAAGGTGATTATCGATATGTATGTTCCTATTACCATTTTCTTAATTGTTTTGGGTTTGTTTTTGTAGGTCCTTTTCTTCTTTTGTGTTTCCCACTTAGAGAAGTTCCTTTAGCATTCGTTGTAGAGCTGGTTTGGTGGTGCTGAATTCTCTTAGCTTTTGCTTGTCTGTAAAGCTTTTTATTTCTCCATCGAATCTGAATGAGATCCTTGCCCGGTAGAGTAATCTTGGTTGTAGGTTCTTCCCTTTCTTTCATCACTTTAAGTATATCATGCCACTCCCTTCTGGCTTGTAGAGTTTCTGTTGAGAAATCAGCTGTTAACCTTATGGGAGTTCCCTTGTATGTTATTTGTCATTTTTCCCTTGCTGCTGCTTATCCTGTATGGGACTTGCTGCGCTTCCTGGACTTGGGTGGCTATTTCCTTTCCCATGTTAGGGAAGTTTTCGACTATAATGTCTTCAAATATTTTCTCGGGTCCTTTATCTCTCTCTTCTTCTTCTGGGACCCCTATAATGCGAATGTTGTTGTGTTTAATGTTGTCCCAGAGGTCTCTTAGGCTGTCTTCATTTCTTTTCATTTTTTTCTTTATTCTGTTCCATGGCAGTGAATCCACCATTTGGTCTTCCAGGTCACTTATCCGTTCTTCTGCCTCCGTTATTCTGCTATTGATTCCTTCTAGTGTAGTTTTCATTTCAGTTATTGTGTTGTTCACCTACCTCTTTGTTTGTTCTTTAATTCTTCTAGATCTGTGTTAAACATTTCTTGCATCTTCTCGACCTTTGCCTCCATTCTTTTTCCGAGGTCCTGGATCATCTTCACTATCATTATTCTGAATTCGTTTTCTGGAAGGTTGCCTCTCTCCACTTCATTTAGTTGTTTTACTGGGGTTTTATCATGTTCCTTCATGTGGTATGTAGCACTCTGCCTTTTCATCTCATCTGTCTTTCTGTGAATGTGGTTTTTGTTCCATAGGCTCTGCAGTACTGTAGTTCTTGTTTCTGCTGTCTGTCCTCTGGTGGATGAGGCTATCTCTAGAGCAATTCTGAAATTTCCGGTGCTTAAGCACCACTTGGAACTTAAGAACAAAGAAACAAAACCAGCAAAAGAAAAACAGAGTTGTGGGTTCCACTCCTAGACATTCAGATTTATTTGGTCTGCAGGCCACTCTGAGGAACAACTGTTTTTGAGAATCTCAAGTTCAGAAGTTTAAGAATGGAAGAAATTGTATAGAATCCAACAGGCCACTGTCCCAGCAACTGTTCTCCTACATTGCCAACAATACCCTAATTTTGGATGGGGTATCCAAAGTACAGCCCCTGTACTAGGAGAAGCTGGCGAGGCTTAAGTCCAGAGGTGGGCCCTGGCTGGCTTAAGCCCTGGCACAGTCACTGCTTCAGGGATGACTTTGTAACCCAAGTGCTATCTTTTCCCTGAATGTGAATAAGGAAGTGTAAGTTCCCCATGGCAGGCACTGAACACTGAGAGAAACTATGTCCCTGATGACTTCATTAAGCTCCTCAATCAACCTACCTACCTACAGGCTTCTCCCTAAGAGGATTTATACTTTATAAGCCAATTTGAAATTTTTTTAAATTAATTTATTTTTTAAGTTATTTTTGGCTGCATTGGGTCTTTGTTGCTGCATGCAGGCTTTCTTTTTTCTAGTTGTGGCGAGTGGGGGCTACTCTTCCTTGCAGTGCGCAGGCCTCTCATTGTGGTGGCTTCTCTTGTTGCGGAGCATGGGCTCTAGGCGCGTGGGCTTCATTAGTTGTGGCACGTGGGCTCAGTAGTTGTGGCTCACGGACTCTAGACCACAGGCTCAGTAGTTGTGGCGCACAGGCTTAGTTGCTCTGCGGCATGTGGGATCTTCCCAGACCAGGGCTCGAACCTGTGTCCCGTGCATTGGCAGGTGAATTCTTAACTAGTGTGCCACCAGGGAAGCCCCTATAAGCCAATTTGTATTAATTTTTCTGGTATTTGTAACATTAATGAGCTTGGACACAAGAACTCTCTTAGGTACAGACTCCCAGATGGTGCTTATCTGCTTTGACAGTGGTTCTACTGTCCCCCAATATTTTCACTTCACCCTGTTATACCACTTGAAATGCTGCTTTTGGTTTAAAAGCACTTGCTTTAAAAAATGTATACACTTCTGGGAAGATTAAAGAGCCAGCAGACACTCGACTTTTGACATGAATTTTCCCAAGGAAAGAGTCTTTTTCCTAATGGCAATAAGGTCAGTTATACTGTGTATATGAGAATTATGATGTATGTGAGAGAGGGAGGCAAGAGTCAGAGGAAGAGTGTAATTTTAGAGAATGGGGCCAAGCCTCAGGGAGGTGCTGCAGAGCAGGGCACAGAGCAGCAAGAAGGCAGCAAGAGTTGGTGAAAGCCACTGACTGATCAAAGAGGGATGAAGCAAGGGAAGAATGTAAAGAAATCAGTATGTTTCTAAGTTTGGCCCAGGTCGTAAGTACTGGCTGCTGCTAGGCTAATTTGCTTCCAGGTCCCCAAACCCAGCAACACTACAGGTTAAACAGTTTTTAAATAGGCTAGCCTAGAAACTCAACCACCAACTTATAAATAATAATCCTCTTCTTAAAAACATCAACAGTTCCTACTGCTGTAGAATGAATAAGACTTGGCCTCCTCCACTACACACTCCAATCTTTTTTTTAGCTTTATTTTTTATTAGTAATCTATTTTATATATATTAGTGTATATATGTCAATCCCAATCTCCCAGTTCATCCCACAAGCATACCCCCTGCTTTCCCCCACTGTACACACTCCATTCTTGAGCCTTACTCAAGTCATACTTGAGAGTTCATGGTTCCTCCTAAGCTCATCAACTCCCCAAATAGACTCCCTTTAATGATAATCCTTTTGGAAAACATTCCAAAGTCCAGCTGGAAAAAAAAAATCATTCCTTTTAACAAAGTATGTTTTATCTTTATCATGATCTTTTATTTGCTTATACAGAATGTCATGATTATGAAATTTCTGCTTGCTTGCTAACGTCTAATAAACAACTTTCTTGAAATCAGAACAGTAACTTATTAATAATGTAGCCCCCTCAGATTCTTCATATGTAGTATTTAATACATGTGTGTTGAATAGCAAGTCAATTTTAAGTAAAATATTAAAATCCCATGAATGAGATTGAACTCTTAAAAAAATGACCTTTAAACTTCTGGAATACAACTTGCCAATAAATCATAAAATTTTATAAACATTTAAGAGATTTAGATGAGCATATATATGATGAAGTTCTAAGGAAATCAGTATTTTAAGTTTTACAGTATGCTTACAATCTAAAGTAAAATTGATGATAGGGTTAATTTAGCTTTTAAGTTAAATTAGAATTAGCACTGCTGTTTCATGTAGTGATATGTTTATTAAAATTCATATACTACTCAAATGTGGGGTCCCTATTTCCTTTAAATATGTAATGAAATTACATTTTCTTTAATATTAATTTTGTTTCCTCCTTGGAAGGAAACCTACTTATCTATAAATCATATTCAAGTCTAATTATCATGTCAATTTGCAGATGGCTTAATAAAGAAAAACAATCACATGCCAAATTTAATCCAGCTCTTTGGGGCCTTTTGTAATTTTGGTTAAGAAATTATGCTTCCATATTTAGCAAAATTGAAAGGAAAAAATTATACCTTATTGAAAGGTAGTCTATTATTAATAGTTATAATAGCAGAAGAGTGAAATAAAACAGATGAATGATTTTTTAATAGTGAGAAAAGAAAATACAAAATAAGAAACTAAAATGAAAACAACCCAGCTTAAAAGCTCTCAAAATCAAGAAGAGTAACAGCAAAAAGGAAGAAGCAGATGAAATGCTTACAGAAATAAGGCTTTTGAGTTGCATAAAAACTTCTTTATAAAAGTCATAATGACACTGACAGCTGCCCACTTCATCGGCTATTCACTGTTTACCAGGAACCTATCTTTGAAATTTTACCAGGAAGGTGATACTTCCTCTAGGCTTCCATAATAACTGTGTCAATGGTCATATTTACAACACTGCATTATAACTATGACTATTACTAACATTGTAAAAGCCTCTTCAATGTTGTCTCTGCATCTGTCCTCATCCTACTCTGGTCACAATAATCTTGTGTCTGATCATGTGCCTACTCTGGTCAAAATCCTCCACTGGCTTCTCATTTTACATGGAGTAAAAGTTAGAGTATGACCTATAATGCCCTACACGATCTCCATGCCTGCTCACAGACCCCCTACCATTAAAGCCCTGACTTCATTTATTATTCCTCCCTTTGCTCATGCCGCCCCAGCCATAGTGGCCTTCGTCTTGTACAGTAAATTTAACAAGCATGCTCCTGCCTCAGGGCCTTTGCACCTACTGTTTCTGCTTCTTGAAACACTCTTCTCCCCATATTCACTTCCTTGGGGTCTCTGTTCAAATGTCACCTGATGGCCCTATATAAAATAGCACTAGCTGTCCCTCGCCCTAGTACTCCCTAATCCTTTTATCCAGTTTTATTTTTTCTCTCTTGTGTTTATCACTATCTAACATATGATATACTGATGTGTTTATCTGCTTTTAGAATCTCTTTTTCTACTAGAATGTAAGCTGCACGGAGGCAAGGACTTTTTGTTCACTTGTATCCTGAGTGCCTGGCACAGAGTTCAATAAATACCTGTCAAATGAACGAATACTCTGTTTAAGTGCAGTTCACACCCCAAAGATTTTGAATCCTGATATACTGTGTAGTTACTATTTTTTGGCACATAGTAAGCACTGAACAAATGTTTTTGAATTAGGAAGATAAAGGTAGTCAAATCCTGCATTGAAAATACATAAAAATGAAAAAGGTGAAAGTGTGTATCTATAGAATTATATTTTGGCACATACCTGTTTGAATTCTGAATCTTTTCCCACCATAACTTGAAGACTGTAAATAACTGGATCACCTTTCATTGGCTGTAAACACTCCCATGTAATTTCACAAACGTGATCATTTACCTTCTCTATTTTGGGGGCTGTAGAGAACAAATATAAATAAAATCTGCTCTACTTGATTTTTAACGTGGCACATCACACAGACACTTGTTTCAATCAAAATCAACAGACTTTAAAACATAGTTACAAACTTGAAATAAATATTAGTGAATTTTTGAAATTTTCAGAGAAACGGTCAATGGCTAACTCTTATCATCTCCAGGCCATACAATCTACAAGCACTCCAATGGCCAGACTGATTAAAAGATCTGTAAAGATAAGTACTATTTTCCCTGAGCTAAAAAAAGCCAATGGCAGTTCTACAACATCTTTTATGGTACTTCAAAGAGCATAACTAGAACATGAAATTTTATAATTTAAGAAATCTTCTAAGAGAATGAGTTGAAAAATACACCTAGCTGCCTGACCACATATATGACTGCCTCACTCAATAGTGGGGTACAAAGGTGTTAAAATCAGCAATCTTCTTAAGGTAAAGAGACACTAAACCAGATGAGGGAGAGACACTAAACCAGATGAGGGAACAGAAAAATAACTCAGTGAAATCCATCAGCATTATTAGAAAGACTATTCAAAGAACAGTCTTGCTAACTATGGATCTGCTTAACAAATGATACATTCAAGTATATGATCCAGGACACTGTACCAGAAATCTTTGTAATTTGTCCTCAGAGGGTGAGGAATTTTAGTATTTTTTACTTTCCAGGGTCATTTTAAAGTAAGAACCCTGCTGAAATTAATTTTAAATATATAATATATACACAAATGTGTATGTGTATGTAAATTTGATTTAAAAATTCAAGTTAACTAAGTATTTATTTATGTTTTGCTAAACAGATGACCTGGCTTTCTCCCTGAAATCCGAATGAAAACAGCAATGACTCAAAACAACCAGAATTGTGATTTTTTTTCTTTAAGTAACAATAGTGGAAACAGCAAACAACCCTATTAGAAAGCGAGCCTACCTATTCAGTTTAGTACTTTTATGTTTATTAAAAAGATCAGTGACAAAAACCAGCACTTGTCTGATTATCAATATGCCAGATAAAATAGCTTTTATTATTAAGTGAAAGTCCCAGTAGGTAGGCTTGTCTAATTTCCTTTTTATAATTTAAATGTTGGACACATCCTGGATGATAATTTTCTTTTTTTTTTTTTTTTTTTGCGGTACACGGGCCTCTCACTGTTGTGGCCTCTCCTGTTGTGGAGCACAGGCTCCAGACACGCAGGCTCAGCGGCCATGGCTCACAGGCCCAGCCGCTCCGCGGCATGTGGGACCTTCCTGGACCGGGGCACGAACCTGTGTCCCCTGCATCAGCAGGTGGACTCTCAACCACTGCGCCACCAGGGAAGCCCCCTGGATGATAAATTTTAATAGTACAAAAGTACTTTATGAAAAGTGCATTTAATTTATTATTAAAGAAAATAACTTGAGGATGTATAACTTACCTTTCAGGGCAGCTGGGACAGATTTTGGAGTAGTGAAAATATATTCTTGGGAAAGAGGACCTTCCCCCGCTTCATTACAAGCTTGAATACAGAATTTATAAGACGTCGACTCATTAAGTCTTTGTACTTTGTATGTATGGCATGGACCTCTGTACAGGGATATAAACCTAAAATGGAAATGACTCCTATGAAAAATAAACCTTGACTACCTTATGAAAAACGTTTAAAAACCACTAAAAAAAAAAATACAGTTCAGACATTATTTAGGAGTAGTAAGTTACTCCTAGGAGTAATAAGTTACTCCTAGAATTTAATGCCAGGAATGGTTTGTCACACAATAAATCTGTGTTTTTTCGGCAGATGATGAAAATCACAGAATTAGTAAATTTCCCAATTTGACATGGTTTCCTGAAAATTTATTGCTAAATTTTTCTCTTCAGGCTTCTGGTATAAGCTTTGTTTCTGACTGCTGTTTTTTAATGTTTACATTTTAAAGGATACTCAGTACATCACAATTTTCAATATAAATTATTTCTAACTAGAGTCATAGGCATACAATTTGTCACATAAAAAAGAGAATTCCCTTTCCCAGGCATAATTTTAATTGATTTGGTGAGGTTTTCTTAAGATTTACATAACAGTATGAGATAATATATAATTTCCCATAAATTATCCACTTGAACTGTTCAATGGAAAGTTTAACATCATATATGTTATCCGTATGCTGAATGTTCCCCAAATTTTTGATTGGCTATTTAAAAAACTTTTGGAAGCTGAGGAATGAATAATGAATACTCATATAGTTCTAACAGTCTGAAAACTGTAGTTAGATTAAAAATGAAGAAATATTTAATAATCTTTAGTAAGAGTATTTCCAAGAAGCAGTAATTAGATAAGCCTTGCCTTTTGAATCTCCAATTTTTTTTTTTTTTTTTTTTTTAATGATAGGAAAACAACCAGTGGCAAAACCACTGTCGAAAAAAGGTGAACGATGATAAAACCTGTGGTCAGGGAACAGCTGAGGTAGCATTCTGACATGATCCCACAGCAAGTGTAAAGAGTTGTGAAAAGTAAAAAGAAAGTAACTAAAGATATTAAATTGATTTAGTGCATTAAGTTTATATGGTAAATTTACAGTATCATAAAACGTTTTAATTTATTTATTTTCCAC
This sequence comes from Stenella coeruleoalba, assembly GCF_951394435.1. NCBI lineage: Eukaryota > Metazoa > Chordata > Mammalia > Artiodactyla > Delphinidae > Stenella > Stenella coeruleoalba. Next base: position 18,184,852 of record NC_137164.1, read on the forward strand.
AGCCAAAGACCATACCCCATACCCTACAACAATTCTCTAGATGCTAGCTAAATATTAATTACGGCTAAAATTCTAAAATAAGAATATAAACTAATATAATCTATACTTAATAGAATCTTTGTTCTATTATCTTTCAACCAAACACCAATTAAACCTGTTTCCAGTAAACCTTCTTGCACTACCCCAAATGTAAATGCTAGAAAGGGGATAAAAATAAAGAATTAATTAACCTAACAGTAACAACATATATTAAAGATAAATAGCTATACCAAAAACCTGTGGCAAGGCAAAGAATTTCCTTCCAGAGATAAGGCTACAAACAGTACATAAAATTCTGCCAAGAACAAAGGCGAACATTCATAGAGGCACAGATTTCAGGAAATGATCAATACTATTTGCTCTGTGTAATGCTCTTACTGTTGATACAGTATGTTTAATTCTGTATGCTATTTTAAATGTGTAAGTACTTCTGATAGAGAGTACTTATATACAAGTACCTTAAATATTCCATTATTGAATACTTGGCTAAGATACAAACCCAACACAAAAAACAAAGTAATCTTGGGAAATACTGTCCCTGGTACTCTGAATCTATCAGACATACAAATTATTTCTAATAAACTGAGTGAAAAAGCAAACAAATAAAAAAGAAAAACCAACAAAAAAACCCACCAAATTCTTAAAAGATTAGAGTAACGGCTGTGAAAGATATATGGCATTGTTTATTTTGGACATAATATCAATAAATTACCCAGACTAGAATTTGAATAATTTACACCACACTTATTTTGAGTAACACTATAATTCAAATGCATGATTTAGTGGGGTAAAATATGGCATGGATGTAACGAGACTGTAAAGGATGGTAGCACAGAGAAGAACCTGAGTAGCCAGGGGACTGGACTATTTATTCAGAGAGTCTAAGATCTGATGGTGAGGAAGTAAACTACTGCATTCACTTAGTGTGCAGTCCCTGTGAGGGTGTGGAGGAGGGTGAGATATAATCCCTGCCTTCAAGGATCTCAAAGGCCTTAAGCCAATCAATGATTTACTGTAAAAACTGCCTCTTGCTGGAAATAAGCACTGAAGAGATTATTTTCCAGCACAGATTACGTTTCTTTTACTAGCTTGAAGAGAGGAAATGGGTTAGAGATGAGAGCCAAATAATAGTTCCCCTAATTTTTTCTCTCTTGCATCACCCTCCCAATTATAAACAGAAAATCTTCATTATGTCTTCTGATGGCATACTTAAAAATTATTTATGAGACTTCTAACTCTGTTTTTTAAAACTTAATTTATTTCTATTGTTAAAAAAATTTATGTACTTAAGACCTGAGAAACTATATAAAGAAGCAATTAGAAACACCTACCTTCCATTCTTATCCTCCATCTGAAGGTGGTACTGAACAGAATCTGTTGACAATGTCTTTGGGGTTCCTTCTCCCCACTTCAGTTTAAGGTTCTGGTGGCTGAAGGCAACACATTCCAGACGAGGTGGATCAGGAGGGAGGGGTTTAGTTTTTAATTTTATCATGTGGCTGAAAGGACCAGCTCCAAGGCTATTCAAGGCTTGAATTCGTATTCTAAGTGCCATATTAAAAAAAAAAGAAAAAGTTTAGTTTATGATTATTCTATTTAAAGTGTCCCTCTGGTCTAGGCAAAAATTAACATAGTTTTTATTGTGTACCTGTATGTTGTATCTGGTTGCAAATTGTCTAGAATGTAGCTTGTAACCTTTCCCACAGTCAAGGGCTGTTTATCTCCAAAGTCTATGCTGTAGGCAAGGATTTCTGAACCATGATCACAAGGCTTTTCCCAGCTTACTGCAAGGCATGTAGACGGTGAATAATTGGGATTTTCTATATCATCATCACTTACTTCTTGAAGACAAGTCACAATACCAGGAACTGATGGTGGAGTCACACAGGCTACTACTTCACTGAAAGGGCCTGCACCCACAATACTCAGAGCCTACAAATTAACAGAGCCCAAAAGGTAAAGACGCGATCATGAAAATGCTCACAAGACGCAAAACTCTGGATAGAGTAAGTGACAAGGCCCTGACCGCCTTTACCTGGACTCTGCAATAATAGGTAGTTGCTGGTGAAAGTCCTTTTAATTCATAACTGAGACCGGGCCCACAGTAACATATCTGCATACTTCCTTCAACTCCTCCCCACTCCAATCGATATTCAGTGACATCAGTTCCATTACTCAAAGGGACCTTTAAATTAAGAAGAGGATAAAGGTCTTAAGTCCTGACATGATTAAATAGCTTTTGGGCAAAAATGTTCTTTACCTGAGCATATAAAAAACTGAATTGTTTTTGGATTTTTAAAAAATGTTTAACAGAATTTAAACTGTTCAATATTACATTTTTATTCATTAAGGCCACCTGAATTTAAGATTTGTCAAAAGTATAACTTTGTTTTCAATTAGAAGTAGAAATATCACTGAAACACTTTAGAAAGAGTACTTTAATGTAAATATACTTCAAAACAATTCTATTAAGTAATATAAATGTTAAATCGTACAAGGACATTTTCTTTGTTAAATTTCAAAGGAAAATGAAAATGTAATTATCATTATTGATTATTACTATATGCAATAAATATACTAGAGATAATAAACATAAGAGAAATAGTATTATAGTAATTCCTATGAATGTTTGCTCTGAACATTAAGCTCACCGTGGCTAAATATCTCAGTACCGAGACAAAGCCTTTGATAAAATACAAAGCACATCACAAACAAGAATCTAAATACTTGTAATGTAAATATACCTTATTTAAATGCTTCAAAGAGAAAAAGGAATTCACTTTTTACCAAGTGAATTTAACTAGGACTTACTCTTTGTATAATTTATGGAGATGAATGCACAGTGTCTTTATTCTTTTATATAAACTGTTTCAATCACTTAAATATAAGTCAAGGAAATTACAATACCTCCCAATTCACTTGTGCACAAGTTGCAGATCTCCATGTAACTTGAGGGGGCTTGCACTGATCTGGTGGTCCAGGGGCTGTAGTAATATCACATTTTTCTGAAAATGGTCCAAACTAGAAAAACAAATATTAACTAGTGTTTTCATTTTTCACCTATCAACTGCACAGCTCTCCATAAATATTCACAAAAAATCAAATTCATCATCCCTTTCCTTTAAGACTAATTGGACATAAAATTCTAAAAGAAATCACAGAAAGTAAAGATTTAATTAATGATCATGGAAGTAAATATGTGGGGTGTTTTAAAGTTTCATTTACTATAGTTTCTTCACTTGCCCCTATTACTTCATGAATTGGTTTTTGTAAAAAGGGCGGGGCATTCAGCAATTGGGTTGGTCAAATAAATAAGAAAAAATTCTGTGAAGGGTGAAGAAATGGATACCAATTAAAGGCATGAGAGGTGATGGGCATAAATTATATCTTAAAATTTAGAATAGCTTTAGTAGGGTGTAAAAATTAAATTCTCTGGAAATACAGAGAAAAAATATTTACTTAAGATGATTTTGACAGGTTATCACAAACCTGAAAATATAGGTTAAAGACACTAGCACTAAAGATGTTAATCCCAGTGTACTGCAGCCTTGAGGGGCTGACAAGATCATGACTTCAGAAAGGAAGGAATGACGTACGTAAGGAATACCAACCAAGTGTATAAAACTGGCATGTAAGAAATTTAAAAGTAAGTAAGTTTACAGATATAATGAACTCGGAGAATGAGACATAAAACAGCACAGTTTACTAAAATCTGAAATAATGGGGAGAGACTTGTCAGTTTAACTTTATGAAATTTTATACTGTAGTTTAAAGAAACACAGTGCTAACTCAGTTAAAGTAAGAAATCCCTGCTTTGTCCTTAGAGAAGTTTTAATTCAGAGGGACGGTAGGTGTCACAGTTGGGTGGAAAGGGCGCTGGCTCTGGGGTCTGAGGAGGTGGCTGGCCTCCACCACTTCTTCGTCTGTGTGACTGCTGGGGCAGCTATTAGCTTTTCTGAGCCCCAGCTTCCTCAGCAGTAAAATGGAGACATCACCTGTTTTGTCCATTTTATGGAGTTGTACATACACAATATTTTTTTAAAAAAACCCACACAAAACCAGAATGCTTAGAATGTAAGTTTTCTCCTTTAGGCAAAAAATGAATCACAACTAGTTGCAAACTGAAAGTAGATGCTGCATTTAACCAGCCTCAAAACACTTAATAACTCTAAGTATTTCATCTTATGATCATGTTTCTACTCTTTTCACAAAGTAAACCCTATTAGCACTGCCTGAAAGGCAAGCTTTAGCTTAGCTAAAGTCCAAAGTGTCACATAGTGTAAGTGGGGTTTGAAAATACTGAGTGAGATTCTATAACAATTAAGTTATGGTATACACTGACTTCTGTCTTATTTATCAACAGAGGCTTATTAAAAATTGTAAAATTTGGAGTTGCATGTTGAAAGCAAAATGGTCAAATAATGGGTACAATGACGTATGTTATATGAAATACCACTGTGATTATAATTCAGTCAGCTCTGTCTTCGTACCCCCATTTTGTTAGCTGCACGCAGTCTGAAGCTGTAAGTCTTTCCAGGAAGAAGGCTGCTCACTGTACATTCCACTTCAGAACCTTGGTAAACTTCTCTGGGTTCATCTCTTTCTACAGGAGACATTTCCACACCATAGCAAGAAATGGGTGATCCACCATTGACCAAAGGGGGTCCTAAAGGTGGAAAGATTCATGCAATTTAGCAAGAGGAATATATTTAATACTAACTTAATTATAATTTATTACCAAAGTGAAAATTACCCCATCGTAACTGTATTTCTTTTGCTTTGGGTCTACCCTGTAATCTGGGAGGGAGGCATGGGCCAGGAGGCACAGCTGGAGTCTGCACAAGTAAAGATTCAGATACCTGCCAAAACAAAAGCAAAAACAAAACGAAAATGCCCCAAGCCAAATAATCAGACTGCTTTTGTTAGAGGAAAATAAGACAAACACAAAGATTGCACCAATAATTTGAAACTGTACTTGACTATCAACAGAAAAGGAATAAAGTTCTGAATAAAATCAAACCCAATTAAATCATTAAAACTCAAATTTTATACAGGCAAATAAAATAGACATGTATTATGTGACTACTAGATACAAAGAAAGTTACCAGAACCCCCCCGCCCCAAAAAAACCCTCTCTTTTCTTCTTTCCATAATTAAAAAAAACAACAAAAAAACCCCTCCATATAACCTAATGGACATTATTTTTGATCATGTCCAAATGGCTCTACAAACCTCTTCTAAAAAAGGATGTTTTAACATTCTGTAAATGCTATCTGCTCTGTTTTCAGGAGGTTTAGACTATTTTGTCCACCTGACTGTATTTTTAACCTAAACATTAATTTATTTATTATTAAAAAAAAATCTTTCCTTCTTTCTTTCACCCTAAAAATAATCTAAAAATCAGGTAAGTTTTCCCAAGTATTTGGCATCTTTCCAGGTATTTGGTATTACTTTTAATTTCTATGCTATTAAAAAAAATCTTTTAGTTTTATTTTAAAAAACTTTCTCTTAAAAACACTGACACAAACTCAGTGCCATATTCATTATCTGCACTGTATTAAGGTTTACACTTAAACTTATTCCAAACATAAATAAAATATTTGGTCATCACCTTATTCAGAAAGGCATTCATATAAGAATACTATAGATGCTATATTAGAAAGATAGGTGTTTTTTTGGTGGGGGGGAGGGGAATGGGGGTTTGCATTTATTTTAAACCTAGGAAGATTTTCTTATTAAAGAAGATGAAGCAATTGGATCCAAAGCCTGTTGGGCAGGACTTGCAACTCAGTTTCACAGTACTCTCATTTTCAACAAAATGCTTATAAATTCATTAAAAAACCCTACTTTCATTTCATTAAATCCCATTTGAAAAATAATAACAATTATGAATGCTCCAAGAAACATTCTTGGTTGAATTCATTAAAAAACAAAAAAATCACTTCTATTGAAAAACATACTTCTCCAGAACATTACAAATGTCTCATATATAATCAATGGCACATATAAGTCCATTTTGGTTTTGGGGTCTCTAATAAGTGAAATAATTGTGAAACTTTTCTGAAATAAGTGGATATTTAGAATTTGTATTTAAACAGTAAATGGTATTTTATGGTTTGTCCTGATACACATAATTTACGGTACACTAAATAAGCCTACGATTATTTTGTTTCTATTTTTGTTAGGTAGGGTTATTATTGAGCATCATCTTAAAATTTATCTTTATAAAATTATCTGCAATGTTTTCATATATTTATTCTCCCAAAGCTAAACAGCAACCAGACAATAGATATTCACTGAATTTTGACCATAAGCTAAGTACTATATGTATTAGAATAGTGTGGTCACTATAAATTTAACCACCTACGTTATACATTTATGATTTATTTCAATAATTGAGGTGGCATCTGATGATCTCATCTCATTTGACCAAACTTGGAAAAAAAAATCTGCATGTAAGTATTACCGCACTCTGTCCTCCATCACTGATGCAGTAAACTCGAAAACGATAGAAACAGCCTGGATTCAGTCGATCGCAAAGATGTTCCCTAGTAGCTCCACTGTATATCATATCCCACTTGTTTCCTGTAAGGTGAAGAATTATGTTCAGTCAGCTACCAGGTAATGTTTAACATTTTGGTATCATAGACACAGCAGGTATCCTAGCTTCATTCACTAGGTAAGTGTTTATGTAATTTGTCAGAAACAATTTAAGCCTGTTTTGAGTTTCCTGGAAATGATCTAATTTTCTTTATGTGTGCAGCTTCCTAGACAAATTTGCATGGCTTTGTTGAAGTGAAATATCTCTGTAACTCTGTACAGACTTTGGCTTAGATTGATAATTTACTTTTAATTAAACATTTTAAATGTGTTTACTGGGCCGGTAATAACATTATAACACACAAAGAATAGAAAGAACCAATACCATAGGAAGTTTAGTCTTAATTAAAAGACATCATTTTTTGCAAGGAAATAGGCCATTTGATAGAAATAAAGATTGTTAAATGTGTGATTCAAGAATAAATTTTACTAGACAAAGAATTTATTACTAAAACTAGTATAATGTAAGTTAAGTTTTAGAAGATGGTTTTTCTGATACATCTGGGTATAAATCTAACTGAGTAAGCTAACCTTCAGAAGACTTTAGGTATACTGGAACTGAGTAGTGCAAACAAAGGAGGGAAAAAAATAAGAAAATAATATAGCTATACAACAGCCTTGCATTTGAGTCACTGTATTTCTGGAGATTACAACTTAAAGTGGGTCATAATAGACAAAATCTTAAATGCTACAAACAAAGGAAAAAATCAAGAGGAAAAAAAAGAGATTATACAAAATTTAAAATCATGAAGAGTAAAGGTAGACTGGTATAAATATCAATTTTTAATAGATATTCTTACCATTAGAACCTTCTGCCATCTCTACTACATATTTATTGATGGCTGCCCCTCCATTGTCTTTTGGTGGGTCTATCCAAAGAAGCAAAAGTGTTATTAGGCAGAGTATACACAATTAAAAAAATCACATAAACTCATAATAGACAGAATACCAAACTCAGGATTGCTCTAAAAGAAAGAAGAATCACCTGCAATGATTTTTTAAAAAGTTAACTCCAGCATCTCATTTACTCTCATTTTTGCATAAGGTAGTACATAAGCAGGTGCTCAATTAATTTTTGTTTTAAATGAATAAGTGATTTTAATTTCTCGTGAAAACCAGGATGACAAGAAACTGTAGCTACAAGTTCAGTAATCTTTCATTTCACACATTGCTGCCCCTGCTCAAAGTTCTACAGTGGACCCCAAGTTCTTCCTCCATCAAATCTGAACTTAGTATGTGTGACTACAACGCCATCCTCAAACAGTAAATGAGTCTCACATTTCTTACTGAACTTACTTGAGCTAACAAATTTATTCAAGTATATTAAAAATGATCTAAATATTCAAATCATTTTAATTAAATATAAAGGTAATGATATACAAGTATGCATAATATCTTACCCCAAGTTATTTTAAAACTATGTGAATGTATCTTTCCTTTAACTGAGGGCTTTACAGGTACTCCCGGTTTATCAGGGCATGTAGTAAATTCAACTACTTCACTTGGATTACTTTTACCTTCTGAGTTATAAGCAATAACCTATGATGAGAACACAAAGACATAAAATAATTAATGTTTGATACCTAATGATATTGGCTTAACGACCAAAAGTGATGAGAGACAACTAGGCTCAGTAAAATGATTTATGTGAGAATTGCTTGTCTTCAAAAGGGACTCAGCATTAAAAACAAAAAGGGATCCATCTACGTCTCTATATACACTAATATGTATAAAATAGATAACTAATGAGAACCTGCTGTATAGCACAGGGAACACCAATTTGCTGTACAGTAGAAACTAACACAATATTGTAAAACAACTATACCCCAATTTAAAAAATAAAAACAAAAACAAAAAAAAAAGGGACTTAGCATATATGAAGAAAATTCAGGTATAAAATAATCCCCTTTTAGAATCAGTCTTGAAAATACAAGTATAAGTCTAACATTTTGATACTAAACAAGAGTCATCACTGGAACAAGCTATAATCTGGTGATACTTGATGGGTTTTAGGCTTGCTTTAACTTATTCTTTTATTATTCTTCAGGGGTTTAAAAAAATGCCCACAAATTCTCTGAATTTCCTCTCTTTAAAGATAAAGGTTAATTCCTCTTCCCTTGAACTGTACTTAATGACTTGCTTCTGACAGACAATGTAGAAGAAATGATGGTATGTGTAGCTTCCCTATGGAGAAGCCCATGTGGTGAGGAACCAAAACCTCTGACCAAGAGACAGCAAGGAGCTGAGGACTCCTGGCAAAAAGTTCACTTGAGTGAACTTGAAAGCACATCCTCCAGCCATAGTCAAGCCTTCAGAGGACTGTAGCCCCACATGACATCTTGACTGCAACCTCATACAAACCCTGCATCAGAACCATCCAGCCAGGCTTGTCCTGAATTCCTGACCCACAGAAACTGTGAGCTAAATAAATGTTCATTTTTTTCAAGCTAAGTTGTGCAACAATAGATAAATATAATTCATATTTATAATAATTTATACTTATTCAATATAATTATATTTTTCACTTCAGAAATTTAATTACATATATATTTTAAAATTCTTATTTATTTTACTTATTTTTGATCGCATTGGGTCTTGGTTGCTGCGCATGGGCTTTCTCTAGTTGCGGCAAGCGGGGGCTACACTTCGTTGAGGTGTGCAGGCTTCTCATTGCGGTGGCTTCTCTAGTTGAAGAGCACGGGCTCAGAGCACACGGGCTCAGTAGCTGTGGCTCACGGGCTCTAGAGCGTAGGCTCAGTAGTTGTGGCACACGGACTTAGCTTCTCCGCGGCATGTGGGATCTTCCCAGAGCAGGGCTCGAACCCGTGTCCCCTGCATTGGCAGGTGGATTCTTAACCACTGAGCCACCAGGAAAGCCCTATGTTTATATTTTTACCTATCTCTTCTACTGAACTTAAAGTTCCTCAAGTCCAGTATCAAACTTGATATGATTTTTTCTCCAAACCTGCTCCATCTCTGTTCTTCCCCATCAGTAATAAGCACTACTACCATTTACCTAGTTACTCAAGCCAAAAATCTAGAAGGATCTTTGATCCTTTCTCTAAACTTATTTGTCAAATCTATTAGTAAATCCTGTACTCTACCTCCACTTCTCTGTTTTCTATACCTACCACAACCTTAGTTAAAGCCTCCTTTATTTGATGTTTGCTGAATGACTGTAACATACTACTAATTAGTTTCTCAGCTTCCATTCCTTTCCTTAACCTCATCTATTCTCTACCTGGCAGCCAGAGGGACTTATCACTTCTCAGCTTCATGGCTTCTCATTTTACCAGAATAAAATCTAAATTCTTATCTACAAAGCCCTATGTGATTCCACCCCTGACTACCTCCACTCAAAAGGTTCGAGTCTTTTACGTTAGCAGTTATTTCTTTTGCCTGGAATGTTGTTTTTAATCTTGACATGCCACCTCCTTCTTGTTATTCAGATCTGTTTAAATGTCATTTCCAGAACTTCCTCGATTACCCAGTCATTCTGTCAACTCACCCTATTTTAGTTAACTTGCATAGCACTTACCCCTATCTAATGTTTGTTTGCTTGTTTGTCGTCTATTCCTTCCACTAGGATATTAGCTGTTTTGATCACTGTTGAATTCTTACTGTTTAGAAGAGCGCTTATCGTAGAGCAGATGCTCAATAATTACTGGCAGAATGAATGAGCCATAGGTGAGGACCACTATGACGTGACACTACAGACGAGGATCTAAATAAAATCTATTACCCCAAATAACTCATGCAACCCATGAGAACTCAGTAAAATTTAGTGCAGTTGTTCAGTTTTGCTCAGGCTTCCTCATCAGTCCTCCCACATATTCAGATAGAATTTCAGGATGTTTTCTCACTCTGCTGCTTTACAAATTAGACTTCAAAGGGGGTCAAAACACTTTCAACATAGTACAGTGTTTACTTAAACCTCACAACTAGAGGAAGATTTTTTTAAAAAACTGAAGTATAGTTGATGTATAAGTTACAGGGTGTACAGTATAGTGATTCACAATTTTTTAAGGTTATACTCCATTTATAGTTATTATAAAATATTTTCTATATTCCCTGTATTGTACAATATCTTTTTAAAAAAAGAAATTTATTTATTTATTTATGGCTGCGTTGGGTCCTTGTTGCTGCGCACGGGCTTTCTCTAGTTGCGGCGAATGGGGGCTACTCTTTCTTGCGGTGCACGGGCTTCTCATTGTGGTGGCTTTTCTTTGTTGCGGAGCACAGGCTCTAGGCGTGCAGGCTTCAGTAGTTGTGGCTCACGGCCTATAGAGCACAGGCTCAGTAGTTACGGCGCACGGGCTTAGTTGCTCTGCGGCATGTGGGATCTTCCTGGACCAGGGCTCGAATCCGTGTCCTCTGCATTGGCAGGTGGATTCTTAACCACTGCGCCACCAGGGAAGTCCCAATGTCTTTTTTTAAAAAAACTTTTAATTTTATATTGGAGTTTAGCCAATTAACAATGTTATGATAGTTTCAGGTGCACAGCAAAGCGACTCAGCCATATATATATACATACATGTATCCATTCTCCCCCAAACTCCCCTCCTATCCAGTCTGCCACATAACATTGAGCAGAGTTCCCTGTGCTATACAGTAGGTCCTTGTTGGTTATCCATTTTAAATATGGCAGCGTTGTACAGTATGTCTTTATACTTATTTTTTTATACCTAGTAGTTTGTACCTCTTAGTCCCCTACCCCTACAGTGCCCCCTCCAGAGGAAGCTCTTATTTTTAAATTATATACTTAATAAAATCTGGCTGCACCGTGCCGCATGCGGGCTCTTAGTTCCCCGACCAGGGATCAAACTCGCGCCCCCCAGCCGCCAGGGAAGTCTGAGGAAGCTTTTAAAGTAAAAGCAGACTCCATAAAAACCATAAGGTCCACTAATTATGTTTTTAAAGCTATATATGTCAGCACTGCCTTTTACTTCAGTTAGCCAGTAAGGTATAAAACCGTATTTTCCCCCAAATTTTATGAATAATCAAAGCATTCATTTATTGTCCACCACAGAGTGAGCACTGTAACTCTAGGTGTGGTGCACTTTTTACCTTCAGAGTTTAGAATCTTTGTGCAGATTCTATGCAGACAGGCAATATGCATATCAAAAGAATTAGGCAACAGAAGAAAGATTACTATGGCCTAAAATGGTCCAGAAAGGCTCTGAAAAAGCAAATGGAAGTGATAACTGGGTTTTCACAGACAACAGCAGTGAAAAGGGGAAGATTGGGTAAGAGAGAATAGAAAGATGTGAGTACAGGAGCAGAAGGGAATAATAAATAGTGAGCTCTGCTCAGGGAAGGATGAGTATTCAGTGTGGTGAGGGAGCCAGTTCAAGTAAGAAGTGAAAGGCAGTGCAGTTAAAAAACTGAATGGGTTGGAATATAAAGAACCTTATAGCAAATTAAGGAAATTATATTTTGGAGGCAAAGCTGTGTTTCAGACAGATTAGGTATAAAATATAACTTGGATTAGAAGGTGAGCAATTAGCTTGAAAGTGATATAAAGAACCTTATAGCAAATTAAGGAAATTATATTTTGGAGGCAAAGCTGTGTTTCAGACAGATTAGGTATAAAATATAACTTGGATTAGAAGGTGAGCAATTAGCTTGAAAGTGATACAGAACAGGTTTGGAGATTTAGTACTCTTTAGGACAGAAATGACAGCTCGCATAAGGCAAAGAGATGATATATCCAAGGCAGAAAGGGATATTCCAGGTAGAACTAAGGACTAAACTTGGGCCACACTTAGATAGGGCAGAGGAGAAAGGGAGACGTCATAAAATGACAACAGACAAGATGAGAAAGAAGAGGGAACGTGACTCTGTACTGTCATAGATGCTGATGTATGAGCAAATTTCAAGGATGGAAGATAAGTGAAATTGATGGACCCAGATACTGTTTTGATTTCTCTTCACCTGTGAGAAGGCCTCAAAAACAAGTAACAAGCTGAAGTAAAGGTATCTAAGGGTTCTCAGCTCAAGGTACTCAGACCCTGACTTTTAGAAGCCTTGCTACTTGAAAACATATTTTTTCAGGAACTTCAGGAAATAAGGCATTAGTTTTCTAGTGGCCCAGAGTCATAGGGACTGGCCACTAGTCTCTGACGGTTTTAACTCTTTCTTGAAAATCTGGACACTAGGTCCTAGCCCAGCTTCCAAGTGAACCACTGGATGGAATTAGCATTGTTCAGTTGTTTATCACTCTGAATTTGAAATGATTTTAAGAATTCTCATTGCTCTCTTATGCTTTAAAGTTTTATTTTCATTTTTCTTTTGTCCTTTAAATTTTTTTGTTCTAATTTTGTTTTAGTATTTTGAGTGTCCTAGGATTGTCCTTACTGTACAACCTAGAACTCTGGCATTTGGTAAACTTGCTCAAATTAGAATTTTATGTTAATCGTACCCTTATTGTTTCTTTACAAACAATAATATACTATTTAGTCACTACTTCCTTCATTATAATATTTTTATTGCTTTTGCTTAGTATTCTATGATTTCTTTTAGAGTGTTAAGATTTTATTTTGATATGTTTGCTTGAAAGAGGAGACTGCAAATGTCAAGCTAGAAAGGAAGACTCAAACAATAGAAGTAGGATTTAATGATTCAACCCCACCTCAGCTGGCACCCAGTGCATGGCAGATTCAAAATAAATGTTTGAGCTTCTAGAAAACTTCATACAGTCACCATTTTCTATTTCCTAATATTTTTTTCCCTCCTCTAGATCAGTGGTTCTCAAATTTTCACAAGCATCAGAATCACTTGAAGAGCCTACTAAAATAGATTGCTAGGCCTTACCCCCAGAATTTTTAAATAAATTTAGCAGATTATAAAGACATTAACAACTTCTCTTTTGAAGATCTGCTGGTATGATAATCATTACCTAAAGCAAAAATGCAATCCAACACCATAAGAGGAAAACTAGAATAAATGTACATAATACTTCTTAGGTATTTTATAAATCTTGTCAATAATAAAAACTGTATTTGAAAATTAAAATGACCCAGTGTTATCAGAAGTTTTAAAAATGAAGCTAATATACAAAATAAAGCATGACAAATATAATCATTATGCACTGCATAATCAAATTTCCCATTATCATTAAAATTTTCTTTCATAGGTTCTCAAGGAGTAATAAAAGTTATCTTTTGCTTTTTAATAGTGAAAACAATTTACGATGGCTTTTATCATTTATTTGAAATAAGTTGTTTAAACAAGCAATGGTAGGAAAATTCAAATGTTGAATTTATCAACTAATAAGCATCCTGTTACAGTCTGGGGAAAATCTCTGCATAAAAATGTAGGCTGGCTTATATTAACTGGTAATATTAGCTAATTCAAGCACTGTCTACCAAGAAATAGCAATGCATATCACCAACCAAGTTGGAGCTAAAATATATCTTAGAATGGATGAAATACTAGGAAAGATACAGAATTTTCAGGAGTCTCCATAGGAGAAGAATTTTCAAAGCTTGCTACTGCTTCAAGTGAGCAAGACGTAGAGTCTCCAGGCCTCAAGCAAGCAAGAATGACATGAGGTAGGTTGGGTGGAAGCAGCAGCGTCTGCCTAGTAGAAACTTGAGCACCCTGAATAGGACTCTAGGGAAGGATATAAAGGAAAGAGGAGGAGTTTCATCCAATAAGTAAATATTGTGAACATATGTGGGGCAAAGTTTCTCACTGATGATGATGGGAGTTAGAAATAAGGAAAGGGAGAAAATTAGAATTAACCCATGGCACTAGATTAAATGGAGGTTTTTGGTGCAAACTCATGATTTTTAAAAATAGATATTCTAGAAATAAGAATATAAATGTGTTTGTGCATGTAAATTGTGTATGTGTGTGTGTATACACACACACAAGACAAACACACATACATCTAGTTCTTAGCCTTGTCCACTGAGAGGATGCCCAGGAGTACCAATACCCTTATAGCATTAAGTATACTTACTACCCAGATGTTGACTTCTAAATACCATTGTCCACTTAAAGGACCCAGGTGCTTTGAGAAATGGCCAGTATCAAGGTTGACGAAGAGAAAGTACAAGATGAGAATGAAATAACATGTTCCAGAAAGGGTGGGCTCAAAGAATGATGGGGTGGGGACATGTCAAAAAAATTCATAAGTCAGCCTGACAAGGGCTCCCAAATCTAAGACAATTTGAACCTCATAACTGATAGCCATAGCAACAAAATATAACCCACTCAGTAAACAGGAATCCATGAGTTCATACTGATATAAATAAATGAGAAAAGAAAGCTTTTCCTTATAGTATAATGCAAATTAATAAATGTAGAAGGAATGATAAAATTAAAAAAATCACCACTTGGCAACCATTAATCATGATTACTGAATAACTGATTCAGGCAACAATTATCAATGGGTGTTAAAACTAGTGGGTGAAACTTTGATGAGGAACAAGATGTCTACAGAGTATTCACAAAATACTTATTACAAAGAGAAAAAGAACAACTTTACAGTGAAGAAACATGGTAGATATCACCTTCATCAAGTAACTACTAGTGACTGGACAATTGAAACTGTGCACCACTAGATAGAGCATTAAAATATCATTACTTTTTTCTGATATACCTGCCAAAAAAGCATATTCTATGTTCAATGATATCCACTTTTTTTTTTGACATCCACATTTTAAAAGATGTTTTGTTCACGTTTTGCAAATAAGACTCCTGTAAAACATTGAGACTGTTCTGAATTAAAGTTTGAGAAGCATTATTATATAGTAAGAAAGTAAAACTTACTAAAGCTCATTTGAAAAGGCCAAAATATTTAAGATTTAAAACCACAGGGGGCTTCCCTGGTGGCGCAGTGGTTGGGAGTCCGCCTGCCGATGCAAGGGACGCAGGTTCGTGCCCCGGTCCGGGAGGATCCCACATACCGCGGAGCGGCTGGGCCCGTGAGCCATGGCCGCTGAGCCTGCACGTCTGGAGCCTGTGCTCCATGGCGGGAGAGGCCACAACGGTGAGAGGCCCGCGTACCGCAATAAATAAATAAATAAAACCACAGGAATGGGCTTCCCTGGTGGTGCAGTGGTTGAGAGTCCGCCTGCCAATGCAGGGGACACGGGTTCGTGCCCCGGCCCGGGAAGATCCCACATGCCGCGGAGCGGCTGGGCCCGTGAGCCATGGCCGCTGAGCCTGCGCGTCCGGGGCCTGTGCACCGCAACGGGAGAGGCCACGACAGTGAGAGGCCCACGTACCGCAAAAAAACCCAAAAAATCCCACAGGAGTGAGGCATGTACCTGCCTTTAAAACAGGAACAATAAGAACAACAAGCAAATCTTTCAAGGGTTTTCAAAGCTTACCTTAAATTTATACTTTGTACTACGTCTGAGATTTTTCACTGTGTAAGCAAGGTCTTCTCCATCATATTTAGGCTTAAAACCATATCCCTGGAAAGGGAAAATAAGTCTTCATTAGAGGTCTAACAGCAGAAATATGGGGAATAAGGAATATGTGAAAAGACTCAGGTCCTCTTCATCTTCTGTTACGTGCAATGTGATTAATGCTTGGTTGAGGGTAATCTTCACCTTGATGCTTCTATCTTGAGTAGACAGATCCAGAAATGCTACTGAACATTTGTAGGAGGATGGGGAAGACCACTTATTCTCAGTAAATACAGTAGCCAAGAGAAGATCTTTGTGTTGAGGGAAAATGAGAGACAATGGTAACATCACCATCAGTAAGCTTATCCCTAGAACTAACAGGAATTTCCCAGACAGATGTTGCAAGAGCTAAACAAAACCATAACTATTTAACATATTTAACTTTCCCTGAACACATAACTGTGTTTAGGTGAATAGGTGAATAGTTGGTTGTGCTGGCAGGTTGTGATGTCACTTATGTTTGGCATTATTTAGTTTGGCATTATTTATAGCCCCAGGGACAATGCTTATACTTTCCCAATGTTATTTTTAAAATTTAAAAAGACTGAGATATAATTCCCAAACCATAATTCCTAGTTCCAGAATAAAGCCTGTACTTTACTTTCTGGTTAGCAGTCACTTTCTCTCTTTTCTTATACACCAATATACTTTCTATCTCTATGGATTTGCCTATACCCATAGAAATGGAATCACACAATATGCAGTTTTCTGTGACTGGGTTCTTTATTTAGCGTAATGTTTTCAAGGCTCATTCATGTTGTGGCATATGTTAGTACTCCATTCCCTTATGTGGCTGAATGGTATTCTACTGCACGGATATATTACACTTTGTTTATCCATTCATCAGTTGATGGACATTTCGGTTATTCCCACTTTTTGGCTATTATGATTAATGCTGCTGTGAACATTGGTGTACAAAGTTTTGTACAAACATGTATTTTCAATTCTTCTGGGTATACACCTAGAATGGACCAAGCTATTTTTTTAATTAATTTTTATTGGAGTATAGTTGCTATACAACGTTGTGTTAGTTTCTACTGTACAGCAAAATGAATCAGCTATACATATACATATATCCCCTTTTTTGGATTTCCTTCCCATTTAGGTCACCACAGTGCATTAAATGGAGTTCCCTGTGCTATACACTATGTTCTCATTAGTTGTCTATGGACCAAGCCAGTTTTGACTCATATTGCTTCAAAGTAACTCTGAAAAGCTATGGAACTATATATAACTAGGAGAAGACAGCCTAACTCTTGTTTAGCTCAGGTCTAGCTTACAGGAGATGAGACACTGGTAACTAGATTCAGGCTGCACTATATAGTCTGTGAGGCTCTTCAAAGTTTCTGTGGCACTTGGAGAAGCAATGCATGAACACAGTTGGAGAAGGGAGACATTCTCTTTTCTTATCTTTTAGAGTTGCTTAGTCTAAGGCTGTGGTGATCCTTCCCTCTCTTTATTTTCCCCAAAACATATATACTTAAAGTGTAGTCTGTGTTGTTCCCAGGCATAAAATGTATCCAAACACACATAAAAACCAAAACCCCCTCCAACACATCAAGAAAACAAAAGGCTGAGTTGTCCCTCACTTCCAGTCCCTCCCAAACAGTAACCAACCAAGGTTTCAAAGCATCTGGGAAACGATCTAACTACTGTGGCAATATTTACTGTATCAGGATTAATGTCACACTGAAATGTTTTAAATACCATATTTAAAATACATACTTACTGAAGTTTCTTCCTCCATCTCTAAAATATAAGAAATTCCTTCATCTGATGGTGTTCCTGAGGGTTTACTCCATTGTAAGGATAACCAAGTAACCCCAGCTTTAATTAATATAGGACTTGCTGGCATAGAAGGGGCACAGCCTGAGGTGTAATATAAGACTTCTTCACTAAAACCACTGTTGAAGCAAATGGTTTTTAAGAAGGAATGAAAAATAGTTATTTTTTATAGCCAAAGAACTCATTTTGATAAGTGACATTTTTGGGGCAAAGGATAATTTTGATAACTAATTATAATCCAGTAATATATCTTGGATTTGGTAATATCTTTATGGTAACCAGGTCAGATACCTAAAAGTGAATTAGTATTGTTTTAAAACTGCAGTTTATGTAATTAACAAATTCTCTCATAGCTTTGCTAGGTTAGTAACACATCTTAACTATAGCAACGAAGTGATAACTAAGGCAGAATTTTTAGTGGATAATTTGGACTGTGAATAATTTATACAAATGAAGAGTCTAAAATATCTACATTAAAATGTATCTTACCTTGGACCATAGTCATTTTTGGCTGATAGTCTAAATTTACAACCCATTGCTGGTGACAGTTTAGTAATTTTAAATTGCTTCTGTAAGCCTGTGTAACACTGACAAAATTCTCCATTTCCTTTTCCCTAAAAGAAAGTTATTATATATCATTGTACATTACTGTAAGAAGAAATCCACATTAATTCCTAATTGATAGTAACATATTAGCTAGTGTACATTAAAAATCATCTTTGTTACATGCATGTCATGAATCTCAAGAGAAGTCTAAGATAACACATCTTTTATATGATACTCACTGTTCATTAACGCAGAATTCAAAAACTGAAGAGCGGGCATCTCTGTATAGCTTCTTGAACTAAGCACCCTGTTTCATAGCTGATGCTTAACCTCTGGCTTTTAGTAAAAGAAACTCTTTCCAGGTATGGATCCCACAATCTCTATGGGGGGACTGGCGGCGGTGGAAATAGGTTGATCTTTGATATGCATAACTGGCAGCTTTCCTCAACCTATGAAAAGTTCTATGCAAACAGTTTCAAGAAAAGGTCCCTACCCATCCCCAAACCACCTAGATAGCTGCTAAACTTCCTTAAAGATTTTGGCACTACTACTGCTTAGATTTAATACTGAAAGAGTATAAACAGAGAGAAAAATCCCATTACAGACATTAAGATGGGAGAGAGAAAAGTCTGCAGTTCAGGACAACTGAAGAGTTTTAGAAATTTAAGATGCTACATAAAATCAACACATTTTTTATTTTCTACCCATTTCTCGTTATTGTGTGGTAGAGGTAAAGGGCGGTTAGGGTGACCTCTGCTTCAAAGAATACCTTTAGTCTGAATCTGGTTGCTTTATTGAACTCTAATTTTAGTTCTAATCGTGTTTATAGTTGATTCTATCAAGTTATCTAAATAGAAAATCATGTCATCTCTAAAAAATGATAATCTTGCTCCCCCAGCCCAGCCACCATAGCTCTACCTCTTGTTTTGATTCCAAATCATACTGTATTAGCTGTAACTTCCTGAATAATGTCAAATAAAGGTGGGGAAAACTGGCAACTTTGACTTGTATTTGCTTTGACTAGAAGCGCTTTTATTGTTTAGTGATAGTACTGCACTTAATACAAAACTGTCAAATAAGGAATCACCTTTCTATTCCTAATTTGTTTTGAGTTTTAAATGAGACGGGTGATAAATTTTATCAAATACCTGTCATAATTTATTAAGATGATATGGTTTTTCTTCTCAGTTACTATGATACAGCAATAGACTTCCTAATTCTGAATTCTCTTAGACCTTCTGGAATAAAACTTACTTGGGTTGTGCCTCAATTTGAATTCCCAAATTATCAGTGGAATTTCTTCTACTCCCTCTGGCCCCTCCTCTTAGCTGCAGTGAAGCAGCAGCGCAAAAGAGAACATGATATATATAAATGACAGTAAAACAAAGTACTAAACAATAAAGCCCAGTATGTTTGCTGTGGTAGGCTGAATAACAGCCCCCGAAGTTACCCAGATCCTAATCCCAGGAACCTGTGAATGTTACCTCACATGGTAGCAGGAACTGTACAAATATGGTTAAGGTAAGGCTCTTGAGATGTGGAGAGATTATCCTGGATTATCTGGGTGGGTCCTAAATGGAATTACAAGTGTCCTTTTTAAGATGGAAGCAGAGAAGGACTTGAAGACAGAAGAGGAAGGCCATGTGATAATGGCAGCAGGGGGAGAAAAGGCAATCTGATGTGGCCATGAACCAAGTAATGAGCACAGCCTCCAGAGCTGGAAAAGGCAAGGAAATGCGTTCTGCTCTAGAGTCCCTGGAGTAAGCACGGCTGTGGTGACACCTTGATTTTGGCCCAGTGAAAGCTATTTTGGATTTCTGGTTTCGAGAATTATTAAGAGAATAAAAGTGTTGTTTTAAGCCACTCAGTTTGTGGTAATTTGTTAAAGCAGTCACAGTAAATGAACATGCTTGCCTTTAAGGCTGATGTGAAAGAAAATATTCCATCCAGTTAATTAACCAAGTGATAGCTTTGATGGTGGTTTAGTTGAAAACGTCAGTAATGGTTTCTAAGAACACCATCAGCTGACTCATAAACAAAAAGGTATTTCTGCCTGAGGATATGCATACATTTTAGCCTAATTTAAAAAGTTTAAATGTACTTACCTCATCCCATTCTAAAATAAAACTTTGGATTTTAGAACCATTGTCACTAGGTGCCTAAAACAAACACCAAAAAACAAACAAAATGAGTACAAATTAGTACTTTTATAAAAGATATTGTGACGATCCAATCTAAGGCATCTATTGTGTGTTGCAGATGTTCTCTGGGATTTAGCCCTGCAAAAATGTGCACAGAGAATACAGAAATACATGCGTATCCTATAATCCTTTTAACTTCAAGAAAATAAAACAAATCAAGAGGCTACTCAAATTTTTATGAACACTGAACAATCTCTTTTCTCAAGATCTCTTAACTTTTATAATTTTTAAAAAAAAATTTATTATTTTTGGCTGTGTTGGGTCTTTGTTGCTGTGTGGGCTTTCTCTAGCTGCGGTGAGCGGGGTCTACTCTTTGTTGCCGTGCATGGGCTTCTCACTGCGGTGGCTTCTCTTGTTGCAGAGCACAGGCTCTAGGCGTGCAGGCTTCAGTAGTTGCGGCTTGTGAGCTCTAGAGCACAGGCTCAGTACTTGCGGCGCACGGGCTTAGTTGCTCCGCGGCATGTGGGATCTTCCCAGACCAGGGCTCGAACCCATGTCCCCTGCATTGGCAGGCAGATCCTTAACCACTGAGTCAGCAGGGAAGCCCTATAATCCTTTAAAAAAATAAATAAATAAACTGCCTTTTATCAGAAGGTTTTATCAGCTTTAAGCTCCTGGGATAGATCCTGTCATTTTCATTAAAACTCAACTTACAATCTGAAAGTGATATTGTGTAATACACTAAAAAGTGAAAGAACTAGTGTTCTGAAAGGAACTCCAAGAGGGCATACTGTCTGGATCTCTGCTTCTAGACTCCACGTGTCAACCGCCTAAGACTGCTAATTCACCAATCTGTTAATTTTCAGTGGTGAAAATTTCAGCTTTTTTGGTCATTTTTTCCCCAGTATTTAATCACTCTAAAACTAAAGAATTTCACCTTCATTTCAGTACAATGAAGAATTGTTCTTTTCCTCTAGGACTTCTGAATGTGCTTCTGGACATCCATACAGGTGAAATATCTGTTTATAATTATTACTGCCTAGACCCTAATTCCATTTTACAAGGTATTTGTGGTATAGTTTTAACAGTTACTGTATTCCCCCAAATGCAACTACTATGCAAGTTGGGAAAGCTTGTACTTAATTTTATTCAAAAATTTACCAAGACCTAGGTATCATTTCAGAAAATCATGTCACCAATGACAATGATGTCTGTGGTGTGTGAATTACCAATTCTATCTAGTGTCTTTCCATTTCATTACATCTTCTTGTGTAGCTGGGCACAAATATTTATATATCAAAAATATATTATTCTATTAAAAATAATTTTATTCCTCCTTTAAGACATATTAATATTTTAAAAACTATGAGTCTAGTTATTATGAATCTCATTTTAGGATAAAATTCAGGATATAAAGGTGTCATTACAGAGTATTATAGAAAGTAGTAATGAGCCTGAGAATTACACATTGCAGTGTCATCACAAATTCAGTATAAGGGCTGCTAATTATAAATCAATCTTTTCTGCTGTACATCAGTAAGGAAAACTGATGAGTGTTAATAACACTAATAAGAGTGTTATTTTATAAGGAACAAATGCCTATTTAATACATGTGAAGAGCAAGAGCAATTTAGCTTAAACCTTTTTGTCTCCAAAAACAAATGAAGTTTAATACTACAGAAGAAAAAAAAGGAAAACAAATGTCCAGTTGGAAATACTCTAGAGAATATTCTTACCTTCCATTGCAAAGTGAGTGAATTTTTGGTCCGATTGGCTATCCTTGGTGGATTAGGTATGTCAGGTTCACAGCTCAAGGTGGTAAAGGTTTCAGCTTCGGAAGGAGTTCCCTTTATAGAATTGTATTCTGCCTGGACTCTAAGGTGATAGAATAAATTGTTTTAACCTGCAGATAGAATCACTGTATCCTACCATTCTATAGCATCACATTTAAGTACGGGCAAGTCAGTAAGATGCCCTCTAAATGTTCTATTGAGAAAATATGCATATCAGAAATAAAGGGTGACCCTTAAAAAAAAGAAAAATAGAATAGGCCAGGGGCTTTCATATTTTTCTGACTGCCGAAAGTAAGAATACATTTTAAACTGTGACTGTGTCTCTGAGATATGCATTTATACACACACACACACACACACACACACACACACATACACGCATGCATGCACAAGTACCCTGAAACAATATCCTTAACTAGGGTAATATACTGATACTTTCTATTCCATTTGATATTTAACTTTAAAAATTCTGAATATAACCCACAAAATTAATTTTATGATTCAATAATGGTTGCAATCCACAGTTTGAAAAATATTAGGTTGGATGATACTTTGGGTTTATCCATAGGATGTATAATTGAAGACTTAATTTAATAGTTTAATAGGAATAATCCCAACTACAAGTGTTATTTTTAAAAAGAGGTGACTGACTAAATCGTTATACTGAGTCCCAGCTGGGGAGACCCTAGAGTCTATAAAATAATTTCGGTAAATTATAAAAGAAGAACGGTGCAGAACAAAACAGTAGTATCTAAGTTATCCTAATTAAATGTTATGAAATTCTCAGAGTTTTAATATCCCAAACTTGTACAAAATAGGATGGAGTAAAAATATGTAAGTAGCAAATATTATTTATGATTCTGTTTTGTAAAAGTTTCAAAAGCTGGGACAATTTTCCAGTGCTGAATTAGATATTACAGCTATATTATACATATTATCTGTATATTCATTCTAATTCCTAGGTCCTACAAACAGGGTGATTTACCACTTCATTATAACATTTGAGTTAAATGTTTTTGTTTTTTTTGGAAAGTGTTGATAATTATACCACAAGAAAAATCAAAGTCCACAAAACCCATGTTTTTAATCCAAAATTAATATTTAAATTATATTCTAGACTTTTAAGGAAATCATTAAAAACAAACAAACCCTATGCTATATCATATAAAAGCAACATATAGGAATTCCTTACTTTGCATGGTAATCTGTAGCTGGTTTGAGATCATTTAAAGTGACACTGGTTTCTTCTCCTCTGGGGGAAAAAAAGGCAACATTTCGTTGTATGATAAAGCATTCCAGAGGATATGTATTATGTACACTACAGTTTGTGGTACTTTATGAAATTATACTGCTTCTTACTTTTCCAACTGTAACCACATTCAGATTGCACTAATATGCAATTTGTGTAATTAAGATATATGCCGAACTTAAGCATGTACCTGAATACCACTTTAAAACAAAAAGGTATGCTAAGCAAATCAGTTGTGTAAGCCAGACTTTTTTTCCCCCCCCGTGGAGTTAGGGAAGATACTTAGCTTACTGAAGAAACAGAACCATTTTCAATTATTTAAAAATCCACTGGTATATAATTAGAATGCTAAATAACACATGTACTACTGAAATCAAACCTACCAAATTTCTACAAGGAGTCTGCCACTACTGGATTTTATTTAAAATATAACATGGAACTTTATTTAAAATGTTACAGTTTAATGAGTAGATAAAAAAAAACTGAATCATAAGGTAAAGCATTTTTTATGGCCACTATTAAATTTTCAAATATAATGGCACATATTTTCTTAAATAATCATTTGATACAACTATTATTTGGGTATGTAGCCAACAAACTAGCCTGTTTTCTCTTCCTTTTCTTTTAAATCACTGTTCTCTGTTTCATTTCCTTCAGTTAAGTTTCTCTCCTTTCCACTTTATGGGCTTCTTCCTCCAACCTCCCACCTCCCTCCCACTTTCCTTCCACAGCTATCCTGTTTCTCAAATCAAAGCCAGTGAATCGTATGAGAAAGGAAACATGTCTCACTGATAGAAGTACACCTTAATGAATCAGGCAGTTGTAGTAGCAGCCTCAGAAGGAGACCTTAATTGGTGCAGGGTAAAAAAGGTGACTAAGGTTGACTAATGTCCCTCTTGTGCTCTCTGGTCAGGCTGCAAACGGAGATAAATCCTTCCTCTTAGAAAGCAGCCATATCAAACTAGAACAGCCATTAACACAAAAAGAAACCTTTACGTTGATGCTCCTTTACCCTCTGTTTACCTCTTAGGTAGGTTTTGTCTCTTTTAAGAAAAAGAAATAGAATAAACACAAGGAAGTCTCAAAAGAGAGAAGGAGATAGGACATTTTTATAACCTTATGTTGCTAGATGACAGTCACTGGAGCAGTTTCTCTTTCCTTTCTTCCCCACACTAGCTATTTTTTTGAAAAAAGATACCAAGAAGGCTGATGTATCCAGTGTTGTGTGTTAATAATGATCATTCAAATGGCTAACCACATCCTTTACAATCTTCCTGGTGGTGAAATTTTAACTAGTAATCGACTTTACTCTTTTTCATCAGAATAAGCAATTTCTATATGAATAAGAAGAGAAAAATAATTTATTTTACAACCATCAATCATAAACGTCACAATTTTAGCCACTGATACTTCCTAAGGCTTCTTGGTATATAATATGCTTTAGAACCAAGAAAAGAGAACTATGATTTTTTCAAAGTATGATTATTAACATACCAACACACAAATGAGGAACAATGGCACTAAATTCATTTTACAATGGGATATGAGCTTGTACATATAAGAATTAAATCCAACTCCCTAGAGGAGCAATATCACATTGCATGAGTTCACAGTATAAGAGTTCTCCATTTCAGGTCCTGGCTTCTACATACTACAATCTATATTTATGTCTCAGGAATACGTGAATAGTGAAATATCTATTAGGGAGCCTACTGAAAAATAAAAAAGCTGAACGTGGGCAATGAAAGTGATTATTCCAAGGGAGTGTAGACAGAAATGTGAACCAGCCAGCATCTGGACTATTTACATTGAAATTACTATCACTGGTCAACTTATAGAGTCAAAATAAAAGCATGAAGAGGGAAAATAGCACAGAATTAGTTTTAAGCTGTTTTTGATAAACCATTAACTTATATAATGGCAGGGAGTAAAACGTAACAAATACCTACGCATATACACTTTTATATTTCCCATCTTTTCCAGTACTTGAGACCAGAATTTCATAACCATAGAGCTCTGGTACAGTAGTCTCATCTGTTTCGCCATTAATGAGGCTGGAAGGAGGTGACCAGGTAAGTACTACTGTCCTTGCCTGGATGTCTGAGGCCTGCAAAAACATAATATTTGAAAGCTCTCTGAAACAACTGTAATGTGTACAACAAACAGTAAAAAAAAATCTAATGGGGTTTCAAGCTTAAATAAAATATATCTACTTACATAAAATGGCTCACAAATAGAAACCTGTCCTTTTGTAGATGAGATACAATTTGCTGTGCAAGGGCAGATAGGTTCAACAAAGGTTTAAAGACCATTCGGGGCTGTCTAAAACTATTAGTGTAAACATCATATACAGTCAAAAGAAGGGCAGAAAAAACCCACTTGTAACATGCTTGAAAGGGTTCCATTTCCTCACTTTAGAAAGTGTCTAACAATAAGAAAAAGGCCAAAGCCTCAACAGAAAAATGAGCAAAGGACATGGACTGTCCAAAGAAATATAACTGAATAATATTTAAAATAAAAAGATATAAAATATATCTAACTACATTCATAATTAAATAAATAAATTAAAACAAGATACTACTTTTCATCCACTGGGTTAGGGAAGATTAAAATTAATTAATGGATGAAATACTGGATTAGTATCTAGTGTGGTGAGGGTCTGGAGGAAAAACGGAAGCTGCAAAGCAATATATATGCTATGATTTCAGCTGTGTTAAAGAAATTAAAAAATGCATACAAATATCTGAAAATGTACTGTAAAAATGTACTAATCCTTACCTTTGGGGATTTTGTGAGTATGTGTGGTGGGATGAAGAGAGATATGAGAGAAAAACAGGAGGTCTTAATAGCATTTTTACATTTTGGATTACTTTTATAAAAAAAGTCTAATAAAGAGGAAAAAAAAGTCTAGGGATTTGATTTAAACTAAAGATTGGTAAGAAAGGTATCAGATTATATCAATACCCAGACATTAATGTAAAAGCTTGCTTTAAAATTATCTACATTTAATGACTATCTTAGTCAAAGACAATAAAACAAACAGAAACAAAACCACTAACCACTAGGATGAAGCCCCTATCTTGAATTAGGCAGAATAAACAGTCTATACACAAGCATAACTTTCTCTCCTTGTCAAAGCTCTCAAAGCTTGAATAAGTTTAGAAGACTGTTACTGTATTTATTTTGCTTCTGCTGAGTCACAGGAAATGTAATATTTACTGTCATGCTGTCTTTAAAAACTCTTAGTACAGTACTATGTTGCATTTACAATGGACTTAAAAGTGATTCCTTGTTTTAACCAGTGTCCATCTGGCTATTAATCTGTAACTGTGTAAGGTTTTCTTTCCTTTTTAAACAAACATACTGTTAACATACATATATCTGTACCCTTTAGAGTTTCTTGATTTTATGGGATGATCATAACTGTGTTAAAACTGTGAGAACAGGGAAGTGAACAGTATTCTGAAGGTAGGTAAGTTAATAGCATTAACTGGCATCTACATTATAAAGCTTATTAGGCTTTGTGGGTACTGATTACATCATCAAAAGTATAGGCAATAGAGAAAAGACTAAGCAGGGAGACAGAAGACTTGTCACTAATTTGCTTGGTGATACTAAACTCTCAACCTTTTAGGTTCCAGGTGTCATCTATACAAATGAGTGAAATGATCTGTTTACCTTAATTAATCAAATACAGTATATTTAAAATGGCTTTTTTTGGGGAATAAATCTAGATTTACAGAAAAGTTGGGAAGATAGTATAGATACAGAGTTCTGTATACTTTCTACCCAGCTTCCTCTAATGTTAACATTTTATATAATGATGTATTTCTGTCAAAACTAAGAAATTAACACTGGTAGAATACTATCAATTAAAATTTAAACTAAATAGACTTTTCCAGGATACTATGTTGAATTTACCAAGTATAGCTTAAAAAAAAAAATTAGACACACTGCTAGACAATCTATTTTTACAGAATAAACTCTTGGTCCCAACTCATTCTTTAAAAAAGATATTTTATTACTTGCATATAAATGTTAAGGCACAAAATATTACACTAGGGTTGCTGCGGAAAACTTCATGAGAAGTGAATTTTGAATAGAATTTTAAAGGATTTGGGATGGGATATAATTTCGGTACAAAAGAAATGGGTAAGCTGCTGGAACATGTGTGAGTGTGTATTTTTAAAGGTTACCTAGTAATTTCATGTTCATGAAAACCATAGACTAAGGGGGAGAGAGAGAGAGAGAGAGATAGTGGGCCATTAAAAGGATGATAGGAGAACAAGGAAATGATCAGCAATGTCAAACACTGGAGAGAGATCAAGGAGAATGAATGTAGTCTGAAAAATGCCTAAAAATGCTGTTTTCTGGTGCTGGTTTCAGAAGGATGTAACCAGTTGTAAAGAAGAAAGAGAAGTGGACTGCCATTAAGGTACTGTGAAATTCCTGTGTAAAGGAGTGAGTGAGTGAGTGAGTGAGTGTGTGTGTGTGTGTGTGTGTGTCCAGGAAAAAGTAGATCCTAGAAATTTATAGCGAAAAAAAGGATAAAGCTTGCAATTCAGTTTGGCATGGGGAGAATTAAAGGTAAAGAAGAAATCTAAGATAATACTGATACTGTGAGCCAGAGAAATCTGGATGAGTAAGTGTTCATTGATGGAAATACTGAAATTAGAAAACTAAAGGGATCTAATTAGAAAACTAAAGGGATCTAATCCAATTTTATTTTAGAGGAACAGTGGAGAAGAGAAAATAGTTTAGGAAAAATGATGAAGAATTTGGTTTTCTAGATGAAGTTCTAGTTGTTGGCAAAACATACAAACTTGGGTATTCTTTAGGATGCTTCAGGAAATGTGGTTCTAGAGAAAGGTGAATAATGAGGGTTAAAAATACAGATACAGAAATCATCTGAAATATGTCTTCTATTTGTATGCTACTTTAGAAGTAAAATTTCCTTTTATATCCACCTCACTTGATCCTTATAATTATGCTCTAAAGCAGGCAAAACAGACATAACTATCTTCATTTCATAGATGAAACACATTCAGAAAGGTTAAGTGACTTGTCTGAGGTCACTCAACTAGTGACTAGGGCCTGAATAATTCAGTTCTTTTTTTGCTACACAATGCTTCCATTTTTTATTTTAAAAAATTAAAAAAAATTGTTTTATCTTTTGGCCATGCCACATGGCATGCAGGATTTTAGTTCCCCAACCAGAGATCGAACGCACACTCCCTGCAGTGCAAGTGTGGAGTCTTAACCACTGGACTGCCAGGGAAGTCCCCACAATCCTTCCATTCTGAATCCACTTCTAGACAGTAGCTGAAAATAGACATGACCGTGTAAAAATACGTGTGAGTACTGACAAAGACTAAATGGTAGTAGGCAAACATGAAAATAGAAGTGGTTGAATTATGTACAGTATATTTTAACTTTTGAGGAAGCTTGTGGTCTTTGTTGGGTAGTGATCAAAACCATTCTTGAAGAAAAGCTGTTCGAGCCCTGGTCCGGGAAGATCCCACATGCTGTGGAGCAACTAAGCCCCGTGCACCACAACTACTGAGCCTGCACTCTAGAGCTTGTGCGCCATGACTACTGAGCCCACGAGCCACAACTACTGAAGCCCGCCCACCTAGAGCCTGTGCTCTGCAACAAGAGAAGCCACTGCAACGAGAAGCCTGCACGCCACAACAAAGAGTAGCCCCCACTCGCTGCACCTAGAGAAAGCCCTCGTGCAGCAACGAAGACCCAACGCTGCCAAAAATAAATAAATAAATTTATTAAAAAAAATTCAGTTTGTACAAGCACTTTAATCTTTTTTCTTATCTGATGGAAATATTTTTTCTATTAGAATGATAGCCTTTATTTAGGCTATTCTAAAAATATGCAGATGTAGCCAGTTTTGCTGTCATACCTTTTTCTGATTTTCTGATTTCTTCTATTACATCTACACAAAAAAAGCACTGGGGAATATTAACTTTCTTCTATGGTTTGATTTTAACTCTTTTTGTATATGGAGTTAATTGGATATATTTAATTTGGAAATAATATAAATGGGTTTTTAAAAAAATGATAATCAGTTGTACCTACACTCCTTATTAGATCTTTGCTTGGTCCAGTCATTTCCAATGTCATTGAGCATATATTAAAACCTTGTTTAAAAATTCTTGGTTGAGTATTCTGATTCACTGATTAAACTAAACTATCTCACCTTATGTGAGATCTGTACTGATCCACTACTGACCTCACATTCCTTACATATAGTTAAGTTTTAAACAAGGCCTGAATATACCAAAATCCTATATGAATATACTAAATATAAATGTCAAGAAAATACATAAGATACTTACCACTGGTTTGACAATGTTGGAAAGAAGTGCTTCAAAAGCTTTAGTTTCTTCATCTTTTTCTTCAAAACAAAACAAAACAAAAAATGAACCTAAATGCAATCATCCCACTCCCTTCCCAATATGTCTTCTAAAACATATACCAAGTGGTTGGTATTTGAGAGTTTTATTGTCTGGTTTTTACCTCTTAGTTCATATTCAGCAGCTTGTGGCTCTTTAGAGTTCTTCTGCCTCAGTTTCTATGTCTGTTTTAACCATGATTACTAATTATAATACCACTATATACATCTGAACTAGTCAATAAGTTTTATGGAAAGTATATTTTTATACTTAAAAAAAAAAGTAAAGAATATTCTCTCTCTGGAAAGTCCTTATTTGCCAATCTCATACCTCTTAATGACAAGTTAACTAAGCATTTGTTTCATGACATGCCTTAACTGTGGTTCCCAAAATAGGACTATAATTGACTTGACCATAACTTATAGCCACCACTGATGTATCTGAAACTTTAGCTTAACTCTTCTGAAACATCAGTGCTGAAAAGAATGATCAGAAGGTCTCAAAAATATGGGAGAACATTTTGATAAACGTTAATAGGCAAGCCAAGAGGCTGTTAAAGCATTAAATTTGTTGATGGGGAATGGAAATTTTAAAGAAAAGGAAGTAATGCTCAGAGTTCATATGGTGAAAGTCACAGGTTGAAGGATCCAAGGGAAACATGGGGATTTTGAAACAAAAGAACTTTTGAAGAAAGAAACGGACAATACTCTATCCTAACTACAGAGTATATAAATAGATTGGTGAATGACAGAACTAGTTGCTATCAAGGACTTGTGTATAAAGAAGCTGGGAGGATTAAAGAGTTTTGATAAAAATCAGCATAGCCTTATCTAGGTCCAGAAAGAAAGAAGGAGGAAAGGAATCTGGATGAACTTTGAGTTTTCCTATCAGAGAGAAATTTCTCTTGGTTAGTAAAGTTTAGATATAGGTGAAATTATTAATTGAGCTTTCCCAAAATGTAAAAAGAAATACCCTAGTAACAATTTAGGTTCTAAAACTTTCCCGTCACATTTAAGAAGTGTTAGGCTATTAATCGACAGTTTATGTGAAGCATGATGAAATGACTGAAAGGTTAGAATATACTTTTAGTAGGTTAAATGATGATAAAAAGTACAATTAGAATATATTGTATTTTAAATAGTTACCTTCTATTTCTGTATCAATTTGTGCACCACCTTTCCCCCTTCCTGACTTGTTCTTTGCTGATCCTATGTTTACACCACTAGCATTCTGCCCTTTCATAAGCCCATTATGTTCATTTATGGGAGAAGGGCATTTCTGGGGTGATGATGGTGGACTGTTCATTTTATCCTTCTGTGTTCCTTGGCGATCCTTTAATTTTTTCTGCAAACGTTCATATGTCTTACTAGATCTTTCATCTCTAAAGTTGGACCTTCCATGTGTAGAGTGGGCATCTGAGAAGAAATAAAAAATAAGACATTTAAAAAGGTCACTGTCTCCAAACCCATTTATGGCATGAGAAAAGAACAGGAAATAAATCTATCTATATTATATAAAACTTATGTATTGTAAAATATTTCAAAGAATAATCTTGCATAACAAAGCTATTTCTGTGTCTCCACCAACTGAGAGAACCAAGCTTTGTGACTTGATTATAACTGTAATCTTATAGACACTTCTTTCCTTCCTCCTTTCTCAACTATTAATCTCCATAGAAACAGCTTGCTGGTATGCTGTGACTATTACAGGTGAGGAATAAGAGCTGAACTGAGCTGTGTACAGTTCTTCTTTTACTCTTTTGTAGCCATTACTTTTAGCATCTCTTTCAACTTCAAACATATCAACTAGGAAACAGAAAATCTCCACCTACCTAAATTCCCTTATGACTCAAAAAAAGCAAATCATCACTAAAAAAATAAGGTTTTAAGAGTCAGCAAAAAGAAGTGAGTGGGACTGTTAACTAATAACAGAATCTAGGTACAGAGTATTACATTTTCAGATATTGTAAACTCAGGGCTGAGACTTAGAATGTATTCATTCTAATAAGTCATAGAGCAACATAATATAAATCAATACCCTCATGAATATTGTTAAATCAGTTGTCCTCAGAGTTCATTTTCATTGTAAATTTAAAATCTGTAGTGAGGAAAATATTTTTCAAAGGAAAAGTCTCAAAAATCTCAGTAAAGTTTTAATTTATCAGTGATTTAAGAAAATTAGTATAATATTCTTGAATACTGTAAGGATATGCACAATATTAAAATAAAACCCCAGGAATTTGGATATATACAAGTAAAAGAGTAAGTTTAGAGCCTTACTTCATATTATACACAAAAATTAACTCAAAATGAATCAAAGACCTAAATGTAGGAGCTAAAACTATAAAACTTATGGAAGGAAACAAACACATATCTGCACAACTTTGGATTTGATAATAATTTCTTAGATATGACACCAAAAATACAAAGCAATCAAAGAGAAAATAAGGTGGACTTCATTTAAAAACTTTTCTGCATCAAAGGATACCATCAAAAAAGTAAAGAGACAACATGGGAGAAAATATCTGCAAATCATATATCTGATAAGAGACTTGTATCCAAAATACATAAAAACATTTACAACTCAACAAAAAGATAAATAACCCAATTAAAAAGAGGTGAAGGGGCTTCCCTGGTGGCGCAGTGGTTGAAAGTCCGCCTGCCAATGCAGGAGACACTGGTTCGTGCCCCAGTCCGGGAAGATCACACGTGCCGCGGAGCGGCTGGGCCCGTGAGCCATGGCCGCTGAGCCTGCGCGTCCAGAGCCTGTGCTCCGCAATGGGAGAGGCCACAACAGTGAGAGGCCCGCGTACCGCAAAAAAAAAATAAATAAATAAAATAAAATTAAGTTCATTGGACCACTGCATGAGCCTCACCTGGAAATTTGTTAGAAATGCAGAAAACCAAACCACACTCAGACCTATGGAATTAATATGCATTACTTGGGCAACAGAAATAAGTTTGAAAAAAATGTAATATATTACATAATATATATAATACATCTACTTACAGGTTGTGCTACACAATTTAAATTTTGTATTTAGAGTTATTTCTTCTACAGATTTACTAAGCATAAATGACAGGTACTGATTAAATGCAAGGAAAACAGTGATGAATAAAACAGATTCAGTTCTTAGGTGGTTTACAGTTAAATAAGGGAAAAGACATCCAAGAAAAGAACAAAAAAATCAAATTGTGTTAAGTTCTGTGAAAGAAACAAAAGGTTTCAGTGCTAGAGACTGATAAGGATAGGTTAGGGAAGATCTCTCTGAAAGCTGAAATCTAAAGAAAAAAAAAAATAAAGAAGCCTTGCATGGAAAAGGGGGAAGAGCACTTCTGGTAGAGAGAACACCATTTGCAGAAGCATTGAGGCAAGAAAAGAGCTTGGTTCTGAAAAACTGGAGGTGGGGCACATGCATGGGAAAAAGTGGGACAAGGCAGGATCTTGTCCAGGGCAGCCGTTTGCAACCAGCGTCAATCCTGGCCCCCAGGAGTCATCTGGAAAGTCTGGAGATATTTTTAGTTGTCACAATCGAGTCAGGGTGAGGGCTGGAGGTGTGTGCTACTGGCATCTAGTGGGTAGAGGGCAGGGATTCTTCTAAATATCCTATAATGCACAGTTCTGTCCTCCACAATAAAGATATCCTTCCTCAAAGATCTAGAGTGCCGAGGTTGAGAAATCCTGGTCCAGGAGAAGGGTTTAGGATTTTATTCTAAGTGCAATGGAAAGTCACTGAAATCCATTAAACAGAAGAATGGTCTGATTTATATTTTAAAATGATTACTCTGGCTGAGCCTGGATGGTTGGGGGTGGCAAGAATGACAGCAGAAAACCAACTAGAAGGCTGTTGTTGCAGCTGTCCTGACAAGAGCTGATGGTGGACTAGAACTGAGGAGCAGTGGAGAAAAATTAGATTCATTTGGGAAACTTCTGAAAGTAGATGCCAGTTGAAGTGGGGGTTGAAAGAGGAGGAATCAAATGTGGCCACATCTGGTTTTCCCTTGAGCAAACTGAGTGGACAGTGGTACCATCTATCGGGATGAAGATGGCAGAGAAAAGCAGGTTCCATCATTGAGATTTATGTTTTAAAATGCTATAACTGAGATGTATGAGACAATTTAAGTGGAGTTATCAAGAAGGCATTTACGGGAGTTCCCTGGTGGCCTAGTGGTTAGGATTCCGGGCTTTTGCTGCTGTGGCCCAGGGTTCAATCCCTGGTTGGGGAACTGAGATCTCGTAAGCCACATAGCATGGTCAAAAAAAAAAAAAAAGGGGCAGTTAGAAATAGAAGTCTGTGACTCAGAGGAGAGATTTTGACTGAAGATACAAATTTAAGAACTGTCAGTATATAGACGGTATTTAAAGCCATAGGAAAGAATAAGATTATTATTTTGTGTGTGTGTAGTTGTCTGTTCTTCTCAAAATTTAAACTCCCTGAGGGCAGATGTTATATCTTACTGTTTTTTTCAGTATCTTACAGAACCTAGCAACTTTGGTTAGTGGCATCAGAGGCTTCAGGTTTTAACAGCAGCATGATTATTCCTGGCTAAAAAATTTCCTCAGAGCCTAGAGAGCAGCAGGACAAAGAAGACCTCTTGTTTGAATGTGTCCCCAAATAAATACTGCTGCATGACAGAAGTTACTTCCCCTCTTTGATTTTCTGTTTACTCATCTGCCTTGAAAGGTGATTATGAGGATGAAACATTTAACATAGTGTTTTTTTGTTTTGTTTTTAAATTAATTTTTACTGGAGTAGAGCTGATTTACAATGTTGTGTTAGTTTCAGGTGTACAGCAAAGTGAATCAGTTATACATATACATGTATCCACTCTTTTTTAGAATCTTTTCCCATATAGGTCATTACAGAGTATTGAATAGAGTTCCCGTAACATAGTGTTTGAATAACAGAAAATGATTGTGATATTGTTACCATTTTTTGTTTCTTTTATATAGTAATAGTACCTATTATATCCAAGCAAAAAACAGCCAACTCCATAAAACAGGAATATTTTTAGATCCTTACCTACATCTCCATATACTTGTGAAGACTGATACTGTGTCATATACTGTGTTGCCATGTCTCCAGCTCCAGTTACTGGTGAGTACATGTGGCGTGGTGGAGGGGGCATCATGGTTGGTACAGGAATGAAACCAGGCAGAGGAGGATGTGGAGAACGATGGATGACTGTGTGACCACCAGGATGAAACTCTGGTGCCTGAGGAACCACAACAACTCTTCGAACACCATTGTCTTCAA
Source organism: Stenella coeruleoalba (assembly GCF_951394435.1). Taxonomy (NCBI): domain Eukaryota; kingdom Metazoa; phylum Chordata; class Mammalia; order Artiodactyla; family Delphinidae; genus Stenella; species Stenella coeruleoalba. Next base: position 18,220,091 of record NC_137164.1, read on the forward strand.
TAACCTACAAAATGAACAACAGATTAAAAGTTTCTTCCATAGGATGTTAAGCAATCTTTTTCAAATATGTTAGAGTAAGAATTTTTACACCATTAGGAGTTAATTAAGAAATTTTACAGAACCAACATGAAAAGATTTTATTAAGTACATTACATACATATGAATTAGCACTGAACAACATGAAGTAGTTTTTGTTATACAATGCAGTATAAATCTTAAAACACTGAGAAGACAAGCTAAATAATAATTTAAACAATGAGTTATGACATCTGGTATTTATCTTACGTGATACATGCATTTAGTGATACAGTAAAAATGAAGGGAGTCTCAAGGGACCTTTTGGTTTGAACATAATATGGGAAAAAAGCTGGATCCAGACTCCTAAGATCAACCATATATTGAATTTAGGTATAAAACTCTTAGGACCATGACCAGAACACTTTTAATAACTGAAGATCATTTCAAGGGAGGCAAACACCTAATATATTAACTCCCAGTTAAGAAAAATATCTGTGGCTCTGAGTCGTAGAAATTACATGTTTTTAAATAGGGGTCACACTGTAGCAAAGGATTTTTTAAAACGCCAGATTTATTCCTTCTGAACCTCACTGGGCAACAAGGACATACAGGAAGGCCTAAAAAGATACAAGATTTAACCTCAAAATTAGAAATCCTTCTACTAAAACAGGGTCCTTAATCTTTTAGACTTAAATGATTACTACTGTAGTACAACAAATGGCTAACAACAGAAAATGATTAAAATGTAAAGTGCTAACTTAAAGGCAAATCCTGATATTTTCAGGAAGTACACGTTTTACTATGCTTAAACAAATTGCAACTTTTGTTTATAAACATATGTGCTTGGGAGGAATATTAGAAAACACACTTATTTGGGTAAAGGTAAGCCTAGATTACAAATAAATTACTGCTTTAGAAAGAATATAGTTGCTACTAAATAGCCTATTAAACTAACCTTACCTGTTGGAGTGTGAGATGACTTGTCTGTAATATGGGACCAGAAGAGCAAATGAATCAGTTTTTATACACTAGCTCTAGAACTACAATGCCTGGCTTCTAGCACAATGGATGCTTCATATCCCACCTCTCTCCCTATTTAACTCAGTTCTGGATTCAAGCCTCAGACAAGTGCCTATGACTGACTGGTGGAAACTAAATCATACCTGGAAGCCTCGCTGAAGATAATCTGGAAACTGTTGTTTTTTCAGCCTCTAACCTATAGGAACGGACATTAGACGAAGTCTGAAATGGATTCTGAGTGACCCAAACCATGGTGTCTGTCGTTAACATACTACTTTCATCTTTCTCAACTCTCTGACTCACAAATCTTAAATGATCCCGCCATTTCTGATAGGATTGTACTGTACATACTCTTAAACCTACCATCCCATCTGGTTCCCACCTATCGTTATTGCTGTATCTTCTTCCACACCAAATCCTGAACCCTTAATTCCAGCCAGGCTGGTATACTAAAAAAAACTATCTTCATACCTAACCTACATATTTCTTTATCTTGTACTTTGGTTTATGCCATCTACCCTCTTCACTTTGCTTCCCCTTAATCCATAACGATGCAAATCCCATCTCTCCTTCCAAATCTAGCAATACCCTCCTCCATTCATTAAAAAAACAAAAGATTTGTTTTTGAACAAAAAGAAATTGTTAATTTAGGAGAGAAAATACAGAGTGATGTGTTTATGCGGGCACATACACTAACAGGGGCAGACAAACATGACATCAAAAGTAAATTACTGAGCATGCTGCATGGTGATAAATACTACGGGAAAAAAAAAAAAAAACCCAAACAGAACAGGTAAGGGGGATTAGAAGGATTGTGGGAGGGGAACAGGTTGTAGTATAAAAGAGTGATCAGGATACGCCTTATTGGCAAAATGAAATTTGAGCAGAGACTTGAAGGAACTGAAGGAATTAGCCACACAAAAATCTGAAAGTGTGTTCTGGGTAGAGGGAACAGTTAGAACAGAGCTTCTACGGTAGAAGTGGCTAGAAGGAAGCCAGTGTGACTGGATCAGCATAAAGGAGGAGGAAGACAGAAACAGATGAGATCAAAGAGGTACACGGGCTTCCCTGGTGGCACAGTGATTGAGAGTCTGCCTGCCAATGCAGGGGACACGGGTTCGTGCCCCGGTCCGGGAGGATCCTGCGGAGCGGCTGGACCCGTGAGCCATGGCCGCTGAGCATGCACGTCCGGAGCCTGTGCTCCGCAACGCGAGAGGCCACAGCAGTGAGAGGCCCGCGTACCGCGAAAAAACAACAACAAAAAGAGATACAAGATGGTAGGGGATGGACTTCCCTGCCAGCCCAGTGGTTAAGACTCTGCGCTTCCAATGCAGGGGGTGTGGGTTCCATCCCTGGTGGGGGAACTAAGATCCCACATGCCGTGCGTGGCCAAAAAAAAAAAAAAAAGGGGGAGGTGGCCAAGTCACGTAGGGCTGTATAGGCTTATTAAGGACTTGTATTTACTCAGTGAAACAGGGAAGCATCACAGAGTTCTGGGCAGAAGAGCGATACAAACAAGTGATTCTCATCCAGGGGTGATTCTGTGGTAACACGTGGAGTCACTTCTGGTTGTCACACCTGGAGCTGGCAGCACTACTTCGCATCCAGCGAGCTGAGGTCAGGGATGCTGCCTCAATGCCCTGCAACACACAGGGCAACCCCACAACAAAAAATCACCACGCCTAAATGTCTACAGTGCTGAGGTTGAGAAGCTCCTGACATACTCTTACAGGATTATTCTGGCTCCTGAGTTGAGAACAGATTGTAGGGCAAGGGCAAAAAAGGTGAAATCATTCAAGAAGCTACTGCAGAAATCTAGGCAAGAGATGGTGGAGGCTTGGACCACGGTGGTAGCAGTGGAGGTGGTAAGAAGTGGTCCACATTCTGCGTATCTTTAAAGGTAGAACAACAAGATTAGCTGATAATTCCAACGGAGAAGTGTGAAAAAGAAGTTTTGGAATGATGGTATTTCACCAACAGTGAAAGGGAAGGCTGCAGTTAGAACAAGTCATTTGCGGGGTGGGGGCCAGGGAAGATTTGGAGTTTTAGGTTTTGCGCATGTTAAGTTTGGTAAGTCTTAAGACATTTAAGTGTAAATGTTGAGTAGGCAGTTAGATAATAGTAGTCTGCAGCTGCAGAAAGATTGGGAAAGGACAACCAGGTAAGGCAGGAAGAAAACTTAAGAATGTGGAGTCTGGAAGTTTCATTAAGTGTGTCAGGGAGGAAAGATCAGTTCTGTCAAATGCTGCTGACAGGTTCAATAAGATGAAGACTAAGGACTGACCACTGGATATAGCAATATGTAAGTCATAGTGACCTCGATGAGAGCAGTTTTAGTATGATCATAGGGGCAAAGCCTGATTGGAGTGGGTTTAAGAGAGAAAGTGGGGAGGAGAACTAGAGAGGTAACAGCACAATTCTGGAAAGTTTTCCTGCAGAGAGGAATATGGGAATAGGGTGGTGACTGACAGTAGTAGAGTCAAGCAGCTTAAAAAATTTGTTGTTTTTAGTGAGAGCAATTACAACATACTGATATACTAATCAGCACAATCCATCAGAGAGTAAGAAACTGATGACGCAGGAGAGAGAATGCTAGAGTAATGTCCTTGAGCAGGCAAAAGGAGATGAGATTCAGGGCTCCAGCTGGGGCACAGGATCTAGACAGGAGCAGAAAAGTGCATCTTTGTTCTAGATGAAAAAGAAGTCTGGACTGATGAGATGAGAAGGTAGAGCATATAACTCCAGATATTGGTAAAGATGTGGGGTTAGGAGCCGGTAGATAGTTTCTTTTGATTATTCTCTGTGACCCTTTCCTAGACACCACAATCTCAGTGATCTCTGCTTCCTAACAATTCCATTGCATTTATTCTCTATCACTTGTTTGGTATCCATAACACTGTAGTATTTGTTAATTTTCCAAATCCATATGTCTTACTCTATAATTTAACTGTAAGTTTCTCAAGGGACATGTATTAACTATTTAATCCTCAACACAATGCTACAAATAGGTAGTATTATTATCTCCATTTGTTAGATGGGGAAACTGAGGCACAGAGATGTCAAATAACTTGCAAGGTCACACACGTAGTAAGTGGAGGAGCTAGTAACTGAACTCAGGTAATCTGGCTTCAATTCTATGTTCTTATTCATTTTGTGGGCATAGAATCCACAAACACCTGCCTTCTACTGCCTTTAAAAATTTCACAAACACAAGTGAGATCTCATCGGTTAAAAAAGAAATGGCTAAATTACTTTTGAAATTAAAACTTTTCTTTTGAAAAGAAACATTTCAAAAGAAATGTTTTTATTTTCTTCTGAAAAAGAACATTTCAAATATAAAGATAAACTGAGAGAAGAGAGATTGGGGAGTTATTAACAGGTTGTGAAAATGAATAAAAGAAACCTCATTTAAAAAAAGAGTTGGGAAGCCCTGAAGGCTTCTCACTTACTACTGCTTGCTGCCCCTTGGAGACACTAGCAAGAAGCATACCTTGCATTCCCCATCCAGAAGAAGCGTACTTTACATACCCCAGCTGGAGGAAGGAAGATTTTTCTCCTCGCCCAGCAACAGCCCAGCCAATGAGAAGCCACCACAACTAGCCTAATGAGAAGCAGCCATAACCCTGAACTCTCTTTCCTCCAATGGATTTTGCTCAAAAAACCACCCCTTCCCAACCCCCCTCTTTTCTTTATAAAAGAATAGGCCTCTTCTTTGTTTTGGGGACTTGCTTGTGGTTTGCTATAGTTTGCATGCCCTGAACTGCAATTCCTCTGCTATTCCTGAATAACCTCATTTCGCTGCTATAACAACTATGTGTTTTATTTTTAAGATTGATAAGGTACAGAGTTCAGCTTTGCAAGGTGAAGAGTTCTTGTGGATGTATGGTAGTACAACAGTGTGAATGTACTTAATACCACTGAACTGTACATTTAAAATAGTTATGATGGTAAGTTTTTAGTGTGTATTTTACCACAATTTAAAAAAAAAAAAAAAGCTAAGATGCAGAGATTAAAAAAAAAAAAAGAGCCAGAGCAGGACCAAGAGTGTGTGGAGAACTCCACCACTTCCAATAACCACCTGAGCAGCCAGTAACTTCAGGGTAAGGCCAGAGACCTCAAAACTATCTGCTAAGTCTCCAGCTGCCAAGAAATAGCCAGGACATTGAATTTTATATCAACAGGGTACACTGACGGTGATGATTAAAATAAAATCAAGTCATGAAAAGGAAAAAAAAGGTAAAATATCCAAATTAGTCTATGTTAAAAAAAATTAAAGGCAATGAGATAAAATTAAATGGAACTATCAGCATAGTCTGACCACCTAACCACATATGCCATGCAATTTCTAATTAGACAAAGCCCTGTTTTCTTTTCTTTATTGAACACAGACGTAATTGAGAGGGACTGCAGAGGAAGGAGGTTGTGTTTACTGTCTGACATTTTATATTGTGCACCAGAATATACATTCCATGACAGATCTGTTCTGTATACTGTTTTCTTCCCAATATCTGGTATAATACACCTAGCATATGACAGATGCTCAAAAATTTTTTTGTTTAATGAATGATATGACCAGAAATAAATTCTATTAGTTCTACTCGAATGCTCCCCTGCTCCCCCCTTAACAACACCAAACTACTAGGGTTTTGTGACTTCTTCAATGCCTACAGTCTCTGCTTCCTCACTACTTTTAGCAACCTACTTCTATTGCCTCACCCTGAACCCTGAACTACTCCAACTTTAAGCTATTAAACAATAATAAAGATATTTCTGGCCATTCATCCAACAGATATTTATTTTATATATCTAATCAATGTCACTAAGCGACTACAGCCTTTCTCTTCAGCTCTTACTGTGACTCTTCGTCCTCATCTAATCCTCCATCTAATCCTCTAAGTCCCCTTCCAGTCTCTTACACTGCTGCCCATGTTTTTTTGGCTGTTCTCTCCACGAGAGACAGGGAAGACCGAGATCAGACTGGTTTGTAGAATCTTTGAAAAATTTACTGACCTCATTGCGTGCTGACATAAAGGCACAGTGAAATACCAAGTCCAGCTCAAAGGAGTAATCTGAAACTTTTCATGAAGTTGACATAGGCCCTTTCCCCACATTATGAGATCTACAATCCCCTCCCTGTTAGGTGCCCTCTCATCACCATAACAACCCACATTCTATAAAAAACAGGGGAGCCATTCATTACAAGAAAGGCAGAAGGAGAGAACTTTTGCTATTACCTTTCAGGAGTTCCATTCAGGTAAATCTATAATATTTTCTTGATAATTCATTAACTTCATCCTTAAAATACCAAGTGTTCTGAGCTGCAATGCCCTTAGCGACTATAAGTTATTATTATTTGCCAGGAAATTAAGTTCCTTCTACACTTGTCACCTTTTGCTTTCCGTGTCATCATTTGCTTTGTTTTTTGAGTTTTACTGTTGCTGTTTGTTTCTCCATTTGATGTCTCAGTTCAGTTGGCACATATTTCTGCCTCTATGCAGTGTGTCAAGTCTCTCGTAAACCTCCCTTTCTTACTTGTTAAACTATAATAATAGAGTTCGGGAAGGTTATGTCTCCAGGTTATAATAACACTCGATGCAATTTTTTTCCCTACCCTTTTACATGTTTTCTAAGTTTTCTACGTAATAATGATCAGAAAAATATACAACTTTTAAAATATACAACTATATTTGTTCTTTATCACTAAATATATTTCCCATTGGCTTGTTTGCAAAATTAATATTCCTTTATACTTAAGCTTCCGGTGAACTACATTTTGAACTATATTTAAGCTTCCGGTGAATTACATTTTGCTTTATGCATATCATTTTAATTAACTTTAGGTTTCCCTATCATATTGGATGGTATCTTACACAGTGTCATGGTTAATAAAAATTTTTTGTAAAAAAGATCCATTTTTTCTGATCCAACAGTAAAAGTTATGTAACTGAAAAATTAAGTCTGACTATTCCCACTACTGCTGAGTAGAATGCTAAAGTATCAGAGCAATAAGGTACAAATATTATAAAATAAACAATATTGTGGAGCTCTTGAATAGATATGCAAAGGAACTATAACACAACTGGCAATTTTAATGGCGAGTTTGGGTTTTGCAAATTACAAATGAGAAAAACAGAACCAGTTAATCCCCAAATTACCCAGTGTATAATACCCTGTCTGTTATTCTCAAAAATTAAGTTAAAATATATGAGTTAATGATGAGTTCACACCTGAAGTGCTTCTAAACTTAATGGGGACATGCCACTGGTAAAACATCAAAAATTTGAAGGTTGATTTATCCTGGCTAAATCATGATTTCTTCTTGTTTCTACTAATAAGTATTTTTGTTAAATCTCAATCTTCATCTTAAATTAAGATCTATCTTTTGAACCTTTCATTATTCAGCCTCAATATGCTCCTAGATATGTAGCATCATTACTTCCTCAGTGGTAGAGCTAAACGGTCCCAACACTGGATTTTAATTTTTGCAGTCCTTGCTTGCCTGACCAAACGTTTTAGGATACATACATTTGCTGAATCCTATTAGTATGTATTGAATTACATGATGATATAGCAAAAACATTACTTGACCCTCCTTGGATCAGTGGCCTTCAATAAGAGATACACCTAAGGCCGGGAAGGAGGTGATTAAACCTGCTGCCCTGAGGGGAGAACAGTGTACGAAAGTCTAAAAGGAGACTATAGATGATAGCTATTCATGGATTTAGTGTGTGTGCTACTTAGCTCCTGCTGAGCCAAATATAGCTTGTACTTAACAACAGCCATCTCTGTGTCTTAACATTTGGTTCAACTCCCAGCTTCTATATTTGCTAATATAATTATGTTTGCTTATGTGCCAAGTTTTGGACAATTATCAAGCTCTTAGTTGTGCCTAAAACTTGGCTCTTTATAAGTATTTTCTAACATCAGAAATTGCGTATGTCAAGCAATGGGGGATGTACTTCAACAGTGATGTTAAAATGTTAGAATCCATAGTGGGTACTTAAATTATTTCAATGATGAAACTAGATTTTTGTCCTTGGATTACCACTGTGTGCTTAAAATGATACATTTCCTAGAGATAATCTTAAACTAAGGTTGATTAATTGTTAATTAATAATTAGCCTCACATAATCCTTCCAGTAAGGTTATTGTTAAAGTTCATTCACTTATTTGACAAATATTTATGAAACACCTACTATATTTGAGTTACCACAGAACAAAAATAATAATTAAAAGGTACCTCCCTATGCTCAAGAAACTTAAAATCCCATATAAGAAGAATATATATATACACAGTTATAATACCAGGTGGTATATAACATATAACCAAAGAATGGTACAAATAACTCGATCTAGGTTCTCAAGGATGGGTAGAATTTCAAAAGGCAGAAATGAGGGAATGAATAACATTCCCCAAATAACAGCATTAACAAAAGCATGGAGAAAGAAAAACATCAAGTGAGCATGTGAATAGTCATGTTTGGCTGCAAAAACAGATTATGTGATTAGATGTATCAAGAGAAGGGTACAAAGACAAACTAGAAGAGAACTGTGTTAAGGCCTTATATATCAAGAAATCCAGACTTCATTGAGTGGGCAAACCAAATAATAAGCACAGAAGTGAAAAAAATCAAATAAGTAATATAGGAAGATTATTTCAGTAGCTCTTGGCCTAAAGATATAGAACCTCGGGACTTCCCTGGCAGTCCAGTGGTTAAGACTTCACCTTTCAATGCAGGGGGTGCAGGTTCGATCCCTGGTTGGGGAGCTAAGTTCCCACATGCCTCGGGGCCAAAAAACCAAAGCATAAAATAGAAGCAATATTGTAACAAATTCAATAAAGACTTTGAAAACGGTCCATATCAAAAAAAAAATCTTTAAAAAAAAAGATATAGACCTCAACTTGGATGATTATTTGATTGATTTACTAATATTTATTGAGCCCTTAATATAGGACAGGCATTGTACTCAGCATCGAGGAAATAACAATGAATATGAATCCTATATGATCTAGTCCCATTATCTCTCTGACCTCATTGCTTACTATTATTCTGCCTTAAGGGACTCAGTCCAGCCACGATGGCCTCCTTGTTGTTCAGGCATGTTCTCATCTTAGGCCATTTGCATTGGCTGTTTCTGTTCCCAGAATCCTCTTTCCACGAACAGATGCATTGCTAACTCCCAACTGTCCTTCAAGACCTGGTTCAAAGTCACCTTTCCAATGATACCTAGTCTGATCACCCTATTTTAAAATGTAACTAGCTCTATTTTCTTTCTATTACTCACCACCTAATATATAATTTATCCATTTATTATGCTTATTGTTTCCTTTTCCCCACAAGAATGTAAACTACAGAAGTATGGAGGTCCTTGCCTCTTTTTATTCAAGCACCTAAAAGAGCACCTGACATATATTAGCACTCAATACATATCTGTTGAACACTGTTGAATACAGGAACTGTACAAATTCATAATCTTCTCAGCAAAGAGAATTTATTAACTCAACAGTGTGAAAAATTCATTAAAAGAAGGATATACATAATGTGCCATGAGAACCCCAAAGGAGAGGCACCTGAAAAGGTTCAAGGAAAGCTAATTCTAGAAGGTCATGATTGAGTGAAAGGAGAGGGGTAGAAATTTGCCGTAAAAATAAAAGGTACTGTTAGCTGAGAGAAGAGGATGTGCTATAATTGCCTTCAAAGAATGTCTTAATCATCTTTATGTCACTGGCACCCAATGCAGAGCTTGACACGTGGTACCATTCAACACATTTGTTAAAGTGAACTGTGCTAGAGAGAAAAGACCGGGTATCCTCTTTAGGTGGAGAAAGGTCTGAGAAGGAACAACCAGAGAAGTAGGAAGAATCAGGATAGCATTACTTCAAGGAAATCGGGGATAATCTGGGATAAATCATATGAATAGGGTCAAATGTTTAGAGGTCAAAGAGGATCAGGCTGGAAAAAGGCCTTTGGTTTGGTATATACCAGGGAATAGATTTAGTAGGGTAATAAAGGCAGAATGCAGGCTAAGGAGTCAGTGTGCTAAACAAAAGTAGAAAGTGAGCAGATTACTCAAGCTTACGAAGCATTTTCTAATATGTTATCATCTCATCTTACAGTGAGGACACTGAGGCTCAAGTAAATTGATTTGTCCCAGGCCACGCAGCTAGTGAGGGTTTTAAGAATGACATGGATACAGCTTTTTGACTCTAATTCTCATACTGCTTCCATTCTCCCCAGCATCGTGGTCCTCTTTTGCTCTCATTCATATAGCGGTAGGCTTCACAGAGAGGGCAGTGAGTCCACCACAATATCCCACCAATATTCTGGCATAATCAGAGAGGAAGTAAGAGAGGGTCTGAAGAAAATTTTAAGTATAAATTCAGTGCCAGGTAAGAAACTGGCTATTTCCAAAAAGGTTTTGAAGCAATGAGTGCCGACTACATAGAATCTCAGTAGCAGATATTGAACACCTACAGATACTACAGTTTAATTAAGTTTGCCTGTGCAAATAAGTTAGCTATCATTTTTTTCTTTAAGTCAGAGCTTTCCAACTGGTATGTAGGAAAGGGCTACAGGTGTGTGGTGATATTGATCCCCTTAGCCCTTATGGCTGCAGGTCTATAGGTCTAAATTCTCGTCTATTGACCACAATGTGCCATACAATTATTATGGGTGTCTGTGAATGACTGTAAGAATGAAATTGAAAGTACCGTCTTGGATTACTTTTAAGCAAATGATTAATTTTAAAAAGTTAGTTTAGGTACCTTTAAATCTTAAGATATTACTTACATACCCAAGGAGATAAAACTCTAAAATTAATTCTGTATTACAATTCAACACCCAAAGACAAATGATGAGTGCTGCTAACTTAATTTTTCCTCCTTTACAAGTATACTAAATGTACTAAAATATTTGAAATAGATTTACCAAAGATATACTGTACTGGGTAAGCTTCAGCACTTAAATGGTACTTTTTGTCTGAATTAAACAGTAACATTACGATCACTATTATATAGGTATAAAAAGGAAAATTACATAAAACATACCTGTGGGGCATATCCAGGAGGCACATAAATAGGAGGCACAGAACCATTTGGGGACATCATTGGAACCTGAGCAGGACCTGCATGGGTCACAGAAATGATGTATTAATCCAGGATTACTTAGCAAGCTAAAATTGAAAACAATCTGAATTACGTTTTGAATTCTTCATCTAAACACTCAAACTAATAGTGACTGTATTACTATGAAAAGAAATTTAGATGTTAAAAAACAGAAAAGTTTAACTTATAAAGTGCACTGATTGCTCTTTACCTATAGTTGTTTCTCAAACTTGCCTAGTGATCATAACAGTCACCTGGGGGGCTTTTTAAAACACACAGGGACTTCCCTGGCAGTCCAGTGGTTAGGACTCACGCTTCCACTGCAGGGGCGTGGGTCTGATCCCTGATCAGGGAGCTAGGTTCCCACTTGTGTGCGGCATGGCCAAAAAACCCCGAAAAAACAAAAAACAAAAAAACCCCCCACAGATTTCCAGGTTCTCCTACAGATCGCTGTTTAGTATGCTTACAGTAAATGGGGGTCTTGAATCAGCATATTTACTTTACAAATATCCAAGGTGATTCTTATAATTGTGCAAGTTAAGAAACACTGACCTAGAGGAAACTCAAACTAAACTTTGCATATAAAATCAATGAAAAATACAAAAGGCAAAAATCAAAAGTCAAGAGGGAAAAGCAGTAAGAGGAAGAATAGTTAGAAATTTGGGATTTGCTTTGTTAGGGTTAAAAACCTCTTGTGAACGTTTAAGTCATGTCTGTGGGGGCTTGAGAACAAAGTCAGAGAAATGCTATACATGCATATTTACCCAAAGAAAATTTTTTTGTTTCTTACACTGAAAAGTTCTTTAAAAAAAAACTCAGCTTGTCTTATTCTTCATTTCCTTTCGTTTTTATAGTGATATCCTTTCCAAACAACTTTCAAAAATATTATCTCATTTCCCTTCTCTAACCAGGCACTCTTGGAAGGTGTGTTTTATTCTTTCTAGGAACTAAAATCTTACTTGCTTTACATGACTTTAAAAAAGAATATCTTACCCTCAGATCCTTTTTTTCCCCTGTAACTTTAGACTGCACTGTCCCCTCACCCACTAGTTTTTAATAAGTTGAAATGAAACCTTCTCAGAGAGCTTTACTCATTTCTAGGGAAATAAAGGTACCCAAGAGTCTCATGAAGAATGTAATGAAGGAAGAGTTCCTTTTATATGTAGATTTCAACCTGCAGAGTACATATAATGGATCCCACTCATAAAAGAAACCAAGGAGGAAAAGCTAAATCACAGGACAGAAAAGAAACAAATTTCACTGGTAGCATTATACATATTTCAGAAAAACAGAATGAAGAGCATGGAGGTTACAGCAAATCAGATTACAGCCACTCTCCTCTTTCTACGGAAGGGGGAGGGGTGAGGACCAAACAACAAAGTAGTGGTGAAGGCTGGTGAAGGTAGGGGAAGGAAAGTGAGAGGTGGGGGAAGGAAAGAAAAAAGAGAATGTAGGAAAAAGGAGGATGCAGGTGGGTAAGTACTAAATAGTGGTAAGGAAAGGGTGAAGAGAGAAGAGGGAGAAGGGAGGGAGGAGGGGGAGAGGATAAAGGCAGGAGGGGAGGGAGGACGAGGCAAAGGAGGAGAGGTAATAGGAAGATAAGAGAGAAGACAGGAGGAAAGTGAAAAGGGCTGGAAGGGAGGGAGTGAAGGGGAGGGGAAGGAAAGGGGTGGAAGAATGTGGGAGGAGGAAAGGAAAGAAAGAAGAGGCAGGTAGTAGAAGGAAGAAAGTAGGGAAAAGACTCAAGTCGTTAAGAGGAAGTAAGGAGTGATGTGTATGTGAGCAGACTACCAAATTATACTATATATGACTATAAAATAACTTTTCAACAATACTTTTCCGATCTAAAACAAGCCCACCAAATACATGAAGTTGTTCAGAATATCATCTTAAAATACCTAATACTAACTTACTATGTGCCAGGCCTTTTATGTATTTTTTTCTCCTCATAATCATTCTATTAGGTAAATATTATTACTCCCATTTCCAGATGCAGAAATTGAAGCAGAAAGGTTAATACAGCCCTAGTGGTAGAACTAGGATTCAAAACCAAGGAGTTTCATTTCTGAGGATATCTCTCTACTATGTATTTAGTAAACACTAAAATATGCAATTTGGCAACTGATACAATTTGAGCCTTAAGAACTATGCTCTGATGCTTCTAAGGAAAATTAAGGCCTTCTTTATCATCATATCCTTGAAAAACAAGACAGAAGGAAGAAAAAATTTTTCTACATATAAGCAACATTACCTATAAATTCACTAAATAAAACTTGTGAGGTGCTCTATATCTCTAGGCAAGAAAGGCTTCATCCGAAACTCACCTTTCAATTTCTATACACTGGACTCAAGAGAAAATGACAGCAGTTTTAAAGTAACGCTCGTTTACTTCTATTAGCTAATTTATATAAAACTAGCTTTCTGAATCCTGAGAGCTGGCTTAGATATTATTCAGAACATGTGAAATTTAGCTGAGGACCAGAAAGAGAATTCACTGAAAATCACATCTATAATCTTAATAAAGGAAATTATTCTGTTGAGCTTCTACTATATATGCCAGAGACTGTGGTTCCTTGCGTATGTGGTCAAATTTAATCCCTACTTCAAGTCACCAGAACAAGCTTTTGTTTGCTTTTTAGCCTTCAGGGTAAAAAATAAGTTATTACTGATTACATTTAAAGTTGTAAGACTACAGAACTGCTTTGGGTTGCTCTTCTTTTACTAAAAATATGAATACATAAATACTAAGTAGTTATAATTCAAACCATTTTATACTTTGAAAGCTGCTAAAATCTTTTATAACTTAGTAGTATAAAATTCTACTTTATTCTTTAATTATATTTAAGTGTGATACTGAAAAGAGAACAAAACAAACCCAATCTAAAATAGACCAGCAGTAAATCCATTACTAGTTGCAGTCCAGGAATAATGATTAACTCATATCCCTATGAAGTAATCATTTCACTTTAGCAAGTGAATTTTCTTACCCTGAGACAGAAATGGTACAAGGTTAGATTAAAAAAAAAAAAGACAATTCATGTATATCATTATTTAATATCTAAAATACTGGTGTGAAGTAACATGCAACACTGAACACATAAAACTCCCATTGTATAAACATAATAAATATAAGTATTCATGTTTAGAACTACAATATTTACAGCACCACTTCTGTTGCTCTTCCTGTATATAGTAGCAAAACTCTAAAATCTTGCTTACTTAATGATGCAAAAGTTTGATTACCTCCTTAGTTCCAACAATACTTTTTAATTTAGTAACTACTAAACCCCGATTAAGGTCAGTGAGGGAGATTTTGTCCCAATGAAGAAGCTACATCTGTTACTGATTGTACCATTAAATGCACATCTGGCAGGAGAGTGGCTATATCTGTATAACTGTAGATACACCTAGTAACTCCTTAATTATATAATTTGAGCAAAATCTACCCCAAATCACACAGCTATTGATTTTTAAGGGCATATTTCTTTTTCCAAAATCGTGCATAAGAGTAAACAACTCTATTCACCAATTATCTTAAGAAATTTGAGAAGCCTCAATTTCTTAAAAAGTGGCATCAATGATTTAATAAGGACGATATTTCACCTAGTATAATTTAAACTCTTTTTTATTTTTTCTTTATTAGTATACATTAACATTTAAAAAAAACGAAACTAGAAATTTGTCTGGGTTTAAATTCTTATAATGCAACGGGCTGCTGACGTGCCACACATTCCCTTTTTAAGCAAGCTTTCACAATGGCTTCCAAATAATCTGATGCCAATTTACAGATTTTAGTTGTAAAAAGAAAAGCCTAGTAAAGAAAAGGCTCTGGAATATAAAATATATTCTGTGGAACATAAAATCAGCTCAACTCTAAGTAAAGTCTAATCTTTTTATAACTACATGGCCACAATTTAAAATATTTTTACAGCGGTAGATCTGGCATCTATTGAAAAAACACATGGCATGACTTCAGATTAATACAATACTTTCTACATTTTAAAATAAAAGCAGAATGTTTAAAATCAGTCAGCAAATCTTACCACTCATTTTGTTTTTACAGTAGCAGCAGAGAAGAAAATCCAACAAGGAAACAGCGTAGTACACGTTAACAGCTTTAATTGGAGAACGACCGCGGCTTCTTTCTGTTTTTTTTTTTTTTTTTTGCGAAGCTGTGAGAGGAAAAGATCCTTTGACCGAGTCACGTGATGCATATCACGTGACCCGCAGTGACCCGCGGAAAGGGGGAAAAAAACAACCAAGCGTTCCTGCGGCAGTGTTTGGGATACAGTAAATGATTAAATGATTTCTACTGATTCTGCCTTCGATTTGACCATTTTAGGACTCCCTTATGAACCAACTCAAAAGCTCATCAAAATATACATGGAGAAATAGATATCTGATGTAAAACAAGTCTCTTTGTTCTTACCTTCCTCTGATAACATAATGAGCACTATCTACTAATTCGTTTTATTACCCAGGTGGCTGCTTTTCATTTATAAATTTTAGAATACATATAACACTTAACTAATTTACAAGATTCGCTCTGAAATGTCCTTGTGTAAATTGACCCACTCTCCATACTCAACCCATAAGGAATGCCCACCGTATACAAAAGAATTGTCTGTAAAACACAGGCTTGATCAACGTGTTCCTCAAACATGGGGTTTTTATTTCAGGCTGGCATTTAACCTCTCAAGCTAATAAAGGCTACCACTTTTATTGCTGGTTTTACTTCCTTTTTTTCTGATTTTTTGTTGTTGTTATTAAAGATTAACCCAGACATTAATACAGATACTTGGTGGATGGCATTCTCACTCATATCTATGAAATCTGAAAAGACAGGTCATGACTGGGGCTTAGAGCACTGTATTCAAGCATGTGTGGAGATCAGGAAAGAGACTACAGATGTTCAGTTACAAAAGAGGGGAATAAGACTGTGAGAACTTTTGGGGGTCTTTTCATTACTTTATGGTGCTATGCAGTTAAGGAAACTTATTAACAGCTAATACGCATATACAGGTAATGATAATGATTGTGATTTGTAACAAGTTGCACAGTGGAAAGAAAATGGATTTTGGTATCAAAAGATGTAAGTTTTAATAACAGCTTCAATATTTATTAGCAAGGCAATTTACTGCTCTTCTGTGAGTCTGTTTCCTTCTGTAAAAAGGTTAAAATAATCAACCTCATAGCACTGTTGAGAGAATCAAATTAGATAAATTTAAAGTACCAAATACGATTGGCAGCACTCAATAAATATAGTTATTATTATAAGTATGATCACTATATGTTTTAAAAAATAAAAATGATATAGTGCAGAGTATATACAGGGCACTATCCAGTGTTTTACAAGTGTTAACTCACTTAATCCTCACAATAATTGAAGTAGGCATCATTTATAGGTTAAGGAAATTGAAGCAGAATGCAACTGAGTAACTTGAGGAGGGCACACAATGAGGCAAAGCCAGGATACTCTAACAATAAGGCAATATTTTAAAAATATGTAAACGATGTTGAAAGACTCAGTCTTCCAAAAAGGTAGAAAAGAACTGGCAAGGGATAACCTGGAGCAATAGATTTCAATAAATACTGGGTTGGCCAAAATGTGCCTTCGGTTTTTAAGTAAAAATAAAAGATACATTTTTCATTTTCACCACGAACTTTATTGAACAACATATTCACCCTTTTGTTCCACTACCTTCTGCCACTTTCAGGCAACTTCATAATTCCATCTTCCCAAAACTTTTTATCTTTTTGAGCAAAGAACTGTTCCAGGTGCCTTTCTCAGTCTTCCAGGGAATTGAAATTTTTTCCATTAAGAGAATTTTGTAAAGACCGAAATAAATGGAAATCTGAAGGTGCAATGTCTGGTGAATACGGTGGACGAATCAGAACTTCCCAGCCAAGCTGTAACGGTTTTTGCCTGGTTGTCAAAGAAACATGCAGCCTTGGTTATCCTGATGGAAGATGATGTGTTTTCTGTTGGCTAATTCTGGAGGCTTTTCGTCAAGTGTCGCTTTCAGTTGGTCTAACTGGGAGCAGTACTTCTTGGAATTAATCGTTTGATTTTCTGCAAGAAACTCAGAGGACTCCCTTCCAATACCACCACGTACACATAACCTTCTCTGGATGAAGACCAGCCTCTGGTGTGGTTGGAGGTAGTTCATTTCACTTGCCCCACGATCTCTTCCATTCCACATTATTGTACAGTATCCACTTTTCATCACCCATTACAATTTGTTTTAAAAACAGAACGTTTTCATTATGTTTAAATAGAGAATTGCATGCGGAAATATCATCAAGAAGGTTTTTTTCCGCTTAACTTACATGGAACCTAAACATCAAGGCGATTAACATAACCAAGTTGGTGCAAATGATTTTCAACGCTTGATTTGGATATTTTGAATATGACTGCTATCTCCTGCGTGGTATAATGCTGACTGTTCTCAATGAATGTTTCGATTTGATTGCTATCAACTTCAACTGGTCTACCCGACCATGGAGCATCATCCAGCGAGAAATCTCCAGCACGAAACTTCTCAGACTACTTTTGACACGTTTGATCAGTTACAGCACCTTCTCCATACACCGCACAAATCTTTTTCTTGCGTTGCAGTTGCGTTTTTACCTCTCTTGAAATAATAAAGCATAATATACCAAAAATGTTGCTTTTTTTCTTCCATCTTCAATATTGAAATGGGTACACAAAAATTCACCAGTTTTGACAGGCTTTTTTTTTTTTTTTTTTTTTGTGGCTGCGTTGGGTCTTCGTTGCTGCATGCTGGCTTTCTCTAGTTGTGGCGAGTGGGGGCTACTCTTCGTTGTGGTGCGCGGGCTTCTCACTGCGGTGGCTTCTCTTGTTGCGGAACATAGGCTCTAGGCACGTGGGCGTCAGTAGTTGTGGCACGTGGGCTCAGTAGTTGTGGCTCGTGGGCTCTAAAGCACAGGCTCAGCAGTTGTGGCACACGGGCTTAGTTGCTTCAAGACATGTGGGATCTTCCCGGACCAGGGCTCGAACCCGTGTCCCCTGCATTGGCAGGTGGATTCTTAACCACTGCTCCACCAGGGAAGTCCCTTGATAAGCCTTTTTTAAAATGCATGCCGATATAACAGCTGTCACATACAATCTAACAAACTTGTTTTGAATGAAATTAAAGACAACTAAGTGCTACTACAGCCATCCTAACAGAAAAAAACTGAATGAACTTTTGGCCAACCCAATACATGCCAGACACTCCAGAGGAGATAAGACACTAAGGCAGCGGTCCCCAACCTTTTTGGCACCAGGGACTGGTTTCGTGGAAGACAATTCTTCCTCGGACAGGGCGGAGGGTGGGGAGGGGATGGTTCAGGCGGTAATGTGAGCAATGGGGAGTGATGGGGAGCGGCAGATGAAGCTTTGCTCTTGCCAGCCACTCGCCTCCTGCTGTGCAGCCCAGCGGGGGGTGGGGCTGGGGCTGGGGTCCCCTGCACTAAAGGATCATTCTCACCAGTGGGGAAGGGAAATTGTTACCTTCTAAGTTCCTACTAAAAGGCAAGGCTACCCTGAAGAGCATGACTTAATAGCGAAGAGTCTCCTGGTCTCAACAGTATCTCCTCATAAATGATGGATTCAGGGCTCCCAGTAAATCCAATCATGCCTGATCTTCAGGCCCTAAACAAAAACCAAGCCCTGGCAGCCCACTTCCTCATTTTGGCTCATGTTCTCACACAGCTGTGTTTCCATTTCTTGACTCTTTCTTTAACTGATGATCTCCGTTCCGTCTCAATTCTTTCCACTGTGCTCACTAGAACCTTTTCTCTAGTATAAATTCCCCTATATCCTCAACCTTTTCACAGCACACCTGTTCATGTGCTTTCTTTAAATGAAACCTGGTCTTCCTCAGGACAGTTTTTCTAGCAGCCACTGGGAGCAGAGGCTTCCCATTCTCCCCTGCGGAAGTCTCCAGACCCCACAAGGCTGCTTCCATTACCACTGTCCTTCCTGTTTCTTCTTTCTTGAGATCATGCCATAGGAACATACCACCCTCTACCCCTTCTCACTGCTGTCATGCTCAGTCCTCATTTCTTGAGAACTTTGGCATCATGTTCACAGTGTTTTTCCCAGCTCTTGCCCATCAGCACAATGACTTTCCTGTTCAAGAAAACCTAACTTCAACTTTTCCTGAACTCTCCTCTTCCATTCTGTTTTTAGTAACCCATGTTCAAAGACATATCTTGGAACTTATCACTTAGAATTCCACTATTTCATCTTTGAAATCTTAAACTTTCATGTTTCCGTCTCTGGCCACCATATCTATCTTTCATCTCTCCAGTTCTCTTTCTTCTACAACATCTGGTCTTCCTCATAATGATTTCCCGTTTCTCCTGATCCACCACTGTCTTCATGGCCTGATCTTTTTTCCCATTCATATCTTCCTTTTACTTCCCCTGCACTAAAATTCCCCAATTTTAATCAATCAAATAAGTATCTTCTCATAGACCTGAACTATAGAAATCAAATGGTACTCAGACTGGCATGTTTATAAATTTAGTTATATCCAACCTTAACTCAGCCATCAGCATTGCTCAGGAATCCTTTCAGGAAGTTATCCCTGGTTAAGAACCTATATCCTGTTTTCTACAGTGATTATCAGAGATCTTCACCACTTTCTAAGGACCTTCCCCAACCCGACCTCAACTATATATCTCAGCACGAAACTGAACTCTTTCAATGTTATTTACAAACTTTTCTCACCTCTTCTATTTTCAGAAGAATCACTGTCCCTTCACATTAGGTCAAAGCTATCTCTCCACTTCTACTCTTGATCTGATCTCCATTTCTTACTGGGGTCTTTACTTTATTGGTCTGTCGTCAGTACCCTCTTAACAAGACTTAGCTCTATACCCTTACTATCCTCAACTATCCCCACAGTTGCCACAGAGTTCTATTGCCCAGGATTAGCAACAGGGTCCATACTTTCAAGGACCTTTCAGTTATATAGCAAAAATATAAGTTACATGTATTTTATATTTCCTAAAGACCTTGTTAATTCAAGAATGTGCATCAAACACTTTTCCCATAGAAATAAAGTGAGAGGATGCACTGAGAATATCACAATTACAGGAAAACATTATGCAGTGATGAGCATTCATTTTCCCTTTCTACCTGATTATATGACAATTTTAACAAACTTAAAATGCTCCTGCTTTTTATTTCCTCAACACTGTCTCAAATATTTTGCAGAAGGCTCTCTTAAATTAAGAGCATGACATGTCAGCAATTGTATGGACTTCTTGATAATATTTTAATGCATTAACTATTACCATTCCTGAAATAATGATTTTCAGGTAGGCTTGTCAGTGTAGCACTATACTTGGGTGACGCTGTTTATAAGCACTTACTGGGTACCGGGCACTGGTCTAAGTGCTTTACAGACATTAACTCATCTAATCTGCATAATATCCCTGTGAAGTAGTATGACTATTATTTCCATATTATAGGTGAGGAAACTAAGATACAAAGAGGTTAAGTAACTTGCAAAGTCTCACAGCTAGTAAGCCAGCAATAGAATTAGGTGGTCTAGCTCTGTAACCCATGCTTTTCAACATGACATTACTCTGCTTCGGTTGTTTAGGATATAACAAATATTAAAAATTATAAAATGAATGAGAAAAATTGCAGCATAATACCAAAATTCACTTGAAGATAAACCACAAACAGAAAAGCAATGAACATTTGGATGGAAGATCCCACACAATACACCCCAGATATCTGTTAGTTACATATAATGGTAACAAAGCAAAATGTACCTAAATGTATCTCACTGAAATTAAGAAGAAATTGAGAAGAAAGATCCTAAATATTTCTACTAAGTGAGGGATATCATATGGAAAATAGTCAGTGAATTACTTAATAACAAAACCTGTTCCAAAAGATAATTTAAGGGAATTTAAGAGACAAACACAGCATCAAAAACAAAAGCTAAAAAACCCCCTAAAAAACCAACCGACCAACCAAACAAACAAAAAGATCTCAAAACAAAACAGATGACAAACTGAAGAAAAGGGAAAATTAACATAAGGAAAATTAAGATAGAAAAAATAATATAAATAAGGAGTGAGGCTGGTATTATGTATGCCCTTTCTAGAGTTGGGCCATAAAACCTTTCTGGTTTGTATGAACTGAAATATGATTGAGATATCAAGGACCACACTGTCAAGCTAGTCCTCATTTTCTGCAGATCAAGTACATCTCAAACTGCATGGCCCCAGTGATTTGGCTTGAAAAAAACGAGAGCAGGTATAAAGTAATGCTGACTTTGGTCATAAATGAAATTTAGTAAAGCATCAATAAATGTAAAACTTTTAAGCAATGTATCCTCAAAAATAACTACTAGTTGCAAAATGAATAGCTAAATAGCAAGCCAGCTATATCAGCTGACTTGTAGAAAGGGATTATTATCTGTGAAGCAAATGAGAAGCTGGAAGAGTTGACTATGATTTTATAAAATTCCTTCTGGCAATAAATAAGATTAGTTGTTTATTAAGGCTGCTCTTAGACTGTAATAGTAAGTCTGGGTCATTTGCATGTCAGAAAATTTAAGAGGCAGACTCATTCACCTTAGCAAAAAGTGGTTTCAAATCATATAAAATGTAAATTTAAAAGAGTGGGGGGACTTCCCTGGTGGCACAGTGGTTAAGAATCCGCCTGCCAATGCAGGGGACACGGGTTCGAGCCCTGGCCCAGGAAGATCCCACATGCCATGGAGCAACTAAGCCCATGTGCCACAACTACTGAGCCTGTGTTCTAGAGCCTGTGAGCCACAACTACTGAGCCCGCATACCTAGAGCTGGTGCTCCACAACAAGAGAAGCCACCGCAATGAGAAGCCTGCGCACCGCAAAGAAGAGTAGCCCCTGCTCACCGCGACTAGAGACAGCCCGTGCACAGCAACAAAGACCCAATGCAGCGAAAAATAAATAAATAAATTTATTTAAAAAAAAAAAAAGAGTGGGGATGTGAAGTATGTCCCTCTTCTACTCCTCTACAAATACATATCTAATCCTCCAAAAGACTGACTCTGACGATGACAGTGGCGCTGATTCTTGTGGCAGTATTAAGGTACAGGTTCTGAAAAAGCATCTAAAGAACATGTGTTAAGCTTATGCAGCTTAGACCATAACTGATGCATGTCCATAGTGTCAAGGGACCAAGAAAAGGTTAATGAAGTCTGCAACTAATCAAGTGCTCTATGGGAGGGAGTACATTACAGGGGAGTGGCTGACAGCGGTATAGGCAAATAACCTCAGGAAGATAAGGGGAGCAAAGGATTGGAATCTATAACTTCCTCTTGGACACAGATCAAACCTTGTTTATATTAAGTCTATTTGCTTGCCCATGTTTTTCCTCTTTCGCCTTTCAGGAGCCTTAGTCACCTTGCAGATTGAGCCACACAACAGCATTTTCTTTCTCTAAAATTTCCCTCTTTACTTGTATTAAACTAAAGTATCAATCAACTTGACAAAAGTTTTATTCTATATTATGCATGCCAATAGGAAGCAGATGTGAGGATCATCCTAAGACCAGATACGGTTTGAAATGACTGGGGTGTGAAGGTGGCCGGAGGTTAGAAACCTAGATACTAGCCAGGGTATGGTCAATTCAGACGTCTGTGTTCTAATGTAGTATTTCCCAAGTATTTGTATTTACATGCCAATAAAATTTCAAAACCAATTCTGGGGACTCATTAAGGTAACCAACTTTTTATGAGACCAAGTAATGACATTAAAAGGAAAAAAGGTGGAAAGGAAGGACAGAAGGAAGGAAGTCTATCCTATATTATCACATAATTTCATTAAGATGCTCAAAACAGTAGAAGGGATTTAACTTCAGAATTTAAAAAAGTCTTTAAGTTAAATAAATTTAGCTTAATGACTACTATATTATCCTTATTTCTGCATTTCCTAGACTGATGAAACTTCCCCAGATCTATGAACAAGAATATCGGAATAACTCTCAGTAGTAAGAAAGGTAAGAATTTGTCCTCAAGGCTGACTAGCTCTGGTGATGGAAGAGGGAGGAAACAGAGCAGAGGTAGGGTAATCATATTATCATCATCCAATCTAGGACACTTCTGAAAGTGAAAGAGGTAGCTTAAAAAATCATTAAAATTATATAATTTGGAATTATTCTTTATTGATTGACAAATTGCTTTTATTATATTGAGGAACATGAAAAAGAGTTCTATTAAAAATATTAAAAAATAAAATGCTTTATTAAAACACATATGCAAGTACACTAAAGAGCATTTTACAGGTTTCTTTAAATTGAACATCTGAATATTAAAGAGCAGTATAAGAAGAACAATTATTCTTAGTACATATCTAAGTATTTTAATCAATTTGTTAGCTACATCTGTCTCTAATTCCATATCACTGGTATTTAACTGAAAAATTTCCTTTTTTCAATGTAGTCTTATTTTTAATTTTTTCATAAAACTGCCTGCAACTGTTGTATTTTATGGTTAATAAATTTGAAGCTATTGATACCTTCAATTGACTCTTTTCTATAATATTTAAGACTATAATGTTTATATTAAGAAAATACTATGATTCTGAGGGTGATGTTTGGTAAGCTGGGAACAAATTCTGCTAAATGGAGGTTATTCTCAGTTCTGTTTTTTTTTCTTATTGAACTGTGTAAATATTTCAGTCCAAATATTTTCACTGGTACTACAATACCTTCAAATATTTTTACAAACAAAATTCACTGAGTTCTCTTTATTTATGATTCTTTTGAATGTTTCACCAAATTCAGGGTTTTTTTTTTAGCTTATTTTTGCTGAAAGGGTTTATTGCAAAATAAAAAAGCACTGCCAATAATAAATAGTTACAGGTTTATATAATAAATGACAAAACTATTCAGACTATTTTTTATATATTCTGAGGCAGGGATATTTAGATTTTATTTCCTACATATTATTTGTCATTCATCTAACCTATATGCATCCCACTGATCCCTCCAAGTGGTGGCCTGGTGACACCAAGTGGCCATCAGGGGCATTAGCATTACATACTTCTGCAGCCGCCACCACCGAGACTGCAAGGAGTTAGCTAGCTGTCCCTAGCTCTCCTTTATCTACAAGTACTTTGCTCTACTGCTAAGTACCTTAACTGTTATCCTTGACTTGCTTCTGCCAGGGGTCAGGGAAAGAGAAATGGTTTATTCCAGTTGCCTTTAAGTTTAATCACAGGTTAAAGTAAAAACAAGAGATGGACAAACTGCTTGTTTAGATGAGATCATGGCAGAAGCTGGAAATACAAAATGATGGCTGATCATATACATTAGAGCTTATTTTAATGGAACTACTAATTATACTGTTAAAAAAGGAAACGTCTGAAACAAATGTTAAACCGGTTAGATACCAAGATGACAGGCATAGACTGGGACTGACCTAGACAAAATGGGACATAAGGTCACCCTATTAATAGGGGATGCTTATTTGTTAAGGCTACAAAACACCTGGCAACATTTATTTACATGAGGCTGGCAATTAGCACAGGCCTTGAGTCTAGGTATTTAACGAGCTGGTGATCATAATTTGGGAATAGAATGAGGCAGGAAGTTACAGAAGAAAGAGAAAAGATCAAGGTAATTATTATTCACTGCTTTAGGGGCCTATCTTTTCCCTGAAAACTTATTATTCATTTTTAAGGCTGGATAAAGTAGACTTTAAATCAGGGGCCTAAGTATGATTCAGAATTATGGGTAACTTCATTTATCTGTGTACAGGTAATTGAAAATTTTTATAATTAGATTTGTAAGCATTTAGATATATCAGTGATAAGCACACTAAGTAGAAAAAGGGTGAAGAATGACTATCACATTATGGTTAGAATCTACCTCTAGCACTAAATCAAACTGTATATTGATAGAAAACTTCAAGTAGGAGATGTGTTTACCAAGCACCTGCTTCTAAACAAGAGTTATTTTTAGTGTACTTGTTTAGAAAGCTACAAAGGCTATATGATATTAATGTGCATGGATGCAGCAGGTTGTGAACATTACTATTTTTAGTATCAGTCTAATGTGAACAATGATGAATCATTCTTTGTTATTCTAGTAGGAAACAGTGCTTAGGATTTACTGCAGCACATTAACTATGTCTCAGTAACTGTACACCCACACACTGACATCACACAGGCAGTGATATGGATCAATGATGCAAATCCTGTCAGGATCAAACATTCAGGCCACAGCAGTTGAAAAAAAACCTGCCTGCATGACAGGGCAGACCAGTCATCCAACATGTACAGACTGCATTAAATCAGTAGTGCTGATGTTGAAAAGAGTTGTGTTAGGTCCTTTTTATATAATAGCTAAACTTTTTAATTTAATTATAGATTTCCCACATACAGACTCTATCTTTAAGCTTCCTCACAGCTTCTGTGGTTTAAGGTCTGGACCTTTTAAAACATGTCTTAAGGCTCCACCAGCCACATAAGTTATCTTGGAAAATAGCCTCTGTAGCCAGGCTATCTATCTATCTAATCTATCTATCTAATCTATCTATCTATCTATCTATCTATCTATCTATCTATCTATCTATCTATCTATCTATCTACCTACTTGTCTATCTATCTATCTACCTACCTACGTGTCTACCTACCTATGTATCTATGTATCTATCTATGTATCTATCGATCTATCTATCTATTTAGGCTGCATTGGGCCTTTGTTGCTGCACGCCGGCTTTCTCTAGTGGCGGCGAGCGGGAGCTACTCTTCGTTGCGGTGCGCGGGCTTCTCATTGCGGTGGCTTCTCTTGTTGCGGAGCACGGGCTCTAGGCATGCGGGCTTCAGTAGTTGTGGCACGCGGGCTCAGCAGTTGTGGCTCGTGGGCTCTAGCGCGCAGGCTCAGTAGTTGTGGCGCATGGGATTAGTTGCTCTACGGCATGTGGGATCTTCCTGGACCAGGGCACAAACCCGTGTCCCCTGCACTGGCAGGCAGATTTTTAACCACTGCGCCACCAGGGAATTCCCTGTAGCCAGGTTCTTATAGACAAATCTTTTGAAGAACATGCCTTCAAAATCTTTTGAAGCGTTTTATATAACATGTTGTGCTTGACAAATAACATTCAGATTTAGATATGGAGCACTACACTGTGGCCTCACAATTCACTGCTACCTCAGAGTCTTCTTCCCACTGTCACCTTCTTCTTTGAGCTTTCACTGTTTTTAGTTTTACTGGCATCAAAATATTAATTTTTTATCATTACAGATATATTGGAAAAGATGGCTTATTATGAGTAACCATGTATAAAGTTTCAAAATATCTTCTCCTAGAATTACATGTACCCACTGGAATTAGAGATTTCCTTTCCCGTAACAGGAGGCTTGCCACAGAACATTCACATCCTGTTGCAGTTTCTTCTGAAAAGAAACTGGATCTCTACACTTAAAGCATCACCCTTCCTTCTAGTTTCTTATGTTCTCCTCAACGACTATCACTTCCCAGGAGAAATGGAAAGCTGAAAGGAGATGAGAGCTGGAGGTGTTTCATTCTATCACTGATGTTCTGACATAATCAGACTAACATGAAAACATGCCTTTCCCATGCTCTCAGGCACCTGCTTTCATGTTGTTTCCTCAACTAGTGGTGTTTCTTATGAGAGCTTGAAAAGAAAAGAAGGAAAGGTAAGGGTTCTCCCTCATCCTAAGGTTGGTTAGTTTTTTTTAACTGTTAATCATCTGAAAGAAATATTTTGAAAACGTAAAAATTACTGAGACAGTTGTCTTCATAGTTCTTTTTGAGGGGTAATCTTTAAATCTAGATTTTCCATAGTAGAAACCAAATGCTATTTCACAGTTGAAAATATTTCTGTACTTCCCACTGCACATCAACTGTCTTCATGAGAAGACTGAACTGTAAGGTCTTATTTTTCTCTATCATGATTTATATATTTTGATCATCTGCTATTAGCTTCTAGTTTACTCTAATCATTTCATTTCAGTCTTCTCAGGGCAAGTCTGTATCAGCTAACACAGTCTTAAATGGAAAAGAGAAGATTAAAAACTCACTGTGCTGATTGCATGCTAAAGACTTCAAAGAGTTAGGAAAAAACTCCACAAAAGACAGAAACAGAGACCTTGTCTCCCTCTCATTCTCTTCAAAGGTTCAAACATTACCAGACTGGGAAGAAGAATCTTATTTTTTTTAATTTATTTATTTTTATTTTTGGCTGCATTGGGTCTTTGTTGCTGTGTGCGGGCTTTCTCTAGTTGCGGCGAGCAAGGGCTACTCTTCGTTGCAGTGCGTGGGCTTCTCATTGCGGTGGCTTCTCTGCCACTGGCCTTTGGATTCTAACTCAATTACACCAACTTTCTAAGTTCTCCAGCTTGTAGTCAACAAATCGTGGGACTTCCTGGAGAACCCTAATACACATTCCAAGCTTTTCTTATGAGAAAGAGCTATAAAACCAAAAAGCATTTTGAACCTAATGTGCTCAGAAATAAATTAATCATTTCCATCCTTCTACCCAAACCAATTCTTTTTTTTCTTCTTCTATATTTTGAGGAAAAGAGAAAGAAACTGTCATTTATCTTTATGTTCAACTGACTTGTGAAATCTGTAAATCATTCTTAGTCTCCTCTTACCCTCTGAATTGAGCCCCCAGGTCTTATCCTTACTACTTTTCTGGGGGGGTTTATTTTCCTGTTTAAAATCAATACTTCAGTGGCTCCCTGTTCCTTTCAGGATAACACCTGAACTCTTTAGCATGCAATATAAAGGTATTTGTAACACAGCCTATGTTTCCATTTTTAGTCTCATTTTCTGATACTCCTCAATGTATTCTGTTCTCCAATCTATTTCTTTAATCATACCTTTTCAGTCTCCTCTAACTTCTCTGTGTACATGCTATTCCTTCTGCTTCTAAGATATTTTCTCAATTATTTTTCCTCTTAGTTAACTTCTATTTCTTTAAGCATCATCTTTTCCTGCACAGTTCAACAACTATTCCAAGCTGGGTAAGGTATGTCTCCTCTGGCCTCCCACATGTATCTGGGCATACCTAATTCCATCATAGCACCTATTACCCTCTTCTGTTTTAACTGTGGTTTACTTGCCTGTCTCCCTGACTGTGCTGTGAGGCAGGGTCTAGGTCTTTTAAATGGCTGTCAAGAATGAGCTGTCCTTCAGAATAGAAGAGATTTGGGCAAATTCTCTTTCCAGGAAAAGAGCATGCATGCACTTAGTTACTGTGTTTTCTGTGCTCTGGCAAGCCCCTGAGCATGGGAGATTGAGTACAAGAAGGTGAGAAATTCCAACATATTAAGGCTAAAAATAATGTTAAAATATTGAAATATGATCTTTCACTGTAATGATAAAGGGATTTTCCAAAAACGTTGAGGGATTATATAATAAAATGAAGCAGAAGAGTATATCAAAGACAAGAGAACTTTGCTGATCCATACAAAATGGAAACAGGATTCGATTAAAGTTTACTCTCTAAAAGTGAATCAACATCCTCAAATAATGTTATTGCACAGATTTTGAGATCAGAATCCTATGTTAAAATTGACTCTGGCAGAGAGTAACTTAACTTTTGGAGCCTTAGAGAAATTAGTACATACTTGCAAGGAAATCTTCTACCACCCTTATTATGTTGTTGCCTGACTCTTAAGGTTAATGGCAGCATGTTTGGATGTGCCTTAATATAATACCATAACCACAGTCAGGGGCAAAGTCATACTTTTATAAATATAAGGAGGGTCTTTATTAGATATGAAATTATGCCTAGTGTTAGTTGCTGTGACACAGGAAAATGAGAATTGTGAAAGAATGATTTTTCCATCCCTTTATATCTAGGTAGGTACTAAAAATCACATTTAACATGTTGCCATATAAAGAAAGGAACCAGAAAAGATCTTTTCTTTTCCTGGGACAATCTCTGCAGATAGGTACAAGCGTATGTAAATCAGATTATGTAATTAATTCATGGTAGTCTCTTTATGACTTTATATAAATGCTCACTGAAGAGCCTAGCCTTGCCTTATCCCAGCTATGCTTCTGTGAAAAAACCAGAAAGGTTTATGCCTAGGTTAGACTGCTTAATTAGCACTTCCCTGAGTCTAAAATTGTGGCTGCAGTTACTACAAGGCTAAAATAAGGTAAATCTCTGTATCAGTAATTCAGATGCTCTTCTCACCAGGAGATCCTTCTAGTGAAGTTAACTTTAGAGAGTGTGGTTTTTATTTTTAATAAGGAAAGTGATGTTTCTATATACTCTTACATACAGTTAAGAAAATGAATGCAAAGCACAAAACAGGTTTGTAGTAAATACTGGTTCCTTTCCTGGCATCCCTTCACAGAATGATTCGGTTAAATAGAGAGGATCCAAACAAACACATCTTCTTTCAAAAATACAGCCTAGCTTATACTGGTACTTTTTTGGGGTCGACAAAATCCTCAACATCTAAGGTTTATTGCCCTGGGTTCTACCTGTCCTCTTGAATGTCAGAATTCTTTAAGCCATTTCTAAATTATGGTATCAAATTTACAAATTTCTTTTTTTCTACCCCCTTGATTTAAAAAATTGTCAGACTATTATAAGCTTGGTATGTCCCTTTTTTTTTTAAAGTTTTTACTAGTTAAAAAATCCACTTATCTACACTAAAATACATTGTATGGTCCACCATTTTCCTTAATAAGCTCAGGGTCTCAGCTTTTAAAAAACAAAACTATAAATTTTATAAAATAAAATTGGGACTAAATTTAGAAGGAATTAAAACATTTATATGGTTATTTAAGTAATTAATATCTGTCAAAATTATCAAATTATACAGAAAATATAAAGAAAAAAAGACTACGGTAATCCTACCAAATAGGGGCAGGCACTTGAAGGAAATGTGCTCAAATTATTTTTGATGCATATATATTCATTATTTTATTTTATTTATTTATTTTTTTTTGCTTTACGCGGGCCTCTCACTGTTGTGGCCTCTCCCATTGCGGAGCACAGGCTCCGGACGCGCAGGCTCAGTGGCCATGGCTCACGGGCCCAGCCGCTCTGCGGCATATGGGATCTTCCCGGACCGGGGCATGAACCCGTGTCCCCTGCATCGGCAGGCGGACTCTCAACCACTGCGCCACCAGGGAAGCCCGCATATATATTCATTAATAATATTTTTCCTTATTACAAAAGAACTAATTCTGTTGATATCCTTAGTAATGTATAATCACATAAACAGCCTTCAAGATTCAAGTCCTGATTAAATAAAACTACTAATTAATAATCTTTTTAATCTTCCATTTTGGGGAGGTAAAAAGTAAAAAATAGAGCTTATCCTTTGAGTATCCTCTAGGAAGTATCTCCTAGTCCCTGGACTGGTTTGGATGTTCGTGCTAGAGCTTCTATAGCACCCTTCCTGTTCTCTTCAATCACAGCCCTTTTCTCACTTTACTAAATACTTTTGACTGTCTTCCCTATGAGATTGTAAACTTCGTGGAGGGCAGGGATATAGGCTCTACCTTACTCATCACTAAATCTCCAGAGTTTTGGAATAGCGACTGTACATATCAAGTTCATAATAATTTGCTAAATAAAAGAATGGGTTTTAAAAGAAACCTAATATTCTAATCTAGACTCAGCAATTTATTCAACTCAATCTTCTAAATAATCTACACTCTAGTACCATACAATCAGTATTAATGCTTATAATGATTTAGGGCACTGGCAGATTCTGAATTATTTTCAGTACATTCTGTTTACTAAGGCTAAATATAAGTGTTTATTTTGTAAACATTTTCAGTAATATGATTTGGAAAAAGCTTTTCTGGTTTTCAGTTAATCAGAAAGGTATTTTAACAAAAACACACTGCCCCAGGTCAATGTTTAAAGCATACACCTTATGCCATAGTTATTAACTCTAATAATATCATCTTTGGCAAAAATATCTTAAAGCCAACTGATGAAGGTTTCTTCCCCAAAAGATGAGAAGGCAGAATCAAAAGATACTAACCCTCCCTTTGACCCTCCCCCATCTTTTTAGGGTAATAAAAATTAAGATCTTTCTCAAGTATAAATGGGGAAGGAACCTTTTCAAATTCTAATACTTAGTGTTTTTAATATAAAATCTGGTATTGTTTACTCCTTAAAATTCTTATAGTGGACTCTCTCTTCAAAGAAGAGGATTAGTAAATTAAACATGCTTTGAGATGTGCTCTGAGGAAAAATGACGTTTTGCGATTAAAAGCAAAAGAGACTTTTTTTTTTTTTTGCCCTAGCATCATGTAGTACAACGTATATACGGCTAAGTGGTACTTTTTTGGGGTATATATTTTTATTTATTTATTTTTAATTGGCATATAATTGTTTTACAATGGTGTGTTAGTTTCTGCTTTATAACAAAGTGAATCAGTTATACATATACATATGTTCCTATTAAGTGGTACTTTTTGATAGCGTTGGTCTTAGGGTTCAGAGATGAATTTATGAGTAAAGTTCTTGGTCTACAGTAATTTGGTTTCAGATCTTTAGAAATAAGACACTCCCATTTCTAGAATACAATTTTGAATGACTTGCGGTAAGTATATGAAAATATTTCAGAAAAAAGTATGTGGTTGAGAGGAACGAACTATTGTTAAGCTATGAGTACTGTGCCATCTTAGGTACTTTATGTTTGAGAAGTAGCTATGAAGTGTGGACTCTGCAACCAGACTACCAGAGCTCAGATCCCAGCTCAGCCACTCAGTAACTGGTAACTCCGGGCAAGTTATTAACCTATGTCTCAGTTTCCTTGTCCATAAAATGAAGATAGTAATAGCTATCTCACAGCATTGATGGGAGAATCAAATAGATTAATTACATGTAGAATGTTTACAGAAGTTAACTGGTGCAGTAATTATTCAATAACCATTAGACAGTATCATACATGCCAATTAAATTAGAGTCACTTTCTACCCCTTTTCCCATTACCTGAGGATCTATAACGCATTGGTATTGCAATTAGAAATGAGTAAGTGCTGAAATAAAGACAATTCGATTGCTTATTCCTAAAATAAGTCAATAAACATTTAGAGTTTCTATAAATGCAAGGGGAAGGTCCAGGTGCTATAGGGAGGGAAAGGAGATCTAGCACAGAAGAATATAATATGGTTTTGTATTATCATCACTTGAGAAAGGTTGATGTGGGTCCAGACACCTGCATGTTTCAACTTCCCAGTTGATTCTGAAATCCCTTGGTGTAGTGATAAAAATTATCTTTACAGTCAGAAAGACCTTCATTTGAGTCCCAGATCTTCCAATAGCTAGCTTTGAGACTTTTATGAACCTTAGGTTTCTCACTCTTCTAAGGTTTATATAAGATTAACTGCACACAGCATGATCCTGGCAGGTAATGAACACTCAATTACATTATTAGTGGTGTACTCTAAAACAGAAAAAAAAGACAAAAACCAAAAAATAACATATGCCAAGTTAGAGATATAGGCCAGACGAGTGCAAAAGGAAATTGAGGAACACTTTTTAACCCTGGGGTGGTCAGAAAGAGAATCTCAAGAGGTGGAACTAATTAGTACTGGATTTTGAAGAACTGCAAAAATTTAGAAAGCTCTCTCGTGTGTGTGCACATGTGCATGCACATGTGTGTGCACACTCTTGTGTGATTTTTCACTGAAGGAGCAATGTGAACAAAGATATGAGAGGGGTCTCTGTAAGAAATATTTAGAGACTAGAGTATCTACCAATCCTGGAATATTTGGAGTGGAAGTTTCCTGAAATTAAAACTAGAAAGAAATATTGGAATGAGGTGATGGAGTGCCCAGAAAATTAGGCTAAGAGTTATATGCTATATGAAATGAAAGAAGTCAAGGCTTTTCGGTTAGTTTTTAGCATGACTTCCTAAAAAGTCATGTTTTAGGAAGGCCAATCTTGTAGTTACAGAAATAAATATGGAAAAGTGACAGACTTCTGTAAAGAAATTTGAATCCCAGTCAATGTGGGACTAATGTGCTTAAAAGGCCATAAAACTACTCAATTAGGTGTAATACATGCTCACACGGACTTCTGTGACAAGTTTTAATCAAATCTAGTTAGAAAGTATAGCTCTCTAATGTGGAAACCTCCCCAATTTATATAGCTAGTTAGAGTGATTTGATAAATTACAGTATCGTTAGCTTTGGTTTCCTCACTTAAGAAGAAGTCGCTTCATATAGACAGTTCTCAATTTACTAGAAAGTGAATTGGCAAGATGGATATTTAGAACCCAGAATGTATTACCTGACTCTCTCAACTTTATAAATGATAGTAAGGCTCTGCTATAAATAAAAACTCACAAAATAAATACTGACATGGTCTAAAACAGCGGTCCCCAACCTTTTTGGCACCAGGGACCGGTTTCGTGAAAGACAATTCTTCCACAGATGGGGGGTAGGGGGATGGTGCAGGCGGTAATGCGAGCGATGCGGAGCGGCAGATGAAGCTTCATTCGCTCGCCCGCTGCTCACCTCCTGCTGTGCGGCCCAGCTCCTAACAGGCTGCGGACTGGTACCAGTCTGCAGCCCGGGGGTTGGGGACCCCTGGTCTAAAAAGTAGTTAAAATATTGTGCATATGCAATGACAACAAAAGTGGAAGGACCTTTTTCTATTAATTACTGTGAAATATCAGAATGTATCAAACATTTAAGGATACCTAATATACTTAATCCATTATATATATATATATATATGTATGGATATATGTATACATATTTGACATGGCCTCTTTTGGGCTGAGCTCACTGACTAAACTCCAAGTGACAAAAGTCTCAAGAGGGACAAAGAGGAGGAATGGAGAAATACTAATCCCAAAGGAACAGGTGAATGTGTCTGAGGGAAGGCAGACAAGTATCTTTTGGGTAAAAAGAAAGGGGGGAGGTGGAAGTTTCTTATATACAGCCCTTATTTATTTAAAATGGTTTTTTTTTTTTTTTTTGACTGCACAGCGTGGCTTGTGGGATCTTAGTTTCCAGACCAGG
Organism: Stenella coeruleoalba; assembly: GCF_951394435.1. Classification (NCBI taxonomy): domain Eukaryota; kingdom Metazoa; phylum Chordata; class Mammalia; order Artiodactyla; family Delphinidae; genus Stenella; species Stenella coeruleoalba. Next base: position 18,254,235 of record NC_137164.1, read on the forward strand.
ATTCAAACCCGTGCCCCCTGCAGTGGAGCACGGAGTCCTAACCACTGGACCGGCAGGGAATTCCCTAAAACGTTATTTTTAATAGGAAGTACATTTACAGATTCAAAAATGAAAAAAATATAAAAAGGTAGAGAGGAAAAAGTTTCACTCCATCCCTGTTCCCCATGTGATGCACCACCACCCCATAAGTAAACACTATAATTACTTTTGGAGGGTCTTTCAAGATTTCAAGATTTTCAGTTATTATTATTGTTTTTAAAAGTAGTCTGTGGCATCTATTAGTTAGCTTCTAGTATTTGTTCTTCCCTTTTTCCACAGTAATAATCCCCTGAATGTTAGCTGGAATCCATGGTCAGCCCAACCAAAGGCAATTTTTAGTTCTCTTATCTAGCTAGAAGTGGTCAACTAAGCTATGGTCAATGAGAATGTGAGAAGTGATCTTTACAATCTCCAGAGTTTGTCCTAAAAGAAACAAGGCATGTCTTATATCTCTTTGTCTCTTCCTCTTTTCCATTCTGTCTGGGACACGGACATGGTGGTGAGCCATCTTGGATCATGCACATGAGTATGATGTGCAGACCCTAAGGATGGCAGATCAAGACAGAAGTAACCTGGGTCCCTTTACTGCCTATGGGGCAAAGAACTCCATACAAGTACTAATTGACCTTTACACATAATGCATGAGAGAAAAAAAGTTCATATTATAATTGTCTTAGTTTTCTACTGCTGTGTAACATTAGCACAAACTTAGTGGTTTTAAAAAAAACACCCATTTATTAGCTCACAGTTCTGTAGTTCATAAGTCCAGTCATAGTATGGACTGCGTTCTCTACTCAGTCTCACAAAGTGAAAATCAAAGTATTGGCTAGGATGTGTTCTCATTTGGAGGCTGGAGTCCTCTTCCATCCAACCTCATGTGGTTTTGGCGGAATCAGCTTCTTGTGGCTGTAGGACTAAGATCCTCATTTCCTTGCTGGCTATTTTACACAATTATATTTCTGGGGGTCACTTTCCCTTTGCCATCACCACTCACTAAAATTTTTTTAAATTGAGATTTTTATCACTTATTTTAACAGAACTCACTAAACTGGTTTAGATTTCCTATTTCCAAGAGAGCTTTAACAGTGATATTTTATTCATTAGGAACATAAAGAATTGAAGATAATTTGCCTATATTTTCCTTTTTAGCATAAACATTGCAATTTTCTCTTAACTAAGTCATATATAAAATAGTTGCTCTTGAAAAGTAACATTTAATAGCATTTAGGGACAACCTGGGACTATTACACAATGTACTCAGGATGAGTCAGTCATTCACTTAACCTAAAATGGGCTGAATTTATGAATGGATGATTATATTATGGTTCATTTTCACAAACAAGACTCATTAATGTTTCAAAACAAGTATTTTGAGTCTCTCTACTGGAACTGATGTTTTCATCTTAGAAGGAGAAAATGTAAAGGGCAAACTTTTTAATATAATAATGTGATTTCCACCAGTATGAAAAATTGTTACCTATGCTTTTAGAGCATTTTCTAAGGGTAGTTAAGATTTTCTAAGTAATGTATAAAGGATATAACGTCTCCATGGTTTAGTTTGTTAAATTATGAAAAAAATAAATAATGGCTAATCATATGGGAATGAGAATCTACTACATATGATTTGGACTTGAGTTATTTATAATTTCCGTAGACTGAAAAGAACTTCATTAAGTTCAGTCAGGTCTGTAGTAAAGAAGTCATTAATCCAAAGATAATCAATGGTCTTATAAAAAATTCTTGGAATACTGATATACTTATTATTAAAATAAATTTAAGATATGGCATAAGATATTAGCATAGTTATGAATACCTAAAAACTTGAGAGTTCGTAGAAAATTGTTGAATCTAATTCACACTAGCCCATCCTCATTTATGTGCAAAATAATGGCCAGAATTTAAGTAATATACCCAAGGATATAGAATCATAACATTTTAGACTCGTGAAGAACCTTATTAAAAGGCATCAACTCCAACCATCCATGATCTATTTTGAAATTAAACCTCCTAATGGCACCATCAAGTGAAGAGTCAGTATACGCATTAACACCTACAAAGGTGGATGGGAAACTGATTGCTCCTGAGGCTCTTTGACAGCTCTGTTTATTACAAAGTTGTTCCTCATACTGAGCTCAATCTGTTTTCCTTTAACTCCCACCCACTGATCCTAAAACCCAGGCTGACCTACTCCCAGACTTGTACCTTTAAAAATGCACCATTAATTAATTCACATATTTTGTTATGTCTTTAAAGTTTTATTGTTGTGAATTTAGGAAGAAAAGTTATATTTCATACTGCTATTTATAGTAACTATAGCAAAAAGTGTAGTGACCATGATATATAAAACAACAGACATTTAACCTCTAATAAATTTCAGAGGTATTTTTAATATCAAAGGTCTGACATATCTAACAAGATTCATGGGGCCTGAGGCATAGTTTGTATACATGTCTCAGGTATTCCAGGGTATCAGAGAAGGTCACTAGGAGTCCTACTTGCATGAAAACTCCATCTTCCTTTCCCATCCCCAACAAAGACAACCTGGGAGAAAAGGCTTTTTAATTTTTTTTACACAAACATTTGCAACCATTTTATTTATGTTAACCAAAATCTGGAAACACCTCAAATGCCCCTCAACAAGTGAGCAAATAAACAAGATAGGGGTATCCATGCAATGTAATATAACTCAGCAATAAAAATGAGCAAACTATTGATACATGCACAACATGGACAGATCTCAAACTTGTACTAAGTGAAAGAAGCCAGAAATAAAATTCTACATGTTGTATAATTTAATTTATGAGCTATTACTAGCAAAGGTAAAACTATAAAGACAAAAGGGATCTGATTATATCTGATTAGCATAAGGATTCAGACTAGAACACAGAGATGGGCAAGGCCAGGAGCTCCAACTTTTGGAGCGCAGAGAATTCACTCTGAGGTAACAGAGTTGGGGTAAATGGGATACAGAGCTTGTAAGTATTTAACAAAATATTGTTTTATTAAGGACCTCAAAGGTCATCTGGCTCAGTTTAGGAGGAGACTTGCTAATAAAATGCTCTGCAAAGGAGATGGCAAATATGAAAGAGCAGACCAATTGCCGGAGGGAGGCTAGACGTGTGTTTATACGCACCATGATCCCAAAACACACAGAGAAGGACACAGTGGTACTTACTAGTGGGGACAAACCTTCCCTTAACTTCAAAAACCCCTATAATGGCACGAAGAGTCTGGATCAGGTATATGAGGAGATAAGGTGAGAGCGGAAAAGCAGTAATAAAGAGCAGCAGCAGCAAAGAGAAGAAAAATAGGAACAGAGGTGCTGACAATAACTGCCCCAGGAGCAACAGTGCTGGTCACGCTTTGCATGAGGTGACAGTAGAAGCAACAAGGGCCCAATAACCTCCCACTGGCAGACTGAAAGTGACACCAACAGTGGTGAAATAAGCATGAGTAACTACTCAGAAGCTGGTCAGAGCCATCTGGAAGCAAAAAGGCAGGCAGGAAGATTTAGAGGTAGTATTGATGGCATACTAACTCTAGTGGGTGAAGGGCCTCAGAATCAACACACTCTGGAATTGTCAGTTAGGTTCCTGACTTCCCTAAGTAAGGTGAGCTATGAGAAAACAAAGGTTAATAGCTTTCAACAAACCTGAATTCACTTTGACAATTTTTCTACATGTGAGAGTCAAATCATAAGAAAATAGGCAGAAATCCAGGATTTGGCTAAATGATTAATATCTGGGCATTATCTATGGCTCACTACATTTATATTTTTACATTTTTAAATTAAAATTTCCATATTACCCTCCAATCTTAATTGGTGCTCATATTGAAGACTCTAAGGCACTAAAATACCCCTAAGTATAAAAGTATATTTTCAGTATATAGTAGTTACCAAGGCGAACAAGTACACCAATATATTTAAAGATATTTTAACAGTTAATTTTAATAAATATCGACAGCACGCCTACTAAGCAAAAGGCATTATTTTAGCACAGAGAATCAAAGAAAAAAAGGACAATTTCTGTTGTTAAGGAAACAAAATAGAAGGAAGCTAATATTCCTTGACCATTTTCATCAAGTAAGGTTTTATGTACCAAGCTAAAGACAGCATCACTGTTTCTGTCCCTATAAGATTTGAAGTTTAGTGGAAGCTTCTCTCACAAGTGTTTATTTCATTAGGAATTCGGACTAGTAAATTAGCTAGTTGGCATGCTATTTATAGGTCTATTAGGAGCAGTAACTATTCACTAGCTCGATTACTCTATGAAGTGTGCCAGCGCACAGATATACTTGTTAAATTTAAGACTCTCATTCAGAGTACTCACTTCCAAAAATAAGGAGATCTCAGTTTAATTAAAAGATTATTTTGGAATCAAAGAATCTTTAGATAGAATGAATGCTGGAACTTGCACAACCAAAATTTTTTTACTATGCAAGAATTACTTTGTATAATATCATCTAACCAGTACATAAGCATACATAATGATGAGAGTCTGGTATAATCAAGCAATGACTCCATTTTTATACAGCCATAATTGTTGGACAGTTTTTCCCTGTGAGTCAAAATTTGTTTCCCTGTAACTCTCTCACCTGTTTCAAACATGTTAAAAGGATAGCATCTAACCACAGTACTACACCATCTGTTTTGAACATACATTTCTATTTTTGCAGTTCAAGATTTTGTTTTTACTTTTGTGAGATTCAATAAGTGACTCACATTTAGCTCTAGTTCCACTAAAATAAGCAAGTTCTAGTCATAAAGTTAAGTTCTCCTCTCCTGCACTATAGTGGACACTGTCATTCGTTTTGATGCATACGATCTAAAGTCCTTTTGTGTGTTGGAGGAGTCACCTTGGTGTGAGGTGAAGAACATTTCTCCTATAGGTGCTGATAACGTAGGAAGCAGTGGTGGGTGCTACAAGATTCCTGTTCCAGAAGTGGTATCTGTGCTGGAAGCAAGTGACCTTGAATTCTTAGTGGAGAAAGGGCATGGGTACAATCATGACATTCATGATGGTTTCCTAGTCAAACTAGTACTGTAGCATGGTTTTAGGGCATTGTTCCTTAAGCTTAGCCTTGGGTATGGTTCTCTAATACTCCCAAAGATTCTATAAGATATCCAATATCATTTTCTTAAAGTAATATTTTTTTAAAAATTCGAAATAATCACAAATTTACAAAAAAAGCTGCATGTCCAGCTGGCACCAAGAACTTTCTTCCCTAAACCATTTGAAAGTAAGATGCTGACATGATGACTCATCACCCATGGAATACTTTAGTGTGCATTTAGTATGTATTCTCCGATATAACCACACAACCATCAAAACCAGGAAATTAAGATTGATACCTTGTTACTACCTGTTATGGGTAAAATTGTGTCCCCCCCGCAAAAAGATATGTTTAAGAACCAGTACTTCAGAGTGTGACTTTATTTGGGAACAGGGTCACTGCAGATATAATTAGTTAAGATGAGGCCATGCTGGAGCAGAGTGTGGTACTAATCCAATATGGAATCCTTTTAAGAAGAGAGCCATGTGAAGGCACAGAGACATAGGGTATTCACATGTGAAGATGGAGGCAGAGACTGGAGTGATGCATCTACAACCAAGAAACCCCAAGGATTGCTGGCCATCACTAGCAGCTAGGAAAAAGACATAAAGTCTCCCTCAGAAGGAACCAATCCTACTGACATGTTGATCTTGGACTTCCAGCCTCCAGAACGTGAGAGATTAAATTTCTGTTGTTTTAAGCCACCCAGTTTGTGGTGCTTTGTTATGGAAGCCCTAAGGAACTAATAAACCACCTAATTTCAAACCCCACCCAAGATTCACCAATTGTCCTAATAATGTGCTTTCCAGACAAAGGGTCTAGTTCAGAATCACATATTGCAACTAGTTAGGATGTCTCTTTAGTCTATCATTCTGAACAGTTCCTCGGTCTTTCCTTGACTTTTGAAGATTAAAGGCTAGTTATTTTGTAGAATGTCTCTAGATTTGAGTTTGTCTACTATTTCCTTGAGTTTAGATTCAGATCATGCATTTTTGGCAGAAATATCACAGAAGTGACACCATATTCCTCTTAATGCATCATATCAAGTAGCACACAATTTTGATTTCTGACATTACTGATGACATACAATTTGATCACCCGATCAAGATGGTGTCTGCCAGGTTTCTCCACTGTAAAGTTACTTTTTTTTTTTTTTCCCTTTAATCAGTAAGTATTTTGTGGGGACATAGTTTGAAACTATGTAAACAGTCCATTTTTCATCAACTTGCAATTTATTCATTTATATTTGTGTGAACTCACTGTTTCCTATTGTATTCAGTGGGTTTTAATCCATATCTATCATTATTTTGATGCTCAAACTGTGCCTGATTTTGCTAATGGAAGTTCCTTCAGGCTGTCTACTACATCCTTTTGACATGTCTCCATCCGTTTCTCAGCACTTCTTTCTTTCTGGGATAAGACTTATACAGCAGAAAAGGAGTTACAGATGTGGAAAGGGAGGAAACTAGAATAAATCCTGTGGCAATTGAACCAGAAAAATCATACATTTTGATTCTAGGTCTGGGGCAAGGAAAGTTCAAGATGTTATCCCAGAAAGAAGGGATATTCAATATTGTCATCCCAGAAAGTCACTCAGGCTCTGACTTCCCATGTTGAGCTTCCTGCCCCCTAACCCCCACTCCCACGTGAATGTTCTTTCCTTGGCTCCGTGTGGTCACGCACAAGCTCTAAGGCCCTGTGCTGGGCTACCCACTCCAGTTTTGTGTATATTCTCTTCTCACCACATCTGGGCTCTGACTTCCCACACCAGGCCATTCTACCCCTCACCCCACCATGTGGACTACCTCCTTACTCTGCTTGGGCTCCGATCCACACCAGGCCACCCCTTCTTGAGGACACCCTTCTCAGCCGGTTTAGGCTCTGAGTCCATACAGCAGGCCACCTTGCTGTGTGAATTTCCTCCTTACTCTGTTTGGGCTCTGACTCTCTACACTAGGCTGTTGTCCTATGTGATGAACTCCTCCCGCTCTGACATCCTACTCTGGGGCACTGCAGCTCACCTCCCCAACTCCCACCAGTGCAGTGCTGCCATAGATTGAATGTCTGTGTCTCCCACAAAATTCCTTTATTGAAACCCTAACCCCAGTGTGATGGTATTAAGAGGTGGGGTTTTTGGGAGGTGATGAGGACATGAGGGTGGAGCCCTCATGAATGGGACTAGTGCTCTTATAAAAGAGAACACAGAGAGCTCCTTTGTCCCTTCTATCATGTAAGATTACAGTCAAAGTCAGCAGTCTGCAACTGGGAAGAGGGCTCTCACCAGAACCTGACCATGCTGGCACCCTGATCTTGGACTGCCAGCCTCCAGAACTGTGAGAAATGTATTTCTGTTGTTTGTAAGCCACCCAGTCTATGGTATTCTGTTATGGCAGCCCTAATGGACTAAGACAAGTGTCTACATAGTTCTGCCCCATCTAATGACTTTAGGACTTAAGTGCTAGGAAGGAAAGGGAAGAAAGGAGAGGATCTCAGTATTACAGTAATAAACTCCTTTTGTGCTTAATTGACAAGAGTCAGTTTCAGAAAGGAACTCTGATACACATCATCTATATGGTACCAGTGCAATTAATTTTTTAAATCAAAATGTATAACTTTGTATTATTCCTGTTAAATTTTATCCTATTGGTTTTGACCTATCATTTCAATATATTGTGATCTTCTTGAGCTTGGCATTTACTTAATGTTATTAGTTGTCCTTGGTAACTGTCTGATACCTGGTAACTTTATAAATGTGTCATTTATTTTTGTCAAAGCTATTGATTAAAAGTGCACAGAAAGAGAGCCCTAAAGAACAAAGTCCTCTTTCTGACTTACTTCACTGTGTATGACAGACTCTAGGTCCATTCACCTCACTACAAATAACTCAATTTCATTTCTTTTTATGGCTGAGTAATATTCCATTGTATATATGTGTCACATCTTCTTTATCCATTCATCCGATGATGGACATTTAGGTTGGTCCCATGTCCTGGCTATTGTAAATAATGCTGCAATGAACATTGTGGTACAAGACTCCTTTTGAATTATGGTTTTCTTAGGGTATATGCCCAGTAGTGGGATTGCTGGGTCGTATGGTAGTTCTATTTTTAGTTTTTTAAGGAACCTCCATACTGTTTTCCCTAGTGGCTGTATCAATTCACATTTCCACCAACAGTGCAGGAGGGTTCCATTTTCACCACACCCTTTCCAGCATTTATTGTTTCTAGATTTTTTGATAATGTCCATTCTGACAGGCGTGAGGTAATACCTCACTGTACTTTTGATTTGCATTTCTCTAATGATTAGTGATATGGAATCTAAAAAAAAAATGGTACTGATGAACGTAGTTGCAGGGCAGGAATAAAGATGTAGACACAGAGAATGGACTTGAGAACACGGGGAGGGGGAACCGTAAGCTGGGTGAAGTGAGAGAGTGGCATGGACATATATACACTACCAAATGTAAAATAGATAGCTAGTGGGATGCAGCCGCACAGCACAGGGAGATCAGCTCAGTGCTTTGCAATGACCTAGAGCGGTGGGATAGGGAGGATGGGAGGGGAGGGGATATGGGGACATATGTACGCATATGGCTGATTCACTTTAGTGTACAACAGAAACTAACATAGTATTGTGAAGCAATTATACTCCAATAAAGATCTATTTAAAAAAAAAAAAGAATAAAGTCCTGGATAATATAACATAAGACAAAGCTTTAGACTGGCAGTGGGCCAGGGACGAAATTCTGTTTTATCTTCCCATAAAGATATATAAGAAAATCTGTCAAATAATCTTGAGGAAATAAGGAGTGTTTGCTTATTCAACTTTTGTCTCTTACTGAATACTGAATGAATGGATGAAGAATATGAGGTCCTCATTTGTGCTGAAATGTAACTGTGGAAGCAACGTTGCAAAACAAATCATCAAAATGTAGATCTGGTTAATCCATGATCAACATAATTAGGGTTTATATATCTGATGTAGCTTTTTGGCTTTTATGATTCCACAGATATAAACAATATGTCAAAAAGATATGGTGTAATAATAATCTCTATGACTAATTATATTCCAAATCCTCTGATGGATAGACTCTTTCACACACACACTCTCTCTCTTTACACAAACAAGCATAAGACAGGATGTAAAAATAATCACTAAATTGCTTAATGTAATCTGACTGATGTAATAGTAAGCAGCAGAGCTGAAACTCAACCCAGGTAGCATTTGCTTAACTACTGCCTTATTAGATTAACAAAATTGAACATTCATCAATATCTTTCTCTCCTAAAGTATATCATTCGAAGGGACCAGGGCATATAAAAACTATTCAATCATAGCTGGTTTATATATTCTTTTTTTTTTTTAAAGATAACTTTGTATCTTGCACGGACAGCATGGAATCATACCACAGTAGAAGTCCCATAACAATGCAAAACCACTAGATATTTAATTAATAAATTCTTATTATTTAGTCCTATTTATTCATTTTGAGATGTCATGGAAGAAGGGGAAAAAAAGAAAGCCATACCTGCCTCTCAATAAGCAGGATTTTTAGATAAAATTTTTTGTGTATATAGACTCCATTTGCTTGGCACATGGAAATGCTCAAGAAAGGTTAGTTTTTTCTCTTTCTCATTCAACTTAATTAAACATTTACTGAGCATTCTCTATGTGCTGGGCGCTATGCAAGACAGGAGATTAACAAACACGTCAAACAATTTCTGCCCTCAATGATTTCTGTATGTGTATCCAGGGGTAGAAGAGGCGAGAAACTGAAGAAAGATCTTGTCTGCAAACACTTCACAGAACAGATAATGTCTGAAGGATGGGTACCAATTTACTGCCAGGAAAGCCAGCTCTACAACAGGGATCTTAAGAGTTCACCACATACTGTCTACAAAATGTGCTTCTAGGACATCACCAGTAAGCCAAATTCAGAAACTTCGGTTAATTCTCTATTCTGTGTACCTCCCCACAAAACAAAACTAAGAAGGGCAGTCTTTAGCACTTGTTACAAAGATCTATTAATACTAAACCTTAAGATTTATTCACATAATAAATTTTTACATTCCTATGCACAATTACCAAGCAAAAATGAATTTCCATAATATCATTATAAAAAAAACAATTTGTTGACATGCTATCAATCCAATCACTAAAAAAATCCAAAAAACATCAAGTTGTTAGATGTTTCAAAATAACTTTTAATAGAAAAAAAGAAAGAGATTCAAGGTAGTACTTCAATTTCAAAAGTAATGAGGTATTTGTGCTAAAACCCATTAACAGTGACTTAAGATGGCAAAAATGAGGTATAGGTTAGAATCAGGTAGTATAAATAAATCTAATCAATGAGCAGAATGGCAAACTGAAAGGTAGTAAAAGGCAGGGAGCTACACTTTTATATATTTAAGAGTTGTGCATTGTCTAAAAGGACATGAAATAAGGCAAAAGGTAAGTTAAGACAGACATCAGATCCTGTATTAGAATCAGAAAGAATGATATGGAACAATAAAAAATGATCACATTAAATAAACAAAGTATATTATTTTCATCATAAATATGAAACATATTTTAAAAAACAAATATTGAAAAGTCCTTGTTTCTGGCCCATAACAATTTCTTTTCTTTTCTTTTTTTTTCTTTCTTCTTTTTTCGGGGTGAAGGCAAGAGAGAGAAGCTATGCAATGCATTTAAAAGAATACTTGTTACATTTTATTGAACATTTCTAGGTGTTTGAAGTAGGGAGATTTTCAGATTAACAGGTGAGCACATGGTAACAGAAAACGAAGACTTCACTGACCCTTCCAAACTGTAAACTGGATATTAACTCTATTGTATAATCTCCTTCAATGGCTCTTCCTCACCTTTATAATAAAGTTCTTAGTATGGTAGTCAAGCCATTTCAAGAGGTGACTATATTTTCAGATTCATCTCTGTCCATATCCCCTTTATACAACTTTTTGTTTTGTTTTGTTTTTAGCTATTCCAATCTCTTTGCAGTTATTCAAATAAATCAAGTTGCTCTTTCCTTCTGTTGCTTTTGTACGCTATTCTCTCTGCCTAAAACACTTTCTTGAGACCCTTTTGTCCATTTGGCCAACTGGTATTTTCCTGAAAGACAAGGACGTGTCACTTTTTCTTTGAAGGGTTTTTTCCCTGACATAATCACTCTGTGATTAGTCCTCCTATGCTCCCACAATACCCTATGCATGTTTCTAATGATTCCTTTTATATTGTACAATTGTTAATTTTCCCCCCTTTCCCCTACTACACTGTGTTCCTGAATGGCAGGAACTGTGTCATAGTCTTCTCTGAATCCCTTGCAGCTGGTACAGTATACCTCAGCAGAAACTTTGTAAATTCATGAAAAAAATATTAGCAGTTTTATCTATCTAAGCAGTATGCTATATAGTAGGAAAAAGGTAGTATATTGAGCTCTGCCCATAACTAGCTGTATCTCACAAATTCTGAACCTCCAATAAAATAGGGGAATTATTTAGATCTCTAATATTCCCTGTGATTCTTTTAACTTAGTTTTGGTTTCTATAAATTCTTGATAGGTAATAAAACTGCTTTAAAAAGCACAGCCTTTAATTCAAATGCTTATTAATTTACACTGGATTTATCTCAATTCTTTAGGTTTTACTACAGAGGTTTTCTTAGTATAGTGGCTGTGAAAAGAAAAGCTTTCCTAACTTGATGGCCTTAGGCACCCTATTTTTCTGTCAGTTTCATTGGCACATGATTTTCCTCCCTTAACACTTTCTCTTTTTCATATATTGCATCCACTTCTACCTATACTCTTACTTTTTACCTAGCTCAAGAACTAGGTCAAGAAGATGACTGCCATGTGATAGAAATAGTGATGGCAAAGAGCAAAAAAAGGGAGGAGAGGATGAGCCCCAGCAGTCCTTAGCCTTTTCTTGTCCTGTCTTCTCTTGCTTGGACTGAGGGCATGCTGGTCTTCACAAAGACTTCAACCCAGTCTCTTGTTCACTACTACCTTTCATCTATATCCCATCTTTTAATTTTGGACAAACAAAAACATAAAGAGAGGAGAGCCTTTTACTTTCTGTATGGTTCCCGCTAAAGTTTCCTGTGTTTTTAAAACTCTGCCCAGTAGTAATTTTAAAACAAAGTCTCCACTCTTATAATCTGATGTATAGAGAGAAGAGTCTCCGTTTTCTCCTGAAGCAAAGAAATGTGTCCCTGCCTAAAAATCCTTCACATGATGTCAATTCTTATTATTAGGATACTGTTAGCACTACAGGCACATTATAAACTAGATACGCTTTTTTGGTTCTGATTGAAGGGATAAGTGCCACATAAAAAATCAATTAAATTGATTTTATGAGGGAAGGGGTTTACAAATTACACTTACAAATTGACTTTTAAAATATAAGATATTTAAAATTCAAAGTCTGGTTATCCAATTGCAATGATCAGTTTTTGCATTTTAAGTCACACTAAAACAGTAATGAGTATCCTCATTTGCAGATGTGTTTGAAAAGACCAATGTTATATTAGTTAAAATGCTTCCATCATAAACAATATTTATTGAAAACAATATGAAAAGAGATGTACAAATAAACCTAAGGTGTGTGCTCTACTAAAAACTTACATTCTAAGAGGTACCCAGTATAAAAATGAAGTTATTTTTATGAAAACCTAATTGACAAGTAAAGATAGGCAAAGTTTATTATACTGTTTATGAATTCTACTACCTGGTTTCTTTTAAGCTCATAATATGCGGACCATTCCTATTTGTGAAGTTACCAAATAACTGCCGCTCAAAGGATTTAAATTAACTTAGAGAAAGTGCTAACTCTAAGACATGTAAGGTTTAAATGGCAGGTTAAAAGTTTTAATTGTAATTATTGAGCTAACTGCTTCTCTAGAAAGAGTTAGATCTATTTCTTCTTTGCTTGCATTGACTTGACAGCCCAGGTTAAATGGGGAGGAGGTATCATGAGTCCTGGTTTGCCTGGGACAATCTTGGCTGACACTAATTGTTGTGGAGTAATTGCTAGGGTCCACTTTCACTCTTAAAGTATCCTGGTTTGGATGATAAAGCATACGGTCTCCCCACTTCTAACGTGCTCTTTTCAAATGAAAGTAGTAACTATTAGATAGGTACCCAATATGTGGAAGGCCAAGAACTGAAGGGAATACAAAGGAATGTAAGAAATGGTATCTGCCCATAAAGTCCTTATTAAAACTTAGCCGGAGAGACTGAATACACATTCCAAGTTAAACACACAAATTTAAATGGCTTTTCAAAATACTAACTGGAAGAAATGTTACAAAAAAGTACATTCTTGCTAAATGAATGGCACAATAATTGGTGTTTTGGGCTTTCACAGGAGATGGGAGATTAAACACCGCTACAGTACCCACCATCACCACTTACTCAGTGCCTTATATGTGCCAGGTCTGGTTTAGAGTGCTTTATAAACATATTAGTCAACCCTCACAATTATCCTATGAGGTGTGTTATTATGCACAGGGATAGGAATTTTACTGAGAAACGTACCTGATAGAGGTTAAATAACACGCAAAAGTTCATACAGCCAGTTAAGTGGCAGAGTTGGGGTTTAAAACCAGGTTCTCTAATTCCAAAGCTAGTGACCTTTTTATTGCTCTCATCTTCACACAGAGTGGTGGTTCTCAGCTAGGGGTGATTTTGCCTCCCAGGGAACATTTGGTGATATCTGGAGACATTTTTGTTTGGCACAAATGTGTGTGTGTGTGGGGGGGATGTTGGCTAGTAAGTAGTGTGGAAGGGATGCTTACTAAAGACTTTATAAAAAACCTTTTAAAGATAAGATCTGAGCTCAGTCTGGAAACATCTGGATAGGCTGGGGGTAGTGGTGATATGGGTAAATTCTAGATAAGAAGAAGAATACAGTAAGTACAAGAAAGGTTCAAAGACAGTGAATAAACCAACTTAGCAAGATTGAAGGGAAACAGTATTGAAAGGAAAGTGGGAAGCAAGCAAAAGATGAAATGATCTTTCAAAAAGACTAAGGAACCTGAACTAGATTCACTGAAGATTTCTGAGCAGGGGAGTGACATTAGAGTAGGATTAATCAAGAAACCAGGGCAAAGAGACTAATTAAGATGCTACTGTAATAGTTAAGCCATAAAGTATTCAGAGTTTGTGCCTTGTGGTGGTAGTGAGAAAGAAAGGAAGAAACTACAAGCACATACACTTTTATGTATCATAAATTTTAGTCTTGTCTCAAATGACAATAACCATTCTTACCTGTAATGCACTGAAACTGTCCATCTTCTCTTCTTATTGTAAATGCTTCCCCTGGGTTAACTTGTACCAGGATAACCTTAAAATGAGGGGAAGAAGTATTAATCAAAGGGGCAACAGAGTAAATCAGTATATCAAGATATTAAATGTTGCTAGTAAGAGAGTAGATGTGAGCTATTTAATCATATGGAACTGGGAAGGAAAATGGGGATTACACATTTGTTGAAAAGTATTAATTACTTCATTTTTCTGGAGGTCAGACTCAAGCCAAAAGTAAGGGAATAAAAAAAGACAGTGGCACAATTTTATTGGAAAGTCAATAAATTTCACTCTGAAACAAAGATGGAGTTAAACTACTGAATATTTGGATCATCTATGCCTACTTCACCAATTGTAAAGTATTGTGTTTTTCTAAAAATAAAGTATAAATTGATAGGTAGAGAATAAGATGGCACCCCTGAATTAGTATGACATCTCAAATTAGCAATATATTTAAAAATATGTTAAATTAATCCCATAATTTTGAGTAGTTTTATTTTTATTTTATAGGTAATACACACTAATCTTATGACATCTGAAAAACAGAAAAACAAAAAACTGGAAAAAAACTGAAGTCCCTCCATCCTAATAAACATTGTTAGCATTCTCATAAATTTTTTAGTCTTGTTCTCTATGTATAGGCTTAATTTCCCCCCTTAAATATAAGGGGGAAAAATAAGACCTCCAATTCTGTGTCTTTTTTTGGTTTAATATTAAAAAAAGACTTTTCCAATGTTATTATTCAAAGTCTGTCATCGAATGTTTATACCATAAACTACTTAACCATTCTCTTAATTAAAGAATTTAGGTAGTGAGCATTTTGGTATGTAGTTTTCCCACCTCTATAATTAGTATTGTTTCCTTATGATATACTCCCAGAAATAGAATTCCCTTATCTGTTGCTAAACTATTTTTTAAAAGGGTTTTACAAATTCACATTCCTCCTCAGTCTATGAGAACACCATTTAACCACATTCTCTGCACCCCTAAAAATTATAGTTTTAAAATCTTTGCTACCTTGATAGATGAAAACAGTATATTACTATCGTTTAATTTGCACTTTTTTGATTATTAACGAGGTTAAATTCTATCTTTACATTTGCTACTGGCTCTTTTGTAAACTGGTTGTCTGTCATCTTTCTTTATTTTTTGGGGTCTTAAATGTTCTTAGCAATTCATATGAATTCTCTGAATAATAATGGTAGTAATAATAATAATATACTATATTATGCTGCAAATATTTTCCCATTTTGTCTTCTCAAATTTTTTAATTGTTTATTTTCCTGTAGCCAATGTTACCTATTTTTTCCTTTGTGACACCTTCTATTGCTTCTAAATTTAACTTGTGGCTGGCTATCAAGCACTTGAAATGTGGCTTGTCTTTGTCTATATGGAGATGTGCCATAGGTGTAGAATACACACTGGATTTCAAAGATTTAGTACAAAAGAACCCAACCATGTAAAATATCTTGTTGTTAATTTTTATATTGATTACATATTGAAATAATATTCTGGACATATTGGGTTAATAAAAATTATTACAATTAATTTTTCCTGTTTTTACTTTTTAATGTGGCTACTAAAATTTTTTAAATTACTTATGTGCTTGGCATTATATTTCCATTGGACAACGCTGACCTATAGGTTTGATTAAAAATGCTAGTTTTTCTTTTCTTCTAGTTTTATATAATTGCTTATATTTAGTTCTTTAATGCACCTCAAATTTATCTGGAGAAGATCCAAAAGTATTTTTTTTCCTTAGAGAGCTAACCAATACAATCTGCTAAATTTAAGATAGCTCCTTTAGCACACAATACACTCTTCTGGCCTGTCTCATCCATAACACTGTCTACTTTGGGAAAAGTAGCTTAGGAAATATGTTTTTATTTTAATCATTTTAAACACTGTAACCTTAGAAATATGTTTTCTGATGGTGTACCTCGATTACTGCTCTTCTTCAAACATTTCTTTGACATTGACTGGTGATAAGTGCTACGATAGGAGAAGTTAAGCACTATCAGAGCACACAGGACCAAGTACTTAGTCTGTTACCTGAGCATGTGTGTGTATACATGTATATGCACGTGTGTGTGTGTTTGTGTATTTAATGGCTTTCTAGAGAATGTAAAAGTTAAGCTGAGTCCTGAAGACTGAGAAGGAACTAGTTAGGCAAGAAGAGTGGGAAGGCCTTTAAGGTATAGAGAAGAGCAAATGCAAAGCTCCAGGAAAGGAAACGTCATCAATAGTTTATCAAATTCAATGAACCAAAAGAAGTTCTGTAGTTCTATATGGTTGGAGAATGGGGCAGGCGGAGATAAGGGTTGGGGAAATGATGGAGGAAAAAGGTTAGAAATATGGCGAAAGGTAGACAGGAGTTGGGTTAAGAAGGGTCTTGTGAGCCATTCTAAGGGCAAGGAAGAGTTACGTAAGCAGGTAATACTATGGTGGATCGCCCTGGCTGCAGTGTAGCAACCAGATATAGGAAGAACTCTTCATCAGGAGGTTACAACAGTCATCTAAGTAGGCTTCTTTTAATACATTAATTTCTATTTTCAACTTTTATTATTTCCTTTCTTCTGTTTTCCTTAGGCTTACCATGTTGTTTTTCTAACTTTTTCAGTTGAATACTCTATTTTATTCTTTCTTTAGTAATATATGCACTTAAAACCATGAATTTTACTCAGTTTAACCATAGAGAATATTTTCACTATTGTTTTTTAGATTTTCTGCCATTTACTTCTTCATTCCCTCTGTGATCCAACAGTTGTTTTAAAGAAAACTTACAATTTTGAAAGTGGGCTGGAGGATTTTCAGTTTGTTTTTATTTCCAATACATTTTTTTTATCAATCTCAAACAAATCCATGGTTCTTTAAAAATTTTTTTAACCCATTATGTTTCTTTCACTCCTTTCCTTATTAGTGTTAGAACTTAGTAGAGGTAGTGAATTACTAAAGGATGATACCTGAGGCCAGCACTGGGTTAAAGCACAGGAGTTCTTAACCTGGGGGCCATAGATATCTATTCAAAGGGTTTGTGAACCACACAGAATTATATATGAAATTCTCTGTAGGTATTACAATTTTCTACGGAAGGGTTCACTATTTTCATTAGATTTCACTAAATTCTTAATGCGGTTCAAGACCCAAAGTAGTGCTTACTGTGTCACACTATGCTGTCTGCTTTACATGTATGTTACCTCTTTTAATTATGATCCTCTATCAGTACTGGTTGTACTATGGAATTCTATAAAATACTAATAATTCCTGTGATGAATTCATTCACTACAAAGTTGGGAAAAAGAAATAAAACTAAGAAAACCAAACATGGTACACATACAACTGATATATCCTGATATTAAGTAAAAAAGGATAAACTCTTTTAAATTATAATAAGACGTTCAGGAAAATGGTAGGAGGTTAAATTTATTCATTTATCTAAAAATCATTTATTAAACACCCACTGTGTGGCACCTACTCTTATATGCACTATGGACATCAAGAATAAAAATAAATCACAGTCCAAGGACTCAAGGAATACACAGTCTTGTGAGGGAAACAGGCAAGTACTCAGTCAATTAACTGTACAGTGTAATAAGAGGTGTAACAGAGATATGAACAATGTACTATAGGTTCCACTCAGCCCACAATGATGAGGGAAGATTCCTGGAGGAGATGATAGCTACATAATGTTCAGAGGGACAACCAAGAATTAACAAGCTAAAGATGGGGAGAGAACATTCCAGAAGAGAGCACACATAGCATGTATGAAGTCATGGGGGTGAAAGAGATCACGGATATATATTTTTTTTAAACATCTTTATTGGAGTATAATTGCTTCACAATGGTGTGTTAGTTTCTGCTTTATAACAAAGTGAATCAGTTATACATATGTCCCCATATCTCTTCCCCCTTGCGTCTCCCTCCCTCCCACCCTCCCTATCCCACCCCTCTAGGTGGTCACAAAGCACCGAGCTGATCTCCCTGTGCTACCTGGCTGCTTCCCACTAGCTATCTATTTTACATTTGGTAGTTGTATATATGTCCATGCCACTCTCCCACTTTGTCCCAGCTTACCCTTCCCCCTCCCCGTATCCTCAAGTCCATTCTCTAGAAGGTCTGTAAATTGATCACGGACAATTTGAAAATGGGAAGAAGTATGGCATAGCTAAAGTCTAAACTAGTTTGAGAAATGCAATGGAAAGAGATAAAATTGGGAGGATAAGCAGGGGCTAGATCATGAAGATCCTTAAATATAAAGCTAAGGAGTTAAACCTTTAGGCAAGGCTATTAAACAGGGAAGGGTCATATTCAAATTTCATCTTTACCCCAACTTTTATTCTGTAATATTTCAAATGTACAGAAAAACTGCAGGACTGATTCAATGAATGCCCATATACCCCTCACCTAGATTCACCAATTGTTAATGGGTTGCCATATTTGCTCACTCTCACACTCACTCTTTTTTTGATATACCATTTTAGAATACCTGAGTGGTGTTAAGTTTGATCACTTGGTTTTAGGTGATTATCTCTTAGATGTCTCTATTATAAAGATACCATTTCCCTTTGAAAGTAATAAACAATCAATATGGTTGGTGATACTTTGAGACTCTCTGAATATTCTATTCCCTAACAGTCTTTCACCCAATGGTTTCAACAATTACTACCAAACATTATTGTGGTAGCTGTAAAATGGCAATTAAAAAAACCCCATTCTTTCTGTAGTTACTAGTTAGCATTCTTCTATTAAGAAGAGACTTCTTTTCTGAACTCTTCCTCTTATCCTACACCCCAACTTTACATGTTTCTTAGTATGAGTATGGGCTCATGGATTCTTTTAAAAATCAATGTTATTATAATCCATTAGTGTCACTATTAATATTTTCAGTGAGGTGAAATTCACATATTAATTATAAATCAATATTAAAGGGTACAATTCTAGGCATTTAGTACATTCACAATGTTGTGCAACCACCACCTCTTCTAGTTCCAAAACATTTTACTACACCACTTCCATTAAGGAATCACTCTACTTTTTCCCTCTTTAAGACCCTGATAACAACCAATTTGCCTTCTGTCTCTATGGATTTACCCATTTCTATGTATCATATAAATAGAATCATACAATATGTGATTTTTTATGACTGGTTTCTTTCACTTAGCATAACGTTTTTAAGGTTCATCCAGGCTGTAGCATGTATCAGTACTTCATTTTATGGTTAAATAACATTCTACTGTATGGATATACTACAATTTATGTATCCATTCAGACCCTGATAAACAACTGGACTGTTTTCAACCTTCTGGTTATTGAGAATCGTGCTATGGTAAACATTTATGTACAAATATTTGAGTTCCTCTTTTCAATTTTGGGGGTATGTACCCAGGAGTAGAACTGCTGGGTAATATAGTAACGCTACATTTAACTGTTTGAGGAACCACCACATGCTCCTTATGCAGCTGCATCATTTCACACGCCCAGTAACAATATACAAGGATTCCAATTTCTCTAGACTCTTGCCAATGCTTGTTATTTTGATTATAGATATCCAGTGGATATAAAGTAATATCTCATTGTGATTCTGATTTGCATTTCCCTAACATCCCTGACAAATGATGTCGAGCATTGTATCATGTGTTTCTTGGCTATCTGTATATCTTCTTGGAAGAAATGTGTATTCAAGTCATTTGCCCAGTTTAAATTGTGTTGTCTGTTTTTGTTGAGTTGTAAAAGCTCTTCATATACTGTGGATACTAGACTCTTATCAGATACAAGATTTGAAAATATTTTATCCCATTCTGGAAGTTGTCTTTTCACTTCCTTCATAATGTTCTTTTCTTTTCTTTTTTTTTTTTGGGGGGGGGGTACGTGGGCCTCTCACCATTGTGGCCTCTCCCATTGCGGAGCACAGGCTCCGGATGTGCAGGCTCAGTGGCCATGGCTCACGGGCCCAGCCGCTCCGCGGCATGTGGGATCTTCCCATACCAGGGCACAAACCTGTGTCCCCTGCATCAGCAGGCGTATTCTCAACCACTAAGCCACCAGGGAAGCCCCATAATGTTCTTTTATGTACAAACATTTTTAATTTTGATGAAGTACAATTTATCTAATTTCATTTTGCTCTTGTTGTTGCTTGTAAGTTTGGTGAAATATCTAAGACTCCACTTAGAGTCCAAGGTCATGAAGATGAACTCTTCCTTTCTTCTAAGAGTTTTATAGTTTTAGCTTATTTAGGTTGTTGATTCATTTCAGTTCCCTTTTCTATATGGTGTGAAGTAGTGGTGTAATTTCATTCTTTTGCGTGTAGATATCCAGTTGTCTCAGCACCATTTTGTGAAGAGACTATTCTTTCCCCACTGAACAGTTTTGGCACCCTTGTCTGAAACAAATTGGCCACAGAGATATGGGTTTATTTGTGGACTCTCAATTCTATTCCATTGGCCTATATATATCTATTCTTATGCCAGTACCATACTATTTTGACTACTGTAGCTTTATAGTAGGTTTAAAATCAAGAAGTGTTAGTTGTTGAACAACAACTTTGTTATTCTTTTTCAAGACTGTTTTGGCTCTTGGGGCCCCTTGCAATTCCATATGAATTTAAGGATCAGCTTCTTCATTTCTGCAAAAAAGGCTGCTGGAATTTTTTTTTTTTTTTTTTTTTTTTTTTGCGGTAACTGGGCCTCTCAATGTTGTGGCCTCTCCCGTTGCGGAGCACAGGCTCCGGGCGCACAGGCTCAGCGGCCATGGCTCACGGGCCTAACCGCTCCGCGGCATGTGGGATCTTCCCGGACCGGGGCACGAACCCGTGTCCCCTGCATCGGCAGGCAGACTCTTAACCACTGCGCCACCAGGGAAGCCCAGGCTGCTGGAATTTTAATAAAGATTGTATTGACTCCGTACCTTCCTTTGGTCAGTGTTACCATCTTTACAATATTAAGTTTTCCAGTCCATGAACATGGGATGTCTTTTTAATTAGTTAAGTCATCTTTAATTTCTTTCAGCACATTTCTGTAGCTTTCCACATACAAGTCTTTCACCAACTTGGGAATATTTATTTCTATGTATTTTATTCTCTTGGATGCTACTGTAAATGGAATTATTTTCTTAACTTCGTTTTCAGATTCTTCACTGCTGATGTGTAGAAACATAGCTGCATTTTTTTTGTTGATCCTATACCCTGCAACTTTACTGAATGTGTTTATTAGCTCTAGTCATTTTTGTAAGGATTCTTTGGGATTTTCTTTTCAAAAAAATTTTTTTTCTTTTTTGAGGTGGACCATTTTAAAAGTCTTTATTGAATTTGTTACAATACTGCTTCTGTTTTGTTTTTTTTGGCAGCAAGGCATGTGGGATCTTAGCTCCCTGACCAGGGATCGAAACTGCACCCCCTGCATTGGAAGGTGAAGTTTCAACCACTGGACCACCAGGGAAGTCCCCTGGGATTTTCTACATAAAGGATCATGCCATCTGCAAACAGACAGACCTTTGGTTAGACTAAGCAAGGAAAAGATAGGACCCAAATCAAAATTATAAATGAAAGAAGAAACATTACAACTCAACTGATACCACAGAATTACAAAGGATCATAAGAGGCTATGAACAACTATATGCCAACAAACTGGACAACTAAGAAGAAACAGAAAAATTCCTAGAAACATACACCTTACCAAGACTGAGTCAGGAAGAAACAGAAAATCTGAGCAGACCAGTTACCAGTAAGGAGATTAAATCATTAATCAAAAATCTCTCAATGAAGAAAAGCCCAGGAGCAGATGGCTTCACTGGTGAATTTTACCAAACATTTTAAGAAGAACTAATGGCAATCCTTTTCAACCCCTTCCAAAACACTGAAGAGGAGGGAATACTCCTAAACTCATTTTATGAGACCAGCTTTACCCTGATACCAAAGCCAGAAAAGGATACTACAAGAAAAGCACACTACAGGCCATTATTCCTGATGAATATAGATGTAAAAATTCTCCACAAGATACTAGCAAACCAAATTCAGCAGCACATTGGAAAATTCATTTGCGAGACGAAAGCTGAGCTAAAGGCAATGAATAGCAGAATGAATAATGCAGAAAAACGAATAAGTGATCTGGAAGATAGAATAATGGAAATCATCCAATCAGAACAGCAGACAGAAAGCCAAATTAGAAAAAAAATAAAAGCAATATAAGAGACCTATGGGATAATATAAAGCATGCCAATCTATGCATTAATAGGAATTCCAGAAGGAGAAGACAGAGAAAAGGATATTGAAAATATATTTGAAGAAATTATGGCTGAAAACTTCCCAAACTTAAAGAAACAGATATTCAGACACAGGAAGCACAGAGGGTCCCAAACAAGATGAACCCAAACAGACCTATACCAAGACATATAATAAAAATGGCAAAAGTTAAAAAAAAAGAGGATTCTAAAGGCAACAAGAGAAAAACAAGGAGTTAATTAAAAGGGAACCCCCCATAAGGCTATCAGGTGATTCCTCTACAGAAATGCTGCAGGCCAGAAGGGAGTGGTGAAATATATTCAAAGTCTTGAAAGGGAAAAATCTGCAACCTATAATACTCAACCCAGCAGAATTATCATTTAGAATAGAAGGAGAGAGAAAGAATTTCTCAGACAAGCAAAAACTAAAAGAATACAGTAATACTAAACCTACCCTAAAATAAATATTGAAAGGTCTTCTCTAAGTATAAAAGAAGCAAGAAGATACAGAAAAGAGGAAATCACAATTGGAAAGTAAATCACTTAAATAAGCCAGTATACAAAACAAAAAGAAAAAAAAATCTATTTGTGAAAGTAATGATAAACACAAGGAACAGCAAAAGGATAAACGTGAAGATGTAAACGAGGACATCAAAATCATAAAATATAGAGGAGGAGAGTAAGAAAATGTAGATTCTTCTTTTTAAGAATGCGTTTGAGACTATATGATTATCAGTCTAAAGCAAGCAGATGGAGGAAGGGGTTAACATACTTGAAAAACAGGGTAACCACAAATCAAAGTCAGCAGTACATTAAAAGGACTATTCATCATGATCCTGGGCACAAGGATGGTTCACCATACACAAATCAACACACATGATACATCGCCTTGACAGAATGAAATTAAAAAGATCATCTCAATAGATGAGGAAAAAGCATTTGACAGAATTCAACATCTGTTCATCATAAAAGCTCTGAACAAATTAGGTATAGAAGGAAAGTATCTCAACATAATAAAAGCCATATATGACAAGCCCATGCAATCAGTGGTGAAAAGTTGAAAGCTTTTTCTCTAAAATAAGGAACAAAACAAGGGTGCCCACGTTTACCACTCCTTTTCAACACAGTACTAGAAGTCCAAGCCAGAGCAATCAGGAAAGAAAAGGTAATAAAAGGCATCAAAATTGGAAAGGAAGAAGTAAAACTGTCTCTTTTGGCAGATGACATAATTTTATACACAGAAAATCTTAAAAGACTCCACCAAAAAAACTGTTAGGTCTAATCAACAAACTCACTGAAGTTGCAGGATACAAAATTCTCATGCAAAAACAGTATCATTTCTATACAGTAACAGTGAACTATCTGAAAAAATTTAAAAAACTATCCCATTTACGATAGCATCAAAAACAATAAAATACTTAGGAATAAACTTAACCAGGGAGGTGAAGGATCTCTACGCTGAAAACTACAAAACATTTATGAAAGAAATCAAAGAAGACACAAATAAATGTAAAGGTAACCTGTGTTCATGGATTAGAAGAATATTGTTAAAATGCACACGCTACCCAAAGCTATCAATAGATTCACTGTAATCCCCATGAAGATTCCGATAGCATTTTTTTTATAGTAGAAGAAAATAATCCTAAGATTTATATGGAACCACAAAAGACCCCAAATAGCCAAAGCAATTCTGAGAAAGAGGAATGAAGTGGGATCCATCACACTTCCTGATTTCAAGCTGTAGTGTAAAGATATAGTAACAAACAGTATGGTACTGGCATAAAAACAGAAACACAGACCAATGGAACAGAATCAAGAGTCCAGAAACAAACCCATGCATATATGGACAACTAACATTTGACAAGGGAGCCACATATACCCAATGTAGAACCCACAGTCTCTTCAATGAGTGGTGCTAGGAAAATTGGATAGTCACATGTAAAAGAATGAAACTAAGACCTCTATCTTACACCACTCACAAAAATTAACTCGAAATGGATTAAGTACTTAAATGTAACACCTGAAACCATAAAAATCCTAGATGAATACATAGGAAAAAAGCTCCTTGACATGGGTCTTAGCAATGAGTTTTTGGATATGACATCTAAAGCACAAACAACAAAATCAAAAATAAACAAGTGGGGCTTCCCTGGTGGCGCAGTGGTTGAGAATCCGCCTGCCGATGCAAGGGGACACAGGTTTGTGCCCCGGTCCGGGAAGATCCCACATGCCGCGGAGCGGTTGGGCCCGTGAGCCACGGCCGCTAAGCCTGTGCGTCCGGAGCCTGTGCTCCGCAACAGGAGAGGCCACAACAGTGAGAGGCCCACGTACCGCAAAAAAACCAAAAAAACCAAAAAAACCACTAGTGGGAGTACATCAAACTACAAAGCTTCTACATGGCAACAGAAATGATCCACAAAATTAAAAGACACCCGATAGAATGAAAAAAAATATTTGCAAATCATATATCTGATAAGGGGTTAATATCCAAAATATATAAATAACTCCTACAGCTCAATAGCAAAAAACCAAATAATGGGACTTCCCTGGTGGCGCAGTGGTTAAGAACTCGCCTGCCAATGCAGGGAACACGTGTTCGAGCCCTGGTCCGGGAAGATCCCACATGCCACAGAGCAACTATGCCCGTGCACTACAACTACTGAGCCTGCACTATAGAGCCTGCGAGCCACAACTACTGAGCCCGCGTGCCACAACTATTGAAGCCCGCGCGCCTAGAGCCCGAGCTCTGCAACAAGAGAAGCCACAGCAATGAGAAGGCTGTACACCGCAATGAAGGGTAGTCCCCACTCACTGCAACTAAAGAATGCCCATGTGCAGCAATGAAGACCCAATGCAGCCAAAAGTAAATAAATTTATTAAAAAAAGACAAAAAACAAATAATGCAATTAAAAATGAGCCAAGGACCAGAATAGACGTTTTCCCAAAGATATACAAATGGTCAACAGGTACATGAAAAGGTGCTCAACATCATTTATCATTAGGGAAATGCAAATCAAAACCATAATGATATTCTCTCATACCTGTCAACATGGCCATCATTGAAAAGACAAGAGACAACAAATGCAGGGAAGGATGTAGAGAACCCCTGTGCACTATAGATGGAAATATAAATTAGTGCAGCCACTATGGGAAACAGTATGGAAATTCCTCAAAAAATTAAATAGAACTACCATATAATCCAGTAATTCCACTTGGGGGTATATATCCGAAGGAAATGAAAACACTATGTCAAAGAGAAATCTGCATATTTTCACTGCAGCATTATGTACAATAGCCAAGACATGGAAACAGCCTAAGTGTCCACTGACGAATAAGAATGGATAAAGAAGTTGTGTTATACATACACAAATACACACACACACACACAGATCCTACACGCGGCAATGAAGATCCCGCATGCTGTAACTAAGACCCATCGTGGACAAAATAAATAAATAAATATTCAAAAAAAAAGGAAAAAGAATTCCATTCATTGTTAAGAAAAATCCTTGAATTAAAGTTTACTTTCTGGTACTTCCCTGGTGGCGCAGTGGTTAAGAATCCGCCTGCCAATGCAGGGGACATGGGTTCCATCCCTGCTCCAGGAAGATCCAACATGCCGTGGAGCCACTAAGCCCATGCACCACAAAGCCCATGCCTGCGCTTGACAGCCTGTGAGCCACAACTACTGAAGGCCGCGCACCTAGAGCCCATGCTCTGCAACAAGAGAAGTCACCACAATGAGAAGACTGCGCACAACAAAGAGTAGTTCCTGTTCACCGCAACTAGAAAAAGCCTGTGCGCAGCAACGAAAACTCAATGCAGCCAAAAATAAATACATAAATTAATTTAAAAAAATTTACCTTCTGACTTCAGTAGAACCAGTACCTATTTTTTCTTTTTATAGGAAATGTATCATAAAGTGCTATGTTTCTACTTAAATATAATCTGAAATATTTGTTTGGTATAAATTTCAAGGTAAAATATAATGGCATCACTTTCATTAGGGACTTTCATTAAAATTATCATATGGGTTTCTGGAAGGTGTGGAGGAAAGCAGTTATAAATTCAAATTAATGTATACTGATAGAATTCTGCATTGGTAGTCTTTAACCTTCACCAGAGTAATTTTCACTAACCAGACGTTTAAATAAAAATTAATATCTCAAAAAAATCAAAGAAAAACTTAGAAAAGATTGAAAATTAATATATCAACTGTGCTACTGAGAAAAGGTAGAGCTAATTCAAAGAAAATAAAAGGAAGGAAAGAGCAGAAACAATGAAAACAAAGAAATGCTGGAGGATGAGAAAACAGCTCTAACAGGAATCAGAGTGAACCAAGACAAAAATTGCAAGAGGAAAAAATAGTCACCTTTTCCACCTTGGGGATGTTTTTTTCCCCCAAGGAGATTCTCAAACCTTGGGAGATTTTATGCAAGTAGATGACTATAAAATGCATTTTTAAATTCTAGGAACTTACCTCTCTACACAGGTTTTATTTAAGGGAATAGTAAAATTATGGCTCTTCTCCCAAGATCTTTCCAAGGCTGGCTCATTATTACTCAGGTACCTCAAATGTCATCTCCTCAGAGATCTTCCTTGCCCACCAAATTCTAGGGTATATATACCCTCACACATTTTCTAACAAATCAATCTGTTTTATTTTTTAAGTGCTAGCATTTATCACTATCTGAAATTATTTTGTGCAGTTATTTGGTTAGTTGTTTAGTGAGCCATTTCCACTCCACTAGAACAAAAGCTCCCTGAAAGCAAATACCTTGACTTTTCTTATAAACATATGCTAAAGCCTGGCTCATAATAGGTTTTCAAGAAACTTTTATTCAATGAATAAACAGCTGAACAGTGAGGACTGGGAAGTATGTGAAATTCATTTAACAAACATTTCTTGAGGTCTTATTACAGTGTAAGGCTCTGTTCTAGGTAATGGAGCTACAGTAGTAAACAAAACAGAACAAAAATATCTGCCTTCATGTTACGGCAGAAAAAGAAAGTTATAGGATTCAAGTTATGCCACTGAGTAATACCAACTGAGATAATTATTTTTAAAGGTCTACAGAAAATGTAGACCGATTAGAAGAAATTAAACATACATGTGTATGTATGTGTGTATGTATGTATGTATGTGTGTATGTATGTATGTGTGGTTAAGAATCACTTAATTGTTGCCAACATCACAGATCAAACTGGGGCTACTTTGTAATAAAGGTGCCTGACTGAATTCTAAGCCTACTCATAGGTTTCTGGCAAATAATCAACAGAGATTTTTGTCTAGCTTCAAAATGCAGAATTCACATACCTTCAAATTATCTGGATTCCTATGCCATTTTACATTCATCTGCACAAATGCAGTAGCATTTTCCATAATCTCATCATAAACAATAGTACAATGCGATAAGGAGAAAGACAACAACCACATATGATAGTTACTTTACCTGAGATAAAATATGCCCCCAAACTGTTTCCAGCACTGCCATAAATGAATTAGTGCAGCTTCTTGACATATATAATCTAATTTGGTGAACACAGAAATCTTGTAAACAAAGTAACTCTCAGAATTGTGACAGGTGAGGAACCCTGGCAAATTATCCATCATTTTGTGTTTCTTATCATTGATGTCTCTATTAGCATAGGGAAATATTACACAGCACATTCCACAAATACAGTATCATAAAATGATTATGAAGTACTTGATTGGACTTTTGAAAATGAGATTCTTCAACATCTTCAAATTTCACAAAAACAAATGATCATACTTGTATGTATCTCAAATGCACTGCTGATCTTCCATTTCCTAACCCCTTTAAAAATTCAGAGTTCAGACCTGACAGTTTCATTACACTCCATAAAATCACTAAATATGTTCTCTTCTCCACTCAGTTTCTTTCATTTCTTACATCCCCATATCCACGGTGCCATGCTCAAGACCTCACTCAGCTTGCAGGATAGATTAGCCAGGCAGTTTTCTTTTGTCATTCTTTAGTGAAAATGCTTTTAATGCCTGGTTTCAATTAACAGTGTCATCAGGGGGTGAGTAGACAATTGATAAAAGCAATTGCCTGAATATGTGCCAATTGTTCAACTTCTAGCATTCTGAACAGAGATACGTAGAGCTATTGAACATTTTAAGTGTATTCTGAACTTAAATATTCAGTACTACTAATATTTACATTACTTCTTGAATAACAGAGAAACATATGCTTGAAACATATGTTTTGGATAAGATGGCTACCACTGCGCCACCAGGGAAGCCCTGGATAAGCTGGCTACCACCAAATGGCAGATTAAAGTTGACAATGACTGTAAATAATGCCATACCATGTAGATTTTTAAATTATTCTTACAAGTAGGCTATGATGATACGTGGAAATATTTATACAAAATGTTACATTAAACAGTAACACAGAAAAGTACTATAATGAAAATGTCACTGATTAAAGCTATAACCATGCCTAGTATATACATTAATGAAGACTAGAAAAATCTAGAAAAACGTAATTAAAATTTAATGCTCCCTGTATTCCCTAATAAATAATTAAAAATATACAGTGGCTTGGAGAAGTTATGGAAGAAGACAGACAACATTTAAGAGGCTCAAATATAAAATTATTTCCTTAGAGAAAGAAAGAATTTTCAAAAAAAGCAAGATAGCAGAAAAAGACGTCTCTGGAGTAAGGAAAGAAAGAGAAGGACCAAGGTGCATAGACAGATATCAGAAATCAGCAAGCCTGTCATAAACACCTCTAAACAAACAGGGCATACAGCCTGGGAAAAGTTAGAGCTAAGGAAACCTGAGCTATCATTTAGTCCAATGTAGATTTATTTTTTTAAAAGTAAAATAAGAGATTATTGGTGTTATTGAAAAAGTTACTTCATTTTACAAAACCATTCAAACAACTGTTCTCTTATGGAAAACTCCCAGTGTAGTGGACTTAAAACTTAATTTATATCAGCTAACCACTTAAATGAGGCAAATTCAAATGAGCATTTACAATAAAAAATATAGGACTTAGGTACCACCTTAGAATCTGTACTACATAGAAGTGCCAAAATTAATTTATTTATACTTTGTTATACAAAAAATTGACTTTATTCAAATGTCAGGGCATAATCGTTTATTAATAATATTTGCGTATATTATAAAGGAAACACAATGAGTGAACAATTTTTAAAAAACATAAACACCTAGGTATAAATTGTACCTTGTCATTTAATTTTCAATCGCTACTAATCATTGCTAAATATAACTTTGAAAATATTCTTTTGCATTTCAAAAATACAAAATTCCTTGGCCATGTACTTCAATTTTACTGAATTGTTGTTAAAGTTCTTTACATGTAAAACGAGAATAGGAAAAAGAGCAATCTTTCATATGACCCATGGCACCAATAAAGTGTATTAGATGAGAAAATGTGCACTAGATGAAAAGGAATTCTTCTTAGAATCACTCTGAAATTTTCAAAACAATATGTACATATTTAGGTCTATTTCCAGGGGGTAAGGAGTCCGGTGTTTTTCCCCTAACCTGAATCCCATGGAAATAATCAGTTTTCTAATGTAATTACTCATAAATTCCTAAGATGGCCATCAGAAAAACCATGCTATTATTTATTGTTCCAGAAAGTACCACTACTTTAAATCCTAAAGGATTTAGTAAAAGATATAAGGTTAGTGTTAATATTCTATATATAATCTCTAAAGGAAACAACAGAAAAAAAAAGCCAAATTATGATAAGTAATTTGTTCTGTGGAGGTAACAAAAATTTAACTTTTGAATTTAGGAAATCATTTTAAAGTTTGTTTCTACTGTTAAACTCTAACAGTTTAAATTGTTTATTCTGAGGGATATATACCTATGAAACATTAAGGATGTATTAATTTCTAAAAATGTTCACCTGTATTTTTATAAAAATAACCTACAAAACCAAATATAATCATTGAAAAAAATAAAGAGGAAAATGTTTACGGACAGCATCAATTTGTGTATATAATTTAATTTTTTCCTCTGTACGTCAAAGGACACACAACTTGCATTCCTCACTGTACATTAAGACTGACACTAAGTTAGGTCTGAGGAGAACAAAGCAAGTACCTCACAGCTCTATTTCTGAAACTCAGTAGAGGGTTTAGCAGACAGAACAAGAAATCAACCCAGAAATCAAAAACATATATACATGCTTTCCAGTATTTACAGATGTATTATCTTGGCTATCGTATTAGTTTGCTAGGGCTGCCATAACACAGTACCAAGTCTGGGGAACTTGAACAAAAATTTGTTTTCTCATAGTTCTGGAGGTTAAAAGTTCAAAATTGCTTCCTCCTGAGGCCCCTCTCCTAAGCGTGTAAATGGCTGTATTTTTCCTGTGTTTTCACATGATCCTTCCCTCTATGTGTGTCTGTGTCCTAAAATCCTCTTATTATAAGAACACCTGAACAAAACTGTCTGGAATGTCTAATCCTTTTCCCTCTTCCTTATCCAACTGCTTCTTCATGCTTTTGGTCTAGGGTACCAACTTAAAGAGGTTTAGAGTAATAATAAAAGGAAAAATCCTATGGGCCTGGTACCCTTAAATAATAGTTAACATACCTTTAGCAATGTAGTTTCCCAATCTGTGGTTGAAAGCCTTCAAATTAACTCAATACTCATGGGGTTGCTGTGATGACTAAATGAGTTAACATATGTCAAGTGCTTAGGACAGCAACTGGCATGTTGTAAGCACTATTTATGTATATTAGCTGTTGTTACTGTAAGCACTGTATGTGTAGCTCTTAGTATTACTATTTTTATCAGTGCAGATCTGCTGCTGTAAGAATTTGCCCTCTAGCTTAGAAGAAATGGACTAATTTACACAAAACAGAGAGAACACACACAGGACACAATATTTGTGAAATTTCTCCTGACCTGGTGCTGGACACCTGCCTGCCTCTTACTTCCCATATTTTCCTGTACTGCCCACCCTATAGCTTTCCAGCTATCCATCTGCTTTATTCCTTTCAATCTAGTGTTGCATAGTCAATACTTTCATCTTCATTTCCTGGTCTGTGATTTATTTCCTATTCTCTAGCACGATATTTGATTCACACTTGACTTCGCTGACATTTTCCTATGAGGAACAATTTCCTTCTTCAAGAAATACTACCCATCCTTCAAGATGCTGACACCCTAAAGCAGAGTTAGATTATTCCTGTATTAGAGCCCACAGCACTTTGTACATCGTTCTATAATAACATTTAGCACATGATTGTGTTCACTTGTTTGCATGTTGTCAGCTCCACTACATGAGCCCTTCTTGACTTCAGTCTATTTATTTTAATACGCAGTTACAGAGACTACGGAAGTTAAACAAATGTTTGCTGAATTAACTACTGTCCAGTCTCTGAATAGCTCCTAAATCTTTTCCTCTGGCTCTGAGAACAGGGCTAGCTGACAGAACTTTCTGTGATGATGGAAGTGTTCTATCTTGGTGCTGGTAAGAGCCTCTAGCTATATTTGGCTATATATGGTCTGTATATGTACACAAGTGCTACTGAGCATTTGGAATGTGACTAGTAAGAATGAAGAACTAATCTTCTTTAATCTTCTTTGATCTTATTTAATTAGTTTAAATAGCCACATGTAGTTAATGGCTACCATATTAGGGTATATCTCTAGATTCCCGAAGCTCCAAAATTATATTTCCAACTAATTTCTGAATTTATTTACCTTGATAAACTGCAGGCGCCCAACCTTATTATGTCTAAATTTGAACTCATTATCTGATTTTCCTAAGAAATTAAGCTGGGAAATTCATTTCATAAACAAGTCTGAATTATTTAAACATCAACGGGATATTAAACTGACTTCACTATAAGAATTTTCAATCATGCTTCGTACTTCACTAGATCCTGTTAATCTGTAGATGAGCTGGCTGATGTAATATATTTCAGCTGAAGTCTAAATAGAGATTAATAATTGTAAATAAAAGGACAACTATCAAACTAATGAATTTGAGTTTAGTTTTTAGTCCTATGAAAGAAAATCACTTTCAAACTCAGCTAAGAATACATGCTTGATACCAGCATACAAACAATTGAGATCTGTCAACCATCTACTCATTTATTTATTTGACAAATAATTAATAAGCAAATACTATATGTTAGGTACTTTTTGCAGAGTTGAGGACGTAAGGATGAATCAGTAAGGGAGATAGTTACAGCCAATTACAATGCTAAGCTAGAATACAAGGTATAATTTGTGATAACTAGAAAATACTTAAAAAATTTTTTTTTCTTTTAGGCTCATTTGCCTTCACAATTTCTTTTTAGAAATAAAAGTACTATAACAGAAAAAATATGAATTTGTAATCAGGCAATTCTATATTGAAACTCTACTCTATTGCTTAATAAATGTGTGATTTTTAGACAAATTTACCTCCATGAGCTTTAGTGTCTTTTCTAAAATACAGTGTTTTTGAAGGATTAAGGGAAACACTATATATAAAATGCCAGCACAGTGCCTAACATACAGTAGACCCTCAAAAATAATATTTCCTTTAAATCCAGTAAAAAGGGAATCCTAATTAATAATGTATTCTGTGGAATACTTCATTTACTGACAATGGTAGAAAAGTGATGTAATATCCCCCCCCACCAAAAATATATATAGACAATGTACATACACATGTGACATTCAGTTGTTTGTGTGCACATCACGCCATGCCTTTGTGTGTACATATGTGACTAAGGATTTGCATCTTCACCTACTTCGGAATGGCTTATGAAAAGATCTGTCCTTCATTCTCTTACTAATCCTACTAAAAAGGGTTATACCTGCACAAGTGCGCCCTGTATTCCATTGAAGATTTATGTGAGGGTTGGCAACAATTAAATCTTTAGTTTCTAAAGCCAGTCCTGCTAAAAGGTCATATTTACATTTTTCTGTTTTAAATAAAATGAAATTATGTTTAAAGAAAATTATATAGACTTCGCAATAATTAACATATCACTGTCACTTCAAATTTCTATTCTTTTGGGTTTGCATGTCCATATATTTTTAATCATTCCATTGTTCTTTAAAAACTGACATTCAAAATAAATTCAGTGTGTCAAGGGGATGATTACAACATCTACCAGCTAAAAGCTGTGTTTTTTACTTTACTGTTAACAAAGCATTTGCACACTTATTTATTTTGTTGATCTTAGGATTGAGTTAAAAATGTGAATTCACTGTTCATATAGATTATACTCAAATGATATCATATACCACCTGAACATGAACACTCCCAGTATGAAAATGAACTAATTTATCTTTTTAATAAAAATTACTGCTTTATGTTTTTTGTTGTTGTTGTTGTTTTTTGCGGTACCGGGCCTCTCACTGTTGTGGCCTCTCCCGTTGCGGAGCACAGGCTCCGGACCCGCAGGCTCAGCGGCCATGGCTCACGGGCCTAGCCGCTCCGCGGCATGTGGGATCCTCCAGACCGGGGCACAAACCCGCGTCCCCTACATCGGCAGGAGGACTCTCAACCACTGCGCCACCAGGGAAGCCACACTGCTTTATGTTTCAAAAGCAAAACAAAAAGTTTATATGCCGACAGTCTCCTCACAGAAAAGTTTTCTTACATAAACTGCATCAGTATTTTGAAATCAATTCATTATGCTCATTAAAACTCAAACACACAAGTTTTTATATTGAGATTTAGAATTAAAGTAATGAGAAATACTCAGACTAAATGTCTTACAACCTGATAGGATCAAGTAAAAAAGAGTTGCTTAAATAATTCTAAGTTTCAAAAGTATTATGACGAAAAAGTCATACGGATGACAAATACTATTAGGTTATTTTAAACTTTGCAATAAATTATTCTAATAATAAGTGTTTATGTATGAAATAGTATCATTTCAAATATATTAACAAATTAACTAAAATGTATACTGAGAACACTGTTTAAAAATGAATGCTAGGGCCTTCCCCTGTGTGCAGTGGTTAAGAATCCTCCTGCCAACGCAGAGGAC
Organism: Stenella coeruleoalba; assembly: GCF_951394435.1. Lineage (NCBI taxonomy): Eukaryota > Metazoa > Chordata > Mammalia > Artiodactyla > Delphinidae > Stenella > Stenella coeruleoalba. The sequence continues at coordinate 18,288,856 of NC_137164.1, forward strand.
ACAGGTTCAAGCCCTGGTCTGGGAAGGTCCCACATGCCGCAGAGCAACTGAGCCCACGTGCCCCAACTACTGAAGCCCGCGCGCCTAGAGCCCATGCTCTGCAACTAGAGAAGCCACCGCAATGAGAAGCCCGCACACCGCAATGAAGAGTAGCCCCCCACCTCCGCCACAACTAGAGAAAGCCCAAGTGCAGCAACAAAGATCCAATGCAGCCAAAAATAAATAATAATTTTTTTTAAAAAAAGAAAAGAATGCTAATTAGTGCCTGAAAAGACTTATTTTCTTTCCAGTGTCTTACAATAGCCTGTCATAGCTTTCCTTTTTCCTAATGTACCTTCTAAAATTTCCACATTTATATTTACTGACAATGGTAGAAAGGACTGATCATTCTTAAATAATCTCTGAAATTCTACAGTCAAATTATAAAGACTTTAGACTAGTAAAAAAAAGAAGTTATACAATCTCCATAATTAGCCAGACTCATCAAGAAAAAAAGGGAGAAGACGCAAATCAACAAAATTAGAAATGAAAAAGGAGAAGTAACAACGGACACTGCAGAAATACAAAGGATCATGAGAGATTACTACAAGCAACTACTATGCCAATAAAACGGATAACCTGGAAGAAATGGACAAATTCTTAGAAAAGCACAACCTTCCTAGACTGAACCAGGAAGAAATGGAAAATATAAACAGACCAATCACAAGCACTGAAATTCAGACTGTGATTAAAAATCTTCCAACAAACAAAAGCCCAGGACCAGATGGCCACATGGGCGAATTTTATCAAACATTTAGAGAGGAGCTAATGCCTATCCTTCTCAAACTCTTCCAAAATATAGCAGAGGGAGGAACACTCCCAAACTCATTCTACGAGGCCACCATCACCCTGATACCAAGACCAGACAAAGATGTCACAAAGAAAACTACAGGTCAGTATCACTGATGAACATAGATGCAAAAATCCTCAACAAAATACTAGCAAACAGAATCCAACAGCACATTAAAAGGATCATACACCATGATCAAGTGGGGTTTATCCCAGGAATGCAAGGATTCTTCAAAATACGCACATCAATCAGTGTGATAAACCATATCAACAAATTGAAGGAGAAAAACCATATGATCATCTCAACAGATACAGAAAAAGCTTTTGACAAAATTCAACACCCATTTATGATAAAAACCCTGCAGAAAGTAGGCATAGAGGGAACTTACCTCAACATAATAATGGCCATAAATCACAAACCCACAGCCAACATTGTCCTCAACGGTGAAAAACTGAAACCATTTCCACTAAGATCAGGAACAAGACTACTTGCCCACTCTCATCATTATTATTCAACATTGTTTTGGAAGTTTTAGCCACAGCAATCAGAGAAGAAAAAGAAATAAAAAGAATAAAAATCGGAAAAGAAGAAGTAAAGCTGTCACTGTTTGCAGATAACATGATAATTTACATAGAGAATCTTAAAGATGCTACCAGAAAACTACTAGACCTAATCAATGAATTCGGTAAAGTAGCAGGATACAAAATTAGTGCACAGAAATCTCTTGCATTCCTATACACTAATGATGAAAAACCTGAAAGAGAAATTACGGAAACACTTCCATTTTCCATTGCAACAAAAACAATAAAATACCTAAGAATAAACCTACTTAAGGAGACAAAAGACCCGAATGCAGAAAACTATAAGACACTGATGAAAGAAATTAAAGATGATACAAACAGATGGAGAGATATACCATGCGCTTGGACTGGAAGAATCAACATTGTGAAAATGACTATACTACCCAAAGCAATCTACAGATTCAATGCAATTCCTATCAAACTACCAATGGCATTTTTCACAGAACTAGAACAAAAAATTTCACAATATGTATGGAAACACAAAAGACCCCGAATAGCCAAAGCAATCTTGAGAACGAAAAACAGAGATGGAGGAATCAGGCTCCCTGACTTCAGACTATACTACAATGCTATAGTAATGAAGACAGTATGGTACTGGCACAAAAACAGAAATATAGATCAATAGAACAGGATAGAAAGCCCAGAGATAAACCCACGCACATATGGTTACCTTATTTTTGATAAAGGAGGCAAGAATATACAATGTAGAAAAGACAGCCTCTTCAATAAGTGGTGCTGGGAAAACTGGACAGCTACATGTAAAAGAATGAAATTAGAACACTCCCTAAAACCATACATAAAAATAAACTTAAAATGGATTAAAGACCTAAATATAAGGCCAGACACTGTAAAACTTTTAGAGGAAAACATAGGCAGAACACTCTATGATATAAATCACAGCAAGATCCTTTTTGACTCACGTCCTAGAGAAATGGAAATAAAAACAAAAATAAACAAATGGGACCTAATGAAACTTCAAAGCTTTTGCACAGCAAAGGAAACCATAAACAAGACGAAAAGACAACCCGCAGAATGGGAGAAAATATTTGCAGATGAAGCAACTGGCACAGGATTAATCTCCAAAATTTACAAGCAGCTCATGCAGCTCAATATCAAAAAAACAAACAACCCAATCCAAAAATGGGCAGAAGACCTAAATAGACATTTCTCCAAAAAAGATATACAGATTGCCAACAAACACATGAAAGAATGCTCAACATCATTAATCATTAGAGAAATGCAGATCAAAACTACAATGAGGTATCACCTCACACCAGTCAGAATGGCCATCATCAAAAAATCTAGAAATAAATGCTGGAGAGGGTGTGGAGAAAAGGGAACACTCTTGCACTGTTGGTGGGAACATAAATTGATACAGCCACTATGGAGAACAGTATGGAGGTTCCTTAAAAACCTACAAACAGAACTACCATATGACCCAGCAATCCCACTACTGGGTATATACCCTGAGAAAACCATAATTCAAAAAGAGTCGTGTACCGCAATGTTCACTGCAGCTCTATTTACAATAGCCAGGACATGGAAACAACCTAAGTGTCCATCAACAGGTGAATGGATAAAGAAGATGTGGCACATGTATACAATGGAATATTACTCAGCCATAAAAAGAAATAAAATTGAGTTATTTTTAGTGAGGTGGATGGAGCTAGTGTCTGTCATACAGAGTGAAATAAGTCAGAAAGAGAAAAACAAATACCGTATGCTAACACATATATACGGAATCTAAAAAAAAAAAAAAAAAAGAAGGTCATGAAGAACCTAGGGGCAGGACAGGAATAAAGACGCAGACCTACTAGAGAATGGACTTGAGGACACGGTGGGGGGGAAGGCTAAACTGGGACAAAGTGAGAGAGTGGCATGGACATATATACACTACCAAATGTAAAATCGAAAGCTAGTGGGAAGCAGCCACATAGCACAGGGAGATCAGCTCAGTGGTTTGTGACCACCTAGAGGGGTGGGATAGGGAGGGTGGGAGGGAGGGAGATGCAAGACGGAAGAGATATGGGGATATATATATCTCTATAGCTGCTTCACTTTGTTATAAAGCAGAAACTAACACACCATTGTAAAGCAATTATACTCCAATAAAGATGTTACAAAAATAAATAAATAAAAATAAAATAGTAAAATAAATAAATAAAAATTAAAAAAAACTCCATAAATTTTAACTTCCTGGTAAAATGTTAAAATACACATCTTAGCAATAAATGTAAGCAATAAGCTAAAATAGCTTCATTTATATATAATTTACCCATTTAAAATATTGATGTTCTAATAGTTTTTTTGTTTTTTTAATTTTATTGAAGTATAGTTGATTTACAATGTTGTGTTAATTTCTGCTGTATAGCAAAATGACTCAGTTATACATATATATTTTTCCATATTCTTTTCCATTATGGTTTATCATAAGATATTAAATATAGTTCCCTGTGCTATACTATAGGACCTTGTTGTTTTTCCATCCTATACATACTAGTTTGCGTCAGCTAATCCCAATCCTTCCCTCCCCCACTCTTTTTCCCCCTTGGCAACCACAAGTCTGTTCTCTGTATCTGTAAGTCTGTTTCTGTTTTGTAGATATGTTCGTTTGTGTTGTATTTTAGATTCCACATATAAGTGATATGTTGAGTCATAAACATGCTTATCAGTAAAGCCACTTCCAAACTCTTAGCACTTATTCTTTCTCGAAACCTCTTTAATTTCCTCATTCAATTACTGCTACTACAGCTACCAAAGACTGCTGTAAGAGTCAACAGTTTCTTCTCCAAGTATCCCAATGTGTTGCATTCACCAAATACTGAGGGAATCTTTATTGTCAAACTGGCCCTCAGACTGTCCTTCGCTTAATAAGTCAACCTTTAAAACTCCATTCAAAGTAGAATCTTAGAGCGTTTTATAGCTATCTTGGGTGAAAACACAGATAGAGGTGGGACGTTAAAGGTACTATCGATTATCAGTATATTCATCAATACCTACCTCAAACCTTGTTTCCAATCAAATCAGCCAATGCATAATAATAAGCTTCCTGTTGAAAGGAATTTATCAGGTCACTGTAACAACTAAATCAACAAAGAGCTGTGGTAGCAACTGCTTCTGGATCATACAATGTCAGTCAACAAGTTGGAATTTTAATAGTATGCTGCTTCCAAATACATTTCATTTTAAAGCCACAGTTTTAGTAATTTTATTTATTTTAGCTCTCTGATCTTGGAGTATGTCAGTATATTTATAGCTTATAAATACTATATGCAGATAAATATGCAAGGAAGTAGACAGTGTCACTATGCAAACAATTTATCATCATATATTTAGAAATGTTTTAATTCTGAAATTGATTCTATAAATTTAGCCAATTTATCAAAGACTGACAAGTCTTATAACAATAATTTATTTCTAGATTACCAGCAATCACATTTATAATATATAAACACATCTAAAATATGGAGATGGGTTTTAAGATATTTTTTAATGAGATATAATCCATACACTATAAAATTTACCCTTTAAACAGTACAATTCAGTGGTTTCTAGTATACACACAGATTTGTACAACCATCACCAAAGTAAATTTTGATCCAAAGTAAAGATGATCCAAAATCTTGGAAACAGAATGGAGAAATACAAGAAACGTTTCACAAGGACCTAGAAGAACTAAAGAGCAAACAAGCAATGATGAACACCACAATAAATGAAATCAAAAATTCTCTGGAAGGATTCAACAGCACAATAACTGAGGCAGAAGAACGGATAAGAGACCTGGAAGATAAAATAGTGGAAATAACTACCACAGAGCAGAATAAAGAAAGAAGAATGAAAAGAATTGAGGACAGTCTCAGAGACCTCTGGGACAACATAAAACACACCAACATTCGAATTATAGGGGGTCCCAGAAGAAGAGAAAAAGAAAGGGACTGAGAAAATATTTGAAGAGATTATAGTTGAAAAGTTCTCTAATATGGGAAAGGAAATAGTTAATCAAGTCCAGCAGGTGCAGAGAGTCCCATACAGGATAAATCCAAGGAGAAACACGCCAAGACCCATATTAATAAAACTATCAACAATTAAATACAAAGAAAAAATATTAAAAGCAGCAAGAGAAAAACAACAAATAACATACAAAGGAATCCCCATAAGGTTAACAGCTGATCTTTCAGCAGAAACTTTGCAAGCCAGAAGGGAGTGGCAGGACATATTTAAAGTGATGAAAGGGCAAAACCTAAAACCAAGATTACTTTACACAGCAAGGATCTCATTCAGATTTGACGAAGAAATTAAAACCTTTATACACAAGCAAAAGTTAAGAGAATTCAGCACCACCAAACCAGCTTTACAACAAATGCTAAAGTGACAGAGTGGCATGGACTTATATATACTACCAAATGTAAAATAGCTAGTGGGAAGCAGCCGCGTAGCACAGGGAGATCAGCTCGGTGCTTTGTGACCACCTAGAGGGGTGGCATAGGGAGGGTGGGAGGGAGATGCAAGAGGGAGGAGCTATGGGGATATATGTATATGTATAGCTGACTCATTTTGTTATAAAGCAGAAACTAACACACCATTGTAAAGCAATTATACTACAATAAAGATGTTAAAAAAAAAAGCACTTACTAATGTGCCAGTTAAGTTTACCAACTGTTTTAGTTTTAAAATGCCAATTTCTATATTACATAGGTATACAGACCATTAGGTGGTCAATTATGTTTACAGACACATATAAGACACTGGAATTGATGTTTACTAATTAAATAATAGGCATTTTATTCAGATATTCCCCAAGAGGAAAGTATATTTATTTTTGTTCACACAGGAGGTATGTGGATATTTCCTCTAAAATTCAACTAGTATACATACCTATCATGATAATAGATAAAATGAAACAGACAATTCCAAATGATTTGACTGTAGAGCAACTGCCAACAATATACTGCCTGTGGAAGTGTAAACTGGTACAGCCTCTTTGGAAACCTTTTTCTTTGCCATCAGTGGGGTGGGAAAAAATAATCTTACCCTAGAGGGAGGCAGCAGCTATTTGGGGAAAATAAGAGCCCTCCACAATAAGACAGAAGTAGTAGTAAAAGTTTGGTGTTTGAGGGAATAGGAGGAGAGTTCAATTGTATTTGAGGTATTCTGAGATGTATAAGTAGAGATAAACAACAACAAAAAGTAATAGTTACTATTTGAACATATATATTCCCTATGATCCATGCACTCCACTATTAGGTATATACCCAAAAGAAAAGCATGCACATGTATAAAAGTAGTGTGCAAGAATGTTTTGAAGAACTACTTGTGATAATCAAAAACTGGAAACAACCCAAGTTTCCATCAATAGTAAACTGAACCTACCTAAGGAGACAAAAGACCTGTATGCAGAAAATTATAAGACACTGATGAAAGAAATTAAAGATGATACAAACAGATGGAGAGATATACCATGTTCTTGGATTGGAAGAATCAACATTGTGAAAATGACTCTACACCCAAAGTAATCTACAGATTCAATGCAATCCCTATCAAACTACCACTGGCATTTTTCACAGAACTAGAACAAAAAAATCACAATTTGTATGGAAACACAAAAGACCCCGAATAGCCAAAGCAATCTTGAGAACGAAAAACGGAGCTGGAGGAATCAGGCTCCCTGACTTCAGACTATACTACAAAGCTACAGTAATCAAGACAGTATGGTACTGGCACAAAAACAAAGATAGATCAATGGAACAGGATAGAAAGCCCAGAGATAAACCCACGCACATATGGTCACCTTATCTTTGATAAAGGAGGCAGGAATGTACAGTGGAGAAAGGACAGCCTCTTCAATAAGTGGTGCTGGGAAAACTGGACAGGTACATGTAAAAGTATGAGATTAGATCACTCCCTAACACCATACACAAAAATAAGCTCAAAATGGATTAAAGACCTAAATGTAAGGCCAGAAACTATCAAACTCTTAGAGGAAAACATAGGCAGAACACTCTATGATATAAATCACAGCAAGATCCTTTTTGACCCACCTCCTAGAGAAATGGAAATAAAAACAAAAATAAACAAATGGGACCTAATGAAACTTCAAAGCTTTTGCACAGCAAAGGAAACCATAAACAAGACCAAACGACAACCCTCAGAATGGGAGAAAATATTTGCAAATGAAGCAACTGACAAAGGATTAATTTCCAAACTTTACAAGCAGCTCATGCAGCTCAATAACAAAAAAACAAACAACCCAATCCAAAAATGGGCAGAAGACCTAAATAGACATTTCTCCAAAGAAGACATACAGACTGCCAACAAACACATGAAAGAATGCTCAACATCATTAATCATTAGAGAAATGCAGATCAAAACTACAATGAGATATCATCTCACACCAGTCAGAATGGCCATCATCAAAAAATCTAGAAACAACAAATGCTGGAGAAAAGGGAACACTCTTGCACTGCTGGTGGGAATGTGAATTGGTACAGCCACTATGGAGAACAGTATGGAGGTTCCTTAAAAACCTACAAATAGAACTACCATATGACCCAGCAATCTCACTACTGGGCACATACCCTGCGAAAACCATAATTCAAAAAGAGTCGTGTACCGCAATGTTCATTGCAGCTCTATTTACAATAGTCTGGAGATGGAAACAACCTAAGTGCCCATCATCGGATGAATGGATAAAGAAGATGTGGCACATATATACAATGGAATATTACTCAGCCATAAAAAGAAACGAAATTGAGCTATTTGTAATGAGGTGGATAGACCTAGAGTCTGTCATACAGAGTGAAGTAAGTCAGAAAGAGAAAGACAAATACTGTATGCTAACACATATATATGGAATTTAAGAAAAAAAATGTCATGAAGAACCTAGGGGTAAGACAGGAATAAAGACACAGACGTACTAGAGAACGGACTTGAGGATATGGGGAGGGGGAAGGGTGAGCTGTGACAAAGCGAGAGAGAGGCATGGACATATATACACTACCAAACGTAAGGTAGATAGCTAGTGGGAAGCAGCCGCATAGCACAGGGAGATCAGCTCGGTGCTTTGTGACCACCTGGAGGGGTGGGATAGGGAGGGTGGGAGGGAGGAAGACGCAAGAGGGAAGAGATATGGGAACATATGTATATGTATAACTGATTCACTTTGTTATAAAGCAGAAACTAACACACCATTGTAAAGCAATTATACCCCAATAAAGATGTTAAAAAAAAAAAGTAAATTGAAGCGATTAAGGTATATTCATAGAATGGAATATTATGCAGCAAATACTATGTTACAGGTGGTAACATGGATAAATCTCATGCATATAATATTGAGTAAAATAATATATACAGTATAATTCTATTTATGTAAAATTCAAATCAGGCAAAACTTATCCTTGGTTTGGGGAGGAAAAAAGGGATACTGTTTGGGAGAGAGGGGTTACTTCTTGGGAAGGGTTGCAAGGCTAATCCTTCCCAAGAAGTGCCTTGGAGGTGCTGGTAAAGTTCTATTTCTTGACCTGAGGGTGGTTACAGGGGCTATGTTCACTTTATTTTTTTAATTGGGCTGCACAGAAATGATTTGCGCACTTTTCTGACATATGTTCGTTTAAATAAAGACATTCTAAAATCTTAAAACAGTTTGGATAAAGCAAAATTTCCACCTCTTGCCAACAAATCTCTCTTTCCTGAAAAGAAGAACCACTGTTAATAAATGCATATGTATGTGTCCAGAGCTTTTCTTCCTGTGATATATGTGTATATGTACACTTGGAACTGCATGTTTTTTTTTCTTTTTTCAACTGTTAGTTTTTAAATTGAAAAAGTAATAAATCCACAAGATTAAAAAATATTCATACGGTACAAAAGGTTGTATAGTAAAATGTAAACTTCTTCTGGGGTCAGTCCCTGCTTATAATTTCTTGTATAACTTTCTGTCATGTGTTTACATGTATGTGCATATTTGTCTGATTTTCAAAATGTTCTTTTCTGAAAAATCACACAAATGCATTTCAGGACTTTGAATCCTGGGCATTCTATCTGGTGGTAAGAAGATATATAACAGTACTTTGAATATATAATGACCATGGTTTATTACTGAAAGGGAAATGTTACGAGAGCTGAAAAAGCAGAATTCAACTTCTATTTCTATAAACATCTGCATAATTTTTGAAAAAAAAATCTTGCTTTGTATTAAGCTAATGTAAGAACATAGAAAAGATCATGGGAAAAATCATTTTTGTAAGAAGCCTCCTTTTCATTTAGTATCTCCTATTACAGAAGTTTATAATCAGATTCACTTTAAAGAATTTTCAGTATTCCATGGATAATTTTCAGTTGAATGCATTTCCTTATTTATTCAGTGCTGCTTAGAAGTTATTCTTTATTTCCTCCTCACTTCAGCCCAAATTACATTTCTCATAAGTCAACAATTTCTACAGGATTCTGGGGCACAGGATTTGACAAACTACAAAGTCACTTAACTAGAGAATTAGGAATTATTCTAACTGTAGAATATCTAGAAGTTAATTTAATAGAAAATCAATTATTTTTAGACCAGGATCCATCAAAATTCCATGACCATTATTCCATGACCAACCTTAAGATGTTGTTCCCTTTACAGTCTGGTGATTCTGTCTTTCACAACAGGTTTAAGTGTGTGTGTATATATATACACTTATATGTATTTCATTAAAATACTGTAAAATATTTAATGTTTTAAGTTATAGAAACAGCTAGGTGGCAATACCTTGCAAGGCTGCAGAAAGGTTTTCCAGGAGGTGGCATATGCCCTAAATTGGTATCCAGTATATGGTGCTGTTTCTCTCATAGCCAGGACTCGCGAGTCCAGGTCGAAGAATCAAGGGGTGGAAATGGGAGGGGGTACCACTCTCTAGTAATAGAAATATAAGAGATTATTATCCTGCAAGGTTGCTAGATATTAAAGCAATATAAACTGTGTTTCTATTTACCAACAACAGGACATGAAATTTCACACACACGCACATAATTTCTAATAGCTTAGATATAACAACTTCAAGGACTGAAAGACTCAATATTATAAAGATGTCAATTCTCTCCTAACTTGATCTATAGATGCAAAGTACTCCAAATCCAAATCTCAGCAGGCTGTGTATGTGTATATTGATAAGCTAATTCTAAAATTTATATGTAAATGCAAAGGCCAAGAATATCAAGACACTCTCAAAGAACAACAAAGTGAGATGGTTTGCCCTACTAGATACCAAGACTCCATTTAAAGTATTGGTGTATTCCTGGCACAGGAATAATCAAACAGATCAATGGAATAGAATTAATAATCCAGAAACAATTCCACAAATATATGGTCACTTAACTTATGGCATAAAGATCACTGTAAAGTGATAGGAAAATGATAGTCACTTCAATAAATGGTGTGAGATAATTCAATATACGTATGGAAAAATAATCAAATTGAACCCATGCTTGACACAATTCACAGAAATCAACTCCAGTGGATTTCTGAATAAAATGTTCAAAGCAAAACTATACTGTTTAGAAGATAATATAGGAAAATATTTTCATTGCCTCAGTGTAGGAAAGAATTAAACAAAAAACAATACACTAACTCTAGATAAAAAGAACTGATAAATTTGACCACATTACAATTAAGAATTGTTCATCAAAAGACACTAAAGAGTGTGGTTACAAGGATAAGAGAAAGCATTCACCACATTGGTGACTAACAAAAGGTTTATATCCAGAATATATATCAAGAGTTTTGACAAATCAAAAAGAAAAAACAGTATCAAACTAGAAACTGTCCAAATGTCCACCAAGAATAGAAAAGATAAATGAATATACTGTTGTATATCCATACATGGAATCCTATACAACAATGAAAAGAACAAATTTCAGCAACATCCAATAAGAATGAATCTTAAAAACAATGTTGTACAAACCCAGCAAGACACAAAAGAACAGTTACAGTAAAGATTACTTTAGTTAAAGATCAAGAATAGGCAAATCTAAACAATTATTGCTTAGTGATGTATGCATAGATAAAACTATAAAGAAAAGTCTGGAAGTAATTCCCATAGAAGTAAGGATAGTGGTAACCTCCAACTAGAGAGGGTATTGTGATGTAGAAGGAACACACAGGGGATTTCTAGGGTGTTGGCAGTATTCTACCTCTTAGTCTGGCTGGCAGTTATAAGATTTATGCTCTTTAATCATGTGCGATATTATATATTTGTTTTATGTATTTTTCTATATATACAGGTTATAGCTTACAATTTAAACAGGTTTTGAAAACAGTAAGCTGAGGAGATGTTCCATGTTTTCTTACATTCTGTATTTGTCTATTTGGCATCTTTTCAACACAGGGGCAATTATTTTAACCATATTTTCTTATTTTCTGTGTTCTTGATGCTTTGGCATTGATGGCTGAGCTGGCTGGGGAAGAGACTGCCTGTCCCAGGGCTAACCAATTCTTAGAGGTAGTAAAGAGCTCAGCCAGGAGCACACCTCTCATATGCAAACCAACCAATTTCAAGTCTACAGCTCCAACTAACCCCCTTACTGAACTCTTACACACCAAGCCAATATTTCCGCTGCCCTAAACCATCCCACGGCCAAGTAACAGGAAACTGAAGACCACCTGTATAGCCCCAAATCTGCCAGAATTATTTTTTTTTATTTTCTTAAAATTGAGATATAATTGGGCTTCCCTGGTGGCACAGTGGTTGAGAATCTGCCTGCTAATGCAGGGAACACGGGTTCGAGCCCTGGTCTGGGAAGATCCCACATGCCACGGAGCAGCTAGGCCCGTGAGCCACAACTACTGAGCCTGTGCTCTGCAACAAGAGGCTGCAATAGTGAAGAGGCCCGCGCACCACGATGAAGAGTGGCCCCCCCTTGCCGCAACTAGAGAAAGCCCTCGCACAGAAATGAAGACCCAACACAGCCAAAAATAAATATAAAAATAAATAAATAAAAAGATTACTATTAAAATTGAGATATAACTGATAGAACATTATATTAGTTTTACGTGTACAACGTAATGATTTGATATATGAATATATCACAAAATAATTACCACAGTAAGTTTAGTCAACACCTACCACCACACATAGTTACAAGTTTTTTCTTGTGATGACAACTTTTAAGATCCACTCTCTCAGCAACTTTCAAATACAATACAGTGTTGTTAACTATAGTCACCTTGCTGTGTATTACATTCCTAGGACTTATTTATCTTATAACTGGATGTTTGTACCTTTTGGCCATCTTCACCCATTTTGCCCACCCCCCCATAACCACCCACTTCTGGCAACTACCAATTTGTTCTCTGTATCTATAAGTTCATTTTAAAAAATATTCCATACATAAATGAGACCATACAGTAATTGTCTTTCTCTGTCTGACATTTCACTCAGCATAATGCCCTCAAGGTACATCCACGTTGTGGCAAATGGTAAGATTTTCTTCTTTTTCATGACTGAATAATATTCCATCGTGTGTATGCATACACATATACACATACATATACATATACACACACACCACAACTTCTTTATCTTTTCATCCACTGACGGATACATAGGTTGTTTCCATGTCTTCACTACTGTAAATAATGCTGCAACAAACACAACACAATAATGCTGCAACACAAAAATGTAGATACATTTTTTCCAGACAGTGATTTCACTTCCTTCAGATAAATACCAAGAAATAAAATTGCAGGATCGTATAGTAGTTCTATTTTTAATTTTTTGAGGAATCTCCATACTGTTTTCCATAGTGCCTGCACCAATTTATCCATACCTTCCTACCAACAGTATACAAGGGTTCCCTTTTCTCCATATCCTAGTCAATACTTGTTATTTCTTGCCTGCCACAATTATTAAATAGCCAATCCTAAGCTACTTACTCTACACTGTTGTGCCTTTCCTGAGAAAACACCAATTTAATGGCTTTGGCCTAGGCTTTCCTCTTGTTCCTGCTTCTGCCTCCTGACCAAAACCTGATGTTTCCCTTGTGGCCCAGCATGGCATGGTGTGCTCCCTTCTTTCAGGAAATGTAAGTAATTTGCCTTCAATGGCATTAGTCTCTCTATGTCATTACTTTTGCCTTCAATGGCATTAGTCTATGTCATTACTCAGTCACCTCCATAAATCAAAATCAAGCAGGTACAAGTGAGAAAATAATTATAGAGTTACAAAATAATAATTAAAAAATTAATGAAATGGAGAAGATTCTGATAAAGAAGCTAGATAGGCACTGAGTTTTGAAAGATCCTAGCCAAAAGTTTAAATGCATTCAATATTTTTGGAAGGTAAATGAGTAAAAATTAGAGAAGGTAAAGTTAAATTAGGAAAGTACTGAACTACACAAGAAACCAAAATACCTGAACTTTTCTTTTGATGGTAGCAATAGTGAATACAGCTGGGAGCATTCCACTTGTGCTTAAAGTTCAAATTCCCTAAAGCATATCTGGGGGTTCTAACAGGGCAGCACAAGCACTCATAAACGCTTTACCTGCTCTATCAGGAAAGGATACAATCTCAAATCGAGGACATGCTTGAGAATGAGAAATGGCATAGCCACTCTGGAAAACAGTTTGTTAGTTTCTTATAAAGCTAAACAGAGTCTTACCAAACAATCTAGCACTGATGTTCCTAGATATTTCTCCAATTGAGTTGAAAACTTACGTCTATCCAAAAACCTACACATAAATGTTTAGAGCAGCTTTATGTATAATCACCAAAAACTAGAAACAATCAAGCTGTCTTTTAACAGGTGAATGAATAAACCAGGACATTCAAACAATGAAGTATTATACAATAGCCAAAAGGAGCTATTGAAATAGCCACAAGAAGAAATTTTCCAGACCATATTGCTAAGTGAAAGAAGTTGGTCTAAAAAAGCTACATACTGTAGGAATCAGATTATAAGATATTCTGGAAAAAGACAAAAATTATAGGGACAGTAAAAATATCAGTGGTTGCCAAAGTTTCAGGGGTGGGGACTGAGGGAGGGATAATAGAGCACAGTGGAGTTTTAAGGCAGTTAAACTGTTCTGTATAATACTGTAATAGTGATATACAGCATTACACATTTGTCAAAACCCATAGAACTGTACAATACCAAGAATGAACCCTTATGTAAACCATGGAACTTAATAATAATGTATCAATAATGGTTTATTAATTGTAACAAATATACCTATTAAGATGTTAGTAATGGGGAAACTGTGTGGAAGAGGCATATGAGAAAAACACTCTGCTCAATTTTTCTGTAAACCTAAAACGCTCTAAAAATAAAGTTTATTAATAGGAAAAAGGGGAATGAAATTCTTCAAACACAAAAAATAGTTCAGGTGCTGCCAATCAAAATGAATGATAGGGCTTCCCTGGTGGCGCAGTGGTTGAGAGTCTGCCTGCCAATGCAGGGGACACGGGTTCGAGCCCGGTCTGGGAAGATCCCACATGCCGCGGAGCAATTAGGCCCGTGAGCCACAACTACTGAGCCTGTGCGTCTGGAGCCTGTGCTCCGCAACAAGAGAGGCCGCGATAATGAGACGCCCGCGCACCGCGATGAAGAGTGGCCCCCGCTTGCCACAACAGGAGAAAGCCCTCGCACAGAAATGAAGACCCAACATAGCCATAAATAAATAAATTAAAAAAAAAAAAAGAATGATAAATGTCTATTATAGCTTCGCTAAAAGCGACACTAGCAGTAATGATATCAGGAGAGATTCCCTCTAGTATAATTCATAAGCCAAAAGACCCGCTATGTATAATGTGACATTGTATAAAATGTTTGCTATAAAAAATTAGAAAATATTAATGAGGAGATAGATAATCTGGATGGCCAACCATAAGAAAATTAATCTGATATCAAGGGATGGAACAGAAATCTCATATTCCCAAGAAATAGAATAATATTTCCAAGAGAGTAAAGACAAGGGACAACCTATCTGTTTTCCTAAATTTTTAACATCATGCATGTACCCGAGAGTTCCTCCTGTCAGGAACTGTCTTTAGCTTGCTTCTTTACTCTGGGCACCAACCAGGTAGTGTCATATCACCAGAGGCAAGCTCTAACTTGGCCATGCTTGGCATACCAGTTAAGTTCCTGAGTTAAGACAAAGAGATGCATGTTGTCAGTTGTTATCTACTTTTCTTCAGTTCCTTACATTCTACCATAGCTATTGGTCCACTCTCTTACACTTATACTTTAGTTTGGATCCATCATAATTATCTATTATCTTACTATAACTATCTCTGTTGACTTAAGTCCTGACTGACACACCTATATAGTTTCTTCAGTCTTTTAAACATTTATTAAGTGCTTCAATTCAAATTTAGCAAATATTTAATGAGCTCCTTCAAGCTCATTTCATGCTCAAAGCTACAGCTACTCTAAGCAGCTATTACTACCTCTATCTTATAGAGAAGCAAACATACACAGAGAAGTTAAATACTTTGTCTTAAGTCACCCAAATCAAATCTAAGTCTATCAACCAAATCCTATGCTCTTTCCACTCATTTTTCTCTCTCCCTATCAAACTACAAGGCACTGTCTTTGCTAGTTAGAATTTAAGGCTTTATTCCACCTCTTGACACCTGATTTTTCAAACCCTAACTAAAAAATATTAGGTCCTCTAGACCTAGTGACTCTGCCTGATCCTTCAAATCTTGCTCTAGTGTGCTCTTCTATTCCCAGTTCCTTTCTCTATATCCATCTACACAACTACTACTATATGCTAGCCATGGTGCCCTCAAGATTTCAAGAAAAATTCTGCCAATAGAATCTCCTTTTGGGGGAAAAGAGAGAAATAAGTCTTGAGAGGGCACTGTGGTCTTGTTTCAGCCTACTGTCTTCCCTTTAACAGACTATACACTGTAGCAACTATATCAGTGTACTGTAATTGGCTGCTTAATAGATTCTTTCTTGTATTACACTATAAACAACTTGAAGCCAGTGATCTGCCTGAAGCAACAATGATAACTGAAAGCACTCCCAGAGCCTCGAAGTAAATGAATATCCGCCACATCTATTATTTTTAAGGGAGAAAAAAATCTTAACGGACTTAAATTTGACTATAAAAAGCAACTTTAGTGAAAAGAGGTTGCTGCTAAAAGCTATCAGAGCACATGTGAAAATCAAAACCAATATATACTTTAGAACACAAGCTAATCACTTGATTTTTCAATAGCCAAGTTAACAAAGTAGCCCCTTATCTTGTAAGCAAATAATAATTGTCCACTATAGACACGAAGTTTGTAAAGTAACAAAATAAGACTGCATTATTTTAGTGTCCCAAGGAAGCAGTATGAGTAATGGAGCAAAAAAGCTTTGTGTGATCTTGAGCCTTTCTGAAACTCATTTTGTTTCATCTGCAATAGGGACAGGACTGCTGAAAGAATTAAATAAGATCATAAAGTTCTTAGCACATGTTTTTTATATAGTGAGAACTCAAATTGTTCTTTCTTCTTATTATTATTTATTATGTCCTTAATCTTTGTTTCTTCACTTACAATATTAAAATCACTACCATACAGGGTAGTTGTGAGAATTAAGTACATTGCTTGGCACATAACAGGTACTTATGAAGGTCCCTCATTCCCATCCCTTTAGGATTATTGGGGGAATGAGGCAAAATTCAACAAAATAAGATAACTTTATTTATAAAGCCCTGGGTTGGGAGAAAAACACACCACGAATTGTGTGTTTGCTTTTGGGAGGGGGGATTCCGGTGAGGAGAAAAGAAGAAAAAGAGATAACATTTTATTATAATATAATGCAGGCCGTCATTTAATCACATAATGAAGTCATGATTTCATAATGATTTGAAATAATGATTTATAATAATCATTAAGGTACAAGGTTAAACTTACTTAAAAAACACTCAGGGACTAGTACATTGTCTGTCTAAAGTAAAACAAAAAAAATTTCAGTGGGAACTAAATATAAACACAAGAAATTTAATCATTAATTAGTGAGACATTTTAGAAGCAACTTCACAGTCTCATTATTTCGTCGTCCTATAAAACCAAAACAACATTTTGAACTGGAGTTTAAAATATGAATTAACAGGAACCTACTGTTGTGATGCCTCATTCTGTTCTAAATTTTGCATTCTTCTGAAAGAAATACATGTGTACTAGACATAAGAAAATAAACATTTCAGTTTCCTTACCTGTTGTGTTCCATCTGCACTTACAATAGGGGCAGATAGGAGAGAAATATCACTACTTAAAATCTGAGTGGTATCCAGTAGTGGTGAATGTTCTGCCATTATCAATAAGACATTAATATACCGGATAACCCTCCAACTCTGAAAAACAAAAATACATAGCCATTTGTGTGTACATCGTTAAAAATATATTAAAATATAATACATTCAAGATAAAGATATATTCTTGTCAAAGGAAATTTTACAATACTCTATTGACAGCTTTTTTTCTGTCAATGGATCATTTAAGGAAATATATTTCTTATTTACCAGCTGTCTGTCAATGTAGACAGCAAACCAAGATACACATCAGGAGCTTCTATTTAAATTCCATGTCTGGGGACTTCCCTGGTGGCAAGTGGTTAAGAATCCGCCTGCCAATGCAGGGGACACAGGTTCAAGCCGTGGTCCAGGAAGATCCCACGTGCTGCAGAGCAATTGAGCCCATGCGCCACAACTACTGAGCCTGAGCTCTAGAGCTCGAGCCACAACTACTGAAGCCCACATACCTAGAGCCTGTGCTCCGCAACAAGAGAAGCCACCGCAATGAGAAGCCCGCCCACCACAACGAAGAGTAGCCCCTGCTCGCCACAACTAGAGAAAGCCTGTACGCAGCCACGAAGACCCAACACAGCCAAAAATAAAAATAAATAAATTCCATGTCTGTCTGTCTCTCTATCCCTTCCACCTCTATATAATATTTATTTAATTTAACCACCACTACTTTAGCTAAACAGTGGGATAGGAACTAAAATGCAATGATTGAATGAGGCAACTCTATCACTGATGTTTTAATCTGAGCTGAGAAGGTGTTTGTGAAGGCCCAGTTTCCCCTCATCACCCTATCAGTCTCTAGGAACTCACAAGAATTATAATTTTTCACTGATTCCTCAAACAGCAAAATTTGAAAAATTTGCTCAGGATAAGAAAAAGAATCTTCAAGTTTTAAGCGTTAAGCTCTGGCTTTGGTCTTCTGTCATTCTGGTTTTATTATTTTTTTCTAAATACTTTACAATAAGCCAAATCATTTCAGTGATACAAGCACATACACTTAGAACTCTTTAACTGTATATACATTATCACTTATATAAAAAGTAAAAGATTTGATATAAGCAATATTAGTCTACCATATATAACATCAACCATTAAAACATCAGTAAATTACAAGTCAAAATGAGTACAACTGAGCTCAATCATAAATTTTATCAAATCTATACTGAAAGACAAAATAAACATTTTTGGATGCTTGCCGCATTCTACAATTCAGCAGTGTCAAAATGTTTAACTTTTATAAGACATTAAATTCATGCTATTTATTTAAAAATCTTGAATCTTTGCAGAAAACTTTCATATAAGTTTATTTAACCTAAAAACAGTTTTCTATTTAGATATATAAACACTGGTTTTTTTTTTTGGTTTTTGGTTTTTTTTGCGGTACGCGGGCCTCTCACTGTTGTGGCCTCTTCTGTTGCGGAGCACAGGCTCCGGACCTGCAGGCTCAGTGGCCATGGCTCACGGGCCCAGCCGCTCCGCGGCATGTGGGATGTTCCCGGACTGGGGCAAGAACCCATGTCCCCTGCATCAGCAGGTGGACTCTCAACCACTGCGCCACCAGGGAAGCCCAACACTGTTTTAAGATTAAAACAAATATTCAATACAGGTATCTACTTCAAGATTTTATACTTAAAACTATAGTATGGAACATTTTATATTATTTAGCTATCTCATAAAAATGCATGCCATTTAAACATAACATATATATAAATATATAATAAATACATATGATATAAACACATGTATGTTCTATATATACAGTATATAAACATTTTTATAGACATATATAAATGAAGGAGTAAATCTAAATTCTGGCTTAATCTGTATTGCTATATTTCTTAAAGTCCAACAAAATCACTGAGTACCTTAAATCATGTCAAAAAATTTCACTCTGTGGAACACACAAAGAATTATATATAAGATGGGAAAGAGTCAATGTATTTTCCCTCTTGCATGTCATAAGATTTAGTTCAAGAAGAAACATTTTAGGAAGCTAACTCAGGATTAACCAGAGAAAGTTTATAAGTAATTTACCTTTTAAAATTAATAAATTAAAAAAATAACAACCACTGAGAATTTTTCTTTTGTCATTGTATCCTAATATTTTATTTAATATGCTTAGTTAAAACTGCAAGCCACCATTATTACAAAAATTTTAGAATGTAATGCTGAAGATACAACCATAATTTGGTTTCAAGAGGTGGACTGGAAGCTTTACAAATAAAAATAGAAATTTCTTCTGAATCTCCCGTTAATTCCAGTGGTATTATACAATGAATCTGAAGCCATATGCTGTGTTTTAATATTATCATTCCATTTAAGGTGTTATCTCTGATTTTACTCTCTTCAAAGCTATAACATCATTTCATTTATGAACTGCCTTCTTTTATGGCCATATTCATCACACTACGTGCAAAGTAGCTGGTTTTATTTCAGCTTGCAAATTGGAAACTTCAGTCATGCAACTAAAATGTTGCATTTAGAAACCTAAAAATTCCTTTCATTCCTGCATAGAGAACACTGTCAGCTTCTTCTTTCAATCAATTTCTTCTAATTTTGTTACTACTAAGTTCCTATGTTCTCATCTTATCTTGTGACCACAAATACCCACTTGTTTTAAGTTATGCATCTATTTTTGCTTGTTTTTAATAATATAATATTTGATATGTGCAAAAAAGGGGAGAAGTGATTTGTTCCATCTGCTAATTTCCATGGAATACATATTCCTCCATGCCCCATTTCAAGCCATCATGGTTTAAAAATCGACCTGAAGGGCTTCCCTGGTGGTGCAGTGGTTGAGAGTCCGCCTGCCGATGCAGGGGATGCGGGTTCGTGCCCCGGTGCGGGAGGATCCCACATGCCGCGGAGCGGCTGGGCCCGTGAGCCATGGCCGCTGAGCCTGCGCGTCCGGAGCCTGTGCTCCGCAACGGGAGAGGCCACAACAGTGAGAAGCCCGCGTACCGCAAAACAAAACAAAACAAAACCAAAAAAACCAAAAATCGACCTGAAGATGCCTGAATTTTTAGCAATCAACTTTTGTATACAAGTACAAGATGGCTCCAGCATATCTGTTTATACCTATATCTATATATCAATATTTGACCATCTATGTGGTAATAATACAATAAAATATTAACATTTGGGGAGTCCATGTGAAGAATAGCTGGATATCTTTGTACTATTCTTGCAAATTTTCTATTAGTCAGAATTCTAACTAATGTCAAATTAAACAATGTTAAAAAAATTATGCCAAGTAGACTGTATGCATATCTGAATGCAAAAAGTAAGACAAAAAAGCTTCTAGAGATAACACAAAAGAATATCTTCATAACTGACACAGAGCAAGATTTTTTACACAGGGTATAAATGTTTCTTAAATCATAAAGGAAAAGAATGACATATTGAACTTCATGAAAATTAAGAACTACGATTCATTTAAAAATTTTTAAGAGAATGAAAATGCAAGCCACAGACTGAAAAATATTTACAACACATATAACTGGAAAAGAGGACATATTTCGTATATATACAGGCCTCCTACAAATTGAGTTTTTAAAAAATAGAAAAATGAGATGAGACTTGAATGTGCTCTTCACAAAAGCAGAAATTCAAGAGACCAATAAACATATGAGAAGATTCTCAAGTTCATTATTTATTAGGAAAAAGCTAATTAAAATCATAATGAAATACCACCATATACTAGGATAGTAAAAATGGAAAAGACTGACAATATCAAGTATTAGTGAGGCTACAGAGCAACTAGCACACTCACATGGAATGTGAATGAAAACTCATAAAATCACTTTGGAAACCAGTTTGATACTACCTACCAAAATTGAACATATAAATATTCTATGACCCCATTATGATCCAGCTATTAGACTCTTGGTATATACCAAAAAGAAATGCATGCACATGCACACCAAAAGATAAGTACAAGAAGGGATATATAGCAGCATTATTATAATGTATAGCAGCATTATTCTTTAATAGCCCCCAACTGTAAATAAGCTAAATGTCCCTCAACAGTAAATGGTAAACTGTATCTGATTCACCCAATGGACTACTATACAGCAATGAAAATTAATGAAGTAGTAATATAGAGAACAATACAAATAAATTTCACAAATACAATGTGAGTGAAAAACACAAAGAGTACAAACTGCACAATTTTATTTATAGAAAGTTTAAAAACCAATAAAACTTGTCTGTGGTATTAAAAATCATGTAGTGATTGCCTTTGGAAAGGAAGAAAGGATGGGGACTGGGAGGGGCATGAAGGTAATTTTTTGGGTGCTGGCACTGTTCTACGTCTTGACCTGGGAGGCTGTTGTATGGTAACTACTAGTGTATTATAAACTGAACTGTACACTAAGTATGTACTTCTCTGCATATACTTCAATAAAATTTTTTAAAGGTAAAAATGAACACACGATCATCCCAACTGATGCAGAAAAAGCATCTGACAAGATTCAACATCCTTTCATGATAAAAACACTTAACAAACTAGAAATAGAAGGAAACTACTTCAACATAATAAATGCCACATATGAAAAGCCCACAGCTAACACCATACTCAATGGTGAAAGACTGAAGGCTTTTCCTCTAATCGCGAACAAGGCTAGAATGCCCACTCTCACCACATCTATTCACAGTACTAGACATAGTAATAGACACAATATTAGACATTAGACATAGGCAGAGCAATTAAGCATGAAAAAGAAATAAAAGGCATACAAACTGGGAATAAATAAGTAAAACTATCTTTGTTCACAGATGACAGGATCTTACATGTAGAAAATCCTAAAGGTTTTTAAAAAACTATTAGAACTAATAAACAAATTCACTAAAAATGCATGATACAAAATCAATGCACAAAAATCAGTTGCATTTCTATACCCCAACTGAAACGATCTGAAATCTGTTCCATTTACAATAGCATTAAAAAGAATAAAATACTTAGGAATAAATCTAACCAAAGAAAACAAAGATTTGTATACTGAAATCCATGAAATATTGCTAAAAGAAATTAAAGAGGACACAAATAAATGAAAAGACATCCTGTGTTCATAGTTGGAAGACTTAATATTGTTATGATTCTGATACCCAAAGCAACCTACAGATTGAATACAATCCCTATCAAAATCTCAATGGCATTTTTTTTAGAAATAGAAAAATTCATTCTAAAATTCATATAGAATCTGGGACTTCCCTGGTGGTCCAGTGGTAAAGAATCTGCCTTCCAATGCAGGGGACACGGATTCGATCCCTGGTTGGGTAACTAAGATCCCACATGCCGCGGGGCAATTAAGCCTGCGTGCCACAACTACTGAGCTCTCGCGCCTCAACGAGAGACCCCGAGTGCCGCAAACTACAGAGCCCATGTGCTCTGGACCCCGCGAGCCACAACTAGAGAGAAGCCCGGCACCACAACAAAGACCCTGAGTGCTGCAATGAAGACCCCACACAGCCAAAAAAAATTTTAAAAATAAACAAAATAAATATTAAAAATAAAATGAAATAGGACTTCCCTGGTGGCGCAGTGGTTAAGAATCTGTCTGCCAACGCAGGGGTCACAGGTTCGAGACCTGATCCAGGAAGATCCCACATGCCACAGAGCAACTAAGTCTGCTTGCCGCAACTACTGAGCCTGTGCTCTAGAGCCCGTGAGCCACAACTACTGAGTCCATGTGCCACAACTACTGAAGCCCTCACACTTAGAGCCCCTGCTCCACAACAAGAGAAGCTACCACGAGAAGCCCGCGCACAACGAAGAGTAGCCCCCACTCACAACTAGAGACAGCCCACGCACAGCAACAAAGACCC
The DNA here is from genome assembly GCF_951394435.1 of Stenella coeruleoalba. NCBI lineage: Eukaryota > Metazoa > Chordata > Mammalia > Artiodactyla > Delphinidae > Stenella > Stenella coeruleoalba. The sequence continues at coordinate 18,312,365 of NC_137164.1, forward strand.
AATGCAGTCAAAAATAAATAAATAAATTTAAAAAAAATAAAATAAAAATGCATTTCAAAGCTGCAGACATCAGTATACTTTACCCCTAAACACCTCAGGCATGTTTCAGTAACTACTATTCAGTATTTAACTCTTTTTTGAAGGCAAAATTTACATATGGTGAAATACACAAATCTTAAGTATGCCTGTGAGATTTCTTGAAATGAATTCTACTACTATCAGTACCTAAGTATCTGAAGTCCCACTGCTGCTCTAAGACCATAGCTTTCAAACTTTGGTATGTATCAGAATCACCTGCAGGGTTTATTAAAACAGACTGTTGGGCTCTACACCTAGTCTGTTTCAATAGGTGCGGGATAGGGCCCAACAATTCACGTTTCTAATAAGTTCCCAGGTTAAGCTGATGCTGCTAGTCCCATGACCATACAGATTACAGATGTAAAACTAATTTTCACTAAGTAGTAACTGATAATGAAGGAGTCAGGGTGATAACAATGTAAAGAATACTTCATCCTTGAAGGGCCCAACCCAGATGTGAATACATTCTTGTTCTTCAACTAGAAATAGATAAAAATAGTTTCCTTAAGGAGAAGAAAGTATTTGTAAGTAATCACGTTTAATGAGGCCTTTGAAGTTGCCTTTGGATATTTCAGCCAAATCAATAGCCTATGAGCCAAATCAATTTTTCTCTCAGACTGAAACTGCTATTTCCTACAGGTTAAAACACACACACACACACACACACACACACACACACACACACACATATTCAAATGTTCCTAGGAAATGGCATCAAGCACATATAATGTGCTGACTACTATAGATTTAAAAAATAGCTTTATTTTGGTATAACTGACACTTTTTTTTTTTTTTCTTTTTTCTGTATGCGGACCTCTCACTGTTGTGGCCTCTCCCGTTGCAGAGCACAGCCTCTGGACACGCAGGCTCAGCGGCCATGGCTCATGAGCCTAGCCGCTCCGCAGCATGTGGGATCTTCCCAGACCGGGGCACGAACCCATGTCCCCTGCATCGGCAGGCGGACTCTCAACCACTGCGCCACCAGGGAAGCCCAACTGACACATATTAAATAACACATTTAAAGTATACAACGTGATGAATTCTGACACATGAATACACTGATGAAACCACTACTATGATCAAGATAATTAACCTACCCATCACCTCCCAAATTTTCCTACTATCTATTTAAAATCCCAGGCTTTGCATTTCCATAATGACTAATGATGTTCAACACATTTTCATGTGCTTATTTGCCCTCTGTATAGCTTTTTGGTTAAGCATCTGGTCAATACTTTTGCTCATTTTGTTACTGCATTGTTTTTTCTTATTACTCAGTTTTGATAGCGCTTTAATATACTTGGGTTACTAGTCCTTTATCAAGTTAAGTGATTGGCAAATATTTTCTCCCAGTCTATGGCTTGTCTCTGCATTCTCCTACCAATGTCTTTTGAGGAGTTTTAATTATGACAAATCCAAGAGATTAATTTGTTATTTTATGGATGGTGCTTTTGGAGTTCTATCTGTGAGATCCTTGTCGAATCAAAGGTCACAAAGATTTTCTCCTAAGTTTTCTTCAAGAAATTTTAAAGCTTTAGGTTTTACATTCTATCTGCTCTATCAATTGTTGAGAGAGGGGTATTAGAACCTCTGCTAAATTTCTTATTTGTATATTTCTCTTTGCAGTTTAATCATGTATAAAAATTTAGGATTGCGTCTTCTTCATGAATTAATCCCTTTATTATTACAAAATGACCCTTCTGTCCCTGGTAATCTTTGCTCTGAAATCTAACTTCTGAACTAATACAGTCATTCCAGCTTTCTTTTGGATAGTGTTAGCATGGTATATGTTCCAACCTTTTATTTTTAACTTATGTGTGTCTTTATATTTAAAGTGGGTTTCTTGTGGGTGTCATATACTTGGGTATTGACTTTAAAAAATTGAATCCAATGATCTCTGTCTTTTAATTATAGTGTTTAGATCGTTTATGAGTATTGATATAGTTGGGTTTAAATCTACCATCTTGCTATTTGTTTTCTATTTGTCCCATGTGTTCTTCATTCCCCTTTTCCTCTTTATCTGCTTTGTCTTCGATTATTTATTATACCGTTTTATATCCCCATTGGCTTTATAGACTATAATCCTTTATTACTTTAGTGGTTGCTTTAGGGTTTATAATATGCACTTTAACTTATCACAGTCTAATGTTTCACAGTCTAACTTATCACAGTTTAACTTACTACTTCAGGTGTAAGTATCAGAATCTTAACAACAATATATCTGCCCTTTCTCCCCTTCCTTGTGCTATTATTATCATATATTTTACTTTTACATATGTTATAAACTCCACAGTCATTATCATTATCATGTTAAACAGTCAACTGTCCTTTGAAATTACCTAAATAATAAGTTTTAAAATCTTATACATTTACCCATGTAGTTATCATTTCCTCAGGCCCAGGTATCCATATGGTTTAATTTTCCTCTGCTTGAAGGACTCCATTTAACATGTCATTTAGTACAGGACTGAAGGTAAAACTATTTCAGCTGTTGCATGTTTGAAAAGTCATTACTTTGCTTTTGAAAGATATTTTTGTTGGGTAAAGAATCCTACGTTGACACGTTTTTCTTTTAGTGTTTTAAAGATATTGCTACATTACCTTCTAATTTACATTGCTCCTGACGAGCAATCTATTACTTTTATCTTTGTCCTGTATTAATGTTGGCTGCTTTAGATTTTTTCCTCTTTATCATTGTTTTAAGTGATTTAATTATGATGTTCCTTGGAGACATTTATCTTTCTTGTGCTTATCATGCTTCTTAGTTTATAGTCTTTATCAAATTCAGAAAAATTTTGGCCACTATTTCTTCAAATATTTTTTCAGTTCACCTTTTTAAACAATTCTCTTTTCTCTGTATGTATCATTTTCGACAGTTTCTATTGCTATGTCTTCACATCCAAAAATCTTTTCTTTGGCAATGTCTAACATGCCATTAAACCCATCCAATGTATCTTGTCTCTGACACTGTAATTATAATCTAGAAGATACTTCTACATAACATGTTCAATCTTTCCTCTAGCTTCTCCAACATACTGAATACAAACGTAACTGTTTTAATGTTCCTGACTATTAATTCATCATCAATGTCATTTTGCGGCCAGTTTCAAGTGGCTGATTTTTCTCCTCGTTGTGGTTTGTATTATTCTGCTTCTTTGCAAGCTTACTAGTTTTGACTGAATGTCAGTCACTGTAAATTTTCCCTCCTTGGCTGCTGGATATTTCTGTATTCCTATAACTATTCTTGAGCTTTGCTATGAGATGTGGCTAAGTGACGTGGAAACAGTTTGATCCTTTGGGGTCTTGCTTTAGGCAAGAACAAAGTTATATTCTTGCATTAGGCAGGAACACAGCTACATTTAGTCTAGGGTTAATTTTTCCCCACCACTGAGCCAAGACCCTCCAGAGTACTCTACCAAATGCCCTGAGAATTATGAGGCTTTCTACTCTGGCTGGTGGGAACAGGCACTATTTCTGGCCTTGTATAAGCTTGGACACTGTTTTATTTAATATATAATCCTTTTAGGTGACTCTTTCTCTAGCCCCGGGTAGTTTCCTCACAGGTATGCCCTTATCAGTACTGTGCTAAATACTCAAGGGGGACTTTCTTCAGATCATTGAGGTCCTTTTTATGTTTAGTGCTCTCTTCTCTGGTACTTGGATCTGTACACTCTATTATTCTCTTTGGACTGCCAGCTTCATCTCAACTCAGGGAGATGGGACCTACTTGGGACACCCCTCCCTGTGCCCTGGGAACTTCCTCCAGGCAATAAGCAGAGCCAATCTTAGGGCTCATGTTTTCCCTCTTCCGCTGCATGATATCTAACATCTTGAGTGCTACTGTTTCATGTGTTTTTTTTTTCTAGGTTTTTTTTTAGTTGTTTCAGACAGAAGAGTAAGTTTAGTCCCTTTTACTCCATCTTGACAGGGAACTGAATTCACTACTCTTAATTTTTAATGTACGCAATGGGCAGTAGAAAGGTAAATGAATTTATCACAAGTAGAACACAAATGGCAATGCTTTAAAAGCAAGATTTTTTAAAAAAGTATGGTCTGGGTTCACCAATGGAAGCCAACGTGCTCTTGATATACCCTTAATTGAAAGAAAAATCAGTATTCTCTTTACAGATATTTTGGGAAAATGACACGCACTTTCTTAGATTTCTGCATAAGACTAAGTATTACTTACCAGCAACTTACAGAGTGAGTTCTTACTTACTAAAAAAATATGTTATCTATAAACTAAAATTAATATGTTTCTGGAGATTAGTTGGGCCTCTGATTCAGGATTCTACTAAGACATTTGGCTGCCATGCAACAGACAGAATTACCACAATTTAGGGGAAGGATACTTTGTTATCTGTTTATCTATTATCAGTGCTCTCTTCAATTAGTTCTGGCTTTTGCAGTGTCTTCAATTGGTCATGGTTTTAAATCTAATAGCTTTTATTTAGCAATTACTACATGTTTATCTTATCATTCTCATATTTAATTTAGTTTTCGGAGATGGCTGATTGATTAACCCTATAGTCCAATGGTGCATATGTTAACAGTATTTTTGGCTTATCACTTTATCCTTGTTGCTAAAGTCGGTACATTCATAAACTTGCCAATTTGGCTTATATGGTGACATTTCATAAGCAATGTGCTGCTTATGAATTTATATTAAATAACTTACAAAATATTTTCTCTTTTTTTTTTTTTTTGCTGTACGCGGGCCTCTCACTGTTGTGGCCTCTCCCTTTGCGGAGCATAGGCTCCGGATGCGCAGGCTCAGCGGCCATGGCTCACGGGCCCAGCCGCTCCGCGGCATGTGGGATCTTCCCGGACTGGGGCACGAACATGTGTCCCCTGCATCGGCAGGCGGACTCTCAACCACTGCGCCACCAGGGAAGCCACAACATATTTTCTAAGTGCAACAATATATTTTTATATAGAGAGCAGTGATTATAGGGCATGGTTCTGTAATATAATAGGTTGAACCACATGAAATTGCCACTTAAGGTCAGAAACATTAAAATAACAATTTCATATGGTTTAATCTAATAAAATCAAATATATATACTCATTTTCTTAAACCGTAAATGGCAATTTATATAGATTGTCAGCAACGTATTCACTATAACTTATTTATCTTACTCTTCTCCAATTCCTTGTTCACTGGAAAGGAAAGGTGAAAGTGGGTAGGATGGGTGGGCCTCAGTCTTTTAACCCTCTTAATTGAACAGAGGTGTAAAATAAGGGTTGGGAGTTTGAGGGCCATTGCCATTATTCTCCTTAGTCAGATATAATAAATATAACTTAATTTAATAAGCAGTCAGAAGATACAGCTCCAGCCCCCCCACTAAGAAATCACACCTTAATACTAACATGGAAACCTGATTAAAATAAGACTTCAAACACAATCTTGATGAAAAAGACATCACAAAGATAATTCCACTCAGGAAACTATGAGAAAAGAGAGCAGGAATTCTTCCAAGAAATCAACCCCAATCTGTTAAAAGACAGATAATGTGCACATAAATAAGACCAATAGATTTTTTTTTTTTAAGTACAGTCAGCCCTCCGTATCTGTAGGTGCGGATCGTGCAGATATTCGACTCTATTGTACTACATCATTTAATATAAGAGACCTGAGCATCTGCGGGGGTCCTGGAACCAATCCTCTGCAGATGCTGAGTGACAACTGTACTTCTTAAATCCCATCTTACAGCTCCTAGCTGTCTAGTGCTATTTTCAGAGCACTTGGGTTACCTTTAGAGCACAACGTAATTACATCTGGGACAATTCTTTTTTCATCTACAAATATTTATTGCCCTTTTGTAAAATACTAGCTTATATATTTAGATTATTCACTTTGCTTTTTCAGAGTTTCAGATTCTTGGTTATGTCTATCAGAATCACTTTGGGTTTAAGACCAAAAAACAGCAGCCTCTGAATATTTTCTGAACAAAGTAACACCTTAGCATCTAGGTTTACAACCAAAAGGTTTGAATTCCTCTGTAAAAGCTGTATTACTAACTTCACCATATTTAACATGTTTCCTTCATTAGTTTCTCCCCAATAGAGAATTTTATCATAAGATGTAATAAGAAAATCAAGAAATATTTCTGTATTTTCCATGAGAAGTAAGATCTGTCTGTAGAACCCAGTATTTTAATGTTGTCCTTTCTGAGATAACCATATTCTTTGTTTATAAATCTACAACTATGGCTGAGCTAAAAATTATTGCCTAAATATGCTAATCTTTCCTCATATTATCTTTAAAAAATCTTTCTTTTCTTTACTTTGTCTTCAGTTTAAGCTAACATCTCTCCTGAAATTTACTACCAACTTTCCTAAAATATTAGGTTCTAATATTAAAAGGGGAGATCAAAATATCCAGGCATATGAGACTTGAAAACAACTATAATCAAAATTACAATTTTATATTTGGAAAAGAAAATTGCTTTTATAATAGAAATTCATAAAATAAAGTATACTAAAATTGTCCTGGTTGGCAGATATGGTTATATAAAGGTTGAGAATCACTAGCCTACAATTCTCACTCCTTTAACATGCTGTAACACAGCTTCAGACCCAACACTAAACTGAAATTGCTCTCTTTAAAAGCACCAATGATTTCAGACACTAACTGAGAAGGTTTTGAGTGAAAGGATATGCTGTTAAAAATCACACAGGGAAACAGACATAAATCAAGGCCGGCCAACTAGAAGGTATGGTTCTAACAAGGACTAGTCACAATCACCAAATCCAAACCATCTTTTCTTTTATTGTTTGTTACATCACGAAAGTTGCATGTTTTACACTTAAAAACATATGTACAGACATTATTTTTAACTCCTGCCCCATTCCAACTCCCATTTCCAGAGCAACCACTGTGGAATGTACCCTTTCAGACATTTGCTCTGCACTTATGTACGTATGAGGTTTAGGGGAGTGGTTTAAATAAAATTGCGTGTACTGGTCAGTGTCTTGTTTTTTCATGTAAAATATCTTAAAGGGTTTCCTAAAGAAGTACATCTGTAGCTACTTCATTCTTTTTCATGGCTGTCTAATATTCTACTGTGAGGGCATACTATAATTTATTCTAATGATGAACACAAAATGCTTTCATTTTTCTTCATATATTTCTCCCTCCACAAGGAACAATCATGTAATATTCTCTATGACCCTATGATAGTATTTCTGTATTATAGATACACAGAAATGAAACTTCTGGCTTAGAAGTATGCATTTTCAAAATTGACAGAAACAGGGACTTCTCTGGTAGCACAGTGGTTAAGAATCCGCCTGCCAATGCAGGGGACATGGGTTCGATCCCTGGTCCAGGAAGATCCCACATGCCACAGAGCAACTAAGGACATGTGCCACAACTACTGAGCCTGTGCTCTAGAGCCCGCGAGCCACAGCTACTGAAGCCCACGCGCCTAGAGGTGCTCTGCAACAAGAGAAGCCACCGCAATGAGAAGCCCACGCACTGCAACCAAGAGTAGCCCCCGCTCTCAGCAACTAGAGAAAGCCCGTGCGCAGCCGCAAAGACCCAACGCAGCCAAAAATAAATTAATTAATTAAAAAAATTTTTGACAGATACAGCTAAACTTTTACCCTAAAAAGATGAAGCTGTTTATACTCCGTTCAATAGTTTATGAGTGCCTACTTTCTAATTTGACACCTACTAAGGTTTTCCAATTTTTGCCAATTTTATTAGCAAAGATTAAAAAAAAAATCGTATCTTGATGTTTTCAATCTCTTACTACTGGTGTGTTTGAGCATCTCTTCAAAACTTTATAGGCTATATTTCTACTTCTATGAATTTCTGTACATTCTTTCTCATTTTCTACCAGGTTGACTTGGTTAATTTGTAGGCACACCTTATATACTCTGAATATTAACTTTGTCTACTATATGTCAAATATTTTATCCCAATCTATTGCTTGCCTTTTTAAATGGTATCTAAGTTTGACGTCTTATTTGAAAAGGCTATCACTACACTGACACTTTTTTTACATTCACTTCTTCCAAAATTTTTGCCATTTTATTGTTTTACTTATATTTAGTCCAACTGGAACTTAGTTTTGAGAGTGCCACAAAGTGAGTACCTAATTATCCTTACCTCAACTGGACAGCCAATTGTCCCCCATCACTTATAGACTAGCTCTTCCATTACTCACTTGTTAATCATACAATAAATTCTTCTGTAACCATGGTGCTCCTCCTGAATTCCTTATTCTGTTCCTTTGATCAACATGCTCATTCCTACTCCAAATTCTTATTAGTTTAATAATTATAATTGTACAGTATGTTTTAATCTTTGATGGGTAAGTTCCCCTTTGTTATGCTTCTTTTTGAAATTTATCTGGCCATTCTTGTGCATTTTTCCTTCTCAAAACTTGAAACATCAGTTTGTCAAATTTCATTTTAAAAATCCTGTTGGATTTCTAATTAGGATTACACTGACTGTATTAATTTGGTGAGAACTGCCAATTTTATAGTATTAAGTTCTCACATTCAGGAATATACTATTCCTCCATTCATTCAGATTTCTTGTAGTTTTCTTCAGATGGTGCTGCATATTTTTAAAATTTCTCAGGTATTTTATAATTTAGGCTTCTACTTTTCTTACTGTTTTTCATAGTTGGTTATTGCTAGTGTATAAGAAAGCTAATGAATCTTCTAAATTTATCTCATAGCCAGTGGGTTTACTGAAATCTCTTTTTGACTCAAATCATTTTCTGTTGCCTGTCTTGTCTAAGTAGATAATCATATCAACTGCAACTAGTAACAGTGATATATTCCACCTCACTCCCAATCCCCATTATTTCGAGGTTAATTATTTTTCTTGTTTCTTAACACACTGGCTAAGACTTTGACCAATATTCCTATCTTTTAATGAAAGTACTTCTAACATTTCATTATGACATTTAATACAGGTTTCTGGTAGAGACCCTTTATAAGATTATTTCTTGTTGATGAATAGTTGTCAGGGATAACTGAATTTTAGAAAATGATTTTTGTTTTTAGCACCGAAGAGATATAAATATACAGTTTTCCCCTTTTAACCTATTAGTATAGTGAATTACATTAATATGCTTCCTAATGCTGAATCAATATTATACTCCTGGAATTCAACGTATCAGAACTGGTATGATTTAATAATTCAAAGCCAGGCTCTGGAGTCAGAAAGCCTAGGTTCAAATCACAAATCTTTCACTAACTAGTTGTATGATTTTAGGTGTGTTATTTAACTTCTCTGTGCTCCAGTTTCCTAATCTTTAAAATGATGACAATAATAGCTACCTCAGAGAGTTGTTTTAAGGATTAAGTAAACTCATACATGAAAAGTTGTTTAGAATAGTACACAGAACGTAGAAATCATTTAATATATGTTAATTATTATCATTTACTAAGTGCCTCATATCTGCCAGCCGTAAGGTATGCGGCATTGCAGGAGTCAGCAAACTAAGACCCGTGCACTGAATCTGGCCTCCTGCCTGCTTTTATAAATAAAGTTTTATGGGAACACAGTTATACCCAATGTTTATAATTATCTATGGTTATTTTTATGCTCCTACATCACAGTTAAGTAGTTGCAACAGAGTCCATATGGCCACAAAGCTTAAAATATTTGCTATCTGCTCCTTTACAGAAAAAAAAAAAACAAAAAAAACCCAAAAAAAAAACCCTGCCGACCCGAGAAGTATTGCTCAAAATCGAGGAGTTCACAGTCTAATAGATGAGACAGGCAAGTAAAAACATATATATGCTACAGTATGTTATATACACAGTCATATTATGAGCATATTATGGAAACCTATGGCAGTTCAGTACTAAACTATAGGAAGGATTCACACAAGGGATGAAAGACAAGAGGTATTTTATTTACTTTTAATTATTTTAAAATATGTATTTGTTTACATGTCTTTATCTCTCATCGTACTGTGTGAATTGCTAGAGGAAAAGGAATATGACATTCATTTTTGTGACATTCATATTCTAAGTATCTACGACATTTAAGGTTTTTAACAAATGATAGATGAATAAATAAATGAATGGTGAAAGGAAGAATTTAGATACCTGGGTAACAATGATTAGAAATGTCTTTCAAAGTTCTACATATAAATATCCTATGGCAAGTATTTTACTTGCCATGTTAAATGGGCTCTTTCTTTTAATCCCTATAGCAGCTAATTCTAGGAAATAGATCCTATATTACCCCTCTTTAAAGTGAAGAAAGTAAGGCTCCTTGAGGTAAAAGCAATGTGCTCAAGTTTATATACAGCCAGTAAGGGAAGAAGCCAACAAACAAAACCTTTATCTGCCTCATGTAAAACATGCTCTTTGTACGACAAAATTGGGAAGTGGTGGGAAATAGATATAGTCACAGGATACCAACAGAGTATAAACTCTAAATAGAGATAGAAGATATTATAATTGATGCAGCAGGAACTGTAGTGTGGTTTTAACTTCTAAAACTGAGCGATGATTTGAATAAATTCATATTTTTAAAATATTAGTCTGGAGGCAGTCTGAAGATGAACTAGAGGAACAGTTGCCTGTACATTTTATCCAAAGTCTCCTCTATCACACACATTAGACCAGTTTTGGTCAGGTTCAAGCAATCGACAAAAAAATAAAATTGCTAGCATACTACGGCATTTGAGGAATAATGATTTATCTACTAATCTGAAGTATTGGAAATAGCTAGTCCTAACAAGGAAGAAACAAAAGTATATTTCATTAACTAAAATGTAAGGAAAAAGTATATACTGCAAATGAAAATACTACATAGAAAAAAAATCAAGTCTTAAGAATGAAACTGTAACTGAGAATGGCTGTCAGGAAAAAGACTCACAGTCTTAGAGAATGAACTTAGGGTTACCACGGGGGGAAGGGCGGGGGGAGGGATAGACTGGGAGTTTGGGATTGACATGTACACACTGCTGTATTTAAAACAGATAACCAACAAGGACCAATGTATAGCACAGGGAATTCTGCTCAATACTTTGTAATAACCCAAATGGGAAAAGAATTTGAAAAAGAGTAGATACATGTATATGTATAACTGAATCACTCTGCTGTACACCTGAAATTAATACAACATTGTTAATCAACTATACTCCAATATAAAATAAAAGTTAAAAAAAATAAAATAAAACGTCTTTGGAAAACAAAAAAGAATGGCTGTTACAAGCAAACCAAAAGAATCTAGAAAATGTAAACATAATGAAATCAGAAATTATAAACTATGTTTTCACTTTTATTTTTATTTAAGCCAATCTTAAGATAAACTGATTTTGAAGTAAATGAAATGACTACTCCTTCAAGCTAGATCTCAACATAAGTACATAGTTGTTGTATATGACATCTATTTCTGCAAAAGAAAGCATATAATTACTTTTTAAAGAAAAGTCTTAACTGTGCTTTAAAATGTACTTAAACATCTGTTTAGAACCCCCAGAGAAGTAGGAAGATTTTTTTTCTCCTTACTGGGGAATTGGATTTCACTAAGAAATCACTTAAATTGTTTAAATTATTGTTCAAAAATATATTAAAATGTGGATTCTGAAGAAGGAAAACAGAAAACAGTAACTTTCAGACACTTCTGATAGAGGCTGATTAACACAACCTAATTTATCAAATTTAGATAACCTTTACACTAAGGTTTATGTCAAAGTACACATCATACTTACTCTGTCTTTCTAACAATTAGCACATAAGCAATCTCAAGAAGTGAGGGAGGAAGAGAGATGGAAGTCAATCAGAAGTAATAGTTTCATCTGTAAAATGAGAGTACCACCACATATCTGGCGAGTCTATATGGCATTTAAAAAAAAACAATCAAGTTTCCAATGAGAGTTCAAGTGGATCTTATTACTATAGATAAACAGTCTTCTACTTGAAAAAAAGAAAACTATAAGGAATTCACTTCTGCATATTTTTATCCCACTGTGGAAAGACTAGCTGAATTTCCTTGGAATGAAGATCAGTATTCTCTTGCAAAGAAGAACAGAGGCACTGGATACCGACCACACTGAAAGATTAATAAGAATGGAAAGAAAGCTTTTAAAATGTGCATTCTCTTTGCCAAGAAGGCAGTTAAAACTTTTGAGTAAACTAAATGTTTTTTGGAATACTATATTTACAGAAGTTTGGAGGATAAAACTTGAACTCATGATTTCTGGTCTTACTAAAAAAAGGCTGCACTGCTTCCAATGTAGTAGCATTAATGTAAACACATATGGTACTTTAATATTGTCATGGTTTCCAACATCTCTTTGGTTGCTCACAATATTTCTGTGGGGAAATCAGGATAGACATTATTCTCCATTTTAAGAATTGGGAACCTAAGATTGAAAGAAACGAATCTGAGATCATACGGCTAACAAGGGTGAAGTTGGAACTAAGATCCAAGGTACTTTATCTCCTATCTAGGAAACGGAAACAGCTGGAATAATGAAGCTGTTTCAAGTACTGACAAAAGGGGGGGTGGGAGAGTGAATTGTTAATTTCTTCTTAAAGCAAAATTTAAAAAGCCAAACTTTTATTGGGTAGCAATCCATGAAGGCTAAAATTTAGTTCAAAAGGTCTGTACTGCCTTAAAACTTAAGACAGTACATACATTTACAAAGTATGGAAAATGCTAGTATAGGCAAAAGGACAACAGTTAACTTAAGTTTTGGGGTTTTGTTGGTTTGTTTGCTTTTAATGTTTTTAAGAGGAAAAAAAGAAACACCACTGATTTTATCCAGACAGTTCTCCGTCATATACATCTTTACTTTTCCCAGCACCTAATACTATCTCTGATACACAGAATGTATTTACTAATGCCTGTTGAATCAAAGAATGCTCTTATGCTATATTCTTACTTTCTTGATAATACAAAATATAGAGTAACCCGGGCTTCCCTGGTGGCGCAGTGGTTGAGAGTCTGCCTGCCAATGCAGGGGACAGGGGTTCGAGCCCTGGTCTGGGAAGATCCCACATGCCGCAGAGCGGCTGGCCCCATGAGCCACAATTACTGAGCCTGCGTGTCTGGAGCCTGTGCTCCGCAACAAGAGAGGCCGCGATAGTGAGAGGCCCACACACCGCGATGAGGAGTGGCCCCCACTTGCCGCAACTAGAGAAAGCCCTCGCACAGAAACGAGGACCAAACACAGTCAAAAATAAATTTTAAAAAAATATATAGAGAGTAACCCTAGCGAATTTATTCATGCAACCATAACCTGAGGCACCACTATTTACCTGGTAATGGTATATGAAACACAATGTGAAGGAAATAGAATTGCTTTAGAAATACACACCTATAAATTTAGCAACTTCAAAGAGATATTTCATGTAAATGAAATTTCAAAATAACTGATACTTATCCTTTAAATCACTGTAACTTATCTTTAAATAATCATAATGAAAATATTTTCAAAGAGATTTCTAGGTCTTTTTTCTCTGCCTTAATCTAAACATGATACAATCTTTTCTTGATGACTCAAACTCATCAATGTAAATCTCAATTATTAGACTATTCTATAACACAGTGACTCTTGGAGTTATTGAGGGATGTCCAACTGTTTGTCTCTTCACTAACTCAACCTAGACTACTTTTAAAAACAAGGTTTCCTACTGCCTGCTCCCCAGTTGTCACTTATAGGCCACCAGCATCCTAGCCAAGGCTTCTAAAATGCCAGTTGAAGTTTAAAATACGTACAACCTGAATAGGCAATTGATATACTTAACCTTATACAAGATTATAAATTCCATGGTGTAGCTATTTTCACTGCTCTAAGGCCTAGCTCAAACGCTTTTCTTCTTTTATGTCCGAGTTCTGAGACTCAGTCTAGGCAGTTGCTAGAAGTCTGGCCACAAAAGAACAATTACAATACTAATTTCTGCATGTTCTCTTAATTCTTACTATAATATAGGGAAAAAAACATAAATGATAGTCATAACAAAACACAAAACAACCATGTAAACAAATGATGTAAGGCAGCTCACATTATGTGCTATATGGACAATTACCTAGCCAATTATTAGCCAAGAGTCAGCAAACCAGGCTCGCTGGCCAAATCCTGCGATTGTAAAAAAACAAACAAAAAATGATATTCAACAGAGACACTAAGTGGCCCACAAGGCCTAAAATATTATCTGGCACGCTAAAGAAAAAGTCTGCTGATCCCTGATCTAAACTGTAATAAACACACACATATAAAACATATAAGCTATTCCTCATACATAAAGCTTAAGTTATTAATATAAATAACTTAGTAGATGTAGCATTCTTTCAGTGATGGGTTCATTATGATACAGCCAAACTTGTCCAGCCCTGCCTATTACTCTCTTGACCATGCTGTAGGGCTTAGCCAAAATCTTGACTTTAACCTTCTTTCCTTCTTCCTCCTGATACTTATCCTTATACACTCTCAGACTGGTCTCCTTGCTATTACTTCCAGCTCTGGCTGTCAATCTTTTTTGGAAAGTCTTTCCTTTTGCTAGATATCTAAATCCTTCCTAAGCTTCAAGTCTGACTTCCTTTAAATGCCTTCCAGGATCATTCTAGCCCTCAATGGCCTCACTTTCCTTCAAATTACAGTCCTTGCCACACAATTTAATAATGCCATCTCATATTTTTGCTAATGATTTCTTGTGTGTTAGTCTAGTATCCCCAACTAGTCTGTAAACTACTTGAAGGAAAGAAACACATCCTATTGCTTTTGTATCCCCGCTCTAATAGTAGCTCATCGTCCTCTGAGCACGTGTCATCTCCCAAGCACATCTCTCTACCTTGGAGAAAAAAACAGCCTGAGGAATGGTAATGGGTGATAAGTGATTGGCAATATCAAAGGAAGACACCTACAAAGGAACCTGATGGAAGACCATAGGCTACAACGCAAACTTAGAAAGTATATGTGAAAGATAAGCAAAACTACAATAGTGGGAGGATAGAGATAAAGATCAAGGGTTAAAGAGACCACAGCATAACACTCTGAAATAAAATGAGACCAAAATATTAAGAAAATTATAAAAGCTCCCAATACAGGTAAAAAAAAAAAGTTGCCTTTCAACACTACTGGTCATTAATTTCTTTTTAGCAAGCAGCTCGACACTGATATCCATATGGGCCATTTTTCTTTTTCTTTTTGCAATGTGATAAAAAGACGCACTAAAAGACTCAATGGAATTGCATGCACAGTATTCTAAACCTTTGGATTTACAATACTATGAATTAATTTGAAGTCTGCTAGAGACTGCTAGGGGAAAAAACCAATTATTTATCTTTTGATTACCTGGCTAATAAAATTAGAAATCACATGCATATCGCTACATCATGCTCAAAGATATCACCTAGACTCATTTTCATAGAAAAATGCACCAAGAACAAGAGAAAGAAAACAAAACCTTTAGGTTACTTCATCAAATTGTATCTTAAAAATATAGGCAAAATAGAAGATGCACAAGCCTTGGATGTATGCACATTAAAAAAATACAAATATTTTTCAACAGGCATAATTATTACTCATAAGTCTAAAACAAATTGTAAATTAAATGCTCTTTACCTAAGTAAAGCTACAAAAGACGATGAAAATTATTAATCATGCATCGCTTCTCTTTTTTCTGGGTTTTATAACCTCTCAATCCTGACCTCTGCCTGGCTGGTCAGAGAAGAGGGAGAAATTTTTTCATAATTAGAAATAAAACATGCTCAAAATTATACTGTAGAACTTTAAAAATTAAAACGTAATCACTAAATGCATGATAAATCAGCTTTCAGTTACTCATACAAAGGGGGAAAGTGATGACATAGATGACACCAAATCTGTTTTTTTGAATCATATGATTAATTTGGGAGAAGCAAATTACCCTTATAATTATGTTTGATTGAAGCCAATGTTAACCAGAAGTTTATTTTTCCTGAACAGTCAATGAGTTTTGAGGGTTCAGACAAAACGGAAAGAGGGGGAGTTCATTCAGAAGCATACAGGTGGTTAAAAGCAGCCAGCTTGAGATAAAAAATTTTCAGTTAACCTACACAAGAAAACTGAGAGGTGTTCTATGAAGGGAAAGAAGAAAATTTCATAAAATTTGTGATAGTGCTAAAATTCTTAAACATAAAACTATTTATAGAAATCTTAACAAAATCTTTTTCCTGTCAAGTCATCATCCCTTCTTCCCAATAACTGGTATAAGTGGTGATAGCAACAATTATCAGCGGGCTAAGAAGCTGAAAGCAAAATTTTAGGTTCTATGTTATCAAAGATGTGTAAAATCCTTTTTATCACTGTTTTAAGTCTACCATCTGTCTCAGTGGGCACTTTATCTCATTACTTGAGAAAAGTCAAACCAACCAAGAAAATATCAAACAGGCAGGGGACTCATTTCTCTGGACTATTTTTAGGTGATTTAAAAACTTACACGATGGCAAGAACTACAGATTTAGCAAATACACAAAAACTAAATATTTACCCAAATACAAGATCATAGCCACAAAACTCAATTAGTTTCTGCCTAACATATGGCTCCAACTCCCGGGTGGCATATGTTTAGCACTGGTGCTGGTACTATCATTGTGATAAAACATTATAGTAACAGTTCAACTTTTGTTATTTCATTCTTGTAATACAGAAAAACACACACCAATTTTGCTTCCAAGAGCTAAAAACACAGACCACGGGAAAAAGCAAAATAATTATGCCGCTCAGTTTTAAGAGCCTACAGTCTACACATACATGAGGATTATACAGTTAAAAAAAAAATCTTGTCAGCCTGGTATTCTTTGTTAATAGATGGTCAGACACGAAGGTGTCCAAAGGAACTTACATGAAATTTCACAAAAGAAAATCCCGTATTTATGATTCCTAGCACCTCACTATCCATTACCCCCCTTCCCCCGAGAGAAAACTATCCCAAGGCTTTTAACGTTAACAGTTTAATAAAAGAACGACTACATTCATTAAAGCCGCCGCCGTCCTGTCCCCGATTTTATGGCTAAATTACGTGTTCATTTTCTTTACCTAACGCATGACGTTCTTTCACAGCCGTGTCAGAAGTTCAAAGATCCAGGCTGTTAAACAGGGCGAGGACTGCAGCCCGGAGTCCACCCCCCGACTGAACAGGTGGTTAACTCCGCCGGCTGGAGGAACGGCCAGGTACTGGCACCAGCCAAACAGGATCAAATACACAAGGGCGGGTTTTCGAGGTTTTAACCCCAACAGGAGCGGGGGAAACTCTCTTCAGAGGAGCATTCAAGTTTGGCGGCTGCCCGGCGGCCAACACCGAAGGCGCCGCGGCCGCTCGGCGATCCGCTCCGGAGGGCTCCGCAACCCACCCCCCAGCGCCGCCGTCAGCGGCGCGGCTCACCGCGGGCCGCGGGCCAGGGGGGCGGAGGGAGGGCCGCCCGCGCCGCCGCGCCGCCTCCGCGGGCTGGTGGCGGGGTCGCGGCCGCGCCCCGCCGAGCGCCTCCCGGCGAGACTAGGGCCCAGCAGGTGCCCCGTGAGTGGACGGGTCCCGCCCGCGGCCCACTCCCCTCCGCCCAGCGCGCGCTCACAAGACCGGGTGGGCCAGGCCCCTCGACGGGCCCGAACCCCGCTTAGCGCCCCGGCCCCTCACACCCAGCCTAACGGTTTCCCCGGCGCCTGCCCCGGGGCGGGGGCTGGAGGGTGGAACGGGACCCGGACGCCTCGGTCTCCCCCACCTTTCCCGAAGGGAGCGCCCGCGCTCTCACCTCCGAGTCACGCCGCTCTGAGGCGAAGGAAGGCGGCTACCCCGGCGCCTCTTCTTCGGGTTCCTGATCGTTCTCGCTCCACTTCAGCGGCAGAGCCAGCTCTCGGGGCCGCAGCGGCCGCCGGCGCACTGACTGTTGGGGTGGTTTCCCGGCAGTGACGGTGCCGCCTCAGCCCCGCTCTTCGCTCCCTCTCCGCGTAGCTCCCGCTTTCTGTTTCACCCGAGGGACCACGAACGCCGCCGCCGCCATGCTTACTACGGAGCCGGGAGGAGGAGCCGGGAGTCGGCGCGCCGAGTGCGGCTGCGCGAGCCCAGCCGACGGCGCCCCCGGCCGGCCCGGACCCCGCGTCCCCGCCCCGCGCCCTGGCCGGCTGCCCCGCTGGTCTTTACCGGGAGCGCGAGGCGCCCGCGGAGCCGCCGGTGCGGGGCGTCAGAATCCCCGTCGCCGCTCCCGGGGCGCCCACCGCCCTCCCGGGGCTCCGGGCTCTCTCCTGAGGCCCGGCTACGCCTGGGTCGTCGCAGCCGCCGCCGCGGCCAGGCTGCTAGCGATACTAGGGAAATGAGGAGCCAGGTGACGTTCCTGGGGCCACTCACACACTTCTCAGTCCAGATTGTAAAAGGCTCCCTCTGAGGCGCACTGGGTCGGCCTTTTTCAGGAAGCACAAAACTTAATGCCGGCAGGTGCTTTTAAAGACACTCCCCCAAGGAATAGGGAGCCAACCGAAGTGGGCTTGGATGGTTTCAACCCCAAACGCTTACACCCCAGGAGCTCTTAAGCAAACAAAAATATTTAGATATTTACTTCAGTTGGAAACGTGAGAGTTAGCTTCTTGGTCTCTTCCCCAGTCAAAACGCGTGGAAACCCATTACCTTAATTAGTGCAACAGCCCGAAGACTTAACAAGGGAACGCGGCCGAGATTTCGTTGAACCTCCAGCAACTGGGGGCGCTGCAATAATGCCTGAGGGCCGGTCAGGGCTGCTTCCTTTTGCGGTTTCCACGGGAGGACTTGGGATGGGGGTTGTCCTTGGGACGGGGAGTCTAACCCCAGGAACTGTGCCCTCAGAAACAATGACGACGTACCCACCCTCCTTGTTCTGGCTTTATTTCAGCTTATGAATTGTGCTGCCTTAAAAAAATAGCAGTGCTTTTTTCCCCACCTTTTTACAGAAATCCTTTTAAAATGTACTTATTCCCTACATGCTTAAGGAATACAATGGTTAATGAAATCCTTTGTTGATGACTAGCCATCAAACGCCATACTTGGCCATATGCTAGTCCCAGGGGATTGCTGAGGTATATAGGATCTCTACTTAGGTGATCTCTTTTTTTCTCTTTGGAATGTTCTCATCACCTTTTCTAATATCTGTCACTGCTTCTCATCTCCTCATCTGCCTCTTGATCTGCTCAGATCCTTCCTCTCATCCTTTCTACTTTACTGGTTATTTTTTACTCTTTTCTTTCTTGACTGCTTTTCTCTGTGGCTCCAGGTGATGATTGATCAGATGTTTATATTCACAGTCAGCCAATGAGAGATTTCTTTTCTTCCTCTTCTTCCCATCAGTAAATAGGACAGTGACTGTATGTCAAGTGGTATCCTGAGATATTTTCATTGTTGTTCACTCTCAAAAACTTCTTCTGCCAGAGGGGTTTCCTTTTCTTAACTTGCAGATTTGGCCCTCTTCCAGACAAAATTACTGGAAAGCTGGTCTCTGGATAACTGAGGCACAACTGTATTTCGTTTTTAAATATGAGAATTTGGGGCTTCCCTGGTGGCGCAGTGGTTGAGAGTCCGCCTGCCGATGCAGGGGACACGGGTTCGTGCCCTGGTCCGGGAAGATCCCACATGCCGCGGAGCGGCTGGGCCCGTGAGCCATGGCCGCTGAGCCTGCGCGTCCGGAGCCTGTGCTCCGCAATGGGAGAGGCCAAAACAGTGAGAGGCCCGCATACCGCAAAAAAAAAAAAAGAGGATTTATTAGAGCGTGGGTGAGTTGGGTGGCTTTTCTGTGTTGCTGCCCTAGCTCTGTTTGGTCTGAGACTAAGGGAGTGGTTTCCAAACCTGACTCTACGCTAGTAATTTCCAAAGCTTCCTACTTGGAAACTTTTTTTTTTTAAAGAAGATGTTGGGGGTAGGAGTTTATTAATTAATTAATTTTTGCTGTGTTGGGTCTTTGTTTCTGTGCGAGGGCTTTCTCTAGTTGTGGCAAGCGGGGGCCACTCTTCATCATGGTGCGCGGGCCTCTCACTATCACGGCTTCTCTTGTTGCGGAGCACAGGCTCCAAGACGTGCGCAGGCTCAGTAGTTGTGGCTCACGGGCCTAATTGCTCCGCGGCATGTGGGATCCTCCTAGACCAGGGTTCGAACCCGTGTTCTCTGCATTAGCAGGCAGATTCTCAACCACTGAGCCACCAGGGAAGCCCCCTACTTGGAAACTTTTTAAAAAGACAGAATCTTGTAATCCATCCCTCAAAATTTTGATTCCTTTGGGGTTGGGTGTGGAGGTGGGAGAAATGGAATTTTTAAAAAATTATATTTTGGGCATCCCTACCTGTATAGGCACAACAAGAAAGAACAGCTATTTTGAAGGAGACTAAGACAATTCAAGAATGTCACTGAAGTAGACATAGATTAGTCAACAGTGTACAATGCTGTAAGGTTGAGTCAAGCGAGGACTGGGGAATTTATGTTCTGTGGAGAGAATGAATCACACACATAAATAATCCTAGCATGGGCACCAGTATGAATTCTCTGGGAATCCAGAGAGGGACAAGCGTTTACATTGACTTTGAACAAGTCACTTCTCAGTGCTTCATTTTTCTTATCAATAAAATAAGGGTTATTTAAAATCCTCATCTTTTTCGAGCTCTGAATAATACCCAACACTTTGACCACTTATTTCCTTGAATAGTTCTTCCTCTGGCACTATACTCTCTTGGCTTTTTCCCTACATTTCTGGGTACCACTTTTCTAATTCCCTTGCAGATTCCTTCTCCTCTCCCTAGCTATTAAATATAGGAGTACCTCACAATTCAGTCTAGGTTCTTTTTTGTTTTCATTATAATCTCTTGGCCTAAACCTCATCATCCACTCCAATGGCTTTAGTTATCATCTATATGCTGATGATTTCCACGTATGTGTCTCTAGTGTCCCAGTCCCTTACCCTAAATTCCAAATCTGATACCAACTGCTTCCCTGACATGTTCACTTAAAGTCTCAAAGTTACAAAGTTTAGTCCGACTTAGTTCACAAACTCTTGTTTTCCTTTCCCCTCATCTATCCAGTTGTTCAAATCAAACAAGCAGTAGTCTCCCCTGACATCTCCCTCCCTCTCATTCACCATATTTGTTGCAGCACCAAGTCCTAGTAATTTCACCTCCAAAATCTTAAAATTGGCCTACTTCTTTCCGATTGCCACCAATCTAATCTGGTCTCACTGCATACAATCTGAGCCTTTATTCTCCACTTTGCAGCCAAAACAGTTTTTCTAAAAGCAAATAAGATTATGCCACTTTTCATATAAAACCCTTAAACAGGGTCTCATTGCTCTAAGATAAGACTAGCATTCTTAAGGTGGCTTACCAGAACATGTGAGGTCTTGCCTTTTCTAGTCTGATCTGACACCACTCTCCCCGGGCTTCCTGTGTGGAAGGCTTCCTGGCTGCCTTTTATTTTCTCAAACGTGCTGTAATCCCAACAGCCATAGGCTCTCTGCACGTGACCTTCTTTTCCCTTTTAACTTGAGTAAGGAAAAACATTTCTGACTTCCCAGACAAGTTCAAGACCATTTGTTGATGTCAGCCCTCCTACCACCATGTACGTTTCCCTCTATGACTTATCACAGCTTGTAACATTTGGTATGTGTAAATACTAGGTATGTGTCTATTGCTCCCCTTCATGAGGAGAAGGACCGAGCCTATTTTTGCTTACACAGTGCCTGGCATTTAGTAGCTGCCCAATAAATATTTCTTAAATGATTGACTGTTGTTCTTTGAGGTCCCTTTCAGCATTCTAGAAAGTTGCTGAATCATACAATTAGGAGATTACTGATCACTTTTGAGAGAGGAATCTTTTGTATGGTTAGTGGGAGGAAATATAGGAATACATTGGGAGACAATTCTTCACGGAGCTGACATATTTCAGTACATATAGTAAGCAGAGGCACCAGCAGCTTTTGCTCTAGACTCTTTTCCAAATATTTGTATAGCAGGCAGAATACAGATATAGTGTTTCCTATTGGAGTAGAAGGAACACTTGTTTACCATGCATTATGATAACGTCTCCTTCTGTAGCGAAGGTTAAGCAGGTTTGCTTATAGCCCATTGTGAAAGATTGGAGGTTTCCTAAGCTTGGGGTTCCTCAGCTCTGATGCAAACCCACAGCATCACCTGGGTTACTACATGTTACCCTGGGTGAGATCGCGAGGCAAAGGAACTGCTGTGAGCAGGAAGCTGGTGCTGCTTGCTGTGCCATGTGTAATACAGTCCTTTGACCCAGAAAACTCAGGTCTCCTTTTTTTTTTTTGGAGGAAAGTTCCTCTTTTTTTAAAAAAAATAATAAATTTATTTATTTTTGGCTGCGTTGGGTCTTCGTTGCTGCACTTTCTCTAGTTGCCGTGAGCGGGGGCTGCTCTTCGTTGCGGTGCATGGGCTTCTCATTGTGGTGGCTTCTCTTGTTGCAGAGCATGGACTCCAGGTGCGCGACCTTCAGTAATTGTGGCACACGGGCTCAGTAGTTGTGGTGCACAGGCTTAGTTGCTCCGTGGTATGTGGGATCTTCCTGGACCAGGACTAGAGCCCGTGTCCCCCGCATTGGCAGGCGGATTCTTAACCATTGCACCACCACGGAAGTTCAGACTCAGGTCTTCTGCTAGCATCCAAGAAACTGTAGCAGGCTAAGTTATTAGCTTGCAAGGAGCATAAAATCTCAGACCCTTCACATCTCTTAACAAGATACGATGGGTTGAAGAGAAAGAAAGAGATGAAAAAGTCAAAGGGCAATGGAGACTTGTCTTTTAGGAAGTTTGGGGGAAAAGTCTGGTGAGGAAGAGAGCTGGGACAGAAGATTGAGGTGGGAGGGCTGTGCTGGCCGAATCCTCTGAGCAATCCTGGGGGGTCGTAACTCGGAACCAGAGAGAACACTAACTGCCATTGCTCGTCTCTTTGGATGGGGAACTGGTGCAAGTCTGGAAGAGGAGAGGAGGTGAAAGCAGTTGATCTGGAGGTACACCGGTTAAAGCAGCCAAAAGCTTTTTGTTTGTCTCTGAGGGGTGTGGTATAATGTGGGGGAGGAGAGAAAGGCTTTGGAGTCAGGTAAGTCTGGGCTCCAATCTCAGCTCTACTACTGACTGATTGATTGATCTTGGGCATGTTATCCTCCTGAGCCTCAATTCCTAAAGATAAAATACCTACTTTGAAGGATTAAATGGCGTAATGCTTGAAAATGCCTGGTACATGCCTGATGCTCAGTAAATAAATAATAACTATATAATTAGGATGTCCTGGATAATGTGACCCGGTGAGGTTGGGCAAGTTCAGAACCTTCCTCAATATTTCCAAAGATACTCAGTAGGGGACTTGGCCAGAGTTAACTTTTGCTCAATTCTTTATCCTGTTGCAATCTCCATCACTCATCATGCTTTCCCAGCCATGCTTTGCTCCATGGATGAAACAGCTGCTTCCCTAAAAGCAAACAAGGAATAAAATAAAAAGCAACTTGGGGCTTCCCTGGTGGCGCAGTGGTTGAGAGTCCGCCTGCCGATGCAGGGGACGCGGGTTCGTGCCCCGGTCCGGGAGGATCCCACATGCCGCGGAGCGGCTGGACCAGTGAGCCATGGCCGCTGAGCCTGCGCGTCCGGAGACTGTGCTCCACAACGGGAGAGGCCACAACAGTGAGAGGCCTGTGTACCGCAAAAAAAAAAAAAAAGCAACTTGACATTGAACCTTGGCCATTCCCACCACAGGAAATTTGTCACTGGCCATCATTCTCCTCAGACCCCACCCTGCCACTATGTTGCTTTCGACCCTCACTCTACTAAGAACCTTCCCCACATTTTTCTAAATTTCTGGGATCCCCCCCAAAATCTGTCTTGGGACAATTCCCAAATTCTTGTTAATTTATTACTCAGAGCAATTTTGCTTTTTGTTTTCTGCCCTCATTTTTATCCAGAATAGCCTTGGAAGCCTTATTTTCTTTTCAAAAATCAAGGAGATCCATTCAGTGATTCAGTGAATTTTGATAAAGAGTTAATTCTGTCCTAGAAAAGTAGTTCTTAAACTTCAGCATGAATAAAAATCTTAACACCTGGAGTGCTTGTTTAAGATATAGTGGTTCTACCATGTGTCCTCCGCACCAAGGTTTGGATTCAGGAATCTGCATTTTATAAGCACTCCAAGAGTTTCTGATGAAGGTAGTCCATAGGCCATACTTTGAACATCTTAGAACAGCTCAAACAGTGGTCAACTTTCACAAATAAGATAGTTTTTCTCTCTGTGACATGGAGTTAAACTAGGATTGACTCAATTGTTCAAGAAAACTGCTCATCCATGGTTCAAGTCTTTTATGTTGTTTCTTCTTTATAGAGAAAACAATTAGGAAAGACTAAGGAATTCCTTAATCACAAAATGATATCCTAGTAGCCCAAATTTGTCAGTGTTAATGATACGGTTTCAAAGCAGTGCTACTGGAGACAGTCTTACTTCCAAAGAGGGGAAAGTCTTATCTGGTTACTGGCCAGGACTTATTAAATAGGTTCCTGACCTGAAGGGGCTATACAATAATAGACAGATTACAAGGATTTTCTCTAGGTTGAAAAAATAAGGTTTCTATATCTCTCTTTTAGACTGTCAACAGCTCTTTGATGTTTTGCACAGCTTTAGGAGGCACTGATAGCAGCCCTGGGGTTGAACACACCACGATCATTATCCAGCATAACCAGATGACATATGAGTCCATTTTAAAGACAGAAGAAGGAGATAGGCATCTATAATGACAATGAGGCCAAAGATGACTTGGGATTTGAAAAAACTATCTCCAAACTACCTGCCTTTTTTTTTTTTTCCAAAAAATCAAACTTCAAAACCAGAGCAATACTTTATCAAGATAACAATGGGATTTTAATCTAGAAAAAATAAAAACAAAATTTAAATGAGTTAGGAAATGAAAATTCAGAAAATCTAAATGCAATTGTCACCAAACTTAAAGTTCTTCCACAAATTTCAGAAGTAAATATTTAAACCAAACTGCATTTTAAAACTACCAGGCAAATTGACTATTCATGGCAAGTAGAGCAAATATCTTCATACAATAAGTTGCCTTTAATTTTTACACATCCAAAGAAACAGGCATCTTTTAAATAAGGATAATGAGGTATAGTAATGAGAAGAACTAGGGAAATTGTTTATAAATTGAATACTTTTTTTTTTTTTTGCGGTATGTGGGCCTCTCACTGTTGTGGCCTCTCCCGTTGCAGAGCACAGGCTCCGGACGCGCAGGCTCAGCGGCCATGGCTCACAGGCCCAGCCGCTCCGCGGCTTGTGGGATCTTCCCGGACCGGGGCATGAACCCGTGTCCCCTGCATCGGCAGGCGGACTCTCAACAACTGCGCCACCAGGGAAGCCCTAAATTGAATACTTTTAATGAGGTAAATAAAATACTAATTTTATTTCTAATTTCCAATATTTATGTATAAAATGTTTAAAAATCAAGGCACAACTGAACTTTGATCTTATTTTCCCTTTACACTGTACTTATAAGATAGAAACCCAGTACCATCCTACTGAAAAGACAAAAGCTAAAATTAATTAGTAGTAGTAATTACCATTACTAAAATAGAGACTCATTTTAAAAATAATGAAAGATGACTTTACCAAATAAATACTCAACTTAAAATTAGAGAAACTACTGACTTAAAACATTGGAATTCAAATGTAGTCCATTTTCCCAAGTTACATCAGACTAAGAGTAAAAATAGGGTTGTGGTAGAACTCACAGAGTAGTCTCACACTCTTCCCCCATCCACACTCAAATTCTTTCAGATGATTCTAAGAATCCCCAGGGATTTGCACAGGTACACTCCAAGAATTAGTCCTCTGAGAAACTCGATGACATTTACCATCTTCCTCCTCCCCTCCCCTGGTGTACTGAGGTATTTTCTCCTGTTGTTTCCAAAGCCAACAAAACTCTCCCTCTGCACTTCTATCTGTGCCAAAACTACCAACGCCTAACTTGAAGGGCACTCATGTCTGTACCAAGATACAGTTTTCCATGGGCACCATCTCCTGCTGCTTTCATCTTCAGCTCCAAAACCCCCATGTACATCGTAGCAAAGCATATAATTATATAATTTATTTGTAGCTCTAGGACTCAGGCATGAGTGCATGGAATAGACAACATGTTCTACTAAGCCTTTTCCTTAACACTGGGCAATTGACCTTGAAGCGAACTTTTTGTACTTCTCTTCAGTTAGGATGAGGTTTTTTTCCCCTTCTTCCATAAATAGACTGCTCTACTGCTCTGTAAATGTGCCCAAACATGCTCAAATCCTAGACCAAACAACAGTTTAACTCAAGCTGTGACCCCAGCTACAAAAATAATTAAGTACTTCTGATGAGAGACTTTGATGTTAATGAAATGATTTACTATATTAGTTTTCTTAAAAACAGTCTCTATTGAACATTGATATTACACTAGGCATCTTACTCAACATTGAATAAGAGCAACTCCTTTCTTGTAAGAATCTAATTTAAATTGATAATCCAAATATGCTTCAGAGAGAGGTCCATCATAAAGGAGAGAACCAATCAAGAAGAATATCTTTTAGCAACTAAGACCTGGTACAACCAAATAAATAAATAAATAAATATTCGAAAAAAAAAAAAAGAAGAAGAATACCTTTTATATTGAAGGTTCTGTACAAAGAACAAATGCCTTGACCTTAACAAATTTACTTTTTGAACTGATTATATTTTGCTCTCATCTCCAAGCCCACCCTTTTATGTCCTGCTCTGGGATGCTGGGGCTAGGTCTGGAAACTACATTTCCCAGACTCATTTACTAGGTGCCTTCCTCTTAGGATCGGCCAATGGAGGCTGTGGTAATTAAAGAGAAATTGGAAGGCTGGCGAAGGAGAGACTGGACTTGCTTTCTATTTGCAATTCCTGTCAAAAGATAACAACTCCAAAATAGCTTCAATGTCTTTTGGCATATTTAGCACCAGCTGTGCCACATCCCTCCAGTGCTACCAGGACTAGTCAATGGGTACTCCCTTATTAGCATAAAAACCAGCCATACAGCACCTCCCTCAGAGATCTAGGCATTAATTATATGAGGACTCTTCCTCTAAGCAATGAAGTTTTATCATTTAGTTCTCTGCCCTGCCCCAGCCCAGCCCAGCAGGTGTTAGCTATTTCCTTCAGCATCCCTGTTGCCTTTTCAGTTTTTCAATATCCAGGTGACTAATTCCTTGAATTCAATCCCTCTGTCTGAAATACCTAGCATGGTTTCTGATTTCCTGCCTGGACTTTGACTGGTAGATTTTAACCAGGTAGACTTAAAATATCTGGTTAAGGAGATAGTACTTACTCATGCAGAAAAAATTCAGAAATATAACATTTGAAATGAACAGCTCTGATAAAATTTGCTCCTGGGGTTCAAAAAGGCAACCAATCACTTACTATGGGTTGATCAAACACAGGCATCGTGTTTTTAAATTAAATTTTTGGATTTAATCTTCAACATCGTGATCAAAGTACTATTAGTTCTCATTCTATAGATGAGAAACATTGGTTCCGAGAAGCTAAACATATGTTCACATACATACAGCTAAGAAGGTAGCAGAGCTGGAATTCATATGTAGGTCTGTGTAACTCTAATGCATCCTTTCCATTATTCCATGTTAGCTCAGAAGGGGTGAAATTTGAAGTGAATCTTGAAGAATAGGCTTCAAATAGAATGGTCAGAAGAGGGGACTTTAATGGGACTGATAGCTAACAAAAGCATGAGATTGGAAAAATCCAAGTGTGCCTGGGGGTAAAAAATAAACCTGTGTAAAAGTTTGTGATGGAAGCTATCACACTGAGCAGAGAAAGTAGGTTGGGGCCAGATTAAGAAGGACCTTGGGTGGCACATGAGGAATTTAGAAACCATATATTTTTAATCAGGGGTTAGAGAAGTGAAATGGCAAAAGTGAAAAGCTATGTGATATTGTTGATTAATGGACTTCATCACTGATATCTGTCAAGCCACTGTTGTTATCGAAGGCTTTTAAAATAACCAACAAATAAAAACAAAACAAGAGAAAAACCTTTATGGATTAACCATCAAAACAAGTGATTAGAAAAGGAATTTTAACTTTGCATGAATTTCAGGGTTAGCAGAAAACAAACATCAAGCAAAAAAAAAAAAAAGCTTTTAGAGAAAGAAACCGTGGTTTTTATCAGAGGGAAAATAAAAGAGTATTGATACTTATTTATCCTTTGCTGTGAGATAAATCAAAGTCCTAAATTAATCTACATGGCTATGAGAAATGTTAAGTACTTTTTATAGAAAGGTATTATTATTTGACTAATACATTTTTAGAGGATAAAATGAAAAAATATTAAAATGACAGGTCAACAACCCTAAATTGAGAGATACCAATAAAGTGGGCCACCTATCAGCCTGTCAGTGGACTATTATGTTCTGTTACAAACCTCTTCTTGAAGCAATTGGATTCAGACACATTATAGGTTAGATAGAGTTTTGTGGGCTAGCCTGCAAATTCAACTGTCATTTATAACTTGGTTTCCATGGCAAAATGCCTTTGCAAGTTCTAAACAGCAGACTTTCAAATTAACTTTTGGAATAAAACTCACTTGCAACTTAGGGACTGCCTGTGCTTTGAATGTAGATTGTCTATTATAACAGGGCTTTAACTCTATGGAATATCAGAGGATTTCAAATTAGCATCTTTCTTTCAAAATCCAGTACCTTCTTTGGGAAAAGGAGATTTAACAAAGCAACCCACCTGGTGTGAAGAAAGGCAAATCCAATGACTTTTTTCCATTAATGGCCTGATTATATGGAAGCAAACATTTTGTCTATAAGAAGAGTAAAGAATTAAAGAAAAAACCTGAGTATTTATATAATGGAAGACAGTATTTGTTATCTTTTTTCATAGTTTGTCTCTACAATGCAAAGGTAACTCAAAGAAAAGAACTGCTTCCATTAACCTTTAAATGCCTGCTTAAACTATTCTTAATGATGACCTTTGTATGCTGTAGGTGAAAATTTTCTAGACTAGATTTGTAAGGATTATTGCAGTAATTTTCCATCGAACAGTACGCAAAAAGATGTAGACAAAGACCTATAAATGAAACTTGGTGTTAAAAATTGTTTCTTTTCAAGAGGATGAAATATTTGTTGTTCATATATAAAACATTTGATTGGATTTCCAGTTAATTTTACTCTTTCAAGTAATTTCTTTTTTCCTCTTTAGAAAGAGAATAATTGAAATAGATACAGCAAAATAAGAAATATTTCTCTATCAACTTGTGCTTTATTGAAGACTTCTTTAAGCTTATTAAATTCATAGCTGATAGGTTTGGGACTCTATATATGACAAAAAGTTCTGGTTTTCCATCAGTTAGGTAAGCTAGTGAATGCTGGCATTCTTAATGATGGCTCACTTGTTATTTTACCCTTGGAATTTTTGTTTGTTTGCTTCTTTTATAAACCAGACTTCTTCCTGGTCTATTTATCACATAGGTGGTAGGGATCATACCATTTATAGTGAGATCCTAGAAACATTTTTTTCTATTAGATACCCTAGTATCTTTAGAAGTCTTAGCCTGACAGTTTGAAAATTGTTATCTTTATTTAGAGTTTACCTGGTCCTTTATTTTTACCTATTGCTTTTCAAATACTTCATTTTGTATTTTTCATAATGACACCTGAAAGCCAGCAGCCTGGGAGTCAAAAACTTTGGATGCTAGTTTACTCTTTCAACAAGTACTTCCTGAGGACCTTTTGTGTAGTGCATTCATAGCCATTCAGTTCTACAAGTGTTTTAATTTCTATTATGATTTTCTCTATGATCCACAGAGTTATTCAGGAGTACTTTTTAGTTCTTTCCAAACATTTTATTCTGGAATTCTAATCTTTTTTACCCTGGGCAGAGAACATGTTTTATACATTAGCTGTTCTTTGAAGTTGTTGAACTCTCTTTGGTGATGTAATATGTGGTCATTAAAAAAAAAAAAAGTGCATTTGAAAAGAATGTATATTTTCTATTTGATGCAAAAGTCTATTCATATCAACTGGCTCAAACTTGTTAGTTTCGTTGTTCAACTCTTGAATATTCTTATTAGTCATTTTGAGTTTCAGCTCTCAGTTAAAAATCTCCCATGGAGATTGTCAGTTTGTCCATGTCTCCTAATAATTTAGTAAGATATTGCTTTATATATTTTGGAGCTATGCTTTTATGGACATATATGTTGAAGATTGCTACATTTTCTTGGTGGATCATTCTTTCTTCTTATTATTCAATATCTCTCTTTATATTATTAATACCTTTTGCCTTAAATTCTATTTTGGCTCATTTTATTTTTGCTATCAAATGTTTTTCTATTTCTCTGATTTAGCATATATCATTTTTCTGTCCCTTTATCTTTCTGTGAAGTTATATTTCACATGTGTCTCGTATAAGAATCCAGAGGCTGTATCTTCTATACATTCTGATTATCTCTACCATTTTATAGGTGAGTATAATCTACTTATATTTATTGTGATTACTCATCTATTTAGACATATTTCTACACTCTTAGTTGTATTTTCTTTTTATCATATTTTTCTTTGCTTTCTCCCTCCTTTCTGCTCTCTAATGGGTTAAACAAAGTTTTCCATGTGCCCCATAATTTGCTCTGCTGGCTTGGAAATTACAGATTATTTTTCTGTTCTTTTAATGGGCTTATTTACTTATTTCTATTTCTATCCTCTTGCTGAGCACAATTCCAATTTTGGCATACTTCACTCTTTAGTATATATAACTCCCCTGCTTTCTCAATGCTCCCGTTTTGTTACTGTATTCGTTACTTCTGAAGTTTTAATATATTTCTTAATTGAACATAAAAATATATTTATATATTAATTTATACTCAGTTATTCATATTTACTAACATATTTTTAGCTATTTCTATTCTCCTTGTTGTTTCTCTTATCCTACACTTTCCCTCTAGGTTCACTTTTCTTCATGTGGAATGAAGCATGTACTTTAATAGCTCTTTTAGTGAAGGTCTGTGAAAATTTTGGACTGGATCAAGTGGTTCCTAACCATATCGGAACCAGATACATCTTTTTGTAATTTGTATTTTGTAATGCCTTCTTTACTTCATGAAATAAAATATATAGATAATATAACAACAATACATACAATATTTAAGCAATCAGTATATCATAACTGCTATATAATGCATTAGTAAAAGAAAAGTGAGTTATCAAAAATAATGTACTTTTTGACATGTAAATAAATGTTTGAATATGACCACACTAGAAAACATGATGGAAAGGGCAGACAGCAGAAGCAAGAAGAACTACAATCCTGCAGCCTGTAGAACAAAAACCACATTCACAGAAAGATAGACAAGATGAAAAGGCAGAGGGCTATGTACCAGAGGAAGGAACAAAATAAAACCCCAGAAAAACAACTATATGAAGTGAAGATAGGCAACCTCCCAGAAAAAGAATTCAGAATAATGATAGTGAAGATGATCCAGGACCTCGGAAAAAGAATAGAGGCAAAGATCGAGAAGATGCAAGAAATGTTTAACAAAGACCTAGAAGAATTAAAGAACAAACAAACAGAGATGAAAAATACAATAACCGAAAGGAAAACTACACTAGAATAAATCAACAGCAGAATAACTGAGGCAGAAGAACTGATAAGTGACCTGGAAGAATGGTGGAATTCAGTGCTGTGGAACAGAATAAAGAAAAAAGAATGAAAAGAAATGAAGACAGCCGAAGAGACCTCTGGGATAACATTAAACGCAACAACATTTGCATTATAGGGGTCCCAGAAGGAGAAGACAGAAAGAAAGAAAGAGAAAGAAAGAATATTTGAAGAGATTAAGGTTGAAAACTTCCCTAACATGGGAAAGGAAATAGACACCCAAGTCCAGGAAGCGCAGTGAATCCCATACAGGATAAACCCAAGGAGAAACACGCTGAGACACATAGTAATCAAATTGGCAAAAATTAAAGGCAAAGAAAAAATATTGAAAGCAGCAAGGGAAAAATGACAAATAACATACAAGGGAACTCCCATAAGGTTAACAGCTGATTTCTCAGCAGAAACTCTACAAGCCAGAAGGGAGTGGCATGATATACTTAAAGTGACGAAAGGGAAGAACCTACAACCAAGATTACTCTACCCGGCAAGGGTCTCATTCAGATTTGATGGAGAAATCAAAAGCTTTACAGACAACAAAAGCTAAGAGAATTCAGCACCACCAAACTACCTCTACAACAAATGGTAAAGGAACTTCTCTAAGTGGGAAACACAAGAGGAGAAAAGGGCCTACAAAACCAAACCCAAAACAATTAAGAAAATGGTAATAGGAACATACATATTGATAATTACCTTAAACGTGAATGGATTAAATGCTCCAACCGAAAGACACAGGCTTGCTGAATGGATACAAAAACAAGACCCATCTATATGCTGTCTACAAGAGACCCACTTCAGACCTAGGGACACATACTGACTGAAAGTGAGGGGATGGAAAAAGATATTCCATGCAAATGGAAATCAAAAGAAAGCTGGAGTAGCAATACTCATATCAGACAAAATCGACCTTAAAATAAAGAATGTTACAAGAGACAAGGAAGGACACTACATAATGATCAAGGGATCAATCCAAGAAGAAGATATAACAATTAAAAATATATATGCACCCAACATAGGAGCACCTCAATACATAAGGCAACTGCTAACAGCTATAAAAGAGGATATCGACAGTAACACAATAATAGTGGGGGACTTTAACACCTCACTTACACCAATGGACAGATCATCCAAAATAAAAATAAATAGGGAAACAGATGCTTTAAATGACACAATAGACCAGATAGATTTAATTGATATTTATAGGACATTCCAACCAGAAACTGCAGGTTACACTTTCTTCTCAAGTGTGCACGGAACATTCTCCAAGATAGATCACATCTTGTGTCACAAATCAAGCCTCAGTAAATTTAAGAAAATTGAAATCATATCAAGCATCTTTTCTGAACCACAATGCTATGAGATTAGAAATGAATTACAGGGAAAACAATGTAAAAAACACAAACACATGGAGGCTAAACAATACGTTACTAAATAACCAAGAGATCACTGAAGAAATCAAAGAGGAAATCAAAAAACACCTAGAAGTCTTCCCTGGTGGCACAGTTGTTGAGAGTCCGCTTGCCGATACAGCGGACACGGGTTCGTGCCCTGGTCCGGGAGGATCCCACATGCCGTGGAGCGGCTGGGCCCGTGAGCCATGACCACTGAGCCTGCGCGTCCAGAGCCTGTGCTCCGCAATGGGAGAGGCCACAACAGTGAGAGGCCTGCGTACCGCAAACAAAACAAAACAAAAAAAAAAACACCTAGAGACAAATGACAATGAAAACACGACAATCCAAAACCTATGGGATGCAGCAAAAGCTGTTCTAAGAGGGACGTTTATAGCTATACAAGCCTACCTCAAGAAACAAGAAAAATATCAAATAAACAATCTAACCTTACACCTAAAGGAACTAGAGAAAGAAGAACAAACAAAACCAAAAGTTAGCAGAAGGAAAGAAATCATAAAGATCAGAGCAGAAATAAATGAAATAGAAACAAAGAAAACAATAGCAAAGATCAATAAAACTAAAACCTGGTTCTTTGAGAAGATAAACAAAATTGATAAACCATTAGCCAGACTCATCAAGAAAAAGAGGGAGAGGACTCAAATCAATAAAATTAGAAATGGAAAAAGAGAAGTTACAACAGACACTGCAGAAATACAAAGCATCCTAAGAGACTACTACAAGCAACTCTATGCCAATAAAATTGACAACCTGGAACAAATGGACAAATCATTAGAAAGGTATAACCTTCAAAGACTGAACCAGGAAGAAACAGAAAATATGAACAGACCAATCACAAGTAATGAAATTGAAACTGTGATTAAAAATCTTCCAACATGGGGCTTCCCTGGTGGCACAGTGGTTGAGAGTCCCAGCTGACATGGGTTCATGCTCCAGTCCAGGAGATCCCACATGCTGTGGAGTGGCTGGGCCCGTGAGCCATAGCCACTGAGCCTGTGCTTCCAGAGCCTGTGCTCTGCAACGGGAGAGGCCACAGCGGTGAGAGGCCCGTGTACCGCAAAAAAAAAAAAAAAAAAAAAAAAAAATCTTCCATCAAACAAAAGTCTAGGACCAGATGGCTTCACAGGTGAATTCTATCAAACAGTTAGAGAAGAGCTAACACCCACCCTTCTCAAACTCTTCCAAAAAATTGCAGAGGAGGGAACACTCCCAAACTCATTCTATGAGGCCACCATTACCCTGATACCAAAACCAGACAAAGATACTACAAAAAAAGAAAATTACAGAGCAATATCACTGATGAATATAGATGCAAAAATCCTCAACAAAATGCTAGCAAATAGAATCCAACAACATATTAAAAGGATCATACAACATGATCAAGTGGCATTTATCCCAGGGATGCAAGGATACTTTAGTATATGCAAATCAATCAATGTGATACACCATATTAACAAATTGAAGAATAAAAACCATATGATCATCTCAATAGATGCAGAAAAAGGTTTTGACAAAATACAACACACATTTATGATAAAAACTCTCCAGAAAGTGAGCATAGAGGGAACCTACCTCAACTTAATAAAGGCCATATATGACAAACCCACAGCAAACATCATTCTCAATGGTGAAAAACTGAAAGCATTTCCTCTAAGATCAGGAACAAGACAAGGATATCCACTCTCACCACTACTTTTCAACATAGTTTTGGAGGTCCTAGCCTCAGCAATCAGAGAAAAAAAAGAAATAAAAGGAAAACAAATTGGAACAGAAGAAGTAAAACTGTCACTGTTTGCAAATGACATGATATTATACATAGAGAATCCTAAAAATGCCACCAGAAAACTATTAGAGCTAATCAATGAATTTGGTAAAGTTGCAGGATACAAAATTAATGCACAGAAATCTCTTGCATTCCTATACACTAATGATGAAAAATCTGAAAGATAAATTAAGGCAACGCTCCCATTTACCACTGCAATAAAAAGAATAAAATACCTAGGAATAAACCTACCTAGGGAGACAAAAGACCTGTATGCAGAAAACTATAAGACACTGATGAAAGAAATTAAAGATGATACCAGATGTAGAGATATACCATGTGCTTGGATTGGAAGAATCAATATTGTGAAAATGACTATACTACCCAAAGCAATCTACAGATTCAATGCAATCCTTATCAAATTACCAATGGCATTTTTTACTGAACTAGAACAAAAAATCTTAAAATTT
The DNA here is from genome assembly GCF_951394435.1 of Stenella coeruleoalba. Lineage (NCBI taxonomy): Eukaryota > Metazoa > Chordata > Mammalia > Artiodactyla > Delphinidae > Stenella > Stenella coeruleoalba. The sequence goes on from NC_137164.1 coordinate 18,347,720, forward strand.
GTATGGAGACACAAAAGACCCCGAATAGCCAAAGCAGTCTTGAGGGAAAAAAACAGAGCTGGAGGAATCAGACTCCCTGACTTCAGACTATAGTACAAAACTACAGTAATCAAGACAATATGGTACTGGTACAAAAACAGAAACATAGATCAATGCAACAAGATAGAAAGCCCAGAGATAAACCCATGCACCTATGGTCAACTAGTCTATGACAAAGGAGCCCAGGATATACAATAGAGAAAACACAGTCTCTTCAATAAGTTGTGCTGAGAAAACTGGACAGCTACATGTAAAAGAATGAAATTAGAACACTCCCTAACACCATACACAAAAATTAACTCAATATGGATTTGAGACCTAAATGTAAGACCAGACACTATAAAACTCTTAGAGGAAAACATAGGAAGAACACTCTTTGACATAAATCACAGCAAGATCTTTTTTGATTCACCTCCTAGAGTAATGGAAATAAAAACAAAAATAAACAAGTGGGACCTAATGAAACTTCAAAGCTTTTGCACAGCAAAGGAAACCATAAACAAGACTAAAAGACAACCCTCAGAATGGGAGAAAATATTTGCAAACGAATCAACGGACAAAGGATTAATCTCCAAAATATATAAACAGCTCATGTAGCTCAATACTAAAGAAACAAACAACCCAATCCAAAAATGGGCAGAAGGCCTAAATAGACATTTTTCCAAAGAAGAAGCACATGAAAAGCTGCCAAGGAGCACATGAAAAGCTGTGCAACATCACCAATTATTAGAGAAGTGCAAATCAAAAGTACAGTGAGGTATCACCTCACACCAGTTAGAATGGGCATCATCAGAAAATCTACAAACAACAAATGCTGGAGAGGGTGTGGAGAAAAGGGAACCTTCTTGCACTCTTGTTGGGAATGTAAATTGATACAGGCACTATTTAGAACAGAATGGAGGTTCGTTAAAAAACTAAAAATAGAATTACCATATGACCCAGCAATCCCACTACTGGGCATATACCCAGAGAAAACCATAATTCAAAAAGACACAGGCACCTCAATGTTCATTGCAGCACTATTTACAATAGCCATGTCATGGAAGCAACCTAAATGCCCATCGACAGATGAATGGATAAAGAAGTTGTGGTACATATATTCAATGGAATATAACTCAGCCATAAAAAGGAACAAAATTGAGTCATTTGTTGAGACATGGATGGATCCAGAGACTGTCATACAGAGTGAAATAAGTCAGAAAGAGAAAAACAAATATCATATATTAAAGCATGTACGTGGAACCTAGAAAAATGGTACAGATGAACCAGTTTGCAGGGCAGAAGTTAAGACACAGATGTAGAGAACAAACAAATGGACACCAAGGGGAGAAAGCCACGGTGGGGTGGGGATGGTGGTGTGCTGAATTGGGCGATTGGGATTGATATGTATACACTGATGTGTGTAAAATTTATGACTAATAAGAACCTGCTGTATAAAAAAATTAATAAAATAAAATTCAAAATTTAAATTAAAAAAAAAACTTCTAGGGCCAGAGCAGCCCCCTTGTCTGGACACTGCTGGAGACACACCAACTGTTACTCATCCTCTGACTCTCCTTTTCCTACCCTCCATGCAAAGATAATGTCCTTGAGAGACACTTGAGAAACACCCTTGCTCAAAAAAAAAAAGAAAACACTGTGGAGTAGTCATATGCTTACATATACTTATAGTGTTTAAGTTTGGATTTAAGAGAAGGAAAGCAATATTTAACTCAATATTATCAGTATTTTAATTTTACATTTTATCATTTATCTTATTTACTGCCTATTTTATATTTTACTTTATATTTGACTTTAAATAAAGAGGCTAAATATATATACACACCCACACATGCACATCCATGCATAGGATCATATGATTATAATAGCTACAAGGTATAGATGTATTGTTATTCAGACTCAGATTCCTTCAATGGCCTTGCTATTGGTGACATAATTTTCCAAAATGGTGAAAAATCCTTAGTAAAGTTTTAAACAAAACAAATTACAATTGTCTCTCTCTCAATTTGCATCATAGTTGTTTTCCTGGACAATATGGCATGCATTATTTTTGTGTTCCTATGTAAAATGGAGATAAATTTTAGGTTCAGACGATTATAGAGAGGATTTTCACCTACATGTATATATGGTAGGACATTAAAGAGTCATTAAGGACAGCACAGCGTTTTGTTATACGGGACTTTCTCAGCACACTGCTGGCCATCTAGCACCCCTGGCCCTCCTGCCCTCTAATGGCCAATAGCATCCCCCCAATTATTGTGATAACTCAAATTGCCCCCTCACATTTCTCACATGCACCATAGGGGGCATTACTGCCCCATTTGAGGCCAACTCAACTAGATAATCTCCTAGATAGGGGTACTTTCTTTTTTTTTTAACATCTTTATTGGAGTATAATTGCTTTACAATGGTGTGTTAGTTTCTGCTTTATAACAAAGTGAATCAGCTATACATATACATATATCCCCATATCTCTTCTGTCTTGCGTCTCCCTCCCACCCTTCCTATCCCACCCCTCTAGGTGGTCACAAAGCACCGAGCTGATCTCCCTGTGCTATGTGGCTGCTTCCCACCAGCTATCTATTTTACATTTGGTAATGTATATATGTCCATGCCACTATCTCAGAGACCCATGTGATTTCGGGAGATCCATGAACGTGGAAGGAAAAAAAATGCTTTCATGCTTGATATGACATATATGTTGCTTTGTCAAAGACTACCGTTAATGCTCTATTCAAGCCGAGCAACAATAACCTTCACATTGGTATTTCTCTCTTTATATAATTTATATACATTTGCTTGTTATATAGTGCATTAAGAAAAACACATAATAGTAGTGCAAATTTACTTCCTTTTTTCAATATGTTGATAAATATATTTCAACATAATTGGTTTACTTTGTTTTATGTGTTTAATTTTATGTATTTAAAGACATTATTTTTAGAAATGAGGGCCATAACTTCATTAGATTACCAAAGGGGTCTTTCACACAAAAAGTGGATAAAATCAGACCCAGGGCTTCAACATCTTTGTATTGTTTTGCCTACATTGGCTCCATGGCATCAGTTCAGAGCTAAGATCTCAGTGAGGGAGTGTCCAAGAGTAGTGTCCGAGAAGGAGTCAAAAATCAACATAACTCAGAAATGTAGTTAGACTGTACAAGACAGGAATACAAGAAGGTATTGATAGGGTGATAGTCTCTTTGACCCAGTTTCTCTTCCATCAAGCTAAACCTGGGGTTCTCAAACTTTGTTGTGCCTAAGAATTCTGGAGAGTACATTCAAAAACACTGATTTAGTTGAATCAGAATCACTGGGGTTGGAGTATCATACTTGTGATGCATGTGATGCATAGACCAAACTACGAGCGACCTGGGCTCTTGTACAATATTTTAAAGGGGGCTAGTTGGCATCTGATATACATTGCATTTCACCACTCCATTGCCCTAAAAAGTCCTTCCCTTTTTTCATCCCCCTGGTATACTTTTACTTAGCTGTTAAGTGTAGAGTGCAGGTAGACTCTACCTTTATTCCTTTCCAAAGCTCTCCCACAGCTCCTATATGCCTTTATGTATTTCTCAGGGCAATAGGGATTTTTTATATTAAATTATTTATTTAAACATCCATGTCACTGGGCTAAAATCCTTGAGGGCAGGAAAATATTTCTGTCCATCATGGGTTTTTTCCCTCTCGCATCTTAGATATTTAACTTGAATTGAAAAATGAAGAAATTCTCTTTTCATTGAGAATTCTCATACAAGTTTATTCTAAAATCAATCTCATATATTTGGACTTCTCTATCTATATAAAAGTTTTATTCATTTTATCTTTTTCTCTCTTAGATCAAGTTTCCTGGGAATATGTCCATATACATTCACCTACGTACGTTAAAAATACCACATATTAGTTATTGTGGCAGGGATAGTTGCCTTCCTAATGTGAGAATTCCTCTTCTTACACGTAAGCCATCAAAACAAAACAAAAACTCATATTTCCCAGTCTTCCTTGCAGAAAAGGGCAATCATCTTTTCAATTCTGAGATGGGAATAGAAATTATTGAGTAGGACCTCCAGGAAAACCCTTAAAAGGAGGACAGATTTAGCTGTTTTGAACATTTTTGCCCTTTTCCCTTCAATCTTCACTTTCTTCCAGCAGGAACATGGACACACAGTTGGGAGGTTAAGTGGCTATCTTGGAACCCAAAGTGATGAACAGAGTAGGATGGCTGAATGGAAGGATATAGGAGCTTAGATACCGATTGCATCATGGAGCTGCGGACCAGCCCTCAATTTTCTACTTCTAGATTTCTTGCAGGTAGAGAAACGCCTAATTGATTCAAGCTACTCTTCCCTTTCTCTCTTTTTTTCCTCCCTCCCTTCCTTCCTTCCCTCCTTCCTTCCTTCCTTCCTCCCTTCTTCTCTCCCTTCCTTCCTTCTTTACTTTCCCCACCCTCTCTCTTTTGGGTTTCTGCAGTAGAATGCAAACATTTGACTGATGATTACCTAGCCTCATCAATGAGTAAGGTTACATTCCTATTAACCTATGGTAGTGCAGCAGAAAACTAACTAAAAAAACTTGTTATTGCTTGGTTGTTTATTTGACCACTATAGAGATCAAACATATATTCTATCTGCCCTCTCCATGACTAAGTTATAAAGTGGCATTTATAAAATCAATGTTGTGTTTATAAAAGTCATATATGTCTGTGTATATATAAAAAATATATATACTGATACATACACACAGCTACTTATAAACATGTTTACCATGGCCCCCAATAATTGATAGTGGTGGAATTTTAGATTATTTTTACTTAATTTCTTATAATTTTTTTTTTTTTTTTTTTTTTTTTTTGCGGTACATGGGCCTCTCACTGTTGTGGCCTCTCCCGTTGCAGAGCACAGGCTCTGGATGCGCAGGCTCAGCGGCCATGGCTCACGGGCCTAGCCTCTCCGCAGCATGTGGGATCTTCCCGGACCGGGGCATGAACCCGTGTCCCCTGCATCGGCAGGTGGACTCTCAACCACTGCGCCACCAGGGAAGCCCTCTTATAATTTTATATTTAAAATCTTACATGACTGTGAATGTGTGATCTTTATAATACCAAAAACAATAACACAACTTTAAAAAAAAAAGTGAAGTATAATAGTAACAACATTCTTATTATTAAAAAGAAAACATTTTTCCTAAGAATATTATTTAATTAAACAACAATTTTGGGGGAGGTGGTGAAGCAAAGGACAAGCTTTTAAGTCAACAGAAAGGATTTGGGCTCTTGTACTCTCTGGGAGCCCTGAGCTGCCACTTAAAGTCTGACTGGACCACTATGATGGAAAGGCCACTTACAGGTGCATGTCCTACTTGAGCCCAGCCTTCCAGCCATTGCCACGAAGGCACCAGGCAGTAATTGCAGCCATCTTGGACCCTGTCAACTCCATATGGAACAGAAGAATCACCCAGCTTATCTCTGGCCTACAACATCATGATATATAATAAAATGATTTTTGTTAGACAAAAAAGATCTTGAATCTCTTTCTCCTTTCTTTGGATAGTGGTCCTACCTACCCTGGTATCCACTTTTTTTTTTTAAACTAATTAATTAATTAATTTTTATTTTTGGCTGTGCTGGGTCTTCGTTGCTGCTCACTGGCCTTCTCTCGCTGCAGTGAGCGGGGGCTACTCTTTGTTGTGGTGTGCAGGCTTTCTCATGGTTGCAGGGCATGGGCTCTAGGCGTGCGGGCTTCAGTAGTTGTGGCACATAGACTCAGTAGTTGTGGCTTGTGGGCTCCAGAGCAAGGCTCAGTAGTTGTGGTGCACAGGCTTAGTTGCTCCGCAGCATGTGGGATCTTCCTGGACCAGGGATTGAACCCATGTCCGCTGTATTGGCGGACAGATTCTTAACCACTGTGCCACCAGGGAAGTCCCATGGTATCCACTTCTAAGGCTAGAGCCTTACTGTCTAAGGGTGGCTCTCCTACATGGTGTCTGGGGCCTGCTTGGGACTGAGGGGATTGTGCCAGGGTTACTCTTTGTCCTGTCCCACCTATTTTACAAGCAGCCATCTTAAAATCTTTCTATTGTTAAACACAGGAAGCTACAAAATGATCAGTATGTTTGAGAAGAAGAAAGGGGACATTGACTAAAGTAGACAGGATTTAGAGTAGTTCTAAAAACATGTGCTAAAATACACAGTCAACACCGTGAAAATCACCAGGGCTACTGCACTGCAGCTTCTTAGGATTTTATGTTAACAGAACCCCCTGCAGTTACACAGCAGCAGTGGTTTGGGAGGCACTCTGGGAAAATATAATGAAACGTAAGGGATACAGCCGTGTTAGGCAGGGTTCTCCAGAGAAACAGAACCGAAGGGATATATGTGGATGTGTAGATACAGGAGGAGATTTATTATAGGAATTGGCTCCCATGGTTAAGGAGGTCCAGAAGTCCCATGATCTGTGTCTGCAAGCTGGAGAACCAGGAAAGCCTGCGTGTAATTCAGGTCTAGTCTGAAGGCCTGAGAACCTGGAGAACTGAGGGCGCAAGTCTTTGTCTGAATCAGAAGGCTTCTGAACAAGGAGCACCAGATGTGTGGTGGCAGGAGAAAATAGGTGTGCCAGCTCTCGCAAAGAGAGAACAAATTTGCCCTTCCTCTCCCTTTTTGTTCTTTTCAGGCCCTCCATGGATTGGATGATGCCTACCCACATGGGAGAGAGTGATCTTCCTTACTCGGTCTGCTGAATCAAATGATAATCTCTTCCAGAAACACCTTCACAGACACACCCAGAAACAATTTTTTATTTTTGTAACATTAGGCGTCACAACAACCTTCCCTCAAAGCATTTATAACCTAGCTGAAGAGGGCAAATATATTCAGACAGCAAGCTAACCAATAAGATTTCTGTCTTACATACAACATATGTATAATAAGTGCCATAGGATTTCAGGGATGGGAGACCAGCACTGTAGGCCAGCATGACCTAGAAAGCGCCTGGAAAGGGTGTTATCCTGTTGGCCCTTGAAGGTAGGCAGGAAGTCTTACAGGCACACTACAGGGGAAAAAAATGCCTTCCCTATTCCAAAGGAGTTCATTGAACTAGAAATTCTTTACTTAATAAAACTTAAGTAAAAACTTTTACCCTTAAATTTTTTTTCCTACACCATAATTTATATTGTGTTTCTCTTAGCAGTGAAATTCACATTATATGAAGTATTATATATGAAGTACTGTAGTTAGCTTCTCAATGGAGAAAGCTGGTCTATGTAGTTTAGATAAGGCTTAAGTATATAGTATGAAAAATAAATCCTTAAATTCACTTGATCTAGAATCTGTTGTAAAATATCATATTTATAAACAAAAAAAGAGAAATCTGAGACCTTTAAAGGTTTTTATTTTCTAAGTACTTACTCAAATCTTTCTTTCATATATTAGTATTATTTATTATACTTAAAATGTTAAAAATTAGATGAGTCCAACTCAGGGAACAAGAAGCCAGCTTCTCAGGCTTTTCTTGGCTTAAATACCTTCTTCAGCTCCTAGCCCAAAGCTGTTTACATGAGTACATCATATTCTCAGTACTTAATTGCTGAATGAATAACTACATGAATAAAGAACAAGGAAGATTCAGAGGGGAAAAAATGAGCAAAACCTGGTTAACACATTCTAGTAAATATTTTGGCTGCTGAAATTGAAACCAAACCATCTTGTTTAAGAATAGATGACTCAGGGGCTGCCCTGGTGGCGCAGTGGTTGAGAGTCCGCCTGCTGGTGCAGGGGACACGGGTTTGTGCCCCGGTCCGGGAGGATCCCACATGCCACGGAGTGGCTGCGCCCGTGAGCCATGGCCGCTGGGCCTGCGCGTCTGGAGCCTTTGCTCCGCAGCGGGAGAGGCCACAACAGTGAGAGGCCCACATACCTCAAAAAAAAAAAAAAGAAAAAGAAAAAAAAAGAATAGATGACTCAAAATTACAAACAAAAATATCAAGTTGCTAGATTTAAATGTACATTGCTCTTTCTCATTATAGATTCATTGTATTCTCTAGTTATGCTAGAACCACTTTCAGGCTTAAACTTCCAATATTTCATTGTGACTCACTGCATTCTTTAAAAACAAAGAAATGACAAAGGTCCTGAGGCCACCCATCACAACATATAAAGTGAATTAGCAATTCACTGAGCTGTTTTTTTTCCTTGCTCGCATTTTCTAAGTGTTTTTTGCAATAAGCATAGGTTCCTTTTGTAATAAGGAAAAAAGAATACTAAACTTCATTGAAAAATATAGTAGGTTTGAAAGGATATAAAAGGGTTCAGGATTTTAACCAGTCACTATGATTTTATGGTATGGGGTGATTGTAGATCAATTATTTTCTTCGTATTTTCCACTCTCACAGCACTTTAACATGTGTCATTCAGCAGTTTAGCTAGGTTGGAGGTAAGAGGCTCTCTTGGCCTGCTTGGAACAGATTCCAGCAGGTAGTTCCTGTATTTAAAACTCTTTGAAGAAGAAAGGTATTATTTGAGTATTAAGCATTATTATGAACATCCTGCCTTTTAAAAGCTCAAAGGGAAAGACAAAAGGACCTGTCCTCATTAGTATTTCCAATTAAACTGGGAAGGATAAATTATTTCCAAACCATCTAATCTTTCCTACATGTCCCCACCACCTCCGCCTCTACATTTCAGTCAAATCTACAGATGGGGAGAGACATGAATCCAACCTTTAATTTTCCTCTTAGCTCTAATAAACACATTTATTATAGGGTTTCCCTGCATGTTTGTTTGTACGCACAGTCTTAGAGGAGTCCGTTTGCTTCTGCTAATGAGGTTTAACAACGCTCTCATGAGCAGTACTACTTGCTCCCCCCTTCCCCCGCCCCAGTCGAGTGGGTAATACAGGAACATGTGGCTGTTTAGTTTGGGGTCTCATAACGCATTCTGCCAAGTCCTTTAACAGTGATATGGAGGTGTACATTTGTCTGGGTATAATAATCATTCCTAAAGAGCCATCAAATATACTTCCAGAGATTAGTTACTGGGAAGTTTTTACCCTTTTTCAGGGAATTAACAATAGTCTTAATACAATTGCCAGTTAAATTAATTGAATGATCAGACCCTTTGCATGAAGTCAATTTTTTTGACTTGGATGCTTGATGCTTACCCAGCCATCCCTCATAGCTGTCAACCTCCTGAGTTATAACTCCAAAGTCATCCAGCTTTAAACTGGCCAAAGAGCTCAGGATTTGATATAAATGATATTTTGAGGGGTCCAAATTGAATTTCAAAATGATGTTAAGGAATCCCAAATAACAACTTGCATATCTGTCACAAGTACAATGATTCAAAAAAGGGTATGTCTAAACAGATTAGAGACTCAATAGAGAACATCATAAATTTAGACCAGATAATTAGAGGATATAATTTTTAGCCCACTGGGATGTGTTTTGAATTCAACACCAGTTATTTTTGGTAGAAGGTTGAGTCTGAATATTTCAAATGAAAGGGCATCATGTTAAATTACCTGTTCTAAAATGAGGACCTTTTGTTCTCTTCATGAGATTCCCTTTTAGAAGTACAGTGTGATAAATTAAAATTTAGACTGTGTACCAAACTGAAAGTACAAAATCCCATCTTTAATTACTTGAGAAATCAAGGTTTGCAAAATCATCGTTCCTCAGAGGGCTGTTTTGCTTCCATGTGTGTAAATGTATTGACTCCATAAAGACCAAACTTCTTGCCCCATTACAAGGGTAAATAGTTTCAGTTAAAAAATATAATTTCTCTCTGAATGTATGAATTTAAAAGCCTAAACTCATTGTATGCTAGTAGTCTGGCAGCTGTAACAGCAGCCTCAAATGAAGAGTTCACTGCATCCCTCAAGAAGGACCATCAAGAACCTGATGGCATCATTTAGGTTATCTAGGGGGTCCCTTGCACCATGTTACTGTCACCAGGGAGCTCTATTAAGGTGATGGAGACGGTCATCATGAGTCACAGACTATAAATGTATAAGGAAATAGTATCAGCATCCACTCTGTTAGTGTGGGAAGCCTAGTTTTAAAAATAACTTGGGAGTTAAGGGTGACCTAATATATACTAACAGATACTCCGTCAGTCTTGCCCTCATACTTTGGTCCTCCCTCCGATTCTCTCTTCAGGAATAACATTCCCATCCCCCAGTTGCTGGGCATATTGGGTGCTGTCAGCCCACACTGTTTCTCACTGGAACTGCCACAGGGAACTGCCTTTACCAAGGAATTACTCCCACTAAGTGGCAGCTTGTGGCCAGTGACTGGATGATATGGGGATAAAAGGACCAGCTCCCATGCCTCAATATGGGACAACACGTGGCCCCAAAGCCCCTTAAAGGATTGACTGAGGCCTCAACTGCAATAACTTTGCAGGTCAGCTCCTCTGCTTTCAACTTCGGTCTTCACTCCCTTATAGGTATATCTCCTGAGAGCGCTCTCCAAGTGAAGTTTTTGCAATCAACACCTCATCTATCCCTCTTTTCAGGGAAGCCAATTTAACACACAGATCGTCAACATGGGCTGACCAGTTGTGTTGGCAGAACATGTGGCTACTTAGATTGACCTTCTGGTCAAAAATATTACTACGACCAAGCTGTTCAGTCTGGTGTTCAATATTACCATGGTCAAACCATTTCTGTGAATTAGTCCTGAAAGCATACGATGTGTAGGAAAGTTTCGTAGCAGAAAACAAGACCCTAAGTGGAAGACAGTCTAATGTATAGGTAAGATTGGATGAGCTACAGGAAAAGGAGAGGTAGAAAAGATCTTATGCAGTCTGCTTGGGAGAAGAAGTTCATAATGGGGTTCTCTGTGTCAGCTGGTGCTGTATCTGTGACTGAGGGAGGAATGAGGAACATCACAGGAGGACAGTGGATACCTGGAGTCAGAGGCCCTGAAAAGGAAAGCAGTGGAAGGGAGCAACTTCATAATTCTGGCTTTAAGATGACTCTAAAATGAAGCTACTCTAGACCACTACTGCCCACACCTCCTTTTCCCACTCATTTTAGTGCTAAATCTTTTGTCTTATGTCACTTAAATGTTTAATGGGAGTATGCATTTCCTCATACTTTTTTTCTTTTTTTGTTTTCGGCCGTGCCACACGGCATGTGAAACTTCCCCTCTGGGAACCCATGCCTTCTGCATTGGAAACTGGGAGTCTTAACCACTGGACCACCTGGGAAGTCCTCCTCAAACTTGTTTTGAACACCTTATGGTACCAACACAGAACTAGGCACATAATAGGGGTTTAATAAGTACCTGTTGAATAAATGAATGACTAGATAAATGTAAGACGGAAAGATTATCAAGTTAGAAACAAAGACTTGTGATCCAAAGGTCCTAAATCTATGGTTTCAGAAACTTTTAAAATGTGGGATTTAACACAATGATTTTCGATAGGAAGCAATGGATAGACATAGTTTTATGCTGACTGAATCCAAACAATATTTTTAAGTTGGCAATTTTAATCGCACATTGCTAATAATATAAATATCTTGTCATAGGAGATAATAGATTCCTGCAATTTCAGTACATGCCACAGCTCAGTGAGAGCAAAGAGATCTACTGAAAGGTTACATGCTTTATGTAAACTCTGAGCCGTAAATGACTTCCTTTTGTTCAGGTAGTTCCAGACGCCCCCTCCTCCCAACCAACACAAGGTTCTGCCTTATAAGAGAACAAAGGTGTGGACTGCAGAGCACTTCTGTGTCTGGAGTCTGACCTGGCTGTAAAATGACTCCATTTCCAGACAACATGACTAGGCTCCTGTTTCTCTTGGACAAAGTCTTGATACATTCCTTTCTTCCCCTTAATCCCACTGACCAAAATATTCAGGTGAAAACATTTCTAGGAATAGTTTGAAATGAGGATAATGACCACTTCCTTTTACCACACTCCACTTTTCCAGGAAAGATAATTTCTTTAATTGATGCTTATTAAGAACACTCCACAGTTACTTCTCCCTCCAGATCAAATATCGAACTAAAAATATTAAAATCAGTTTGCATGTATTCATAAAGTAAAAACCTGTGGGCTAACCCCTCTAGCATAGAATTATTTAAAACAGACAGAAATGTGAATGAGTGTAAAAGTGAACCAAATAATGGTCTCTTTAAAAGGTTAAAGCATTTATGTTTGAAGTGACTCCTTGAGTTTGTAGTCACAACCCTTCAGGTGGTCTGCAAGGACATTATTCATTTGAAATGGGACAAGCTATTTTTAAAAGGCATATTTAAAATCACATTCAATACATAGAATCTATGTTGAAAAATTATGAATCATTTATAACAGTAAGAGCTTAATTATCTAGAAACATCAGTTAACCCGAAATGCATTTGTTACACTCTGTAGTTGGGTAAGACAGACAACTTAACAGAAAATGCTGGTGACGATAGTGACTTAATATCAAAGCAACTTCCAGAGAAAATGTTTTTCTTCAGGAAAGAGTGAGCCCTCTTTGGCCCATGAAAAATATATGATTGAATTCCCCAAAGTTTTAACCCATTGAGCATGACAAATAATTTTGGCCAAGAAAAATCTCAATAAGCCTCCCATGAAATATTTCTTTTTTAAAACAAAATAGCTTTCTGATGAACTCACCATGTAATTCAAGTCACTACATGGATTAATGTTTTGCCTGGAATTAGGAAATATGAGTCAATTACCCTTTGGAGGACATATTTTAAAGACAGTTTTAGTTTCAAGGACTTATACGAAGTCTTTTTTTTTTTTTCTTCTGAAGATAATCAGGCACCAGAAAAGTTTAAGTAAAATAAACAAGTAAACAAGTAGAATGAAGTAAAACAAAATGAAAGTATCATTAGCGTTACTGGAGGAGAGTGGAGACAATGCATTCGAATAATTGAACTATAAGTTGAATTATTCTGTCTAAACTGCAAGGGCATTTTCCATTTGACCAGAAATATTAAAATTCAGGCCGTATATGAGGCTCAATAACTGAAATTGTGCTCATGTTACATTGTCCGTAACCAGCTCTATTTCTCAAACCAACACAAAGTGAACGTAACAAAAGGTTTATAGATTTATGTGATTCTTGACAGATTTCTCCACAAGGTAAGTAATATGACAATAACCAGTAAATGTCTAATTGTACCTGAATTCTTTTGCTCCTTGAACAAGAAATTGAACAAAATATTGAACTGAGAAACCCAGATCTGTAGTTTGAGAAGGGAAGCTGGTCTAAGTTTTTGACAGAATGTTCAACAAACTGATCCATTTGAATTTGGAGGAGAATAGAGAATTTCCCCTTTGAAGAACAGAAAGACCACATTTGCATCCTTCTATATGGATCATACCTGTGAAGGTAACTGAGGTGAACAGGTAAGTAAGTACTACAGTTCATTAATTAGAACAGGCTTTGAATGGTTCTGAGAGACAAAAGTCTTTAGCTATGTGTACCATGTAATTTTAAAATTTTAATCAAATAAGCAATTAAATGGCTCTATTCTAAAATCAAACTCATTATTTGCCAAAAAAAATCTCAATTCTTACTTATGTGATTGCTCAGAGTGTATGTTATTTTAATGACAAGTAGATGAAGTTACTTCCCTTCATTATGATCTATAAAATGCCTTCCACTACTTATGAGTCATTACCTGGGAATAATTTTCTTCTCTGTGTGGCTCTCTACCTTTTCTATCTTTAATCTAATTGTGCTGGCCAGCTGCTGTGATCTGTTGCGTCGTGGGGATGGAAAGAATAATTGAGGTCTGAACTGAAACCAGTTTTTCCATTAGGCAGAAACAAGGGTGCCACAATGACTTCTGGGTCAGATTATTAAACACAATGGTGGTTACCCAAGGACGTTTATGCTTAAACTCTTCCATGGCCAGTGTCACTCACAGGGTCGGTGTGTTATGAATCTTTCTTTTTGAAGCCATCCCCCAAATAACAATATCTCCAAATCTGTGTCATTAATTGCTTCTAATGGCCAGAACCAGGACCTCCCACACTGACTTATTACAGATCTTAGCAGACGATAATGAGATTCAAACCTCATTAGCATGGTCCATGGGCTGTATCCTGTACTGGAAGCTGGGAGCTTCAATTGTCTCTTTCAATTCCCATTTTGCATGCACCTTTGCTATCTTGACTTCCAACAGGCATTATAAATGAAGAAATAGGTCTGCAAAGCTTATGTTTGAGGACAAAGAGGGAAGCATCTCTCTCAAGGCAAGCAAAAGGAAACTTCAAAACAAGAGCCACTGAACTCATATACTTACAAATTTCTGATGGAACTGGAGAGCTCCTCATTTCAAGACAATGTGTGTACGGTACTGCAAAACCAACAATAAAGGATTCAATTACATTTCCTGTATTCTGTTTACTCAGGAAGAAAATCACACATACCTAAAATCCCAAGTTTTATCTTCTCCCAAACCTGCTCTTTTCCCCATAATCCTGACTCAGATAATGACACCAGCATTCCATAGTACCCAAGTCATCGCCTCTAGTATTGGTCTCTGAGTTGTGTTGATTCTACCATCAAAGCATCTTTTGAATCCATTCGCTGTTTTCTACCCTCACTGCCATTGAGAAGGTTCGAGCCTTCATCCTCTCTGTCCTGGACCGCTGCACAGACTCAAGATTTCCTAACTGGCCCCATTTACCTCCAATGCATCCCTCTTCAGGCCATCTGTCCTCTACTCAGATTTGTCTTTTCAAGACGCAAATATGATTGTGTCCCTTCCCTCTTTTAGAACGTTCGTTGGCTCCTCATTGATGATGTAGCCCTTCATTTGATCTTCTATCTTCATTTCCCACCTCTTCCCATACTATGCCCTTTGTACTTCTCTGCCCTTCCACGTACCCCTCTATCTGTCTGCCACGCCTTTCACCTTGTTTGCCCTGTTTTAAGACGCTCTTCCAATATGACATCCTCTAGTTCTTTTGCTGTTTTCTCTAAGCAGAGCAGGTTGTACTTTTCTCTGTGCTTGCAGGTTACTTTGTATGTATTTCTAATTTAACTAATCATTTTACCTTCCAATTATTTGATTATGTTTTGTTTTTCTCTTCTACGTACTAAGCTACTAAAGAGTAGGGGCTATCTTATTTATTGCTGTATCTCCAGGCTTACTTAGCACATTGACTGATCTAGAGGTGCCACTCAATATATGTTTGATGAATGAAGAAACAAGAGTTGATACGTTCCTGCTATTTATTTATTAAGTTTGTATGGTATAGGGGACCATCAGCAATGTGCTGATCATGCATGATATTGATAGCAATAACATAACCAGAATTTTATTACTATACTTTGTTTGTTTGTTTTTTGTTTGTTTTCTTGTTTTTTTTCTTGCGGTACGCGGGCCTCTCACTGTTGTGGCCTCTCCCGTTGCGGAGCATAGGCTCCGGACGCCACAGGCTCAGCGGCCATGGCTCACGGGCCCAGCTGCTCTGCGGCATGTGGGATCTTCCCGGACCGGGGCACGAACCCGCGTCCCCTGCATCGGTAGGCGGACTCCCAACCACTGCGCCACCAGGGAAGGCCTATTACTATACTTTGTACTCCACAGAGGAAAGCCACGGATATGCATCTAATTTGCTTGAATTCTGGAGATGAAGTAGCATAATACCCCAAAATATTGGATAAGAAAATTGTACATGGCTCAGGAGAACAATGTATTCTTTGACATTAGCCATGAAAGCTTTCAAAACAAAAATATAAATTATCCTCGCCTCTGAGCTGTTTCCCCTGGTCTCTTTCCTACAAGAGATCACATTTTTCTTTCTGTACACACAGTATTTTTAGAGCACTCTGCTGTTATGAAGCATTCTGCAACCCCTAGTTAACCTATTTAGATCTCAGTGTTCTTATCTGTATAATGAGGCTAATGGTGCTACGCTGTTCTCCCAGGGATGTTTGATTAAATACGTTTCTTGACATTGCACAGACCCTGCATACATCAGCAAGGATTTTCAAAATAAAATGTTCTATATGCACAGAAAATTGTTTCATTTGGCATTGTCTTAAAAGCAAGCACATTTCCAAGAGGAATGTTTGCACCATCAGCAAACATTTCAAAATGGATCTAAGGTAAAAATTGTTATGACTGCAGTGAATGTTTTATTTGGGGTTGATAAGATAGGCAAGTATTTCAAAACATCTCCACCCATAATTTTTAGTGGGAAAAGCAATGCTTGGTGGAATGTGAGATAATTTTAACAGCCAGTATACTGGCTGTTATAGGGGATTTTCTAATATTTTTTACTTCAAGACAGGCCTGTGTTGGATTGAGTCTTTGTACAGTGCATTGACGCTTCAAGTAGGAATGGGGACCAGAATTCCTGATGGCAGGCCCTGCCCTGGTGATTTTCCTGTCATTTCACAGGGCAAGAAGGCCTGCGTTGACCTCTCACATGTGCAGAGCCAGACTGGCTTAGGTAGATGGGGTCTCCTTTTCTACAACTCACTTTTCTGTCCATCTGACCTCTCCTTTACTTCTACTACTTTTTGTGACAACTGCCAGTCTTTCTCCTAGTGAGAAGAAGTAGACCACACAGACAGACAGGAGAAGCCAGTAGAGAAAGGAGAAAATGAATGGAAATCAATAAAAATATAAACAAACATACCCTAGAGTGCTTCTGAGAGGCTGAAAAGTGGTAGCCTGAATTCAGATTTTCCAAAAAAATTACAAGAGAATATTCCAACTCACATTCTCCTATCATCTGTCTCAAACCTAAATTCAGTTGTCAACAGGTGAATAAATGAGTGCTCGCTTCCTTCAGTAAAACTGGTATGAAAAATAATGGCAGTCTAGCCAGGAGAAATAGGACAGACAAAGGTTCTGACTCTAGGAACTGGTTATAGTCAAGCTCTGGTTAAGCCTCTTTTCTGTGCTTCCACAGCTTGACATGTAACAGAATCATCTGGAAATATTTCTAAACATGAAGAGAAACGCTTTTTATTGAAGCATAATATACATTTTAAATGCATATATTGTAAGTATAAATGATGAATTTTCACAAACTGAACACACTCATTACCCAGCATCATTTGGAGAATTTTTGGGTTTTTGTTCTTTTTAAATTAATTCATTAATTAATTTTGGCTTCAACAGGCCTTAGTTGTGGCACGCGGGATCTTTTAGCTGTAGCATGAGAACTCTTAGTTGCGTGGCCTGCAAACTCTTAGTTGCGGCATGCATGTGGTATCTAGTTCCCTGATCAGGGATTGAACCCAGGCCCCCTGCATTGGGAGCACGGAGTCTTAGCCACTGGACCACAAGGGAAGTCCCGATTTTGTTTTTAAGGTGTAGATTTCAGGAACTTTTTCCAGAGGCACTGAATCAGAATCTCAAATATTGAGGCCCAAGAATCTGTACTTTAAATAAATTCCTGAGGAGATTCTTTTGAAGGCAGCTGGGCACTGGGTCACATTTGTGAACCACTGTCTGGATTCCTAGGTGCATGAATTGCAGAGAGAGATATTAGGGTAGGACATGGAGCCCTGGAAAAAGGAAGAGTAAGGAATCCCCCTGCTTTGGGAAGAGTTCCAACAGTTCTTTGAGGAAGGAACTATGGCAAAAAAAAAAAAACCCTCCATTTGATTCTCAGTATTCATTTATCTTTTATTATTTAGTAACAGAATCCTAATAGAGAGGCATATAGTTACCTGGAATAAGGACTAAATCTTGGCCTCTCTTACAGTTAGATGTGGTTATGTAGCTAAAATTTAGCCAATGGCATTTAAGCGGAAGTGTCATATGTGACGCCTGGGAAATCTTCAGAGGGTTGAGGTGTTCTCTTCATGACCCTTTCCTTCTAGCTAGTGGCTGGAATATGGAAGCGTTGGCTGGAGCTCAAGTAGCCATTTTGATCCAGGTGGATAAAGGCCATATGTTATGGACGGTAGAGCAGAAAGCTGGAAGGAACTTAGGTTCCTTAGAACTTTATGGATTTCATACCAACTCTGTACTATAAATTCAGAACTTTTAATAGAATAAAATATTTTATGTTTTGGCTACGATTAATTTGAGTTTTCTAATACTACAGCTGAACTTAATCCTAACTGACTCAGAGGATTTTCCTGCTCTATACGTATATGTCTGAAGGATCCCAAGAAGAGGTGGTGATCTCTCAAGAGCATGGTGTTCTATTATTTGCCAAGAAACAATGGAGAGCAAGTTTGGGTTTTGATAATCAACTCTTAAATAAGATAAATGTGTTCAATTTTGTACAGTAGGAGCTTTCTTTCTAGGAGATATGTTTGTGATTGGTCTCTTTCCATAGGCTTCATGGGGACCAGGTCTTATCTGGTATCTGGAGCTATTTGGTGGGATTCTCCAAAGAGTGGTTTGTTCTTTGCAGGTCAGTGTTAGCCTTATCGTATTATAGTTTTAGGGGAATTCTATGGTTTAGAGAAAGTTTCCAGCAGCAGCTAAGGGTACTGGGTCCAATTCCCAAAGAGATGAAGCTGGCACAGTTTTGGCATATTGTCAGGTCTTAAGCCAAGATAAGCGGGAGTGGGTTCTCACTGTAGCTCCAGTGCCAGTGGGAGAACTGAGATGTGAACCAGTTATTGGGACGGAGCTGAGGCAGAGGCAGGGAAGAGCAGCAGATCCCAGGGTATCAGAATGCCCAGGAATAGCTGACTCTGGTCTGCAGCAAGACCAACTCCAAGGCCCTACTAGGTAGTGCCTGGGGTTCCTAATGCATATATACTCTCTACCTTTGTCAGAAACCAGACAGGGCTGAGGTTACTGGTAAAAGATAGCACTGACTGAGTCTGAAATGGATGAGAATGATCATTGTCTGACTTTTTGCAACTTACTTACCTCTTCTTAGCTTCAATTCCCTATTCTGTAAAATTCGAACTAATAATACCTGGCCCAGAGGTATTCAATCATGAATTAAAGGAAAAAAAATTATGTGCAAGGAATTTGCAAATTGTGACGAGGTATACAAATGTAAATTATTATTACTATCTAGGGAGAATGATGCCAGCAATTTAACTGTGCAGAGCAAATCTCCACAGCATTTAAGATGAGATGAATATAATTCATTCATCTGAAGTGAAAGGGGGTAGATTCAGAGAGTCAGGATATAATCACTAGATTTGTAATCTGGTCAGGAAACTTATGTCAGAGAGATACTGTATTCTTATTTGAGAAAAACGCAAGGCTTTTTAAGACATCATGTGACAGACTTGTTTACTTTTTAATCATTTCATAGGCAATATGGTTTATCTTAGGGAAGCCACGATTCATAAAAGTCCAGTTTATGATCCATGAGAATCAAGAACGGCCATGTTGAGAGTTATTAAATGTTGTGTGTTGTTCAAGACAACCATTAAGGATCAAATGCAAGAGTCAAGGGCTTCCCTGGTGGCGCAGTGGTTGAGAGTCCGCCTGCCGATGCAGGGGACACGGGTTTGTGGCCCGGTCCGGGAAGATCCCACATGCCGCGGAGCGGCTGGGCCCGTGAGCCATGGCCGCTGAGGCTGCGCGTCCAGAGCCTGTGCCCCGCAAAGGGAGAGGCCACAACAGTGAGAGGCCCGCGTACCACAAAAAAATAATGCAAGAGTCAAGAGTGCTTGCTTTTCGCCATAAAAGCAGCATTGGGGCATATAGGTTTACAGCTGTATTTGTTGTAATAAACCACATTTTATAGGCAACAGGTGTAGCTGACTTATATCCTAAATTGCGTGAGGCTGTGCTGTCAGGCTGGCTCTAAAGGGATTTGGAAAGATTTATGAGATTGAATGACAACCAAGGTGATTCTTGAAATTGACTTTTTAAGGTGTCATTTTGGTGAATGACAGGTTATAGTTACTAAAAAAAAAAAAAACCCTCATAATAATACAGTTTGTCTTTAAATGGCAGTAAGGCTGTTTAGTGAAAAAAAGCTCATTTTTAACTAGAGATTGCTACATTTTGGACATTTGGCAAATCTAATTGGCTCTGAGTATGTGGCCTGACTTCCTCAGCCATTCAGAATCACTTCTTCCTCCAGCCAAAGGCCACATGTGCCTTCAAACAGGGTTGTAATCTACTCATACTGCTTAAACAGAATTTGCTCTTAATTAGGGTCTTTTCTAACTACTGCAATTAATTTTAAGACAAAGAAATCAGCTATGCATCAAAGGAAGAGAAAGAGGAAAAAAAAGAAGGAAAAATGTATTCCCTGCTCTGTCAGATGAGCTTCTCTTTCCTTCTCTCTCCTTTACCAGTCATCCTGCTTAGGGGCCCCCATGCTTGCTCCTCTCACTGAGATAAATCATTTAATCTCCACCTTCCTCTCATGTTTCAGACCAGTCAGCTAGTCTCACAAAGCCTGTCAGCATTTGAACTTAGCATTTTTCAGGTTGAATAAGAAGCAATTTTTCTTTCATTTTTTAATTGGTTGTTAAATATGATATCTTAACTGTAAAGAAAATTTTAGAGGAAAAAAAGGCCTGTAATTTTCCTTAGCATAATTGTTTCCTTTGTGTTTGTCATTAATTCATTTGTTTATATGACAAGTAATTATTGAGAGGCTTCACTAGCCTAAGCTCCATTTTAGGCACTGGGGATATAGCAGGGAACAAACCACCCTGCCCTCCTGGGGTTTTCATCTGAATTTGGGGAGAGAGAAAATAAACAAACAAATATTATGTCAGATGGTGTTGAGGTCTAAGGAGACAAATAAAACAGGGGAAGGGTTGGGAACATGGGGTTGGGTGGGGAAGTTATTATTTCCTTTCTATTTTCTTACAGCCACACACGTAACTCTTACTCTGTACTCTGTAAGACCATGTATTCTTCCCCCGAAAAATGCCAACTCCCTCCACCCCTCTCTCCCCAAAAAACTCAATTCATAAATATATATTTAGTGATAGAGTCTGAACTTAATTTTTTCATAGCATTCATACGACATTTAATACAACTAACACAAATAAGAGGCTTGATGTAAACTCTTAAATGGAGAAAACTGGAGGAAATAGACATAGAAAGATAAAGCATCAAATAAAAGAGGAAACTGGCTTGAAAAAGAAGAGATAAAATTCTAGTCATTAAAAATTTGCACTCATGTATCAAACTCTGAGAATTTGGGGCAAGACCAGATTATAGGGTAGATATATATTATTATCCTGAGATAAAGTTAGAAACAAATCAAGTAAGATTAAAAGCAGTTTAGGTCAGAGTTAACAGTCTTATCCAACCTGTGTACTGACTGTTTCTGTTTTGCATAAAGTTCCTGAGTTCCCTCTTTTACTCTCTTGTCCTAGAAAACAGTCGAAGCATTAAAAATAGGAAGTCCTGCTTACCTAGAGATGTCAGGACTATTAGCAATGTGAGATGACTAATTTTCATGAAAATAATGGTTAGAATCATTACGTGTAAAATTCAAGAGCCCCATTTACTCTGGGAGCCCGTGTGGACCAGCAGAATGAGCTCAGCATTTGCAGTAGGCAGATGTGGATTTGAATTCTGGCTTTTCCAGGTACTCATTGACCTTAGGCAACTCAATTAATCAATCACGCTGGGCCTATTTCCTAGCTGGTGGGAACGTTTCTGGTGTTGGAAATGATATACATTCAAGGGGCTAGTCTTGACTTAGATGGAACCATATGAAATTGCCACTTTGTACCTCACAGGCAGTCAAAGGCAGCAGTTTTATGTGGTACAGCTTGGTGTATAGTGGGTACTCAGTTAAAAGTAGCCATTTTTATTGCCATGCTCTTTCAGTATTTTAAAGATTTATTTACTTGAAAATATTAGAACACATATATTGATGAAGGCCTTTAGGTGTCCAAAGGACAATCATATAAAGTACTTTATTCTTTTTTTTAACAATATCTTTATTGAGATGTAATTCGTGTTTCATAAAATTGATCCTTTTAAAGTATACAATTCAGTAGTTCTTAGCATATACACAGAATTATGCCACTCTCACCACTATCTAATTTTAGACATTTTTATCAGCCCCGAAGAAACCCCGTAACTCCCAGCAGCCACTCCCTGTTCTCCCTCCCCTTAGCTCTTGGCAGCTAACCTACTTTCTGTGTCTGTGGACTGGCCTATTCTGGACACTTCATATAAATAGAATCAGACAATATGTGGCCTTTTGTGATTAATTTCTTTCACTCAGCATAATTTTTTCAAGGCTTATACATGTTATTGCATGTATCGGTATTTCATTCCTTTTTATGCCTGAATACTATTCCATTGCATAGGTATACCACATTTGGTCTAACCATTCATCAGCTGATGGACATTTGGATTGTTCCTGCTTTGGGGCTATTGTGAATAATGCTGCTGTGAACATTTTTTTTTAATTTTTATAAATTTATTTATTTTATTTTTGGCTGTGCTGGGTCTTCGTTGCTGCACGCGGGCTTTCTCTAGTTGTGGAAAGCAGGGGCTACTCTGCGTTGTGGTGTGCGGGATTCTCATTGCAGTGGCTTCTGGTTGCAGAGCATGGGCTCTAGTCATGCAGGCTTCAGTAGTTGTGGCATGTGGGCTCAGCAGTTGTGGCCCAGGGGCTTAGTTGCTCCACAGCATATGGGATCTTCCTGGACCAGGGCTCGAACCCGTGTCCCCTGCATTGGCAGGCGGATTCTTAACCACTGTGCCACCAGAGAAGTCCTACTGCTATGAATGTTTGTGTACAAGTTTTTACGTAGACATATGTTTCCATTCTCTTATGAAGGAAATTTCTGGGTCGTATGATAGCTGTACGTTTAATGCTTTAAGCTACTGCCAAACTGTTTTCTTTATTCTAAATAGCTAAGAAGTGGGTGATTCTAGCAGAGAAAATACAAGATGAGCTTGGACCATCTGTAGTGCGAGAAAGCAAGGACGTGCTAAAAATATAAAAGATGAGGGCATATCAAAGGGACCCAGGAGCCAACCTAAAGGAGCTACCAACAACAAAACCTGGAACAATGTGAACAGCAAGGGAAAGAGTATGGTATTAGATCACAATCCAAATATAAAATAAATATGTATTAGCCCACACTGATATAAAATAAATGATTGAATAAACAAATAAATAGAAGAGACAAGTTTTCCTCAGTGAAGAATTCCAAATAATATAAGTAGATATTCCCCACTCCAGGAGGTGAAGCTTGAGTGTGGACTGGACTTAGTAACTCACTGCCAAAGAATAAAGTATGGAAAGGAAAAAAATAGTAACTTTATAGAGAAATCTGGCAAGCCTACCTTAACCAAATGATCCAGGTTAACATCGCCAGCAATAAGTCCTGTTGAGATCGTGTGTCTGGTGATATGATGTGATGAGAAGGGCACTTCACCCATGAGGTGTTCTTCTCCAAGATCCGTAACTCTAAATTTAATCATGAGAAAACATCATATAAATGCAAACGGAGGAACATTCTGCAAAATGCCTGATCAATACTCTACAAAACTGTCAAGGTTATGAAAGATAAGGAAAGACTGGAAAACTGTCCCAGAGCAGAAAAAACTAAGGAGACATAACAACTGAATGCAACATGGTATCCTGCTTGGGATTCTGGAACAGGTAAAGGACATGAGTGGGGAAACTGGTGACATCCAAATAAAGTCCGGAATGTAGTAATGTACCAGAGTTGGCTTCTTAGTTTTGGCAAATGTACTGCTGTAATGTCACATGTTAACATCAGGGCAAAACTGAGTGAGGGTTATATAGGAACCATATACCACCTTTGTAACTTTGCTGTAAACGTAAAATCACTCCAAAATAAAAAGTTTACTTGAAAAATAAATCCATTACATGTAAACATAAATAATACATTTTAAATGAAATATAACTATATGCGCCAAAACACAAAAATTATTTAATGAGAAAATCTAGTGAGTATAGGAATGATTAGCTAGGAAATTCAGATAAAAGAATTTGTCACTGAGAATGAATATTGAGATTGATCTAAACTGGTGGTTTGCATGGGTTAAATTTACCAGGGACTTGCTTATCTTTCTATCAAACTATCTAAAGTTACAAGGTTGGCTGGCTAAAGCAACAGCAGCTACTGCAGCAACAAAGATTTTTAGCATTTGATCCCCAGCACTGAGCACTTAGGGCACAGTTCTGTTGTCTTCTTCTGTGGATTAACTTATCTCTTTTCTTAAGCAGTATCAGCATTTACCAAATTAGTGAGTTAGGGTTACACCGAAGAAGATATTCATTTCCCTTGGTCTCCTTTACCTGCAGTTGCTAAAATACACTTTCCACGTGCCTGCCAGTCGATCCCATTCTTGTTCAGGACTCAAGTCTCATGTAAACATGATGACTCCCAAATCTGTATCCTCACACTTCTCCCTTGAGTTTCAATCTTGAATATCTGACTCTTTTTCTGGACATAAACTGGCTGTCTCACAGGTACACACAACTGAAAAGATTGCAAAGTCAAACATATTCTCTTGCTACCTTTCATTCCTGTTAAAATTGTTCCTCCACTTATAGCCCCTTCCTCAAAAACAGACATAGACAATGCATAAATAAATGAATGTGGCTATGTTTCAATGATACGTTATAAGAACAGGCAGTGGGTCAGATTTGGCCTGGGAGCTATAGTTTCCTAATGCCTTATTTAAACCATAGCATTGGAAGAGACTGCCTATGACAGTAGGCTAAGGCCAGAGGCTCTGGAAAGAATCCAGAGGAACATCAGTGTTAAAGTACTTGGCTTGGGAAAGGAATTCAGTGAAGGAGAATGAGGAAGAGTAGTCAAAGAGGCAGGGAGAAAATTAGGATACAGGTGTCTCTTAGAAGCCAGAGTATTAATAATAGCGTACCTGCATCACTAACAAATGCTTCCAGAGAGATGAAGTAGGATGTGTTGAATCTGGGTGAACTTAGGCATAGGCCATCCTGAGACCACAGCACTTTGTGACAAAAGTGAACAGAAATCCGGAACTGGGATAACGCAGGCTGAAGTCCAACACTGGGACCCAGACCGTTCAAGGAAGATTGGGGTTAGAAGGAGAAATAAGTGAACTTCTCAGGGTATCTAAGATCCAGGGCTTGTTCAGGATGCACGAAATATCAATTCTGGATAGCAAATCTGAGCTTTGGAGTGGTGGAATTGTGAACTACACGGCTTTACTTTTCAATCCCAAAATGTGGATACATGTCCTGAGAAAACATAGACATTGACTTTTAGGTTATCACTGTAAGACCTCACTTCTCAGTAAGATAACACTGTCTACTTCCTGGTGGGGAAACTGGAAGTAGAAAGTTTCTGGAAAGCTTGACATCATGGATAAAAGCAAGCAAGCAAGCAACCCCTGAACCCCTAATTGCGCCCCTCAATTTCCTTCCCCAGCCCTGCTTTTGTGGGGGTGAGGAGGGCAGTCAGACAATCTGAGAAGAATTTTATTCCATGAAATATATCTAAAAAATCCTTTTCTGTTGTCACCATCTAAGAACATGATTGCACTTGACATATCATAATTAGGAAGACAGATTACGATAACATATATCCACTGAATTTACTTTTAAATGTTTTTGCTTTTTTGACCATGGAAATACACCATTCATCGTCAATGTACAAAGACTGACATAACCTCACATGATTAATGGTTCTGAATATGTCTTCCTTTTCATAAATTTTAGAAATCATTTCAAAAAGAAAGAGCTGATAGCATTCACTGGAAATCTCATCTCAAACATTTTATTCATCATCCACATGACCACATTTTTCAATTAAAAAGATACTTCGGATGGAATTCTTGTTTTTCCTTTCTCTTCCTCTTCCATGCCCGTATACTTTTGGGACATAGACATGAAAGATTAAGCACCTCAGAGGCATCCTGGGGCTCAAATCACAGTAAATGACCACGAAAATCCCATGACGCTGCTACCTTTTTGTTCTAGGAATTCTGCTTTCTAGTTCTTGGAAAATATGAGAAGTGGATTAGTGTTACAGTCCAAGGTTTACTTGAGAGTTGAAAACAGAGATGCTGAGAGAGGCTCACTTTGCCTTTTGATCAGTGGGAATAAAGCTCGGTACTGACCATTTTACCTCATTAGTGGGGCTCACTGACCACACCTCTCTCTTTAATTCTGTCCTGAGTGAATTTGTAATTTGCCTTTGGTTTCTGCTTTTAAAAGAACAGATTGTGAAGGATCAAAGAGGAACTGGATAATGACAAGGAGGAAATGGCAAGTTAGTGACATCTTTGTAGAAGGAATAGTAACTATACACAGTGTGATTATTCAGAATCAGTCTTCAGAGAAGTGACTAGAGGATAAGTTCCAGTACAACAAACTCTAAGTATCTTATTTATTCTTTAACTCTTGTTCAGCCATTAAGCTTTTATTGAGCATCTACTATATGCAAGACTTGGTAAAAATAGAAGTATAAAATAATGGATAAGAGATGGAGATCTTAAAATCAAACAGAACTGTATGTAAGTCACTGGTTCTACTGTTTACTACTTGTAGTGGGTTGAATCATTGTCCCAAAACAGATGTCAACCAAAAACTTCAGAAAGTGCCCTTATTTGGAATAAATCTTTACAGATGTAAGTAAAGTGAGTCTCTTAAGATGAGATCATCCTGGATTTGGGTGGGCCCTAAATCTAATGAGGAGTGTCCTTATAAGAGACAGAAAAGGAGAAGACACAGAGCTACATAAGAAGGCTACGTGAAGACGGAGGCAGAGACTGGAGTTCTGCATCCCCAAAAGGCAAAGAACATCAAGGGCTTCAGAGAAGCTAGGACAGAGGCATAGAAGGGATTCCCCCTCAGAGCCTCCAGAGGGAACTGCCTCTGCCAACATCTTTTTATTTTCTGCCAACATCTTGATTTTTGGACTTCTGGCCTCCAGAACTGTAAAAGAATAAATCTGTGTTGTCTTGAGCCACCAAGTTTGTGATAATTTTTTATGAAAGCCCTGAGAAAACCAATATACTGGCTGTGTGAATTTAGGGTTAACTAACCCTCTATAGTTTCGTTTCTGCCTCTATAAAATGAAGAGGATAATATTACCTACTCCTAGAGTTATTGTGTTATATTTATTCCTAAGTTTCTAGCTTGCTTCTATTTCTAAATTATGTTTTCTGATTTGCTGAGAAGTTTTTTGTTGTTGTTGTTGTTTTTTACTGATTGGGTAATGGATTTTATCACATGCTTTTACTGCATCTATTAAAGTCATCATACGTGTGTTTTCTGATCAGTTAATGTGGTGAAATACATTTACGTATTTATCATTGTTAAACAACCCTTGTGTTCCTGGGATACACATAATTTGGTGATTCAGTCATTCAAAAATAATATTGATGCCCATTTATGTTCCATGTGGTGTTAAGGTGTTGGGATACAGTAATGGGGGAAAAAGAACTAGAAATTGCTACCTTCATGGAACTTACATACTACTGTTTTATACACAGCTGGATTGACTTGGCTAAACTTTGTTTATAATTTCTGCATCTATGCTCTTGAATGAAACTGACCTGTAATTGCACTTTCTTGTATTTGTCTTGTCCACGTATTTGAAAACTATTCTACAGGCTGGGTCATAAAGCCCAACTGGAAGGTCGGCCCAGGTTTGATTTAGGTTCTGCATTCAAAACTGACAGTCTTACATGTATTTTGTAAATGAATTGAAGTAGCACACTCAAAAGTGATATAAACTGCCTCCAAAATCCAAAATAAAGGCCCCACAAGTGTTGTGCCACTTTTTTTTAGCAGTCGGTGGTGGAAGACGCAGCAACTTGTTTTTCTCCTCAGAGGGGACGGATATCTCAGCTTGTTCTGGACCACAGGAATCCGGACACTTTACGGAGGTGATAGGTTCCTGAATTTTCATGGAGTTTACCTCTTACCTTCTGGTTTGTGTTCTCACACATTTTCTCCAGGCCTACGTCAGCACAATTAGCAACCCCTGCACTTCTTTAAGCCGCTGTCTCCCAAAGCAGACTATGTACTTTCTCCCTTTGAACATGACGAGATATGATCTTGTATGAACCTGGTGACAACAAGGAACATTCAGGCTAATTCTTCAGGAGAATGAGTGCCACCTTGTAAGGCAACTGCTTCAGATGAGGTTATTACGGGGTATTCAAGCAAGGAATAGATAGTCTCCTTACACATGCAGGGCAGGCTCCTTCTACTGGCAAGAGAATCTCCGAGTGACTCAGTGGTGGCGATAGGGGTGGGCTGCCGGTTAAGATTCTCAGTGTCTTCTGAACCCAAGCAGATGTCTCCACTCTGATTCTTTTTTTTTTTTTAAATAAGCACAAGCCTCTTGTCAGTTAACAACAGCCTGTATTTATTTATTTTTAAAAATTTTATTCACTTATTTATTATTTTTGGCTGTGTTAAGTCTTCGTTTCTGTGCGAGGACTTTCTCTAGTTGCGGTGAGCGGGGGCCACTCTTCATCGCGGTGTGCGGGCCTCGCACTGTCGCGGCCTCTCGTTGCGGAGCACAGGCTCCAGACGCGCAGGCTCAGTAGTTGTGGCTCACGGGTCCAGTGGCTCCACGGCATGTGGGATCCTCCCAGACCAGGGCTCGAACCCGTGTCCCCTGCATTGGCAGGCAGATTCTCAACCACTGCGCCACCAGGGAAGCCCCTCCATTCCGATTCTTAAGTCTCACTCTTACCCGATCAATGCCTTCACTTTTTTTTTTCCTTTTTTCGTCACTTTTTTATTGTGGTAAAATACACGTAACATAAAACTTACCATATTAACCATTTTAAATGTACAGATTAGTGGCATTAAACACATTCACAACCATCGCTACCATCTATGTCCATAACTCTTTTCATCTTGTAAAACTGAAACTCTCACCCATTAAACAAAAACTCCCATTTCCCGCTTCCCTAACCCCGGCCAACCACCTTCTACTTTCTGTATTTATGATGTTGACTACCCTAAGTACCCCATATAGTGGAATGATACAGTATTTGTCTTTTTGTGACTGGCTTCTTTCACTTAGCATAATGTCCTCAAGCTTCATCTATGTTGCAGCCTATGTCAGAACTTCCTCCCTTTCTAAGAATGAATAATATTTCGTTGTATGGATACACCACATGTTACTTATCCATTCAACACTTTAGTGAATAATGCTTCTACAAACATGGATCTACAAATATCTCTTTGAGATCTTGCTTTTGAGTATACACCCAGAAGCAGAATAGCTTCATCATATGGTAATTTCATTCTTAAGTGTTTGAGGAACTGCTATATTGTTTTCCAGAGCATCTGTACCATTTTACGTTACCACCAGTCGTGCATAAGGATTCCAATTGCTACACATTCTGGCCAACACTGTTATATTCTGGGTGTTTTTTTCTTTTTTTTTTGGTAGGTGCCTTCCTAATGAGTGTGAGGTATCTAATTGTAGTGGGTTTTTTTTTAACATCTTTTTTTTTTTTTTTTTTTTTTTTGCAGTACACGGGCCTCTAACTGTTGCGGCCTCTCCTGATGTGGACCACAGGCTCCGGACGCACAGGCTCAGCGGCCATGGCTCACGGGCCCAGCCACTCCACGGCATGTGGGATCCTCCCAGACCGGGGTACAAACCCGCGCCCCCTGCATCGGCAGGCGGACCCTCGACCACTGCGCCACCAGAGAAGCCCCAACATCTTTATTGGAGTATAACTGCTTTACAATGTTGTATTAGTTTCAGCTCTATAACAAAGTGAATCAGCTATATGTATACATGTATCCCCATATCCCCTCCCTCTTGTGTCTGCTTCCCACCCTCCCTATCCCACCCCTCTAGGTGGTCACAAAGCACTGAACTGATCTCCCTGTGCTATGCGGCTGCTTCCCACTAGCTATCTATTTTACATTTGGTAGTGTATATATGTCAATGTCACTCTCTCACTTTGTCCCAGCTTACCCTTCCCCCTCCACGTGTCTTCAAGTCCATTCTCTATGTCTGAGTCTTTGTTCCTGTCCTGCCCCCAAGTTCATCAGAAGCATTTGATTTTAGATACCATATATATGTGTTAGAATATGGTATTTGTTTTTCTCTTTCTGACTTCCTTCACTCTGTATGACAGACTCTAGGTCCATCCACCTCATACAAATAACTCAATTTCATTTCCTTTATGGCTGAGTAATATTCCATTGTATGTACGTGTCACATCTTCTTTATCCATTCATCTGTCGATGGACACTTAAGTTGCTTCCATGTCCTGGCTATTGTAAATAGTGCTTCAATGAACATTGTGGTACATGACTCTTTGAATTATGGTTTTCTCAGGGTATATGCCCAGTAGGGGGATTGCTGGGTTACATGGTAGTTCTATTTTTAGTTTTTTAAGGAACCTTCGTACTGTTCTCCATAGTGGCTGTATCAATTTACATTCCCACCAACAGTGCAAGCGGGTTCCCTTTTCTCCACACCCTCTCCAGCATTTATTGTTTGTAGATCTTTTGATGATGGCCATTCTCACTGGTGTGAGGTGATACCTCATGGTAGTTTTGATTTGCATTTCTCTAATGATTAGTGATGTTGACCATTCTCTCATGTGTTTGTTGGCAATCTGTATATCTTCTTTGCAGAAATGTCTATTTAGGTCTTCTGCCCATTTTTGGATGGGGTTGTTCGTTTTTTTAATATTGAGCTGCATGAGCTGCTTGTATATATTTAGAGATTAATCCTTTGTCAGTTGTTTCATTTGCAAATATTTTCTCCCATTCTGAGGGTTGTCTTTTCGTCTTATTTATGGTTTCCTTTGCTGTGCTTTTAAGTTTCATTAGGTCCCATTTGTTTATTTTTGTTTTTATTTCCTTTTCTCTAGGAGGTGGGTCAAAAAGGATTTTGCTGTGATTTATGTCATAGAGTGTTCTGCCTATGTTTTCCTCTTAGAGTTTTATAGTGTCTGGCCTTACACTTAGGTCTTTAATCCATTTTGAATTTATTTTTGTGTATGGTGTGAGGGAGTGTTCTAATTTCATTCTTTTACATGTAGCTATCCAGTTTTCCCAGCACCACTTATTGAAAAGGCTGTCTTTTCTCCATTGTATATTCTTGCCTCCTTTATCAAAGTATAGGTGACCATATGTGCGTGGGTTTATCTCTGGGCTTTCTATCCTGTTCCATTGATCTATATTTGTTTTTGTGCCAGTACCATACTGTCTTGATTACTGTAGCTTTGTAGTATAGTCTGAAGTCTGGGAGCCTGATTCCTCCAGCTCCGTTTTTTTCCCTCAAGACTGCTTTGGGTATTCAGGGGCTTTTGTGTCTCCATACAAATTTTAAGGTTTTTTGTTCAAGTTCTGTAAAAAGTGCCATTGGTAGTTTGATAAGGATTGCATTGAATCTGTAGATTGCTTTGGGTAGTATAGTCATTTTCACAATGTTGATTCTTCCAATCCAAGAACATGATATATCTTTCCATCTGTTTGTATCATCTTTAATTTCTTCCATCAGTGTCTTATAGTTTTCTGCATAAAGGTCTTTTGTCTCCTTTGGTAGGTTTATTCCTAGGTATTTTATTCTTTTTGTTGCAGTGGTAAATGGGAGTGTTTCCTTAATTTCTCTTTCAGATTTTTCATCATCAGTGTATAGGAATGCAAGAGATCTCTGTGCATTAATTTTGTATCCTGCTACTCTACAAAATTCACTGATTAGCTCTAGTCGCTTTCTGGTAGCATCTTTAGGATACTCTATGTATAGTATCGTGTCATCTGCAAACAGTGACAGTTTTACTTCTTCTTTTCCAATTTGGATTCCTTTTCTTTCTTTTTCTTCTCTGGTTGCTGTGGCTAAAACTTCCAAAACTATGTTGAATAATAGTGGTGAGAGTGGACATCCTTGTCTTATTCCTGATCTTAGAGGAAATGGTTTCAGTTTTCCACCATTGAGAACGATGTTGGCTGTGGATCTGTCATATATGGCCTTAATTATGTTGAGGTAGGTTCCCTCTGTGCCCCCTTTCTGGAGAGTTTTTATCATAAATGGGTGTTGAATTTTGTCAAAGCTTTTTCTGCATCTATTGAGATGATCATATGGTTTTTATCCTTCAATTTGTTAATATGGTGTATCACATTGATTGATGTGCGTATATTGAAGAATCCTTGCATTCCTGGATAAACCCCACTTGATCATGGTGTATGATCCTTTTAATGTGCTGTTGGATTCTGTTTGCTAGTATTTTGTTGAGGATTTTTGCATCTATGTTCAGCAGTGATATTGGCCTGCAATTTTCTTTTTTTGTGGCATCTTTGGTTTTGGTTATCAGGGTGATGGTAGCCTTGTAGAATGAGTTTGGGAGTGTTCCTCCCTCTGCTATATTTTGGAAGAGTTTGAGAAGGGTAGGTGTTAGCTCTCCTTTAAATGTTTGATAGAATCCGCCTGTGAAGCCATCTGGTCCTCGGCTTTTGTTTGTTGGAAGATTTTTAATCACAGTTTCAATTTCAGTGTTTGTTATTGGTCTGTTTACATTTTCTACTTCTTCCTGGTTCAGTCTTGGAAGGTTGTGCTTTTCTAAGAAATTGTCCCTTTCTTCCAGGTTGTCCATTTTATTGGCATATGGTTACTTGTAGTAATCTCTCATGATCCTTTGTATTTCTGTAGTGTCAGTTGTTACTTCTTTTTCATTTCCAATTCTTTTGATTTGAGTCTTCTCCCTTTTTTTCTTAAAGAGTCTGGCTAATGGTTTATCAATTTTGTTTATCTTCTTAAGGAATCAGCTTTCAGTTTTATTGATCTTTGCTATTGTTTCCTTCATTTCTTTTTCATTTATTTCTGATATAATCTTTATCATTTCTTCCCTTCTGCTAACTTTGGGGGTTTTTTGTTCTTCTTTCTCTAATTGGTTTAGGTGTAAGGTTAGGTTGTTTATTTGAGATGTTTCTTGTTTCTTGAGGTAGGATTGTATTGCTATAAACTTCCCACTTAGAACAGGTTTTGCTGCATCCCATAGGTTTTGGGTCGTCATGTTTTCATTGTCATTTGCTTCTAGGTATTCTTTGAATTCCTCTTTGATTTTTTCAGTGATCTCTTGGTTATTTAGTAGCGTATTGCTTAGCCTCCATGTGTTTGCATTTTTTAACAGTTTTTTTTTCCTGTAATTTATATCTAGTCTCATAGTGTCGTGGTAGGAAAAGATACTTGATACAATTTCAGTTTTCTTAAATTTACCAAGGCTTGATTTGTGACCCAAGGTACGGTCTATCCTAGAGAATGTTCCATGAGCACTTGAGAAGAAAGTGTATTCTGTTGTTTTTGGATGAAATGCCCTATAAATATCAATTAAGTCCATCTTGTTTAATGTGTCATTTAAAGCTTGTGTTTCCTTATTTATTTTCATTTTGGATGATCTGTCCATTGGTGAAACTGGGGTGTTAAAGTCCCCTACTATGATTGTGTTACTGTCGATTTCCCCTTTTATGGCTGTTAGCATTTGCCTTATGTATTGAAGTGCACCTATGTTGGGTGCATAAATATTTACAATTGTTATATTTTCTTCTTGTATTGATCCCTTGATCATATGTAGTGTCCTTCTTTGTCTCTTCTAATAGTCTTTATTTTAAAGTCTATTTTATCTGATATGAGAATTGCTACTCCAGCTTTCTTTTGATTTCCATTTGCATGGAATATCTTTTTCCATTCCCTCACTTTCAGTCTGTATGTGTCCCTAGGTCTGAAGTGGGTCTCTTGTAGACATCATATATACGGGTCTTGTTTTTGTATCCATTCTGCCATTCTATGTCTTTTGGTTGGAACATTTAATCCATTTACATTTAAGGTAATGTTCGATATGTATGTCCCTATTACCATTTTCTTAATTGTTTTGGGTTTGTTTTTGTAGGTCTTTTCCTTTTGTGTTTCCTGTCTAGAGAAGTTCCTTTAGCATTTGTTGTAAAGCTGGTTTGGTGGTGCTGAATTCTCTTAACTTTTGCTTGTCTGTAAAGGTTTTAATTTCTCCAACGAATCTGAATGAGATCCTTGCTGGGTAGAGTAATCTTGGTTGTAGGTTTTTCCCTTTCATCACTTTAAATATGTCCTGTCACTCCCTTCTGGCTTGCAGAGTTTCTGCTGAAAGATCACCTGTTAACCATATGGGGATTCCATATGTTAT
Source organism: Stenella coeruleoalba (assembly GCF_951394435.1). Lineage (NCBI taxonomy): Eukaryota > Metazoa > Chordata > Mammalia > Artiodactyla > Delphinidae > Stenella > Stenella coeruleoalba. The sequence continues at coordinate 18,381,768 of NC_137164.1, forward strand.
TTGTTGTTTTTCCCTTGCTTTTAATATTTTTTCTTTGCATTTAATTGTTGATAGTTTGATTAATATGCATCTTGGCCTGTTTCTCTTTGGATTTTTCCTGTATTGGACTCTCTGTGCTTCCTAGACTTGACTATTTCCTTTCCCATGTTAGGGAAGTTTTCAACTATAATCTCTTCAAATATTTTCTCAGACCCTTTCTTTTTCTCTTCTTCTTCTGGGACCCCTATAATTCGAATGTTGGTGTGTTTAATGGTGTCCCAGAGGTCTCAGACTGTCCTCAATTCTTTTTATTCTTTTTTCTTTATTCTGCTCTGCGGTAGTTATTTCCACTATTGTACCTTCTAGGTCACTTATCCGTTCTTCTGCCTCAGTTATTCTTCTACTGATTCCTTCTAGAAAACTTTAAATTTAATTTATTGTGTTGTTCATCATTCTTTGTTTGCTCTTTAGTTGTCCTAGGTCTTTGTTAAACGTTTCTTGTATTTTCTCCATTTTATTTCCAAGATTGTTGGCCTGGTTTTTACCTTGCTCCTTCATCTGCTGTGTGTTTCTCTGTCTTCTCATTTTGCTTAACTTACTGTGTTTGGGGGTCTCTTTTTCGCAGGCTGCGGGTTCGTAGTTCCAGTTGTTTTTGGTGTCAGCCCCCAGTGGGTAAGGTTGGTTCAGTGGCTTTTGTAGGCTTTCTGGTGGAGGGGTCTGGTGCCTGTGTTCTTGTGGGTGGGGCTGGATCTTGTCTTTCTGGTGGGCAGGGCCATGTCCGGTGGTGTGTTTTGGGGTGTCTATGAACTTAGTATGATTTTAGGCCGCCTCTCTGCTAATGGGTGGGGTTATGTTCCTGTTTTGCTAGTTGTTTGGCATAGGGTGTCCAGCACTGGAGTTTGCTGGCCATTGGGTGAAGCTGGGTCTTAGGGTTGAGACGGAGATCTCTGGGAGAGCTCTCACCAATTGATATTACATGGGGCTGGGAGGTCTCTGGTGGGCCAATGTCCTGATCTCGGCTCTCCCACCTCACAGGCTCAGGCCGGACACCAGGCCAGAGCACCATGACCCTGTGAGCTGCACGGCTCAGAAGAAAGGGGAGAAGAAAAGAAAGGAAAAAAAAAATTTTTAATAATAAATTTAAAAAACTAAAAAGATTATTAAAAAAAAATAAAAGAGAGAGCAACCAAACCAATAAACAAATCAACCAATGATAACAAGTGCTAAACACTAAACTAAGATAAACATAAAAATCAGAAACAAATCTTGCAGACAGCAAACCCCAAGTCTACAGTTGCTCCCAAAGTCCACAGCCTCAATTTTTGGACGATTAGTTGTCTATTCAGGTATTCCACAGATGCAGGGCACCTCAAGTTGATTGTGGGGATTTAATCCACTGCTACTGAGGCTACACAGAGGAATTTCCCTTTCTCTTCTTTGTTCGCACAGCTCCTGTGGTTCAGCTTTGGTTTTGGCCCCGCCTCTGTGTGTAGGTTGCCCTCAGGCATCTGTTCCCCACCCAGACAGGAGGGGGTTAAAGCAGCAGCTGATTAGGGGCCTCTTGCTCATTCAGGCCGCAGGGAGGCTGCGGTGGCAGAGGCCAGTGTGTCATTGTAACAGCCTGGGGTGCGCCATATGTTCTCCTGGGGAAGTTGTCCCTGGATCACGGGACCCTGGCCATGGTGGGCTGCACAGGCTCCCGGGAGGGGAGGTGTGGATGGTGGCCTGTGCTTGCACACAGGATTCTTGGTGGCTGCAGCAGCAGCGTTAGCGTTTCATGCCCGTCTCTGGGGTCTGAGCTGTTAGCCGCAGCTTGCGCCAGTCCCTGGAGCTCGTTTAGGCGGTGCTCTGAATCTCCTCTCCTCGTGCACCCCGAAACAATAGTCTCTTGTTTCTTAGGCAGGTCCAAACTTTTTTCCGGACTCCCTCCCGGTTAGCTGTGGCGCACTAGCCCCCTTCAGGCTGTGTTCGCCGCCAACCCCAGTCCTCTCCCTGCGATCCGACTGAAGCCCGAGCCTCAGCTCCCAGCCCCTGCCCGCCCCAGCGGGTGAGCAGACAAGGCTCTCGGGTGGTCAGTGCCGGTCGGCACCGATCCTCTGTGCGGGAATCTCTCCGCTTTGCCCTCCGCACCCCTGTTGCTGCGCTCTCCTCCGTGGCTCCGAAGCTTCCCCCGCCACCCATCCCCGTCTCTGCCAGTGAAGGGGCTTCCTAGTGTCTGGAAACTTTTCCTCCTTCACAGCTCCCTCCCAGAGGGGCAGGTCCTGTCCCTATTCTTTTGTCTCTGTTTTTCCTTTTTTTTTTTTTGCCCTACCCAGCTACGTGGGTATTTTCTTGACTTTCGGGAAGTCTGAGGTCTTCTGCCAGCGTTCAGTAGGTGTTCTGTAGGAGTTGTTCCACATGTAGTTGTAGTTTTGATGTATTTGTGGGGAGGAAGGTGATCTCCACGTCTTACTCCTCCGCCATCTTGATGGTCAGTGCCTTCACTTTTACATGAGTGACTTAGGGAGGCTACGAATTCAATTTACATTGTAATTCTGCAACCTGTATTGTTAAATTTTGTGTTTAGTTTTCAACAATATTTGCCCTGTGGCTACCAGAAATAAGAGATTCTTTTAGGCATAGGATAGAAATTCTCTGATAATCTGTGACTTAAGTTCAGTGTGTAAAGACCTGGGCTCGTAATTTTCTTTCTGTAAATGCTCCATTGCTCTAGAAGAATTCATTCAGGGCCACATTCCTTGTAGTCAACATTACTTCATTAACAATCAAGTGAAACAATCACTTGTTTCTCCAAAGTACTTAATCCATTAAGAACTTCATCATAACCAACCACAGGTATAATTTGATTAATTGTTAATACCAACACATGAATCACCAGTATCCCATATTCCATTATCAAGGCACTACATTCAAGCCCAAGGACACAACCAAATCAATACTCTAGGTGATATTTTTCAACATTTCCCTTAGAAATTTCTGGTATTAATTCACGTGTAGTTGGTGTCTCAGGAGACAGAAATTATACAAGTTATTTTAACATAGATAATTCAATATAAAGAATTATTAACTAGGATTAAATTGATAATTAGGTAAGGAAGAGGCAGAAAGAGAACACTAATACATCATGAAGATAGCAACTATGGGAACAGCTACCATCTTTATGGCTGGGCAGTCAAAGGGAAGAAGTTGGCATTATTAAAACTTAAAAATTTGGAGGAGACTCCTCCCCCCACCTTGCCCTGAGCTGGAACTCAGACCTCTGGGAAGGGGCACAGCTTGACCGTCTCTGACATCTCTGAACTTGAAGGAGAAGCACTGTGGAGGTGGGGCCCAGACCCTGGAGATGGGGACACTAGCCAGTTGGTGCTAGTGTCTCTGAGGGAGTGCAATGAGGTTCATCCTGCAAGTGTTGGAAGAATTGCAAATTCATCCAACTACTGATACAGGAAGGGACTGTAGTTGCCAAGGTATAGGGTGATATTCACAGGAACCAGAAGCAGACAAGAAGCAAAGAGGAAGCAAACAGGAAGTGCAAGTCCTTTCTTTATCCTCTAGCCTTGCAGTCTCCCTCTAGTGCAGCCCTATGGCAAAGTCTGACAGGGAACAAGCTGGCAAAGTAGAAATGTGGTTTGCAGGCTCCTGGTGTGGACACCACAAAGCAGAGACTGGAAGGGGGTTTTGGAGTTATGGGACAACTGTACAGACCCCTGTTTGACTCTCTTTCTTTCAATTTTCTTATTATTCTGAGTGTATGAGAAAGCAAAGCAATGAGAGAATTAAAGAAACATTTATTTACAAACCATTAGAAATAATTATTACTTTGGTACAGGTAGCTATTTGCTCAGAAATCCAATATTAAAAAAACAAAAGCCTTTAAAATATGGAGACACAGAGGCAGAGAACAGATGTGTGGACACGGAGGGGGAGGGGAGGGTGGGATGAACTGGGAGATTGGGATTGACATACATACATTACCATGTGTAAAATAGCTAGTGGGAACCTCCTGCATAGCACAGGGAGCTCAGCTTGGCTCTGTGATGACCTAGATGGGTAGGATGGGGGTGGGGTGGGAGCGAAGTCCAAGAGGGAAGGGATATATGTATACATATTGCTGATTCACTTTGTTGTAGAGCAGAAACTAATACAACATTGTAAAGCAATTATATTCCAATATAAAACCAGAAAGGACTGTGCCTATTGCTTATAAGAATTGGAATTTATATCCCAATGACAGAAGTACTGAAAGCTGGAAAAAGGTAGGATTGAATGGTTTATTTAGAAGAGAAAATAGTAAAGAAAAATGCAACTTGGAATTTAAACACAGATTTATTTGTGTCCTTACTTGGTACTTCGCAGACATTTGACATTCTACTGATTCCTTATAAAATCTTGACCCTTATTGTGAGAAAACTCTTTTAAAAGGCAAAATTAAAATTTGATACCACACTAATAAAAAGAGGCTCTCATTCTTTTTAACTTAAGATACATTTGTTCCAATTCAGTGATTCATAATAGACTCATGGCTGCTGAAGTTGGCCTTAAAAATAAGGAAACATTTTAGTCAGGGATAAGTTTCCTACGGGGCCTAATTGCAAGGATTCTCTGTAATTAAACTGTTCTGAATGTTGGCTTAAGTTTTAATAAGCTGATGTCTAACTTTCCCATGATTGTCTGTATTCAAAACAAATCAGAGTTAAGAAAAATATTTTTTCCTCTGAAACTGCAATGCATTTCAAAGGCAGATATACTTAAAATGCATTCAAATCATAAAATGCAGTACCAAATGCAGCATTTAGCCCTTAATGTGTTTAGTATTTCCAAAGCAGTCTAACAGCCTTTTTTTTTTAGCATTGTCATAAATCATAACACAGATGGTGTTTCTTGATACCTTTCAGTCATATTTCAGTCCTGTGCCACAGCAGCCTCCTCTGTCAATATGGCTCCTTGGAACTCTCATATATTGCTGGTGGGAATGCAAAGTGATACAGCTACTTTGGAAATCATTTTAGCAGCTTCTTAAAAGGTTAAACATAGAGTTACTACGTGATCCTAGGTACATGCCCAAGAGAACTGAAAATAAATGTACACACAAAAACCTGTGCATGAATGTTTATAGCAGTAGTATTTAGAAGAGCCCAAAAGTAGAGACAACTGAAATGTTTATTAATGGATGAATGGATAAAGAAAATGTAGAGGCATACAATGGAACATTATTCAGCAATAAAGAGGGAAGAAGCGCTGATATATGCTACAGCATGGATGAACCCTGAAAACAATATGCAAAGTGAGAGAAGCCAGACACATTGTCTGATTCCATTTATATGAAATGTCCAGATTGGCAAATCCATGGAGACAGAAAATAGACCAGTGGTTGCCAGGGATCTGGGGGGTGGGTGGGTGAAAGAAGAGTGACTGCTGATGGGTATGAGGTTCCTTTTGGGGGTAATGAAAATGTTCTGGAGTTAATGGTAGTAGAGGCACAACTCTGTGAATATAGTAAGAATTAAAGTCCACAGTTTAAGGGGATGAACTTCATGGTAGTGAATTATATCTTCATAAGCTATTATTTGAAAGAAAAATATAAGGGGGCATTCCTTTCAGGTGTGAACCCCACACTTGAATGAGCCTAAGAGTAAATGCCTCATTAAATTTGACCCCTGGGTACCTTGCTTGCCTCACCCTAGTCCAGGCCCTGCAGATACACCATGGAACTCCGCCACTGGCCTGGTCTTATACTTCATTGGAGTCTTACACTTCATTTACTTCCGCTGATTCATTTTCGTAACCCCAATTCTCCCATTGCTATCTACTGATTGGCCCTCCCTAAAAGCCTATGACCTCCCTTGCCAATCCTGATTGAAGCAGAAAGGTGGGATCTGAGTCTGTCTTGTTCCAAGACGGCCAGAGTGCCTGGTGTGTAGTAGGTGCTCCGATACCTGTTGAATAGAAGCCATTTTTTGTAGAAAATGTCATCCAGTGACTTCCTATTGCTTTCAGGTTAAAATCCAAACTTCTTCCTGGGATGGCATGTAAGGCCCTTTGGGACTGTGCCCTTCCTGGGCTGTTCAGTCTCATCCTGCCTTGCTGTTTGGAGCTCCCTGCATAATATTCCTGTTATACTGAACCTTTTGCAGGTCACAGATTGCTTCACGAACTCTCTCCTTTCTGGCTTTGTATTTGTTCCTCCTCTTCATAGAACATTCTCCCCCAGTAGTAGCTTGGATCCTACCCAATCCTTCTTCCTTTCCGCTGTCCTTCACGGATGTCAGATCTGCCTCTGAGTCTGAGGTTCTTTCTGCTGATACTTTCTCTGACTTCTGCCTCTTTCTCTTTCACAGACGTTTTCCCCAACAAACCTCTTGCATTTCTAATCCTGTTATGGCATCTGCTTCTCAGCGAGCTTGAAGTAACACAATAGCTTGACAGTCACACCTTCCTTTTTATTCTTGCAGTTGTTTTTTACTCCAGAAATCACACCATGAACCCTAAATTACATAATTCTAAATTTAATAGCTTTACTTTCTGTCCAAATAATACAAAGACTTTAGATTCTTAAACTGCATTTGTTCACGCTCCTCACCAATACGATATAAAATGTTAAATATTTTCACTCTTGCTTTGTTTTAAACATTATGTGACAATATTGCTATTGTTTTATATGATCTTAATTTACATTTATTATGCACATATATACCATTTTCAATGCACTTCATTTCTTCCATTTGCAATCACTTTCTTTTGGCCTGAAGTACACCCTTTAGAATTTCCTTCCATGAGGTCTGGCTGGTGGCAGACTCTCTCTGTTTTTGTTTGTATGATGTCTTCACTTTGACTTCATTATTGATAGATAATTTCACTGGATGTAGAATTCTAGGACAGTAGTTATTTTTCAGTGACTTAAGGATGGTGAGAACTGGAGAGCTCGAAAATGTGCATGAGTAAATATTCTCCAAGCTCATTTGTCACCTTCTTGAACCCCTAGTTTACTTAACAGACAAAGGTGCCCTCCAGATGGATTAAAGATGTGAAAGATAAACTTAATAGGAGATCATGATTGAAGCAGGAAGGTGAGGGAATACTTTTGTGACTCAAACACACCTAAACTATGAGGCAAAATTCTGATAGATATGACAATGTAAAAAGTAGCTTTCTATTTAACACAGGACACTTTGATAGATTTAACACACAGACACCAGACCAAGAGAAGCCAACTGCAATGTCAAAAATCATCATTGTATTATTATTTGCTAATCAATAAGAAAGACAACTGAAAAATGGACAAAAGATATGAACAAAAGTGGAAATGTAAATAAATGACAAGTACACGAAGATGGGCTTAATCTCATTCATAACCACAAAAAGGCAAGTGGAAACAACAATGAAATACCACTTTTCACTTAATATTTGGGCAAAAATTAAAAACATGGATAATAGCAAGTGTTGAGAGAGAAGTGGAGAAAGGGGAACCATTAAGCATTACTGGTGAGGTGAACTGCTGCAGCTTTCTGCAGAGTAGCTTGACAGCTTTTAGTGAAATTAAGTGTGCATTTATCTTATGACACTGCAGTTCACTTCTTGGTATAAAGTCCAGAGGAATCTGTGCAGGAGTTGATGAAAGACAGATTTGGGGCTATTTATGGCACTGTTGTTGTCTGAGGTCGTGAGGATCTGGAAGTAACCTCAGTGTCCTATAGGGAAATGACAGGTAAGTGACTGAATACTATGCAACAATTAGAAGCAATGAACTAGATGTCGTGTACAGAATTACTGATGGGTCTTAAAAACAGAGTTGAGAGAAAAAAAGAACAAAACAGAAATAGATTGACAGCATAATACCATTTGTGTAAGTTAGAAAATGTATAAACACAAAGTAACACTGCAGATTTAACAAGGATGCATATATATTGGAGGACAAATATCGAACACCACGAAGTGAAAGCTTGCGAGAGAGAGGAATATGGGAGTAATGAATGGGGATAAAGGGGAAAGAGCAAAACAGGGGAGGAGTCATAAACTGAAGGGAATAAACTGAATCAATTAGTCTCCTTGTCCCTGAGGTCCAATACTCAGCCCTACCCACTCCCCACCCCCAAACCAAATGTAATCTCCTCTGTCAGGTCTTGCTTGAGTCCTCTGTGAAGATGGAATTCATCACTGCTTCCTCTGGTCTGTTCCATGTTCCTCCCATCATACTGTGCTCTAAGATCTATGTTAATACACACCCCACTCTATCATAATTCTTGTTTTACTGCTTTCCTTCCTTAACTAGGTAGTGGGAATCTTGAAGGTGGTCCCTGTATTCTTAGGAACCAGCTCAATGCCTGACACACTGTGTTTGTTGAGTGAATAAATTAGTGAAGCAAGGGAATTGTGACACAGAAAAATGTATTGAAATCAAGGAAGATCAGCAATGTCAGTTAGGTAGAAAATAGGGGGAAAGTAGGTTACATGTCTGAGTTGCTGTGGGCAGATAGGAAAAAAACCGCTTGGGTGTGGGTGGGTGAAGGAAGAGAATCAAAGAATTTCAGTAAGAGATGTCTATCTTTAGAGTGGGAAGATAAAAGCCCAGCTGGAAATCCTATCTAGGCCAACCTACTACCTGCACACAGGTCTCATCCTCTCCATCCCACTCAGGGATATTTCTTCAGAAATCTCCCTGCTTCTCTCCTGTATCATCAGCTTTCTCCTCACCACTGGATCATTCTCATCAACATGCAGAGAAGTTGTAGTGTCTTCCATCAAAGTAATCCCCCCATAACTTCCCCATCCCCCTCCAACTACCACTACATTTCTTTGTTCTCATTTTCAGCAAAGCTGTTTGGCAGAATTGTCTCCACTCACTGTTTCTACTTTCCTCTCTTCCCATTCTCCTTTGAATTCATCTCAGTCAGGCTTTTGCCCCATTACTCCACTGGAACAGTTCTTGTAAATGCCACTAGTGACCCACAAATTGCCAAATATGAAGGTCAATTCTCAGTCCTTATTTTACTTACTCTCTCAGCAATATTTGAAAACAATACTCTGTCCTCCTTGAAACAATGCCTTCCAACAGACCACTTTCTTGGTTCCTCTATTCAACACCTCCCCTTGAATGACTAATGGGTGTTTCAAACTTGATGTGTACGATACTAAACTTCTGATTTTCACCTTCAAACTTGATCTTTCTCCATCCTTTCAGTTGCTCAGGTCCCCAACATAAAGTCATCTTTGAGTCTTTCTTCACCTCATATCTCACATCAAAGCCACTAGCCAAATCCAATTGGTACCATCTTCCAAACAAATTCAGAATTTGACCACTTCATCACCTCAGCTGAGGTCGCCCTGATTCCAGCCACCACGATCTCTTTCCTGGGTTATTGCAAGTGTCCCCTAACTGATCTTCCTGATACTAGTCTTGCCACCTCCTCCCAGCCCCTTGTCTCAGTCTATTCTCAACACAGCAGCCTTTAAGACCTGAAGATTCTTCTAAATTCTTTGAAAAAATGTCTCTTCTCTTTTCAACATCCTCCACTGGCTTCCCATCTATTCCCAAATAAAAGCCTCTGCCTCCTGGCTCCCATTGCCTCTTTGATCCTACCTCCTGCAAATTATCTCTGGTCCCTCTGATCATACTGGTCTCCTGATTGTTCTTTGACCATACCAAACCCACTTTTGTCTCAGGGCCTTTGCATCTGCTGTTCTCTGCTAGGAATGCTTTTTGCCCTCCAATAGCCTTACAGCTTACTCTCTCACTCCTTCAGCTCTCTGCTCAAATGTCACATTGTCAAAGAAGTTTTGCTTCTTAACCCTTTCTAAAGTAGCACCTCCTCCCTTCACTCTCTTTCACTGCATTCTTGTTCGTAACATCACCACGTTATATTTGTACGTTATCTGACTCCCCCTTCTACTGTGACTTTGTCTTTCTTGTTCACTGCTATATCTCCAAAGCCTAGAATAGTTTGAGGTACATATTGGATGCTTTAAAAGTATTTGTTGAATGAACAAATGATTCCCTTCAGAGAGGAAAACAACATTGCAAAGCACCCCCCCCCTTTTATTTTTTAAAACTTAATTAACTTTTGGCTGCGTTGGGTCTTCATTGCTGCACGCGGCCTTTCTCTAGTTGCAGCGAGCAGGGGCTACTCTTCGTTGCAGTGCGCGGGCTTCTCACTGTGGTGGCTTCTCTTGTTGTGAAGCACGGGCTCAAGGCATGTGGACTTCAGTTGTTGTGGCACGCGGGCTCAGTAGTTGTGGCCCACGGGCTTAGTTTCTCTGTGGCATGTGGGATCTTCCCGGACCAGGGCTTGAACTCGTGTCCCCTGCATTGGCAGGCGGATTCTTAACTACTGTGCCACCAGGAAAGTCCCGCAAAGACCCTTGAAGTCCTTCCAGATGCAGTATCCAGGGCAACATCCATGGTGTAAAGTTTTCCAGCCATGGCCAAGGACTTGGAATCCAGCAAAATGAACTAAGAGCATGAGCCCCCAAAGAGGTGGGCTGGCCAAGTGTTAGTAAAATAGCTAAAACTAAACTAGCCCAGTGGAAATCTGATGAGCTCATGCCAGCTTGTTTCCTGTGTGTGTTGAGTGTGACTTCTGAGATTCCTCCCTGCAGAACCAGTGTTGCTCCTGCTGTGACCCAGGGACGTTTGATTGCCAGTACCATTTTGTGTAGGACTTGGGACATGGGCATGGTGGGATGGAGTTGAGTTGGTCCCAAATATAGGCTCTTCCATGTTCCTATAGTGATGAGATAAAGGAACCAGCAAGGAGAGTGAAAAAAGGTAGTTCCTTATGTATTTTTAAAAATATTTCTTTATTCATTTATTTGGCGTGCTGGGTCTTAGTTGCAGCGTGTGGGATCCTAGTTGCGGCATGCGGAATCTTCAACTGTGGCATGTGGGATCCAGTTGCCTGATCAGGGATTGAACCTGGGCCCCCTGCATTGGGAGCGTGGAGTCTTAGCAACTGGACCACCAGGGAAGTCCCTGCAGTTCCTTCTTATCAAATAAATATGCTGATCCCTCTGTCTCTGTTTTACACATTTCAGCACTGTATCTGGGTGCCTTTTAAAATGATGAAATGCTATTGGAATTTGATAGTTT